>NW_020167520.1:0-1276349 GCF_001641265.1 Pseudogymnoascus destructans
CTGCTTGCCCTTTCTTAAGGAAAGGGCAATCCTATTTATGCCAAAGGAGTGTAGTTCTCTCATTTTCCATGACTTTCCATGACTAACCAGGCTTGGTAAATGTATTAGAAATCAAGTGCGACCCACAACTAGCTTGCTAATCATGTAGTGAACGTAGAGAATCCCATAGAACCATCTTGGGTTCCTAGCCTATAGGAAGTGAAAAGGGGTCCAAGGTAGAGTACCTATAGACAAATTATGTCATAACTTAACCAATCTTGTGGGTAACTAAGGAGCGATGACGTGTAATGAATCATAGAGGGTTGTAGAAGCTTCTAGAGCTATTGTTCATGTTCCTAGGCCTCTAGTTGTAGAGATATGCCATGTGGTAGTATTGGCCCACCCCCTTAAGGAGGAGATTTCTTAATAACTTGTTTAATGAGTGTCCAAATGATATGCCATGATGTGTAGCAACAGATGTAGTAGAAGAGTTGCAGCAATCGTTGAGTAGTATTGCTTCTGTTGTTGTGTGATAAGCCAAGATATGTATGGTGACTTGTAGGTTTGAGGAGGAGATTTCCAAGTTTGCTCTTGAGTTTGATAGCAAACTGAGTGCAACGAATGTCAGTATGACATATTAGCCCAGTAACTAAGGAGTGATGATGTGTAATGAATCATAGAGGGTTGTAGAGATATGCTATGTGGTTAATGAATCATAGAGGGTTGTAGCAATCGTTGAGTAGTATTGCTCTTGTTGTTGGTGTGATAAGCCAAAATATGTATAGTGACTTGTAGGTTTGAGGAGGAGATTTCTAAGTTTTCTCTTGAGTTTGATAGCAAACTCAGTGCAACGAATGTCAGTATGACATCCAGTAATTAGCTTAAGTTGATAATTGGGAAAAGGGACTTAATATAGTGTGTATCGTGATTTGTATAACGAATGGAAGGATCTGAAGAAAGTTATCAAGTTATCAAGTTATCTAGAAAATTGACTAATCATGTATCGACTTAATAAGATAATACTGTACGCAATAAGCTGTGTGTTCTAATGATCTACATATACTACACATACGTAGTGCGCGATTCAATACTCTGATCTTAGGTTGTTGAACCACTTAAACTTCCTCTTCCACTTCAATTACAGCCTGGTTTTGACCTTCCTAAACCTCTGTAGCTGTTGAAGCTCCTCCCCTACCTATGTATGACGTTCTCTTTTGCCTTTTCCTCTTGACTCTTTCATTTGCTGCCTGTAAACTTGTAATCTCAGCTGTAAGAATCGTGGCTGAATGCATAGCCATTTAACAGCCCTTAATTAGCTGCTTGACTGCTTGAACAGTTGGGACTAGGAGGACTTTGTGTACAGTAGCAAATTAGGCTTTAAACCACTGTACTATGCAACTGCAATTCAGCTGTATTATGTGGTGTTTTAGGAACCTAAGGGCTAGGAGCCTAAGTAGATAGAGAAGGAGATAGCATCTGTAAATTCACGTCTAGCCGTGAGAGGACTTGATCTGGGTCAAAAGGGATTAGCCTAGTAGCTTTAAATCCGCTTAGGATAGTAGCTAGACTAAATGAGGTTGTACAGGCTTGCTAATATAGGACTATAAAGTCGTCCTTGTCAATGTGATTAATCCCTACTTGCATACTAGCCTCGACAGCCTTTCTATATGATCATTTTAGAACTAAAAAACAGCTATTCACCATTACTTTTACTTCTACCGCTGTACTGAGATAATCCACTTAATTCAACATTTTATATTCTTAACAAAGGCTCCGCTCAAATCTCCAATCCGTCTATCCTACCTCGTTATCTAAATTCTCGATTTTCATTATGAAATTCCAAAAACTCACAGCACTTGTCGGGCTCTTGCTGCCCCTTACTGCTCTGGCCGCTCCAACAATTGAAGATGTTACTGCCCTCGCAGATGTCGTTGACGCCCGATCAGAGGCCCAGGACAACTCTCCTGAAGCACTAGGTTTGGAGGCGTGCAAAGTACCACTTGCATTATCATCAATTCCGATTCCAAACGGGTGAACTGTCGCAAGGGACCAGGCTTCAGCTACCCTGATACTGGCGAGAGTGTATATATTGAAGTGGGAAATGCTTACCCTTTGGCTGCTACAAGACGGGCGACTGCTATCAGGGCAATTGGTAAGTGGCTCTTTCTCACTGCCTCACAATGAGGTGCGTGGTTGAACTGGATAAACTGACGCCGAATAGCACCTGGCAGAAGCTGGCTACCATTAACTGCTACGTTAATGGGTATTATACTGACCCTCGGTGTACTGCGGGTACGTATTGGTTTTTGTCAGACATTATGGAAGATATCAAAGCTAACTTGTGGCTGTAGCTGCTCTTGGAAAGTGCTAGAGGGTTATCATCTATCTATCTAATGAGGGTTGCGTGGTAGGGAGGCGGGAGGCGCCGTTGGTGAGGTTTGTGTTGTGCACTTGTGAAAACCATAATCTGCAGCACCTTTGCATATAGCTGCTATCAAGGCATTTTAGAAGGGGAAAATAAAAACGCCTAAATGAGCGCCGACCGATTTGTTGTTGAGTTGTTCAAAATGGCTGTGCTGAGCCACCATTGGTTGTATGTTGTATATTGTACGTGCATAGCCTTGCAGCTAGCAGCCATCACAGCCATCACAGCCATCTCCCCCCATCATCGTGTTTTCGTAGTCTGTTATATGAAGTCAGTTATCTTTATCGAAGATTATTCATGAGTGCGTTGAGCAGTGAAGACATCTGTACTTGATATGGCTGCTGCACTTGGCCTCGTAGGCGGCGACTTCACCGCGGCCGTT
The DNA here is from genome assembly GCF_001641265.1 of Pseudogymnoascus destructans. NCBI lineage: Eukaryota > Fungi > Ascomycota > Leotiomycetes > Thelebolales > Thelebolaceae > Pseudogymnoascus > Pseudogymnoascus destructans. The sequence continues at coordinate 2,787 of NW_020167520.1, forward strand.
GACCTCGTCACAACGGTAGTTAATGCGCTCCGTGAAAACAGGGAGGCAAGTGAAGAATATTTCGAGCTTCTGCGCCAGCTCTATTCTCTCCGGATAGCTCTACTACGAGTTAAAGCGCTCCACACTGGCGATTCGCAGCACAGAGAGTTGGTTGGCCTCCGACAAGCGGCCGCTCAGTGGAATATATGCTTGAGTACAGGCGGCGACTAGATATAACCCAACGGCAGCAACAACAAAATACAGACGTCACGTATGCACAAACACTTCCCACAGGCTCAACACACACCCCATCACAACCGACACACCCAGACGACTATCAACAGTATCATCGTTTGTATCATGCTAAACTGCAGATTAAAAAAAACCCACCACATGCCCCGACAAATCCACCAGCGCCCACCCCATCACCACTCAATAATCCACAATCTTAACCGCCTCCTGCACATTCTCCGGCAAATCCTCCAACCTCACCAGCCCCAACGCCACACAATCCCCCCAGAAGAACATCGCCCGATCCTGCGCATACGCCACGTAATCAAACTCATCATCCTCCTTATCCTCGCCCTCCACATTCCCCCCTTTTCCCCCCCTCCACCTCCTCACCCGCACCATCCTCCAAATCCAACTTCTCCATCTCCCCCACCTCACCCGCGGCGCACCAGCACTCGCCGTCCGACACGCAGCATCATACTCCTCCAGCTCCGGGATATTCGCCTGCACAATCCCCCACGCAACCCACTGCGCTGAATTCGCGACTCTCCACCACCTTGCCTCAACCATCAGCTCATCCACCCTGCGTTCCACATCCGCAATCCTCCTATGCTCCTCCTCCGCATACCCAACCGGCGCCTGCTCCCCCACCGGCGACCCTCTTGAATCCAGCATAAACGCTGAAATCCCCGCGTTTCCCGGCCAGGGCTAGGCACCACCTTGGGTGTCGCGGAGGCGGATGCAAAGCCCGAGAATTGCGGGCGGTGGTTGAGATAGGCGCGGATGAAGCGGCGTTGCTCGGCGGGGGTGGGGAAGGATTTGGTGTTGCAGAGGTAGGGGGTAAAGGGTTCGTGGTAGTTGTAGCACCATTCTGTGAAGTGGTTTGCGAATTCGAGACCGGGGGTGTTGCCGGAGGCGTATTCGAAGTCGATGACGACGAGTTGTTTGTGGGTGTTTGCGGGGAGGAGGAGGGGGGATTCGGTGGTGGGGAGGAGGCGGAGGATGTTGCCGTATTGGGTCTGTGGGGGGTTAGGTTTCGATTCGACAGGAGAGTGGATGGTAAGAGGGTAGAAGGAGACGATGGTATAAAAGAGAGAAATGATGAAAAGAGAGGATAAACATGAAAAACTCACATCATTATGCGCAAACACCAACTTCTCCCTCAACCCCGCCACCCCCCCATACTTCTCATTCAACCACCCCCTATACCTCTCCACCATCCCCCTAAACACCGACCACTCCACCCCACACACCAACCCCCTCTCCCTCCACGCCGGCACCTTCTTCCCGCCATCCCCCGTCTCGGGATACGTATCCAGGAAACTAATCACACGCTCGCACCTCTCAACCCACTTATCCCAATTCCTCCACACAAACGGCCCTTCATCCCTCTCCGTCTCCAGGAGCTCAATCCCATCATGCAATTCCCGCATGCGCTTAGCGATCTGCTTCGACGTCTCCGGATCGCGGAGGTCCCTGGGCGTGAGAGTGGTGGATATGAAGTACTCCTCGAACCTCCCATTCCTAAACGTCCCCAGCAATCTCGGGCCGATCTTCTTGCGCGCGAGTCGGCTCAAGATGCCGAGCTCCGCGTCGCGGTCGATAAGATGCTCGACTTGTGGGCCGTAGATTCGGAGGAGGAGTTTGGAGGGGCGGGCTTTCGATTTACTGGTCGGGTCCGAGGGGAGGGCGGGGGGGGAGACGACGTAGACTGCGTTTGTGAGGGCGCCGCTTAGGCGCTCGACCTCGAGGTCTGCGCCGCTGTCAAGGGGGACGCGACGCCATCCCTTAAGACGGAGTGTGTGTGCCAGTCTCAGGATCTCCGATTTGAAAGTAACCCACACCTGTGCCTCTTTGTCTGCGCGGCGGCCGGAGGTGGTGGGTGTTGTGGTGCCGGAGGCGTAGCTGAGGGTCTTGGAGTTATCGAGGACGACGTCGCAGCTGGGGACTATGACGTCTCCATCGAAGTACTCCGTGTCCGAGGAAGCATTGACGGAGTAGCGGCGCGACGTGTACTTGCGCGACGAGTAGGAGGGTCGGCGCGGGCGGATGACAGGGCTCTCTGGGTTGGGGCGGTATGTGGATTTCACTTTACTGTCTTCGAGGATCGATTGCAAGTCTTCGAGGGAGATGGTGCTCAGGCACGAGTCCTGTGATTCTCTGCGGGCGGTGGTAGGGCTGTTATTCTCGTTCCCCCCTCGCCACGCGGGTGTGCCTTATGCTTCCTCGCCTTCCTCGCGGCCGTCTTAGCCTTCTGGACATGCAACCACTCCGAGACCTGGCTGAGGAGCTTATCATGCTGATGATGGCGTTGATGTCTCTGAATATACGGCCCATTCCCCGACGAGCTCTCCCCGGACTGACTCATAGCCAGCCTCGGGATGTCCTCTTGGCTCGCCTGGCTGACGAGGGAGTTCTTGGAGGAGTTGCTGAAGGAGGAGGGCGTGGGGCGACCGGTGAGTCGCTTGCCGACGCCTGCGGTGAATTGTTTTATGGGTGGTGTGTCGAGGGGTTGCATTGGTGGGGAGAGCTTGGGCTCTTCAATGGATACGACTGTGTGCACCAATTCGAATTAGTATACATAAGACAACAAAAGAAGGATAGATAAATAGATAGCTGCCCTTGCATGCAAACACACACCCCACAGCCGTGTCTCGTGCCCGATTGCCCGATCTCGCTCACGCCCCCTTGCATTTGCATGGGGAAAAACTAGATATGTGCGGATTTTTTGGGGGATGGGGGGTGACATACCCTTCGTAGGCCCGCTCTTGGGGCTTGCCCCGCCATCGTCGCCTCGGATGGCCATGATCATGGCGGGCCGCAGCGGCCTCTGACCTCCTCCACCTCCGTGGCTGTTGCTGGTGGTGGTGCTGCCATCACCGCCGGGTTTTCGGTCTGGGTCTTGTGGCGGCGCCGCATTCCTGTCTGTCATCTCCTACACCGCCCCGGTTGGAGGAGAATGAAATGGGGCTATATGGAAACAGTAGTCCCGTTTTCGGAATTTGTGTCTTGCTTCTTTCCTTGAGGCGTGTTGAATATATATATATATATATATATCTATATTTGGAGTTTGTATGGATCGAAAGAAAGATAGTAGGCAATTGAAGCAACTATGCTCAGAAGTTGTAGGGGTACCAAGCATACGCAATGACTGGCACTTTTAAAAACTTGGGGATTGGGACCGAGCACACACCACAGGATCACCCCACCAACAAAAAAGCACCAGCCAACCAGGACAGCGGCGGTACATTCCGCCCTGGGAGTGGGAGGGTTGTTTCTTATGAGGATTATCATACCATGTAAGTGTGCATACTAACATATTAATAGGCTTCAATAATAAGAGGTCTGTACTACAGTTTTGGTTACACATGAGAGAGATGAGGTCACACATCTGGTAAGAGTATTATAATCTCTCTAAACACTGCTGCTGCTAAACCACATATTCGTGTAACCAAAAAACTAAAGTACACATACAATAAAGGGGTATCCATTTATTCCCATACCAGCCGTTCATTGTTTCCTTGCTTCTTCCTACCCCGAATCATATTCCTGCATGTACTTTTTTGCTTTTGATCTATCAACCGAACAAAGGTACGGTACCCCACAACATGCAAAAGGTCAGACAAAGGCAACGAAGCCCCATGCTCACTCATCAAGGACTCATAGGCTTCGCCCATTCCACAACCTCAAGCGCACACATGACCAACATGAGCGTCGAAGGCAAAATCCTGTATACTAGTTAGTTCGACATCTACACAAGGAGAGAGACGGGGATCACATACCAAATAACATAGCTCTGAAACAAAATCTTGCTCATAACCGCCTCATAAACCCCATTAATCTGGCAAATCTGCGCCAACTGCAGCGCGCTCGGCGCGCCCGTAAGCAAGAAGCAGACAATAATAAAGATCGGATCATCCACAATGCTAATCGGCAGATACTTGGCCATCATCGCCAAGAACGGCGCCATGATCAAGGTCGGGAGGAGCATGCGGCTGATCAGCGAAGCAACCAAGAGCTTCGTCCCAATCTGGTTCTCCTCGCTGTCCGCCTCCAGTGCGGTCTGCGGGAGGGTGTTGCGGGCGAGGTTGGCGCCGAGGACGACGAGGATGAGGGGGACGGCAACGCCGCCGGACTGCGTGATGGCGCGGGTGACGGAGTTGGCGACGAAGGAGCCTTCTTGGAAAAAGAGGCGCTGGAGGGAGGGGATGGTGGCAACGATGCCGGCGAGGAGCATGGCCCAGAGAGGGGGGTTCATGAATTCCCATAGGCCGTTGCCGAAGCGCGCGGCGCCTCTGTAGAACTTGGCGAGAACCCTCTGCACGGGGAAGGGGAGGGTGTTGAATATACTCCTGATGACGGCGTTGATCTTTGATGAGACGAAGTTTGCGGCGCGTTTCGATTGGAGTTCGGCGATCTTGACCCATCCTCGGATGCCATCGGGGATGTGCTGCTCTCTGATCTGTTGTGGTCTGATGGTTGGGAAAGAAGTGAGGCTGTTGCTTAGATGTTCAGCGTGTAGAATACTGTCTACCTCTGGTGCCGTCGGGGTAGAGTTTAAGCGCTTCCTCCCATCATCATCATACTCGTCATCGGGCAGCACATAATGCGTGTTGGTGACAGGCGTTATACCGCCCGATTCGAACAATGTCGACGAGTGGCTCTGGCTCCCATCATCATCTCTGTATCTCCCCTCCTCCACAGCCGCCGCATCTTCAATCTCCAGCCGATCCGGTGGGGCCAACAGAACATGGTATCCCCAACTCCATCGCACCAGCTGTCCGAGTTGCTGGAAGATGAGCAAGTAAAGAATGCCGCGCGCCGAGACCTCGTCGTCATTGTCCCCCGGTATCCTGTCCCAGTGTAGCCCATTCAAGGTCTGTGACAGAGAGATAACGAGGGATATCGGCAGGGAGTTTGAGTTCCCAAAAACTCCCATTGCCGTGACGAAATTCGCAGGACGCTTGACTAATCCGAAGGCTTTGGACACGCCAATGGAGACCAGGTATGATACGAGAGTTTGTAGGGCAAAGATCACTGGGATCACAGCGAGGTCGGCAAGAGTGTCGGCCGTCAGCTGAGAGGCAAGTTTCGTGAAGACTGCAGATTTCGTCAGTAATGGATACAGAAAGCGTCGTCGAATCGGGTTGGCAACTCACTCAGACAAGGCGTGAACAGCATAACATTCAAGTGAGCCACAAACTTTTGCTGCTCCGCACTAAACATGCCCTGTCTCGCGATGATATACCCCGGCACGCTGACGCAGACGACCTCCATGACGGCCTCGAACACGAGGAGTATGAGGCGTCCGAGATCCGGATGCGCCTCATGGCTCATCACGACGGGCTGCTGGAAACCATCGAAAGGGCGGGCCGTGAAGGACCTGCTGACGATGGAGGCGACGCCATTACTGCCATTTGCGAGTCTGAATGACGTGGGTGTGGTGAAGAAGGCCATTAAGGGTCGCCGGCCAGAGCGATTCGGGAAATTGTGAGCTTTCAGTATGGTATTATAGTTGGAGAGGGCGTGCTCGTTGTGCTCGTTGTGCTCGTTGTGCTCGTTGTGATCGTTGTGATCGTTGTGCTCGTTGCGATAAGGATGGTTTTGTCGTTCTTAGGTTTTGGTGGTGCGGGCGGGTAGACTAGGTAGGATGGTGAGAGGATTTGTGAATGTGTTGTTGGGTTGGGCGACGCACCTCAGCTCGCCATGCGGGGCGAGGGTTGTGTGAGGTTTTAGCTGGTGTCGCACGGCGCACGACGTAAGTTACAGTGACGCGGTCTAGGAGGCGTCGGCTGCGGGTCTGCCACCCGCCTGGCTGGTCTCTTGTGGTGCCAAGGTATTTTGAGGCACCGCCCTGATGCGACGATTCGATATGAGAGGTTATCTCCAAATGTGTGTGTTCCCTTTCTGCTTTCTGCTTTCTCCTTTCTTTTTTCTCCTTTCTCCTTTCAACTTCTGCATCAGCGTAGCCAGTAAGTCCTGTGCATCGTTGAGCTACAACACACCAAGCTCATCTTCCTCGGCGGGTATACTGTGCAACTTCCGTACTGGAACTCGGTACTGAAACTTCCGTACTAGAACTTCCATACTAGAACTTCCATACTAGAACTTCCGTACTATGTACTGTAAGATTACGTGTGCTACACCATTAGTGTAGGATCCCAGTACTATAACTAACTTATCATATGTCTACTCTGTTCTGCTATAATACTCTATATGCACTCTAAGGCTGACTTCATACATGATCTACTCATACATACATTCTCCACACATTAAAACCGCCGAAGCTTCTGAATCTGAATCGTAGCGATCCGCGCAGTTTCAAAATGAGCAGAAGCGATGTGCGCGGTTTCGCGACGTGCGTCCGTTCACCGCTACTCCTCAACAAAACACCGAATCAACACTACGGATGAGCCTCAAACGGCGTGCTCGGAACCTACCACCTAAGGGTGGTAGGAATAAGGTGCTCTCTACTGCACAGTCAGAAGCCCTTAAGAAATGGATCCTTAAGCAGTATTACCTAGGGCTTGGAGCTACTAGAAGTATGATATTTTCTGCAGTCTGCCAGCTCCGGAGCCTACATCTGCAGCCTCCGCCATCAGAGAGCTAGCTTACTAAATATATTAAGAATGAGCTTTAAGAATTCCACTTTATCACTACAAAGCCTATTGCACTACAGCGTACGAAAGCTTAAGATAAGTCTACTATTATACGGTGGTTTCGAGAGTACCATGAGTTTATACTAGAGCGTGGTATAAAGCCAGAGTCAATTTGGAATATGGATGAAACAGGCTTTAGGATTGGAATTCCAGGAGGTGAGAAGGTTATGATACCACGAATAGCAAAGGAGCTCTATACGCCTAGCCCTGAAAATCGTACGTCTATTCTGTAGTAGGAAAAATCATACCACCTATACTTGTCATTCCGGGCAAAATACATATGGATTCTTGGCACCATATGAACCTCAAAGGCACGGAGCTAGTACTACACTCAGACTCTGGATTTTCAAATAGCTAGCTTGCTCTTCAGTGGCTAGAGCATTTTGCAAAGCATACAGCTTCGGAGGATACGAAGGTTCTACTACTCGACTCTCATGTGAGCTATACAAGCCATGACTTCGTCATTGGAGCAGAAGAACATAACATCATTATATACACCTTTCCCTCACATCTCACACACGTTTTACAGCCATTAGACGTGGGAGTGTTCCAGCCTTATAAGCACTAGCATAGAGTAGCTGTGCTCGTAGCTATACGAGACATGGACATTACCTACGACCTACAATCCTTCATGAGAGATCTCACCCAAATCCGGAAGCAGACTTTTAAGGAGTCTACAATAGTCTCAGCTTTCCGGAAAGCTGGAGTCTAGCCAATAAGCTGTAATACAGCTATTATGAAGCTATGCACCTACTCATAGCCTACGCCTATGCCTACTACGCCTACCCTACTAATACGGGTTTCTACACCTAAACCCTCTACTTTTCGGGCTGTAGAAGAGGGGCAATAGTACTAGAAACACCAGGTTCCGGGGGGCTTTAGTAGCCCCTCAAAAGAGAGCTACTGCAATTGGCTTACCGGAACCGAAGAGGTTGTAGTAGGCGGCCAGCTCCAAGAACACGACCTACGGGCTATTTGGCGCCAGGTTGAGGAGTCGAAGAAGCGGGCAAGCCGAAGCCGGGCCCAGCTTCAGTTCTGAGGTGAGCTCCAAGCTGCTCACGCTCACGAGCTTCGGGCCTAGAAAGCCGAGCTTCAAGCCTAGAAGCTTGCAGCCAAAGAAGCCCGGGTAGCCCGCTAGGCTAGAAACGAGGCTAATAACCAGCTCAAAAGAGCTGAGGTTGAGGCCCGGAGGGCAGAGCGCCTCCGGAAAAAGAGGGTAAAAGCTCTTCTTCGAGCTGGCAACCCAATTCCTCTAGAGGATCGGGACCCAATTCGGGACCTAGAAGCTGCTGAGAGTGGGTGCGGGAGCGAGAGCGGGAGTGAGCGTGGGCGTGGGCGTGAGTGTGGGAGTGAGCGTGGGAGTGATGAAGTGATAATTTCTTACAATGATTGATTCATGTACCTTTATATACAAATTACTATGTAGTGGTACCTATAGCCTACATATTGCGAAACCGCGCACATCGCTTCCGCTCATTTTGAAACCGCCCGGATCGCTTCTGAGCGAAGCGAAAATTTGGTCATGACGATTACCCCGCGACACCCTCAAACCCTCAACTCAGGAATCACGACAGGATCTGGCTGTGTCCTCTTCTCCGGTACGTCGCAGTTTTCGCAGAAAAAATATGAAGTGCATGTAACTAATGCAGCTATCCCTTTCACAGACTGATTTCTCCCTCCAACGCGCGCCATCAGACGATTCCTCGTGTCGACGCTCACCACCCATGAGGACGGTATAACCGCCTAAACACAGCATGGCTCCTCCCACCGACCCGTCCGCACCGGCAGACACCTCTGGCGCCTCGCCCTTGCCCGCCGACTCCTCGAATCCCGTCTCCGCGGCCCCAATCAGCGAGAGACTGTCCTCTGTGCGCTCTATTTCCGATCCTCCGCGCCATCAATCGACTATGTCGTCCTCGTCAAACCTAATCGGCGTGTTGAACAATGCCAGGAGACCTGCGGTGCGCTCGTCGATACCGGCGAGCTCGGTGGCTTCGGGCGGCTTGCCGCAGGATATGCAGGCGAAGATGAGGGCTTTCCATTTGTCGCGCCAGGGTACGCCGCCTGGTGGACGACCGTCGGCTTCACCGGCCGACGAGAATGGCGGTAACATGGCAGGAGGTCTGCGGTTACCAATGGGTAATAGGCCACAACTACCGCAGGGGCTTGTCTCGGCGCCTGCTGTTCCACGACAGGGCGGCAAACCGTCGCTGAGCGAGCGCAGAAACATGCCGAAGTTAGGTGGATTACCAGGAAGTCCTGCGGCTCCCGCAGCGAGCCCTTCTTTGAGCCTGAACGGCAGCGCAAACCCGGCGGCGAATAACACTGATAGGGGGTCGATGTTCAACAAGTTCTCCAACTATGTGGATACGGAGAAGGGAACGCTTCGCTTTGCGGGGAAGGCTGTTATCCATGGTCAGGGCATTGATTTCTCGAGCGGTAATAATTTCAGTATATCCCTGGATGAGGTAGATACGCTCGAGGAGCTGGGAAAGGGCAACTACGGCACAGTCTACAAGGTGCGCCACGCGCGGCCACGGCAGCAAAGGCTTGGACTGGGTCTTCAGGTTCGCTCCTTGGCACCCAATGCCTCGATAGGGGACAATGGCGATTCCAGCGACACGCCTCTGGCCAAGAATTCCACGGGTGTCATCATGGCAATGAAAGAAATCCGTCTCGAGCTCGACGAAGCCAAATTCGCCGCCATCATCATGGAACTCGACATCCTCCACCGCTGCGTCTCTCCCTACATCATCGATTTCTACGGCGCCTTCTTCCAAGAGGGCGCGGTGTACATCTGCATCGAGTTCATGGACGGCGGGTCCATCGACAAAATTTACGGCGACGGAGTCCCGGAGAACGTGTTACGGAAAATCACCCACGCCACCACCAAGGGGCTGAAGGAGCTGAAGGACGTCCACAACATCATCCATCGTGACGTCAAGCCGACGAATATTCTCGTCAACACGCGTGGCCAGGTGAAGATCTGCGATTTCGGCGTCTCGGGGAACCTGGTCGCTAGTATCGCCAAGACGAATATCGGATGCCAGTCGTACATGGCGCCGGAAAGGATATCGGGGGGTGAAGTCACGCAGGCGGGCGCGAATCCGAGTAGTGGGACGTATTCGGTGCAGTCGGATGTTTGGTCGCTGGGCTTGACTATCATTGAGTGCGCTATGGGACGGTACCCGTACCCGCCTGAGACGTATAACAACATCTTTAGCCAGTTATCCGTAAGTCTACTCGCAACCCATCAACCCCTCCCTACTGTTCTTGGACTCGGAATCTAACATTACCTCGCAGGCAATCGTCGACGGCGACCCCCCCGACCTCCCCGCAGAAGGCTACTCCGACATAACGCGCGACTTCGTGCACGGCTGCCTCCACAAAATCCCCAAGCTGCGCCCTACATACTCCATGCTCCTCCAACACCCCTGGCTCGCCGGCCTCTCCAAACCGGACGTCATTAGCGAGGAAGACGGCGTCACCAACGGTCCCGCCGCTTCTACAAACGGCACCACCAGCAAATCCTCCTCCTCCGGCGACTCCGCAGACCCAGCCTACGATGATGAGGTCGCGCAGTGGGTGAGATCGGCGCTTGAGAGAAAAGCGTCGGGGCTGATGGGGTCGAGTGCTAAACCAGCCTTACATGCCGCACCGCTGGACAGTGTGAGCCCGCCTTCTGTGTAGATACGCTGATGCTGGGGCTGGGCCCAAAGATTATACTGTTTTAGCTCATTGTTTACATTTGTCCTCCCCTCCCTTCCCTTTCCGTTTCTTGGCTACAAAGAAAACTGGAATTCGGAAGAAGAGGTTTTGGAGACGGAAAACCGCCCCCGAAACCTACCCCACTGACACTGCAAGCTGGCAAGCTAGAAAACACAGTCTTTGAGCAGCACCATGGTCCGGTGTCCTGCACCCACTACACCCCGGAAATCCTCCACCAGGCCAAGACATAAACAACAGCGTCGCTCAAGCCTCTGGCTCTGGTTGTCATAGCCGCATTGTCAGGTATAGATAGGAACAGACACGATCCGCTGGATGATGGGAGGGTGATGATATCTCCTTATTTCGCGGCCGGATTGCCGGGTGCATGCTTGTCCCATTCACGCGGCTGCCCGCTGGGGTTCTTTGTTCGTGGATATGCACAGCTAGGGTGGGAGTGGGTGTTCAACTGCTGATGGGAAGAAGGAGGGGAGGATGAACTATCACCTGGGTGTGAGGGACGTCATGGAAGGGGGTTATTGTTTCCCTGCGGATGTAGAATTTTTTGTGTATAATGTGGAGGGTGAGGAAATAGGCAGATGAGGAAATATGTGGTTGGATTTATGGTGTGTGCCTTTGTGCATTGCTGATGTGATTTTCTTGTGGTGAGTTGTGAGGTATGTGTAAGTGGTGATGGGTGATGGGTGATGAAGGGAGTTTTGGTAGGTTTTTTGGTATTTTCCTGTTATCTTGCTATCCCCCCCCCCCTTCCCCCTTTACCGCCTCTCAAACAAAGACAACAAGGCACACACCATAAATCCAAGCACATATTTCCTCATCTGCCTATTTCCTCACCCTCCACATTATACACAAAAAACTCTACATCCTCTCCATCCCCAGCTAAACCAGCCAACTCCCCCATCCTACAAATTGGAGCCACCCATCCCCTCAAGAGTAAGAATGGGGCCATAGCAACCAACCATCAAAAGAAGGTTACAGGGGTAAGCTTATCTTCCTTTCTCTAGTTTGCCTTTCAGCCCCCCCCTTCCCCCTTTATCGCCTCTCAAACAAAGAGAACAATAAGCATACACACAACGCTTAGCGAAAAAGCGGGGCTGTTCTGTTTATGAGAAGGGGCGCGTATATGTTATATTGATTTTGGGGACATAGGTACGCGTGACAAAGGGGGGTCAGCTTCTTTTGCTAGGTATGACAAGTTCGATTGTGTGAGGGGCTTTGTTGACGTTATCTAAGTCTACATTTTCCTTCCTTCCCATAACTTGCACATTTTGTCAGGAACCGGAAAGCTTCTTCAATTTTGTGGTTACAACTTCCGATAACTCGCTACAACACCTTCCCAATCTGGAGCAGGAGAATATAAAAAGGCCAAACCGGCGGAGGAAACAAAGTATAACCCTAACCATGCCGTGTAAGCGTGGAGAGATCTATCTCACACAAGACCAAGATGATAGGAGCGATGTGTATTACAGGCGGGACTGTACAGGCCGAGTTATAGGCCACGGGCATATCGGGGGAGCATATTACAATTGGGTGCCTAAGCCGTCACAACAGCGCGTCATTCCCGGCGGCAACTGTCTCCCCGGCAGCAACCATCTCCCCGGCTTGGGGTTAGGCGGTAGCGGCAACGGCAGCGGCAGCGGCAGCGGCAGTGACGGAGAAACACAGTCGACTCTCGGCGGCCAGGAAAAGGGTTTCGTAGGTGGTGCCCCCGCTCAGGACAGCGACTTCGGCCAGTGGTGGGCGCAGGCTCTCCTCCAGGAGAGTCGTGTAGGCGATATTCCCGCTCAGGACGGCGGCGGCGGCGGCGGCAGAGAAAAGGCTCGCATGAGTGATATCCCCGCTCAGAACGGCGGCGGCAGCGGCAGGGGGGGAATGCAGTCTCTCGTTGACGAAAAGGGTTGCATAATTCTGGACGATAGCGAGGAGGAGGAGGAAGTACAATTTCTCGGTGAGGGTAAGCATCTCCTTATCTCCCCCCTCTCGGCGTAACTTGCACGACTTGATCGTATAAAAATTCACTCCCTTCTACTATTATCTTGCGGCCCACTTCCTGTCACCACTACCCTCTTTCTCATTCTCGCTCTTGACTAACGAATTTCAAGCTTCACGATTTCAGTTTCAACCTCGCACTCCAAAACCAATTACCACCTTTTCTCAAGCTGAATTACAAACACCTACACCACATTCTTCTTCACAGAAGAGGAAGTTGGATTCTATTGACACCCCACCACGACTCGCACCCCAGCAGAGACAGGCGAGGAGTGCACAGTCGCTGAGCCGATCTGAGTGGACTTTTGGAGAGCGCAGACCAACTGCTGTATCTGAAGGCGCAGCTGTAGAAGCTCTTTCACCGTTTTCAACGCCAACGAATAGAAGGGACAGTATGTCGGGGAGTATTAATCGGAAGGAGGGGTATGAGATTGTTCCTATGCCAGCGGGCGCTCGAGAGATGAGTTTCGGAAATGGAAGTGAGGTTGTCACCAGTTCCAACAAGAGGCAAGGTTCTATTCTTAGGAACATGGATGGTGGCAAGTTCAACATTGGAAATGATATTCTTGCTGCTTTCAAGGAGGGACTTACCCCTACTCCCAAGATTAAGGATGGGGAAAAGTTGAGTGGTGGAGGTGAAATTGTTGGTGCTGCAAAGGAGCAGATTCCTTCCACCGCCACCCCCAAGAGCAAGAATATTGGCAAGCTCAGCCAAGGAAGTGAAGTTATTACTGCTAGCAAAGATCAGCCTACGCCCACTCCAAAGGCCAAGAATCGCGGCGTGAGTCAAGACTGGGAGATCATCGAAGTTGGCCCATCCACAGATCTGACTTTACCCCATCGCTCTTCCACCCAGCGAAAGCCCGTGATCGATCTGGAAGACTACGAAGTCCTGCCTCCTCTTACAGGCACTATATCTAACATGACTATTCTACATACCACCATCATCGATTCCTCCGATTCAGAGGGTGACTTCGACTTCGAGATCATCGGCTCGCACACCCTCACCTCCCCCACCCTCCCCCGCCGCCGCTCAACCATCTACCCCCTCCGCAACCCCCCCATCGTGCACCCTCTCTACACCCTCTGGGCAACCATGGTTTCAAACTTTCCTCTCGAGCGTGACATCGTCGTCGAGCTCGCCGACGGGGATTTTCTCAAGATCACCAATTTGGTCCGAAACGACGATACAGACGCCTTGACACTCCGCGGCCACCGCTTCCAGCGAACCAGGGATTTGAATGGGTTGCTTGCTAAGAAACGCAATGAGCTCTGCTGGGTCACTGAGGTGGATGAAGATGATGAGCGTCCGGCTTCTGTGCAGAGTTTGGCTGAAGTTCCAGCTTCCAGCGTCACGAGGGTGCGTAAGACGTTGATTACGAATATGGCGTTCCCCGCTGCGACGTTCAGGAATACCCCTTTCCCAGGTGGTATGGAGAATGTTGAGCAGGAGGGCATTGTGGCGGTGAGATGGAAATATACGACGACGTGGCCGAGTGCGAAGGCGAGAGTGAATAATGAGAATGCCTTCTGCGAGCGCGTGTTGAGACATCTCGGGGAGGGGGATGCATTGGTTGATAAGGGATTGAGGATCCGTGATGGATTGGCTAGGTACCAGTTCCGTGGACCGACTGTGCTGGGCGGATCCTTTATTCCGGCTGTGCGAAAGGGTGGGAATGATACCAAGTCGCCTGTTCGTGGTGGTGAGACGGGGTGGCTTAGACGTCTTCCTGGGTCGCGCAACAATAGTGTCCAGGAGCTTGCTGGGCAGACGGCCGGATTGTTTGACGATGACATGGTTGATCTCACGGATGAGTTTCCGAAGACGCCAACGAAATCCAGATTGAGCATCGCAGAGGCGACTCAAGAGCGCATGCTCAGCCAGATCGATCTCACGATGCCTGAGCTTTCATTCCCCCCATCCGATGGGACGGTTCGTGCTACCAGTGCTGCCAGCAAGTTGAAGACCACTATCAAGCGTGTAGAAGGTCAGATGTGCACCTACGGCGACGCCTGTGAGTTTCTTCCCCATCCCTCTCCCCCCAACCAACTCCAAACTAACACCCCCTTTCCCAGTCTGCGGAGCCGGTGGCGCAACCCGCGGCGCCCACATGGCAGGTCTCAAAGTCATCTGGGGCTTCGATTTCAACGCCCACGCGTGCGAGACCTGGCGCCTCAACTTCCCCTCGGCGACTATGTACGAGATGTCCGCCTTCGACGTGTGCCATCTCTGGGCCAAGGAAGCCAAAGCCGGCATGCCAAACTGCGCACAAGTGGACATCCTTCACATCTCCCCGCCCTGCCAGTTTTTCTCGCCGGCGCATACGATTGCGGGGAAGGATGATGAGATGAATACGGCGAGTTTGTTGGCGTGTGGACGACTGCTGGCGTTGGTGAGGCCGAGAGTGGTGACGCTGGAGCAGACGTTTGGGATTGGACATGCGGAGTTTACGAGGTGGTTTAATGCGCTGATTCATCAGTTTACCGATAATGGCTATTCGTTGCGCTGGAAGATTTGTCATCTCCAGAACTGGGTATGTCTTTTCCGTTTCCTCCCTTCCCGATTTAATGATACCACCACCTACCTACTTCCTGCCTCCCCGCGATATGTGTATCCAAGCTAACAAACCCAGGGCCTCCCACAGCGCCGTCAGCGTCTCATCATCATCGCCGCCTGCCCCGGCGAGACGCTCCCCCCTTTCCCACCTTACACCCACTCCAAGAACCCCTCCCCCCCTAATGGTCTCAAACCCTACACCTCGGTCAACACGCTCCTGACCTCCATCCTTCGCAACGCGCCCGACCACGACCTCACCGCTGCGCTCGCCAAGCCTCTCCACGAGAGTCCCTGGGACGGAACCAGCATCGCCCCCCGCGCGATCACCACGCACGGGGGCCAGAACTACCATCCTTCCGGGACCCGCGGGTTTACGAATAGGGAGTTAGCTACGCTGCAGGGGTTTCCGGCGGGACATAGGTTTGGGGAGAAGAACGTGAAGAAACAAATTGGGAATGCTGTACCGCCGAGCATTGCTGCGGTGCTGTTCGGGGCCGTGAGGAAGGCACTGGAGGCGGCGGATGGGGTGGAGAGTGTTGTTGTTGATATCGGGGGTGGGGTGGAGAGGGAGGTTTTTGTTGTTGATTGATTAGGTGGGGAGGGGAGTTTTGATTTGATTGGGGGGGAAGGTTGAGGAGTTGATTATGGGTAGGAGTTAAGGTGTTTTTGCTATTGAGGGGTGGGTAGATTGTGGGGGGAGTTGAGATGGTGAGGGGTGGATAGATTGTGAACCGAGTGGTGAGATGACGGGGAAGACGCAGTTTTGGGGGTTATTATGACGGATGAGGGCTGCGGATTTGCGGATGATGATACTGTTTTTTTTTTTTTTTTCAGATAGTGGCAGGCCTTGGCCTCGCATGAGAGAGATACATTGCCAGGATTAGATTGGGACGTGGAGGGATTTGCAGTTATGGATGGAGGATACACTTTCTGGATGCCGGGCAGGAAATGCCATTGGCTGTACGGTATGGTACAGATGGCGGCGCGGTATCAGGGTTCTCATCCAGGAACTATAGATAGATAGGCAATCCTCCCTTCGGAATGAGAATGAGATATACTTGGAGTAAAATTCTTGCTGTAAGGATGCCTTTGTGACCGATATGCACCCCCACGTCTAAGAATCCATGTGTGAAGTTTCCGTATAATCCAAGTGCACAAGCCTCAACAAGAATCCATGTTTGTAACCCTTCTACAGTGAATACTTCCTTTGTATTGCATTCACCTTGTCCTTCTGGGTTTCGTGCTCTTGTCAAGAAAATGGAGACGACGACGTCAATTCTATTCGAAAATGCCCTCTATGCGGCCTCAGAGCCGTACACACATCCAGGCTACCAGCTGAGTAACCCCATAGGTGGGGGCCCTGAACTGCGTTGGTTCCGCGATATTATAGAATAAGCGCGCTTATATTATCAAACTGCCTCGATGCCCGAGTAGTTAACTACGTCATTGTCAAGCGCGCGCTAATCATATAACAGGCGTTCGGTTGTGTTCTTCGGGGTCACGTGTTCGACCCCACGTTGTATGACTATTTTCTGTTTTCTTTGTGTTATCATCTGCGCTCTGCCACGCCCTGCCACGTAGGGCGTGTTACTATATGAATGATAAATTATCCTGTATTTCTTTAAAAGGTACGTAACATTCCGTTCCTTGAAACCACTCGGGCATCAAACGACTTTTTTTTAGATTCAATCCCTATTTGTTTTTTGGGGTTGTTTTAATATCTGTAAACTATGAACGGGATGATAACTCTATTTGATGGCAACACAAGGAAGTGAGTGGTTTGCTTTATATTCTGAAGAGGGATTCTAGTCGATACTGCAGCTTGGTAATATGGACTATTATACAGCTCTAATTTACACCTGTCACTCAATCCCCCTGGTGAATGCCTTGAGTTGTTCAGCCTCGTCTGGCCCTCCCAACGGTTAACTCCAACGAACAACCCTCTCATCTGAATTGATCTTTATCAACCCCCCCCCCCTTCTACTGCCTTGCCCCGATTGCAACACCTCTGTTGCTGCATCGTGTTTTGGAGCTTCCAATCCGTGTCGGGCTTCTCCAAGGATCGCCTTCGATCTACCTGCTAACAAATTGGCATTACATCCAACTGTTGAGACTCTTCCAACCCCCTTCCCCAGCCCTAACTCTCTTGGAGCGAGTAACACTTTTATGTGTCGTCGTCTGGTACTGCTCTCCAGGGCTCAAATTTCAAATCCAAGCATCCCTCTAAATCATGTTGCAAGACCGTGACGGCGTTAACCCCTCCCTCGCAGCCCTTCTCGGTGCTCTCATCGCCAAACCCGTAGAAACCGGTACCAACTGCCGCCGTCTGTTACGACGCACGACACAGCTTTGCTTGCTCTCCCTTCCACTAGGGAGATAATCCCCTTTCAGATCGCAATACCCGCGGGGCAGAATAACATCCATCTCCACACTCTCGGCACATAATTCCTCCGAACCCGACAGTACGTCACTGCCCCAAGTGTGGTGGGGGTCGTTGATGAATAATCGCAGCGCATGAGGGAGGTGGAGCATATTTGAACCGGTTTCGTTGATAAAAGAAGTTGAAGGAGTAAATTGTATCTTATCATCCTTATTCAATTTGAATTTCCATTATCTGCCAAGAAGAGGGTTCTGCAAGTCCTATATGCCGTCTTTCCCGTCGTCCCCTCACTATCCCTCGAACCGCCAGCACCATCGAGAATCTGTTTCACCTCCGTTTCAGCTGAACTCGCAAAACAACCACAAAAACACACTCCGTCCAAGACCACACCCTCCGTCCGTCCAAGACCACACCCTCCCGCGCCTCACTAAACATCACAATGACCACCCCCCGCGTCTTCGTCGTCCGCCATGGCGAGACGGAATGGTCCCTGAACGGGCGCCACACCGGCACCACCGAGCTCCCCTTGACCGCCAACGGCGAAAAGCGCGTCAAAGCTACAGGGCACGCCCTAATAGGCAACGACAGGCTGATCGTGCCTGGCTCGCTGCTTCACGTGTAGAACATCCCCCCCCCACCGTGGTCCTGCAAACGAAACTAACAATCGCGCCCTAGCTACGTATCGCCCCGCCATCGCGCACAGCGCACGCTCGAGCTCCTGGATATAGGATGGGCGGAGAAGCTACCCTGGGCCGAGAAACCAGACCCCGATGGACGGGTCCGCTGTGATGCGTTAGTCGAGATCACAGAGGATATCCGGGAATGGGATTATGGAGATTACGAGGGCGTGACGAGCGCGGAGATCATGAAGCAGCGCGAGGAAGCTGGGCTGCCGAAGTGGGATATTTGGAGGGATGGGTGTCCTGGTGGAGAGTAAGTTTACAGAACTGCTGACCTGGAGGGCGGGAGTGGATAAGATGGATGAGGTGGATGAGATGCTAATGATGGGGTAGGTCGCCGGCGGATATCACGAATAGGTTGAATAGGCTTATCAAGGATGTACGGACGAGATGGCACGCTGATGTTATTGGGAAGACGGAGAATGTGCCCAAGGATGTGTTGATCGTGGCGCATGGACATATTTTGCGCGCGTTTGCGATGTTGTGGGTGGGTAAGGCGATTGAGGATGGGCCGAGTCTGTTGCTGGAGGCTGGTGGTGTTGGGACGCTGAGGTGAGTCTTTTATGAAGATTGTTGGGTTGTTGAGAGTGGTACTGACTGGGAATAGTTATGAACATCACTCGCTTGACGAGCCGGCTATTCTGCTTGGAGGGAGTTTCATGGTCGATGTTGTTGAGAGTGCGCAGGTAGCTGGTGGACAGAAACAGTAGGTGGGATAGGGCCCTGATATATCGATATATTTCGCAATCTACGAGACAGACGTAGAATTCTACCAATGCGAATTCTGGCGATATAAAACCTCAATATGCCGAACTACCATTCCATTCTCACTCGCCAGCAGACCATTCATTGAATCCACTTTTGCAACCCCAAGCCCACCCACCCCCGCTCACGCCTTCGTCCCCCTCGCAATAAACACCTCCCTCTTCATCCTCTTCTCCTCAGGCCCAATCACAAGCCCCTTCCCCAACACCTTATACCCGAAATCCAACCCCAACCCCGCCTGCTCAAACAGTTTCCGCACATCCTCCTCCGAGAATCCCATATATTTCACCGTCTCCACGACTTTGGTCTCTTCCCCTTTCCCTCCCGCTTCCTCCTTCTTCTCCCCGTGACCGTGACCGTGACCGTGTCCATGACCATGTCCATGACCATGACCGTGTCCGTGACCATGCCCAAGCATCTCCCCATGCGGCAAGAAATCCAATATCACCAACGACCCCCCCCCCTTCAACCTCTCCCCCAACCTCCTCGCCGCCAACCCCGCATCCCCAAAATGATGAAACCCCAGCCCCACAACCGCAACATCAAACCCCCAAAACTCCTCCCCCTCAAACTCCCTCGGCCTGTCCACCTCGGGATCGATCAAATCCCCCACCCAAGCGTGGACCTCCTCCTCCTCTAACCCTTGGTTGGAAGCTGTGGTGTTGTAGGCGGCGACCATGCCGGCGGACACATCGATGCCGATTACGCGGGAACAGTGTTCGGAGAGGGCTTTGGTGATGGTGCCGGTGCCGCAGGCGTAGTCGAGGAGGGTGAAGGGGGTGGTGGTTGGGTCGGAGGGGAAGGGGGCGAGGAAGGGGAGGGAGGATTGGAGGGAGGCGGTTAGGTCGGCGAGGGTTTTGGCGTGTTTGGTGTCGTAGGTTGCGGCTTCTGTGCTGGCGAGTGTTAGGTTTTGGAGATAGGGAGTTGGGGAAAGGGGTGGAAATGGCAATCGGGAGTGGGAGAGGGGTGGAAATGGCAAAGGGGTGGAAATGGCAAAGGGGTGGAAATGGCAAAGGGGTGGAAATGGCAAAGGGGTGGAAATGGCAAAGGGGTGGAAATGGCAAAGGGGTGGAAATGGCAAAGGGGTGGAAATGGCAAAGGGGTGGAAATGGCAAAGGGGTGGAAATGGCAAAGGGGTGGAAATGGCAATGGGGTGGAAATGGCAATGGGGAGGAAATGGCAATGGGGAGTGGGAGAGGGGATGAGATGTGTTTGGATGAAAGGGAACGAGGCTGGCTCACTCGAAGAAAGCTTTGTTTTTCCCTGCAAAGTCGGCCATGTTTGATTATCCGTAAAGTAAACGAGCTATTTTCTCAGGGTCTTGTAATATGGTATCGTAGGTTATCAGAAACTCGTCGTCTACCTCCCAAGGTAGACGACGGCCTCTTCCCAACCCCGCACCAGGCACCCGGGCGCCGGAACATCATTATTGCCAATACCCCGCGCCAGGACACCGAGGGTCGAGTTGTTGCGCATCCAGGGCCACATGTATGAAGTGAAGCACTGGTGATCTGAGATGAAGCGTGTCTAGGTGTCTAGACAGAATACCAATCCTCGATCGAGATCCATCTCCCTCACCATCACATCTCCCTCACCATCACATCTCCCTCACCATCACATCTCCCTCACCATCACATCTCCCTCACCCCCCCCTCCCCTTTCCCCTCCATATCACGTGCCACGTGCCAATTCTATCATGGCGGTGCTGACTTACAAGTAGTAGAGTAGTATGTAGAGTGGCGATGGGAAAGTGGGAGTGGAAGAAGTACTGCGGGCCTACTCTGCCGTGCCGTGAAGAAAAAAAAAAAAAAAAAAAAAAAAACTTGACTATGTAATTCAATATACATACAGCATCCTAGACAAGTACCCCCCCTCAGTTCTGCAGGACAGCACGAGACGGGTTCGGGCGATCGGCCGTGTCCTCCCAGCTCGTCGGGCGGCCTGTTTTGCGGCCGGGAGAGTGGTCCCCTGCAGAGCTGTGATGGGGTGGGGGAGGGCATAGGGCCAATGAGGGAGGGCATAGGGCCAATGAGGGATGAGGGGATGAGGGGATGGATGTTTGCGGCGGTGGGTGTGTGCGGGACGGTGACGAGGGAAGCTGACGAGCGGTGCGTTGCGCTTTGCTGGGCTGCGATGCCGTTGGGGATGGGGGAAGGGAGGGAGGGATGGGGGGAGGGAGGGAGGGATGGGGGGAGGGATGGGGGGAGGGGGGGGGAAAAGGGGGGGAGGGAGGGATGGGGGGAGGGATGGGGGAGGGGGGGGAAAAAGGGGGGGAGGGGGGGAAGGGAGGGGGATTGGTTGTGGGGATTGGTTGTGGCTGTTCGCGGATACAATGGCACGTGTACAGTAGGCAGTGCAATGTGGTCCGGTGCGTCTCTCCCTTGCTTTCTCAACTGCAGCGCCGTTCGCGGCTGCCACGCATTACATTCTCTTCTCGTGACATTTTCCTCCAATGCCCATGCCCATGCCCATGCCCATGCCGCCCATGCCCATGCCGTACTATGGGTAGAATCCCACAATCCCAATCCAAGCGACCGACCCACGGCAAAGTGGCATGGAAGAAGAATGAAATGTGTCTGTTTTGGCCGGTTTGTGGTTTGTTGGTGTCTGTTCGTTGGGAAAGAAAGTGACGTGACGTGGCGGGGCGGTGGGCGGTGGGCGGTGGGCGGTGGGCGGTTGTTTCTTGTTCGGCTTCTTCGGGATCCCTGCAGCCCACGCGACGAGGAGAGACGGGGGGTATTCTATGTGTTCTTGTGTTCTTGTGTTCTGTGTTCTGTGTTCTGTGTTCTGTGTTCTGCTCTACCTTTTCTGTTGGCGATGTGGTTCTGCCATCTGCCGTATCCATTCTCTCATCCCTCCCCTCCCTCCTTCCCTTCTCTCATCCCTCCCCTCCCTCCTTCCCTTCTCAACTCCCTCCCCTCCCTCCTTCCCTTCTCAACCCCTGATATCCACACGCTTGACTGGTACAAATAGCGGCTAACAGAAGACGTAACCAATTACATACCGTATGCTCTCAGATCATCCTCTGCGGAGTCCTATGGTCCAGAGCAGAATCTTCTCTTCTTTCCTTTTGCCCCCCACCCAGCAATCCAGGAATGGCCCCCCAAGCTTATCCCCATCCCATCCACCGACGGCGCCTTCCGGCCCGCATCTGCAGGTAGTCACTCGGTCGGCGGTCAGACAGGCATCACACATGGTGAATGTTACAAAAAACCAAAAGACCCGAACCGCGCAGCCACCTGACCCGCCTTGCCCAGCGAAACTCACACAGCACAGCAACATCACAGCACAGCACAGCACAGCACATCACAGCACATCACAGCACATCACAGCACATCACAGCACATCACAGCACATCACAGCACAGCATAGCATAGCGCGTCACAGCAGGCAAACACGCAACTTAGCGGGTGCGGGGACCCAGAGAGGCCAGACGTGGATTTGGAATGGGACACAGCGACCCCGAGACACGCTAGATGCGGGATGGGGATTGGGTTGGGCCTGCCGTGTCCGTCCCGGGGTTTGAGTTGCCGTTTGCTGCGAGTGTTCCGCTGCTTGGCTCGGCTCTCTGGTGCGTGCGACGGGTCTTTTTTGGACTTTCCGCTGTTGCTTGATGCTGTGCTGCCGTCACTTGCTGCACTCCAGTATCTTACTGTCGTAAATCTCTGTCCGTACGTACTGGCACTGAGACTTTGAATCCGAGTGTGTGCGCGGCAGTGGTGAGTGTAGGTGGTAGGTACGGAGATACAACAAAATACCTGCCGTTCACCCCTCAGCCACCCAGGATCTGAACTCTGAACTCGCATACCAACTAACGGACTCGCACGCATCCGGCGCTCTGGAGGAAAAGGTCGGTACTTTGAGTACAAATCGCGACTTGACCAGGACCCCCCAGTCTGTGCAGGGATCCTGCCAAAAGTCCCGTACGACCTCAGCCTGCCTAGCTCCCCCCCTCCCTTCCATCCTCCCCCCTCGCCCCTCCCCCCTCCCTCCCCCCACCCTCGCAACCATGGTCCATCTCCGTCGGTGTGCGGGATTGCCTGCGTCCTGACCTCACCCCATAGGCCGGCACAGCCCGGGATGCACCCACTAGCGCCATCCCACCATGCAGGCTCCGGCGATTATCGGGCCCAGGTTGCGGGCGGGGGGTCGCGACGGGGGACCCATCAAGTCTCCCCTCGTACCCCCCTCGTACATAGTTGGTTGTGGGGCAGAAAACGGCAGGGGTACAGGGTTAGGCATGTTCGTGGCGGCGGCGACGCGGCTTCGTGCAGCGGGTGCGTGAGCGGGTTGGGCCTTGACCACCCTGCGCTGCGCATGCACCTGCACGCTCGGCACGGTGGTGTGCAGCGGTGCGCACACCGTCGGATGCGGGTGCGCGCATGAGGTTCTGGTCACAGGACCGCCGAGAGCGGATAAGCGGCCTTTGGGGCCTCACACCGCTTGCTGGCGTCGGGGTCGCCCATTCGTCGGCGCCGAAAGGGCAGGAGAGGAGGGAGGTATCTTTGTGATGGTAGTGTGTACTCTTAAGTCTTTGGGCTGTGGTTATGGATGGAGGGATTTGGGGGGTTTGGTAATGGATGGATGGGCTGGGGATGGCGGATGGAGGATGGCCGATGAATGGAGATGGCGGTGGTGGACGGGATGGGGGAATTGGCGATGGAGATGGGAGAAAATATGGGGGATTGGTAACTGTACCACGGTATGCCACTGCCACTGCCACTGCCACTTAATCTGGCACTGTCCTCGATCCGGCCACTCTGCGGAGCCCAGATTGCAGTGCAGTACCATCGTCGCGATGATGGTTTGTTTGTGTTGTGTGGTACTCGCACTGCGTCAGTGCGAGTCCAGACTTTCGGCGACGGCCTGGCATGGGGAGTTTCCTTCCCCAAGTCAAGTCCCAACGACATCAAGATACACACATCTACAGTGAAGTCCGGTACGCCCTATCCCTTCCGTCAGCATCCCGTCACCCACAAACAACCTCCCCCCCCCCCCCCCCCCCCATCACCAAGAACTCCTACTATTGCATCATCCCCTATATAACCAACCCCAGCCCTGTCGAGTGACGCTGCCTCCCCCTTCCTGCCGCCCTACCTGGCTCGCGCCCGACTTGGGTCCCAAGCTGAGCTGCCTTGGGCCGCTCCGGTCTGGGCACTGCAAACACCAGCGCTGGGATGCGCTGCATCTCGCCCGAAACCGTCGGCTGCGACACGACACGGCGACAAACCATTGCAGGCGCAGGCCCTTGACGCAGGCGGGCTGCGAGGCATGCAGCACGGTGGGCGCGTCGCCGTTTTGCTGATCGGGGGTTTGTGTTGGTTGCCTTGATGTCCTGATGGCTCCAGGATGGATGTTCCTCGTTGAATCTCAGAGACTATCGTCGGGCGGCGATGAGACGGGCCTCGTTGGTTCCTGTGTTGGATGTTGGCCATCCCCCCTTCCTCCTCCCTCCCTCCCTCCCGCTCGCGTACATCCTCACATCCCCAACCCTCCCTCCACCAACTAGCCACGTCGCACACTCGCCCGCCCAGCCTCAATCGACAACACTCCTGTCTCGCGCTGCTCCGCCCTACCCTGCGCCCCACGCAACGGTGCGGGTACTCCCTCCCTCCCTCCCTTCGCCGCCTGAAACTCCATCTCGCGCGCTGCGGTCAGGCATTGTGCCCCATCTCCTTGCCGATGTCTGCATTGTGAGAGGGACGGACGGACGGACGGACGGGCATCGGTGGGGTTGGGGTGGGGGTGAGTTGTCGTAGATCAAACCGTGTTCCTCCTGTGCGCTGGCTGATGGTAGGGGGTGGGCGGAGATTGGGATTGGGGGGCTCCGAGACATTTTCAAAAACCTCGGTGAAGGACCGAGGTGACGATTGTAATTCCTCTCCGTGCTTATCACCTGCCCCCCTCCCTTCCTCGCGCCCGCCCCCTTTATTTTGCTTTTTTGTTTAGGCGGTGCCCGAGACACCGCCTGGGGAGCGAGGGAATTGGGGTTGGGGGTGGGACCTATTTCGAGGACGGGGAGAAGAGTAGAGACAACTGCACACAACTGCACAGACTGTACTCTGAGATACATCCTAAACTAACCGCCCAAAAATATAAACCTGCAAATACGTGAATGACCATCATCATCACCAACACACACAGAAATAGTTACTGCCAATTTGGGCCCCCGTTGGCAGCGACCCAATCTGCAAACCATGACGGCCGCAGGCCGCAGATATGGCCGCCACGCCACGGCAGCCACACACACCACACCGCGCGCGAGTGTGTCCGCGTCCGCCCCCGCATCGATTTCTCGTCAGGGGACCAGAGGTGCACGCAGGTCTTGCAGCCATCACACATCACCCCCTGCTCCATCCTAGACGACAATAATTTACCCATCGTAGGGCGAGATATGCTTCTCGCTCGTTGTGGAAGCAGGTATGCGTAGGGCGCGTAGGTATGTTGGGACGGGGGAATGGCCACATCCAACAGAGAGTGATGATGATGATGTGACCATTCAGCGGAAATCGACACCACGAGTCCCGTTCCCGTTCCTCCCTCCCCATGATTGCGAAAAACAAATCTCGAATCGCCACCACCATGGCAGGATAGGTAGGGGTTGTATGGAGTTGTTCCTCGACCGCCAAGACTGCGGCATTCCCGCCCTCCCGCTGTTGGTGATCCCCCGGGGCGGGCAAGTTTTTTTGGTCGAACTAGGGGCTAATGCAGTGCTTACACCACTCTCGCCCATATGATACGGTCGTAGGGGGGTACTGCTGCTGGTACTGATGCACGATACTGCGCTCTGGTGTTTAGTAGGGATGGGTATATGCAGTGCTGACCACCTCGGCCGAAGTGTAACGGAACTGTCTGTATGTTACTGTGTAGGTGTGGAGACGGTGTACAGGAGTCGTGAACACACCGGTGGGGCGAGCGAGGGATGCGATCCCCAGGGGAGGCCAGCGTACCTGCGGCTACGGCGGGGGGTTTGGTATAGCTGTGGGCGCCGCTGTTAGCGACGGATACGCGGTGTTGGTGATGCGGTTGGCGAGGCGTTCCAGATGGGCTGGGGGATCAGACCTTTTCCTGATGGGCGGCTGGCGGTCGTGTGTGCATGTACTGCTTGGTGGCTAGTTTAGGCCGGAAGGGGGGGAAGGGGGTAGCCGCTGATGCCGCGTTGGGCGCGTGGTGAGATGTTCGCATGTAGGTTATCGTGGTGTATGAGTGCGTTCCTTGCTGCCGTAATACTTGGGATGGGAAGGGAAATAAAATGAGGTGCGAGGATTCTCTACTACGGAGGCAGGTGGATATCGCCCATCGTCCCAACCCATAACACGCGGTCGGGAGTTGTACGAGCCGGTGGATTTGGAAAGGGGAGGTAGGGGAGGGCGCTAGGGGATCCAAGACCGCATGCGAGCGACCCTTTCTGCAGATATTGATAGATTGCTCCATTGCCCAGACAAACAAAGTGACAGACAGACAGACAGACAGATTGACAGACGCAGGTTTTTTGACGGGACGGCAGGGAGGGAGGGAAGGCAAGGGACGGAAGGGAAGGGACGGAAAGGGATACGATGCGATGCAGACGGACGTTCCGACATCTTTTGTTGGGTTGTATGTGGGGAGCGCGAATGGAGTTTGGGCTTAGCCGCCGTAATCGCGGGTTCCAACGAGGGAAGCAGGGTGGAAGCCAACATGATTTAATTATGCGCGTCGTGGCATCGTTGGTACTGACTGGCCGAGCGCATGGTTACTAGAATAGGCTGTGTTGTCGCCGTTGTAGGTACGGGTGACGGGTGATGGATGATGTACTCGAGTACGTCAGGTGCCAAAAATGCGCCGGCGCCTGTCGACATTTCTCGGTGCAAGTTGGGGCGGAGAAAGTGGGAAGATAGTAGGGGGTACAGTGGGTGACGAGTGGGTCTGTCTGCGGGGTGGTGGCGAAACGGGTAATTCATGACTCGTTAGGTGTACGAGTACTCCGCCTCGGCACGCACTTACTGTACTGCACATCGTCGTCATCCCTTCTTCAGTATGCCTGCAAGCTCTGCACGCGAACGTCGCCAATGCTTGGCGACGTTGGCGACGTTCGCGTGCAGAGCTTGCAGGGAGGGGGAGGGGAGGGAGGAAAGCGGAGGGAGGAAAGCGGAGGGAGGGGGAGGGGAGGGAGGAAAGCGGAGGGAGGAAAGCGGAGGGAGGGGGAGGGGAGGGAGGAAAGCGGAGGGAGGAAAGCGGAGGGAGGAAAGCGGAGGGAGGAAAGCGGAGGGGAGGGGAGGGAGGAAAGCGGAGGGGAGGGGAGGGAAGGGAGCGGAGGGGAGGGAAGGGAGCGGAGGGGAGGGAAGGGAGCGGAGCGGTAGGTAGAGTAGGTTGGTAGGGTACGGGTACGGCGGTACGGTGCGTGCGTAGAGGATACTTGTCTCTCTGTAGCATCTCTACGATCTGCCGGCAAGGGAGGAAGTTGGTGGCGGATAGACCGACGGCGTGGCAGTGGGTGGGATAGCTGGGTCGCGCTTGTGCACGGCGGACCGGGGGGGTAGTGTACTGTGGTGTACTGTGGTGTACAGCGGTGTGGTGTGGTGTAGTGTAGTAGTGTAGTGTAGTGTAGTGTAGTGTAGTGTAGTGTAGTGTAGTGTAGTGTAGTGTAGTGTAGTGTAGTGTAGTGTAGTGTAGTGTAGTGTAGTGTAGTGTAGTGTAGTGTAGTGTAGTGTAGTGTAGTGTAGTGTAGTGTAGTGGACTGTACTGTACTGGACTGTACTGGACTGTAGTGTACTGGACTGTACTGTAATGGACTGGACACTACAGTAACTGTTGCCAGAGACGGTACGAGGCGGTGGTGGATAACCCCTGTTAACTGTTGGGAAGATGGAGATGTGGACATGGGAACTTGGATGAGACATGGCGAGGAGGACGTGGGTGAGGAGTGCTACTGGCTCCCAAAGTATGGTATGGAGCACAGTAGTACAGTAGCAAGGTGGGGCGGAGGGGGGAGAGAGGAGAGTGGGAAGAAGGGAGGGGGATGGGGGGATGGGGGGATGGGGGATGGGGGGATGGGGGATGGGGGGATGGGGGGATGGGGGATGGGGGGATGGGGGGATGGGGGGATGGGGGGATGGGGGGATGGGGGATGGGGGGAAGGGATGGGGGGAGGGAAGGGAGGGGAGGAAGGGAGGGGAGGAAGGGAGGGAGGGGAGGGAGGGGAGGGATGGTAGGATGGTAGGATGGTAGGTGAGGAGGTAAGTAGAGTACTGTACTGGACTATAGGACTATACTGGTAATACTGGACTATACTGGACTATACTGGACTATACTGGTAATACTGGTAATACTGGTAATACTGGTAATACTGGACTATACTGGACTATACTGGACTATACTGGACTATACTACACTATACTGGCCTATACTGCACTATACTGCACTATACTGCACTATAACCACTATAACCACTATAACATAACTGCAACCTCCACACTACACTACTTTCAACGCTGGACAGGCAAAAGAAAAACAAAACCAATGTGTGCATGCATACGTGATGTTGTTTTCTGTCTACATGTCTATACTATCCATATGCCTGTCTGCGTCTGTTCGTGCATACTGGGTACGTACCGCCTCTACCTTACACCACCCACCCCCACCCATAACCACCATAATACTACTACACCATACTACTCACGGACTGAATGACTTGCATCTCGGAACTTGAACTTGTACTGGCCTGACCAACTAACTCCGTCACCATCACCATCACCATCACCGTCACCGTCACCGTCACCCTCACCGTCACCCTCACCCTCACCCTCACCCTCACCCTTCTTGTTCTATTCTAACCCTCTTCTTCATCCTATCTGCTCTCTCTCTTTTCCATCTTTCCATCTTTCCATCTTTCCACTCACTCTCCTCCTCCTCCTCGACTCACTCTCCCCCTTGCGCCCCTCTATACACAACCTTCAACCCACACGTAGGCCCCGCAAAGGAAAACAAAAAAAAAAGCAAAGAAACGAAATTCCTCCTTCTCTTTATTACTCCCATCTTGCCCTCGCCGGACCGCACAATTCCTCCGCAGACAAATCTTGCCCTGAGAGCTGAGTTGAGCTGAGCTGAGCCGTGCCGCACCGCACTCCCCACGTCAGCAAACCACACTTCACATCACACAACCCACCAACAGACAAACCAAGGAAATATCTTACCCACGAAAGGAAACCGCGCCCACTCTCGCTCACTCAAACCCCACCAACCCACCACGAGGAAATCCGAATCTCGGCTTCCCAAGTGTCTCGCGACCCTCCATATTACAGTCGCACACACAGCAAGCAAACCAAGCAAACCGCAGCGCTCCGCCTCGCAGCATCCATTCCCCAGCACCGGTAGATCAGGGTAGCTAGTCTTCCCTTCGCGACGGTTCGCGGTCCTTCCTTAAGAGGTCGTCGGGATCAACAGCGCGGGCCATAGTCGCAAACAAAGACTGGTAACGAGTCCTTGGGCACACCACCAAAACCACAAAAATCTCGGAGGCCCAAACAAGTTACCATCCCAGATCTGGGCAGACGGGGACTAAAGACGGACGACCGACTTGAATTTGGAGGGTATTGCCACTTGGTTTTACGGCTCAGATTAGTATTTCTACAGTTGTACTGTACGAACTGAGAGAAAGAAGAAAAACAGAAAGTTGAATTGGCGCGAAACAGACGCCAGAATACTCTCACAATAAACCTCGCATCTCATACCCACGGGAAGCGCGAATCTGCTACTGGTTGAGCCATTACAACCCCATTCCAAGAAATTTCCAAGAACCAAAGGAACATCAGAAAACCTCTCGAGTCGCAGAAATACCTCTCCCCAATCCTGCAATCTCGCGGCCCCAGAATTCCGATTTCCTGGTTGAGAGGGCACCGACGGTCCACTTGGGGTGATCTACTGTTCCGCAAAGTTTGGTACACTTGTCACCGCCGGAGGCAGACGAAATTGGCGCTTGGAAAATTTTAGAAGAGTTACTTACGGGAGGGAAGGCGCGAAACGCAGTGGGACGGTGAAAAAAACCCACCGCCACACACAAAAGACGCACAAGCACCAAGGAGCACAAAGCAGAAACGCGCACTCACACACACTTAAACTATCTGCGGCAGTACGGTAAAGAGTAAAGTCGTGCAGCCGTTGCCCGGTTTTGTGGACTCGTCCAACTTCAAAACAACACACCACTGGGATTACTGGGAAATACAAAGAGAGGAAATATACAGTTGAGCCGGATCAGCTGGATCGCGGACCTGAATCATTCATCTTTGGTCGCTCTGGGTCAACCTCGCTCGCTATCCGCAGGGCCCGTCCGCTATCACATCCACTAAAAGGCCCCCCCCGAGCCTTTCCAACCCCGCTGAAGGACAGCCCGGTCTGAGAGCTGAACAGCCCAATCCGCGGGTACACTTGGAACCCACCTCATCCCTCCATTATCATATAATCCATCTTCTGCCCTCTGCCACCTCCTCTTCCTCTCCATCCGACTTCTAATATCGGGTACGACGACCACATCGCAGGCAGTTTGTGCATATCGCCGCTGTCTTCCGTACCGGACTTCTCTCACAGTCCTTGCCGCCAGACCAATTCTTGACGTTTTTCCAAGAATAATCGACCGGCTAGAACTGGGACTTATCGCCTTCTCACCTCCACACCGACGTACGACCACCAGCTTCGGATTTCGCCTCCCCAGACGCGATTTCGCCTCCCTGAACACTCCTAGAGGTACGAAATAAACCACAGACAACCATCTCTCACTTCTCACTGCACGACCAATCTCCCAGACGTGTAAACACCATCCAGCGACTTCAGCTCGCGGACCTTTGAAGCCAAAAACTCCCCGATCAATCCGCCACCGTGGCGATCTATCACAATATGTCGTATTCGGAACAGCAAGGAGGACCCTATCCTCCACCTAGAGACCCGCGCGATCTTGGAGAATCGCAGTACCCTCCACCTCCAGGAGAGTACCCCCCGCCACCCGGGGAAGAAGACGACCGCGCGAGAGCGTACCACCAGCGCGCGCCAATGCCGACCAACGTCACGCTGCCCTCGATATCTCCGTACGATCCACAGTATGCTGCGATAAACGGCTACACGCAGGATCCGAGGTACAGACAAGATCCGTATCATCAGGGGCCGCCACAGGGCGCCTATGACCAGCGTGCTTATCAGGGAGAGTACAATAGGGGCGGACCTCCACATATGGCTTTCGGCCAGTCCGCGCCGAGGCAACGGACAGCAATAGCATGCAGGTATTGCAGAAGACGCAAGGTAAGCCGATTCCCTGTGGCGACTTGCGATAGCAAGTTGTGGCGAAAGTCTTTGTTTCGAGTATTAGAGGCTGACATCACCTTAGATTCGCTGCTCAGGTTTCGAGGATAACCCGACGGGCAAGTGCCAAAACTGCCAGAGATTCCAGCAGGAGTGCATTTTCACGCCTGTCTCGTCGCAGGCTCAGGCTTTCGTCCCAGCGCACGCCGCGTACCCACACATGCGCAACGTCATGGGCCCCGACGGGCGCCCGCGACACATGTACCAGAACCAACAGCTCTATGGCGCCCATGGACAACCTCTAGGACCTATTCCGCAACAGGGAGCTCAGGGCCCGCAATATGGCGAATACGCCGTTCCGTCGCCGACGGGGTCGTATCACAGCTTCACAGAGGACCGAGGAGCGGATACCGGTAGGAAACGGCCGCACGGCGAGCCGCAAACGTCTATCCTACCGCCACCTAACCCGGGACAACCTCCGTATCCGCGTCAAGAACCTGGAAGGAGGCCTCCTGTCGATGACGATTTGCGACTCGCGCCAGTGACGCCAGTTGTTGGCCAGGCGAACTCGAATTACTCCCCTGGCTCCTCTACTTCCTCCACCTCCGGCAGGCGTCCAGGGAATGAAGGACTGTCATCTATGTCCCGCACACCGCCTCTGCGCTCGTCTCCTGGCGATCGCAGCGATCCCATGGCGCTGGGGAATATCATGGAGCGGCGTCCCGAAACCGAGATCGATAGGAATATGCTTGGTCGACTTGGTCGGAAGTAAAGCAAGCAGAGCAGATGACGCTTCTGTGCAGCGACACCGCTGGGATGTTCGCCGACGAAGAATCCATTCTTGCAAATTCATTTATAAAAACCTCATCTTCTCGTATAAAAAACCAGCCCCCTTGGAGGTTACAGTTTTTTTACGGGTTAGGGTATTTTTGCCTTCTCTGGCCGACTTGCGAGGGATACGGGAACAGCTGGCTGCACTCCCCTATCTCCCTTTCCGCGACGTCTTGGTGGCGGCGACGCAACCTCTGGCAGCGCGAATTGGGTTCTTGGGGGCGGGGGAGGGACACAACTTTTTTTTCTCATTTCATACTTTTTTTTTTTATATTTTATTTTATCAAGTCAAACTACTGGAGTCAAAAGAAATGTTAGATGGGAACAACTGCCTCACGGCAAACAACAAAAATTCATATCGGTGTTCATCAGGAAACGGAAAGGAAAAGAAAGGGGGCAAATCTTATTGCTAGGCTTTTCCTCTTTTTTTGGGGGGGGGTTAGGTTGGGCGGCTGTCTGCTTTATAGCTTTTTTGCATCGGGCGGCTGGGTTTTTCGCGCGGGGAACCGGGAGAGAAAACTAGGGGTGGTGCGGATGCTGGGGGCGAGCGGGCCGTTGCGGCTTCGGGGGACGGGAGTAGGGCGGAATGGGAATGGAGGCACATTTTTTTTGGTGGGGGGCACATTGGATGGGGTGGGGGTGGCGGCTTTTTGCTTTATTTTATGCGCGCATTCGTTTTTTTTTTGTAATTGATGTTGATGCTTTTTAACAGAATATGAAGAGTGAGCTCTGATATGTGGTTGTGTTTGTGAAGACGGGTGTGTGATGTGTGGTGTGAATTGGGGGGAGTTGATGCTGTGATGTGTGATGGGTGTGTTGCTTGAGGATGTGTGTGGTGTGATGTGAAGGGGATGCTGTAGATAAGTACTCTGCGCACCCGTGAGGAGTAAGGTCACAACGGTAGGAGACACAAAATAATATGTCAGAGTATGGAATTGGTTCTATCTACGTAAACTACGACCATCTATCCCATTGCCCCAAATCATAGCGATCTCCGTATTTAGAAAACCAGACGTATCCCAGGCAATCTACGCATCCACCCCCTCCACCGACGGCAGCGGAATCGATCGATACAACAAAATCAGCGCCGAATGGCTCTCCCCCCCGCCACAAAGCGTATCAATCTTCTCCGCCACCACTTCCGTAACCGTATCATCATTAAACCACCACCACTTCCCATCCTCCTCCTCCCTCTTCCCCGTCTTCTCATTCATCCTCCCCTCCTTCTTGACGTACGACGTGTAATGCCCACTATCCGCACTAGCGCCCTGATGCGTGACTACGCCGCGGAGCTCGTAGAGACCGGATTTGTTCGCGCCTTCGTCGGCTGCGAGTTCGGGGTTGATGAGCGCGTGGAGTTCTTTTTTGGCGGAACGGATGGAGGCCGCGCGCTCGGCTTCAATCTCGGCGTCGGTTCTGTAGGTCTCGTCGGTCATCTCGGTGTCACCGCCAGCAGTTGCAGCAGTGCCCTCTGCGGGCTTGGCGGGGGCGGGGGCGGGGTCGGATTTCTTAGACTCAGTAACCGAATCCACGATTCCTGCCGCCTTATCCGCCTCCTCCTTATCATGCTGGCGCTTCTGGCGCTTGCGCGCGCGCTCCACATCCTCGACCTCCTTACGGACATCACGGACCTTGTCACGGACGGGGATGAGCATCGACTTCAACTGATCGGTGCAGAACTCCACGACATCGAGCTCATGCGGAAAAGTGACCTTGCGCATGATCTTCGCCTTCTTCTGAGCCTCGCGCTTCCAGTAGAAGCGGACGAAGTGGACGGTGAGGTAGGTGGGGAGGCGGGCGAGCTTGGATTTCTTGGTGTACATTGTGTCGCGGTCTAGGAGGGCGGATTTCTTCTCGATCTGCTCGTCGAGACCGGCGGCGAGGCCGTCGCGGAGGTGGTTGGTTGTCGCGCTGATGTGGCAGTCGAGCTTGAGGAAGGGTTCGGAGGTGATGACGGGCTCTTCGCCGAGCTCCGCGGCGGCGGGGTCGTCGCAGGTGAGGGTGGAGGAGAAGCGGCCGGCCATGTATTTGTCGATGAAGGAGGTTTCGGAGTCGTCTGTGGTGTCCTTGATCTTGAGATTTTGGCGTAGCTGGGAGACGATTTGGGACCAGGCTTCTTCGGCGTCTTGTTGGGCGTAGCCGTTTCCGGACTTGTCTTTTTGGGCAAATTGGGGGTACAGGTTCTGTAAGGCGCGGAGGAAGACCATGGGAGGGAAGCCTTCCTGGGTATCGGACATCTGGGAGTAGAGATCGCGTAAGGAAGCCGTCAGGTCCAATCCAGCGGAAGGTCCCCCGAGTCCGAACTGACTCAGACCACCAAGTGCGCTGTTTGAAGCTGTTGTCCCCTTGTATTTCGCGAGTTCCTGTTGTAGCTCGGGAACTGCGCGCAGTGTCTGGAGGGTAGAGTTGAGATAACATGTGTTCCCCAGGTTCTGTAGTCCAGCTGGTGTGGCGCCTTCTTGTCTCGCCTGTTCGGCCTCCGTCATATCCTCGACGAACTTCGTCTTTTCCTCTGGCCGCGAGATGGCGTTTCCGTCCGTAGCTGGTGTACCCATCATCATGAATGTCTGTCCCGGCTTTGCGCCGAGCTTCGATAGGTCGGTATCATCCTTGAGCTGGCCGCCCTTGACGAGGATCTTCTGTCGCTCTGGTTCGACGCCGGTAAGGGAATATAACTGGAATTTGAAAACTTCTCCCAGTGAAGTCAGATCGAGTTCTACCTCATATTTCTTCCCCTGGTGCTTCACGATGACTGCTGGAGGGTTAGCATGTATTTATAATACGGCTGTTTGGGGCGGCGTGACTTGCCTGGTATGGTCGCCATGATGAATGGTTGTTCTCCTGTTACTAGGGTGTGGAAACGATTCAACTTTGTAGTTTTGTAGTTCCCTGCCAGATGTTATAGAGTTGAGGGAAATGGCAAACAGGAATGGAGTGGGTGGTTGTGTTCTGAATCAATTGCTGGATTAACTTAGGTGGCACACAACATACGCAACTACAAGGTAAAACGATGCAGTCGCGGGGAAGAAGCTCAGTGATTGGTTGGGGCGCTTAGTCACAATAGAGACGTCAACGTTCCTGTCGCGATGGGTGGCCGCCGGAACCCCACCATCCCAACTCGACCCGGACTCCACCTCACGAGCATTGAATACGTTGACATCACACGGCTGCGTTGACTCGTAGCTCCAGCCATAGCTGATCATGGTAATGTTTCTTAGGATTAGTATGACGGCAGCTGCTAAATAGTTACAGTCTCAATCATTGCGCCCTTACTTGCAATGCGTCCGATCCTCCCTCACCTCCGCACTCTGCTTATCGAACTTCGCATCCCAGACGTCTGAGAGGCACAATGTCCCCGAAATCGAAGCACAGACATCTCCGGAAGTGCTGCTGAACCCCCTCACAATTTCCCGCAACGAGAACGAGCGTGTGATCATCGAGCCGAGTATCAACAGTATCCGCGTCAGCATTAAGATCAAGCAGGCAGACGAGATCGAGCACATCCTGGTGCACAAATTTACGAGGTTTTTGACTCAAAGAGCTGAGGCATTCTTCATTCTGCGCAGGAGGCCAGTGAAGGTGGGTCTAGAAAGTGATAGCGGGGTGATACAGCTTTATACTAACTTTGGCTAGGGATATGATATCTCATTCTTAATTACCAACTTCCACACCGAGGAAATGTTGAAGCACAAGCTTGTTGACTTCATCATCCAATTCATGGAGGAGGTGGACAAGGAGATATCCGAGATGAAGCTCTTTGTATGTACCATTCTCTCGAGCGGCTGGATAATTGCTGATATCTACCTACAGTTGAACGCAAGGGCGAGATTCGTTGCAGAGTCGTTCTTGACACCTGTAAGTACCCTTTATGGTGGTCCACGAAGGCAAATACTGACACAATCCTAGTTCGACTAAAGAGTTATCCCTGTTTTATGACCTTGTAGCGTTTTGATGTATATATCAAAATGCATATTGCGCGGCGTTGACGGATCAAAATAAATCCTACTACAGACATTGATATAGCTTTTCATGTCACTATTGCTTCCAACATCCTGAATTACATCTCCCATGACTGCTCCTATGTGCTTGAGTTGTTTTCCCAAGTGGGTGAAGATAGAATTGTGGCAGTTGATCAAGTGAATCTGAACTATGTCCTCGTCAGTATGGACTTGGTGAACTGACCCAAAATTGAGAGAGACCTCTGGAAGTAAATTTCTTATTCTGTCTTGCTACGTGACTTCCAAAGTTGGGTTGCATTTAATATGTGCTCTTGATACAATTCCATTGTGTTAACTCTCTTTCACCGACCCCTTGCTATCTGGAATCATTGTGACTATGGAGCTTCTAGTTGATCACATTGGAAAAGCCCATGAGATATCCCTGAATAGGATAAATTTCTTGTGATTGAATGTGCCAGTAGCTGACTTCTGGCAGCGGTTGCCTGCAACACATATCTCCCTGGGGCAGTTTAAATGGGGAGGGGGGCATCATTAGGAGCCGGTTCCCACATTCCCTCTTGGCTTTCCTTCACCCTACTCCATCCAACCTTGATGTCTACTCCAGCCTCGAGGTGAATATCGGCCGGAAAAGTATCAACTCCGATCAGAAGGCTACCAAATTCAAGGCACTGTTAAGGTGAATTTTATATCTTACCTCCACTAAGGTTTGGCTTGTCTTTCTTACTCCATCCATCCTGCTTCCTTTCCTTACTCGTTCCACCCTGCTTCCTTCCTTTC
Source organism: Pseudogymnoascus destructans (assembly GCF_001641265.1). Classification (NCBI taxonomy): domain Eukaryota; kingdom Fungi; phylum Ascomycota; class Leotiomycetes; order Thelebolales; family Thelebolaceae; genus Pseudogymnoascus; species Pseudogymnoascus destructans. The sequence goes on from NW_020167520.1 coordinate 39,587, forward strand.
ATATACTCCCACCTACACCTTGCTCAGAAGCTATATAGGTATGTTAGAACTCTGAACACACACTCCACCAACAACAAACTGCCATATAGGCATTGGCACTCTCTTCTTTACCTCGTTGCTTTTGAGCTTGACTGAGCTAACTATCCTTTACCAGTGTCTTTGTTCTGCCACCCTTTGGCTATTGATCACCAACAGGGTTGGTTGAGAACCAAATCATACCTGTCTTTAACTACTCAGTTGCAACTGACTTTGGTCCTGATTGAGATGAACCAGGATTCCTTTAGGAACCCTGCTGAGGGCCATGGCCAGCCATGGCTTTTGTCCAACCCAATGAGATTGCCTACAGTGGCATCAGTCGACTCCCAGGAGTCATTTGCTTCGCAGATCCCACTGCCCTACCATCTCCCAGCGGACCATCCTGAGCATGGGTATACATCGAGACCACTGACAGGTCAGCCCTGGACATATCAAGGCCCAAAGGAGCCATCCGGGGCATCTAAGGATGTTCATGGCCACCGATCTGATCAGTTCTATGGTAACCAGTATGGGATTCCACAAAACTATGGTGCACCAGCAGTACAACCCCCTCCATATAATGGCCGTGGAAGATTTGATCCTGCATATGCACCAGCTTACAACTCTGGATATCCTCAAGGTTTGGGTAACTCTGGATATCAGCACCCACCAGGTGGTTATTCTCATAATATGCAATCTTACGGCCACAATGGCTGGCAGGGCTTCTCCGTTCCTCAGTCAGCTCCGCCATACCAGCAAACCTTTGGCCCAGATCGGATGATGTCTCCTCTGGGCTTTCATCCCCACGGATCTCAACACCCTGGGACGTATCCCGTAGCTTACGGACCCAACGGAGGATACCAGAACTACAACGGCGGAAAGGCCCCTGCCAGACGCAATGCACACAGACCTCGCTCGTCTGTTGCAGCAATCAATCTGCCAAGCCAGTACAATGATGACTTCAAGCAGAAAAATGGTGGCTTGGGACAAAAGAGATATGTCTCCAGTGGCGACAGTCATGAGTCGACACAGGATGCTGCGGAGCCATTCCCTTGGAGCTCAAAGGAATACAAAACCCCGAATGGAAAGACTATCGAAGCTCCACCCACACCCAAAACTGCCAGAGAGCTCGGCCAGGAGACTCCGACACCACTACTCCGCTCCCGTTGGAATGAATCTGTCACCAATGTCGCCAGATCCTTTAAGACAGAGTCTATGAATGACCCTCCACCATTATTCTCCATAAATGGCAGACGTCAATCCATAACTACTGATTCAAGCCAGGTGTCGCCTCGCACTGCCCCTGAGAAGATGGCAGGCCCTGATTCAGATGCTGTTGATCCGTTCTATGCTGAGTCCACTGATATTGCCATTTATGGTAAGAAAGCTCGCTTTGATTTTGGAACCCCGTCGCGTGCCGCGGTTATGCCGCTTCATGTTTCACTGTACCAGTCTACCCCTGGCCCCAGCACTCACTTGGCTGCTTTGTGCCCCAACGGAGCGAAGCCTAATGTGGAGGTGGCATTTGATTCCGCAAACATGCCATTTGTGGAGCCTGCTCGCACTCATCCTGGCCATCGAACCACTGGAGTGGTCCGCATCTCCAACGTATGTTATTAATACCCTTTATTGATGATTGTGAAAAGCTGACGATAATTACCAGATTCCATTTTCTTGCACTCTGCAGGAAATTTCGGCCTTCCTTGGACGTAATGCCAAGCTGATTCCCGAGGCTGATGAGCCTATTCATATTGTCATGGAGCGTGTCACCAGCAAGACCATGGATGCATTCGTGGAATTTGTTGACATCAACGAAGCCGTCAATGCCGTTACACGCTATGATTCCAACCGTGCCGGAGGTCGAGGTGGCCGTCTTGGCGAGCGCCATGTTGCTCTTGAAGTCTGTGGCCATGAACTTTTCATGCAGGCCCTATTTCCAAAAGCTGTCAATGTTGTTTGGAAAGGCTCTGATCCCCAGATCTCGACCGAACATGACCTTTACAATTCTGGCTTCAAAGGATTCATATCTCGTGAGGAGCTTGTTATGCTTGTGAAGCATGTTGAGGCACCACAACGTGTAAGTTAATATGTGGTTGACAGCCGGCCTATCCTTGCAATGCTAACTGGTATATAGTCCCCATTCTCAAGTGAATGCCCCCAGAGACCATTCGAATGCTTGATCAGCAGTGTCATCAAGGTAAGATATTACTATATGTCCTGCATTTGCTATTGATCTAATGTATTTCCAGTACCCATGGCACAAGGTCCATGATATCACTATTGGTGATCGTGATGCTCTTTTCCAAACTGCAATTGCCCTTTGCAAGAACCTTATTGAGCGCATCGACAGTGGTGGCCAAGATCTGGCGCTCAACGATAGACTTCTCAAGCGCATTCAGCGTGCCGTGCTCAATTGCTGTGGCTTCAGCGAGTCACAGAAAGATGACTTCGCATTCATTTTCAGAATGACGTCTCTTGAGGCTGGACTGCCACCTCATGCCGATCACTGGAGCATGTTTAAGACGATTGGAGCGAAGCGTAACTGGCATCAAGATGTTATTCTTGTAAGTTTCTGCTGCTGGTTAGTTGTGGCTACATATTCTGACTCGAAGATAGTACTACATTGCATTGCTGCGAGAGGCCACTACTTCATCTGCCCTTGTCAGTCTGGCTGAGAGGTCTGCCAAGGGCCTCCAGACTGGTGCCTTGTCTGTATTCGGCAACATTGAGATTGAGTATCCAAAGGACGTCTCCAACATGTCTCTTTCTGCTGTGGGAGAAATTGAGTGGCACGCCATTGAGGCCCTACTTCGAAAGGTCTTGGAATGAAGACTGTTTCAGTTAGCTGCAACATTTAGTATTCACCACGTGCAAATCTTTAAGAAGCTCTGACAGCGCTAGATCCAAGAAGAAGAGTTGGAATCGCCGCCGCCGCTGCACAAGTTTGCACGTATATTTTGTGGCTCGTCTTCAGGGTTACTCATGTACTATAGGTCAAGGTCGTTTTCTTTTTTCTCTGCAGTCTATACTTGAGAGTTAATGTCAAAGGTGGCGGGGCCGTGGGGTTTCTGCTGATATTACCACACCTTAACTCGCATACTATACCTTCTTTTCATCTGTTTTTCAGCCTATATATGAGAGTTGAGGTTCGGGGTGGTGGGAATATGCTGTTTCTACCGATATTAGAACAGCGTATCGAATTCTTATAAGGTGGCACTTCGGTCCTGATTGCCTTTATTGGTTATTATAGGAACCGCGTGTAGTTATCTGAAGAATAAAAGTTTGGTGCTTCTTTGTGTGTTGGCTCCTTAATGTGTTCAATGATGGTTTTGAAGTGTTATATTGCCTGTCCCGTGATTTTCGACGGCCGTATTATACTGCAAAGACCGTTAAACCCTCAATGCCCAACGCTCACTCCTTTCACCCCTACATGAGTCAAGTCCTATATAATAAACGTATCTATTGCTTGTGTACGCCAAAGCATCGGATGGCGTCGTCGTCAGCATTACCTGCGCTAGCTCCAAGCTTTGTCGCCAAAAAATCAGCAATTTTACATGATCTGTCAACCCCAGCATCGTCTTATGAGGATGCGTCGCCAAAAGGGTCTGTTGATACTGCTATCGTAGAACTGATTGACGAAATCAATAAATTGGATGGGTTTGTTACAACTAGTAGCTGCGCTGGGAGGATCAGTGTCTTTGTTGAAGGAAAGAAAAAGAGCGAGGACCGCCAAGTTGATGAAGACCCCTCGAATGACGTAAAAGGCAGGGGGCAGAGCAGTCAAGACAAAGAGACCATAGCTGGCACTGGTGGGAAAGGCGGCGGCGGAAAATGGCTCTATGTCTCTCATGGTCCATTTACCTTCCAAGCTGGGCAGGATTTGGCGGCGGCTTTGGGCATGGCGAGGACGGCGGGAGATAGAGAGAGCGCTTGGGAAGGACATAGGCTTGTGAGATTTAAATTTGAACCGATGGTAAGTTGTTTCTATTTCTATGAGTTTTGCGTGTTTCACCTTATTTTGTTATATCTGAAATATATTCTACATAAACTAGGGTCGTCTGGTGGCCGTCGTCATTTTTTTATATTAATATTTTATAGATTCTTCACATCCTCACGGCGTCATTGGAACATGCACAAATGGTTTTAAGGGCAGGGCTTGCAGCAGGATTTAGAGAATCTGGTGCAATAAACTTGACAAGCCCTTCTTCAGCAACACCCATGGTTGCAATTCGGAGCATGGGACTCGGTCTAGAATCTATGGTGGGGCTGCTCGACGGTAATGATGAGGCGATATGCTTTGTGTCAGAGAAGTCGCTGGGGGGGTTGCTGACGATATCTAACGAGAGATTCGAAGAGAATTCAAGGCGGAAAGAGAGGTTCTGGAAGGCTTTGCTGGAAGGTGTTCAGGCGGGAAGCTCAGGAGATGGGCTGAAAAAGAAGCGAGGTGAAGATGGCGGGGATTGGGAGGATAAGGAGGTAAGGAGGGAGAGGTTAAGACGAGAGGGACTGGGGAGAAGCAAGGCAAAGAAGGAATCCACCAACACCGAGCCATCATAGTGTAACTTAATACTTTACAATAAAAAGACTACTAGCCAAACTCGGAGCCTACAACGAGTAGCAACAAGACATTTCAGAAGTTGGTGATGCAATACCGGTCCATATAGCTCATATTTTGGCTACATGCTGTCTACACACTGTTGATGAGCCTTCGTGGTGGCAGATCGAGGGCCGAATGGCAGGTGTTGAGAACTCTTGCCTAGCACACGATAGTGCTTGAAGACTGTGGCCTTTGCAAAAATCACCTAAATCCTCTTCAGGTAGCTTGACCACATCCCTATCCGATTTTCGTAGTTCGGGACGCCACAATTCTCTCTAGTCAGACCCGAGATTCTTATTCCTCCTCCTGTACGAATGGGTTGGCGATTGATTCGCTCCCATCTACTGGGCTGACCAGCACCAGAAGTGTTCCTCTTGCCACCACCAATCCCAGTGATCGCGTAGTCTCGTTTCCGTCGTCATCTATAGACTGGGTTAGCGGCATAAATAATGACAGTGCAAGGTGCGGACCTCGTAAGACTTCCTGCACATCGTCCAAGACCAAATTCATCAACGCGTCGTAACCTTTTAATGCGCCAGTAACTAAAAAGACCAGAAGTTAGAACGAATCCAGTAGATACAGAACTATGCTTCAGGGCGTATGCTGGTTCAGGTGCTCCTCAAAGCCAGTGGCATCATGCGACTGGTTGATACGCTTATCGAATCGGTTCGAGGCTGACGCTGGGAGAATCGCTCACCTTCTCTACCGCCATTAAACTTCACTGTAATCCTCTTATCCATATATTTGCTTAAATCGAGAATGTTCTCCTTCTTTGGCCGTTCCTGCTGTTGTGAATTGTGCCCGCCGCGCCCTCCACCTCCGCCGCGCCCACCTCTGTGTTCGCCTCCACGCCCGCCTCCACGTCCACCACCGCGTCCACCGCGAGACTGGGGGCCCTGATGTTCGGACATTGACTGAGTTGTGCAATGTTGTAATTGCACTTTGTGCTTTCGAATCGCGGGGTTTGGGCTTCGGCGAGTAGGTTATCTGAGATTAACTTTGATACAGGCCGTTCCACCTGGTCGTCCGGCGGAGCTTGGGCTGCCGCCGCTAACCCTAAGTGGGAAGTTTTGGGAGGAGCGGGACTTCCAGCGGAACTCGTCTTTCTTGTGTGTGCCGCCGAATGCAATGCTTCTCCGAATGTTCGAGACCGACCCTACACAGTTGAAAATATACCTAGAATTCGAGAGAATCCAGTGAACATTTCGTTTCACACAAGTCCGCCCCTGACATCCCGCCTACGTGGCCAGCAAATTGCCATTCCGCCGTCGTTCCCTCCCCGCTCCGCGCCGCTGCATATCAAAGACCTTCTTCATATTGGAAAGGAGAGGAGGCTCAGCCGCTCTAGGCTCTATCATATACCAAACCCCAACGTGACATCCGAAATGGATAACCCAGAAGCCCCTGGCGGAAAGCGAAAGCGTAGTATATCCACAGCCATGCCTCAGCAAACAAGACAGCCATTGCAGCCTCAAATGCCAGGTACGTCATACAGATATTCAAGCGTCTCTCATTCTCTGCAGTTTTCATCACACATGGAACTCGACTTTTATAAGCGGGAACCTTGACTGAACATCGTCATACTATTGTAACTCATCATAAGTTCAAAGGAAAATCACGTGACTATATCACGTGCGACTTTATGCGTTCTTTGAGCTGTGTTGATGCCCGTCGTTTGCTGGTTATGAACTGTAGCTGATTAATCTAGGCAATGTTCCTCAAATAAACTACCTGGCTAAGGCAAGAAGCGGCAAGATGAGGTTGATAGAAGGCGACGCAGATGATTTCGGTAACATTCTCGGCCTCATTGACGATTACGAAGGTCAGTAATTACGTATATAACTTGCTTATGCAGAAGTTGACGAAGATAGGGGTGCTCCAACGCCATGAGAGTCTCGCGGCAAATTTGGGGGCGAAGCTTGTTGGCCCACTCCTCTTGAAATCAGTCGAGAAACTCTTCGAGGGCCCAATTAAAGTCACTACGACATATCCCGCTGAAGCTGTACCTATAACCTGGCTCGATGTCCTTGATTTCGCAAGGTCAACGCCCCAAAATTTTGTTCTAAGCGAGTCAAGGAGCGGTGGCAGAGTATGCCAGTTCTGGATCAATCAATGTAGCGTTGAGATATCAGAAGATGACTACAGATTGATTATATCAGGCGCACCAGAAAGAATGCTTCCAACTCAGCCGATTGTTGACGATGAAGTTGCGGAGCTTGGCACAATGGATATCCTAGAGCAACGCCTTTCAATGCTCATAAAGCGGGCTGACCTTGTTGCGGCTCGAGCGAGGCAGTTGAATTACCACCTCAAAGGTAGAAAATCTGCTATAGCAAGCCGCCGGGCAGTTGCACAATCACCCGAACAAACTGGTGCAAGCTCATCGGCCCAGTTCATGACAAACCAGATGCAGGTTTCCACAAGCAACGGTGAGGGCCGCTCAATCCACCTTGATTTGCTTCGGCAATTCCAACATGATGATCGAAAGGGGATGCCATCACGCATTAAAGGTAGCCATTCTCAAACAGATGCTACAGGCTCACCAATGCCGGGAGAATCTCCAGCGCCAACCAGCTTTGGCAGACGCGTAACTGATCCAATGCGTTCTGGCGCCGATGATGGAACTGGGGGGCAGTATCGACCTTTGATCGCCGCCAGGATAGAAAAAATGAACCGGAACGACCCAATCTGGCCTCCATGTGATCGATGCAGGCGCTTACGTATGGAATGCACCAAATACCTTACAGCCTGCGGTGGCTGTACAAAGAAGCATGCGAAATGTTCCTGGCGAGATATCACAGAAGAAGAAATTGCGTTTCTGATCCAGATCCCAGAGTCCTCTATTGAAAACGAAGATGGAGCTCTTGAAGTAGCAAACATGAATGCTAACCTGGACCCAGACTTACGCCTTATGAATGGCGGAGGGATGCATCTGGATGGTCATGGTAGTGAAGGTCTTATTGGCCCTGGGGAAGGCAAAAGAGGTGATGTTTTAACAGATGAGCACTCTATCTTGACACAGATGGCATCCGCGGCAGCTACTGAAGGAAACCGCTAGACAGCTAACGCAAACTTCTGTTGTCTGATGTCATCTATATAATAATAGTACAATGCGAATACCATTGCAATTCTGTATATAATTTGTGGCGGATCATGTGATATATTCCACCTTTCGGGCTACAGTGACTCACAGAACGCTAAACAACAAAATAACCAATGACTCGACCACCAAGGGAACGGCAACCCAACTAAAATATTTAATTATACAGCATTGGAAAACAGCTATTTGCACACTCACCCATACCAATCGAATATACAGAACCTTGGGTTATATACTCCCATTGTAAACCACAAAGTATATTTCAAAAGGTAACACCACCAAGTGTTACCCCGCCATTTTCACAATGCCGATGTACGGAGGTTACCCCAGACGAACAACTTAAGCCACTGCTAATTATCAAACTTGTAGGCTTGCAGACCCCTCGAAGAAGTACAAGAGGTTTCCACCTTTGAAGCTTGAAAACCGCACATGGCCGAACAAGATAATTGAGAAGCCGCCGCGATGGCTCGCAACAGACTTGCGTGATGGCAACCAGAGCTTGGTGGACCCAATGGTTAGGAAATATACAGTCTGCCCATGTAACTGCCTGCTAATTGTCTATAGGATGGCGAACAAAAGTGGAAGTACTTTCAGATGCTTGTGGAGCTCGGCTACAAGGAGATTGAGGTTTCGTTCCCATCTGCGTCCCAAACCGACTTCGATTTCACACGCCGACTTGTCGAGACTCCAGGCGCAACACCGGACGATGTGTGGCTCCAGGTCCTCTCCCCATGCAGGAAAGACTTGATTCTCCGAAGTGTCGATTCTCTCAAGGGAGCCAAGAAGGCCCTTCTCCATTTATACCTCGCCACCAGCGAATGCTTCCAACGCATTGTGTTTGGATTTACACAGGAGGAAGGCATCGCTTTGGCAGTGAAGTGCACGAAGTATGCTCGCTCGATCACAAAAGACGATCCGTCACAAGCCGGCACAGAATGGGCATACGAGTTCAGCCCCGAAACCTTCTCAGACTCCAGCCCAGAGTATGTCATAAGAATCTGTGAAGCCGTCAAGGAGGCCTGGGGGCCGACAAAGGAGAACCCGATCATTTTCAACCTTCCCGCCACAGTTGAGATGTCTACACCAAACGTCTACGCGGACCAAATTGAATATTTCTGCACAAATATTACTGAGAGAGAGAAGATTTGCGTTTCTTTACATCCACATAACGATAGAGGATGTGCCGTAGCAGCTGCCGAGTTGGCTCAGATGGCTGGTGGAGACAGAGTTGAGGGATGTTTGTTTGGAAATGGCGAGCGTACGGGAAATGTTGATCTTGTCACTTTGGCACTTAACCTCTATACGCAAGGTATCCATCCAGGGATTGATTTCTCTGATCTCAACAAGGTCATCGATGTGGTTGAGGTTAGCAACAAGATTCCTGTTCACCCTCGAGCTCCATATGGCGGGCAGCTTGTTGTCTGTGCCTTCAGTGGCTCTCACCAGGACGCTATCAAGAAGGGTTTCAACCTTCGGAAAACTGCCACTGATGATGACTTGTGGCAAGTACCTTACTTGCCACTTGATCCTGCCGATATTGGCAGAACCTACGAGGCTATCATTCGCGTGAACTCTCAGAGTGGCAAGGGAGGCGCGGCGTGGATCATTCTTCGCAATCTTGAATTGGACCTTCCTCGTGGCTTACAGGTTGAATTCAGCAAAGTAGTACAGAGCAAGGCTGACACCGTTGGCCGGGAGCTCCTATCGAGCGAAATCTCCGAACTCTTCGAGAAGTCATACTACTTGAAAGAGAACCCAAGATTTAACTTGGTGGATTACACTATCTCGGCTGATAGGTCTAGCTCGCCGGCGCCACCCGCTGCTGGGAAGACGCAAGATACCAAGAATATGCGAAGAAGATTCGAAGGTGTCATTTCCATTGACGGAGAGGAGCATAAATTGAAGGGAATGGGCAACGGACCTATCTCTTCTCTCGCAAATGCACTTTCGTCAATCGGCATTGATCTTGACGTGCAAGATTATAAGGAGCATGCTATTGGAAAAGGAAAGGGAGTCAAGGCCGTTTCGTATATCGAATGTACAGCTGCTGGATCTTCGCATAAGGTGTGGGGTGTCGGAATCGATGAGGATGTTGTTCAGTCTTCTTTGATTGCCCTCTTGTCGGCCGCATCAAGCGTGAGTTCTTCTTCTTCTCTCTATAATTACGAAAACTTGAATCTAAGTACTAATTTTTTTAAGTTTATCACAAGCAGGCCAAACACGCCGATTCCATTCCGCCCCATGAACAAGGGACGTTGATACCAATTATTTGTAGTCGCTTATTACACTTTGTGGTAATAATTTTCAGTCTGCATTTGCATTATATGTCCAAAAAATAATGGGAACAAATGGAAACAAAAGTAGTCCTTTTAGTGCAGTTTTAATTACAAGCTCCTTGATATAGCCAGTGTTCGGCGGATATATATCCGGGTAGTATCCGTGAAGCTCACGGGTAGGGTATATACCCGGCGACGATCTGACGGGTAGGGTAGGGTATATATCCGGATACATGAGGCTGAATATTGTATATAAAAATAGAATAGCGTATATAAAAAAGAATGAAGCTTTTGATAATAGTAGTAAACCCCTTTCCGCGAGCCCCCTTTCCGTGAGACCCCCCCTTTCTGCGAGTCCCTATTCAGGTGCTTCATCGTCAGCATCATCGCCGTCGCTATCAGCCTCCCGTATTTTACCCCAATTCCGTAAGCAAAGTAAATATCTAATAGTTGGCGGTGATAACCTATTCCGCTTCTTTGTAATAATATCACTACCATTACTAAATACTCGTTCCGATGCTGCAGATGTTGCTGGAATAGCTAGATGATCACGAGCAATACGGGCAATAACTGGATATTGGTATTGCTTTGCGCACCAATATTTGAGAATATCAGTATGCTCACCGGGCCGTGGTTCAAGCATCCAGCGCCTCCATTCTGGCTCTTGAAAAGCCAAGCCTTCTGACGCAAATAGATCTTCGTCAGAATCAGGTTCTTGATCTATTGTAGCAGTAGCACCTATTGCTTCTGCAAGAGCTGTTTCGTGAGTAATTCGCTCCGTATCAAGGTGATACTCTCGCTTTTGGTACGTTCTACAAACGTCTTCGAACTGCGCTCTTGCTCGTAATCTTCGTGTATCGTCTATAGCATTTGGATATATCTTCTTAAATACTGTATGATTCATTCGTGGGCCGCAAATTGTAGCAACAGCTGAGTGCTTACATTGCCGATTCGTTGTAAGAGTATAATACTCATTAAGCTTTTGAAGCGCAGCTCCACAAGCTACTCTGATCGTAGAGCTTCTACCAAGCTCTTCTTGTAGTAATGTGACCTTATTTATCATCTTTAAGTAAAGAGGAATTGTAAAGTTGAGCGTTGGATATGAATCGCTTTGTAGCCGTCTTGACGGCTTTAAGAATACTAAGAATAATCGTTCAAGAGCTTCGATAATAGCCCAATCGTTGCTTGTTAACGCAATATCCTTCATACTGATATCAAGCTTCTGCGTAGAGCATACTGCAGTAATTGGTATTCGAAGCTTTATAGCTGTTTCAAGCATATAGTACGTTGAATTCCAGCGTATAGGCATATCAAGTGATAGCTGGCGTGGCTTCTGGCCTGCAGCTTGTATCTGCTTCTGTAAAGCATCCTTCCATGCTCTTCGGTTTCGAAAGACATAAATATGCCTTCGGAGCTTCTCAAGCGTAGCTGATACTTCAGTAGAAGAGTTATCAATACGCTGCGGAATCCGGGCAAGCCCTTGCTGACACCAGTACGCTTCTGTTTCTGTATCCGGGCTAGCTTTCAAGCTCTTTAGAGTAGCTTGAACTGCAAGATTGATAATATGAGCAATACACCGAACGTCCCCTTCCTTTACAGTAAACGTCCATGGCTGTTGAATAGTCGTCTGCTGCTTACTGGCTATTTTCTCATATTCTGAAAGCATCACAGTATTCGCTGAGGCATTATCCCGCGTACAAGTAAATATAGCACCTGTAATTTCGAAGCTATCTGTTACTGCAGCTAACTCTTGAGCGAGATATTCGCCGCTATGAATTGGCTCTTGAAGGTGGATTACATCAAGTAATACGCACCGGTGCTGCCACTTCTCATTAATCCAATGGCCTGTGACAGCAGCGTACTCTAAAAAGTTCCGTGCAGTCCATGCATCTGTTGTAATAGATATCCGGCCGCCATAGGTAATATGAGCCTGGAGTTCTAATTGTAGCAATCCTCGGTGATATGAGAATTGCCGCTGTAGCTCTCGGTGTAGTGTTCGCGACGATATCGATAGAGTACTTGGGCTTAAGAACTGTACTAATTGATGGAACGAATAGCTCTCAATAAGTCGTAAGGAGAGGTTATTTGATACAACGAATGAGAGTAATAACTCTCGGTATTTCGCTCTACTATTTGATGCTTGAGCTTGAGCGGGCTGGACTTGCGGGTTCCGCGGCCGTGGCTCAAAAAATGACGATGCACTACTTGATGGGCTTGACGGCGTAATTGTATGACCTTTCATTGTATATGCTACTGTTGGATGCTTCTGCGTATAGTGCTTCCAAAGATTACCGGTTGAAGTCTGACTTAATAGCTGCGGAGTAGGTGAATATCCGCAGCCTGGTTGTAAGCAAGTTACTTTGACTGTAGGTGGGTTACTATCAAGTATCAATCGCGAATATAATAGCTTCGTAAATAGTACCGACGACGTTGGTGGCAGCATTCGTCCTGGAGGCTGAAGCCGGAGCGGTGTAGGATTAATATCCTGTTGAATATGAATAGGGGGCGGCAGCGTTGGCAGACTTGGCTCATTATGAGTATCATAGCTATTATAGCCCTCAGGCTCCATTGGTATATCTGATAACGACGAGTCGCTCATTCTGAGGATAATTATCACTTTATACAGCATCAATATAGATCTCACGACGTTGGAAAAAAGAGGTCTTGGCTGCGCTTGGCTATTCTTGGCATGTATCCGGATATATACTCGAGAGTATCCGGATACGCCGGATACTCCTAAAATATCGCCGGGTAGGTATATACTCGAGGATATACCCGGATACCACGGGTATATTGGTATCCGTGCCGAACACTGGATATAGCTCGGAGCTCAAAATGGAAGGACAAAAGGCAAACATAGTTTGATAAGCATAACGTGCATGTATAACGAAAGTGCCAAACAAGCGAAAGTGCCAAAATCATGCGGTGACCAACCCCCCCAACTAAATGTTAAATTCCTCCACAACAAAACATGCGCCATAAAAATGATGAAAGCAAATTAGTGCTAGCTATCCAAGCTATGCAAAGCGACCCAAATTTGCACCTTCGAGTTGCAGCTAGGATCTATTCCGTAGACCACCGCAAGCTACGTCACCGTTTACAAGGTGTACCTTCACGACGCGATATCCAAGCCAACTTACGGAAATTAAGTAACCTAGAGGAATCAGTTCTTGTTCAGTATATACTTGACTTAGCTGCTAAAGGGTTCCCTCCTCAGTTGTCTATTGTTGAAGATATGGCAAATCGACTACTTGCAACACGCGACGCGCCACGCGTCGGGTCACGTTGGGCTTCAAACTTTGTTAAGCGCCATGTAGAGCTCCGGACACGCTTCCAGCGAAAATACGACTACCAGAGGGCTAAGTGCGAAGATCCAGAAGTCATTCGTGGCTGGTTTGAGCTTGTATGGAACACAATTCTAAAGTATGGCATCAACAATGCAGATATCTACAACTTTGATGAGACTGGGTTTATGATGGGCGTCATCTCAAGCGCAACGGTAGTAACGAGCTCAGATGGGCGGGCAAAGGCAAAAAAGGTGCAGCCTGGCAATCGGGAATGGGTTACAGTAATCCAAGGCGTTAGTTCTCAAGGTTGGGCAGTGCCGCCATTTGTCATTGTGGCAGGTAAAAACCACCTTGCATCTTGGTATGAGAATAGCGGATTTCCAGTAGATTGGGTAATCGCTGTTACTGCAAATGGCTGGACTACAAACGAGAGAGGTATGGATTGGATTCAGCATTTTGAGAAGCACACAAAGCCCCGGAGTGTTGGTGGTTATCGCTTGTTAGTCCTTGATGGTCATGAGAGCCACCACTCAGACAAGTTTGAGGAGTACTGCAAAGAACACAACATTATTACGCTTTGTATGCCTGCTCACTCTTCCCATATACTCCAACCACTTGATGTTGGCTGTTTTGGCCCATTAAAGAGAGCTTACGGTCGGCAAATTGAAGATATGATGCGGGCTCATATTATTCACATTACTAAGGATGACTTCTTTCCTGCCTTCCACGCTGCATTTAACATTGCAATGACAGAAAGCAATATTCAGGGAGGGTTCCGAGGTGCTGGGCTTCTTCCATTTAGCCCTGAGAGTGTAATATCTACACTTGACCTTAGGTTTAAGACGCCAACACCTCCAACCTCTCGCCCAAACACCGCTCAACCATGGGTTTCTCAGACACCAAATAACCCAACTGAAGCTGTATCACAGTCTACTTTCATTAAAAACTGAATTGCGCATCATCAAAATAGCTCTCCAACCTCAATCTATGCAGCTGTTGACCAGTTTACAAAGGGTGCATCGCAAATAATGCATCAATTAGCATTGTTAAAAGCAGAGAACCAAAACCTGCGACAGGCAAATGAAGTGCTAAGCAAGCGCCGGAGAGCTAAAAAAACACGACTACAGCAAGGAGGATCACTTAGTCAACAGGTAGCACAGGAGCTACAGGACGAGAGGGACGTTGTGCAGCAAGTAGAGCAAGAAATAAGGGCAAGTAGTGGTCGGAAGCCAAGGGAAGAAACCCATGCACGTCGCTGTGGCAAGTGTGGTGAGACTGGACACAATGCGCGCACTTGTCAGATTGTAATAGACAGGTCTGAGGAAGAGGACTCCGAGTAGTTTTAATTAATTTAAATTGTTGTGGTGGATTTATCGCAATTCTTATGGGGTAGTCGCGATATTTTGGCACTTTCGCTTGTTTGGCACTTTCGTTATACATGCACGTTATCGGAAAAGCAAACAAATAAAAAACAAGGCCTTTGTTTCAGGCACGACAGAATTATAACCCCTGGGCCTAGGCAGTGTAGCATTCGTAACATACAAATCAACACAAATATTGTGACACCGAACTCTCCAGACGAAGAGAAATGGAGAGGAGAGATAGGAGACCGCCAAATCACGTGTCAGTAGATGTGACAGAAGAAACAGGCCGATCTGTGATTTGTCTGTTAGACGAGGGTTTACGCCAAACGCGGCCGGCAACCAAACAATCTTTGCCTGTGAAGCTGGTCATCGAAGCACTTCTTTGTCCAAGTGCTACAGATCAGAAAATCTGCCCACCTAAACCTACAAATTGTTTCTTTTACGTATTTTACAGCAGCAAGAATAGTGAGTTTCTCTAACCCCGAACCACTTCACAAGCGGCGTCTACTTCGGGCAATCGTTAACCCCATTAGCGCAGGTATCCACCAATAAAGTCTCGCTTCAAGAAAGCCCCATCAACATCATCTCGTAGCCTGAGATTGTAATTTCAAGTCGTTGTCATCTAGCACCGCCAAAGCCTCAAAATACAACAGACATTTTCTTTGTGCGTTGATCGGTGTATTTATTCAAGCGGGCCACCACCACAGATCTCCCTCCACACCGACTCTCAACTGCAAATATGGATGTTCATGCCGTCCTTGAGGGGACGTTGTCAGCTGGTTAGTCCCACCGCACAACAACTCCTTTTCTTTCAACTTCTAGGTTTGAACCCTGCTGACAAGTTTTAGATGCCAATATCCGTGGCAATGCTGAGCAACAGTTGACACAAGCTGCCGACGCCAATTTCGTATGACCCCCACTTTGGCTCACCCCTCTTCCGAGCTTTCTTCAAGTATACCCCCTTTGCTAACTTCAGAATTTAGTCTGCATACGTCACGACCCTCGTCACACAGCTTGCGAGCGAAGACGCAGCAAAGCCCATACGTGTAGCAGCTGGTTTAGCTCTTAAGAACGCCTTCTCTGCCCGAGAGTATGCCCGTTTACGTGAGGTCCAAGAGAAATGGCTTCAACAAGTCGACGCAGACACCAAGAAGGGTGTGAAAGATATTACACTCCAAACACTTTCTTCGGAAAACGCACAAGCTGGCCAGGCTGCGGCGCAAGTTATTGCATCTATAGCTGCCATCGAGCTTCCCAGGGAGCAATGGTCCGAGCTTATGCCAACCTTGGTGCGCAATGTTGGAGAGGGTGCCGATCATCTTAAGCAGTCGTCCCTTACCACAATTGGTTTTATCTGCGAGAGCGAGGACCAAGATCTACGAGACAGCCTAGTCCAGCACTCGAATGCTATTTTGACTGCTGTTGTTCAGGGTGCCCGCAAGGAGGAGACCAATGACGAGGTCCGCCTCGCAGCTATTTCTGCCCTCGGCGACTCTTTGGAATTTGTAAAGGAAAACTTCAAGAATGAAGGAGAGCGCAACTATATTATGCAGGTGGTCTGCGAAGCCACCCAAGCATCGGACTCTCGCATCCAAGAGGGCGCCTTCGGATGCCTCAACAGAATTATGTCATTATACTACGAGACCATGCGTTTCTATATGGAGAAGGCTCTGTTTGGCCTGACTATTATGGGAATGAAGAGTGAGGACGAGGATGTCGCAAAGCTTGCTGTCGAGTTCTGGAGCACGGTTTGCGAGGAGGAGATTGCCATTGAAGATGACAATGCACAGGTTGACTCCTCGGATCAAATGAGGCCGTATTACAACTTCAGCCGAGTGGCCACAAACGAAGTTGTCCCCGTACTCCTTACTCTTCTCACAAAACAGGACGAGGATGCTGCGGATGAGGAGTACAACATCTCTCGCGCTGCCTACCAATGTCTTCAGCTTTATGCTCAATCTGTTGGAGGATTAGTTATCCCTCCTGTCCTTCAATTCGTTGAGGCAAACTTACGCCAGGAAGATTGGCACCACCGTGACGCAGCCGTTTCTGCCTTCGGCGCGATTATGGAAGGCCCAGACGAGAAGGTCCTTGACCCAATCGTGAAGCAAGCCCTCCCTGTGCTCATTGATATGATGGCCGACAAGGTCCTCCAAGTGCAAGACTCTGCTGCCTACGCACTGGGCCGCATCTGCGAGGCCTGCTCAGAGTCGATCGACCCAGCTCTCCACCTTCCTGCGTTAATCTCGTCTCTCTTCACCGGATTGGCGAACAACCCCAAGATGGCCGCATCTTGCTGTTGGGCACTGATGAACCTTGCCGAGCGCTTCTCTGGCGATATTGGCTGCCAAGAGAACCCATTGTCTCCCCACTTCAACGAGAGTGTTTCGCGTCTCCTGCAAGTCACTGAGCGCCCTGATGCGGATAACCAGCTGCGCACTGCGGCCTATGAGGTTCTGAACACCTTTGTCATGAACGCCGCCCAGGACAGCCTGCCAACTGTGGCATCCCTTTCCGATGTCATCCTCAAGCGCTTGGAAGGCACTATCCCTCTCCAGGCCCAGGTAGTCAGTGTTGAAGACCGCATCACCCTCGAGGAGATGCAGACCAGCCTTTGCAGTGTCCTCCTTGCGATTGTCCAACGCCTGGAGAAGGAGATTGCCCCGCAATCCGATCGCATCATGCATGTTCTCCTCCAGATTCTCAACACCGTTGGCCCCAAGTCGTCTGTTCCTGATGCAGTATTCGCCACTGTTGGAAGCTTGGCAAATGCTCTCGAGGAGTCTTTCGCACCATACATGGAGGCTTTCGCTCCATTCCTGTACAACGCATTGACCAACCAGGAGGAGCCAGCCCTTTGCTCAATGGCTATCGGCCTCGTCAGCGACGTTACCCGTTCCATGGGCGCCCAGTGCGAGCCATACTGCGACACCTTCATGAACTACCTACTTAACAACTTGAGGGTGCGTTTAGATCCATCTGGTCTTATATATATTAGTACTGACATTTCACAGAGCACTGCCTTGGCAAACCAGTTTAAGCCTGCGATCCTTCAATGCTTCGGCGACATCGCTGGAGCTATCGGCGGAGCATTTGAGAAGTACCTCTCGGTTGTCGCACAAGTGCTTCAACAAGCTGCAACCGTCCAGGCCAGCCCAGAAGGTTCTTACGAGATGTACGACTACGTGATGTCTCTTCGCGAGGGAATCATGGACGCCTGGGGTGGTATCATTGGTGCCATGAAGTCCAGCGATCAATGTAAGCACTATTGAACTGCGCAAACCAACTCATATGCTAACTCTCAGCAGCGGCTCTACTTTCGCCATACGTCGAGTCCATTTTCCAGCTACTCAACGGTGTCTACATTGATCAGAACCGCAGCGAGGGCTTGATGAGGTCCGCCATGGGTGTTATTGGGTAAGTTTTAATAGCCACTAAAATAGTTTCATTCTTACTAACAACAATTTAGTGATCTTGCCGAAAGCTTCCCCAACGGAGAGTTCTCTCAGTTCTACCGCGCCGATTGGTTGACGTCGATGATCCGCGAGACTCGCTCCAACAGAGAGTTCCAGTCACGAACGATCGACACTGCCAGATGGGCCCGCGAGCAAGTCAAGCGCCAGATTGGCGGCTCCCAAACCGTGCACCAGACTTGAGCCGGTCAACACCAGTCCGAATACACTTCTGTCTCTGGTTCTAGGGCTGGCGTATCGTCATTCACATAGAACTCGTCATCAGCGTCCGTTACTTCCCACCAATACACCCCAATATTTCAATAATATCTTACAAAGCAGCCTGGCCATTCAGAGGGGTCTTGTCCTCGACCGGCGTTTTTGATTAATCGGTCAAGTGATCGTCCCCAGTACCCTCACCAGCACATTTCTAGCACCATGTACAAAAGAACCCCTATACCCCTTTCACAACACATTTCATTCGTTAGAAGATTATGAGGCCATGTCACCGAAGATATGAGGAGACGGGTGGAGGCAAAGGTAGAAGAAGGAAAATGCTTCGCAAGAAAGTTCTTGTGTACAAGCTGGCTTGGAAGTGGGATGCCTGCTTCCATGCCCCATGGAGTCGGAGGAGGCGTGGATTGGACGAATGATGAACAGTGTAGAGAACCCCCCAATCAATGAACACACAGATTCTCATGGAATAATATAACTCAGTTGCATATGTGCCTTTTCAATTGAGCAGTGCATCTTCGGGCGACACGCCTACGCTAGCCGAACATTGGAAGAGAGTTCATGTAGGGGATAAGGGGGTGGCGAGTCCGCTGGGCTCGACGATGCTGATTAGAGCTGGTTTAGAGGCGTCGGCGAGGCGTGTTTGGAGGAGGAGGCCGAGATCGAAGGCATCGCTGGTGGTGAAGTGGGGGACGATGGGGGATTCTTCGATGCGGAGGATCTCGGCGAGCTGGTGGGATGGTTAGGCACATGTAGATAGAAGAACAGCAATTGATTTGAGGGCTTATATCTGTTGGCGACTTTGCGACGGGCTTGAAGGTAGCTGAAGACATGTTTTGAGGATGGCTTTGGTGGGGTAAAAAGTAATATAAATTCAGGGTGCGGGGTAACGATTGCGACACGAGTGGGTGGATGACGTGACCCCGAGACAATACGCGGTAATTAGATACAGATACATCATCCTGACGGACTATTTTTTGAACGGCAGGTTTATAGATTCTAGCGCTGCCCTTTTATTAATTTGAGAATGGGAATAAGTGGCTGAGAGGCATCGCCTGGATATATATGTTCGAACTTTCCTTTATACATTCGTTTGCCTATCTACACTCTCGAAACTGTTCCACCGACACCCGGGTGTCCTGGCAAAAAAGCAGGGTATTGTCGCTTACGTAGCAAGGCGGTGAGGAGCGTGGGGTACGTATGAACAGCCACAAATTAATTACCGTTCGCCATCTGCTTTGTCACATATGCCAGTGCACTTTTTGAGGCACTCGTGCATAATATCAACCACTTTCATCCCTTGATCGGGTTGGGCGAAGAGCCATAGGTGACCGACACAGCACCCAAACGTCTTGGTCTTGCCAGACAAACAGAGTGTTGCCGGAGCTACGCCTGGCCCTAGAGACCAGCGCAGAGCTTCTTCGCCATGGATCCGGCCGTTACCGATGAGCTCAGCAAGCTCGACGATGGCGTCGCCTTTCGAGCTTCTCCCGACCACTTCCACCATACTTGGGCCCGCACATTTTACTCTGCGCCGGAATTGTACATTCGACCTGAATCTCTGGAAGAAATCGAGAAAGTGACTACGCTGGCACGACGATGCCGACGACGCATTACAACGGTTGGCGCCGGCCACTCGCCGTCCGACTTGACCTGCACTTCAAGCTGGATGGTGAACCTGGACAAGTTCAATAAGATACTCTCTGTTGACAGAGAGACTGGGCTCGTGACTATGCAAGCTGGGATACGCCTCTTCCAGCTTTCAGAGGAATTGGACAAGCTTGGTCTCGCGATGCCTAACCTCGGCAGTATCAACGAGCAGTCAATTGCTGGCGCCATTTCTACTGGAACCCACGGCTCGACTTTGCTTCACAGCATTCTCTCTTCTTCGGTTACCCGGCTCAAGATCACCCTCTCGAACTCCCAGACAGTTACTTGCTCGCCAGACGAGAATGAAGATCTGTTTCGTGCCGCGCTCTGTTCTCTTGGCGCCCTCGGCGTCATCACGGAAATCACTTTTCTGGCTGTTCCAGCGTTCTCCCTTCATTGGAAGCAAACTCTGTATCCCCACAAGCACGTTATCGACACATGGAACACTAACCTCTGGACACAAGGCGAGTTCGTGAGGGTATGGTGGTACCCATATACTCGCCGTGCTACTATTTGGCATGCCTCGAAAACTACACAACCTGCTTTAGACCTGGTACATAAAGCTGCTTCCTTCGATTCTGCCTTCGGTTATCACGTCTACCACAACCTACTCTACATTGCACAATGGGTCCCCAGGATCCTCCCGTGGGTGGAATGGTTTATAACTGGGATGCAATTTGGGTTTTCAGCAGGAGAGCAGACTACTATCGAGGCAATTCAACCATCGCGACAGGCTCTCCTTATGGACTGTCTATACAGCCAAACCGTGAACGAATGGGCCATCCCACTTCACAATGGACCAGCTGCCCTTCGCCGCTTGACCTCTTGGCTTAACCGACTCCCGCCTACGGATCCCGAATACGTCGAACATGGTATCCCGTACAGCGCAGAAGGCCTCTGGGTTCACGCACCCATCGAGGTCCGCGTCAGTAATACAACTCTTAAGTTGGAAAACAACGACGGCTCTTCACGGAAATCGGTTCGCCCACACCTCGACACATCTGCCAAGGACGGGCCAACTCTCTATCTCAATGCAACTCTCTACCGGCCTTACAACATGGATCCTCCCTGCCTCGCTCGATACTATCAAGCTTTCGAATATTTAATGAGAGATCTTGACGGCAAACCTCACTGGGCGAAGAACTTCGAGACCACAAACGAAGAACTAAAGGGAATGTACGGCGACGACCTAAAGTCATGGCTCAATGTTAGAAACGAGGCAGACCCCGAAGGAATGTTTGTTGGCGCGTGGCACAGAGAGCATATCCTGGGAGATGATCAACCAAGATTTGCACTCGAAGAAGCCGAAGTCGACAGAAAGCCCATGCGAAAAGGTGGTGTCGAGATCTTCGGGGAGCTTGCCTCTAAAACGGCACAAAAGGAGCGCGATGAAGCAAGCGAGCCACCAATTGCCGTATCTGAAAATGTCTCTAGCTACTCTAGCCAATCGAGCTTCGACCTCCTGAACAGCAGCGAGGCTACAGAGAGCCAGCATCTTCCGAATTCCAGCTCAAACGGCACAAAGGGAAAGGGACTTGCAGAGGCCATGGAGGAAGTTTCCCTGAACAGTGGAGCCACTGAAGCTGTGACCCCGGCGGCTACAATTGCCACATTGAACAGCAGCATATCCAGCATTGAGGCTGTTCTTCGCGACCTTGCTGATAGCCAGACTGTTACGTCTGAGAACACCGCTTCATCGACCCCAGACGGTTCTTTCCAAAAGAAGCCCGAGGAAATTACTTCTGCATCTGAAGAAGCTGCTGCTACCGAAGAAGCTGCACTCGTGGCAGAATTTTGGGCTGGTGCAGCTGCCGCGAAGCAAGAAGCTGCCCGGAAAGCAGAAGCTGTCGCGAAAGAGCAAGCTGCTAAGGAGCAAGCTGCAAAGGAACAGGCTGCCAAGGAACAAGCCGCAAAAGAGCAAGCCGCCAAGGAGCAAGCTGCGAAGGAAGAAGCTGCCCGGAAGGAACAAGCTGCTAAGGAACAAGCTGCTAAGGAGCAAGCTGCGAAGGAAGAAGCTGCCCGGAAGGAACAGGCTGCAAAGGAAGAAGCTGCCCGAAAGGAACAAGCTGCAAAGGAAGAAGCTGCCCGAAAGGAACAAGCTGCTAAGGAGCAAGCTGCGAAGGAAGAAGCTGCCCAGAAGGAACAAGCTGCAAAGGAAGAAGCTGCCCGAAAGGAACAAGCTGCTAAGGACCAAGCTGCGAAGGAAGAAGCTGCCCGAAAGGAACAAGCTGCTAAGGACCAAGCTGCGAAGGAGCAAGCCGCTAGAGAGCAAGCTGCGAAGGAACAGGCTGCAAAGGAACAGGCTGCTAAGGAGCAATCTGCAAAGGAGCAAGCTGCCAAGGAGAAGGCTGCTCAGGAGAAGGCTGCTCAGGAGAAGGCTGCAAAGGAAGAAGCCGACCGGAAGGCAAAGGAGCAAGCAGAGAAGGAGGAAGCTGCCCGAAAGGAGCAGGCCGCAAAGGAGCAAGCCATAAAGGAGCAAGCTGCCAAAGAACAGGCAGCTAAGGAACAAGCTGCGAAAGAGCAAGCAGCAAAGGAAGAAGCTGCCCGGAAGGCAGAGGCTGCCGCGATGGAACAAGCTGCTAGGAAGGCTGCAGAGGATCAGGCTGCCAAAGAGCAGGCCGTAAAGGAGCAAGCAGCGAAGGAGGAAGCTACCCGAAAGGCTGAAGCTGCGGTGAAAGAGCAGGCAGCTAAGGAGCATGCCGCAAAGGAGCAGGCAGCCAAGGAAGAAGCTGCCCGGAAAGCAGAAGCTGCCGCGAAAGAGCAAGCCGCTAAGGAGCAAGCTGCCAAGCAAGCTGCCAAGGAAAAGACTGTTAAGGAGAAGGCTGCCAAGGATCAAGCTGCGAAGGAGCAAGCTGCCGCTAAGAAGGAAGCTGCTGCGAAAGGATCAGCTGCCGCGAAGCAAACGGCTACCGCAAAGAAGTCGGCCAAGGATGCTGAACAAACGGCAACTGCACAACAGGCTCAACAGAACGGAGACGCCCAATCTGGACATATCTCGTTCGCCAAGACAGCTTCCCCCAGCCTCAAAGCTTCCAAAGCCGCCGAGCCAAATGGCGAAAGTACCAAGGCAGTCGAGTCGACCAAGGATGCTGAAGAAAAGACAACGACCACGAAAGCGAGGCGTCTGTCATTCGCAAAGGTAGCTGCCCTCACCACCAAGGAAGCACCGAAATCCACCGAGCCCGCTGCCCCTGTTCTCGACCTCCATCACCTGCCACCATCACCACCTAAAGCCAATGGCAATGGCCGCCAATTCCTCCCTCTCCAATCACCGCCCAACGGCGCGCATGCCAAGTCCAAGGCATCCACCAAGGAGGGAGGAGAATCCCCGAAGGCAGCAGTAAAGAAGGAGCAGAAGCAAACCACCACAACTGATGCCACAGCGTCCCCCAAGCAAGCCAAGAAGGAGCAGCAAACCACCACCACCACCGACGCAGCTCCCCCCTCCAAACGCGAAGCATTCGACCGCAGCGCCTCCACCCGCGCCGCCAAACGCGCCAAGCTCGCCGAACTAGCCGAGCAGTTTGCGCACGTCGAGGCGGTGGAGGTGACGCAACAGAAGGAGAATGTAGCGCCGGCGCCTGTGGCGAGGCCGAATTCGCTGGATGATATGCTGGAGGAGCAGGCGAGGGCGAGGGGGGAGGGGAAGGTGGAGGGGGGGTGGAGACCGCAGGCGAGGCCGAATCTGTCGGATGAGTTGGTTGGGGGGGAAAAGGGGAAGGGGGGGAAGTGAGGAGGGTGGGTGGAGACCGCAGCTTGGGGCTAATTCGTAGAATTGGTAGAGGGGGAGGGGGTGGGAGGGCTGTTTTGATATTTGATTGCTTTGGTGTATTATAACGGCTGAGTGTTATTTCTGACGTCGGAGGCGGAAGACTAGATTTGTTGCGATAGAATCTCCATACAATAAACCTCTACTTAAAATATTGGAACTCCTAAATGGATTCGAGGTTCCTCGATCATTTGGGCGACTTTATAGCGCATCACAAGATGTCACTGTCACCCAAAATCGCAAAATATGTACTTGACCGTGAATCTCTTTCGTCTTCATAGATCCGAGTAATTAGTTTGATCGTGATCATCTACTCTAGTCTGCCCGTCTGTCTCTCTGTCCCTCCGTCTGTGTATATCTTCCTGAAAACGCCATCCTAAAATGCAAAACCCGGCTAGTATGTAGGTACCCATCTCCTATGCCAGTTGGTATACCAAACGCCCCCCACCTCCCAGATCCGAATCCCATATCCCTTCCAAAGCCACTGACTACCTGGTAAACAAAGCGCTCACCACGTAAACGCCTCCTCCACAAAATCAATAACCCCGCACCCCTGCACCTCTCTCACAACCTCCCGGACATTATCCGCCAACCCCCCCGGTCCACAAACCGTAACGCACATAGCCCCCACCTGATCAACGACCTCATTCAGGAGAAGCACGCGAATATTCGGCCGCCCAGGGAACATCTGCACCGTCTGGCTTGGACTCGTCACCTCAGCCGCAGACCTTGGCCTCGTGACAAATAACTTGATAACAAGCAGCTCCCGACGCATCGGCATGCGCAGCAGCTCGTCCACCCAGGGGCGCACCCACTCCAGGTGCTCGAGGTCGCGGACGATCCAGATGAGTGTGATTTTGCGGGTCGCGATTGTGCCGTGCGGGAACTCCGTCAGGAGCTGGTGAACGTGGGAGATCTGGTGAGTGATCCCCGAGGACCCGGCGACGAGGACGCAGTGCCCGTACGAGGCGAGGGAGTGGTGTCCAGCGTACGGCCCCTCGAAGGCGGCGCGTGTGCGGAGGCGCCGAGATGGCGCGGCGAGGGCGCGGGTGTACAGGGAGCGCGTCATGCCTGTGTGTGCGGAGATGAGGAAGGAGACTGAGGTGCGCGCGGATTTGGGGATTGGGGACTCGGGCGCCTTTTCGGTGCTGGGGAGGACGTCGATGGTGTCGATGCAGGTGTGTGATGTCCAGGCGATGGAGAAAGGGTGGGATTCCCAGGGCTTGATGGCTAGGAAGCGGAGGTAGGCGTGTGAGCCGGGGGCGACGTGGAGGAAGGTGGGGAGGTGGAGGGTGACGCGGCAGGCGTCGCCAGGGAGGGCTTCGACGGTGGCGTAGGTGCTGCTGCGGGAGGAGTAGTTGTAGTAGAGCATGCGGGCGAAGCGGAAGAGGCGGTCGAAGAACCAGATTACTAAGACGCCGATTGCGTAGGGGAGGAGTTCGTAGAGGTGGCCGAGCTTGCAGTGTACGCAGACGGCGATGATAGCGGCGAAGGCGAGGATGATGTGGACGTTGAGGAAGGTCTCGTAGAAGGCGTGGCGGAGAGGGGAGGGAGAGGAGATCAGAATTATGAACATAGTCCCAGTCCCGATACTTCCCCACAAGATGAAAGGATCTGTGGATATTTTTCTGCCGGCGCTCGACCAGCCATCGCTGGCAATTTGGGTGATTAGCCAAGCGAGTGTGTGGATGAGGGATTCAAAGACGACCATCCTTCCAATCCAGCGGTGGAGCAAGTTGTAGGTGTCGAAGCTGATCTTTAGCATCGGGATGAGAACATTGTTGCGCCCAGCGAAGATAACGAGCGGAACCATGTTCGATAGAGCAAGCACGCCACTTCTTCCTCGTAGCTGAGCAGCGACAGACCATCGGTTCCCAACGCTGTAGTCGAGTGCGGCGCAGTATGCGAAGTTGGAAATGAAGTAGACGGTTAGGAGAACCATGTGGAAACGAGAGGGCAAGGTGCCGACGCTGACAGCAGAGGAAAGACGCATCTCTCTGTTGTGCCTCTTATTACCCAGTGGGGCGTATGTTACATTCCTCTTGATCCATGGCCACCACGCGGACTGGTTATCTCTCCAGAATACCTGACGGGCCTTTGGCTTGCCCATTGCGACCTTGTGTCGTATCCATGCCCTGGAGATTTCCAACATCCTCACCAGCAGGACACAAAGTCCGAGGATTCCTAGGAACCAGAACAGGGCATCTTGGCACCGTCTGTTGCCCAGTTGATCAACGCCATTTAAATCTGTGGTGTATGGCTCGATCGTTGGATTTGGTCCTGAAATTCCAGTCGTAGCTGTACTTGATAGTAATCCGAGTGAGGATAACTCGGTCGACGACTCGGCCGCCATTGCTGCTATTCGGGCGTGCCGTATTTGTCGCAAGTTCTGCGAGATCAATTATGGTGAAAGTAGGTTGTGAAACGCAAAAGAGGCAGTTGTGTGGGCCGAGATCGAAGTTTATGTCTGAGGCTCTGATTAATTTCATGATTCAAGAAGATTCGGGGGGTTTGGCAGCACTCACTCAACAAAGAGGTAGGCGAAACAATATTCACAATGGAACAATAAGTCCTTCTGCACCTCGCTAACAATAAACAGCCATTGTCAAGTGAATTTCAATCTTTCTCTTCTGTATTCTTCGCCTGCTGAATACCACCGTTGAATAGGTGCGCCTGTTGCCTAGTCGAGACTCGACAGTCGTCTGGGTATCTGTCCAGCAAATATGTACTGTGAATGATGTCTGACTGTCTGATTAGGACCGAAGGGAAAGGAGGCGCAGGTTCATGATATCGTAATATATCACCGAGTTACATAGAGATGACGAAGTAAGGAGCAAAAGAAGCAGACGTCAATCTGTTGTGCCTTGAGAACTTCAGAACACGCCGACGACGGGCAGGCTATGGCTCGTATGAGTGGAGAGGTCACTCGTATAGACAAGACGACTCGGCCACAGGTGCAGCAATTCACGACGGCTGGTGTCGAAAGTCGCCGCCGCCACGCCAAGATGACTGGCTCACCACATCATCCTGTCAGCAAAGGCTATGCGGTGCTTAGTGTGTAGGGTTTGCCTCTGGCGGGGCAGGAAGGGCAAGGCCTAGAGACAGTGCGATTCGTCAATCTTAGGACGAATCGCACTGGTATCTGTTATAA
Source organism: Pseudogymnoascus destructans (assembly GCF_001641265.1). NCBI lineage: Eukaryota > Fungi > Ascomycota > Leotiomycetes > Thelebolales > Thelebolaceae > Pseudogymnoascus > Pseudogymnoascus destructans. Next base: position 66,482 of record NW_020167520.1, read on the forward strand.
TATAATGATATGCTGCTTTTGCTAGACCAATAGGTCGGTCGGCCACGACAAAAAACCACCATATAAACCCCCAAAGTAGCATTAGCACTCGAGATCAGACTCTCGAACACGTTGCATAACAATAGCTATAGGGGGTCATCATAATACCTTCCTGCACCTAGTCTAGAAAGCTAAGGGGGTGTGTTATAATATAGCCGACTATCCGTATAGCAGAGGTAGATTGATTCACTTTTGCTAGTTTAACAGTTATGAGTTTAGTGTTAAACTAGCAAAAGTGAATCAATCACAATCCACTTCTGCTGTAGTTCTTATAGTCAGCTATATTATAACAGTATCCGATCGGCCATAGCGACCTAATGGTCGCGGCATGTTTCAACACTTGGCGTTTCGTTTCGTTCCTTGCGTTGGTGCAAGGCAAGCCGTGCTGACAAGTACCAAGAGAAGTATATGACCTCAAAACGCGACTCCCGAGGTGAGAGGCTCCGAGATAAGAGAGCCAAAACGATGTCATGAGATGCCGAGATCTGGCCGGCACAAGAAGAGGATATTGATCTTTTGAATTCTATACTCGCTATCTTAAAGCTCCTACCCACGTGTCCATGCCACCATGATTTTGTCAGTCAGTCCCGTCATACACCCTCTATAATACACCCCACCCCTCTCTATCTCACAACCTTCTCCACCCACCCCCCCTCCAACCTAGCCACCCCCTTCCTAAACGCCTTCACCTCCCTCCAGCAATCCAAAGGCCTCGTATCATTCCCCCTCAAGCATCTCACCACCTCTCCCCTCGCCCTATCAACCTCCTCATCCAGCTCCCCCACCTCACGCATCTTCTTGCGCTGCTCCAGCCTCTCCCGCAGCTTAGCTACATCCTTCGTCACCGACTCGCGCCCTAGGCCACGAAGGGTGTCACCTGCGCTCAATTCGGCCGAGGTCGCTGCATCGGGTGCGGAATCGTTCTTCTCGGCTTCGAGAAGGGCCGCGAGGATGGAGGACTCGCGTGCTTGGAGGCGCTTGAGCTCTTCGGCCACGCGGGCTTGGACGTGCAGCTCGAGGATGTTGGCGCGGGTGGAGTCGGTCTGTGGGGGGTGTTAAGTTATTGCGCGCCACGTTTTCCACGCTGGTAATGCGAAGGGGGCGTCAATGGGAGGTGTGGATGTGAGGGGGGTTGGGGTGGTTCTGTGCTGTGGTGATGTGAAGATGGGTGGGATCAGCGAGCGCGCGTACCTCGGTGCTACTCTGGAGAGAGTCGACGAGCTCTTGGGAGAAGCGGACGGGAGTTTCGCTGGAGAGTGTGTTAGTTACTGTGCAGCTGAGAATTCAATAGCCTCGGAGCGAGTGTACTGCCAGAAATCTGGCTGGCAATGGCGTGGCATTGCGCTTTGGGGTCGAGGAATTGGGCAGTCATACCTTTGCCAAACGTGAGATGGCGCCTGAGACGCAGGTTTTGATGGTGAACTTCCCATTGTAGAGTTGTGAAGAGGACCCAGTAGCTGTGCGGCTTTGAGCTCGGTTGATCTTGGATCGGGTGCTTAAGCTTCAAGATTCTCGATGTTTTCGGGAACAACATTTGGTACCTTATTATTCAGGCCACAAAGTGCACAACTCCTAATTCTGACGAACGATCCACGTGACTATCACGGGAGCACTTTCAAAGACCGCGATATATATAACGAATACCTGTCGTGAGGGGAAGCAATATCGAGAATATTAGATATGTCCCGACAGACGATTCAGCGAGTTGTGATGACCGGCTCGGTTGCAGCCATCACCGCGACCGGGGCATGGTATGGCGCTGGGCTGAAGACGCAGAAGCAGGCAACTGAGGTAGGGCCTACTCGACTCTGATCATCCCGCGTGCAATTAATATGTCGTATACTGATCTTCTGGCTAGGCAGTTGAAAAGCACCGCGAAGTGACCGCTGAAGAGCAGTTGGCGCTGCTCAACGAGAGGCGGGGTCAACTTGTGGGGAAGAAGATAACTATGGAGAGGAAACTGGCCGAGTTGGAGGCTAGGAAACAGGGCGCAACGAGGGAGGAGTCTAAGTTCGGACAGGAGAGGAGGTGACGGCAGTCAGTGCGGAGGAAGGGGATGTACGTTAGAGTTAATCATCGGGAAAGCAACGTAAGAGCGAGCCTGGGGTGTTTGGTCGGTGCCGCGGGCTGGTGGTATCGACAGAAATCTTCCACCAAAACACACGCAAACCATGTATTTGTATAGCCTTCAAAGCGAGTTTACGAACCCGAATATAGTTTGTATATATTGAACAACAGAAACAAGGAAAATATTTCACGTCTAAAAAGGCACCAAGGAGAGATACGATTTGTAGTAAGTGTAAGTTTTGACTTCATTTTTTGCTATGGGAGACTGAGACGGAGACAGAGATTCAAGCACAACAACCAAGTATCAACTCCCCCCCTTCATACTCCCCAATTCGCTCTGGAATATTCGACAAGTACACAAGTAGTGCGTTTGCTCCTTGTTTTTTCTGCCGGTGCTGGATTTCAAACGAAAGCAACTATACTTCGCACCAATATCCTACTATCTCCGTATAGTCATACCCTCAACGCGGCTACATAATATTCAATCTATAAATACTAGTTCACACACAATCACCCCTTAAAACGGCCTGTTGGGTTTGGTGCCAGCAGGCTTCATCAAATCGCCAAATGCTGCAGCAACTTGCTTCTTCAATTCCTTGTACGTCACAACGAAGGATGTCTGGTCGTCGCGGCTCGTGAGCAGGATCTTCTCGTCCACGCCCGCATCCAGCTTGTTGAGACAGCGGATCATATGCCCGATATCCAAGACCGGGTTGCCGACAGCATCAACTTGGTGGAAGACATAGTCCCTAAACAGCTTGAGCATGTATCGCTCTCCATTCTCAGACCAGTTGCGGTCCCCCTCGTATTCCTGGCGCTCGTTGATAGTGCCTAGCTTCATGAGAAGTCGCGCGAGGCGGCCATTTTCTAGCTCTCTGCTGAGCTCGGAGGCGAGCCTATCGGCTTGGTGGAATGCGCTGTCCAGGGACGAAACGACGTGGCTAGAGATGCCACAAAGGAATTCATCGATGGACCTTGTAGCTGGGGCTACCGCCGGAGTGAGAAGCCACAAGACTGTGTCGCGAATTTCCGCGGAGTAGATTCGCCCAAGCTGCTCAACAGCGACCTTCATGTTCTGCTGAGTGAGCAGGTTATTGGTCCCAATAGCTAGGATAAGCTTGCCAAATAGCTGCAAGTCCTCTTGTTGAAGCTCTTGCAAGGATTGCTGGGTATCGTGATGCACCACATCGAGAACAGCACATGCACTTAGGCGGACACGGTTCTTGTCCGTAACGAGGACTTTGCTAGGCTCCAAACAGCGAACTGCAAGGTTAGAACCATGCACACTCTTAAGAGCAGCCGAAATCTGAACAATGTAGCCCCAAAGGACCTGCTCCGGCACGGTTGTAGCTACGCGGTTGCCAAATCGGTTGGCAGTGGAGAAGTGCGTCTCAACCAGCGTCTTCGCTAATGGATGGTAGTCAGTGACAAAGATCAGTGAGCTGTCTCCGAAAGCACGGGTAGTAAACGCGTCTAACACGGTAACTACGCCGCCACAATCAACCCGACGCCACTCTTTGACCGATCTTATGGCCTTCTCATTCGTTAAGCGGTAGCCTGGTTTATATTAGCTATAGTCGCCTCATGATTATTATCAAACATACCTTCAAGTCTTCTTAAGCAATAGAGGTTTCCGTTCTTGCTTGAAGTAGCCTTATAAACCCAGCTCGGATACCCAAAAACCGTGGCGCTTTTGTGATGGCTAGTGTCCAACGCCACGAGAGAATGATAGTTATCAAGAGTTGGAAGTTGCGAGTCTGCCTTGGGTTAAAAATGTCATTTCTTACTGTGGAAGCTAACTCACTGGGCATGGTTTGAAGCGATGCTTCAGACTTTCTCTGCAACTCTTCGCGGAGCTTTTCTGGCATAAAGAAGTCATGGGGGAGCCTTTGGTATGCAAGCAAATCTTCACGGTGAGGTCCCATTGGGGCGTAGAGGTGATATTGCAACTTAATCAGTCAGTATGGATCAGATATAGTATCGGAGTTGCTCTTACTGGCTGAGCAGTTGCCGCGTAAGAAGCCTGCCCTGGATAGTATGCGGCACTGGCACCAGCACTGGTATCTTCCAAATACGGATTGTATTGTGCCGCAGGAACGGCTTGTGTAGAGTTAGGGATAGTGAAGGGATCAAAGGGCACTTGGGCGTCAAGGCCTCCGCCATTCAGCGTACTCTGAAGAGGCGTTAGGTTATCTCTAGATATCTTCCGAATGGTAGACTCACTGTGTTGAGATCATAATTCTGCGGCGTAAACTCACGGATTTGTGCAGGATTAAAGCTCACAGAATCTTCTTGATGGGTAGGTGTTGCAGTTCCTGCCATTGTCAGTCATAATTATACAGCGGAGTTTGGGGTGTTGCATACCGCTTGCAGCAGATCTAGGTGTAAAAGGAGCGGCACTTGCTGCCCGCGAACTCATCGCAGACAACCCAGCAGAAGTGTTCGCTAAGCCGATGGGGGTGAATGAGGGGGAATCAACGTTGAGGCTTTTTTTGGGCCTATTATTATTATAAAACCTTAGCTATATTCCACATCATTGTGCATGATCGGCCAGAGACATGGGTCCTCGACGAGTAATCCTGGAGACGGGAAGCTACATAATGATAATGGAACGAACAAACATGAACAAAGGCGAGAGGTAGCCTACATTTCAGTTTGGGTTGTATGCGCTTTGTTTGGCTCGTGGTTGAAAGCACATCCCTGATCTTCGTAACGACAGTGTCCGTATATTAAGACGTTTCGACATAGCGTATCTTTCGCATTCTCTGTCATACAGCCATCAGTAAGTATTATTGTGAAAGGTCGCAGATCTCTCCAGTCGTATGTCTCGAATATGGGGGCAAATAAATAGACCTACCACGGCCTTTGGGTCTCGGAGACCCGACAGCTTTCTGCCCAGGGACAAAGCGAGTTGTAGCCATAGTATATTAAGCGCGTTGCACCTATCGGCCTTGCCCCGTTGAGTCGCAGCGGATCCTACGAAGATATTAGCTATATGTACAAACTGAGTCATACAACCAGACTAGAACACCACGCCATCTCCAATCTAACAATTCATAGCAGTCCGGACGGGAATGGTGCAACAACATAGGCGCCACTTGAGGACATCGTCACTTACTTGGCTCTATGGGACATGTCGTAGCGGTCTAAAGCGGTAGCTTATCCCCCTTGGGGTTATATAAGGGCACAGATCCTTAGATGATATTTATCAATTGATACAGCACGGTTTGCGGTTGATTGGGCGTTCCGTAGAAGTATATTGCCCCATATCTCGAGACGCGATCGCTCGAGTTTGTGAGGGCGGTCGCGCCAGTTGTCAGCCTTACAGCATCCGTGCGCTAGCCACACCTTGTGAGGCTCCCAAAGCCGGGTCTGGTCAAGCCATTTATATTTTATGACGGGTATGACACGACGCTAACCTCAGATTATTGGAGTATTATACTTCCATAAAGGCAATTGATTTCGTGCGAATACAGTAACTGAAACATCGGCTACTCCTTCATGGGCTCCATATCACCGATCTCTTTGTGCGTTTGAAGTTAGTGAGATTCCGGTGTGATGGCAACTCCGGCTGAGGTGGATATTGGACAGCTGTCGCAGTCGCAACAAGAAGCGCTGCAACAATATACTTCCGTTACGGATCAAGACGTGCAAGCAGCAATCCCGGTACTTCAGCGGGCGCAGTGGAACGTGCAGGTATGAACTCCAGGATCAAATCCGGAGTGTGCCACGTAACTAACTGTGGCAAAGCTGGCAGTTTCGAGATTCTTTGACGGCGATTCCGGACAAGTCGACCCTCTTGCCGACGCCATCGCAGCAGCTCAAAATGCGCCTCCGACTCGATCTGGCCGCCACGAGAACCTGCAAGAAAGCCTTCTACGAGGCCCTTCGGCTTCAACGCGCCCGGATGCGGCTCCTAGAATCGTGCCTCAACCAGAGGACCAGATCGTCCGCCGTCCTCCGTTACTACTAGGCCTTCTATTCATGCCATTCAATGTCGTTTACAAGATACTGTCATCCTCCTTTGGCTTTTTTGCCTACCTCTTCCCGTTTCTCCCGCAACTCTTTCAACCTCGAAATACGAGTGCCCAGAACAGACGGAGGAATACGACAGGACGGAGGATGTTAAGCCCGCAAGATACAGCAGCGCGATTCAAACGGGAATTTGATGAAGAATACGGATCTAATTCGCTGCCGTTTTTTACAAACGGATATGCCCAGGCACTTGATCTAGCGAAGAAGGACCTCAAATTTTTAATGATCATAATCATGTCTCCGGAGCACGATGACACCTCTTCATTTATCAGGGATACCCTTCTTTCGCCAGTAGTCACCGCCATAATCAACGACCCGTCCAACAATATAATCTTATGGGCTGGCAACGTGCAAGATTCCGAAGCCTACCAGGTGTCAACTGCACTGCGCTGCACGAAGTTCCCTTTCACGGCCTTGATTACGCATACCGCTGAGAGCGGTCCTACATCAATGTCGGTCGTTGCCAGACTTACTGGGCCCATGTCGGCAAGTACATACGCCGCCAAATTACAGAATACGATCACCACCTACACCACGCAGCTGAATGAGGCCAGGCAGGCAAGGTCGGCACAACAGTTTGAACGGACTTTGCGGCAAGAGCAAGACTCAGCATATGAAAGATCCCTTGCACAGGACCGCGAGCGGGCCAGGCAAAGGCGCGAGGACGAGGCCGCCCAGGCAGCCGAGGAGCAGCGAGCTAGGGAGGAAGCTGCGGCCGCAGAAAAATACGCCAACGGCCTTCATCAGTGGAAACTATGGAGAGTGCAGAACATCGCATCGGAGCCTCCCAAGGATGCAACAAATGCTGTCCGGGTTGCATTTAGAATGCCGGAGTCAGCAGAGAGGGTGACAAGACGATTTAGCCCAGATACTCCTCTGGAAGAGCTATATGCCTTTGTTGAATGTTATGGAACGCAGGAGCCAGGCAGCGGGGAAAAGGTCGTGGAACCCGTTGACTTCGAACACAAATACAAATTCAGGCTCGTCTCGCCGATGCCGAGGGAAGTGTATGACCTTGAGCAAGATGGATCTGTCTTGGACAGGATTGGCAAAAGTGGCAATCTGATTGTCGAGCCTATTGTTGACGACGACGACGCAGAGGACGATGAATGATCATAAATATGATTCATGCATGTAAGACGTGGCTATGCTGCAATGCTAAGGTTTCCAAGCATCGCAGGTATGCCACATCGGTCCTCGTGGGGTGGCCACCGGGCCAGAATTCTTGTACTTCCAAGGGAGAAATTGTATGTAGTAGTATATATCATGGTTGTTACGTGGATGCGGGGGCTGTGCAATTCAAATGCAACTTAGGACACAACCTATTCAGAGTAAACTACAACTAGCTTTTGTATGTAAATGAGCAATGCGCCACATGTAAATAAACATTGTGAGTAAACAATATTTTTGTGCGTCGACGTGGTTTTGACTCGCTTCGGTCCAGCTTCTCGGTCCAGTTTCCGGTCCAACACCTCGTAAGTTACCCCATATATCCGCAGACGCCTAAAGTCCGCGTTAGCGCCCCTGCCTATAAGACAAACCTAGGTGGTTACAGTATAAGGAACCACCACTAACGCGGGTGTTGCCTTATCGGACCCTGAGACAAGATTGTCCTCGCGACACATGGTTTTGATCGACTCCGACCACAGTGGCCCATCGAGATAATCCACTGTGCGACAGAGGACAAAAAGAATAACCTTTTGTTTTATAGCGATGAAGTCAATAAAGAGCTTCGGTAACGTGAACCGAGTTCTGGCTAGGCGTCAGACGGCTCGTGAGATGAATTCCTTCCCTGTTTGTGCATCAATTACTATTTACTGAGCAATCCATTAGCTGCCACGGATACCTCGCCAGAGACCACATTGGCGACACCAGAAGAGAATGCGTCGCGCAGTGTTGTACGTGGCGCATATTCACAGTATGGAGTCTAAATGGCTGACGGGCATCCATAGAAACTCTTCTGCGAATCTGGCGGACCCGGCCATACGGTATGAGAATCTCAGACTGTGCGAAGGCATGCGCTAATCTCATATGTAGCAAGGCGAAGAAATACTACACCTTCCTGCGATTGTAGAGGCGGCGGAGTCTTCCCCTGTGGCAGCAAAAGAATGTGCATATCAGATCCGAAAATTCCTCTCGAAGGATAATTCAAGCCGGGCCTATGTCCAATACAATGCTGTTATGCTCATACGCATATTATCGGATAACCAGGGTTCGACTTTCACGAAAAATATCGACAAGAAATTTGTGGACGCCGTGAAGGAGTTGAGCAGGACGAGCCGTGATCCTGGTGTTCAGCAGCTGCTTTCGGACACACTGAACAATTTTCTACGAGACAAGGAACCAGATGTCCATATGGCTGGTTTGCTGGAGATGTGGAAAAAAGAGAAACTCAAGATTGAGAAGGTTCTTACACAAGGGGTAACTAAAAAATCCATTTTTTTGAGTACAAATCTTTTAAAGCGCATTGTGTGCTGACTGGTCTGGTGTTAAGGGTCAACAGGGCCGGCCTTCATGGATAGGACATCGTCCTCGCCCACATGCCCCAGGGATACATTCCAATAACGGGCCGCCCGGTCGACTTCCTGGCCCAGAGGAGCTGGCTTCTCGTGTTGAGGAGGCCAGGAACTCAGCAACACTCCTAACACAACTCATTCAATCAACACCTCAATCAGAGTTTCTTCAGAATGATCTTATCCGCGAGTTTGCAAACCGTTGCCAGGCCGCAAGTCGAAGCATTCAATCTTATACGGCTACCGAGCACCCAGCTCCGGACAATGATACCATGCTCACTCTAATTGAGACAAATGAGCAGCTAACACTGGCCACAACTAAGCACCAGAGGGCCGTTTTGCAGACAAGGAAGGCTCTAGGCGTTGCCTCGCCAGATCCGCAACTCGGCCCTTCCGCTGGCCCTGTCATGACGTCTGGTGTTGCTCCCGCGCAGCCCGCTTCAATCTTCAAGCCTGTTGCCCCTCCGTCACGGAAATCGTTTCCGAAGCCTGCCCAACCAGTTTCTTCGGAGCGCACAGCTTCACCAGTTTCGCCAGAGACTGAAAATCCATTCACAGACCCGGTCGAGTCACCAGACGTCGCTACGCACAGCGTGATTGACCCCAATGAGCCTTATAATCCTGGCTTCGGTTCGAATACGGCTTCCAAGGATCGTCGTGAGTCTGCCACAGGAGGAGCAACATTGGATACTACTAGCACTCTGAAAATTGGGAGGAACCAACCGCGGGATGCAAATGATAGCGACGATGATCCATATGCAACTCCAGTGCCGCAGAGAACACCTGTCTATCGATACTAAGTTCCAGTTGTTTGCACATTCAAATCGATTCTCAGGTCACGAGTTTAGGGTATTCTTGGCCGTGTTTAGCCTGGGTGCTATGGAGTACTCTACATTTTTGCATATTTTATTGATATCGATGAATATGCCAAATGACTTGGTAAAGGAATAGAGTGACTGTGAGCCAATTACCTCGGGCGCCTATGAAGCCTATGTGACAATTGGTGGGCTTTCATGTTGGCAGATGTCTACACTATAGAATTTGCCACCCATCGTCTCTTGGATCAAGAAAGGGGCGGGGTGACACAAGTGGAGCCGCCAACGTCATTCACCGCCTGCTTGTTTTGGGAGGTCCAAAATCGTACTGACGCGTCCCCAAGTACTTTTGAATTACGAATTGTAATGCTTAATAGTGTAACTGTTGATAATACCGTTAATTTTAAATTGCAATAGAGTTAAATTGGATCTGTGCTATCGCTGACAGTTTGTTATCCAATACTTGGCGGGACGATCTGTAGATTTTAAGGCACCACATGGGATTGATCCTTGCCGAAAGAGCGACAGCTGGCGTTCTCCACCAAAACGACGCGCGTTCGTCGCTCGCCCATCAGATATCTTCCAAGAACTCAAACCGGATTTATATTTCGAAAGTAAACTCTTTGTTTTGGAGGTTCTGGGCTTGAAAGAGCTCCAGACCTCGTTACCCCACGTGTAGGCCATGGCCGAACAGGAAAGGTAAGGCTCCTCGTCCACTGCACCAGTCACCTCGAAAGAGACCATTTGCTAGCAATTTCCGCGTCTCGGTCTGGAGTTAAAAGTGAAGCGCGACGTTTCTTGGCTATGGCAATAACGGAGGTTCTGTCCTTTCTGGAAGCAAGTGCTTCGGCCTGTCGTCCCCACAGAACCTAAAATCAACAACCCATGTACGGGGGGGTGGTATGAGACAGCTATGTGATAAATAGCTAACATCAAACTCATCACAGCCACAAGCGTACGAAATCAGCACTGTCGTTACTACGCCGTAACCCAGCCAAAATCGACGACGAAGGGGTGTCTGATTCTGGGTCCGTCGGAAGTAGCTCACAACCAACCTTGCACCCGAGCGTGTCAGGCACCTCATCACTGTCGAGATCACCTACGATGGCTGGGATAACGAAAACCGTTTCGGATTCCGGCCGGAGCGCCAAGTTGCCAGCTGCCGTGGCACCGGACAAAACATTATCAATTGAACAGTCGGTGCGCAAGTTCAGAATATTCGAAGCCTTGAGGGGTGGCGACACGGCTCAGATATCCAAGAGCATTCGCGAGGCGTCCGAGGGAGCTAATGCGGCCAGCCACCTTGAGGATACGACGATTTTACATTTGGCGATACAATGCGCGGAACTTCCGGTTGTCGAGTATGTCATATCAGATGGTGCATCCGCTATCGATGTAAATGCAAAGGACAAAGATGGAAATACTTCGCTGCATCTTGCTGCACTGCAAGGCAGGGGCCAGATTGTGCGGCTGTTGCTTGCGCAAACCGGAATCAACGACTCCATCGCCAACACTGCTGGTAAACTTCCACTGGATTTGGCGCGAACACCGGATATTTTCCAGCAGCTGCAACTTTCCAGGTCGTTGTTTGTCGATACCAAGATCAAAGAAATTCAACTACTCATCTCCGGCGGCAACTATAAAGCGCTTAGTGATGTGCTCGAAGAGCCGCGCGTAAAGACTGTGCTGGATATTAACGGCGGGGAGTTCGCATCTGAAATAAGCACGGTTCAATCGGGTGGCACCTTGCTACACGAAGCAGCCCGAAGGAAAAATACCCAGCTTATTCAAGTTCTCTTGCTGCATGGTGCCGACCCATTCCGACGTGATAGGAGAGGCAAGCTTCCCCAGGATGTCACCAAGGATGAGGCGACGAGGGCTATGCTTAAGAGGTCTCCGGCTGCAGTTGCTGCGCAGAGAGGTATTCAAGAAAAGGCCGTACTGGGCAACTTGTCACAAACTGCTGCTGGCACCACCACCGGGGCCGCAGATGCCCTCGCAGCTAAAGAGTCGCGAGAAATGAAAGGCTACCTAAAGAAATGGACAAACTATCGCAAGGGCTATCAGCTGCGTTGGTTCGTGCTTGAGGATGGGGTATTAAGCTATTATAAGCACCAGGACGATACTGGCTCGGCATGCCGCGGGGCTATCAACATGCGCATTGCCAAACTGAACATGGACCCAACTGAGAAGCAGAAGTTTGAAATCATCGGAAAATCTTCTGTGAAGTACTCCCTGAAAGCCAATCACGAAGTTGAAACCAAAAGATGGTTCTGGGCCCTGAACAACTCGATCCAGTGGACAAAGGATCAGGCGAAGGAGGAGTATAAGCAGAGGGAACGTGTTTCTGAGCTCCTTCGTCAGGCCAAAGCCGAGCAATCAGAAAGAACTTCTAGGGACCATTCGTCGACTAACTTGGCGCCTGAAAGCATTTCCGGAAGTGATATTCGCCGAGGCAGCATGCAGAGCGTTAGAGCGACGCCTACGAGCGAGCCATCCCGCCAGCCAAGCCAGCGTGTTACATTTAAGGAAACAAGTGTTGCTGGTAGTGTGCTAGATGAAGAAGAAGAAGAATGCACCGCATACGGTTCATACGAGGCGAGCTTTGTGAACGATGTAACTCGTACCGCAAGTAATAACGTCAACCAACAATACGATGGTGACTACGAGGAAGACTACGGCGATGATACAAGCAGCCGAGAGCGTGTACCTGTCAGCAAGGATGCGTTCGATATCACCGCACAATCCGCCAAGTTACAACTTGACATGATGAGCCAAGTCCACACTGCTATACTGTCAGAACAAAGCCAGAACCCAGGTGCAACCATCTCAGACCCTTTGGTCAGACAGGCACTATCCACCTATGACAATTCTATTCGAAGCCTTAACGGTCTTTTGAGCGACATGACCAAGATCTCGAAAGACCGAGATGACTACTGGCAACGACGACTGGATCACGAAGCAGAATTGCGTCAAATGTGGGAAGATAGCATGGCACAAGTTGCCCGTGAGCAAGAAGTCTTGGAAGCTAGAGTCGGTGAATCAGAGGAGAAGCGGAAGCGCACGAAGCGGGCTCTGCGAGAAGTGATTGAGAGCACCAGCAGACCAGAAAGCAGGGGTTCTGTTCACGAAGCTGGGCTTGTCGAGGCAGTGGAAGCTATCGAGGCTCCTGACGGCGTCGCTACTCTCAGGCGGCGTGCATCTACCCGAAGCACATTGCGCCGTAGGTCAATAGTGGCAGACATCCAAACCCTTGCCGATTCGGAATCAGAAGATGATGAAGAGTTCTTCGATGCCGTAGATGCTGGCGAGATTGCCGTTGGCGAAATGCAGATGAGCCCAAAATCAGAAGAACCTACCGGAGAAAAGAGCATGCAACTCACTCTGGCTGGCGGTGTTGACTTGACTTTGTCCTACCACGGTTATGAAGATGGTATTCGAAAACGCCTGAAGATGGACGCCGATGACAGGCCAAAGATTTCACTCTGGGTAAGTTATTACACTAGGGCATTGGAGAAACCAGTTTGCTAACCTTCGTTCAGAGTATTCTCAAATCCATGATTGGCAAAGATATGACAAAGATGACGTTACCTGTCTCATTTAACGAACCGACTTCCTTACTACAGCGATGCGCTGAGGATATGGAATATACCGACCTTCTAGATACTGCTGCCGGGCGGGCGGATTCTACGGAGCGAATGGTATATGTTGCAGCATTTGCCGCAAGTGAATATGCTTCAACTATCGGCCGTGTTGCAAAGCCTTTCAATCCTTTACTCGGCGAAACCTTCGAGTATGCTCGGCCAGACAAAGAGTTCCGCTTCTTCATCGAGCAAGTGAGCCATCACCCTCCTATCGGAGCCGCTTGGGCAGAATCGCCAAGGTGGACATACTGGGGAGAGTCTGCTGTCAAATCTAAGTTTTACGGGAAATCCTTTGATATCAACCCTCTAGGCACATGGTTCTTAAGGCTCCGTCCCACAAATGGGGACAAAGAAGAGCTGTACACCTGGAAGAAGGTCACCTCTTCTGTCATCGGTATTATCACTGGATCCCCAACAGTTGATAACTATGGTATCATGGAAGTGAAGAACTGGACTACAGGCGAAGTTTCGACTGTTGATTTCAAGCCACGAGGCTGGACCGCCAGCTCGGCCTACAACATCAGTGGCCGCGTTCTTGATGCCCGCGGCAAGCCACGCTTCAGCTTGGGAGGTAAATGGGATAGCAAGATCTATGCCAGGTTAACGCCCGGCTACGAAGCACCGATTGAAGAGCCCAAAGGTGAGCTTCGCCACCAAGATAGCGTCCTCGACGTGAACCAAGTTTTCCTAGTCTGGCAAGCAAATCCCAGACCTACAGGAATCCCCTTCAACTTGACGCCGTTTGTTGTTACTCTGAACGATATCAATGATAAGTTAAGGCCATATCTGCCGCCAACCGACACGAGATTAAGACCGGATCAAAGGGCTATGGAAGATGGCGAGTATGCTTTGGCTGCGACTGAGAAGAACCGTGTTGAGGAGAAGCAGAGGGCTACAAGGAAGAGGAGAGAGATGAATGGAGAGGAGTTTGTTCCTCATTGGTTCAAGAAGAATAAGTGCCCGATTACTGGTGAAGAGTACTGGGACTTCACTGGTCAGTATTGGGAGGAGAGGGAGAAGGCTGGTAAGGGCGAGAGCAATTGGGATGGGGTTGAGCGCATTTTCTAGATTGTTTCCCTGTAATAGTTTGGCTTGCGATCGATGAGAATAATAGAACGTGGATATGTCACTGTTTTGTGCCATCTCTAAAGTTCACGTACAATACAAATGTGAAAGTAGATGTGAACGTAAATGTGCTGTCCCAATGAGGACTAGTATTGTGCACCTCCCTCAACCACAAGTCCAGTGTCAATGCCAACATCATTATAGCAGTTGTCCAAATGAAGCGCATATCTCAATCGGTGTCCTTGGAGGCCGCAAGGTCTGCCAGAGCAGTTTTCACTCGCCGCCCAGCTCAAGCATTATATACCCAGCGGTGTTTCGGCACCATTTCTCGACTATCCGCAGATGTCGCACCAATAACAGCGGCTGGGCCACCGCCCGATGCACCCGTTGCGTCGGCGGAGCATACGGATATTCGAGTTGCGCGGAAGAAGAAGCAGGCGGAGCTGTTGAAGAGGGGGCAGGATATGCGGGCGATTGGAAAGGGTACTGGTGGCGGCTCGGCGAAGACGAAGAGATTTTGGAAGGATGTCAACGTCAAGAAGACAGATGGTATGCAGTTATTCACGCAAGCCTTGATATCATAGCAGATCATATGGCTAATTATTTCTGTTTTATTAGATGGTCATCAAATCTTCCTAGACACCCGTCCACTCCGAACCCCTACGAAACAGATCCTCAGCGTCGCGCATACCAAACTCCATCTCGCCCACGCAATCGCCTTAGAATGGGATTTACTCGTATCCGCGCAGCAGGCTCTACGCCACCACCTCATTCCCCTCACTTCCCTCACCTCTCGCGCTCTCGATATCGCCGAAGAAGACAAGAAGCCGTCATCAGCGTCTAATCCGAATGGCCTCCGCAACACCATCACCGAAACGCTGATGCGATACCTTGACACCGACTCCCTGCTCTGCTGGGCACCTACACCACCAGATGACCCACCGGGGTACGAGACGCACGTTAGCCGCACCGAGAGTCTACGCAGTATACAGCAGAGGACCTCCCTGCCTATCATCCAATACTTGACGGAGCGTGTGTGGCCAGGCGTGGAAATCGTACCAGTGCTAGACGAGGGCAGCATTATGCCCAATGCGCAGCCACAGCAGACGTTGGATGTGATCAAGGGGTGGATCATGGGACTTCCCGCCTATGAACTGGCGGGGTTGGAACACGCGGTGTTTGCGGGTAAGGGGCTTCTTGTTGCTGCTAGGTTGCTTGTGGAGTGGAGCGAGGAGCTTGCTCATCTGAGGGGAGAGGAGCCGGAGAAGAAGTTTGGTATTGAGGAGGCTGCTAATGCGGCTACGCTTGAGATTGAGTATCAGTTGGGGATGTGGGGTGTTGTGGAGGTAAGTTATTCTACTGGTCCTCTCTAACGTGAAGTTGCTAATATATATATACAGGATACCCATGATGTGGACCGCGAGGATGTGAGGCGGCAGTTTGGCAGCGTGATACTTTTGGTATCTGGAGAGAAGGCACCATAGATGTAAACTTTGTAACAATATTTGTACTTTTCAATGTAAACTACGGAATGGCCGCCATTCATTTGGCGCTATGCATCTCCACATCTCTCGGCTGGGGTTTAATAACGCACAGCGAAACAACCCATCATTGTGATATGTATGTAAACATCTTAACAGCAAAAATACACAATATATAAGATATATAAGATATAAGTTCTAGCTATCTCATACGAATTCCATGCCCAGATGCTTCCAAGACGAAGCTCCCAAAATGCCATCCTCTCATTGCCCCTCCAGGTACACAGGCTCTCAAAATGCCAGATCCATGACTGGTCCGCATACGTGACGACGCTGCCCCTCACTCGCACTCGCACCCCACCATGACCAAGCCAAGCCGTGCCGCGCAGCTCCATGGCATTCAGCTTGATTTACACGTCACGTCGCACTCAGTCACTGGCTTCCTATATCATGAGTCCTTCCATCCACAGGATTTTGATTCAGACCCCTCATTGTACCATCATCCTACATAAACTACTACAATCCCTACAGATCTACGGTCTACAATCAACCACAGTCCCTTTGAAAACTTACAGGAGTAGCAATTATGGATTTCGTCAACAAGCTCGCCAGCGGTGGTGATAACAACAACAACAACGCTGGTGGTAACAACTCTGGAAACAACCAGAGGAACGACGACCAATACGGCAACAGCAATAACAACAACAACAACCAGAGGAATGATAACTCTGGGGGCAGCAGCAACCAGAGCAGCGGTGGCGGCCTCTTGGGCGGCCTGATGGACAAGGTCAACTCAGCCCAGAACAGCAACAACCAGAGGAATGATAACTCTGAGGGCAGCAACAACCAGGGCAGTGGTGGCGGCAGCTTCTTGGACGGCCTGAAGGACAAGGTTAACTCAGCTGCCGGCGGTGGCCGCGAGAGCGAGAAGAACGAGGATATGCTTGACAAAGGTATTTGAACCTCGTGCTTCCTCCCCATACTGCGCCAACTCGCTCCGAATTCAGCTGCACAGTTCTGTACTAACAAATTCATAGGCATTGATTTCGTGCAGGAGAAGTTCCTGGGCCAGGGCAAGCAGGATAATGAGTCCGCTATTGAGCAGGCGAAGGATGGGCAGATCGCCGACTTCATCCGTGCGCAGTACAAGGGTGCTACTGGGTCTGATTTCCCCATCTCAGACAAGAAGTCTACTTTCAACTGAGTGGTGGATGGGTATATGGTTGGAGGTTGAGGACAGCATCTGAGCTGTAGTTGATGCCTAGCATGGGCTATATCATGAATAACGGTTCACGGGTCGGCTTTCAATGCAATCAATGATTTTATGTGTATTTTTGGGTCTTGAGGCGAAGACCCCTTCCCTAGTGACTATGTTTCTAAGTGCACTGCCTTGAATACCGACAAGTACAGTATTGTATGTAAACCAGTACAGTATAATGCTCAAATTAAATATGAATATGCTCTCCAAAGGAAATCTGGTGTATGTAGGCAGGTAAATATAGAGATATAGTAGGAAATCTATTGCATAAACAACATATCCGATCTATAGCTGGGCGGGTATCAAAGCTTGGATTCAAATGGAGGGGCTTCCTGTCGTAATCTCACGACACCCTAAATAAACGTTAGCACAATGCACTTTGTAGAAGGGGTATATACGGGGTATAAAAAGCGGAATGCATACCTCTTGAATGCAAGTTGCAATCAGTCTACCATCCGCAGACCACATCTTCTGGAAAACCAGCCCCCTCCCATTCCCAGACCACGGGCTCTCCATCTCCGTAAACACCCACTCATCGGCCTTCAAGCTCCTCGGCTCATGGAAATAGATAGTATGATCAAGACTAACCATCATCCCAACCTCCGGCCTATCATTGCGATTATCCAAATCATCCCCAAAGCCCTCCGTAATCTTATTCCTACGCATCTGCTCCGCAGCCGCCGGATTCGCCTCAATTCTCTTCGCAATCGCACTTCCCGGCGTCGGGAAGCGCCAGAGATTGTGAATTCGTGAGATCGTGCCGATGAAGTACGAATCGGACATATAAGCCAAAGCAGACAAATGCGCCTCGTGGCCACCGGCTTCGCTGATCTTGCCCCTCGCGCGGATCCACTGTCTCGTCTTCTTCGCATTCGGCTCGCCGTCGTTATTCAGGATAGCGACTCTCTGGCTCTCGAAGGGAGGGCCGGAGCTACCATCCGTCATGGACTCTGGGAGGTCGGGCTCAGGAGGCGTGATGCCCTCAGGCATCAGAGCAGCATGGTGTACCGTCTCGCGGCCTCCCGATCCTTCTCTCGCGAACGACATTGTGGTAGTGAAGATGCACTTTCCCCTCTGGCGCGCCTGGACAGTGCGCGTGGCGAAGGACTTGCCCTCCCGAACGTGCTCGACGTGGTAGAGGATGGGGATGGTCGAGTCGCCGGCGAGGACGAAGTAGCAGTGCATGGAGTGGATTGTGAAGTGGGATGGCACGGTGCGCTGGGCTGCGGCGAGGCATTGGGCGATCACGGCTCCGCCGTAGACGCCGCGCGCTCCGGGGGGGTGCCATAGGGGGCGGGTGTTGGTGAAGATATCCTGTAGGGGGAAGAGGGGTTAGCGCGGCAAGGGTGCATGGTGGGAGGGAGATGGCACAATGAATAGAACATACAGGTCCGATTGCATTCAGTTCGGTCAGCTCGAGGGTGTTTTCGATGGCAGACAGTTCGGGGTTTTGAGGTGGTGGTCGAACCAGAGTTGTCCTGGTGTCGTCCATTGCGCTGTGAGCGGTGCGATGCGCCTTTATCACTCAGGGCACAGTAGGGTGGCGACGGGGTTATATATGCGGATTCGAAGTGCTTATAAGAGTGCGAGATGTAATGCTGCATCTTTTCTCGTCCGAAACCATTACTATGGGTCGGTTGGTTTGAGTGCCAAGGCCGTCAAACTTGCCGAGGCATTGTTGGAGAAGCCAACCACACGGAATTAGGGTCGCCCCGGAATTGGAACTCCAGCACCTTGGTGATTAGTGATGTAACGCCTCCGTCTCCCTTGACCATTCAAAGCATCGCGAACCTTGAACCTTGACTCTTATTTACACAGCCGCTCTCAACAAACCCAGGCACTGGGACAAGCATGTGATAATAGTAACGGCTTTAAGATTACCCCTATCTTACACTTCTTTTAAATGCTCGCTATGCGCGCCCAGAGAACCTTCTTCACTGAAAAAACAGAACTGGCAAGACAGCACAGCGCTGGCTTCGCTCAAAATACAATAATACTAAATCTACATTCAACAGCGTCCTGCGCCATAACCAGATCAATACGGAGGCTCTACCATCCCTGGGTCCTGGCGTTTGTCATTCCCAGTGGTGATACCCTTCAACAGTAACTCAAGGTTCAGACCTGGAGTGGCTTCGCGACCCTTTCCATTTTCTATACTCTGAGGTCCTTCTTGGGTACGCCGGCCACGACTCTCACTCCGTCCATTCTGCAGATACTCTCCGAGCGATATTTCCTGAGCTCGAGTTTTTAGGTTCCTCGATCCGTCCTCGCCGCCTGTTGGACTCCCTCCGACAGTCAGAGACGCGGGCAATGGAGGTACTAGCGGCACCTCTTCCTCATCTGCCTCCCTAGCACCTCCATCCCCAGATGGAGGGATCACAGAGTCCGACTGGACAGGGTGAGACCTCAATGGCTTAAAACCCTCATTGGCAATGGCCCTCTCCTGAGACTTCAATTGCGAAATCTCGTTCGAGGCTTTCCGTCCCCTGTCGACTATTGGGCCACGATTGTCGTACGAAAACTCTGAAGGAGATGCATCGTAGCTCAACATACTCTCACTGCTTGAATCGTTTAGAATGGTACCGACGCCTCTTGATGGCGGCGCTTGGCCAGACAGGACTCTCTTCAGCTGGTCAACGCGAGTTATGGAATTCTTGCTTGAATCACTTGGAGTGCGGTCCGGGTCGGTGCTTTGGCGTAGTTTTGATATCGCAGATAGTCCACCTATAATCCCGTATGCCTGGGAAGGCGGCCAGCTACGTTGTTGGTGCAAGCTATGAGTTGAAAGGGCTCCTCCATTGCCGTTAACTGTGAGGTAATTTCGAGCCTGTCCGGTAGCATTCGTTCCGGATCTAGATCCGCTGAGAGATACAGATTTGCTACCAGTAGCCCTTGAAGCAAGAACAGCTTCCTTGCTCCATTCAGATAGCATTTCCTCCTTGACAGCTTCTGGGATAGTAGCGACTGGGTTTTGGACCTCCTGGGGTTGACTTAGAATTGGATGGTTGAAGCTTCGGTTGGGAGATGAGACTGGACTAGTCGCTGCTTCAGATGCTTGGGAATAAGACACTTCAATCAGTTCGACCAGCATTTCCCGATCATCGAATGGAGTAAGGGATTCGGACTCGAGCTCATGCCTAGGTAGACCTTTATGTGGCGATATTGTCCCTGGGATACCAAGCTCCGGAAGTGGCACAGGAGGCATTTGGATTATCTTGGCCCAGAAGCCCTTGCTTTGCCGACGGAATATCTCATCGTAAATCTCCATTCCAATTCCAGATGACCTCAAATCGAATTTTTCGCTCAGTGCCCAGAAATAGCCATGGCAGAGACTACCCATGCGTACTTTGGCAAGCGTTTCGGCGTCCTGGATGTCTTCCTGGAGGCGGAAAATCATAGGTAGTCCGCTCTTAACGGCATTCATGCCCAGCTTATCAGCCAGTTTAACAAGAATTAGGTGCAGCAAGCCAATATCTGGTTCAGAATCCGTATACTGGAGTGCATTTTCGTATATTGCGAGGTGGAGAAGCTCAACGACGTTGGTCTTCTGAAGCTTTGCTGCCCTTTCCCTATGCGAAGTAGCAGAAACTGCACGCCTTGCCATGTTGTCGGTAGAATCGTCGCCAGAGCTTCGCATTATACCCTTGTGCTGTGTGTGGGGTGCTTTCTCGTCCAAGGCAGTAAGCTCTTCGCTACTCGACTCTCGGTCCAGCCATGTCAGAAAGGCATCAGCATATGCAAGTCGCACCAGCCCATCACTATCACGTAGGAGCCATTGCGTAGACTCCCACACGCCAAGTCCGACTCTTGTTCTGCCAAGAGTACTTTCAGTTACCTTCGATCGTTTGGTGGCCACAGTGAGGATGCTTTTAACGGATGTCAATGCAGATAGCTTCGCCGTATCGAAAGAAAAGAATCCATCGATTCTGCCATCCTCAACAATATTTGCCGCCGCAGCAACAAGACTTGGGGTACCTTCTGCATCCTCGACGGTTGCTCCATCAGTTGGTGTAACTGGTACTGGTAACGGCTTTAAGCGAAGCAATAAAGCTGAGATCATATCAGATATTTGATCAGCATAGTAGACATGGGTCGCCAAATCTCCAATGCAGCGTTCGAGAACACGCAAAAGATCGATCTGAACTCTCGAAGCGTTCAGCACGCCGTCCGCGGCCACTCCATCGGAACTCGCAGTTGGTAGTGTCTGTTTCGATGACCTGCCGTCAAGACCTCCTGCATTTGTAGACTGAATAGGAGACTTTGCCTTGCCTAAGTGGAGCAACTGAAGAACATGCTGTATAAGACCGAGCAAAACGTCCATAACGCTGAGACCTATTAAATTGATATCGGAGCGCAGTAACGAGCCTATCATCGTAGCCAGGACAAGGTCTTGTGGCGCACTATTTTCGTTCAGGGGGCTTCTGATGAGAGCATCCATGGCTGTGACGAGTATCGTGTATCGCTCTTGTACGGGCGTCCACCTAGCAAACATGAGAAATACTGTAGTTGCCCATCCACAGTCTTCACTATATGGATATTGCTGGTCGATCAGGATATCGCCTTGGATGACTCTATCCGAAATGAAGCTCAGTGTTGCGAGAGTTCCACTTCGAATTTGAGATCTGCTATTAACCTCAAAGATCTGCTTCAAACACTGGATGGTGAGAACACCAATGTCCTCTTCGGCCAGTTTGTCGGCATCGGCAGTCGTACCAGAAAGCGCTAGTGGGTCTACGTCCGTTGCTGTTTCCACGGTCCTCACAGTAGCAATACTTACCCGTCGCCGTAGGAGCTTCTCGGAACTGATCCTCTCTTCTAAATGAGCTCTATTGAGCAGAATGTCGAGATACCTCGGGTTATCGGTCCACAAATTCTCGAGAAGTACGGGCATAATGACATCAAGCTGTCTTCCGGCCACGGATCCCAAGGCTTGCGAGGAAACAACACTTTTAAGTGCGCGTAGCCCAGCAACTCTCCACCTCATCGCCAAGGGCGCACTCGCCGAAACTATTGGCGGTGGCTTAGGGCGAGTTGATGCAAACGATGCATAAGTTCTGACTATATCTTCGTAGTGTCTGAGGTATTCTTGGTCTGCCGACAACGAGGCGCCATCATGATGCTCACAGAAAGCTTCAAATGTTGGTATGGAAGATTCGACCATCGTAATATCGCCGGACTTCAGGATAAGATGGAGAATCTTCAAAACATATCGCGCGTATAAGGGGAGGTCGCGAGGAGTCTTCTCGATCAGCGCCTCCAGTATTTGTAAAGTGACTTGGACATTCCTATGCGATCGGGAAAATTAGCTTATGACTGAGGGGCAAATCTTGATCGCAACACTTTCCATCCACAACGACCAAAGGGATGTGAAACTTACCCTATGCGTGCTCTCCAGACATCACTAGCTGTCTTGGTCTCCAGGAAAGCTCCTACTTTTTGTACTTTGCTGCGCCGTGTTGTTGCGTAATATGAGAGATAGCTCAACTCGCTGGAATTCGGCTTGACGTCGACGGCCCCCTTCGTAATTCTGGGATAGCATTTCAAGACCAAAACCTGGTGCTTCGGACGACATTTTTGGCTTATTGCGTGCATCTGTTCGGTGACGGCCGCGTGGATGGGTTCGAGGTTCAGGTCCAGGCCAAGTTCCAACCGGCTTGAAGGTCCCGAAGATAACAACAATTAGGGTGTCCTCAGGGTTCAGTTGCGACAAAGTTGGGAGATTAAACCATCGACGTTTGAGGCGATCGCAACTGAGTTAGGGCGGAGACTTGCAAGCAACATCGATGGATTTAGGCAATTGAGGGTATTCAGGGTATTCGAACAGGTAGATGTTAGCGCGATTCCCCTCGTGCGTCAAGGCTCGTGCCTCTGGCCACAGTACACAGATGCCCCGACCCTCCCCCAACCTCGGCTGACCCAACCCCCCAACAAATAGGACCAGAACAAACAGTTCCTCAACTTCTAACCTCGAACCTTCCACTTCCAACAACACCACACCACAACCCGCCAAGTCTGCCCCCTACAATAGTAGATTAGTAATGCAAATTGCCTTTAATATAGACAACTGCTTTCTAAGGGAGGTGCTTTTCCAATGCATTTGCTCAACAGAATTTGTATGCCGACAGGACTGAGTAAATAGCCCATTATCCATTAATGAACAAGAAGCATTTAATCCTAAAGCAATACAGAGTTGTCTCTTATGCATTACCTAGAACCGAATCTGCTACATGTAACGCTGACTTCTAAATGATAGAAGATACAGAGGTTTCTTGCGTAAGGTTGACTTAACAGAGGAGGCAGGGGATTAAACATAAAGGCTTTCTAAGTAACACGTTACAGTATTGTAAAGAATACTATATTGAGTTGAACACGAAGCTCCTATCTAAGAAATAACTATCTACTTATATAGTAGCGTCGTGCTAAAGGGAACTGTAAGGAACTATACAAGTTCTAACAGTTCCTATGGTTTGTAATGGTGGGTGCACCAGATGTGAGAATCTAGCCACCCAAGGAAGGGATGAATTTACTAAGACAACACACTGTCTTAGGAAACAGAGCCAAAGGGTTGTAGCTTAGACTATTCCACAATGCAGCAATCAAGTGTATGATATAGTGGAGTGGTTTAGACAAGTTGTACAAATGTTGAGTCTGAGAACTCAGGGATAAGTCAGAGGTTAGCACCTCATTGACTTTTCAGAAACAAGGAGTAACAAGATCAATGCTTGGAAGCTTGGAAAAGACATGGAAGTATGTGATAGTCGATTTACTGTATTGTCTGCTTGCCCTTTCTTAAGGAAAGTGCCATACTGACATTCGTTGCACTCAGTTTGCTATCAAACTCAAGAGCAAACTTAGAAATCTCCTCCTCAAACCTACAAGTCAACATACATATCTTGGCTTATCACATCAACAACAGAAGCAATACTACTCAACGATTGCTGCAAACTCTTCGACTACATCTGTTTATGCTACATACATCACGGCATATCATTTGGACATTCATTGAACAAGTTATTAAGAAAATCTCCTCCATAAGGGGGTGGGCCAATACTACCACATGGCATATCTCTACCAACTAGAGGCCTAGGAAGATGAACGATAGCTCTAGAAGCTTCTACAACCCTCTATGATTCATTACACGTCATCGCTCCTTAGTTACCCACAAGATTGGTTAAGTTATGACATAATTTATCTATAGGTACTCTGACCTTGGACCTCCTTTTCACTTCCTATAGGCTAGGAACCCAAGAGATGGTTCTATGGGATTCTCTTACATTCGCTACATGATTAGCAAGCTAGTTGTGGGTCGCACTTGATTTCTAATACATTTACCAAGCCTGGTTAGTCATGGAAAGTCATGGAAAATGAGAGAACTACACTCCTTTGGCATAAATAGGATTGCCCTTTCCTTAAGAAAGGGCAAGCAGACAATACAGTAAATCGACTATCACATACTTCCACGTCTTTTACAAGCTTCCAAGCATTCATCTTGTTACTCCTTGTTTCTGAAAAGTCAGTGAGGTGTTAACCTCTGACTTACCCCTGAGTTCCCAGACTCAACATTTGTTGCAACTTGTCTGAACCACTTCACTACATCACACACCTGATTGCTGCGTTGTGGAATAGTCTAAGCTACGACCCTTTGGCTCTGTTTCCTAAGACAGTGTGTTGTCTTAGTAAAATCATCCCTTCCTTGGGTGGCTAGATTCTCACATCTGGTGCACCCATCATTACAGAAAGGGCAATCCTATTTATGCTAAAGGAGTGTAGTTCTCTCATTCTCCAAGACTTTCCATGACTAACCAGGCTTGGTAACTGTAGTCGACGTAAGAGAATCCCATAGAACCATCTCCTAGGTTCCTAGCCTATAGGAAGTGAAAGGAAGTCCAAGGTCAGAGTACCCCTATAGAACAAATTATGTATAACTTAACCAATCTTGTGGGTAACTAAGGAGCGATGACGTGTAATGAATCATAGAGAGTTGTAGAAGCTTTTGGAGCTATCGTTCATGTTCATAGAGATATGTCATGTGTAGTATTAGCCCAGTAACTAAGGAGTGATGTCATGTAATGAATCATAGAGGGTTGTAGAGATATGCTATGTGGTCATATCGGCCCAGTAACTAAGGGGAGCAATGACGTGTAATGAATCATAGAGGGTTGTAGCAATCGTTGAGTAGTATTGCTCTTGTTGTTGGTGTGACAAGCCAAAATATGTATAGTGACTTGTAGGTCTGAGGAGGAGATTTCTAAGTTTGCTCTTGAGTTTGATAGCAAACTGAGTGCAACGAATGTCAGTATGACACTAAGGAGCGATGACATGTAATGAATCATAGAGGGTTGTAGCAATCGTTGAGTAGTATTGCTCTTGTTGTTGGTGTGATAAGCCAAAATAATATAGTGAATTGTAGGTTTGAGGAGGAGATTTCTAAGTTTGCTCTTGAGTTTGATAGCAAACTGAGTGCAACGAATGTCAGTATGACACCCTATAGGTGTTACGGCTATGGTAACGTGATGTCATGGTTATAGGGCTAGTAGGGCTAGGCTCTAGTAATGTGACTCATAAGTCAGAGGCTAGTAGGGCTAGGCTGTAGCATGACCTAGCTAGTGGGTAGTTGGGAAACTAGTAGATAGTTGGATAGTTAAGGAAATCAGAACTATCCCAACTATCCAACTATCCCTAACTATCTGAACTATCCATAACGTAAGTCGTGGCGTAATGCGGGGGATGGCGTAACGCGGTGGAAATTTGAAGAGAACACAACAAATCTGTAAATTTAACTACAATCAATGATAATACATGATCCACCATCACTCTTAGATTGTTCCCCTGCTTCTTCCTCAATATACTCGTCAATTTCAATGTCTGAGGAGGCGTTCTTATCCTTTGTTTTGCGCTTTTTCTTACTTGGGTTATGTGTCGCCTTTTCCGCCTCCATCACCGCATCACACAACTCTTGCGTAGAAACATGAAAGTGACCCTTCAGAATAACCCTTTTCCCCTTCGTACGTACCGTACGTTGCTTTATAACTGATCGCAGGTTGTTGGCATCGAGTTGGTGGACAATGCTGCGTGCTCGAAGTTGCTCTGATGCAACTGTGAGTTTTTGGATGTACGTCCGCACTGGTGTTGACAGCACCCCACCACTATTAATCGTAGTTGTAAGAAGCGCATTTGCAGAGCGTAAGGTCATCCCATCTGGGGGGGAGCTGTTGATAAAGACTCGGTCAAAAATATCATACTGATGTGGTGTTTTTGGTCGGTCAGCCTCGACTGATGGTTCAGCATTGAGCAGCGTACGCAATGCTCGCTGGGGATTAAAAGGAAACAAGCCAGCGCCACGGTATGCTGACTCAATGTTCTGATGGTTGCATACATCAAGCCGTGCCTGGATGTATGCCTCCATCCATTCATACTTCTGTATGCGCGCAAGTTGCGCTTGGTTGAGTGGGGACAGCGCTGCTGTCAGACGCTTTTTTAGCGGGCCGAATATCGCAACATCCAGTGGTTGTAGTAAGTGCGATGTATGAGGGGGAAGTATCAGTAATACAATATGGTTCTGCATGCAATGCGCAATGAAACTCCCGCTAATGTGTGAGTCGTGGCCATCACATATAAGAAGCCGGTGCTGACCATCTGCTTTTGTACGTGTTGTTGGCTCGAAGATGCGTTTTAACCACTCCAACCCATGAAGGTTGCTTGTCCAGCCTTTTGTATTCGCAGAGAAGAACCACTGGTCGATGACTGCGGGCGGAATCCATGATTGGAGAACGTTCTTGCCCTTAAAGATCCCGAGGGGTGGGAGGATGGTTCCATCTGCGCAGATGCATTCGACCATCGAAACCCATTCCTGACGGCCAGGATGCGCTTGATGCTTTGTACGAAGCATTGAATCAAGTATAATTCGAGTAGATTCCATTGTCCCAATCGAAAATCTGGATTCATCCATGTTATATGTGTTCTCTTGCGTGATTCCAAACTCTTGAACCACCTTGGTGTATGCGTTAAACCATGCCGTAAGCACTGGTTTTGTTGCACCGTCCATGCGTACAGTTTCGATCCGTCGCCCAATAGCGACCTGTAGATGGGGATGTCGTTGTATGAATCGTGGTACCCAGTGTAATGGTGGGTGCACCAGATATGAGAATCTAGCCACCCAAGGAAGGGATGAATTTACTAAGACAACACACTGTCTTAGGAAACAGAGCCAAAGGGTTGTAGCTTAGACTATTCCACAACGCAGCAATCAGGTGTATGATGTGGTGAAGTGGTTTAGACAAGTTGCAACAAATGTTGAGTCTGAGAACTCAGGGGTAAGTCAGAGGTTAGCACCTCACTGACTTTTCAAAAACAGAGAATAACAAGATCAATGCTTGGAAGCTTGGAAAAGACGTAGAAGTATGTGCTAGTCGATTTACTGTATTGCCTGCTTGCCCTTTCTTAAGGAAAGGGCAATCCTATTTATGCCAAAGGAGTGTAGTTCTCTCATTTTCCATGACTTTCCATGACTAACCAGGCTTGGTAAATGTATTAGAAATCAAGTGCGACCCACAACTAGCTTGCTAATCATGTAGTGAACGTAAGAGAATCCCATAGAACCATCTCTTGGGTTCCTAGCCTATAGGAAGTGAAAAGGAGGTCCAAGGTCAGAGTACCTATAGACAAATTATGTCATAACTTAACCAATCTTGTGGGTAACTAAGGAGCGATGACGTGTAATGAATCATAGAGGGTTGTAGAAGCTTCTAGAGCTATCGTTCATGTTCCTAGGCCTCTAGTTGGTAGAGATATGCCATGTGGTAGTATTGGCCCACCCCCTTAAGGAGGAGATTTTCTTAATAACTTGTTCAATGAGTGTCCAAATGATATGCCGTGATGTATGTAGCATAAACAGATGTAGTAGAAGAGTTTGCAGCAATCGTTGAGTAGTATTGCTTCTGTTGTTGGTGTGATAAGCCAAGATATGTATGGTGACTTGTAGGTTTGAGGAGGAGATTTCTAAGTTTGCTCTTGAGTTTGATAGCAAACTGAGTGCAACGAATGTCAGTATGACATGATCCCCCTTTTAAGGACGTTTGTGGGCTGTCTGCTTGCCCTTTAGCCAGGTGGCTTTCTTAGAAAGAAATTCTAGAATGAGCTTAGATGCATTTTTTAGATTTCTCTTAGGCTCCCAAGTGTTGTCACTTGTAGGATAGCCTTTCCACTTAACGAGGAAGTAGTCCTGACCTCTAAGTGTCTTTTTGTCAAGGATAGACTCTACTTCATATTCTGGTTGATCCAAGATCAGAACAGGAGGTGGAGGAGACTGAAGTGGTCTTAAGGAACTTTCTTGTGCCTTAGACAAGAGAGATGCATGGAAGACATTATGGATAGTCCAAGTAGGTGGTAATGCAAGCTCGAAAGCATTCTTGCCAATAGTCCTTGTGATCTTAAAAGGTCCAAGTCTTTTAGTATCAAGTTTGTCTGAAGGTCTAGTAGTTGTGATATGTCTTCTAGACAAAAAGACTTGATCACCAACTTTGAATTGTGGTGCAACCACCCCCCTGTTAAAGGCCTGAGCCTGCTCGTCTTGTGCACGCTGTATTTGAACCTTGAGATAGTCCTGGAGGCCCTTAAGGTAGATGATTCTTTCAGTAGCAGAAGGGTTTTTGAAATTTTCAGGACAATTCAGTTCTGCCACTTCAAACCTAGGGTGATAACCATAGTTTGCATAGAAAGGTGTCTCTTTTGTGGTGTTAGAGACTGTGTTGTTGTAAGCAAATTCTGCAAGATGGAGAAGATCTGCCCAGTTGTCTTGAGCATAGTTTGTATAAATTCTTAGATATTGTTCAAGTACAGAGTTGACTCTCTCTGTCTGGCCATCTGTTTGAGGGTGATAAGCTGTAGAGAAGCGTTGTTCCATGTTTAAGAGTTTAGAGAACTCCTTAAAAAAGTTTGAAGTGAAAACTGCTCCCCTATCTGAGATCCAGTGTCCAGGAATTCCATGATATTTAAAGACCACCTTGAGGAATAGCCACGCAAGTTCAGAAGCTGTGATAGTCTCATTGCAAGGCTCAAAGTGTGCCATTTTTGTGAGCCTTTCTACCACCACAAGGATAGAGTCATAAGGGGTAGCACCCCCTTTTGGGATAGAAGGAGGCAACTTGACTATAAAGTCAATGGATATGGAGTCCCATGGGCGTTCTGGTATAGGTAGAGGCTGCAAGAGGCCATAGGGCTTTTGCCGTGTAGGCTTGTTCAAGTTGCAAGTAGTGCAAGAAGATATATAGTCTTGAAGAGTAGTCCTTAGACTAGGCCAGTAGAACTTTCTTGTTAGAAGTTCATAAGTTTTTGCAAAGCCAAAGTGCCCTGCAGCTGGAGCATCATGGAACTGCTGTAGGAGGTGTAGCTGTAATCGTTTATCCCTTGGGACATAGATATAGTTCTTGAATAAGAGAAGTCCATGCTGATTTTTTGAGAAATTCTGTAGTCCAACTTTCTCAAGAGAGGAACCTTTCTTCTGGAGGTATTCCAAAGTTCTTTTCGCAAAGGGATCATGGTTGTAAGCAACTTTGAATGCTTTAAGAAGTGTTGCTGAGGGTGTATAGTCTTTAAAGGTCTCTGGTTCCTGAGAAGAGGTAATGGGGGCAACTTGGTCTTGAGGGGATAAGTTTACCCCTAAGTCCTCTGTAGTACTAGGGTTGCTTAAAGATGCTGCTATAAGCTTTGCTGAGTCTAGCAGAGCCTTTGTATTGCTAGTTTTAGCAGAATCTTGGTAGTCATGTCTTCTTGAGAGGAGATCTGCTCTTTGATTCTTGGCCCCTGAGACATGTTTTATAACAAAGTCAAAACCTCCTAGTTGTTCAGACCACCTTGCTTGTCGTCGATTGAGCTGTTTAGTGGTTGTAAAGGTCAAGAGATTTGAATGGTCACTGTAAATAGTGATAGGATAGTTTGCCCCTTCAAGGTAGCATCTCCAATGCTTTAGAGAACATACTATGGCAAGCAGTTCCTTGTCTGTAATGGGATAGTTTTGTTCAGCTGCTGATAGCTTTCTTGAGTAAAATGCCACAGGCTGTAGCTCTTCTTGTTTGTCTTTTGGAGCTTGGTATAAGATTCCAGA
Organism: Pseudogymnoascus destructans; assembly: GCF_001641265.1. Lineage (NCBI taxonomy): Eukaryota > Fungi > Ascomycota > Leotiomycetes > Thelebolales > Thelebolaceae > Pseudogymnoascus > Pseudogymnoascus destructans. The sequence continues at coordinate 96,501 of NW_020167520.1, forward strand.
AATGGCAAAATCTGAGGCATCTGTCTCAAGAGTGGCAGGTTTCAAGGGGTTAAAGTGTAGTAACATTTTCCCTTCTTTAAATTCTCCTTTAAGAGCATCGAAAGCATCTTGCTGTGTCTTATCCCAGTGATACAAAGTGTCCTTGTGAAGTAATTGAGTAAGGGGTAAAGCCAAGGATGTATATCTTGGTATAAACCTCCTGTAATAGTTGGCAAACCCAAGGAAAGACTGAACCTCTTTAATGCTGGAAGGAATAGGCCACGTTTGTACTGCTTTTGTCTTTTCAGGGTCCATCTGAATGCCTTCTGTTGAAATTCTATGTCCTAAGAAATCAACTTGAGACATATGGAAAAGACATTTCTCAAGTTTGCAAAAGAGTTGTGCTTGAGATAGCTTCTCTAAGACTTGTCTAACATGTAGAACATGCTCTTGAGTGTCTAAAGAGTATATAAGAATGTCGTCTAAGTAGACAACAACAAAGATATCCAAGTAAGGTCTTAGAATATCATTCATGAGAGCTTGGAAAGAAGCAGGTGCATTGGCAAGCCCAAAAGGCATTACCTGGTATTCAAAATGACCATAGCGTGTTCTGAATGCTGTCTTCCACTCATCACCTTCCTTGATGCGTATCAGGTTATAAGCTCCCCTGAGATCTAACTTGGTAAAGATCCTTGCTGAAGAGAGCCTATCTATGAGCTCAGGGATAAGGGGTAAAGCATATCTGTTTTTAACAGTGACTGCATTAAGGCCCCTATAATCAACACAGAGACGCAAGGAGCCATCTTTCTTCTTGACAAAGAGAATGGGAGCTCCTGCTGGTGAGGAAGAAGGTCTGATAAAGCCAGAACTAAGGTTCTCATCTAGGTATTCTCTGAGAGTTTTCAGCTCTAATTCAGATAGAGAGTAGATAGGGCCATAGGGAGGCATTGAGCCTTCTGCGAGTGGTATCTCATGGTCATAAGGCTGGTGCTTTGGCAGAATTGATGCCTTTGCCTTGTCAAAAAGATGTTGGTAGTCTTGGTATGCTAAAGGCAAAATGACCTCCTGAGATGATTTCTCCAAATCTGAAGTAGCTGCTATCTCCAGGACAGGTTGGAAAGGTTTAACCCATATCAGAGATGATATATCGTCCATAGTTTGGTCAAAATCCTTGATCTGGGACAAGTTTGAGTCTTGGACCTGAATAGGGGTAACTGAGGCTTGAAGGGTTTTTTCAGTATTGAGCTCAGGATTTGAGCTAAACCCAAGCGATAAATGCTTCCAATTGATAGTTGGATCATGCCTTTGAAGCCATGGAAGACCTAGGATAACTGGGTACTTCATTGGTATAACATCTAAAGAGATGGTGTCTGAAAATGTTGATTTTCCTAGGGGAATCTCAAGTTTGAGTACTGGGGTGTTGCAGGTAATGGAACCTGAACTGATAGGAGTTCCATCAATGACTCGGAGCAGCTCTGGAGTGCGTTTGGGAATTGTAGGTAACTGGTGTGTCAAGATGAGGTCTTGAGATATAAAGTTGCCTGTTGCCCCTGAGTCTATCATAGCCCTTGTAGACAACACCTGTTGTTTGAAATGGAGTTGAATAGGGATTAACAGGTGTGTGAGACTCTGAGAAAGCACCATCGACACATCTTTGTTGTCTAGGGGAGAAGTTATAGTCTCAGTTGAAGTTGTGCCTGCTAGGGATTTTTCAAGTTTTTCAGGAATAGCAGTTGTGACTGTGTCTGAGGCTGCTATATGTTTTGAATCAGCACTCCCCCGTGCTGAATAGCACTCCTGAATTCTGTGTCCCCCTTTGCCACAGTATAAACAAAGGTTGTTGTCCATTCTGTGTTTTCTTTCTTGAGGGGTAAGTTTACCCCTTTTCAGTTTTTGAGGGTATCCTGTAGGCTGAGGTGCTGGATTTGCTGTAGATCTCTTTATAGAGGCGTCTAAGTCCATAGGTTCAGGTGCTGAGTCCTTAGCAGTTGGTGTAGAGGTGTAATTGTTGAAATTTCTTGTTGGATGCCAGTCTTGGTTCTTCTCCTTTCTTCTTTCAAAAAGCCTATCATCAAGTCTGACAGCTTTCTCTATAAGCGTTTGAAGTGTTGTAGGGCGTTCTTCTTTGCTGAGTTCATCCTTAATAGAGCTCTTGAGCCCTTGGTAGTAAGTGAAGACTAAGGCTTCTTCATTCCAAGTCAAGTGAGAAGTGATTCTCCTAAATTCTGTTGTATACTGAGCAGCAGAGGTCTTTTGACATAGCTTCTGTAGCTCTCTTTCTGCTGTAGCAGTTTCGTTGATGTCTCCAAAGGTCCTGGTAAGTTCCTCTTGAAACTGGTCATAAGAGGTAATCAAAGGTGTAGTGGTATTTTGGTTGTTGCCACTAAGTCTTCTAAGATATGGCTCAAAGAAGTTGAATGCAGATCCACGGAGGTAGCTGGCAGCGAAATAGATCTTCTGAATGTCTGAGGTGAACTGATGAGGCCTGAGGGTGAAGTAGATGTCCAGTTGCATAAGAAATCCCTTCAACTTCCTCCTGTCTCCATGGTATAAATCTGGTGTTTGCACTTTAGGAAGTGCACCTGGGGTACTCGAAATAGCCAGAGGAGCTGTGGGAAGCTCTGTATGATGTGTCTGAGTTGAAGATTGTGTTGCTGAAGTGTTGGCTTGAAAGGTGTTTTCCAAATTCTCAAGTTTGTTTGCTATAGTTTGTATAAAGGCAAACAGTTGTTGCATCTGCTGTTCAGCAGTAGTTGTAGGAGCTTGGTCGTCCTCCATTGTAGTATCGAAGTGCTGCTATAGAAATAGTTGAAGCTTGAAGCAGGCAAGGTGTAATGGTGGGTGCACCAGATATGAGAATCTAGCCACCCAAGGAAGGGATGAATTTACTAAGACAACACACTGTCTTAGGAAACAGAGCCAAAGGGTCGTAGCTTAGACTATTCCACAACGCAGCAATCAGGTGTATGATGTGGTGAAGTGGTTCAGACAAGTTGCAACAAATGTTGAGTCTGAGAACTCAGGGGTAAGTCAGAGGTTAGCACCTCACTGACTTTTCAAAAACAGAGAATAACAAGATCAATGCTTGGAAGCTTGGAAAAGACGTAGAAGTATGTGCTAGTCGATTTACTGTATTGTCTGCTTGCCCTTTCTTAAGGAAAGGGCAATCCTATTTATGCCAAAGGAGTGTAGTTCTCTCATTTTCCATGACTTTCCATGACTAACCAGGCTTGGTAAATGTATTAGAAATCAAGTGCGACCCACAACTAGCTTGCTAATCATGTAGTGAACGTAAGAGAATCCCATAGAACCATCTCTTGGGTTCCTAGCCTATAGGAAGTGAAAAGGAGGTCCAAGGTCAGAGTACCTATAGACAAATTATGTCATAACTTAACCAATCTTGTGGGTAACTAAGGAGCGATGACGTGTAATGAATCATAGAGGGTTGTAGAAGCTTCTAGAGCTATCGTTCATGTTCCTAGGCCTCTAGTTGGTAGAGATATGCCATGTGGTAGTATTGGCCCACCCCCTTAAGGAGGAGATTTTCTTAATAACTTGTTCAATGAGTGTCCAAATGATATGCCGTGATGTATGTAGCATAAACAGATGTAGTAGAAGAGTTTGCAGCAATCGTTGAGTAGTATTGCTTCTGTTGTTGGTGTGATAAGCCAAGATATGTATGGTGACTTGTAGGTTTGAGGAGGAGATTTCTAAGTTTGCTCTTGAGTTTGATAGCAAACTGAGTGCAACGAATGTCAGTATGACACCCAGTCACGACCGAGGGAAAATCGTGGTTGGGGTAGAAGTAAGTTTGGCGTCACGTCGTCAAAATTGAGTGACCGGTGCGACCGGAGTTCTTCAGCTATTTCCTTCAACAACCGATGCCCTGGAGAATAGCCGCTGATTGTTAGGTTTTTAATCCACTTTAGAAGTATCTGTTCTTGCGCGCCTGATAAATTCTGCTGTTTCTGGCGGGCTTGGGAGCGTGTCAAACCTCCATTGACGCGTCGCGTCACTGAACTCTTCGGCAGCCCCAGCACTTTCTCAGCGTGATATGCACTTTTATACTTCTTAGATTGGACGTCTAATACTGCCTGGGCTATTAAAGTTTCACGCTCAGCAACACCCAGGCTTTTACAGCGAACCATTGTTGAGTTATTCACAGTTATCAGAAGTCGGCGGGGTGAATTCCCCGCGTTACGCCATCCCCCGCGTTACGCCACGACTTACGTTAACGCACAATGCCACTATATAAGTAGATAGTATTCCCTTAGATAGGAGCTTCATGCTTAACTTAATATAGTATTCTTTTACATACGGTTTACTATTTTTTGGAAATAGGCTCTACTATATAGTGTTCTTTACCTGACCTAACCATGTCATGTGAGTAATACAGCCTTGTCACCCCCCATTTAATAAGTGGGGAATTTCTGGGTCAGCCGAGGGCTACACGTCACCTACGTTCAGCTCTGGCCCCACCTTATCATTCCGGCCTGTTCCGCTGTCAGCCCTGGAACAAATAATTCCCCGGTCCCGTTGATCTGCAACACCAAAACAAAGCCAGCCATCCGTCTCTCAGTGATTATCATATTTCGAGATGAGAGTTGGCGCTTCGCCGTGGGCCATGTTTTCTAAAAATCGACGTCTGAAGATTTTATCATCAAGTTTGTTGATTGTAAAGTACCAGGTATGTGTTAATAATTTCACGTGCAATCTCCTCTATGTAAGAACTACAGCACCAAAAGGACCGAAACGCCCTACCGACCGCCCCGCCGCCAAACACCGCCTTAAATAGCCCTCACGACACCAACATCCAGGCTCAGGTAGCCATGAAGCTCAGCAAGTATGCAATATAGAGGTAATGAAAAAAGCTGCCAGGTGATGACGCTCAAACCAAATCTAACGCCTTCATCTACCCCCCACCCTTTGCCCCCCCTTCCCCAGCCCGCCCCCTACTTCGACCCTATCATTCATTCGTTGCAGTTTCCAAAGGTTCGTCATACGCATCATCACATCCTCCTAATCGGCTGCCTAGTCCTCACAAGGAATGGGCTTGGCATCTCGTCGCGCTCCGGGTCCCATGAGGCAGCTTCTCGTTGCGCCATACGATCGGCAAAGGCGCGTTTCGACTTTGGCGAGTTCTCATCGACGATAACATTATCATTAATATCCAACTGGCGACCACCAGCCCGTGCCTGCGCGAGTTCGACCAGAGTGCGCCCCTTTGGAGGGAGGTTCACTTTCATGGCCATGTTGTTCTTTATGGCGAATTTATTAAGTTCTGATGGGTCGGTGCTTGTTGCGGTTTTCCTTGTGAGGCTTGGCTTCCGGGTAGGTGATGAGCCAAGATCCGCAGCATGGAGGTTTGAGGAGGAGGGAATTTTGGACAGGCGTCGGTTTGGGGATGTGCTTCGCTCCTTTAAGGCGCCACTGCTTGAGACAGGCCGGGGACCAAGATTATTGCCTTGAGTTGGCAGGGATGGCGCTGGAATTCCTCTCGCAGCTCCATGCAGATTCGACATGTTTGAGACCCGTGGCATAGGCGCTGTTCTCTGTGCTAGCAGGGCAGGGCGTGCACTCGATGGCTTGAATGGGTTCGCCGAAGATTGTCTGGTCGGCGATGGGATCGGAGGCATGTCATCCCCATCTTCAGAATCAGATGTCATCAGGGTTGCCTGCCATCTATCACGGGGGTTTCCACCTTCCGCGAAGATGTTTCGGCCCGTAGCCGGCGCCTTTGCGCCTCCATTTCGACGAGGAGATAGCGACAGAGATGCGATCGACATTGGCGAAGGATCTCCCATTTCAACATCCATTGGAGTTCCAGCAAACATTGTTTGGGCTCTGCCGAATGGTGTCCGCGTGGTTTTCTTCGTCGGTTTTATAGGCTCTGGCGAGTCTAATGATAAATCTGTAAGATCCGTCGTCGAAGGGAAATCAAACTCTCCGCTGGTGCTGACAGACGAAGTTGGAATGTCGTTTGGCATACTGGATTGTGAGAAGTCCTCAATGGTCACAGTATCGCTCGAAGTACTAGGGGTGTTTAATTTCTCTGCCACGAGAACTTCCACTCTCTCCTGCACTTCTGCTTCAAACTTCTTCTGCAGTTTCTCAACTTCTTGCTTCACAAGCCTGTCGATTTCCAATCTTGCCTTAACTTCCCATTCGCGCCTCATAGAGGCATCGATTTCGTCCCTCATTTTGGCTTTGTCATTTTCAATCCGGCTTATCTTCTCATCAGCTTCGTGGAGCTTCCGGGCAGTAAGTTCCTCCTTGGTCTTCAGCAGTTTTCCGAGTTCCACGACCTCCTTCTCTTTCCTCATCAGCTTCACAACCGGGAGGTTAAGTAGAGCTGCTGTATCGGGACGCCTATCCGGATTCACTCTCAAGCAGTCCTTGATGACGCCCATGAGCTCTGGCGAATAAACGCTAGGGATTGGCGCGATCTTTCCCTCTTTGATCTTCTGGACCAGTTGGAAATGCGACTTTGCATTGAATGGCGGCTCCCTCGAGCAGAGCTCGTATATTATGCAGCCCAATGACCAAATGTCAGATTTGAGAGTGTATCTCTCAGCGGCGCAGATTTCCGGAGACATGTAGAACGGGGTACCGACGTAAGTCGAAGCAAAATCATGAGACTGCATTATCTTGGACAATCCAAAATCGCCGAGCTTGACCGAATTATCATCGCCGAGAAATACTAGAAACATTATCAGCCTGGGTCCCTCAACTCCAAGGGTATATAGATCTTACCATTCTCTGGCTTTAGATCTCTGTGCAAAATCATAACATTTCCCACCGGTGGGCGTGGCTTTGCAGTGTTTCCTAGGCCCAACACGTTGCTTCCTACGTCTGGCGGATCAACTCCATAATGGCACCTGTATAGGGCGGTAACCAATTGTGAGAACATGCTCCACACGAACCCTTCCTCGGCGTATTGTTTCTTGGCTTGTAAATCCTTGATGACGCGACCGAGGTCGCCATTTCCACAGTATTCCATGTACAAATGCAAGTCTTGTGTCGTCTTCAGATGCTCTCGGTGGTAGTAGCCAACGATATTCGGGTGTCTGAGAGATGACAAGATGGCGAATTCAGCATGAAGTTGCTCTCGCTCCTTCTGCGACATTCGGATATAATTGATCTCTTTCCTGCAGAGGATTTCGCCATCGTTCTTCCTTTTTACTTTGCGAATGATGCCGAAAGATCCATGGCCTAGAAATATATTGTCAATCATGGTCGCACGGAATGGTCATTGGCGCAACCTACCAATCTTTTCCAACACCTCGTATTTCTCCGACTCCGACATTTTATATGACACGGCGGAGGCAGATAAGCTGTTGTCGAATTTATATGTAATATGGCAGTCGAATAGCCATGCGCAAACGTAAATGCTGCTTGGTTAGTTCTCACGTCTTGTTCGTTCGGAGGTCTGGTCTGGTTGGAGACATCGGCTAGTAAACACCCCGTCGCTGCCCCAGCAACGCACCCTCAAACACCCTTAGTAATACACTCTAATCGATAAGACGAATCCTTGGAGGGTCCATCCCCGCCACTTCACGATTCAATTTATATCCAAGCTGCTGGTCGGCGGACGACGTTATATATTTAAATTATATACCGTCCAGCATGGTACTACGAAAGGATGAACTGGAAATCCAGCTTAAAGATGAATATCAATTAATAAAAGAGGGCGTCCTTCGCGATGACAGCCCTTTGGATACGAGCGATGACTTCAACCGACTATGTGATGCGTGTAGGCGGGGTGATCTTAAAGATTGCCATGAGATGATCGCGGGAGGTGTGAACATAAACGCGAGAGATGTATTTGATTATACGCCATTGATTTTGGTTCGTTTTGCCACCTGAGTATGCTCGCTGCATTCTTCCTGGGATACATGCTAATGTTGGACCAGGCGAGTCTCTGTGGCCACTACGAAGTTGTCCAACTACTGTTAGAATCCGGAGCGCTTTGTGAGAGGGATACGTTTCAGGGCGAACGATGTCTATACAATGCCCTCACCAATCGCATAAGGAACCTCCTGCTCCAATACGACTATTCCAAGAGCTCCGATCCTTTGCAACCACTCGCTTCCCATATCACATCTCTCCTAACGAAACGGGTACCAAAAACCTCTGATATCACCCTCACTTCAGGGACCGAAGCCTTCCATGTCCATAAATTTATTCTATCTGCTCGATCGCCATACTTCAGGAAGAAGCTATCGCTGGCCCCCGAAACAACGCAGTGGAAACTGGCGCCCGTAATTCCCGACGAGGCGTTTGAAATAGCACTTCGATATCTGTATCTGGGAGAAGTTCCAGTGGATCTCGGACTTGGCCCGAAGAGTAGGGTGTCGGAAGAAGATGTGCTCAAAGGAATTGACAAAGTGGGCAAGCATTTGGAGATTGAGTCGCTTTGGGAAGGCATACTCGCAGGAGAAGATCGACGAATAGCGAGACAGCGGCACCAAGATGAGGTCGCCAGAGGCCGGGATCAGCTTGAGAGTTGGTACCGCGATAATGTGTTGAAGGACAAGATTATTTTGGATACGAAGGAAGCAAACGATGTTAAATGGGATCGAAATAACACTATATTTGCAGATGTCATTCTCAGGGCTGATGCGGACACAGAGATGGAGGCACCGACGCCCTCAGAGGATGAACAGCGCGATGCTTCTCATAGCAACGGCATTCCTATAGGTCCTTTGGCGTCCGAACCTTTGGCTTCAACTTCTCCCTCGGAGAAATCGGTCCTCTTCCCGGTGCATCGAGCCATACTTATCCGTTCCGAGTACTTCATGACAATGTTTTCCTCTGCATTCCAGGAAGCACAGGTGACACCCTATCTTCAAATTATACCTGTGGATTGCTCTCCAGAGGTCCTAGAGGCTATTCTCAACTTCTTATACACCGAGAAGGCGGATTTCTCACTTGATATTGCCATAGATGTGCTTTTAGCAGCAGATATGCTCTTCATTGAAAAGCTGAAGGCAAAGGCTGCTATTACTATCAGCACACTTGACAATGGGGGTAGAGATGTCTTGGTGGATGAGACGGCTAGTGCTAGGATTACCCAAGCAGGAAAGGAAGCAATAAATATCTACGATGTCATTCGAGCTGGGTGGTTAACCCGAGTGCAGCGCCTAGAAGAATTCGCGGCGCGGTATCTAGCTTATAGGCTGGAAGACTACATTGATAAAGAAGAGTTCGAGCAGCTGATCAAAGAGAGTGCGTCGAGGATTGAGAAGCGACAGGAGACTGATAGTATTGAATTACTTGATGAGTATGTCGAATGATATACTATTACCAACGGCGCAGGCTAACTACGATATAGTATCCGCTACTACCTCTCGGAACGCTTCCGACTCCGCTTCGAAGGTACTGGCATGGAGGAAATGATGGATGAGAATCGGCAAATTTCCGAAGATGCCGGAAATGATGCCGAAACCGATGGAAATATTGTTAATAATGATGACAAGATACCACAGGAAAGTATGGAAAGTACATATGGGGCTAATATCAGAACATTAGACGGCAGGGTGGTTGGGGATGGGTTTGATTCGGATTCTATCAACTATCAAATTTTGCTGGAGAAGATAGATAAACTACTAGAGAGGCTAAAGCTAGACGCATAGACGGCGCCGCCTCCAGATGGGGGGTTGGGAGTAAATTATATATCAGATGAAACCTAGAGTGTCTTTTCAAAATGACCAATCCAATGTCAATATTTATAATTAAAGTTGGAACATTGTCCAATTATTTTAGCTCTTCAAAATAAAACAGTGTTCCCCAAATAGTATTCGAATAGTATTTGGGGTTTTCCCGAATACTCGCCATCTGGGAGTATTCGGTGAATACTCATACAAATCCTCGCCAAATAGTATTTGGGTATTTTGAGGCTCAACTGTAGTATATAGTAATGAAATATGATAACTGTCTACTCGCTATTATCCTCCTCCTCGTCGCCTATAACCCCCCAATCCCGTAAGCAGAGTAGATATCGAAGAGTTGAAGGTAATAACCTGTTCCTTTTCTTTGTGACTATATCACCGCCGACACTAAATATACGCTCTGACGCTGCCGATGAGGCTGGAATTGCCAAATAGTCCCGTGCGATCCGTGATATAACTGGATACTGATACTGCTTTGCCTGCCAATATTTGAGGATATTAGTATTACGGTCGACACCATTCTCTTTGAACCATCGTCGCCACTCAACTTCCTCAATAGAAGGCCCACGATGCTGATACATCTCGTCGTCGGAATCAAGTTCTATTATAGTCGTCGGCTGCTCAGTTTCAGCAGCAATAGTAGCTTCAATAGCAGCAACCTGTATATCGTTCTCACGGTCTTTATACCGGTTATAGCAAGCTGCGAACTGTGCTCTTGCCCTATCTCGTTTTACAGCATCTACACTATTTGGCATATAAAATTCGTATATACTTAAGTTGAATCTTGGGTCGCAGATAGTAGCAATTGACGAGTGGCTTGAACCTTGATTTGTCACAAGGTTATAATAAGTATCAAGCTTATTATACGATGCTTTACAAGCTGCGCTGATTGCTGCTGTTGTCGATGAAGCGTTTTCCATTGCCTTAAGCTTATTTAAAAGCCATAGATAGTGTGGAATACAGTGTCATACTGACATTCGTTGCACTCAGTTTGCTATCAAACTCAAGAGCAAACTTGGAAATCTCCTCCTCAAACCTACAAGTCACTATACATATTTTGGCTTATCACACCAACAACAAGAGCAATACTACTCAACGATTGCTACAACCATCTATGATTCATTACACGTCATCGCTCCTTAGTTACTGGGCTGATATTACCACATAGCATATCTCTACAACCCTCTATGATTCATTACATGACATCACTTATACTACCACATGACATATCTCTACCAACTAGAGGCCTAGGAGCATGAACGATAGCTCTAAAAGCTCCTACGAACCTCTATGATTCATTACATGTCATCGCTCTTTAGTTACCCACAAGATTGGTTAAGTTATGACATAATTTGTCTATGACATAATTTGTCTATGACATAATTTGTCTATGACATAATTTGTCTATAGGGGTACTCTGACCTTGGACCTCCTTTTACTTCCTATAGGCTACGAACCTAAGAGATGGTTCTATGGGATTCTCTTACGTCGACTACAGTTACCAAGCCTGGTAAGTCATGGAAAGTCTTGGAAAATGAGAGAACTACACTCCTTTAGCATAAATAGGATTGCCCTTTCCTTAAGAAAGGGCAAGCAGACAATACAGTAAATCGACTATCACATACTTCCACATCTTTTCCAAGCTTCCAAGCATTCATCTTGTTACTCCTTGTTTCTGAAAAGTCAGTGAGGTGTTAACCTCTGACTTACCCCTGAGTTCCCAGACTCAACATTTGTTGCAACTTGTCTGAACCACTTCACTACATCACACACCTGATTGCTGCGTTGTGGAATAGTCTAAGCTACGACCCTTTGGCTCTTTTTCCTAAGACAGTGTGTTGTCTTAGTAAATTCATCCCTTCCTTGGGTGGCTAGATTCTCACATCTGGTGCACCCACCATTACAAGTTATCGCAGCGTGCTCTGCACCATTCATTGCAGACCATGAATCAGTCGTAAGTGATAACCGTCCGCCCTTTATTATATGAGCCTGGAGTTCTATCTGTAGCTTCATACGGTGGTTGCAGAATGTCTTGTGTAAATCGCGCATTAAGGAGCTCGTTGATATAGCTAACGTTGAAGGGCTAAGCTGGTGAATAAGCTAACGAAACGAAGGCCGATCAACCAGACTCATTGGTAAGTTATTAGATACAATAAATGCAAGTAATAACTCTCTATATCGAGAGGCAAGAACGGATCCTCCTACTCAAGGAGTAAAGAATTGTAGGGCGTTTCGGGCTGTTCTCATATTCGGAGCGCCCTGCGAATCCTGCGAACTCTGACTCTGCGAACTCTGAGCATGCTGTAGCAATGGAGTTCCTGGTTTTATAGCTTCGTATAATGCAGGATGCATGCTTTCAACATGCCTCCACAAATTACTCGTGATATTCCATGATAAAAGCTTCGGTTTTGGCTTATAATTACAGCCATCTTGCATACAGACAATCTTCATCGTTGCAGGGCTGGTGCTTAACAATGTTCTACTGAATATATTCTTTAAGAACAACGGTGACTGAGTATTTGGGAGTTGTGGCCGTATTTGTAGTAATGGTAGAGCTATCGACGGCGAAGACTCGAATGGAAAAGGGGGGTGGTAGACGCTGAATTTCCTCATCTTCGTCACTTGGAATTGCGGATAGCTCAGAGTCGCTCATTCTGGTAGAAATATCAATTGGTATATTATCTATGGATCTATTTCTACGGATCTATCTATGAGGGCGGGGTAAAATCTTCGTAGCTTGGCATCCTGGGCCGTGCTTGCCAAGGACTCGAATAGTATTCGAGTCTTTGGCAAATACTCGCCGAATACCCCAATTTTAGCCCGAATACTGCTCATCGCCGAATACTATTGGAAAACCACAAATACTAATACTATTTTGGGGAACACTGAAATAAAATCACAATCTTGATTCCCATAATAAATTCTAGTTGGTGTAGAATATTTAATCATAATTAAGTCATTAATAATAAAATAAAGTTAAAATGTATGACGGTGCCCCACCAACACCCCAATATGAACTCGTCCGTCATCAAAAATATATGCCCGAACTTGCCGAATCAACTCTTGGCATCTCTAATGGATAATCAATCAGATATGGTACATGCATGGGGAATTGATAAGAAGCCGGTGTGACAATTACTCCAATAGTCCAATACCATGCGAGTTTACCATTGAGGTAAGGCCTTGCCCCAACTACAGTAGTAGAGCATGTTGTTATTGGGCAATTTCGTACAATTGAACCCTTTGGAGGAGCTGCCAAGTCAAGATGTCAGGATTCCCGATGTCAAGAGACAACAAAATCCATCATGGAGCAAAACCCTCACCGTGGCTGGTCCAATGGCGGCAGCGCTTCCCCCCAAAGCGGATTAACGTTGTCCACGTCTCCATCTTGCCAACCGCACGCCGAGCCCACTTAGCCACTTCCGCTTCATATCCAGCTCAACAAGGAACCAAAACACACCGCATCTCCACGGTATCGTCTCTATTCCTTCGTTAACTCCGTGTTTGATATGCGACGGTCAATACCAAATACAATAATGTCATTCTCAAAACCCTGCTTTTTTCCACTTAGTACGGTGCTGTGCATATGCATACACTTCAACTATGAGCATAATATTGGGTATGCCCAGCCCAATAAGTTAAGGTCTTTTTACTGAAGTGACAGCAACGTCATTGCCCTCGTTATTGTTGTTGTCTCCCTCTATCTATCTTCTAGATTCCGTCATATTTCCTCATTTCCTCATACTCCCGGCCCTATCTCTCATTCTACTCCTGCCATATATGATCCTATGCCTTCTTGAGCACCATTCACCGCAGCAAGTTATGCCCTCTGCAATGGTATGAAGCTTCAGGTCTCGACAATGGAATCAACATCAGTCTTCGCCTTCGACTAAGAGCATTGCATAAACATGAAGGGGTTCCTCGCTCCATTTTGGCCATGGGGCGCCACAATTCTGTCTGTGGCTCTGGCCGCGACGCTACCAGCATTGGTCCACGCAGTTTCGGATACTGGGAATTTGGTTTCTGTAAAAGGCACTGGGTCGCGCGGGACAACTATAATTCTCGCAAACGACCGGTATCCAGCCTTATACACTGGGAAGTTTGGTGACTGCTTGGGAGGTAATTCCCTAGTCGACGTTACTGGATTTGATGCAGCCTACTATGCGGATAACATGACGGTTATGTTCCATTTGACCGGTTCAACAAAGATAAAACACGACAATATCATGGGTATGGCTCAAACCCTTGCATGAAGGTTATTAAAGGCTAATAATTGTATCAGCGTATATTTCTGTCGATGCTTGTATGGTGCCTCCAAATGTGAATAAGGGGCCACCGTAACTGACTCTGGCTCTAGATGGCGAGGATCGCTTTGACATGATATTCAACCCTTGCAGTGCAAATATCGACAGGCAAGTCCCTAGTTTAGATAAGTTACCAGCCCCTAACTTATTGCAGTCTGTGTCCTATGAATGCAAGCCAACCGATAGCCGCGGAGGCAATAATACCCGTAACCAAGGACAGCGTCTCCGGAATCCCGCCCATTGCCCTCGTCATTCCTGACTTCGAAGGCTATGCAACTCTACGATTATACTCAAACACCACCAAGACAGAAATAGGCTGTTACCAGGCTGTCATGACAAATGGCGCAACATTCTCACATCCAAAGGCTGTTGGGTCAGTGCTCGCTATATTCACTGCAGTTGCCTTGCTGGCGTCCGCAGCCACTGCCATATATGGTGTCAACGTACCGGTTATGAGGACACACTACGCCCATTCACTCTCCGTTCTTGTGATATTTGAGTTGTTCCAATCGTTCTTTTTCTCTGGTGCGCTATCGTTGCATTGGCCGAGCGTCTGCGTCGCTTGGTGGAGCAATTTCGCATGGTCAGCGGGTATGATCAATAACTCGGGCATGACAAGATCGATCAGCAATTTTCTCGGCACAGATCAGGGGAACTCAAGCCGTGTCGGTGGCGTTTCAATCGCTTCGCTCGGCAGCAGCGTGCTTTCACAGATATATGGTAAACCGGGTAAGTCTCCAGGTGGCGTACCACCCAAAGCTGCCGCCAGGACTATCATGGGCCAGGTGCTACATCACATCATTGGTGCAAGAGATATTGCAGGCGCCAGTGCCTCACAAAACCCTGGATATAGCTGGTATGGAGGAATATCTGGAAGTGGTCTACCACTCCCCGGCATGTGGTCGAACTTCACCGGGGAACTGTCGGAAATCGGGATTCCAGCGCCAAATGCCTTTATGACGGGATTCATATGGTTCTTGATTGCCCTAGTGATAGTCATTGGACTGATTATTGGCTTAAAATGGACTCTAGAAGGATTCCGCGCTGTCAAATGGATTCGGAAAGATCGGTTGGACTTCTTCAGAAGCCACTGGGTTGGTTATGTCCAAGTTGCGATATTACGAACTATGATGGTCGCATTTTTCATGATGATGACATTGACTCTTTATCAATTCTCGATTTCGGGTCCTGCAAGAGTCACTGCTATTGCAGCAATCGTTTTCACCACCTTCCTCGTCGGCTTGCTTGGGATTGCCGCACATTGCTGTTTCCATCGGCTTCGCTTTGGGCGATATGAGAGCGAATTTGATCATGTTATCATTTCCCGTAAGAAAGTATGGAAGTTCATACCTTGGCTAGGATTCTCTTGGCACAGTAAAACAACTGATGCGGACGAAACTGCTGCTACACACATTGACTCCCCTCCGGTGTTGGGCTCCTTTCCAATGTTTGTCATCAGATACGTTGATGATGATCTTCTAAGACCCGGTGTTCATGAAGACTCAACCTTTATTAAGCGCTACGGCTGGCTTTCTGGACGGTTCAGACGGACACGATGGTGGTTTTTTGTCTTGTGGTTTCTCTACCAGTTCGTTCGTGCCTGCTTTGTTGGCGGAGCATCCAGAAACCCCGAGGCTCAAGTCATTGGTTTATTCGTTGTGGAGATCATAGCGATGATAATTATCGTCGCCTTGAATCCTTTCGAGGGTAATCGCAATACTGCCATAGCCGTATATTTACTCAGCCTGAGCAAAATCGTGACAGCAGGCCTGTCCATCGCATTTCTACCACGGTATAATATGGCCCGTATCCCTACCACCATCGTGGGATTTGTTATTGTAATCACGCAAGGGGTTGTGGCAATTGCCACCCTCATTCTGATAGTCTTGGGCGCGATATCGAGTTATATGAGTCTCACAAGGAACCGCGAAGACTTTAAGCCTCGGATATTAGAAGGTATTCGTTACAAATATTTTACGCATCTCGAAAGAGCGGCTTTGGATATCCCACCACCACCACCGCCACCTAAAGAACCCGAAAAGCCAGCAGAGCCAATCGAACCGTACTTCAAGGTCAATAGTGTGCATCGCGAGCCGAAGATTGAAGATGAGGAAGCAGATATCCTCGCAGTCCTGACTGATCCCAAATCCCAGCCCATTGTCTCCGGAAGACGTGGCCGGGCAAATAGCGCGTTGAGCACATCTTCTGTGCCCAATGGCCTCCCCTTTGGCGCTCGGGCGCACCGAGCAAGCTGGAGTTCGCAAGATTTTACCCTGTGGCAACAGGAGATGATGGCGGGGGGACTGGGCAAGGGTGGGCATTCACGGCACCATAGTGTTAACAAGCTCAGACATTCGTCCGGGACTATGGCGCCTCTGATGCAATCTCCGCAATCACTTGGTAGTTCAGATCCAATTACCACGAGCAGCAAACAGTACGTTGTGGGGGGTGGTCAATGGCCTGTGACGGTTGGAGAGAGCAGCCAGGGTTCATCTGCTGAGAATCTTCAAGAAGTTACGATAAAGGAATAGGGTTGGTTGATAGATGGAATCCAGCATATGGAAACAAAGGATATAAAGGTAGACAGGAAATGGAAAATTAGGTCCTGGAATTTTGGTTGTTCAGCTGTATATACCATTCATGCCCTTGTCATATAAATTACCTTCAAATACCCTGATGGTCCTCGAACAAAGTTGAACAGTAGCTGTCAATGGCGGGTTGTAGCAACTAACAGACGAGGCTTATGATAAGAGGCGAGTGTCAAGCAGGCTGAAGTGGCAATTGTTACGGAGAAGCCAAAATTGAATAGGCGTAACTCGTCAAGTCACAAACTGGGTATATTCACCTCTCCCAACCACCTCGCCTCTCTTTTCGTTTTCAACCTTCACATTTCACCTTCAACCTCATATTTCTCATTCCATTCCCCATTATTTACTGTACTCTCATTATAATTCTCGAAGACGTTCATTACAATCTCCTCGAACCCCTTTCAACCCTTTCTGTTTGATTTTAGAGAACAAAACCTCGATTTCATCCCATCACTACCTAGGCCACGGTGGATTGGTTGTCGTGCCACCGAATAACCCAAAACACAATTCGAATTTATATACTGTAGTATATGCGGTAGATGGTTTGAACTATCTGGATTCTTGTCATTTCATATTCCACGAGGTCAACTCGAAGATCATTCAGGAGATCTGCGAAAAAGCACCGAAACCTGGCGCATCAAGACTCGAATCTCACTGTCCAGTATCCAAAATGTTCTACAGTCACGAGAGTAAGTTGTTCCCGCCTTGCGATAGACCATCTATATAATATTTGATGGCTGATTTGGTGTGCAGTCTTGACGAGTCGGAAATATGGAGTGGCCACCGTGTGGTAAGTCTAGTTTCTCCCTTTCAACTACTATCAATACTATCACCATAGTTTAAATAGTGAAATAATGACATTGGTTACTTCTAGGTTGGTTGGAACTCTTGGCCCAACGTCGACGGCGTTGAAAGTCAAACGAAAGCAGATCCTCGGCGTTGATGTCAGGAAGGCATGCGAGACTATCATACAACCCGAGGCCCCAATGGCACTAAGGCTTCAGAGCAGCTTGCTGTTAGTTCATCCCCTACGAATATGAATAACGAACTGACGATCCTAAAGATACGGAGTTTCTCGAGTCTATAATCAACAGTGTGGCTACGTCCTCCATGATGCACAGACTGCCCAGAATAACATGAGGGCTCTCCTGAAGGTCATGAAGAACAATGCCATCGATCTCAATGCCGGCGCAGCACGGTAAGAGTTTATACTCAATTTATTCATATGGTACTGATATACGTAGCCCTGACCAGCTCATGCTCATGGACGATCCGGCATTCGAACCAGGCCTGGCTCTGCCATCCCTCTCGCCATTGGATTTCAGCACGCTCGACCAAGGATTCAAGGACTCGCAGTATTCAATGCTTTCATCATTGAAGTCATCTAATGCGTCTGTAATCTCTAATTCTTCTCAAGCTTCTATCTTTGGCTTGCAAATTCCACCTTCGAATAGTGATATCACGGGACAATTCCAACTTCCTGGGCGCTTTCAATTGGGATCTTCTGCTCAGAAAACACCAAGTGGCGTGAATCCATTCGATGGCGACGAACCAGGCCTGTTGGATGACCTCGATTTCGAGTTCGATGCTGATGGTGCCATGGTTGAAGTGAATGCAGCAGAGCTCGAACGCCGAAGGGCGGGTGTTTACCTAGCTGGGACTGGGCGTCTTCAAAGCGGCTCTGCTGCCAGCGAGAGAGTTAGGCGTGATCATGAGGAGGCGCTCATTGGCCGCCCAGGCAGACTTGATGATGATGGAGATTTCATAATGCAGATGGACGACGACATGAATATTCTTCCCGATGCGGAGGCATTCCCAAAACACCAGGGAGCTAAGCAACGTGGAGATAACGAATCTAGCCTCGAAGAATCTTCAGTCTCGGCGGAAGTACCAATGAAGAGGAAGCGGCAACGAAAGGCTCTTAAAGTCATCTCAGACGTGGATATCCGTCTTGGTATTCGCAACTCTGAGCTCAGCGAGTGGCAGACGAACTATGTTCAGAACATGGCCAAGGATAAACATGTGAAACTTATGAGAACCATCAATAAGTTTGCAGTGGCTAATGCGAGCATTTTCATCTGGGGAAATGGGATTGGAGGTATCGGCAGAACAATCCGGTCCTCTGGCAATGTTCCACACCCCCTCGATATCTTCAGCGGAGACAAGCTGAAGGAACTTCTCACTGGAGTAGCGAGTTCCCCAGACCGCCGCAAGAAAAGAGCCCGTTCGGCTTTCGATGGGAATGACGGAGAAGAAGCCCGCAACGTTCGTTCCCGACCTGACTTGGAGCCTCAGCTCCCACGTGCTGTCGAGGAGGATGCTTTCATGCCAAACTTTGACGACGAGATGATGCCATACCCTGATGATTCAAGTGGCGTAGAGCAAGGAAGAGAGGCATTTACGCCGCTTCGAGACCATCACTCGTCAGCCATGCCATGGAATGTATCGGCATCTGTCAACTCGTTCCGCCAGAGGTCGTCTTCCGTGGTGCCTGGACAAGGGCGCCATTCATCAGTTATCCCAAGCAGACCAGGATCCAGGCACCCATCTGCTAGCCCCTTACTTGGCCGTGGCAGGCTTCTCAGTGACAATGACATGGAGCTTCCTGCTGGAGTTGCGGGAAGCACGTCTGGTCTTGAAAATGAAGAGTTTGAGGCCCTCGGACCATCTGCCGCCGTTGATACCCAGACCGCTCAGAACAGCCAGTGGGTGGCGGATGCATTGGAGACTGAGTCGCTCAATTTCCTGGAGTTTGTGAGGTGCTCATATCGGGAGGCGGAGGCGGATCTGGAAGACCAGGACTCCCAGAAAATTGACGATGGACCTAAAGAGAAATGGGTCGGCTTTGAAACTTTATTCCCCCCACAGGAAAGTCACCGCATTGTGGCTGCTCAGGCCTTTCATCATGTCCTCAGCTTGGCAACTAAGAACTTGTTGGAAGTCACCCAAGAAGAAGGCGGGGTAGTTATGATGTGTGTGAAACAGTGAACCGCTGACATGATAACAGATGGATAGGGATTTTGCTATACTTGCTATACTTGCTATATAACGTTGCTTAAATATGGACCAGGAAACATGACAAATTAACGTTGTACGAAGAAAGGAGAAGATGATAAGCATGGAGCGTTACTGATGGGGTATTGAGACTGACTTGCACACATATTTGACCGAATATTTGCTCAAGATACCTACCTATATCTATGTTTTGTTAGATATTTGCTATCAATATAATAGCTCAGAGAATCAATGATATATCCCTTCCTAGAGTGCCGCCGTTCTTCAGTGATGTGGGGTAGTTTTGACAAGTGCGACCCCACCACCAAGGCTATCCCTTCGCCAAGGAAATTTTTGTGCAAGGCTGATAAATCTGTCTCTCACGAGGGTAGCACGTCCACGTTTGAGTTCTGTACAACAAAGTCGCTGGCCTTGGCCAGACCTGTAAAACCTATTCAATCGCCTCGTACTGTGGTATGTTTCATCATATTCTCTCTGCTTTTGCAAAATTAATGGCAATCGTCGCAGCTGGACATGATGAGCGAGGTCAATGAAAAAGCCGTTGCCACTGGCGAAGACTCCAAAAATGCGCCGATCAATCCGACCTCGGCCACCGATTTGCCAGAGAGTGCAATTGAGAAGGCACTGGTCAGGAAGGTGGATATGCACATTATTCCTCTGATTATACTTCTATATCTCTTCAGCTTCCTGGATCGTGGTATGTTCCTCACACCCCGAGGGATACAACCTTGGTGTCTCCGGTTCCTCCGACGTCGCTGACTTGAAGATAGTTAATATCGGCAATGCTAGGCTCTATGGCATGGAAGAGGAACTCAACCTAAAAGGTAACCAGTATCAGATAGCCGTCTCAATCCTCTTCGTCACCTACTGCGTAAATGCCTCTTATTCACCTCTTGGTTCTCGGGCTAACATCAACAGGGACTCGAAGTACTCTCCAACCTACTTCTCAAGAAGTTCCAGCCGGGGCGATATATATCAGTCATAACTATAACATGGGGCGTTATTGCGACATTATCAGGTCTCGTCCATAGCTTTGGCTCCTTGGTCGCCTGCCGCGTACTCCTTGGTGTCTTCGAAGCGGGGCTTTTCCCCGGCCTAATCACATACCTCACGCTCTTCTATAGCCGCAGGCAGCTTGCTGTTCGCATTGGCTACCTCTTCACGTCTGCTGCCGTGGCTGGTGCGTGTGGTGGACTCATTGCCTATGGGATCAGCTTCATGGATGGGGCTGCGGGGCTGAGTGGCTGGCGGTGGATTTTCATCCTGGAGGGCATCCCATCCGTTCTGGTTGGAATAGTCTGCATCTTTTTCCTCCCCAACGATGTGGAGACGGCCTATTTTCTGACTGAAGACGAGCGCAAGCTGATGGTTAACGTCCGATTCCGCGAGGTTGGACAAACGGTATCGAGCCAGAAGTTTCACTGGGCGGATGTTAAGGAAGGGGCAAAGGACTTCCAGCTATGGGCTTTCTCTATCGCTCAGTTTGGTGAGGATGTGATGCTTTACGGCTTCAGCACGTTTGTACCTACAATCATCAAAGGGATCGGCCACTGGACTGTCGCAGAGTCGCAAGCTCTGACCGTTCCGGTTTATGCGCTCGGAGCCATCACATATCTACTCGTTGCGTGGATAAGTGACAGGACGCAACAGAGAGGTCTGTATACCTGCGTCTTTGCTGTGGTGTCCATGGTGGGCTATGGAATGCTTCTATCACACGCCAGCTCCGGCGTGAGCTATGCTGGGTGCTTCCTCGTTGCCATGGGCCTGTACGTCTCTGTTGGACTGCCGCTAGCGTGGCTTCCAGGGAATCTCCCTCGATACGGGAAGCGCACACTTGCCAGTGGATTGCAACTTATGTTTGGAAACATTGCAGGCATTGCGACGCCTTTCATGTATCCAACTGGCGACGGACCGAACTACATCCTGGGGCATGCGACGAGTTTGTCTATGGTGGGAATGGCGGCGTTGATATACCTTGGAATGATGTTTTACTATGCCAAAGTCAACAAGGATAGGGCGATGGGGAAGGAGGATTGGAAAATAGAAGGGAGAAACGACGCGGAGATAGAAGATATGGGTGATAGAAGCCCACGATATGTTTATGCGACCTGAACGATATTTACTTGAATTATAGGAGGCGATCATGTTGTCTATTTGGTTTTTCTCATCTACAAGCACAGCATATATACCAATTTAGATTAAAAACAATATTTAGATGATATTTTTACCATGTACTTTCGTGACATTTCATACTGCATGCAACTGATGTTGATGGGGAGAATTATGGCGTCTGGGAAGTAACGGAGGTTTTATAGTGGCTGCCTCACCAAACGCCACTCCCTGAATTTAATTCCGTCGCGTCCTCCCAAACGCGACATTACGACGGAACCCCGCTGTGACCTCGCCCCATCTCTGGCGCAACGTAACCAAACAGAACCCATTCCACAAAGCCGATAAAACACAAAATCGCCCTGTGTAATACACGATCCTATCTAGCCAACTTTAACCATGGCTCCAGGACGAAAACGCCGCGCAGTAAGCGTTCGTGATTCCTTAGCCTTGTCTTGTGTTAACAAAGATCCAGGAAGTCGCACCAGAATCCTCTAACGAGCAGTCCGAAGACGAAGGGCCACGGAGTACCCAGCGCAGACGCCAAAACCAACCTGTGGAAGAGGAAGAGGAGGAATACACCCAGAATGGCGCAGAAGAGCCCACGGTCATCGATGCGGCGGATGGAGACGAGGAGGAGGTCGGGAGAGATCCGAGGGGAACTTATGGGCTGGTGATGAAACTGGTGCGCTATGCATTGGCGTGTGAATTTGGACGAGTGCCGATCAGGAGAGAGGGGATTAGAGAGAAAGGTATGTCAGGCAGGATTGGTATGGGTACGTTTGGCTGACATTGCTGTGTAGTCTTTGGGAAGCACGGCGGCCGCAGGTTTCAGCAACTATTCGATGAGGCGCAAGTTCTCCTGGAAGAGAAGTTCGGGATGCAAATGGTCGAGCTGCCTTCAAAAGAGAAGGTTACTCTGAAAGACAGGCGAGGTATGCTCTCCTCCAGTTACTCCCACTCTGATACGTTCCGCCTGCTTACAAGAAGTTTTAGCTGCCGTACAAAAGGCCGCCGCTACATCAACCAACCGCTCATACATCCTCAAGTCTATTCTCCCGCAGAAATACAACATCCCCGCTATCATAACACCATCTCATATCCCCTCCGCCTCCGCAGAAAGCGCATACATGGGTCTCTATACCCTCATAGTGTCTATAATCATGCTCAACGGCGGGCGGGTCTCAGACGAGAAGCTGATGCGGTATCTCCAACGCATGAACGCAAACGTGAACACGCCGGTAGACAAGACGGAGTTCTTGTTTGCGAAGATGCAGAAACAGGGGTATGTCGTGAAGATCAAGGATAACGCTAGCGGCACCGATATTACGGAGTGGATGGTTGGTCCGAGGGGGAAGGTGGAGGTTGGGGCTGAGGGCGTGAAGGGGCTTGTGAAAACAGTGTATGGGGATACGGCACCGGATGATTTGGATGTGAGGCTGAAGGCTAGTCTGGGGATTAAGGATGGTCCTGAGAGGAGGGAGAGGCAGGTTGTTGAACCGGAGGGAGAGGAGCAGGGCAGGGCAGGACGGAGAACAAGGGCGGCCGAGGCTGAGGAGGAATGATGATATGATGGGTTAAGGATTGATAGACATATATACCCCTGGGATACTACTGGAGTTGCTGGAGCTGGAAGGAATGGAAATAAACATTTGGTAAATCGAGGGATATCACAGGCTGTTGCATAGGATCATGGAAATTATAGGCCAATTGACAGATGCGGTAGCAGCTAAATATATCCGGGATCGGGTGCTGTCCTTCATCCTCCATATAACCGTCTGACAGCTATCAACGTACTGTTCGCATCGTTGCCATCCTGTTCTCCCCTATGCGCACCTAATCCCCATGATTTCCCCTCCCTAACGCCTTGCCTTTCCTTGGTGCTGTAAAACCATACACTCCCCTTACACCTCCCTTGGGACATTTCAATCATGGACCTCTGGGGGTTTGCCAACCGGTTGTATCATTTTCTGCCATTCATTAGCCTCATGCACCCAAAAATCTTGAAGTTGACCGACGAACCTCAATAAGCGCAGCGCGAACTCTCTCCTTTGGCTCTCCCATCCCAATAGTCATATAGCTTAAGAGAGGCGGATGCCCGATATATGACGCATAACTATCGCGCTGGATATTGCTGGTCCACTCGAACTTGGTCGTGTCGGCATGTCCAGTCCCAACGTATCGGGCTTGGAGCTGCTCCAACTGCTGCTGCGCGCGGAGCTTGTCTGCCTGTATGCTGGTTAGATATATACATAAAAGAACATCAATGACAACTTACCATCGTTGAGGTAGAAAGGGTTCTAGAAAGACCCAAGTCAGTGCTGATGGAACAAGATGGGTCTGCTATTCAGCGGCGCATGGCAATACTCTAAACATGTCGCCGATAAGGATAAGCAGTGTTTTAGCGTCTTTATTCCACTAACCTTTCCTTCAGCCTCGCCTTTTGGACCCCGACGTCTAGATCGCATCACTTGCGCACGAAAAAAACAAATTACCATCTGTTCCTCGCCATATAATGCGAGGGTGCTATTTTATCAGAGGATATCCCAGCAAAGATGACTCATAACACAATGATGGCCGATATTCAACCGACATACCCACTCTCGAAGGCTCAAGTCGACGAAATTGCCTCTCTTCATGAGGCAGACACGTCGGAGCTCGAGGGGCAATTGAAGAAGCTCTCGGAGACATGCCAAAGTAACTGCGCCTCGGGATTTTCCAAATGCACAACCCATCAGAATGAGATGCGCAAACTGTACCAAAATGCATACACAGCAGAATCGGCTGGACGCTGGACCTCATACCGACCAGCGGAATATACCAAAGATCTAAAGCGAATGTTCGATGCGCAGGCTACCATAGAGAAGATCAACGGCCGCGTCCGGAGGGAGAATATGCAGCATATCAAGGACTCGCAATGCACTTTTGGACCCAGCAACCATCCGACGGTTAAGAAGGTTAAGATACGAGCTGCTGAATTGCGTGGGACAGGGACGTCTCTAGCGGACATTGATAGCTACATTATCCAAGAAGAGGGAAAGCTACTGAGTACGCTCACTCCCGAACAGCAAGAGGCCCAGGCCGAATACGACAAATCCAAATCTGAGGCCGAGAAATACTCCTACCTCCGCACAAGCGCCTGCACCGCCCAGCCAACCGACACACCCCGCGACGCCGAGCTGCGACAAAAGTGGACAAAGCTATTCGACAACAAGACCCCCTACATCGAGATCCTGCCCGTGATGGAGAAAGACATCGCCGACGCAAAGTCGAACGCACAGATTCTCGAGAACCGGCTCGCGGATCTACGGAACGCGCAAGCGGCGAACAATAAAGCCAAAGCGGCGAAGGAGGAGAGTAAGCGCAAGCAGGCGAGGGATGCGATCAGGCGCTGCTGTTCGGAGGGGTGTGGGAATGTTTGTGAGCTCAGTGGGCCGAATGCGGATCTGGGGTGCGAGAGGTGCTTTGGGTTGAAGGAGGAGGGGGGGTTGCAGAACTATTCGTGGTTTTGTAGTCCGGAGTGCGCGAAAGCGAATGCGGGGAGCCATAATGCGAGGTTTCATTCGAGCTGAGTGGTGGCTGCTGAAGGGTATCTGTTTGCCTGTGTGTTTAGAGGTGGGTTTTGTAAGGGGTTTGGATGGCGTTTATGGGCGCTTTGGTGATACCCATACCTTTGTTTTGTTTGACGAGAATCTTTGTAGCTATGTACGACTGCTATTTTGACCTGAGAATAGATAGAACCTCCCATGGGAGGTCAAGTTCAAGCCAGCATAGTTTAGAATTATGGGATATTTCCCTACTAAGAATTTATTCGTCTAAAGTGAACCCTTCGTCTCCATCATTCCTTACCCATCCTTTCAATGCTTCCCTGGCATCATTTTTGGCAATCATCCTGTCTTGCAGAAGCTGGCACTGCTTCATATCTTCATATGTTTTGTGACCTTTCACAGCCCCGGATTCCACTTCATCTGACGGAGAGTTCTCCACTGAGCTAGTATCTTCCAAATCTAATAATCTCGTTATGTCGCGAGCTAGCTCCCACATCCTCTTTTTGCACACAACACTTGCGCCTCTCGGATCATTCTGTTTCCGCCCCTGAAGAACGCCTCCTATCAGCGTTTCCTCAAAGTATGGTGACCAAGAGGCGGCAATATTACTTGGCGAAATTGCATCACTCAGAAGAGGCGAGCCGTCTGCGTCGCGGCGAGAATATGCAAATTCGCTCTTCGTTGTCACCATCTTGAAGTTTTGGAAGCTATATCCTCCACTCGGAGGCACCTGTAAGTCCTTTAACCGTCCCCGCGGACTAAAGCAGCGCTCACAGCCAACAGCTACATATTGAGACTCCGGCAACGTGAGGGTTTTCAGGTATGCATTTTCTGGTGAGATGAGTAAGGAGGTGATGGAGCTGAGGACAGAGGTTATCTGCTTCAGTGTTATCTTGTCGGAGCACGATTTTGAGAGCGTGGAGGGAGCATCGGGGCGAGAGGGTTTGCGCCGGACGATGCCTAGATTCGAAAAGTAGCCACGCCCGGGCATACTGGAATCTGTTGCTGTAGGGGATGCGGGGGCAGGGATGGCCCAGGGGGTTGCATCGTCTTGGGCGGCCATGGTGAGCTCCATGCTGGCATCACCGCCTGGCATGAGTTAGCTAACTTGCGGCATGGCATGATGATTTGAGTAACGTACATGGTGCCTCAGAGCAATACATATGTAGTTTTACATCTTCCTTGATTGTGAAAGGCTGGAAGTTGCTCGGGGCGATCTCGTCCGCCCTTCTCCTTCTCACATACTTCGAGGACTGCTCCCTGGACAAAGCTATTTTCCGGCACTCTTCGAGTAAGAAACGGTTGATGGAGCGGAGAGCAACAACCTCGGCGTGCCAGTCGTGGAGAACCGTGCCGTTGGCTTCAGGGATCTTGTTGGAAGGAAGGCATTTCATTCCTGTTCTGGGCAGGTCAGTCGACGCGCAATATGTCAAGAGGCAGACAGGGGCATATTCTCACCCAAGAGCCAGACACGTCAGTCCATCTTCTCCTGGTCGTGTGTCAGTATTTATCGTGGGATGCGCGGGGTCACGGGGTATAAAACCTTGAGCAACAATTCCAGCCAGAGGAACCCATTCTCTCCGATGATCAGCTCGCTGTATGGGCTTGCGCTTCTTAGACAGAGCATTAAACTTCTTCAATACAGTTGCGGCAATAGAGTCCCCAGTGAGTTCCATTCGATATTAGACAATATACAGCCAAGACGGGACTCTTCCATAAGCTTTCGACCACCGCCGTTGCCAAACTCCCAGCACAGCCGAACCGAACAAGCACCAACACGGCTACCTTAACCACTTACGTAGCCTCGTCGCAAGTTCCGGAATGGCCAGGAATCAAATCTACGAATTATCAGCAAATAGTCAGCCACACACGCACACACACAATAACATCCATATGCCCGTTCGGGATTTCCGCCATTAACACGTGTACGGGCCCCTCCCACTACAATAGCATTGGTCCCGGTTCTATTCCAGCATCCTTCGCCGAATATGGTCCGCGAGCCTCCCGGGTTATAAGGATGATATATAAGCATGAACGGCCTGAGTATGTGTCCCCTTCCCCCTCCTTGCGCCGTGCTGCCCATTCGGCTTCGAGTCCAGTGATTTGAAGTGTCGCTTTACTGACTATGTATTTCGAGCCAATAGTCAACAAATCTCGCAAGGTTCGAGAATTCCCGCGCATTCCCCAGTGCAAGCAGCTATTCCCTGCTGACCACACAATACACAGCCGAAGTTTGCGCTCATACTACAGGTAAGATTGCTGCGCCTACGTCACCTGCTCTCGGAATACCATTTACTGACACTCTGCCGCCAGATAATCAACCTGAACAACGTCCCTCTCGTCGCCGGGCAATCCTACGTAAAATGGCACCTCCCCATGTCCACCGCCGCGGAGCACCGGGGCGCGACGACCAAGGCGCCAATCAAAGAACACAAAGTGACCTGGGACTATGAGCGCTCGCTCGTGGTGCGGTTGTCGATGGACAAGACGAACATGCTGCAGGAGTGCTTCGTCGAGTTCGAGGTCATGCAGGACTACAATGGCGGGGCGCGCGGGGAGAAGATCACGATAGGGAGGGTGCGCTTGAACCTCGCAGAGTATGCGGATATACATTATGAGGTGGGACAGGTTATGGTGAGGAGGTATCTGATGCAGGATAGTAAGATCAATAGCACTGTCAAGATCGGTCTGGGCATGTCACAAGTCGACGGGGATCGAAACTTCATTGCCCCGCCGCTCCGAACCGCAGCAGTCTTCGAGGGATTCACAGGCGCCATGGCCGTAGAGCAGGAGAAAGATAAAGCAGGCTGTACGTACCCTTTGAATCCCACATTTTTTTTTTACTCCCCTATTAACACCCCCCCAGACAACGGCGCAGTAGGCAACAACAAAGAACTCGCCGAAATGCAAGACATGTACCGCCAAACCCTCGCCGCCTCCTGGCACTGCAGCAAAGGCACCCTCGCCGCCGACCAATGCATCGAAGACATCTTCAACGGCGGCGACGGCTGGGGCAACAAGCCCGTCCCCGCCACCCAGAACCCCGCTCTGCAAACCGCGCCGGGAGCGGATGACAGCGAGGATGAGGGGATGGGGACTGCGACGCCGCGGAATCAGAACCAGCGCCGCCACCATCATCATAATCATCAGCAGCAGAATGAGAGGGGTAGTGGTGGCGAGCCCAGCAGGAATGGGTCGGGCGCGAGTAAGAAACATACCCATGCCGGGAAGAAGGCGAGGATGGAGAGTGAGATGCCCGGGTTGACGACGACGGTGGATAGGAAGGGGAATCCGCTTGGAGGGATCCGGAAGGCTTCTCAGCGCGCGTTGACGACGGATAAGGGGGAGCAGGTGCAGTCTTCATCTTCGTCGGAGGAGGGTGGGGAGAGGAGGGGAAGGAGTGGGACGAGGAGGGCGGATGAGGTGGCGGAGTGGGATGCGAGGGATGATTTGAGGGCGTGGACGGTGCCATGTGTGTCGGTTGAGGATGAGGCTGAGAGTTGAGGGGGGTGGCTTGGAGGGGGGGGGTTCTGGGTTGTGGTGGGGGGGTGTATTTTAGGATAGATGGAGTCAGGGGCGATGGGATGGGCGGGGGTTTTGACTGGCGTATGGGGGATTATAGTTGCTATTTAATTCATAGAGAATCCACGCTTATATTAACTACCATTATTCCTTTACAGTGTTTGTTTGCGAGCTGTAGCCTACACCAGCGCATCTAGTTGCAACAAGACTCCCCGATATACCCCAAATACTCGACCATTCGCCAAGACCTACCTATCTCCCCTCCCCCCCAACACCTCAAACACCTCTTCCACCAACCCCACCCCCCAACAACCCCAAACGACGCCCACCTGTTCTCCCTATCCCCCTTCTTCCGCGGCCTCTTCCCACCACTCACCCCCTCCCACCTCTCAAGCTGTGGACAATCATCTTTGAGCACCTCGATTACATTCGCAAACCTAATGCCCCCCTCCGCAGACCCCCTTTGCCGGTTATCCCCCCTCTCCTCAGCGCCAGTCCCATCCTCATCGTCGGGGAGCTCCACGCCATAAACACCCTCCGCATCCTCCCTCCCCCTCGGCAACGCAAAACACACCAGATGCAACTCCACGAACCCATCAAACACCACTCCCAAACTAGGCGTGGCAGTCATACCCGCAAATACCGAGTGCTGTTTCTGCTGCTCTTTCTTCCGCTGTTGTTCCGGATTGCCCGCGGTCTTTGCAGATTTCCTAACCAAAGTGTTGAGGAGGAAAATGGTAACAGAAGAGGAGCGGGCTAGGGTACTGAGGGTGAGGGAGAGTTGTGAGAGCAGACGGTGCGCGAGGGGCGTGGAGGTGCGGGAGAAGAGGGTGGTAATTAGGGTTGTGAGGTTGTCGAGGAGGATTATTTCTGTTGTTGGGGGGTGACGGGAGCGAAGGGGGTGGGGGTCGTGTGGTGGTTGGTGGGGGTGTTTAAGCTGGGTTTCTTTTGAGGATTTTGAGGGACTGGGGTTGGAGGGTGGTGGGTGGCCAGGTCATCATCGTCGTCGTCGTCGTCGGCGTCGCTATCCATGATCTCCCTCGTTCCAGCGCTCCTCGCATCACCCCCTCCCCCCTCTTTTTCGTCATGCAGCCCCCTACCCTCGGCAGCAGTCCCCCATCTTCCTTTATCGAGGCTGCATGTGCATCACCCCCCTCAGTCCTTCTAGTCGCACCCCCCACCTCCCCCAAAACCTCCCAAAGCCCCTCGATATCAAAAACCCTCGTAACACCTACGCGCTCCAGCACTGCATTAACCTTCTCCTCCAACCCTCCTCTCCCTCCCCCTCCATTCCCCCACCCTTTCCCTCCAATATCAGAACTCACACCCACGCCCGAGCCCGAGCCCGCGCCCACACCCCTCTCAACACACCACCTCACCACCCCCGCAAAGAGCGCTAGAGGGAAAGAGCCCGTGGAATCTATAACTGATGCGTGGGAATGTGGGCGTTCTAGTAACGACCTCGCGAGGATATGGATGGTGAGGAGACGGCCTGTGTCACCCTCCGCATCTCCAGCACTTGGGTACCCTCTTCCCCCTGGAGCCTCGCGGCGGTTGGGACTGGTGATACCACTGCTCACACCAACAACGCAGCCCCTCTGCACCCCTCCCCCAAAGAGGTACTCATCGACATCCTCAACACCAGTTTTTAATCTTCCAAGTTTCAGACCGGTGGAGGGGTCTATCTGTGTTTTGCGGAGACGGGCGAGGAGTGTAGATGCTGGGGTGGGGGGGTGGAAGTGGCGGGGGGTTGAATCGCCCATATCCCAGCTAAGGTAGCTGGATGTGAATAGCTTCTCTCAGTTGGCTTGGGTGCTTGGTTTGGTAGGCACCGTTCGGATGGTGTAGATGGTTCGGCTCCGAGCTGCTCGAGTAATAGTTGGGGGTCAAGATCCAACGGCTCAACCCATCAACTGCGTCGTCAATCAACACGCAATATTCACCCATGCCCGGATGGATATACGGATTGTAACATGTTAAACCCAAGTTCAAGTGACACATCTTGGTTTAGTTCTCATGCCTCAATCCCCTTCACTCCGAACAAAAGAGCATAGAAGCCATAAAAGCCCATCAATTTAAAAAAGAATAGACACAAGCTAACCTAACTAAGTCTATAGTTAAAAAAGCGACTCTCGAGTTGATCTTGATCTAGCCGTCTTTCCTATCGACCCAACTAACAATGAGGTTTTACAACTGCTCCCATTTACTCCATTCTCCTCCTCCACTACCATAATAAACCTGGGCCTTCCCTTCCGTGATAACTTTCCATCATAACTCTCAATGCCACTTACGCCCCGACATACATCATACCGCTATGTACACACACCGCCCAAACATCCTCCATCCGCTTATGCACGATCTTGGCGTCGTCACTGGCACGATTAATCGTGGTTCCCATGCCAGTATCATCCTTGAGTGAAACTAGTAAGGCGACCGGTGTTCTCGAAGCTGCTATCATCGTGTTCGAAGTTTCATGGCGGTCGGATCTTTCTGACATCTGAAATTGAAAAATGAAAACAAAACCAAGTTAAAAAACCAGGCGAAAACCGTCGCTTCCCAGACGCCCAGTAGTCTTCAAATGCGACAAAGCACTGGCGAGCAGAGCATGCTACTATATTTGAAGCGGGTATGAGCCAGTCCACGAACTTGAACAAGAAGGCACTATTCCTTGACATCCTCGATATGAGCTGCAAATGAGCCTCTTCAGGACCCCAGCTTCGCAGCAAGAAGGAGCCGCCTATCAAGCACAGCCCACCCATCTAATCAAAGACAGGTTTATCAGCCTTCGGCCTCTTCGGCCCCCCCTTCAGACTCTTAACCCTCGACAAGAACCCCAACCCCGGCTTCGCAGCCTCCTCGCCACCCGTGCTATCAGTAGTAACCCTCCGCTCCAAACGCGCGCCAGGCCCTTCCCTCCCCGGACTACAGCCTGGCGGCGATCTCGTCGGCTTGTTTTCCGGTTCCCTGAAGGTGATGCTTTCCTTCCTGCCAGCATTGCCATATTGGCCAGGCGAGGATGGGCTAGGGCGAGAGTCGTTGCTAGAGCCGCGTCTCGCGGGACCGGGTGCGAACTCTCGCCTCGGGTTGTTGATGCCACGGATTTTCTGTGCCAGCGACTTCTTCCTAGCAAGACCACCTCCTGCCTTTGCAGCTGCAGATTCGGCACCGGCGGTTTCCGCGGCCGTCCTCTGGATAGCTGCCTTGGAAGCTGGTGCGCCTTCTAAGAATGTTGATGTACCTAAGCCGAGGGATTCGTCGCCGTGCACGGGTTCAACCTTCATGGTTGAGCTTTGAACGCTAGGCTGTGCTCCAAGTCCGTTGGCGCGGCCTCCGTATGACTCGTAGTTGGTACTTGCTCCACCACCGGTAGAAAAGTCCTTGAATGCCTCCTCGTCATTGTTCCCGAGGAAAGCTGCGTGGTTTGGCCGCCTATTCATCGGTGGTCCTCCAACTAGGGCATTGTTCAAGGAGTCCTTTGGGAAAGCCTGCATTGGTGCACGTCTGCTACCTTGCCTGTTGCGGTGGGGATTACAGGCGTCAAATGGGCCATCGTGATGGAATACTGTGCAAATTAGAATCGTATAAGTTAAAGACAAGTGCAGATTGCTTACCTCCCATCCCATAAATGCTAGTTGCATCCAACTGATCAATAATATCAAGTTTGCGGCTGGGTTTCTTTGGGTCTTTCAACGCTTCGCGCTCGCGCTGCCTTCGCTCTCGCCTACGGCGATCTTGGCGTTTATTCTCCTCCACAGGGTCAAGTGCCTTCCCGCCACCACTGGGGCCACCCATCAACGAAGAGTCCGAATTGCGCCTCGGACGACGCTCATTAGGTTTCGTATCAGTTGGGTCGGCAAAGATGTCCAGCTTGTTTGTTGGTAGGCGTGGTTGTGGTTTATCGGTCCTTGGAGGGCCTGGAGGACGCCTGTCCTGGGATCGCGTCGGACGGTGAGACACCGAGCCATTTGGAGGGATGTTTTCGGCGCGTGAAGTATCGGTTAACGATCTGGCGGGCTGTTGAGGGCGCGAGCTTCTTGGTTTGTCATCAAGCGTCAACTCGTCCTAGATAGATGTGTTAGCCGGGAATAATGTGCAACCTGGACGGATGTAACGCTGGATTGTGTCGCTTCAAATCAAGAGCGGGGTAGTAACAACGGGATTCGTACGAATAGTTCAGCGGTGGCACTTCCTGTCGAAGGTGCCGGCTTTGCTGAAGGAGACGGGAGCCTCCACAGGCTTTCCTTAACGGTTCCTGCATCGTCGAGGAAAGGGTTCCGTGATAGCGGTCTTGGTGGGGGCTCCATTGGGGGGAGCTGGCCAGATGAGACTGGTGAAGTTGTGCGGTTGCGGAAGGGGTTGTTGGAGGGAAGGTTGAGAGAGAGGCCTGCCGCCTTCGAATCTATAAGAGCGCGCTCATGGTTAGTGAGTGCCTCTTTGTCCATAGTGTCTGCTGGGGAGGGGGGGTCGGTGGAGAAGTCGCCCGATAGGACGGTCGTCCTATCCCAAACAGAAAACAGCGGGGTCGCAATATGTAGAAAGCATGGGCAATAAATCTAAGAATAGCATACCTTCGCCACCGGATTGCGCGAAAGCCATGTTGGAGTCTGTATGGAGACTTGGGCATGCAACGCAGGTTGTCCTGGTATGGTATAGAGCTGGAATCGCAAGGCGCAAGAGTAGAGGGGATGTCGGTTTGACCCGCAAGCCAAGTCTCTATTCGCGGATGCGAGATAGGGGGTGATGGGTTGCGATGATGTATGAGGGTATCCAGAAGAGTATTCCTAGAGGGGGAAAGTTGTTGGAAGTAGAGTATGGAGAGTTGTGTAGTGGGTGGAGGGTGGTGGTGGTTGTGGAGGTGGTGGTTTTGTGTTTGTGTTTGCGAGGTTGAAAGGGGACGACCTTAGCCGACCGGAGAGCCAGACGCTAGCGAGAGGTTAAAGGTTAGAATGGAGCAGGCGGCTAGTATGGGGATGGCTTCACGTCACAGCATCACCTCCCACCACCACCATGGCCGACTCCTCATACCCTCCACCACCGCCCTCCAACAACGAGTCCAAGTATGGCGGCTTCACACGCTTCGAGATCGAACTTGAGGTATACAGTCCCCATCCCCCCATCCAGTTCCCATCCACTAACACTCCATTAGTTCGTCCAATGCCTGTACGTCTAAACAACACATCTCCATACCCTCTCAACCACCACCCACCCCCTCCCTCCCCCCTCCCTCCCCCTCCCTCTCCCCTCCCTCTCCCCTCCCTCCCCCAACTAACCCCCTCATCCAGCGCAAACCCCCACTACCTCCTCCACCTCGCAACCCTCACCACCTCCGAAACCCCCAACACCCCCAGCATCCCCCTCCTCGCCCACCTCCCCTTCATCGCCTACCTCGCCTACCTCCAATACTTCTCGACCGCGCCATATCTCAAGTACTTGACGTATCCGGGGCCGACGCTTAAGAACCTCGAGTTGTTGCAGAATGAGCGGTTTAGGAGGGATGTGTTGAGCCCGGATGTGGTGGGGCAGTTGGTTGTGGAGGGGGTGGGCGCTGTTGCTGGGAGTCGAGGGGGGACGAAGGGAGATGAGTTGTCATGATGGAGATTATGGACTGGGAGGGCTGGGCAAAGTTCGCAAGGTATATGAACCAATTGGCCGTATGATCGGGGATGTGGTTGAGGAAACCTCCATACCGCCAAAACATTGGGATGGGATATGGCATCCAGGGAAGAGGCATAGAGCGTCAGGTCGGACAGGAAAGTGGGGATGGTAGAGGGCTCCATGGAGATGGACCATGTATCAACAAGCATATAGCGGGTAGGCGTTTTATGGAGGGTTCTCTATCACCAATGCAGAAGAGACAAACATATTACAGCATAAAGTGGATAGAATACATGGTCTATCAACCCAAAACCGATACCAGCCCAAATCCCGTGATAAAAATACACCCACGGCTAGTCTAACCTCTAACAATGCAAGTAGCCAAGCCATCTATGCCTAGAACAATCGCTGAACCCCCTTGCTTCCCAGGCAACCCATTTATCTACCCCCCACCCCATTTCGCCACAACTACATTACCCCCTATACTCAATCATTCTTCCCAACAACCCGCTCGCGAACATCCTCACCCTTCGGCGTCGACAGCGTGAAATACATGACAAAATCCTCCTTCGCTCCATACCCCTTAACTCCATGATTCCTCCCCCCCTTCTCAACCTTCACCTCCCCAACCTTCACCTCCTCCTCCTTCTTCACCTCAACCCTAACCCCCCTCACATCCGCAATATCATCCCCACTCTCCGTAAACCGCCACATCACCCCAATCTCCCCCCTCACCAGCGCCGTCCCCCACAACGCTATCAGCACCCCCGGGACGAGGTACAGTAGCGCCGGCTGCGCGTGGTTCCATATATTAAGCACCGAGAGGGTGACGGCCATACCAGCTACATAACCTACCAACGCAGCGTGGAAATACGTCTTCCTGAACGCCGCGTCAGCGAGGGCAGCGGGGCGGAGGGAGGCGTGGCGGGCTGTCCAGAAGAGGTCGCCTGTTTGCGACGCGGTTGGTTTTTTGTAAGACGGCAAGGCAATATCCGATGACGCCTGGCCCTTACGGAGGTAATGAAGATACAAATCGAATCTCAGCGCAAGCCCGATCATAATCCCCGGCAACACAATATCGCCCAACCCCAACATACTCCCCCTACTCGGGCCGGGAACAACAAGCATCATCGGTGCATCAAGGGTGGTAGCCACGGTGATCATGAGGGGGGTATAGAACACCATCACGATATCGTAAATAAACAGCCCGCCCATGACGAGGGATCCCGTCCAGAAGGTGGTGGGTGACATGAGTTGTAGCGATCCGTAGCAGAAGCCGAAGCCCATGAGGTTGGTGAGGTACCAGGGCTTGCCGTTCATGTTGTAGAGCGCTATACATGTGACCCCAATGAGGAAACCAAGGGCGTCGTTGAGACGGACGCGCGACTTGGCGCTGAGGATGCCGTGGATGTAACCGCGGAATACCCAGTGCTGGTTCAGCAAGGCGCGGGTGGCCCAGATTCGCTTGGTCGTCCTGGCGGGGAAGCGTATGCTCGAGAACACGCTTGGGAAGGGGTTCGTCTTTGCTTCAACAAAGCGGCGGTGGATTTTCGTCTCTGGGCTCGGTGAGGGCGACTCGATGAGTTGCGCGGAGAGGGTCTGGTTGATGTGGTATATCTGTCCCTTCGCGGACCACATATTCGGGAACACCACCGAGGTGCTAACATTCAGCGCATCGGTCGCCAGCTTGCCGACTCCAAATACCCCGAGGGTAGAGAAGTAGTACCCCAGAATCTGATTCAGGAGCGCGGGGTCCTTGAGCCACTTAATCAGGAAGTAGAGTCCCGACAGCGTGAAGCCGGCGAGGATGGGGAACATGATCGCATCTGACGGCGTCAGACCAAGATGCTGTTCTACCTCCAGGTCCTCGTCTTCACTATCCTCATCATCCTCCTCTTTTGTCTTCCTCTTCTTTTTCACCGATATTGCGGCCGATGGCGGACGGCGGAGTGAGGCGTGCGCGCCGGCGTATATGGGGAACAAGGCTGCGAGGACGAGGTGGGTGTACATCTGCGCCATGCCGCGCTCCTGCCAGAGGAAGTGAGCCCATTCGGTGATGAGGGCCTGGGGGGTCATCTTGATGGCCGACATGGTGGCCGGGTGATGATGCAGCGAGGGGTAGAGGTGGTGGTGGTGGTGTTGGAGGACAGATGGAGTCAAAGGGGACGAGGCTGTCGACGCATCATAGAATCATAGAGACTGGCGCAGCTTAGAAGTTCTGTCAGCCTTGTGGCGGAACCAAATTCATGCGCAGCCTGATCGCGAACAACGACAGTTGCATCGATAAAACGGAATATCTCAGCAGTGTTACGGGTTACGGAATTGCAATTAGAGCGGATATATAATTGACGCATTGCCTCTTCATCAAGACCGCGATAGAACATAACGGCATCATGGCTACCAACGTAGCTCTTGAAACCACCATGGTACTCTCCACCCCCCACCCCCCACCTCGCAGCCATCCTGTCACAATAGCTAACATACTCTCCAGGGCACAATCGTAGTCGAGCTCTACGCCGACCACGCCCCCAAAGTACGCCTGCCCCCCGCCTTCCCCCGTTCCCCACTTCATGTAGCCAACCTCTCCCCCCCATAACAGACATGCCAAAACTTCTCCACCCTCGCCCAACGCGGGTACTACAACAACCTGCTCATCCACCGCATCATCCCCAACTTCATGATCCAAACCGGCGACCCCACCGGCACGGGCCGGGGCGGCTCCTCCATCTACGGCGAGAAGTTCGCGGACGAGATCTCCCCCGAGCTCAAACACACCGGCGCTGGCATCCTCAGCATGGCGAATTCGGGGAAGGATACGAACGGGAGCCAGTTCTTTATTACGCTGGCGCCGACGCCCTGGTTGGATGGGAAGCATACGATTTTTGGGAGGGTGACGAGGGGGTTGGGGGTCCTCAAGAGGATGGGGTTGGTGAAGACGGGGGGGAGGATAGGCCGGTGGAGGAGGTGAGGGTGGTGAGGGCGTATGTGCTTGAGGAGGGTGGGGGGGAGGAGGAGTGAGTTGGGATGTTGGTGGGGGGTTTAGAAGTAGTGGTGGCTTTTAAAAATGGGTGGCGTTCGGACAATGATTTGACATTGGGAGTTAGATATAGATCTTTCAAGAATAAGATGATATACATATAGCGGTGGCTTTGGCTGGCACAACTATACGTTAAGTTCAAGCCATATCAGTGAGAGCCATTACTCGTGTCATACAAGGATATCACAGAACTAATACAAAGCGAACAGACACAGCAGTGGGAATTACGTTTTATTAGCCACTACATCGAAGCCCTCCAACCCCCATTCCCCCATCTCCCCATCACGGACTTTCCAAAGTATGTGAACTATCCGACCCCACCCTCCGCACCGCCTTCCCCTTCTTCCCCCCCCCCAGTCCCCAACCCCGGCATCTGATCCACCGTCTTCCCATCCACCGTAATCTTCCCCGACTTCCACTTCTTCACCACCCCCCCCCAATCCCCAATTTCTTCTTCGGATTAACCTTCAGCGTCGGTATCCTCGCCTTCTTCCTCGGACTCTCGCCTTCATCCTCATCGCCGTCGTCGTTGTAGTTCACACCCTCCAGGTCCTCGAGTGAGCGCTTCTGCGGACTCAGTTTGATGTTTGGAGTCGACCTCCTGCTCGTGGGAGGCGTCACACCGGATTGGCCATTGATCTTCATGATTGCTGCGCGCCCGCTTGCTCGCCCGCCACCTTTGTTATGTAGGTTCAGATGTCTCGCAAACACCTTGATATTAATATACCTCGGACACCTCGGACACAGCGTAGTAGGGAACGTAACAGGTTCGGCCACCGCCGGGGGTGGCGACGGGTCCGCGGAGTCGAATGACGAGTCCGGTCCGTCAAGCTGACTCCCGCTACTAGCCAAGAGATTCTTCGACTTCGACTTGCGATTCGCCGTACTGTCGTCCTTGGGAAATGGGAGCCCATAGATATCATGGCCCTGCTTATCAATATACGGATGCCTCTTACAGTATTCCACGCCCGGCTCCGGCTTGCGGCCACCATTCCCATCAGTCGGGTGTAGTAGTTTAGGAAGTCCGCATTTGGGGCAGCGGATCTCGTGGACGGTGGCTAGCGGATTGCCCTTGATTGTGACCAACCCGTCTTCGTATATAGCAGCATCGTTCTCAAGTCGTTTGGGGGGGGAGTGCTTTTGTTTTGAGGATTTCGAGGGCGTGGTTGGCTGATCGGGAAAGGCTTGGGCGGCTTCTTGCTCTATTAGTATAGCGGCTGTGTTTGCTTTGGCTATTCGTTCGTCGCGGTGCACTTTGAGGACTATGTCGTGGATTATGTTGTATAGTTCGTCGTCGAGGATTGGGTATGTCTGTGTGGATGCCTGTGAGCCTAAACTTCTGAATTGAGGGGGGCGAGAGGACTTACGTATGCATCTAGACTGTCTACCGCCTCGCCCTCTGGAGAGACAATTAATCGAGCTTGTTCTTCGGTATCGCTGGTATATGAAGCCATGGTGTGTTCTCGGTGCTCTGCCGTGACCCTCCGGCAGCCCTTGCAGAAATTTATATAAATTGAATCTGCAAACCCGCCCAGAATTAGCACCTCCACCTCCTCAAACAAATTATGCAAATAGTTAAACTCACAAAAGCAAGGAATCGTTATGTTGGTTGTCCAGTTTCACAGCCTCCAAAAGTCAGAGCTGGTAAACCGTAATGGTCCAAGAATTCATCGGCGATAGCGAAGTGAAACCCGCAGCCCTGGCCCAAGCTTGGGTCGGCAGTAAGTTGAGATCAGCGCCGGAAACGGCTCACCGCCTTGCTTATCACATGTAGTTGGGTTTGGCCCGAAGGAACATTTCCGAATAAACAACGTCTCTCTCAAAGACAAATTCCTTCCAACTCAGACCTGTCCTTTACGATATCTACCTCGACTCGCCATTTTCAACCATCAACCCCTTCTCCCCCTGTTTTCACGAACCTCACGCCAACAAATCCTCAAGCGGCGGGTGAGCGCGGACACATCCCACCGCCCACCATGGACAACAAAACCCTCCCTCCCCCCACACAATCCTCAATCCGCTCATTCTTCAAACCAAAATCACCCTCCTACGCCCTTCCCCCCTCCATCAACCCCCCCAAGGGCCTCCCCACCACATCCGTCACAGCGCCGCCACCATCCCCCCTCCCCCAATCCGCCACGTCGACCCCACCACCACCACCACCCGCCTCAACAACAGCACAACAACCCCCCGCGCCAACCACCGCCACAACCGCAACCACAAAGCCAATCCACCCCCAAGCCACCATCTCCCCCATCCTCCCCTCCCACATCCCAGCCCTGAAACGCATCAACGCCCTCCTCCTCTGCATCACCTACCCCGACTCCTTCTACACCCGGATCCTCGCCCCCTCCCCCACCCCCTCTTTCTCCCGCGCTATCCTCTGGTCCACCTCACCCTCCCAAACCACACCATCAGCAACTCCCCCGACATTGGTGGGGGGTGTGGTGTGTCGTCTCGAACCATCACCAGCGACAGGGGGGAGGGAGGAGGGGTCGGAGCAGCAGATTTATATACAATCCCTCGCCCTCCTCTCGCCTTACCGACACCTTGGGCTCGCGTCCGCAGCCCTCTCCTCCATCATAACCTCCATCGTGTCGGCTCCCCTCTCACCGCCTATAACGAGTTTGTATGCGCATGTGTGGACGGAGAATACAGAGGGGTTGGAGTGGTATAAGGCGCGGGGGTTTGAGGTTGAGGGAGGGGCCGTGGGGGGGTATTATAGGAGGTTAAGTCCGGATACGGCG
Source organism: Pseudogymnoascus destructans (assembly GCF_001641265.1). Classification (NCBI taxonomy): domain Eukaryota; kingdom Fungi; phylum Ascomycota; class Leotiomycetes; order Thelebolales; family Thelebolaceae; genus Pseudogymnoascus; species Pseudogymnoascus destructans. The sequence continues at coordinate 136,616 of NW_020167520.1, forward strand.
TGGGTTCTGCGGAGGAGGTTGGGGGCTAGGGATTATTTGGAGTATGGATCTAGCGGCGCTGGGGCTTCGGCTGCGACAAATGGGGGAGTGGTTTTGGGAAATAGAGCACCGCCGCCGCCGCCGCAGGGGAATGGGAACAAGGAAAATAGACGGCCCCCGCCAAAGACGGGGAACTCATACCAAACGATGGGGCCGGGGATGGAATGGAACGACCTCCCCACTGACATCCTTCTACCCGTCCCTCCCAGGCAGGGTGGAGGGAACGGGAGCGGGGTAGATGGCAGTGGACCCCCTTCGTCGGCTGTGTCGTCGAGGAGTAGTTCGGTGGTGGGGGGGAAGAAGAAGAGGGTTTATCCTGCTGCTGCTTTTGGGTCGTAGGATGGGGGAAGGGGGAGGAAGAGAAGGAAGGGGAGAAGGGAAGGGAAGAGGGGAGTGGGGACGGGAGATATATATGGGATGTGCTGTATGTACTACTGCATGATGGGGGGGTGAATGTATTTGATAGAGAGTAGATGGGAGATGTAGTTTGAGTGTGCATATGGAGAGGGGTACCCCCAACTGCGAGGTGTGGGGAAGAATATTGCCGTAAAAGAGAATAAAATATTTGTTGTTCTTCTTGTCTGCGTAGTCGTGAGTTCTTCGCCGCCAACCTCCCCTCTACCCCATACATCGGCTAAGAATAGACAGATAAAACACATACATAAAATAACCCTTTTAAATTCCGATAATGCTAGATAAAATGCATATATATATTTCCCCCACCCCACCATACCCAACCTAGCAATCCTAAAACACCCCAACGGGGTGCAGAGAAAGAACGCCTCATAGGACTTCGATCCTCACCCCCTCTGTCATCGACTATCATCACAGTTAGTAGATCAACCATCATCACAGTTAGTAGATTAACCATCATCACAGTTAGTAGATCAACCATCAACCCACCCTCCTCTTTCCCCCCTCCCCACTCCCCATCTCCCTCGCCAGCCACCAACTAAACCACCGCTTAAACCGTCTCCTTCACCCCCTCAGCCACAAGCGCAATCAACGCCGCCCCAACCCCACTCCCATCCTTCGCAATCCCAATCCTCACCCTCCTCTCCCCGCTCTTCCCCATGCCGTCCACCTTCCGCAGGGCAGCGCGCATATGCTCTTCGAAAGCGGGGTAGAACTCGACGAGCGAGCCGTCGACGCCTACATCTACAATGTCATCTTCCCAGACCTCTGCGCCAGCCGCACCAGAGGAAGTGTCGAGACGCCCACTCTGCACGACGATAGCACCCACAGCCACGGCAGAGAGACGTGCAGCACGGCGTCCGATGGCGTAAGCGATGGTCTTAATCGCCTTCGCATCCTCAACATTCGCCTGCTTAACAGCGAGTTGCACTGCAATCTCCTTCCTCAGCGCCGCAAGGTCGTCACTCTCATCCGCTGCCGCAACAGAGAGAATGCTGCTATCCACCCCACTGTGCGTCTTCAACGGCGACGTACTCTCGATTGCCGCGGCATCGGTGAAGATCAGGTTATCCTTGTGCAGAGCCAGGATAGCGAGACGGAGGAGTTCACCAAGGAACATTCCCGAGACGCGCTTCTCGAACATTTGGATCCCCGGGTTGACTGAGGCGGTGTCGAGATCCCTGTCGTAAACGGTGGTGGGGAGGACGGTGAGTTCGTTATCGAAGGAGCCCCATTCGGTGTTAACCACCATTTGCCCCGTGGACTTGTCGTACGCGCCCTCAAGGCCCTTCTTGATATTCGCCAGTTTCTCGACATACGCGCCGTTCGTGCCCGTTCCGAAGATGGCGCCGAGGACGGTGGGGGTTTTGCCGGGGGATGTGTACGAGCGCGACATCAGCGTTCCGACCGTGTCGTTGACGAGGGCGGAGACGCGGACGGGGAGGTGGAGGGCGTCAATCGCGTCCTGGAGGAGTTGGCAGACATCCTTCCCCACCGCATCGGCGATATCAAAGCCCTTAGTCCAGCGAATCAGGGTGCCGCGGTTAATGCCGATCTGGTGGACGGGGAAGGAGAAGGTGAAGCCGAGCTTGAAGATGTTTTCGTCTCTGTAGCCGGCGGGGGAGGAGGCGGCGGTATTGCGGCGGCGGAGGTGCGATTCGAAGTGCTCCTCGTGGTGCTCTTTGAGGAAGAGCCCGATTTGCTTGGCGAGGAAATCAAACAGCTCCTTTGCGGTCTTGGCGATCATTAGTTCTTTCGGGATCGCGACTTTGGATTGCGTGAGGGTGAAGGTCGTGTCGCCGTGCAGGTGGATGGAGCAGACGCGGAAGTTGGTTCCGCCGAGGTCGACGGCGAGGTAGACGCCCTGGGTGTGTGTTAGCTGTGTTCGCGCCAGTTGGGGTTTAAGTAGTTCTCACCTTCTCTGTGCCGTTGGGAACGCCGGTAACGTATGTGGGGATCTGGCTCATCGAGGTTCCATCCTTCAGCAGGCCCTCCTCTGTAAATTCGTTATTCCCGGCTCCCTGGCATCGTGTGACGTGGGTTACATACGCATCTGGGTAATGAAATGTTTCCCCGCCTTGAGCACCTCATCATCGGTGTAGTCGAACTCCTTGGCCACGCGCTGCGCGGCTTCCTGAAGAGGAGAAGACATGCTGCCCACTTGCGAGATGTGTGTTGTTGGGAGGAGGAAGGGGTGCGGGCACTCGCAGACAGCTTGCGCGGGTGCAGGATTCGTGGAGGGAGGGCGGAATGTAGAAGACGGCGAGCTTATTGGGGTTTGGAGGAAGCTCGAGGGGCCGGTGAAGAAGAACTGGATGAACTATAGGTGATGGCTCAGTCAGCGTTCTGGGGTGATGACATGAGCGATTATGTGCATTTAGTATCTTACTAGGGCTAGGACGATGCCGGCGACGGAGATGAGACGAACAAGGCCGATTGGATTTGAAGGGGAGCAATATAGGGCCGAGAAGAGACCTATATTTTTGTGAGAAGTGATTGATTGTGGAGGGGTTGAAGCCACACTTGGCGGGGTCGATGACGAGGTGAGGGGAGAGAGTACTTCCAGTACGGAGCTGGTATGTGACTGTACGGTTCGGCGGTACAGCCAGCGGAAGTCGGCGTAGGGTACAGAGGAAAAAGAAACTGTAGTTTGTAGGTCGTAGGTCGTAGCTTGGTCGGACGCGGCGGGGACCTCATGTTTAGTGGGTTGTGGGGGGTTTTTGGGTGGTTTTGGGTGGTTTTGGTTGGTTTGGGGTGGTTTTGGCCTGGTTTTTGGCGGGTTGGGCAGGAAAGTAGGACCGAGAATGGCGGATTGGGACATAAAGTAAGTAGCAAGTAGGGTACTCGAGTAGTACGGGGTTTCAGCAAGAGACACACGACAGCGACGACGAGGGATTGATTGGAGAGTAAGAGGATAGTAGAGCAGAGTCAAGATTGATGTAATTGTATGTGAAGCTGTGTAAATTATAGAGATGGAGAGAGAGGAGAGGGGGGGGGGAATGATTCGAGCCGGAGGTAAGATTGCAGGCGCTACAGGCGCTACAGGCGCTACAGGCGCTACAGGCGTGTAATGGGAGGAAAGTTGGGGGTAGAGACAGAGTAGTACTGGCCAGATTGACATGAAGCATTTGATAGTATGGAGATCTGTACAGTTCGGGTAGGAAGAAGGGAAGATAGACAGGTCAACGACCCAACCACCAAGACGCCACAGTCCGACCGGTGAGGAGGGCTATAAGCGCCAAGAGGACTCGCTCCAATAGGAGACAAGTGGAGGCATTGGAATTGATTGGAATTGGAGACGATGACAATATATATATATGTCTATTTGCTTTAGATGCGAGGCCGTTATGTATATTTCGTGGCTGTGGCGGTGGCTGTGGCGGTGGCTGTGGCTAACCTCATATCCTCACCGGATGCAGGACGGTGCAGTGCCTCCTAATAGAAGTGACTCCCATTTCTAATCAAGTGACTTCACCCACCACCCCCACTACCACCAATCTGCCAGTACCACCACTACTCAGCGCTCGTACCACGCACTAATCTGGTCTGCCACTCCCACTAGCCATCCACTCACTGCCACTCCCACTAACCATCTGCCACTCCCACTAACCATCCACTAACCATCCACTAACCACCCACTAACCATCCACTAACCACCCACTAACCATCCACTAACCATACACTAACCATCCACCAGCCATCCACTACCCATTCACTAACCATCCACTAACCATTCCACTAACCATCCACTAACCATCCACCATCCACTAACCATTCACTAACCATCCACTAACCACTAACCATCCACTAACCATCCACTAACCATCCACCATCCACTAACCATCCACTAGCCATCCACTAACCATTCACTAACCATCCACTAACCACTAACCATCCACTAACCATCCACTAACCATCCACCATCCACTAACCATCCACTACCCACTAACCATCCACTAACCATCCACTACCATCCCCTACCATCCACTACCATCCACTACCATCCCCTACCATCCCCTACCATCCCCTACCATCCCCTACCATCCCCTACCATCCCCTACCATCCCCTACCATCCCCTACCATCCACTACCATCCACTACCCATCCACTACCCATCCACTACCCATCCACTAACCACGCCCTCTTCCCCCTGTTCGCACCCTGCCATCCCCTGCCATCCCCTTTCTATGGTATCCCAGATATCCCGCCTACGTATGTACATTTCTGTTAGAGGTACTTGCATACACACACAAATACAGAACCCCCAATATGTATCTATAATGTATTCTTAGTCGAACTGTACCTCTACCCATCACATCCCACTCCCCAAATCCTTCTCCCTCCACCAACAACAACCACCCACTACCACAGCCCATCCTCATCCTCATCTTCATCCTCATCCTCATCCTCGAATCCTCGAATCCCATCATCTCATCCCAGCCCAAGTCCAGCTCAGCCCACAGCCGCACTCCTTCTCCTTCAATAACAGTAATTCCCATTATCCATCCCCCCCCCCTCCAACGACAACCCCCATCCCTCTTCAACTTTTCAACGACAACCCCCATCCCCCTCTTCAACCTTTCAATTCAACAACAACAACCCCATCCCCCTCCTCCACTCATACCCACACCTATCCCACCCTAAACCCACCACCCTGAATTGGTCCTGCGGCTGTCAACATCTGACACAAAGCTGACCTCTTCTCCCCCTCCCGCCCGACTCCCGCCTTTGAACACTCCTACCACTACCCACACTCGCTCTTCTTTTGTTCCTCTACATCCTCTCCTCTCCCCCCCCCCCCAACCTCCTTCTCCTCCCTCCTCGCGCCCTTTCCTTCTTAATGAGTTCTACCAGCTCGCGCTTCAAAGGATTCGGCTTCGGATCAAAGCGCAAATCGCCCGCAGGTCCAGGCATCCCACCACCAACCCAGCCGTCGCCGCTCCAGCAGCAACGACAACCGCCGCAACAGCAGCAGCAGCCCCTCCCACCCCAACAGCAACTGCCACATAACCCCCAACTCGCCGGCCAGCCCGTCCGCCCCGGCCCCCTCTCCCAATCAAGCTCCTCGAGCAGCCTCGTCATGAACCAGCACCCAGGCGCCGGTCCTCGCCCACCGAGCTACACGGGTTATCCGCCTGGCGTCGCGCAGGGCAGAGCAGGAAGCCCGAACATGGTCCCAGGGAACCCGTGCACGCCGCCGTCGCAGGTCCTTGGTGGTCTGCCACCTATCAATACCGCTCCAGGGGGTTATCCCCAGCAGCAACAGCAGCATATGGGGGCTCCGTCGCAGCTCCCTGGCGGTCCGCCGGGGTATGGTGGACAGCAGCCTTATGCCCCGCAGGGTGGTATGGTGCCTGCGCCGTATACGAGGAATAACGCAGTGGAGGTGGAAGGTGCGGGGAGAAGCAAATCGCAGCTGATTGTTGGTATTGATTTTGTGAGTTCTCCATCTTTGACACCCCGGGACGGGCCTTCCCGAGACGAGCACGGCAGAAGCTAATAAGACTTCAAGGGTACTACTTTCTCCGGCGTGGCTTTTGCCTTCATCTCGAATGATAATGCCGAGCCGAAGGAGGATATTATTACGGAGTGGCCTGGTGCGGGTATATACACGAAGCAGAAGGTGACCAGAGCGGGATGATCCAACAGGTCGCGGGAATATCAACTAACATCTACAGATCCCCACCGTCCTCTACTATGACCAGTACCAAAAGGTCGTCGGCTGGGGCCCCGACATCGCCGACGCGTTGGCGCCAACCGGCTACCCCAAGCCCGGCGTCCAAAAGGTCGAGTGGTTCAAGCTGCAACTGATGCTCTCCGGAAACACCTACATCGACCCGATCAACCTCCCCCCGCTTCCCCCCGGGAAGTCCGAGATCGACGTCGCCGCCGACTACCTCTTCAAGCTGCGCCAGGCCATGCGCAACCAGCTGCAGAAGTCCCTCGGCGAGGTCTTCAACCGCGAGGAGCGAAACATCAAGTACTTCCTCACCGTCCCCGCCATCTGGAACGACGCCGGAAAGGCCGCCACGCGCGCCGCCGCCATCCAGGCCGGGTTCCTGCGCGATGAGAACGATAACCGCCTCACCCTGATCACCGAGCCCGAAGCCGCCGCGATGTTCTGCGCCAAAGCCGGACTACTAAACCTCAAGGTGCACGACGCGATCCTGATCGTCGACTGTGGTGGTGGAACCGTCGATCTGATCGCCTACGAAGTCGAAGAGGAGTCCCCCTTCACAGTCGCCGAGTGCACCGCCGGCTCCGGCGACAGCTGCGGCTCCACGGCCCTCAACCGTAACTTCAGCAACATCCTTCGCACCAAGATCCGCAAGATGAAACTCCCCGAGGGATCCCGCACCGCCGGGCGCGTGTACGCAAAGTGCATCATGGACTTTGAGAATCGCATCAAGGCGGATTTCAGGAATAATAACCAGAAGTGGGCTGTTGATGTTGGGATCGAGGCTGAGTTCCCCGATGCGGGGATTGAGGAGGGGTACATGACTTTTACCAACGAGGAGATCTTGCAGTGTTTCGAGCCGGTTGTTAACCGCATCTTGGAGTTGGTGAGGAACCAGATTATTGCGATCCAGGCGCAGAATCGCACTCTGCAGAATGTCCTTGTGGTGGGAGGGTTTGGAGCCAGCGAATACCTGTTCCAGCAGATCAAACTCCACGTCCCCCCGCAGTTCCAGGCTAAGGTCGTCAGACCCATGGACTCCGTCGCCGCCATCGTCAAGGGTGCCGTCACAGCCGGTATCTCGGAGCGCGTCGTCACATCCCGTGTAGCGCGCCGTCACTACCTCATGGCTACGCTGCAGCCGTTTAAGGAGGGGCACCATCCGGAGGCGTATAGGGTGCCCAGTTTGGATGGGAAGGATAGGTGTAAGTTCACAAGGCAGATCTTTGTGCAGAAGGGGCAGAGGGTAAAGATTGGGGAGCCGGTGAAGGTGTCGTTCTTTAGGCAGGTGGCGCCGGGGGCGACGCTGATGTATGAGGATATTTTGTATGCCTGTGATGATGAGATTTGTCCGGAGTATACGAAGGATCCCAGTATGTTATTCTTTCCCCACCACCCCACCTCACCCCGAGAAGCAAATATGCAAGGACATGACTAACAAGCGAATAGGAGTCAAGGAAGTCGTAACACTCACATCCGACCTCTCGCGCAAGAACCTGGAGAAGGACTTTGAGCGCATGGATACCCCCCAGGGAACCTTCTACCGCGTGTACTTTGACATCTACCTCACGCTCGATGGCTCGGAATTCAATGCTGAGCTGGTTTGTCAGGGTGAGGTGATGGGGAGGTGTACGTCGAGGTTCCGTTAAGTGGTTGAGTGCTTCAGTGCTGTGGTGGTTGTGGTTGTGGTTGTGGTTTGGTTGTGGTTGTGTCGTGGTGAAGCGGGGGTGGAAAAGGGGAAGATGGGAAGAAATACCAGCTCGGGGAGGTAGTTGAGAAAAATAGGGAGTCAATCTATTGATTTTGATTCTGAGGGGGGTATAAATGGAAAAGAGGATTGCGGATTCACGACCATACGTTCCAGTTGGGATCGAAGCAATGAGCTGGACAGATGGAGACGGAGATGTGGATGAAAGAGGTAGTTAGAGAAATTTTACATTTGCCCAACGAGCGAGCGAGAAGCGGGGATTTTTTCTATCTGGCTTTTTTGCTTTTATTTTTGATGGGCTTGGGGATAAGGGGGCGGTTTGGCTTGGTTTGGTTTGAGCGAAGGAGAAGGGGGTTTGGAGATTGGAGATACATCGGCTGGGCGTTTTTACGATTTCTCTTAAAAAATATGACAGTTAAATGGAAAGGTTGTCTTTAAACATAACGTATATATGAACGAGTGTGTCAAAGTATGTGGTGAATGTGTATAATGGAGTTTTGAGTGGTGTGTAGTACGCATAAGAACGAGGAGCGCGAGGTGATCATGATCCCCACAGACGGCGAAACTACGGGATATGTCATATTTAAACGTCACGCCGTTTACAGCTCTGTGATTAGTTGGGTCTCAACGTGTATTCTCATTCTATAGCTGCTGGTGTAGGGCCGTGGTGGTCGGGGCGGCGGTTACCTGGTCGTGGGGGTAGTGCTACCCGGGGGGCGACATGTCGGTGGGATGTTGGCGGAGGGGGTAATGGCAGGGACGGAGGCGGCGGGAAGAGAAGTAGGAAGGAGGCGGTGGTGAGAGGTGGGCGAGGGGAGAATAGTCGGCGGTGACATCGCGCCTACCCTCTCGGGCTGAGTCTTGTGCGCCCCCATGAGCTGTTTGTGATGGGTGTGTAGCTTGTTCGAACTCCTGCCTTCGTGGCGCACGAGCACATGTGAATAGTCATAAATTTTGTATTGACGGGCCTCGGTGGGCAGATTCTAAAAAATGGGTATATACGGCGCCGTCCCCCCTTTCCCCAGTAGAGCGCCAAAAATACAATCCAACCCAACCCAGCCACTCATCCATTGCCACAGCCATCACAACAGACTGCGCGGCTGTGTCTGCTTCGTTCTGGGCGCGTCCCACAGCCACCACAACAGACACAGCCCAACAACCACCCCCTCACCAAAACAACACCCAAACACAAACAACCACAACCAACGCCCCCAAACTCCCCTCCCTCCCTCCCCTCCCCCCAACCGCAGCCGCAACCCCCTCAACCCCCCCCACCTTCCCCTCCCTCGCCACCCTCCACACCTCATCTGTGACCTCCCCTCCCGCCACCACCCCCAGCTCCTCCCCAAACACATCCAAGATATTCGAGCTCCCCCCCCCGGACAAAACGTGACTTCCCACCCCCCACCGCTAGGTATACTAAACGTCGATTCCCCGTCATCGTAAGCGAAGCTATACGCATCTGGACAGACTCTCTTGGCGTTGTGGGAGTCCAGTCCGGGCGAACAGGTGGAGGCTGTGGAGTGGGAGGCGGTGCAGCAGTCGCTTTCGGAGCCGGTGGCGGCGCAGGGGGAGAGACAGGGGGAGAAGGGGGGGCGGGAAATGTGGTCGTCTGGGAGGGGGAATGCGCCGTCCCCTGGCTTGGCTGGAGGTTGGAGGAGGAGAGGGAATGGACACCAGCGTGTGAGATCCTGGGCGGGGATGCGTGGTGTCGGGTATGTTGCGTTTGCGTTCGTGGAAGGGGAGGCGGAGTAGGGTGGTGTGGCGATGCAGGAGGGGTTTGTGAGGTTTGGTGGGATGGGGAGGGGGAGGGAGAGGGGGAGGTTGTAGCCGTCTACCAGGGAGATGTCGTAGAAGGAGTTGGTTTTGTTTGCGCCGGATTGGAGGGCGATTTCGAAGAGGGTTGCGGGGGGGTTGCCCTGGTGTGGTGTTAGATTCGGATTTTATTTTGAGAGGGAGGGAGGGGGATATACGGTAACAACACAGTCTAACACGCCGGCGCAGTCGCCCGTGTCGCATGCATTTCTGCCCCCATCAGCATTGAAACTGCAATTCGTTCGCGCCCACACGCGGCCCTGCCAGTCTTGAGACACCGATAGCTCTTTTGACGCCTTAGGCGCGAGCTCGAAGCCGTGGGTCAACGGGCCACGGCCTTCTTGAGTCGCAAGGGCAGGCCAGATAGTGGCGGGACATGAATTGGTGATTTTGATGGGGATACCAGCATCTGCGGTAGCGTTATGCCCTCCAGCTTCGAGGCCTGTGGCGGCGGCGAGTAATAGGAAGGAGGAGAGAGCGCGACGGGAAGCTGGAATCGAGTGATTCTTCTGGGACGAAGATGGCTGCCCGTGGGCGCTCATTAGGCCAGTATGCTTCTAGGGGGTCCTAGAAAGCTGTGGCCGTTCAATTGGTGACGTCCGTCCCAGGACAAATATTATAGAGCTGTAGCGGAACAGCGAACGCGCGGGTGACAGTGATAATATAACGTAGGCGTTAGCTACACCCTTATAACAAATCCATGGAAGCCACAGTATCTGTCAAAACCAGCGAGGACAATAACAGCAAACATGAAGTATGTAAGGGAGTAGACAGACAAATCTATCTATATAAGATCGACGCCGTCATGAGTGGAGGCCACAATCCTGCTCCACGACCGCCCGACATCATCGCCTTCCATTGGCATGGCACAAGGTGGTCGATGCGATGGTGACGTATATGCAGGGTCGTGGGGTCAACGGGACGAGGCTGGGAAACAATAGGGTGTAGATGTTTCAGGGATAAACTTGGTTTGGGTGGTGTTAGGGGGGGTGGCGGGGTGGCGGGAAGGCAAGGACGGCAATGAGATGTGGTGAGATGTGGCGAGATGTGGCGGGAGAGATGGATATGAGACATTGGCTGTGATTCTGTGGACTTGGGATGGAAGATCTCTTCAGATGATAGTAGACATAGTCGAAGCTTATTGGGGATATGTCATGTGCGGATATGAGCGGAGGTAAGGGATGAGGCCAACGATGGATGGGAGGTTTAATCACTTGAAACTAGGAGTGTCGGATGTCTGAGAAGGGTACCACTTGGTGGATGCGAGGGGGGGGAAACTATCAAATATTGATTTATTCAGCAAAAACTCCATAAACTCAAGAAACATTTACATTCAGCGTCGCATCAAAGTCTGATAACGAGATCTTTCTATAAGTGAGTAAGTAAAACTGGTAGCCTCGTCAGCCTTGCCCCTCCCTTGACACCTGACACCTGATAAGAAACGCCAGTGATAAGTCAGTGATAAGCCAGTGATAAGCCTTGACTTCAGTATGACGCACCAAATGCCTGCTGTCAAATGCATCGAGTATGGTTCTTGTTCTTGTAATGTTTTTTGTATGTTTTTGTGCAAATACCACCGAGTACTGGCCGTTCGTTACTGTACCATGTGTACAAAGTGCGTGTTCAAGTGCCACAGTCGAACCAAAGCTTACCCCTCCACCATCTAAGTCTGTTCCCCTCCGTTACTCCATCTGTGCGCCCCAAGGGCTTACTCCGCAGTGAGCAGCCACAGACAGGTCTAGTAAATTCCCACGGCTTTTAATTACCCGGTCGTGCGGTAGACACAGCCCTTCAAGCGAATGCGCCTTGTTACCTCTTCTTGCCACTGGTTGGTTCTTCGTCGAAATCGCTGTCAGAGTTGCTCCCTGTTGGTCCCTCGTCTTCCTCCTCCTCAGCATCGATGAAGTCGCCCTGGTTCTGGAGCACATATTCGGCCTTCTGTAATAAGTCTCGCAGTTCGGTGTTTGCGGGATTGACGAGATCGGCTGCCTTTAGCTTTGCTTTGTTGCGGATCCTGCAGTTCGAGCTTTGGTCAGCTTGGGTCACAATATTGTACTGCTACCTCCATGGGTATAACTGACTTGGGATCACTTCCAGCTTCCAGCATCATATCAATCAGACTTATTCCATACTCGTGGTTCTCCGCGGATTGCTCATTCACCCAGCGCACGGCATAGTGAAGTGGGGTGTCGCCCTCCCTCTTGTTGATGGGGTCGCATTCGAATCCTTCTTGGTCGAGGAGCATATCGATTATCTCGTCTGAAGTAGAATTAGTAAATCTATAGCTTTATGTAATCTCCAATAGTAGCCTCTTGAAGGTATCATAGGGTCGTGCTTACAATGCCCATTCGCAGCAGCCTCGTGGTATGCATAGTTGCCCAAGACGCTCCTCGATTCGTTCAGCAGTTTGGCGGCGGCTTCGGGCGATGAGCACTCCTCGATAACTGAGCTTAGAAGCTCGGTGTTGTTCCTCCTACACGCCTCGATGATAAGCTCCGACGGCTTCGCACCCTATAAATTGGTCAGCTTCAACGTTCAGAGTAGGAACAACTTGGCGAGTGCAAACATGGCCTGCGAGTGGCCACGAAAGCATAAAACCATCATCTTCTTACCTCATGCTCCTGATCCTGCTCCGGACCATTTCTGAGATCGGCCATCTGGGCGTTTAATCGGCCTCCAGTTATGGCGTCAGCTACTTTCGGATACCACCAGGACCCCGCAGATCCGTCTCGTCAGAAAGTAAGAGAGGCTATCGCAGTCGAGATGTAACTGGTGTTGGTGTGTATAGGCGTCGAGTATTGCTGTATGCCTAATTATTTCTCAGGGCAAATAGAGGGGAGATAGAAGTGTTTATCGCAGGGGTAGCCTTAATATGCTTCGCCCAACACATCCGCGAGCCCAGTCGGCTCGGATTAACCTTTCGGAAGCGGGGAATAATTTCTAGAGACTTTGGGTCACCCATCCACGCCGACTTCGATCGCATTGAAATAGCAGATCAAACCCATTCAGTTATTTCGGTGTACTGTCTTCTGTTGGATACCGTACAGCTTGAGCAATGCTGCTATGTATGTAACATGAAGTCTACTATTTGTAACGGCTGCTAACGACAACAGTTTGCCCCAACTGCTGCAATGTTCTCACGGTCTCGCCAGTTCCGCCCTTAGCTGGTAACTCGGACGACGACCCAGCTGCTGCCGCCGTAGGCCAAAACCGACTCGAGTGCAGGACATGCCCATACCAGTACCTCCTCACGAAGCGGTACTTTGAGCGCAAGACCTTCACCCGCACCGAGCGCGAGGATGTGTTCGGTGGACCAGGCGCGTGGGACGATGCACAGAAGGCCGAAGTACAGTGTCCTAGGGAAGGCTGCGATTCCAACGAAGCCGCTTTCTTCCAGGTCCAGATCAGAAGTGCGGATGAGCCTATGACGAGCTTTTACAAGGTATGTTGAGGGACATGGGTATATTGGCGTGCAAATGCTAACGGACTGGGAACAGTGCATGACCTGCAATAACAGATGGAGAGAGAATTAAAAGTCCGATATCAACACCGATACACGATACTTAAACCTGGTACATGATAACGGAAGCGGCGTCAAGGCGTCGAGGATGGCAGAGATACCCTTGGAGCATAAGGAGTTGGGAAGCCGTTCTGAATTAGCAAGGCGTTGATTGGCATGAATTGAACACTGGGATGGCATGACTTGATCTTCTGCCCAGAGTATTTGAGAGTTTATATCAACAGTCGGTGAGAGTTTGTGCCAATAAGTCGTAAATTGCTTGGGAGCATGGCGGTGACGCACCCCAAGAAAAAGGCAAAGCCGAAAAGGAAGCCACGACATATCCGGCGCCCCCGTGACATAGGCAAAACCTCGGCAACCAAATCGACAACAAATTGCAATAGCAACTACATGTGCAGTAGATAGATGAGAGTGATCATAAATGAATATAAACGTTAAATCGGATCATGCGAGCGTAAATTTTGCGCTCGGATTTCATGTAAGTTACCACATGCATGCACGGGGCAGCACCCCGCCAATAGCCGCCCCAGACATTTCGCGGCAAACGAGTTTAGCGCGTAGCTTATGAAAAAGTTCGTCTCCATATAAATTCGGGCAATGCTCGGAAAACCCTCCCTTTTGCTCCCCCCAAAAATGTATTCAAACGCTCCTCTGCAAGCTTCCACTGAGCTTGTGCTTACCCTACACCAACACCAGGTTGCAGTTGGGTGAAGCAGTTATCCCTCTGGATAATCCGTGATACCCTTTTTCAACCTACAATTTCGATTGAAGTTAGTGCTCGACACTTTGAAGTGCCGACATCACTCAACCCACTACACTCAATTTCGTTGCGCTCTTTCGCAACTTCTGGGAGCACACGACCTCGGATATCTTGCGTACGACACCTCAGGTCGTACTATTTTTGAGGGTACGTAGCCGTCAGTTGTGCATTCTGCACAGGTTTGAGCGATTTCCGTCATGATGATTTTATTTGAAAAAAAGATGTTAGACTTCTTAGCTATTCTGCTGATAAACCAAATATTCCTGAACCTCCATACCACCTCCTCTGTTCTATTTTACTTTGCAATGCTTGAGCAGTTTTGCTAACGGGAGTGATAGATTCCTAGTCGCACAATTGATCCGTCGATATGTGTGGAATTTTGGGGTTGATCCTTGGCGACATTGAAGATCCGTCTTCCACAACAGCGGCGGCCGACCTTCACGATGCCCTGTACTATCTTCAACACAGAGGACAAGATGCTTGCGGTATAGCAACCTGTGCATCTGGTGGACGCATCTACCAGTGCAAGGGAAATGGAATGGCCGCCAAGGTCTTCCATGACGGCTCCCGTGTCCAAGACCTCCCCGGTTTCATGGGACTCGGGCATCTACGATACCCGACGGCGGGTAGCAGCGCCAGCGCGGAAGCACAGCCATTCTATGTCAACAGCCCCTACGGGATTACGCTCGCGCACAACGGAAACCTCATCAATGCCGAGGAGCTCCGAAAGTTCTTGGATATTGATGCTCACCGTCACATCAACACCGAGAGTGACAGCGAGTTGATGCTTAACATCTTTGCCAACGAGCTCAACGAGACTGGAAAGGCTCGTGTCAACGAGGAAGATATTTTCTCGGCGTTGACGAGGATGTACAAGAGGTGCGTCGGAGGATGGGCCTGTACTGCCATGTTGGCTGGCTTTGGAATCCTCGGGTTCCGTGATCCTTACGGCATTCGCCCGCTTGTCCTTGGATCCAGGTCTTCTGGTACTCTCAAGGGAGCAACCGATTACATGATGGCATCCGAGTCTGTCGCTCTTCGCCAGTTGGGGTTCACCAACATCGTTGACATTCTTCCCGGCCAGGCCGTTATCCTGAGGAAGGGTGCCGAGCCAGTGTTCCGCCAGGTAGTACCACAACTGGCTTATTCCCCTGACATCTTTGAGTTTGTCTACTTTGCTCGCCCAGATACTATTATCGATGGTATTAGCGTTCAAAGGAGTCGGGTCAATATGGGTTACAAGCTTGCTGATACCATCGTCAAGACACTCGGTGCGGAAGCTATCAAAGATATCGATGTTGTTATTCCAATTCCGGAAACTTCGAATACTGCTGCGGCTGCACTTGCTGAGAAGCTCAAGTTGCCGTATTCCCAAGGCTTTGTCAAGAACAGATACGTGTTCCGCACCTTCATCATGCCTGGCCAGGGCAACCGCCAGAAGAGCGTTCGGAGGAAACTCAGCGCTATGGAGTCCGAGTTCCGTGGACGCACCGTCCTGCTCGTCGATGACAGTATAGTCCGCGGCACCACGTCTCGGGAGATTGTCAGCATGGCAAGGGAAGCCGGTGCGCACAAAGTCATCTTCGCAAGTTGTTCGCCTCCCATCACCCATGCTCATATCTACGGTATCGACCTGGCTTCTCCATTGGAGCTTATCGCCCACAACCGCGACAGGCACGCCATTGCCAAGCACATCGGTGCTGAGGAGGTCATCTTCCAGACACTTGACGATCTCACGGCTTCGTGTGCAGAGTTATCCCCGCGTGATCCTGCCACTCAAGAGTTCGAGGTCGGTGTCTTCTGCGGTAAATACGCAACCCCGGTTACGGATGGCTACTTTGAGCACCTTGAGAAGCTTCGCGGTGAGAGCCGCAAGATGAAGGTGCTTGAGACTGCAAAGGACAATGTCTTGAACGGTGTCGCTGATGAGGAGGACATCAATGTGATCACCCAAGGAATCGCTGTCACATCAAAGAGTGAAGTTATCCCGGATGCGCCTGATAACAGCAATGGTGCCGTACATGATTATGAGGAGGCTGGCCATGCTCGCCGTAAGAAGGAGAGAGAAGATGCTACTGGTGGTACTGCCACACTTGTGAGGGATCGTGTTGATATCAGGTATGAATCTCCCACCTACTTTTGTAAAACCTAATACTAACCATTTTTCAGTCTACATAATTTCGCCAATGAGCCTAGATCTGGTTACGAATAAACGACGCAATTTTGGGTATGGAGCATTTGGACTGGTTCTGTTTTGATGATAGATGGTGGAGAGAAGGCGTTTATGGTTGGACTCATAGACTCGGTCTCTCTATTCGAGTGAAGATGCCGCTATAGCCATATCTTGTAGACGCCTCTATACAATTCGATATGAATTACACATTGTAACAATGAGTCCAGTTGCCTGAGCTATTGACTTGAATATTCACTTAACCCAAGGGTTGCCATGATGTTGGTAACTTTTGGCGCTAAACTTTATCTGGCTAACCACCACCAATTCACCATCCTACATCTACTCACAACTGCGAGTTGTCCCTCTCAACCACATACACACTCAATGCAACGAAGCCTCCCAATGAATGGAAAGTTTCGCAGCCCCCCCAAGTCCCAATTGATTGGGGTATAACCTCATACTGCGTCATTCTCCAAGAGTATCTGTCACTTCTGCACCATACGGAGTATTCACTCGTGAGATCAGGAGTTTTTTCACCACTCTGAACAACTATATATATATACCGTTCACAGTTTGTGGGAGTCATTCTGTTTTCCCTTGTTGGTTCACTACATCCCATCTTCAGATTCATTGTATTTCATACTCACCGGTCGGAAAGGCCCTGTTTCATATCGTTACCAGGCCTCATTCTCTGAATTTGTGTCTGCAGGAAGGCTCGTGCCTGATCATCTAATACCGTCTATTCATTATAACATCATGAGCTTGACTGGTCCTACTCTTTTTTACCAGTGAACGGCACCATGGTAACCCGTGCTGCTGCCAAGCACGAGGCTGAGTTCCTTGGTCAGGCCATTGACGAAAAGCCTGTCTTGGTCGAGCAGTCAATTGTCTCCGCAGTGGCGAAGAAGCCAAAACGTGCTACCAAGAAGACCAGTTCAGTGTCAACTCAGGTTGCCACAAAATTCAAAGTGATATTCAACTCGAAGTTGGACAACGAACTGGTGGTGGAGCCATTGTTGCCCGGAAGCGAGAACAATGTATTGTCAACCAACGTCCAAGCGCACAAAGGGACACAAGACAAAGCCGATGGGGTTAATGGCATCATTTTGAAAACTCCGGCCAAGAGAAACCCCAGGAAGCGAAAGGTCGATGATGTCAATGGCGCAACTGTCAATGGCGAAATTGTCAAGGGAGGATGGGATGAGCTTCCCCACAACCTGGGCACTGCCGCTGCTGCCGACAACGCAACAGAAAGTCCCTCGCTGCCAATTACCCCGCCTGATTCTGTGACTCGCAAGAAGGCACACACTTCTCGGGCAAAGAAGAAGGTCGATGGTGCAGTTGCTGTCAAAGATGAGAAAATTGCAACTCCAGACCTTGAAGTAAAACAGGAAGAATCCCTGGAAAACACAAGTCAAGAGGATACTCAGACCAAACCGAAAGTCAGCAGGCGACGAGCTCCGAAGAAAAAGGCCAAAGGCACTAAGGTCTTGGCCGAGACCAACACTGCTGTCATTGAGCAAAATGAGTTGACCAACGGGTTCAAATCGGAAGAGATTGAGGACAAGAAAGCCGCTCCAAAACGCAAAAGAAAGGCTGCGGCCACAAAGACGGGAACTTCAGCCAAGAGAGCCAAACTACTGGAATCTGACGATGCCAACGACGCCGATGTCGAAGACCAGAAACCCAAAAAGGCTCGGGCCTGCAGAGTAGCTAAGAAAGTTGACATATCCCAAGCTGTACAAGACCAGGTGGAAAAACTCATTGATGGAAATGAAATTCTTAAAAAGGCCACGAAGCCCAGGAAGCCCAAGAAGAATAAATATGGACTTACCCCTGGAGTAACTCCGTATCCAGATTTCCTAATGCCCACGCTCGAAGCATGCCTGGAGGTGAAAAATCTTCTTTCTGAGGTACACGGTGTTGTTGAACAGCCAAAGGCAATCCCGCCTCCCTCTCTAGAGGTGACCGGTTGTGGAGAAGTTCCGTCTGTCCTCGATGCACTCATCCGGACTCGCCTTAGTGCAGCAACGACTAGCACAAACTCAGGATATGCTTTTGCAGGTCTAGTTTCCAAGTTTGGAATCCTCAAGGTGGGAATCGGAAAAGGCAGTGTAAACTGGAACAAGGTCCGCGAAGCCGACGTCAAGGATATCGAGGCTGCAATCAAGCGGGGCGGTCTAGGAAAGTCGAAGAGCATAGACATTAAAAAGATTCTCGACATGGTCCATGACGAAAATATAGCCCGTCGTGAAGCATTCCTCAAGGAAAAGGAGAGCGGCGAAAAGGCTAATGTTGTTGGTGGTGAAAGCTTTAAGCAGGGGCAGAAAGACATGGAGATCGCGGTCGCAGACAAAGAAATTCTTTCGCTACAGTACATGCACGGCCTAACTCCAGACGAGGCAATGGAGGAGTTCACTAAGTACCCTGGAATAGGAGTTAAGACAGCCTCCTGTGTCATACTTTTCTGTCTCCGACGTCCAAGCTTTGCAGTCGATACTCATATCTTCCGGCTCTGCAGATGGCTGAAATGGATCCCCGAAAAGGCCACTAGAGACTCGGCTTTTAGTCACTGTGAGGTTCGCGTTCCCAATGAGTACAAATACAGCCTTCACCAGCTCTTTATTCGACACGGTAGAACTTGCGGCCGCTGCAGAGCCTCGACTTCGGAGACGAGCGAAGCTTGGAAGGAAACGGTCTGCCCAATTGACCACCTTGTTGAGAGGACTGGCTTGCGGAAGATTCTCAAACCGGTGGGTAAGATGAAGAAAAAGGAGAACGGAAGTGAGGAGGATATTGATTCTGAGTTGAGCGAGCTTGACGAGGCGATATTTGGTGGTTATCCATGGAATGAGGCCGAGACAACTCCCGAGGTGGAAGGAGAAAAGTGATGGTTCACATCCTACTATACGTTATGGCTACTTTGGCTCGTCCTGGGCATATATATACGAAGTATTGCTTTACAGATAACGAAGTCGGCGGATACTGGCCTGGGCATATATAAATAGCTCTTTGTTATCAGGTGCTGGTGGGGTTTGGAGTTGGCTCGGTTCTTCATACATTATTATAACTGCGCTGCATTATCGCCTCCTCAATCCATCGAGGGTACGGTTGTCTCTATAGAGTTGGCATAAGTTAATACAGCTTTTTATGCCAAACACAGAGGTGATATGTATTTGTGAGCTGTCTGTGTTTTATTGATGTTGGTAGCAAAATAGTAATAGGACAACCAAAACAACCGAGGCAAAAATATGCAATTATCATTGACTTCCAGTTAGAGGAGAGTCTACCCAAGGATTTTCCTTCGAATATGACGCTATCTCATGCGCCAAATTCTAGATTCGTATCGCCCATCGCGACTTACTTGATATCCCCAGCCTGAAGGCTACCCGGAGCGGAGAAAATATTTACCCGCCCATCCCTTTTTATTTACCCAGAAAGGCCCAACCGACCCTGCCAGTTGCATGAGGGATTCTCAGATTGGTCTGGAACAACTATCAAGTTCCAATTGCCTTTTACTCTCGTCCCTCCTCAACCCCAATATGTCAAGGCCATAGCGATCTCTTAATCGACATACCAGGAGAGGCGCGCAACGCAAATATGGCTTCACTCGTGAGCAATGCGGGGGTTCGAGACGTTATTGAACGTATGATTGATGGGTCGCTGTGGGAGAATGAATTGTGAGTATTTTAGTTTCGGGGATCAAACTATCTCTATACTCTGCGGATGCTAATACATTTGCTATTTTTAGAGAAACAAAGTTGCTTCAAGCCGCGGCAACTGGACTATGCTTCACGATGCTATGCCTTTTCGGTGCCATCAAATTCACGAAGTGGTATACCTCCGAACCTGTTATTCCATACACAGTGTCGCCTCCGCAAAAATCGACCAACCCACCCCCGAACTGGGACGAGCCCTCGATCAAGCTTTCAGGCTCTTCAGCCATACACTGTTATGCTCCAGCGACAGGCGAGTTTCTAGGCCTCGTCAACCCTTCGACGGCCGCTGGTATCGACAGATCCATCCAGCAAGCCCAGGTTGCGCAGGAGAAATGGGCGCGGACGACATTCTCTCAGCGCCGACAGGTGCTCCGCACACTGCTGGCATTTATCCTGAAGAACCAAGAGGAGATATTGCGAATTGCGTGCCTCGACTCTGGAAAGACTATGATCGATGCAACCCTTGGAGAGACGCTGACTACGGTCGAGAAGCTCCGTTGGACCATTTTACACGGCGAGAAGGCCTTGACACCGGAGAGACGTCCTACGAACCTCCTCATGATGTACAAGGAAAACAAAGTATACTACGAGCCCCTCGGAGTCGTTGCCGCTTTGGTGTCATGGAACTATCCCTTCCACAACCTGATGGGGCCAATCATCTCTGCCATTTTCGCGGGTAATGGAATTGTCGTCAAGTCATCGGAGAACACCGCATGGAGCGCCAATTACTTTACTGTCATTGCACGAGGCGCATTGTCTGTCTGTGGACACGACCCGAATTTGGTCCAGACCGTCGTTTGCTGGCCACAAGTTGCCAACCATCTCACCTGCCACCCAGACATCGCGCATATTACCTTCATTGGAAGTCGCCCAGTCGCGCACCACGTTGCTGCTAGCGCCGCAAAGGCACTGATTCCCGTGGTCGTCGAGCTTGGTGGCAAGGATGCTGCTATCGTTCTTGATTCCGCTGCGCCTGATATCCCACGAATCATTGAAATCCTCATGCGTGGTGTTTTCCAATCGTCTGGACAGAACTGTGTTGGTATTGAGCGTATTATTGCCGGTAACGCTGTCTACGACAAACTGATTACTCTCCTGGAAACACGCATACGCAAGATCCGCTTAGGCTCTGACCTTGACTCTGCACCTACTGAGAATGTCGACATGGGAGCTATGATTTCTCCTGCGTCATTCTCACGCCTTGAGGCTCTGGTTAAGTCGGCTGTTGCGGATGGTGCACGTCTCATTGTCGGTGGTCGTCGTTACGACCACCCCGTGTACAAACAAGGCAGCTACTTCCAGCCAACTCTTCTCGTCGACGTGACCGCCTCTATGGAGATCGCGAAAGAGGAATGTTTCGGCCCGATCTGCGTCGTGATGCGCGCCGCATCCGCAGCAGAAGCCGTCGAAATCGCCAACTCCCCCAACTTCGGCCTTGGTGCCTCCGTCTTCGGCGCCAACGGATACGAGATTAACGAAGTTGCGCGCGCAGTGAAGAGCGGAATGGTGGCTGTCAACGACTTTGGCGCATACTATGCTGTTCAGTTGCCATTTGGTGGAGTGGGAGGCAGTGGCTACGGCCGCTTTGCAGGCGAGGAGGGCCTGAGGGGAATGTGCAACATCAAGGGAATTTGTCGGGATCGTTGGAGCTGGATGGGAGCCAAGACAGCTATTCCAGCTCCCCTGAGATACCCTATTCCCAGCACGAGGACGGGACGCAAGCTAGTAACGGCCATTGTGGACCTGGGATATCAACCTGGGGTGTGGGCCAAGGTTAAGGCTTTGGGGAGGTTGATCCGCAATTCATAATGCTTAGATAGATGTAAACTTATTCTCCTATCCAATTACATAATTCTAATTATGTTGGAGTAAAAAGTGGTACACTTTGTCCGTTCGTTGAGTCAACCTATGTTACTTACTATAAACAGCTACCTTCTATCCTTTATCCTATATGTCGCTCGTTCTTTACAATCTCGCTTTCCCGGAATTCAAACTATCCCAATGGCTTGGCGTGAATGGCTGGTATGTTTTCCCGCCTGCCTCGGTCCAAACGATCTCATCTCCCTTGTAGACCTTTGCTGGGTCGACTCCCTCATCCCGCAGAGGAACCTTGTTCTGCTTGTTGTTGTGGATTGGCGTCATGTTCTGGACGATTCGGAGGAAAATTGGCACAGCGTATTTTGGGAGGTGGGTTCGAGTGTGTCTGTAGAAGGTCAGCAACGGGAACGGTTAAAATTCGTATCTGAGGGGGTCTTACTGGAGTAATGCTGCGTAGTCAAAACTACCCCGCGCAGCAGGATCAATGTAGATGGCTGCACACCCGGCTAGAACGATGTTAGCTTTGATCTTAGAATGGCATCCCTCAATATGACTTACCACGACCATCATGGTTTGGCAGTTGAACACCATAGACGTTCGCCTCTACAACACCCGGGAACCTGCCAATAACCTCAGATACCTCCGCGGTGCTGACATTCTCTCCCTTCCATCTGAAAGTATCACCAAGACGGTCCAGGAAGAACCACCGGCCGTCATCAGTCCGTCTCAACGCGTCTCCAGAGCGGTACCACAAGTCACCCTTCTGGAAGACGTCACGAATGAACTTCTTCTCCGTGGCAGCGGGGTTGTTGTGGTAGCCCTGGAATGCCTCCTCGCTGGGCACGGCGACGAGCACCTCTCCGCCCACATCGTATGGTTCCCTGATGGCGAATCCAGTCTTAGGATCGCGTAGGAGGTCTCCAGTGCCTGTATCACCACGAACTGGGACGAATGTGTCTCGAAGCAGATGGCGGCGAAGAATGCCGTGGTGTCCAACGGATGTTGCGAGATAATCACCTCTGCAGTGGTTGACCAGACCAAAGACTCCCTCCGTAGAGTTGAAAAACTCGATGATCTCCGTGATGCCAAAGCGGTCACGGAACTTGATCCAGACATCAGGTCGGAGGCCGTTTCCGTTCATTCCTCGGACTTCGTTCTGGAGGTCAAGTGGCGATGGGGGTGCAGCCAACAAGTATCGTGCAGTTTCTCCGACGTAGGTGATCCATGTTGAACGAGAGTCGCGCACGTCAACCCAGAATTGGCTTGTGCTAAATTTCTTGCCAACGCAGAGAGTTATCCCATTACAAAGTACGTTAAGAGCTGCGCAGCCGCCAGTACCGTGGTAAAATGGCATGCAGTCGTACCAACGGTCTGAATCCACAGTCCATGCTATCCCGGCTTTGCGCTGAAAAAGAAGTTAGCATGAGTATACAACGAGGGTTAAGGTGACTTACTTGTAAGCAAACCATGTACATTCTGTCTATGTTGAACTGGCAACCTTTGGGCAATCCGGTGGTACCGCTTTCCGAGTGTTAGCTGGGCCAATAGTCTTGCGAGGGTGGACTCACCTTGTGTATAGTAAGCACATTGGATCACTACCTTCCACATTGTCACGTAGTTCGTTTCCTGGTCTTTGCGCTGGTAGCGTAACAATGACGCTCTTTACATCCTCTAGATTCACACATCTCATGTTCAGCTGTCCCTCGATCACCGACTTGGATTCGTTGATTCTCGCTTGAAGGGCCTCGTCGGCATCAACCAGAAGTATAGTTGCTCCGCTGATCTTGAGGCAATGCACAAGTGCCTCGCCTGCAAGGTTGTAGTTGATCAGGGCAGGCGCAGCCCCAACAGACCACAGGGCAAGCCAGATTAGCATGAACTCGGGAGAATTCTGAAGGTAGACTCCAACGAGGTCTTTGGGCTTAACGCCCTCGGCCAGAAACCACTGGGCGTATTGGTGGACGCGATCGTAGGCCTGCGTCCAGGTGTAACATCCTTCGCGGGACCATATACACTCCTCATTGCCTTTTCGCAGCGCGCTTTCCTCCCAGAGGTAGTAGAGACTGGCCTGCTTCTTCGCCACTACGTATGGTCAGATGTGAAGTCTTTGATAGCAAAGAGTAAATACCAGCTTCATCCCAAATCTGCCCGCCACGTTTAAAGCCCTTCAACGCTGTTATATCAGCCCCAATTCCAGTTTTGGCATCGATGTACATGGCGGCAGCAGTGGTGCCAGCAACCACTGCGGCTGCTGCGGCTGTTCCATATTGAAGTTAGCATCGCGGAAATTTGATACACAATAGTATTATAAAAGGGCTTGATTCATTCTGTCCAGATACTATCATATCATATCCCACATATTAATCATCAACGGCTCCCGACCCCCTGGAACTCCGCTGACAATGTTATGTTGGTGACCTGGACAAGAATGGCTGTGGTGGGGTGCGCCAGTTGGGGCAAACGTGGGGAAGTGTGGGGAAGCGTACCGAAAGCCATGTTCAGCAAAGGAGATGTCTTATTCCGAGGCGAATACGACGAGAGAGTATATAACGATGTAGAATATACAGAACTGGGAAGGACCAATTTCGAAATAAAACAAGCAGTATGAAGTTTGAAATGGCCATCCATCTCTCTTTATTGATCTCAAAGCGATCAAGGTGTGCACTAACCTACAGAGACTAGTGCGCCGAGGTCCATCACTGAGGCTACAATAACCACGGCTAAGACGCAGCTAAACCCCGCATAACGCATACCTTGACGATGTTTTTGGTCTTTGGGGTGCAGCTATACGTATGTTATGCACTCCAATAATTTATGAATCTTACATTTATAGGCTCGGTGCTCGGCGGTGCTCGGTGCTCGGTGCTCGGTATTTATTAGTTATTCGCTATATCGTTACTTTCGTCAACCCCCCCATGTCAGGAGCGCTAGCTAGAATACAATTCCATCCCAACGCCAGGCCATCCCCCCTTTCTCCGCAAAGCTAATCCATATCTCACCGCCTCAGATCTAATTCCCCGGTGGGGGTTTATGGTCGGCTCAGTGCCCACATAAAAACGAACTGGACAATGTAGCTGTACAGAAAGAGGAACTGGGTTCGACGGTTTTTCTGTGACCGTGCAACCGTATGCATAGCCCCTCTGGAATTGTCCGTCGAGTTCTCTGGAAGGAGAACGTATTTGAGGGAGCGTAGCTAATTTCTGGTTAGAGAGAGTGCAATTCCTAGGTCGGGTCTTGACTTACCAAGAAGAACGCGTTTGCTAAGAATGTGTAACCGAATATCGTCCACCCCGCCCATCCTCCGGTGCCTTGGCCTCTGTTTATTATTTCGCTGAGGACAAGCGTGACAATGATGCCAACAAATTTATATCCTGAATAGGCCACTAAATCAAGCAACTGCGAGTCGTTTGATATCGAAAGCAGATAGCTTCCTAGCTTGAGACCCAGGATCTCCAGGAATACAATGGCGAAGGCGGCCGACGCTGTGTAGCCAAGTAATTCAGGCTGGAACGCACCACGCAGGCCGGCGAGGAGAGTAGACAACAGAATGTATGTGACAAAAGCCATAACTGTCACAATGTCAATGAGAGCACTGGTTGGGGGCGCAATAGCTTCCTCTTACCTGGAATATACATATCCGGGCTGTTTAGATCTTCTCTTGGGGGCAGAAACCAGCCCTCTTGTCCATTCGGTCCAATTGTTTGCTTTCGGGACCATGGCTTGTGTCTCCAAGGGAAGAGCACCAGGAACAATTTATTGACAACGTAAGAGTTCGAGACATCGAAGTAATGCTTGAGAGCTGGGACATTAATGTAGCGATTGAACTGCTGCACGTTAGCTTCTGTAAGAATAACTTTGTCTACCCTCTTACATTTTGCTCGACGTATTCCTGTCCATGTTTCAAAGCTGTTTGGCCGACTTGGAATCCCATCTGAGCTGTCTGGTCGTTCATAAACCCCCCATACGCGCCAAATGCGTGGCTAGGAGCTGCTGCTCCAGGGCCAGCTTGCTGTTGATAGGGATTGCCATATCCTGACTGTTGCTGGGGGACTGGCGGGGGAGGGGAGCGGAGCTGAGGTACGGTCGAAACATGCTGGGGGACTGGATGATGTAAAGGTGGCGAATTTGGAGGGGGGGGTTGCCCATATGTAGGTCGTTGCATGATGAAGCTTTATAGAGTATATCGGAATGGTTGTTTCAAGTAGATATGTCAAAAGACAAGAATCGCCGCCTAGAGCTGCTTGAAGGTTGCCAGTAGTTTGTTTACACGTCTTGAAATGTGTTCGTGGATAGTTAAGGGGGAGCTTTACCTGGTTAGGCGAATTTTCTGCCACCGCCTTCCCTCATACATCTTCAGTAATAGATGATAAGTGTCACTGATGGAAGGGATAAGAACATCTTGAATAGAGCGCCGAATTCACGATGTTGGATACCTTTGAGATCATCACAACTTCCGGTGTTGTGTTGTGGTCAAGGACATACACTCCGACTAGCCCAGCTATTATCAACGGCCTCATCAAGAATGTCTTCATCGAGGAGCGCACACGTGCCGGTGGCGCTGGTGCTTCAGACGACATTTCTGCCGCCAATAACCCCCCTTACAAGCACGACCAGCATACTCTAAAATGGACGACAGTGAAGGAGCTAAATTTGATCTTTGTTGTGAGTAAATTGGAAGCAGCCATATATACATGTTCTAATTGCGCATATAGGCTGTGTACAGATCACTCCTCCACCTTTCCTGGATCGACAAACTCGTGGACAATATAAAGACTCTATTTGTGGACCTCTATGGCGACCAGCTTAGAAGGCCGCATACCACTGGTGTTGAGTGCCATTTTGACAAATATTTCGACCAGCAAATTAGGGAACTAGAGGCTACTGCGGCAACTCACGACTTATCAGTACCGTCAACCCCGCCTCATTTCGACCAAAAACTGGCTCCGGGAGACGATGAGCCACCCCCCATTCCCGGCGTTCTATCACGAGGTATGCCACCTGTTACAACTCGACTATAACTCTAGAAAAAGCTAATTTTTTAATAGGCCAATCGAGACAAGCCAACTTGACATCCAGCGAATCCACACCCATTGCCACTCCAGACACCTCGAGGCCTTCAACTCCATCCAGCCATATACTAACAACGAAAGGTGGACCAGGAGGGAAAATATCTAGGCGGGCACGGAAAACAAATCTTGTTTCATCGGGGGACGAGGCTTCGCGAAAAGGCAAGGGAGGGAAGGCCCCCACTGCCAAAAAGGGCCGCCGCTGGGACGCAGACGGTAATGCTGATGAGGATGATGACACCCAGTTGGATTATTCTATTCCGTCAATTGATGTCACAAATGATGGGGAGGCGGAAGGCAGCGGTTTGCCCGGGGCTATGGAGGCTGTTGATCAGGAATCGTGGGGCTCCAGGACAGGGAAGGGCCAGTTTGTCTTGAAAGATCTCGACGATCAAGTTCACGCTATATTGTCCTCTGCCGACTCAAAAAAGGCTGCCACAACCACTGCGCCATCTGGCATCGTTGGGTCCAGTTTGTCAGCTATCGGGGGGCTGTTCAGAAATGTTGTTGGAGGCAAGGTGTTGTCGAAAGCAGACCTTGACAAGGCCATGAAGGGAATGGAAGACCATCTCCTGAAGAAGAATGTTGCTCGTGAAGCCGCGATGCGTTTATGTGAGGGTGTGGAGAGGGAACTGATCGGGACCAAGACTGGGAACTTTGAGAGCACAGAGGCGAGGATTCGCGCCGCGATGGAAGTATCCCTCCAAAAGATCCTAACCCCCTCAACATCCCTCGACCTCCTCCGCGAAATCGACGACGTAACATCACCCTCTACCGTCTCGCTCAAGAAAGCTCGCCCCTATGTCATCTCCATCGTCGGCGTCAACGGCGTCGGGAAATCTACCAACCTATCCAAGATCTGCTTCTTCCTTCTACAAAACAAGTACAAAGTCCTCGTCGTCGCCTGCGACACCTTTCGCTCCGGTGCCGTGGAGCAGCTTGCTGTCCATGTGCGCAACTTGAAGGAGTTGAGCGCGAGAGAGGGGGGACAGGTGGAGCTCTACCAGAAGGGGTATGGCAAGGATGCGGCGAGTGTTGCGAAGGATGCGATTACGTTTGCGGCGCAGGAGAAGTTCGATGTGGTTCTGATTGATACTGCTGGACGGCGCCATAATGACCAGGTGAGTTCGCAAGGGAGTTTGTGTGGATGAAGCTAATATGCGTAGCGTTTGATGTCCTCGTTGGAGAAGTTTGCAAAGTTTGCGAACCCTGATAAACTCCTGATGGTTGGTGAGGCATTGGTGGGCACTGATTCTGTTGCGCAAGCAAGGAACTTCAATGCTGCATTTGGTGCTACTCGCAGGCTGGATGGATTTATTATATCGAAGTGCGACACCGTTGGGGATATGGTAAGTTCTCTCCCCGAAACCATATGTCCCTTCCGACTAACATCTCCTAGATTGGAACTCTTGTGTCCATGGTGCATGCATCGGGAACACCCGTTCTATTCGTGGGTATGTGATAGATTCCATTCCGCCGATGATGACAACATACTAATTTACTTATAGGTGTCGGGCAGCACTACTCTGACATTAGGAGCTTGAACGTCAAATGGGCAGTCGACAAGCTGTTGAGTCCAGTCTAGTTCTCAAGTTCTCAATGTAATATAGGCAACTATCTTCACGTAGTGCAGGTGGATGCTTGCAATGATATATGTATTATCCAACCCGTTCATTGACAATATACTTTCAGTGAGATTTTCCTTTTGTACGGACCGAGATAGTCCTGGTGATACTTGAGGCTACTAAATGCGCCAACTATGCTTGTATACATGCCCCGTGGCATCCTGGGTCGTAGGGAATTCAAGTACATAACTCCGGGCAGTCCTATCCTACACTTGCACCGGAAATCCGACCAGGCATTGTGGCTGTTAGCCCCGACAGACAACTTTATCGGCCTGGCATTGGCTCCGAGATTCCCCGTGCAGATTCTCGTGCCTCCTATCCCACAACTGAGAACCGACTCTGCATACTCATTCAACCCTTCAACACATTCCTCCACTCCACCCATCTCTTCTCCGCCTGCTTTATCAACCTCACCATCTGCTCCCTCCCCAACATCGCCCCCCCAACCTTTTCAACCCCAATCAACCTCGTCTCCCCGGTAGCACAATCCAACAACACCGTAACAGTCTCCTCACACAATCCCTCCTCAAACATATCCGGATCAATCAACACCCAATACTCCCCCTTCTTCCCTGCCCCCTCCTTCGCCCTGAAAACCGCAAACCCAACTGCAACAGGCAACCCCCTCAACTCCAACCTCGTCGCACTACTCACATCATCCTCACACACCACCGCCTGCCGATCCTCCGCCCATCTCACAGCGGGTAAATACACATCCTGCAACGCCCCTAGCAGCGCCGCCCACGCAGCCTCAAACGCATTTCCATCCAGCGAGATGAAGAGGATATCAATATACAACACCCAAAACGCCTTAACCTCACTCCCCTCCTCCTTCTCTCCCTCCTCATCCTCCTCATCCTCCCCGTCCACAACGGGTCCCCAAATCTTCAGACACTCATCCCCCACCAGCGCACTAGCATGCAGAAGAGCGTAGACGCGCGCTACCAGCTCCTGCGTCATCTTACTAGGCGGCATCCCCGGCAAAAACTCCGGCGCGCACCCAGTCGCGAGTTCGATATTCGGGACGAGCAAATCCAGTTCCTGCGCTGTGCTCTTCATGCCTCCCTTATGGCGCGTCCCGGAAGTAGCAGCAGTAGCAGGAGCAGCACCGCCAGAGAGGCGCGTCTCAGAGTACCCCACTGCATCAGCCAACAGCACCTCTCCGCGGACGCCGCACACGGCGGTCGTGTCGCCGATGCGGATCACGGCGCTCCCGTTGGCGTGGGTGAGGGAGCCTTTGTGGGTGTGTGGGGGGCGGGGGGAGGTGGGGAGGCGGGCGTTGGCGCGGGTGGGGGAGGGGGTGTTGAGGTGCGCGAGGAGGTAGGAGTGAGGGGCGAGTTTGGCGAAGGTTGGGCGGGGGAAGGTGAGGGTTTGGGGGGTGGTGGTGGTCATGGTTGGTGATGGGGTGGTTGGAGGGCGCGCGGAGGCGGATTGGGTGGTTGCGAGGCCGTTGAGGGTGTCTCGGGGGAATTGGCTCGAGAGGATTGGGTGGCTGGTGTTGGATTGTTTCAGTTGGGTGGCCGTGGGCTCAGGCAGGCGTTTGCATGGTAAAGTTGTGATTTTGAGGTTGTTGATGCGGCGTGAATCGGCGTGATTATTTTCGATTGGCGATGACGATATTTCTTATCGCGGGCACGTGAAATGGGATCGTGGGGTTGAGTTCTCACAACCATAGCCCACATATCTCTCCGCTCCAACATCACGCCAGACATGCGTCTTATTCTTCGTTCTAGACCCCTATCTCACGTATCAAATCTTAGGATCGTTTGGCAGGCCGGGGTCAGCGGTCGGACGGGCCGGCTGGGTGTGTTAGGGGATGATGCTTCCCACAATCACGCGAATTTTGTATGGCAATACCTAGCAGATGCTTCACTTTGAGCTCTTCGACTGCAAGTGAAATACTATCCTCAAAATACGCCTCTCTCGACACTACTACTAAGAAGACAAGGTCATCGTCACTTCAATTATTATCGTGAAGCGGTGAGGTAAGGTGAGGGGTAACTAACCGTGGGCCCTCATTCGCCCACGTCGGCCCACAAAGACAGCGACGGCGAATTCTTGACGCTGGTCTATTATCTCCACCAAGCTTCACACAACTCTCTCCGGCTCGACAACACCACACATAACATCATCCTTCCATCCCATACCGAGTACATACGTACATATACGCACCTCGACCCCAGAGCCAGCGCCCTCAGACACATGGAGTTCGCTTCTTCGACGACCTTTTTCCGCTACATGTACCACAAAGCTCTGCGATAACATCCAGCACACCCTCAGCCAGCGAAAAAGGTGGACCACACCACTAGATCAACACACACGTGTACAGCTCATATAGTGCCCATCGCCCTTCCTTCCCCGGGCACAAACTTCTTTCTTCAGCCTCGATAAGCTTGCAACATGCGCGACCTCAGACGTCAAGCTCTCGAGAGCCACAAGACCGTGTCGCGAAAGGCCCAGTCCAAGGTCTCCTCGCGTGCCTCCTCCGCCGCTGGATCCCGCACATCATCCCACGCAGGTTCGAGAAATGCAAGCAGGCACGGCTCAGACGAAGAGGAGAATAACCTAAGTGACAGCACGAACTGGAGGTTTGTACCCCGCGCCTACCCCGCCAACCCCGCTCAAGAGATAAAACTAACCT
Source organism: Pseudogymnoascus destructans (assembly GCF_001641265.1). Lineage (NCBI taxonomy): Eukaryota > Fungi > Ascomycota > Leotiomycetes > Thelebolales > Thelebolaceae > Pseudogymnoascus > Pseudogymnoascus destructans. The sequence goes on from NW_020167520.1 coordinate 167,591, forward strand.
CCCACACAGTACAAACTCGATCGACGAACTACTCTCCGCCGAAGCCGTCGAGGGCGACGGCACCGACGCCTGGCAACAGACCCTCAGTGCCCGCATCGAAGAGATTATCGACCGCAAGCGTAGCAGCATCCAAGGCCGCGAGCTTGCCTACGCAGTCTATGTGCACCTCCTCACCACGCACTACGCCTTCGATACCATTTCGTCCCGGAAATCAGACCTTCTCGCCGCCTTCCTCAAGAGCACCAAGGCTGAGAGCAGCGAGAAGGAGACACAGCTCGCCATCCGCGCCATCGCCGTGACCCTCATCACTTCGCCGTCTAACTCTGCCTACGCCACCGTCTTCCCAGCTATTCAGCGCATCTATACGAGCTCCGAGTCGATTGCCGCTAAAACCACGGCAATTTCTTCCCTCGGTTCGATCCTCATGTACGGTGGCGCAGCGGACGAGGCCACCGAGGAACTTCTTGACGAGCTCCTCGAGATTATCGAATCCGACGGCACCTCCATCGACGCAGCCGACGAAGCATCCGTCGTTGTTGCTGCACTCGAGTCCTGGGGCTTCCTAGCTACCTCTCTCGACGATATGGAAGACCGTACTGAAGACGCCATAGAAGCCTTTGTCGAACAGCTCGAGAGCACTGACGCCGCCGTCCAGATCGCCGCGGGGGAGAACATCGCCTTGCTGTTCGAGAAATCGTACACCGATCGCGAAGAAGACGATGGACCGCCTGAGGAAGTAGAGGATGAGGAAGGATTTCCCTTGGATAACTCCCTCGTCAAGCGCTACAATGTCTACCGCCAGACCAACCAGCTCCAGCACACCCTGCGCCAGCTCGCAGCCGTTTCCTCCAAGTCCATCAGCCGCAAGGATCGCAAGCACTTACACTCCAGCTTCAGCGATATCCTGTGCACCGTAGAGCATCCACAGCGCGGGCCACGGTACCAGAAGGCGATTGACCAGGAGACGGGGAAGCGATACGGGAGCCGGATGAAGGTTAAGGTCCATGGCGGGGGTTCGATGACGATTGACCGCTGGTGGAAGTTAATGCGGCTGCATGAGCTGAGGCGGGTGTTGGGAGGTGGCTTTGTTGTGCATTACGAGCATAATGAGGTGGTGTTTGATAGCTTACCGTGAGATTCCTTCTTTGATCTTTGGTGCAAGGTGCTAATTTGGTGTAGGATTATGATGTCTCTTCAAGACGACTAGATACGGCCTGCACCCTTGAAGGCGGGCCTTTGACTCAACTTATCAAATGTCTCTTGTTCCACTTCAAAGAACACATATTCGGGAAGCATACGATACCCTGGCGTTTATCATTTACAGCCCACGGACAAGACACACACCGTGGTGCATGGATCTTTTGATTAATATTTGGTTTTAGGGGGGTGGTTGTGCAGGATGTGAAAAAGGGTGGAATTCTTTAGAAATCTTAAATGATCTTTCGGCAGGGTGACCTACTTGGTTGATAGTCTATCTTTGTTTTATAATACGATTTTAAGCATGACGTGCGCGAGAATATAACAGATCGTTCCCCCAAATTGATGGGAGTTTGAAAACCTTTTGAGTGCTGTGTTACGTTTGATCAAGCTGCATGAGATTCCCTCGGTAACTTCAGGAAGGCCTTCTTCTCACCGTTGCTGATAGTCTGCTGAGAACAGAACGATGAGAAGTAGAGTATGGCCAAGGTGAAGCATGCCGATGATATTAAAGTGGTAGAGGCGAAGGAGGCTAAACGCAAGCACACTACTACCCTCGAGAAAGCTAAGAAAGACTACGCTGCTGCTCTCGCAGGTGATAGTAGAATATGAGCGACGATGAGAAGATGGCCATCGTGGAGTCTGTCTCACCGCCGCCACTGACAGTCTGCTGTCACTACTAATCCCCGCTGTCGCTGAGTTTACCGTCACCTCCCCATCCCACCGCCACCCAATCTCATAACCTAGTTAAGGCTGTGAAAAACTAGTCGAGGCGCTCGTTGTCCGATCATGGCGATGGTGATTTGAAGACCTCGAGAGCATCGGTATTGTTACGTTCAGTCTCTGTTACCTTCGTGCCTAGTTCATTCCTAGCCTTCTCAAATGCAACGTATGGTATCGACTTTCGGGCAGCTTCAACGTGTCTTTCCACCTCTTTGTGGCGGTTGGCTTGTTGGGCACGGTGACAGGATAACTGTTTCGATACCTCTGCATTCGCAGGGATCTTGTGAATATGCTCTTGACTCGTTCCGTATAGTCACTAGATTCGCCTCGTCATATATTACACGGGTTAATAGCCTTCAGATCCTTCAAGCATCCACAGAAGAAGGTCAAGCACACGCCAGTCGGTTGACGGCACAGAGCAGGATGGAGAAACCGATTTTAATAGTGATTGGCGATTCTAAATGAGGGGAGGTGAGCAAGGCCGTCGCTAACGAGTTCAAACGCGCTGCCGCCAGTAGGAATAATAGGAGTAGGCAGAGCGACGTTGGAAGATGCGTGTCTAAGTGTGCGGCGGCCTACGTACGCCATCAGTCGCGTCAGTTGGTTGTAGACCGGAAAGGTCACTGGTGGTGTCCGTGGGCTGCGGACCAAAAGGTAAACTTAGCGGCGGCGGGGTGCGTAGGTGACAGCAGTATGAGCGACGGTGAGAATAAAGCCTTCGTAGAGTGCCTTTTCTCACTGCGCCGATATCTGCTGTCACTACTCATTCTGCCGCCGCTGAGTTTACCGTCACCTCCCTATCCCACCACTCCGCCATGTCCACCGCAAGGGGGTTTCCCGCGTCGAAGGGCGTCATGATCTTTTTCGAGGCGGAACGTCAGGTTGATCGAGAACCCAACCTCGCTGATGCTATTCTTAAGGTGGCCATCCAGCTCGCCGCCCAAACGCCCTATCATTCGATTAATAAACCACTATTCCATCCTGTTAGCAGAGACATTGGCAGCATTTCAGTGACTTGTTCAGGGGGCTGTTGTTGGTCAAATCTTCATAATCACTGCGGGCTACGACTGTAATATCAAGGGCCGCTGTTGGAGTTAATTACATGTGGAACTGAACAAACGAATGCCTCAGTGGCCTCCGATTTCATCTCGTTGATATATTATTTCCACCTTATCGGACTGTTCTATAATGTTGCTGCTGCTTCAACAGCCCCAGCCGCTCTAAACGCCGCCTTATTCGTATATCTCACTTCGACTGCGTACATCCATTCCATGTATTTCGCCCAGCCTGTATCGTAGTCAGTATCTGTTCCCAAGCCCCATCTGTATCGCAACCCTCAAATAAATGCAACGCAGAAAAGTGGACTCACTCCAATAAGCACACTTCCTCCCGAAATATTTTCCCACGTACGGCACAACAACCATTGTGAGCAGGAGCTCGATCTGCTGCAGGCTGGCCTCCCACTCCTTCTGTGCATCGGAGCTGTACTCCGAGCTTTCCTCCGAGCTGTCTATCGATGATGGTAGGGAGTCGAGATCATCATTGTCTGATGCGAGCTCATCATGAGCATCCGGGGCAGTGGCTGGCGTCGACCATTGTCCAGATGGGAAGACGTATGAGGAAGATGTTGAGGTCGACATTGCGAGTTGGGCGGCTCCGGAAGTGTGAAGCCTAATGTGCTTCCAAGGCACAGATAACGTCTTTGTGAACCCAGCATACAGTAGCAGGTTATGCACTGGAGGAATCAAATATCTGGCATGCCAATGTGTGGTAATCGTGAGTCGCGCGCGTCGTCAGTTGTGCTTTACCCGTAGCTCACAGGAGCTCCCAGTTCACGTGGGGGAGCGGCCTTCCCCATGCTCTCAGCAACGAATAAAGGTTGCTTACATAAGCTGCATTTTGACTCACGAAGCCCACCTTGGAATTTGAATGGCGAATATCGAATCGACCTTACCTACCCAAGACAACAACAAGGTTCCATAACGGATACGACGAGACCACACACTTGATCGCGTCGATATTATCAATAGAGGAATTTTTATAGGGTTGCAATCATGGCGGGCGAGGTAAATACAAACCCACGCTGGATGAGGGGCGAAATGCCACATCAGGTCAGACTAACACGTTTGCGACAGGATACTATCGCAGAGCGCAAACCGCGCAAGTCTGTCGCGTTCAGCGAGGGAGCAACTATCGTGGATGAGAATGGAGAGATCTCCACCGAGGGAGCCAACGGATCGAAGGACACAGCAATGTCGCACTCGAGTTTGTCACCCCACATTTCACCTACAAATTCACCTGTGGCGACTAACAATATTCCAGGCCCCGACGCAGAAGAGGCAAAAGAGGATGACGATGATGTCGCCAACATGCTTAAGGGCATGAAGAAGAAGAAGGCCAAGAAGCCCAAGGCTGATGACGAAGCTGGCGAGGCTGACGCAGCTGCTGACGGTGGTCTCGACCTCACAATGAAGAAGAAGAAGAAGAAGAAGGTGCCGAAAGAGGGAGAGGATGACTTTGCCGCCAAGCTCGCTGCTCTGGACATGGATAAGGAGGAGGGAGATGAGGAAGCCGTTGCCAAGCCCGAAAAGGTCGAGGATTCCGGCGATATGGAGAAGGGAACCGGTATCTGGGCGCACAACGACATCAAGCCGATCGGATACGAGCTCCTCCTTACCCGTTTCTTCAGCCTACTGGCCCAAAAGAACCCAGATCACGCAAGCAGCGGCTCGAGATCGTACAAGATCCCCCCACCACAGTGTCTCCGTGAAGGAAACAAGAAGACCATTTTCGCCAACCTGAACGAGATCTGCAAGAGGATGAAGAGGACCGACGAGCACGTCACATCATACCTGTTCGCTGAGTTGGGTACGAGCGGCTCCGTGGACGGAAGCAGGAGATTGGTTATCAAGGGTCGCTTCCAGCAGAAGCAGATCGAAAACGTCTTGAGGAGATATATCAGTGAGTTTTCCCAGGAGCGAGCTGCATTTGCATAGAAAATCAGAAACTAATCAATAACAGTGGAATACGTCACTTGCAAAACTTGCAGATCCCCGGATACGGAGCTCAACAAGGGAGAGAACAGACTGTACTTCATCACCTGCAACTCGTGCGGATCGCGCCGTTCGGTTACGGCCATCAAGACTGGTTTCTCCGCACAGGTCGGAAAGCGCAAGAGACAACAGGGTTAGAGTGTGCCTTGGGGTATTTCCGCGGCTTCTTGTTTGGTGTTCTTGGCTTTTTACGGGCGGAGAGGAATCAAGATCAAGGATGCTTTCATGTAGGGTACGGATTACAAGGGAAGGGAAACTAAAATATGATGCTCATGATGCATGGATAGGTTATATATGTTCTGGCAGAGAAAATGATGCGATGCGATGCGATGCGATGCGATGCGATGACGAGAAAGTGACTTTTTTTTTCGCAGACTTGCTTGAGCCTTTTAGAGACGGACAGCTCGTGCAAACTTGCAAAGATCATGAAAACATATCCAAAGTTGACAATATTATTGTGCGTGATGTGTGATTTTCCTGTTACCTGTGTCCAGAGAGTACTATACAGAGTATGCTGTGTCTCCAATGTGTCTCTTTTCGCGCTGCCGAGCATCCAGGGCTCATCAATCTCTCCACCTGTAAGCGCCCACGGCACACCCAAATGGAAGCGGACCCAATTGACGGCGCTGAAAGCCATCGATCCCGCAACCACACAACCCTCGTCGATACGCCGATACCGACAACATGGGTTGCAGGAATGGCGCTATTGGTCGCCTGCTGGCGACCGTCTGCCACAGTGCTACTATGTAAGGATGTTTCGAGGGAGTTGATCGCTGGCCCTAGAAATATATGCAGTCTCCAATTACTGGGCTTACTGGGCATGGGCCATCCAGCGTCAGCGCAGCTGCAGGTAGGTGAGCAGGTATATAGATGTGCCTGCTTCCCCGATACACGTCGCTGCTTCATTTAGGCATTTCTTGTCTTGCTATTTGGAGCTGATTTGTTGCTGTTGAATCAAGGTTTGTGTTTGTGTCCCTTTGTTGTTCGTGATGGGTGCGGGGTAAAGCTGGGGGGATGGAGAGCTGACACCAACCAGGTAGCATTGTTCACGAAGCCTCAATTCCCACTCTCCATATTCTACGTATAGCTTCAAATCTATACTCTGTCCTTTTTGTCGCCGTTGGCATTGTGTTCCGAAACTGTCGCCATGTCTGGCTACTATCCCCGTAAGGATCCCATTCCTCTACCCCACTCCTTCGTGATCCTTCAAGCTCCACCTTCATTTCACTCTGAAGCTAACAACATTTAATTACAGCTCCCCCGGGCAGTCAACCAGCCCAGCAGCATTTTGCCCCGCCCCCGGCAACTCCTACTCCTCCGGCCCCGGCTCAAGGGCAATACTACCCACCGCCCCGACCGGCTGCCGCGCCTTCAAACCCGCAATCATACCCTCCGCCCCCTGCTCCAGGCCAGCAGGCACAAAAACAATATGCACCGCCCCCGAACTTCTCTCACCGCACATCGTACCAGAAGCCCGCCAGTCCGCCTGCTCCGGCGCCTCTTCCGCAATATGCGCCCCCGCCGGGGGTAGCCGCTGACCAGTATCCCGATGAGAAACAAGAGTATGAAGAGGAGCAGCAGCAGCAACAGCAAGGCGTGAACATGCATGCCGGTGCGCCTGCAGCGGGGCACTTTATGGGAGCGGTGGCCACGCAAGACGACGTCGGGACGTTTAATGGAGGGAGTTATAGGATCAGCCATAGGGATACGAATAGTATCATTACCCTGCAGCTGGCATTCGGCTGCCCTTTGTCCGTTAAGCCTGGTAAGTTGCGGCCGATTGGTTCCATTTTACACCCAAGAGAGCGGGAACTGATATCGAATAGGATGTATGATCGCCATGTCTCCAACTGTAACACTCAAGGGAAACATGAAATTTAGCATGACGAAAATCATGGCTGGCCATATTTCGCACTCGACGTTCACGGGCCCAGGAGAACTGCTTCTTGCCCCACAGGCTCTTGGTGACATAACGTCGATTCGTCTCACCGGAAACGAGCAGTGGAGCGTGGGTAAGGATGCCCTCCTTGCATCGACACAAGGCGTGGTGAAAGACTTCAAGCGTCAGGGCTTGGGGAAGGCCATGTTCTCGGGCGAAGGTCTTTTCGTATTTAAGATTTCTGGAACCGGAATCATGTGGATTACCAGCTTTGGCGCGATTATTCGGAAAGATGTGAGTTCCCTATCTTGGCTCCGAATCATGAGAGGCTTGCTGACACAGAAATAGCTCCAAGAAGGCGAGCGATATGTTGTAGATAACGGCCATCTCATTGCGTGGAATACGAAGTACGTCCTTGAGCGCATCGCCTCTGGGGGTATTATTTCTGGTATTGCATCCGGAGAAGGGCTGGTGTGCAAATTTACCGGTCCCGGGACCATCTTCCTGCAGACAAGGAACCCAGCCGGATTCGCCCAATGGATGGCTGCTCAGTCTGCCGCCGGTATGTAAGACTGCGCTTGTAACTTCGTTTTCGTTGGTTTTGGGGCAAGAGCAGGCGGTCATCATTTATGCTCATACTGGTTTTTGGATAGTTGAAGCGTTTGGGTCGCCATTTATTGCAAGCAATCAATGTACCTGATTTTAGCATCGCTGATATTTTATCAACTATGACAAGAGGGAGGGTGTGTAAATTCTTCGCTATCGTTTTCATGGTCGTTCCTTCCGAAAAGATTGCTCCAGAGCACTTTCCAACCCCATCGGCTTCACGTCCCAGGTAAGAGAGTCTCTGATACACTCAATTATGTCTTCTTGATTGTTTAGCATTTCTATTTCTTCTCTTTGGCTTGTTTCTGAAGTATAAAACGTTCTCCATTCCTTGCCGCCTGTGCATGAGTCCATTCGCAGTCGACGCGGATAAATTTTAAATATGGCAAGAACGCAGGTCGCTCCTTCCACACGATGGCGTTCAGACCTGCCAAGCTCACTTCAGAGCTTGCCATATTTTTTTCCTTGCCTTCTCTCTCTCAAACCATGAAGCGACCTCACTGGCCTTCGCAGCGTTACAGCATCTCGAAGCGTATTTTATAGCCACAGCTTCATTCCGATACGATCATTTACTCTTCGTTGGGTGCTTAAATTCACTCAACTCCCGCATGGAACTGTGCAAATTATCTGAACCTCTCGAACTTCCAAACTGGTATGCTTAGATTGAGCTGGCTGAAGTTGGAACGAGAGACCTCGTATACGCGGCATCACTGAAGAGGCAGGGTGGGTTCCATACTTCAAGATACACTGGGTGCCATACGAACTGAGCAATCCAGGCATATATCCCTCTCCCATTCAATCGATCGCCACCTAAACCGGCTTGTCGACAAGTCTGCGAGAAAATAGCTGCGTTCAAGTAGTAAGGTCCAAGATGTCGAAACCTCCGCCACATAGCGGTCGTGGGAAGAAGCCCGAATTGTCGCCAACACCCGAACAAACCCCACGGCAGAAGACTGCAAAACAACCCCGGCTCTGGAATTCGGGGATTTCGCCAGCAGAAAAAGGAAAATCAGCGGTATCCCCATCGAAGCAGCCATCGAAGGAGCCATCGGAGGAGTTATCGAAGCAAACACTGAGGCAGCCACAACAGCAGCTACCAAAGCAGCCACCAAAGCAGACTCCAAGGCAGGCTCAAAGGCAGACTCCAACGCAAAAGCAGACAAAGCAGACGCCAAAAGAACTGCCAAAGCAGATGTCAAAACAGCCACCAAAACAACCAACAAAAACCAATTCATGGCGCAGTAGCACATCCCGAAACACAGGTGAAAGCCCACATGTTTCTTCGGTGAGGGATGTCCACAAATGGAGCCCATTCCATAAACGTGGCTACGAAACTGCGTCAATTTTGGGCTCCCCTTCAAAGAAACTACCTTCGCCTGTTCCGAAAGATAGCAAGGTTGGCTCGTTGCCCGGTAGTAACCACTCTCCTGCTAAAGATGACGAGTACTTCTCGTCTCTGCTGAAGAGAAGCAGACTAAGTATAGACGCTCCATCGAAAGCCCCAAATGCTTTTGAAATACCGTCGCAAAATGACAAGGGCCCTCGTTTTGACCAGATATGTGACAACAAATCCCCTGTATCTGGGGTGCGCCCCTCTGGCACCAAAGCCAGATGTCTCTTTCCGCCAGGTTTCATCGCGGAAAGAGATGAGGAACAGGATATACCTTCAAGATTTGCCAACGAAACTATTATTTGTGAACGCATGCAACCCAGTAGACGCACCGGGAAACTCAGAAGCCCTGTGGGGACGCCAGTGGATGAAAGTCAGGAATCATGGCTGCCAGCAGATAATACTGGCGGTGACTGGCAGGCATGGAGGCCACCACAGAGTCTCAGGACTACCCCGGAGCCAATCCGGGATCCAGCAATACTATCAAGGCAATTGAGGCAAAGGCTTCTCAATTTCACCAGTGACAGTGTCGACGAGCTTCGCGATGTGCCTATGAGAGCCATGTTTGTACCAGGAGGTGCAGCGCCTCCAGATCAGCGAATAGAAGCTGCATACCTAAACCCTGAAGCACATATCTTGGCGATAGATCCAAACATAACGCTCCACACACCTAGATTGAGGAGGTCGGCAACTGTGAGCGACCCAGTACATCCTACAGCGGCAACGCACGGGGAAAGCCTCAATAGCCAAGCGAGGCAATATTTCATTGGAAATTTCAGAGCTCAAATAATACAAAACGACGATCATGCATTCCAAATGATGCCAAAATCAGGCTCGCAGCATTATGACTATCTGGAGCCTCAAAATTCGAAGGGCGTATGCCAACCTACGGATCGAGAGTCCGCGTATCAAGCGATGCTAAGAAAGGCTCACTACAAACCTGATCAGACCCATCAACCCAGGCGTCTACGTGGGGGGGGGCATCGTAAGAGCGAGAGGGGAGAGAAAGATGCGCCCTTCTCGCGCATAGTGATACAGAAGGATGCACTCGAGGGGGATCCAAAGATTGTCTTGGAACCCACTCCTACCACTGTCGGCCGCTATCTTCAACCCTCGAGTCGGAATATTATTCGGGCAATTGGCTCAATCGTCAACGGAGTTTCTGGCAAGCCTCAAAAAGCAGAGCCAAATAAGGACGATATCACTCGTAAATCCAGACGTCAAGGGGAACCCTCTCCGATATATAAGCCGATTCGTGAGCCCATATCTCCAAATAAACACAACTTTCCAGGTCGCGCAGAGAATTCTTACACGCCTGACGGATGGTTTGTGGACCAAGAAATACAACAAAATCAAGATAACAAGTCAGGTCCTCCACAGCCAAACTCACCTAGCAAGTCGGCACTGGATCCCACAGAAAATGGTCATCATTCGGTACCACCTGCCATACTTCCAGCAGTCGACCATAGTCCATCGAATACTTCGCCGCGCCGTACGCTGAATAAAAGCGTCTCATGGGATCCTGCTATTACCCTTATTGGCCCGGTCATTAACCCTGTAAACGAAAGGCCAACTACAGAAGCAATGTTTGAGAGACTCTTTGTGGAAGATGGAGGGAAAGGGGCTGCGGAACGGCAAGAAACGGGTGGTGATAAAGATGTCGATGCCTTTGTCTCGACGTTCAAACGATGGAAGAAGGGAGACAGGAACAAGTTGGACTCTCTGTTGAAGGCATTGAGAGATATCGAGACAGATACCGACACTGATTCTGAAAATGGAGAGAAAGTTGACGAGGATATTCAAAACAGTGCCCAAGGTCAGGACACAACTACTGGCTTTGATCCAAGAGTGCCTGATTTTAAACCTATAATTTTCAGAGAAAACGAGATCTGGCTACAAAAAGTCAGCTCCCATACTTGCCCAACATTGTCAGCATCAGCTAGACCAACAGCTCCTGCAACTATCAATATCCCATTCCACGCCGCACTCCAAGGCCGTCCACCATGGCCTATCACTGGCAAGTTTGGGAATACCTTGCCGTATCAGCGTCCACTAAGAGCCCATACACGGCCCAATTCACGAGGTGATTCGCAACCTACCAAGAAACGGGTGATCTGGGACAATCCGGAAGATCCCGGAGGGAGAGAAGCTGTCATGCAGTCTCAGCGCTGGGCGGGAGAGCTTCTTGAGCGGTTTACTAAGAAATATCCATTAACTGGCCAGAAGGCTGCTGTCGTTCCCAAGAAACGCCTCGAGGACCTGCCAATATCAAGATCAAATAGCAATACTCTGAAAGTGGCAAAGATGGTGTCTGATGCAGCAGACATCCAGCAAAAGTTAGAAGTATTATTGATGCAGAAGAAGGAGGCGAAGGCCAGGGGAATTCGGTGAGAAGAGCGCGAGTCTCATGGTTTATGTTCGGTCCCAAAAACGTCGATAGCGGAGGGCAGGCTAGAGGTATTATTATCAGATGGTAGGCCCTCAAGCAGCGCATCAGAGGTATTATTTGTTATTGTTTAGCGGTTTATTAGGACTTTGGTGGTGGTTTGTCCTTGAGCTGGGTAGTAAATATATGTTTTAGTCATTTGGTCTGTGCCTTCACCAGCTCGTCTCATCAACAACATAATCCCAAGACTGCCATTTTGGCACAGCAGAGCTGTAAAAAAAAATTGAGGTAAGACATTGTATCCATATGCAAAAATGGCATCTCACCGATGTTGTGGGCAGTGTTGAACATACTGTCTATGGTAGTAAATTATAAGATAGGCGAGGTGACGTTGAATTGAACCAAAAGCGGCTTGGCCAGCCTGTTTGCAAGGCTGAACAATTTGTCCACACTCTACCTCATATTAAACTTTGCAATACCGCTCCAACTATAATTGCGAATTGAGCAAAACCCTCGAATAAATAGCTTCATTCCTCAAGATCGTCTCTCAGGCCACTATCCACCGCGTCGTCTCCTCACCAGCGATTGACGCGACCCAGGGTCGAATGTTAACGACAAAGCGTCAACAACCGCCCCGAAGCGATTTACAACTCGACGACCCGTCGAAGCATTGAGCGTATCCAATGGCTACCCCGACGCCTGTCGGAAAGCATCCCGCCAGCCTCAGGGCAGGCTTAACGCCACCTGTCTCCACGCCTTTCTCGGCGAGCAAATCGGTCAATCTCTCGCCTCAGCAGTACAAGAAGAGCCCCGCAAACTCGAACCAATACGCGCACCCGACAGCCTCCTCGTTCGGCGGGATAAATTTTGACAGCCCGACTACAGCAGCGGCTTTGGCGACACTGCCGCTGGGAGACCTTGGGCTCGATGCATCGGCTGGTGGATTGGGGGGTGGGCTGGGACACCTGGGCGGGGGGTTGGGGCTGGGGACTGGACTGGGCGGGCTACAAGGGATCGGAAGGCTTGATGAGGATGAGCGGAAGAGGAGGAAGTTGATGCAGATTGTTGATACCCTAAAGGCAGTGAAAGGCAGGGTCAGCGAGGATGGTATCGAGCGGCTGGCGCGGTCGGTGGGTTTGGAGTGTTTATGGGAGACCGGGATGGGAAGGGGAGGGAAGTCAAAGACTCTCATTATCGCTGGGACTGGACTCTCGATTGATATCGAGTTCACGGATAACGTCGTTGAGACGGTGACGCTCGGATTCCCGGAGAGCCCAGAGAGCGTGACGCGGCACGCAGACCAAGCGGGGAGGATTCTACTCGACGATCTGAAGCTCAGCAAGGACGAAACCGTGTTGACGAAACGGGTTGACCGATTTGCGGGGAATCTGGATAGGATGGCGAGATTGGACAAGCTCAGTGTGATGCCCCAGCTGAATTGTCACGAAGCAGTTGCCGGAATATATGACAGCTTAGAGAGGCTACACAAATGGGAAGTGGCCAGGCTGACGGAGGAGGAGGCAATGTCAGGCAAGACACAAGAGCAAATCGTGAGGGCTGCGCTGTTGCAGAAGAGCGGCCGACCTGCCATGAATGCCCATGGTAATGTCGGGCTCTGCTTGGAATACTGGCAAGAGAGGCACGCTACTTCACAGGGAGAAGGTTGCAAAACATGGTCGCTCCTTCTTGAATGTGACCAGTCGTCATCCATGGTGTACCCTCCCGTTCGCGTTTCCTCGGCATGGATCTCACCTTCCGTCGCCAAGTCCAACCCAACAGCTGATGACGTCCTCCTCTCAGCTTCTGATGTCGTTCTTGACTGGCAAGATCCTCCAAACATCCTTCTCACCTCCAACCCCGACCAGAAGGATGACAGCGGCATGGAAGGCATCGAACAGCCCGGCCAGCTACCCAATCAGAAATTCCCAGATGTGCGCTTTGTGGCAAAGTTCAGCCCGCCCTTAACCTTGCCATACAGCGCAGCAATGCAAATTTACGACTCGACTAGCGCACACCTTGAACCAGATGCTTTAGCGGCATTGGACGCTCTTGCCTTCCCACCCCAAACCGCGGAAACGAGCGAGCCAGATGGTGCCCACCGACGAATACGGAAGGAGCAACTGGTCAGCGTGTATAACCGCGCAGGCGAGCATGAGAAGAAGTGCCACACAAACACGCTCACTATTCCAAAAATGGAATACGCCCTAACGTTAACGGAGGTGCCGTTCAGTCATCCGCGGGAGCTAGTGCAAATGCTACCCATCTTGAGACAATACACCAGACTATCTACGCTACTTGAAAGAAGCTTTGGGTCAAAATATACATCGGACCACAAGACAGAGAGCGAGGATGTACCGGGAGAGGAGAGTACCGTGAAGGACGAGTTTGACGCCTTCATGGCGGAGGCAAGCCACAAGGATAAAGATCTACAGTTTACGAAAATACCTGTCGATGTCAGCTTATACACTCAGCCAGGACCAAGCCTGAGGATAATCTTCCCCCTTGGTCCACGGATAGCGGACATTTTGGTGGGGATCGAATCAAACGGTTCACTTAGTGTTGTCTCACAGAACATTCTTCCCGATGGAGATGGCATGACGGAAACCACCAAGATGAAGTCTCTGGTCGTGGATGATCTAGGAAGGATATTGGAGACGTGCGAAGATATTGGCATATTTGCGGAGTTTCTGCGGCAGAGGCTGGTATGAGTAATAGAGAATGTGCCAGACTGCGGGGCAGAGACCTTTTGCGCTGAGGCCATAGAGTAGGCGATGACGATGATACCCACCAATAAGATCCAAGAAGCTTCAATTTGATCTGACGACGGCGAGGTTCCAGTGCCATAACTCATGCCACGATTTCCGTTTGATACTCACGGCTTACTAGCGTCCTCAAATGCAAGTGCATTTGAGAACACTATATTAGTGCCTAAAGTAGTAAGTCTATATTGAGATTCATCACGTCTTGAACTTAGCGGAGTGTTGTTGATGTGTTCTTAATGCGAGTTGAATGTAAGTTGGGTTTCCTTGCACGATCACAGTTTATTTAATTCCTCCCGAGCTGTATTTAAGAGTCCATAATATCAGAGAGTAAAGCTTCATTGATGTCAGATTCTCGTGGTGAAGGCGGGCATTAGCGCGTTCAACTTCACCGGCGTCAAAGCGAGCATTAGCACGTGGGGGTCCACCACGCCAAACATTAGCCAGGAACCACAAATCAGGAACGCATCAAACGCCTGATGTCTTTAATTTATTACGGCACGGCCTCGAAATTTCTCTCCTTCTGATTTATCTTCCCTTTTTCTCATACACATTAGAATGTGCGAATTTACATGTCAATATTCGACTAGTATTAATTCTCACTCAAATCTGATATTCTCACTTCATACAATTTCTGTTGGCGCTTTTGGTATTTATACACCATGGCACCTGGACGTATCAGTCTCAGAGCTGGGCAAGAGTCATGGGCCACCGAAGAACAATGGGAGAATGATGGGGAGTACGATGGGGAGTATGATGGGGAATATGATGGGAAGTATGATGGGGAGTATGATGGAGAGTATGACGCTGAATGGGATTCTAACGATGATGCCACTGACAGCTATGCCACCGACGGTGAATGGGACTCAAAATCTGCAGATGCGGAGGAAGCCTCTGCACCAGCAACTGAAGAGCCAGAAACTGTAGGGCCAAAAAATGAAGAGCCAGCTCCAGTGTCCACCAAAGAAGCTCCAGGTAACCCAGGCAACCCAGGCACGTTGTTGGTCGACGAAGAAGCTTCGCTACCAAATGAGGAGAATGACAGCGTTACCAACTTCGACTCATTTGATGCTGATAAAACGCCGCAGCAAGCACATCAGGCTGGGGATGAGCCGGTTGATCCGCAAGTTCCACAAGAAGAAAAGCCAAAATTGACACCAGAAGAGCAAGCTATGAAAGATAGAGAATCATGGCAATTGGCGGTTGCCGACCGCAAAGAAAGACTCCGAGAGGGTCAAATGGCCAAAAACGATAGGGCGCGCAAGTTGTTTGATATTTTCCAGAAAGACCGTAAGGAGGAAAAACTCAAGACGCCCAAAAAAGTCGTTGCTGTGAAGTCTAGCAGATATAAGAACCGCATCAACAATAGAGGATTAGTTGGTGAGCTTGGAAAGAAGGTTGCGGGTAAGGTTGCGGATGTGGTGGCAGAAAAGTTGGCGGAAAGGCTGGCAAGTAAGAAGGCAGGGGCAGAGGAAAATAAAGAGGAGATAACAGATAAGAAGCCAGGGGAAGAAGTTCTCACTGCATCTGGATCTTCCAATAACTTCGTTGATCAAACCTTCATGGACAACCTGATGAAAGCCATCGAGGGCCCAAATCTCCCAGTCATGGAAGGCTTGCCTGGTGTGACCAGCTACGACGAGGATGCACCAAGCAACCCCGAGGACCCACGCCGAATCCACAGAGTCCTTAAGGTCGTTTTGGGCAGCGAGCTCTTCGAGGAGCTTAGCGAACTTTCCTTAGACGACTACGAAGCCCAGGACCAAGCTGCTCGCGAGCAGCTCGTGAATAAAGTTGTCTTTACCGTGAAGGGGAACCCGGCTACTGAGAAGATCAAGATCGAACTCCTGGAGGGGCTGCCTGGACTTGGAGACTGTGGAGTCCCTCTTCCTCTCAGAAAGCCCGTGGCTAATCCGGTCGATCCTTGCGAACTTGCTGAGCTATGTGCGCCTGATATTCCTTGCCCTGCGGCCGGCTTGTGCCGGAAGGCGAACGCTCACGGGGCAGATAAGGATACCACCTCGACAAGCACTGCCACAGACATCACGTCTGATGGTGCTGAGCGTAAAGTATCTCCAATGTTGACACTTCTCAGGCTATTCAGAGCTGTCAGATTGTCTCCCGGGGCACCCAAAGAACCCAAACGAAAGACCTATGAGGGGTTCCGTGGAATTGGAAAACGCGATGTAGGTGGATTCGAAGCCTACATGGCCGACCTCAACAATGCTTGCAGCTTCAATATGCGAGAAGGTCGTAAGGAGGTTGTTGGAGCTCCTCGAAAATTAAGTCCCAACTTCAAGACCGTGGAGCACAACAGAACTGGGGCAGGTGCCACCCGTAAACCACTAGGGAATGATGAAAAAGAGGAAGGTGCCTCCCTGGAATCTGAAGATGGTGAGGAAGGTGCGGAGGACGACTCGTATGGAGAAGACAAGGAAGGCGCGGAGGGTGAATCAGGTGACAAAAATGAGGATACGCCTGCTTCTGACAAATCAACTGCTCGCCACGGCAACCATAACGGATGGTTCCCATCTATCGTCTACCGCCGGTCGGTCGAACCTGCCGAAGATGACGTGCCAGCCGTGTCAGATGCTCCATCCGTGCCTGCCGCCATTGTGGCCCCAATCGAGTCTGTCGTCCCTTCCCCTTTCAGCGAAAACGCCGTGGACGACCTTATTGCAGAGACTATTACTGTAGCATCGCTTGGGCCAGCTCTACCGCCTTCCACCACCCCTGAGTCAGTTTTTGGCATTACACGGTCCACCGCTACAGCTACATCAACGGAAGGAATAATTGAAGGGTCGGAGCCAGTTACCACAGAAGCTGATTCCGGTGCGACAGGCCCAATCACCACCGACGCCGTCCCCGCCAAAGAGCGCGAAATGGCCTACAAGGCCGTCAAACCGAAGAACACGCAAACCATGAGCAAAGAAGCCTCATCCTGGGACAAGAAGCAGCGCCAAAGAGCGCGCCGCATCAAAAAAGAGCGTGAGGCCCGTGCCCGCGCCCTCCGTCGCATAAAATTTGCCAAGAAGCTTGAGGCGAAACGCGCACGCCAAGCCGCTGATCGCGCCGCCTTCCTCGAGGAGATCGATTATCAACCTCCAACTCCACCTCAGTACAGCAAGCGCGCGCCGCCATCGCCATTGGAGCATGCGCCAGCGTGGACAGGGCAGGGGGTCAAGGAGGAAGAGCAAAGATGGCGGGCTGGGGAGGGAGGGGTGAGCGCTGCGGATCGCGAGGATGCTGCGCGGGAGATTGTGAAGGTTGCGAAGTTGAGGGAGGCGGAGAGACAGAAGGGTGTTGAGGATGCGGCGGCGAGAGCAAGGGTGGCGGCTCAGGATGATGGGATTGGTAACCCGTATTTGGATCACAAGTCGTATGACCCGGCTCAGGCGCATGTTGATGAGGCGACCGGGGCTCGGTTCCCGTACAAAGGTGTTGGAGATGCGACGCCAGAGTTGGGGAATGTGGGGGTTGTGGTGGTGATTTTGGTGTGGATTGTGTTGATGGTTGCGATTTTGAGATGTCAGGGGCGCAGGGGCGATGGATCGCCGAACTGGGCAAGAGAGCGTCGTGGACGGGGGTTCTTGAGGCAGGGCAGGAAGAAGAGGCAGAGTGAGGAGCAGGAGAGGGAGAAGTTGGATGTTTAGTGGCGGATGTGATGATTTTGTTAGGTTTTGGATAGGGCCGTCGAGCCCGCTGGCGTCGTTGGTACACGCGTTGCTATCCTCAGGGTCGTCCAACCCGCATCGAGGTCATCTTCTCTTCTGTAATGGACCGTCAATGCTTTCAGATCATCATTTCATCTAGGTCGTCGAATGTTCACTTCAACTTGGTTTAATAGAATGGGAGTGTCTTGAAATTGACTCTGATTAATTATACTCGTTGAGGGCATGTTCGAGCACTATGTACAGTCGATCTACATATACTACACAGTCTTACAGCTTGTGTTCGTGGCTGTTCCCTGCTCTACTCCTTCTGGAACTGTAAGAGCACCTCCCGTACGAATAAATGACCGTTTCTTTGCTCTCTTCTTCTTCTGTCGTTCGTTTTCAGCTCGTAAATGTCGATTTTCCTTTACAGCCTTTTACTAAGAATATCGGTATGGTGACAAATTCTAGAGGTAATTAACTCTATTTGTCGGTCTACACCTATAGGATTGCAAGGCGTCTCTAGAAAAGTACTCAGTCTAGGTCATATGGGACTAAAACCTGTGCCTACAAACCTGTTACAAATAATATCTAACATGATAGAATAGCACTCTGTTCTGGCCTCCGCGTGGCACTCTGTACATCCGTGCTACTGAAGCACTCTTCTCTGTGGGGTTTTCATTTAAAAATTCATATTATGCTACGAAGCCCTTTCCTAGCCACATTATTAGCTACATAAGACAGTGTGGGTCGGTCAGCCCAAGCAAGACCCTTTTTTACGATTAATCCTCTCCAATGGTCACGAAAAAAGGGCCGCCTCCTCCAAGGTACCCTTTCTCCTCACCTGACCCCGTCCGCAAGTTCCGTAAGCTCCACTGGGCAACTTGCCTTATTTGACATCTTACCTCCTCCACCTCCGCATCAACTTCACCACAAACCAGACACCATTTACTCTCCGGCGACATTCCGCCTTCACCTCAATCATGGTTTCTGCTAGCCAGGCTCTATACCTTGCGCTCCATCCTTTCCAGCTGCGCTCAATTATCCAATGGTTCGTGAGGACATTCTGAACCCAAAGCGACGATGCTAACCCGTCGCATGTAGGAAGGTATGGCATGATCCAGTCCATACTCGGGACAAAAAAACAGAATGCGAAACTCTCCAAAAATGCTTCGTGCATCTGGAAAATACAAGCCGCAGTTTCAGCATGGTCATTCAAGAGCTGAACCCAGAGTTGCTCGTCCCGGTTGCCCTCTTCTACCTGATCCTTCGCGGTCTTGACACAGTCGAAGACGACATGACCATTCCGTTGGAGGAGAAAGAGCCGATACTGAGAGATTTCCATAACATCATGGAGAAGGATGGCTGGAATTTCAATGGTAACGGCCCAGATGAGAAGGATCGTGGCCTACTGGTGGACTTCGACGTCGTTATCATGGAATACAAGAAGGTGAAGCCGGTATACCAAGCGATCATCAAGGACATCACGGATAAAATGGGCAATGGCATGGCGGAATACGCCAACAATGCCGAACACAACGTGAACGGCGTTAACACGATCAAAGACTATGAGCTGTACTGCCATTATGTTGCTGGGCTTGTAGGAGACGGCTTGACCAGACTTTTTGTCGAGAGTGGATTGGCCAATCCGGCACTTCTCCAACGCCCACACCTGTCCGAATCCATGGGACAGTTCCTGCAGAAGACAAACATCATTCGTGATATCCGCGAAGACTTGGACGACAAACGGAGGTTCTGGCCAAAGGAGATCTGGTCGAAGCATGTTGAGAAATTCGAGGACCTGTTCAAGCCTGAAAACCAGACAGCAGCTCTTGCATGCAGCTCGGAAATGGTGTTGAACTCTCTTCGCCACGCGGACGAATGCCTCTTCTACTTGGCTGGAATTAAAGACCAGAGTGTTTTCAATTTCACGGCTATTCCCCAGGCCATGGCCATTGCGACCCTTGAGCTCGTTTTCCAAAACCCAAAAATTTTCCACCAAAACATCAAGATCACCAAGAGCGACGCGTGCGAGTTGATGATCCAGTCTACCCAAAACCTGCGGATTGTCTGCGGAGTTTTCAGAACATACACACGAAAGATTGCCAAGAAGAATTCACCGACAGATCCGAATTTCTTGGAAATTAGCATTGCTTGTGGCAAGGTATGTCCTGCGAAGGAGCGCTCATTGTTCGGGGACAAGTAACTAATGCTGGTTTAGATCGAGCAATTTATCGAGTCCATATTTCCATCACAAGACCCCAAGGTCGCCACGCTCGCAGCCACTGACCCAACCGCGGAAGAGGCGGCAAAGAAGTCAGAAGCTACGACAGACACCGTCTACCTTATGGCGGCCGTCCTTGGGACACTTTTCGTTATTTCTTTCCTGATGGTAATGCACCCAATACATTCCTACATCATCTACAGGCGATCTAATGTGTAATTTAGATAGGCGCTGCACATCTTGCAGGAGCAAGATTTGATGTTGCTTATCAGGAAATCTTCGGAGGTAAGTTATTTGCTAGCAGCGAGTCATCGCTTCCCCAGGGCGAGCATGTGGAGCTATAGCTACATTTATAATACAACATCTTTCCGGGTTAGCGGTACTCAATTCGCCATTCACAGACCTGGCAATGACTTAGATCATTGTGGGCATGTGCATTTGATACGAATCATCTGTAGGCTTGGGCGGAAGTTGATCGATTACTGTAGATCTACTCTGTTACTGGATTGCCCTAGTAGCATCATGCAGGCGTCACTCCATGTCGATGAATTAACTACGTTACACCCAACTTTAGGACGATTTATATACTCTATTGCGGGGTAATGAGGCGAGGGGTATTGGGGGCAAGCCGTACGTTGACATATGGACTAGAATACTAATTACTACTCTCATACACATATATATCTATGAGAGTGGTAATGAGTATCTCAATCTGTGAATCCAAGTTTGGCACCGTACCGCTCTCTGACATAAGATGAAGCTTTTGTATACTGTCCCCGCTGGTGCTTGCCTTGTGACATGTGCTGTAGCCAGCAATGCTCCTAAAGCCTACGAGCCAAAATATCGCATTTCCCCTATCGATGGCTCCAAGATTGCCGACAGCAGAGCAGCTCGCCTTTCAAGATAAAGAGATCGGTGTACTCATCCACTATAACATTGCCACTTACATCGACAGCGACGGCTGCAATTATGTAAATCTGATCAATGGATGGAAAGCATCACTGCTCTAGGTGGGAAGTATGCCACGCTTGTGGCCAGGCACAATTGCGGGTTCACGATATGCCGACTAAGGTGAAGTTCCCAACTCTCGACAAGAAGACAATCCCCTACAACTATACCATTAGCAGTCGCCTGCCCACGGTAAGAATGTTGTCGAGAGTTTTGTGGAGTCAGCCCAAATGTACAGCATTGGGACGGCTTCTACTACAGCCATCGTAGTTAACAACTTTTTGAACGTGCAGAATACTGAGGTTCTAAACACCTCCCTGGCATGGGGACAGGTCGGTATTAGCGACAGCACATACGGCCAGATTGTATTCGATCAATTGACAGAGTTAACGTAGGTCATGGCGTAACGGGGGTAATGGCATAACGAAGGTATGTATCTTTACAGCTAAATTTGTATACAAAGATACTTATAATAACGAAACTTAAACCCTTTATTATAACTTTATGCGAGGTTGTGGTGTCGGAGCTGCTGTTTTCGGCTGGCGCTGGTTGCTGCTTTACGCATCCCCGAACACTTTACACATAATCGGTTATTATGCAGCCGGTTGATGTTGGTGTTTTTCAGGACTTACAACCAAAATCCTATCACGTGCGTTAGATGAACGAATCAGGTACCGGCGAATTATCGGACCGAAGGTACCGTTCCTGAAATCCAAAAACCAAAACCCGCATCTAGTCTCTTCTACCTCTGACAACAAACGTCCCAATTGTATCTGTGTGTAGATGATGCCCCTCAACATCCGATAAAGACCGGGTGAGGAAGAGGGGTGCGATGACACAGCGTGTCGGCCTGCGGAGCTAGTTGATACAAAAAGGAAATGAAGAGATAATCCCGGCTCCGACGGCGATGGTCTCGAAGGTGACGTTCATATGAGCGGGGTGGAGGGGGACAGCAGACGCCCTGATGCGCTCTGCTATGAGGATGTCCGCCTACTAGTCGTACACAGTCCTGACAATAGCGAGCGGAATGTGCTCGCTATGGAGGTCAAATTTTCTCATCATAATAAGCGCCCCAAACCATGAGTTGACCGACCGCTTTAGACATTCCACCTAATATCAAACTAACAGACATTCACAGAACGATATTTTTCTTTACTGAAGTTGACGACCCAATTTTCTGTGCCATCACTCACTTTGTATCCCTTGCACTTGCAGATGACACATTCGAGGCGCCGAGCCTAACTACTCCCAAACGTGCCCTGTGTCCTTACAGTACCCATACGTGGATTTCAGCGCAAAATCCAAGGCCACGTATCGGAGTATATTCGGTTACACTTAACAGTCGAAGGACGCCAGATATATAACTGCCCCTTTGTACTCCTGGACCTCGGAGCACAAGATGTGATAATTGGGAAGAAGCTTTTCAGCCGCTTCTAAATACTACTCGACTCTGCAAAGAGCCAGTTAGTATGGCCAAAGGAGTACCCGCCGACTCCTACTGGAGCAAGGAGATCACCTTGCCCTACCACTCACGCGAAATGTCCATTAGACATCCTGCATACCAGTCGGATGCGAATCGCCGGGATTCCGCAATCCACCGCGAAGACAGACGCCGCGCAGGCGGACGTTCGATGGAAAAGAAAGTGATAATTCCTGACTACGAAGAGATCGATACGCCATCGAACCCACTACGAAACCAGGAGGTTTCTCCCCCACCGCAGAAGACCCTAGTACATAGGTTTACGCCCATGCATATCTGTGAAATCAGTGCAAATGCTTTCCACCACGAGATGATGCGAAGCGACTCCGAGTTTTTTCAGACTAGCATCTACGAAATCGATCAGATCATTCATGAAAAGGAATTGGACGAGGATGCAGAAACACTTCACCTCATCCAACAGAAGCTTCCGCATATGCACTGGAAGTACACTGATGTCTTTTCGAAGTTGGAATCAGATCGAATTCCCCCACACTGCATATACGACCACAAGATACAGCTCGAAGCCCCTTTACCAAACGCTTTCTCCCCGTTATACTGACAGGGCACCGAAGAGCTTAAGGCTACCAAGCAATACCTGTTAGAAAACCTAGAGAAAGGCTTCATCATCAACAGCAACAGCCCCTTTGCATCCCCTATCCTATTCATAAAGAAAGCAGATGGCAAATTAAGATTTTGCATTGATTACCGGAAGTTAAATGGTCTCACCCGGAACGATCCCTACCCCATTCCGCGTATCGACGAACTACTGACACGGGTGTCGAAAGCCAAAATCTTCACAAAGCTAGATATCAGACAAGCCTTCCATCGCATACGGATGCACCCCGACTCGGAAAAGTACACGACCTTTCGGACTCGCTATGGATCATATAAGTGCAAAGTGCTGCCATTTGGACTGACGAACGGTCCCGCAACCTATCAGTGGTATATGAATAACGTCCTGATGCAATATTTGGACGACTTCTGTACTGCCTACCTAGATGACATCCTAATCTATTCCGAGGACCCTACAGAACACGTAGACCATGTGCATAAGGTCCTACAGCATCTCCGAGAAGCCGGACTTCAAGCCGATATAAAGAAATGCGAATTCAACGTTACCCGGACAAAGTACTTAGGATATATCCTTACTACTTCTGGTGTCGAAGCGGACCCTGACAAGATCGAGCCCCTTCGCAACTGGATCTGACCGACTACTGTTACAGGTGTGAAGTCCTACCTAGGCTTTTGTGGCTTCTACCGGCAATTCATTCGAGATTTCGGCAAATAGCAAAGCCCCTCACAACTATTACTAGTCCCTCGGAGCCGTTCCGGTGGACAGACGAATGTGAGGATGCATTCGAAGAATTGCGACGACAACTTTTAGCGGTACAGGCACTTCACCACTTCAACCCCGAATTGCCTACGAAGCTGGAGACCGACTCCTCTGATGGAGTGGTAGCTGGTGTCCTGTCCCAGAAACACCCTGACAAGCGATGGTACCCTGTAAGCCTCTACAGTCACGTCCTATCTGGACACAAGATCAACTGGGAGATCCACGACAAGGAACTGTTCGCAATCGTGAAAGCCTTCAGAAAATGGAGGCCCGAGTTGGCTTCAGTACGCCACCGAGTTGACGTCTACACTGATCACCGTTCGTTGGAATATTTTATGTCTACCAAGATTCTCACAGCGAAACAGGTTCGGTGGATGGAGCTACTCTCCGACTTCAACTTCTGCATTACGTACACTGCGGGCAAGAATAACCAGAAGGCAGATATTCTAAGCCGAAGAGACCAAGACTTGGTAACGCAGCAGAAAGTCAAACTCAACAGTAGAGCAAGAGTATTGCTAGGTCCAAGCCGCTTACACCCCCGCATCAGCGCCGAACTAGCAGAGAGCTACGTGCGTCCATTAACCTGATAGACACCCCCAAGGCACAGGTGCCCTTCAATTTAATAGAGGCGCTATGTGCGGACAATCGGAAGTCGTTCACCGAGACTCGTGCGAAACAACCCCTACCAGACGGATTCGCGATGAACGACCAGCTCCTCCTGTACAAAGGCCACCTATGTGTGAATCGCCACACCGATCTATGTACGAAACTGATCCGAGAAGCGCACGATCAAGTGTCGTCAGCACATCCAAGTGGCAGGAAAACCTACCAATTGCTCGCTCCAAAGTATCATTGGGTCGGGATGGAAGCGGACTGTTTACAGTATGTACGAAACTGCATGACATGCCGGCTTTCTCACACCAATGTCACTAAGCAACAAGGATTCCTACACCCGCTACCCGTACCCGAATATCCTATGCAACACCTCACCATGGACTTCAAGGAGTTCCCAAGGGACAAGCATGGATACGACAGCATCTTAGTGTTTATGGACCGACTCGGAAAGAGTTTGGTGACCATACCTTGCTACAAAACCACAACTGCCCGGCAAATGGCACAATTGTTCATCGAATGGATATACTAATTCGGACACACTCCGGAGTCGATTGTAAGTGACCGCGGACCCCAATTCGTATCATCCTTTTGGCAGGAGTTCTGTCGAATTATCAGCGTGAAGGTTAAGCTGTCAACTGCCTATCATAAGCAGACCGACGGACAGACGGAAATCATGAACTGATACATCGACCAGAGACTGAGGCCTTTCGTATCCCATTACCAGGATAACTGGAGCGAACTCATCCCCATAATGGACCGCGTGCAAATGACACTCCCCCACGCATCCATTGGCATGACCCCCTACCGACTCAAGTACGGAACCGATCCGCGTACGAGTTGGGATTGGAACACTCTGAAAAGCACCAACCCCTGGGAGACTCTAAACTGAGAGGAAGCCAAGGCGGTTGCAGACTGAATGCATACCGCATGGGTCCACGCAAAGGAAAACATGGCAAAGGCACAAGAGGAAATGTCTAAGCACGCGAATCGACGCCGAAGGGCCATCGACTGGGACGTAGGAGATAGAGTGTACCTATCAACCAAAACTTTGAAAAACTCTCGCCCTAGCCGCAAGTTGGGCTAACAATGGGTCGGATTATATATGGTGTTGGAACGGATTGGGCACGCGTTTCGATTGGAACTACCTACCGGTTCTCAAATACATGATGTGTTCTCACCAGATGTCCTCATGAAGGATCCGAACAACCCCCTACCTTCTTCCGCTTTGTCTTTCCTTCTGTGATCGTAGTTTTGTTCCTCTTCCATTTCCCATGCCGTAACCCATCCGAGTTGTTCTCGAGGTGGACCTGGTAACTCTGGGTATGGGGAGAGTTCATGAAGTTCGACACTGGGTACCACTCCGGGTCCAGATCGTATCCGACCCAACTAACCCAGTATTGTAGTTGCTTCTGGCGGAGCCTTACGGTGAGGATCTTTTCCACTTCCCATTCCTCTACGCCGTCTATCACTTCGCTGTTACTATCTGTGTCTCTAAACTAAATACCCTCCGAGCCAGGGCGCACTCACCACTGTAACCCTTGCAGGAGTCACCCTTCCCAGACGTCTCAATGGCATCGCAACAAGCGGCTACCACCATGAGAGACGAAGGGTCGAAGTGACCCCACACGAAGGGCCAGGCCCGAGTCCCCTCCGACACAGGGTCTTCCCCCACCTAGGCCCCATAGGCTGCCCCAACTTCCCCATCCTCCCCCTCCTTCCTCCCATCACCCCGAGTTGGAGCGACCGCGGGAGCGGCAGCGGTGGGCAGTTTGCCCACAGCAGCCACCAACTCCCCCAAGAGAGCAGGGACGCTCTCCTGTTCCGTCCGGAGACGGCGCAGCGACGACCGAATTTGCTGCCCAGAGTCAGCACTGAAACAACACAAGGGGAAGGGGGTCTACTCACGGCAAGCCCCGACTCGAGGGCAGCCTGAGTGGCGCGTGCCTCCTCGTAGAGGTCACGCTCCACGTCGGAGCGGAACTTTGGCATGCTCTGGGCGGCCAGGAGGGCCACCCGATTTGCCTCAGTGGCGGCGGCGGCGATGTCAGCGGGAATGAGGGGGGTGGCCTCTTCGGCGGCGCGGAGGGCCGCAAACTCTTCCCCAAGGAACCAGGGCAGCTTCCACCAAAGTCAGCAACGGCCAACCAAACCAAACACTGAACCCCACAAGAAAACCTACCGGGACGCAAGGCGAGTGCTGCGCCGTGCAGTACCCACACTTCGAACTGGTCGGGGACCAGATGCAGTCGTGGGACTGGATCCCACGGGCTTTGGCCTGAAGGCAGCGCAGACAGAGCACGCGGAAGGCAACCGTAAGGGCCCCGGAGGGGGTGGTGTAATGGTGGGTGCACCAGATATGAGAATCTAGCCACCCAAGGAAGGGATGAATTTACTAAGACAACACACTGTCTTAGGAAACAGAGCCAAAGGGTTGTAGCTTAGACTATTCCACAACGCAGCAATCAGGTGTATGATGTGGTGAAGTGGTTTAGACAAGTTGCAACAAATGTTGAGTCTGAGAACTCAGGGGTAAGTCAGAGGTTAGCACCTCACTGACTTTTCAAAAACAGAGAATAACAAGATCAATGCTTGGAAGCTTGTAAAAGACGTGGAAGTATGTGATAGTCGATTTACTGTATTGCCTGCTTGCCCTTTCTTAAGGAAAGGGCAATCCTATTTATGCCAAAGGAGTGTAGTTCTCTCATTTTCCATGACTTTCCATGTCTAACCAGGCTTGGTAAATGTATTAGAAATCAAGTGCGACCCACAACTAGCTTGCTAATCATGTAGTGAACGTAAGAGAATCCCATAGAACCATCTCTTGGGTTCCTAGCCTATAGGAAGTGAAAAGGAGGTCCAAGGTCAGAGTACCTATAGACAAATTATGTCATAACTTAACCAATTTTGTGGGTAACTAAGGAGCGATGACGTGTAATGAATCATAGAGGGTTGTAGAAGCTTCTAGAGCTATCGTTCATGTTTCTAGGCCTCTAGTTGGTAGAGATATGCCATGTGGTAGTATTGGCCCACCCCCTTAAGGAGGAGATTTTCTTAATAACTTGTTCAATGAGTGTCCAAATGATATGCCGTGATGTATGTAGCATAAACAGATGTAGTAGAAGAGTTTGCAGCAATCGTTGAGTAGTATTGCTTCTGTTGTTGGTGTGATAAGCCAAGATATGTATGGTGACTTGTAGGTTTGAGGAGGAGATTTCTAAGTTTGCTCTTGAGTTTGATAGCAAACTGAGTGCAACGAATGTCAGTATGACAGGTTTGAGGAGGAGATTTCTAAGTTTGCTCTTGAGTTTGATAGCAAACTGAGTGCAACGAATGTCAGTATGACAGCTAGATTCTCACATCTGGTGCACCCACCATTACAAGTGATGTCATGTAATGAATCATAGAGGGTTGTAGAGATATGCTATGTGGTAATATCGGCCCAGTAACTAAGGAGCAATGACGTGTAATGAATCATAGATGGTTGTAGCAATCGTTGAGTAGTATTGCTCTTGTTGTTGGTGTGATAAGCCAAAATATGTATAGTGACTTGTAGGTTTGAGGAGGAGATTTCCAAGTTTGCTCTTGAGTTTGATAGCAAACTGAGTGCAACGAATGTCAGTATGACACGAGGCATTTGTTGCTCCGTAGCTTCGACTGTGGGTATGGGGGCATCCACCGGCGGTGTGGACAGGATTCTGGTCTGGGCTGCCGTCAGGGTAACTAGTAGATCCTTGACCTCCTGTATCTGTGCTTCGAGGTGGGCTATTTGACTCGGGATGTCTTTGGATGGCACAGCGGCTGTAGCTGCAGCGGTGGTTTGTCTGGTAGTCATTATGGGCAGTTGACCGTCGTTGTGTTGGGGTATGTTTGATGTCAGCTTTTTCAACATATTGCCTCGGGTGTGTATCGGTACCGATACGAAAGAGCTTGACTTCCGGTAGCTCGTAGCTATCAACGCTCTTGTCCACAATTTCCTCTGTGCTAGGAGGGGGTTCTTAAGGATCTTGTATCCTATTTGGCGCCAACGCGTCGGTGACTTTACCAGCTTGTTCTGAAGAATCAAACCCTGATCCACTGGCTGTCCGTGAGATCTCTGGAATCACGGCTATTTGAAGTCGTCAGGTCTCTCCTCCAAAACGTCACCGAGTCGCGGTCGATGTCGTGATGGTAGTTCTCCTGAGTCGTTCCGGTGTGGGATATTATTGAAGTACGGCCGTCCCCGGCAGGCGTGATCTTTTTTGTATAATGTAAGGACACAGGGCACCCAGCTCACAGTAATAGCATATGAGAGTGCGAGTCGGAGGCTAAACGGATGCTATCCTATAGGTCTACTACGAAGGATACAAAAAAGATGATGAGGAACCCCGTTGGGTCAATCCCCTTAAGTACCCGAAACGGGTCCGACTCGGCTAACCTGCCCTAACTCTCCCCACATGACTGTACCCTGCCCGACTCCGATGCTTTCCGTCACTGAGGGTGGAGGCATCCTTACATATAGTGACTTGTAGGTTTGAGGAGGAGATTTCTAAGTTTGCTCTTGAGTTTGATAGCAAACTTGTTACGATTACAGCTCACAGCTTGTCACAGCTTGTTACAGTTGTTACAGTTGTTATGGTTGTTATGGTTGTTATGGTTGTTATGGTTGTTATGGTTGTTATGGTTGTTATGGTTATTACGGTTATTACAGTTGTTATGGGGATTACGGGTGTAGCCTTAGCCACAAGGTTACAACCGCTAAGCAGACAACTGTATGTTATGAGGAATAGCCTCACCTTCATTCCTTCTTCTTCTTCTTCTCTCTTTAGATTCAATCTAGATTACTTTTCCTGGACTGGCATCATGACCTCTATGACCATCGTAACAAAACTGAGTGCAACGAATGTCAGTATGACAAGGATGCCTCCACCCTCAGTGTAAGGACACAGGGCACCCAGCTCACAGTAATAGCATATGAGAGTGCAAGTCGGAGGCTAAACGGATGCTATCCTATAGGTCTACTACGAAGGATACAAAAAAGATGATCGGGGAACCCCGTGAGTCGATTGTCTCAAGTACCTGAAACCCATCCGACTCGGTTCCGACTCGGTTAGCCCACCCAAATGATCACACGTGATGCTCCAGCTACCCAGAGTCTACTCCCTAGAATGAGAGACGAGAAGGCATCCTTACACTCAGTGACGGAAGGGATCAGAGTCGGACAGGTTATGGTCACGTGGGGAGAGTTAGGGCCGGTTAGCCGAGTCAGACCCGTTTCAGGTACTTAAGGAGATTGACCCAACGGGGGTTCCTCTCTTCATCTTTTTTGTATCCTTTGTAGTAGAACTTTAATGAAATCTTTCTACTATCCTAAATATATACACATAGAGCTACTGTATAGTAATAAGTATAATAATCACTGTATTACCATAGCAAAGTAAAAATAATTGTATACAGAAACTCATCACGTGCTTCACTATATTAAAACATGTGATTGTGGTCGGTTTGCTAAGGAACCGCTAGGGGACCACACCGGTCTAGGCAGTTTGCCCTGGATTTCCAACCTAGACCATGGTCTAGGTTGGAAAATCTTCAGACTAGCCGTTCAGGACCGATGCTCCCCTATGACGCACCCTAGAAGACATAGAGGTTTCTTGCATAAGGTTGACTTAACAGAGGAGGCAGGGGATTAGACACAAAGGCTTTCTAAGTAACATGTTATAGTATTATAAAGAATACTATATTAAGTTGAGCACAAAGCTCCTATCTAAGGGAATACTATCTACTTATATAGTGGTGTTATGCCTTATAGATAGTTTAGATAGTTTAGATAGTTAGGCTTTTTCCAACTATCTAACTATCTACTAGTTTGCCAACTATCTACTAGCTAAGTCATGCTACAGCCTAGCCCTACTAGTCTTGTGACTTATAAGTCACGTTACTAGAGCCTAGCCCTACTAGCCCTATAACTATAATGTCATGTTACTGTATAGGAGGTAGAGGGGGACGATTTGGTAGGAGGGGAGTGGGAGGGTAGGGGGCGGTTGGGGGGGTAGATTATATTTATTCTTTTACTTACCCATAACATCAGCCCATGACCTAGTGGTTGGTAGTTGGATTATGATGTTACATTACCATGTTTTTGGGTGATTTGACTTGATTTGTGCTATGCAATTCATCTAAATCATACTATGATATATCCTTCATATGATTAGCATACGACGACCTAGGACGCCGTCTCGTAGCTGGATTATGATATTACTTTACCAAATCCTCGATTTTTTTACGTGCTTTTGGGGATACGTACGTGCTATTCTGAGTATCTTACAAAAAACATGTTCTGTTGCGCATATCATCTTGCCCTCTCCGAGGATCAAACATCTCGTATACAATGGGATCGAGGAGAAATTTGCCATCTCAACCGATCTCCAAGACTACAAGAGGGTCACCTCACTCCTTGTGGCTAGATATGGGAGAGATGAAGCTCGCCAGAGGTGCTCCCAGCGGCAGAGATTTCTTGCTGTCGGGTCAGTCGTTCTTGCCGTTCCTGTTATTCTTGCCGTCTATAATTCCTGTCATTCTCGCAGTCTATCATTCCTGCCATGCACCATCAATCGTTTTCTTGCCAACAAGACTGCGACAAAAAGGACCAAGGTATGCTTCGTCCTAGCGAGTGCCCCTAGGTGGGAAGGACACCTTTAATCTGTCGCCGTCCTCGAGTCTCTTCTCGACCTCCTCTGCGATCTGGAGAAAACCAGTATGCAGCATACGGTCACCAGCATAGGAAATAAAACATTGTTGAAGAATCTTCCAGCTGAATACAGGAATGCTGCCCGCATCGCTTCCTGGACTACCACCACACTGCCACGGTATCGTCATCAACGAAATGAGAAAATGCAGATGTTCTCATGTCGAACTCTTTATTCAAACCATCACCAGACGTCATATTGAGGCTCTATGGCTCATCAGATTTTGCTCAATGGGCAGCATCAGACAATATTTGCCCCCGAAATACACTCATGATATCAACAGAGAACCGAATAGCGAATAGAAGCAACAAGCCCCTCATCGTTGCGTTCTGTGCCAAGACGCAAACCAAAAACACGTGATCCCACCACATGTGAAACCGCGTAACCACAGCCAAACAAAATCGAGTGGAGCACGTGCTGTCTACGCCTAGTTCGCAAAGCGAAAGCCGGGGGTACTGCAGTTTCCTGCAGTACCCTGTGGTACCCTGTGGTACCCTGCGATACGCTGCGATACGCTGCGATACCCTGCGGTGGGCCGATTAGCGATGAGGTAAATGGAGGGACAGTTCGTATGGGTTGATTTCGTTGATTTCGTTGATTTCAATAGCATTACAGCATTGGCATTATCACGTTCACTTGCTGGTGGCGCCTGTCTTTCAGCTGCCACAGCAGGTGGGTGCAGGGTATGTACACTTGCGCACGGCACCGTATGGTACGGTACATGGCTGTCGTGCGTTGGTTGGACACACACACAGCACATCGACATTCCACATCCACATCGACTTTCACATGCTCATAGAGGTGTTCACGAGCCATTTGGTTGCTGTGAGATTATTGGCCAATCGGGGGTGGTGGGGAGCCCATGACATCCACTAACCCCATTCTCTCTCCACATCCCCCCCTTCTCTCTCCACATCCCCCTTCCCCCTCCACATTCCCCCCTTCCCCCTCCACATTCCCCCCTTCCCCCTCCACATTCCCCCCTTCCCCCTCCACATTCCCCCCCCCTACCCCCTCCCCCTCCCCCCTCCACATTCCCCATCCTGCCTACTCGCACCCATTCTACACTACCCCCCAATGTCCCTAATGCCCCTAATGCCCCTAATGCCCCTAATGCCCCTAATGCCCCTAATGCCCCTAATGCCCCTAATGCCCCTAATGCCCCTAATGCCCCTAATGCCCCTAATGCCCCTAATGCCCCTAATGCCCCTAATGCCCCTAATGCCCCTAATGCCCCTAATGCCCCTAATGCCCCTAATGTCACATGTCACCTCACGAGCCCCCAGCTAAAAACCCTACTACCCGTACTTTGGATTAATAAATGTATGTAGGGTGATGATCGTCGCTACCCCTTAGTAGAGTAGCCCAATAAAACCCCAAGTCCTCTGTTAACAATTATTGACCCAAAGTACGAGTAGACTGCTATTCCACCTATTCCACCTAAAACCACCTAAACACTACTAAAACCACCTAAACACTACCAAACACTACCAAACACTACCAAACACTACCAAACACTACCAAACACTACCAAACACTACCAAACACTACCAAACACTACCAAACACTACCAAACACTACCAAACACTACCAAACACTACCAAACACTACCAAACACTACCAAACACTACCAAACACTACCAAACACTACCAACTAAACACAAACACTACCAACCAAACACTACTAACCAAACCAACTCGATGCAAACACTCAATATCCTAACCTATTCGGGCTTTAGTCCTCCCCCGACTGACAAACTCCTAATTTCACATATCTTCCTCCCAGATCCCCCCTCTAGAAAAACAGACGATTTGTTCTCATACTTCTTCATCGTCGACTTTCTTTCTCTCCTCCCGTCGTCGCTCTCCTAATCCTCGCCTCAACCTCCCCTTCAGAAGACGGTCCCCCTTTCGATTCTCATCCCGCGTCCCAACTTTCCGTTCCAGGTCGCACCAGACCGCACCCAACCCCAACGTTTCGCTGTTTTCACTTATAAACGAGCAACTATGAGTCTTCATAAGGGCGAGACTGGCGAGACCCAGCTCGAGCACAACGCCGACCACGCCAATGTCGAGAAGCCCAAGCGAGGCCGCTTGGGTGCTCTCATCAGGAAGTACTGGTGGGCGCTCTTGATCGTGTTTGCCATCGTCGCGCTCGTTATCATTCTTCCTCTGTAAGCTATATATATTTACCGCCTTTTGCCGTTATCGCCCCGCGCGCATCTCCTCTAACAGCACGCCAGCGTCCTCGTCGGGTTCCCCCGCATCATCCAGGACAAGGTCAACAAGTCCACCCTGACCATCGACGGCATCGCCGTCACCAACACCAAGACGAACACCGTCCAGATCTCCATCAACTCCACCGTGTCCAGCTCCAACTCCATCTCCGCCGTCATCGACGGCTTCGACGCCATCATGTACCTCGAGGACAAGCTCCCGCACACCCCCATCATGACCCTGCGCATGCCCGAGACCAAGACCGGCCTGGCCATCGTCAACGTCACCCAGGAGATCAACGGCACCGCCAACCAGCCCTTCATCGACTTCAACTCGTGGTACCTCTGGAACTCGTCCCTCGCCGTGACCATCGAGGGCGAGACGTTCGTGCACGTCAAGGGCCTCAAGGCCGCCAAGGTCTCCTTCAAGAAGACTGTCACCCTCACCGGCATCAACGGCTTCAAGGGCCTCGAGGTCACCAAGGCCAACATCGCCCTCATCCCCGACTCCCGCGGCGACAACTTCAACGGCTACGCCAGCATCCCCAACCCCTCCGTCCTGACCTTCGAGGTCGGCAACGCCACCTTCGCAAACTACTTTGAGAAGGCGAAGATCGGAACCCTCTACATCGACGACATGTACATCCGCCCGGGAATCAACAACGTTTCCGTCCGCGCAAACATCTCCCAGGTCCCTATCATCGAAGCACTCGGCAAGAAGCCGTACTGCACGGATGGTGTCCTCCCCTTCGACCTCATGGGCGAGAGCGTCATCAACCACGGCCAGCCGCTGCCTTACTTCGCCGAGTCGCTCGCGCTGCACGCTCAGTCCACCTCGATTGGTGTCGGAGAGGCGCTTCTCGAGTCCACCAAGACTAAGCTGTACAGCTGCCCTGCTTAAATATGCGAGTGCGCTGAGTTGAGTTGGGGAGATGGTCGTGGTTGTTTTGTCATGTCACGAATATGCGCTTGGGTCTTACTTTCAAGTTTGTTTAATATCGGGATGTCTTTGTTGCAGTGCTGCCGTGGGGGGAGAGAGGAGGGGACTGTAGATAGGATTGATAGGATGATAAAATACCCAGTTTCGCATTTTTTCACACAGACAAAAACGGGCTCCATCAAAAATCGGGACCCTCAGACACAGAATCTCCAAATCTCCAACTCCTCCAACACCATAACCCCAATCCCCACCCGCCGGAAGCCACCACCGGGATCGTCGCAACCCGCAAACAGCCTGCGACAACATGTCTCAAACCACACTGAACCCCCAACCCCAAAACATCACACCTCTAAAAAAAGTCTCACACCACCAACCTCAACCTCAATCAACAGACGTCGTCTTCAACCCCACAAACGACTAACCCCCAGACTTTAGCACATTACGGGGAGAGCTTCTTTCCCCAGTCCCCTCCCCCAGAAGGTCCCAGCTTCTCCAAGGCCCCATACTCCCCAGAATACCAATGCTTGGATGTATAGTACACCGAGTACACACCGAGATGCGAGAGTTGGAGGAATTGGGCGGTGGGATTGACATGTGATGCCACCCGGGTGGTGTGGCTCGGTCGCATGTGATTTCTTGGCGCCGACGTGCCGAGAGGGACAGGGGAGCCGGACGAGGCGTGGGAGCCGAGAGGCATTTGTTTGAAGTACGGCATGGTGGACGAGGGACGGGAACCCGTGTCGTCGATCGTTGGTGGGTAGATAGGGGTAGGGAAGTTGGTATGCAGGTTTGTATCAAGGAACAGGAACTCGTACAACCTTATCTATCCCACTATCATCATCATCACCACCACCGCCCTCACCGTCGTCATCACCGTCCCTCATCCACCACCTCCCCAGGAACCCCCACCTTCTCCCCCACCTTCTCCCCCACCTTCTACCCCACCTTCTCCCCCACCTTCTACCCCACCTTCTCCCCCACCTTCTCCCCCACCTTCTCCCCCACCTTCTCCCCCACCTTCTCCCCCCCCCTTCCCCCTCTCCGCCTGC
Organism: Pseudogymnoascus destructans; assembly: GCF_001641265.1. Taxonomy (NCBI): domain Eukaryota; kingdom Fungi; phylum Ascomycota; class Leotiomycetes; order Thelebolales; family Thelebolaceae; genus Pseudogymnoascus; species Pseudogymnoascus destructans. Next base: position 202,767 of record NW_020167520.1, read on the forward strand.
CCAATCAACATATCCTTCTCCCTCACCGCCTTCCATGCCTCCCACCCCTGCTTCCGCTCCTTAACTTGCATCTCAGCAGCGCTCACCCACCTCATCCACTCCTTCGTCTTCGGCGCCGCACCGCTCGTCCTCACCCACTCCACCTCACCCGTCACACGGATCGCATACCACATCGTCCGCGTAAAAGACGGTAGATCATCCGGCTCGCCCCCCGGCTGCGCGCGATCCGCGTCGCGGCAGTCGTCGGGTGTGATGTCCTCGCGCTCATACATTTTCAGATCCCAAAACTCTTTCTTCGGAACGAGAGAAGCGGCCCAGTAGAGGCCGTTTAAGACGATGTAGGCGCTCCCGATGGCGGCTTGTTGGTCGAAATTGCAGTTCCCGAGTAGGACCACAGCGACCATGAGGATGAACGTCGCGAGGCCGATGAGCGCGCGGTAGGCGCGGACGGAGTGGACGAGGTACGTGCACTCCTCCGTCCCGGTATAGAGTTCGCGCGCAACATTCTCGTCGCACTTGACGACTATAAACGCCCCCTCGCGCGTGCGTATCACGACGTCCCCCTCGGGCACCACAGCGCCGGAGGTGCGCTTCATGAGCTGCGGGGACCAGAGGGAGGCGTACCCGACGATGGTGCTGACGAGGGAGATGGCGATGAGAGCCAGGCAGGCGATGGCGTCGCGGTTGTAGACGGAGACGGCGAAGATGGCCCAGGTGAGGACGCAGGAGAAGATGGAGAGGAGGTTGAGGGGGGAGAAGGTCTTGGCGGGGACGTGGGGGGGGGTTTCAGCGATTGCGCTGCGATGACGGGGGCTTTTTCGGGGTCGGTCCGGCGGAGCCAGTCGCCGCGGAGGAAGTTGCTGGCTGTGGTGAAGAAGCCGTTGTGCCGGGGGAGGGTGCTGTTGTGGCGAGAGTTTACGGAGCGCCAGGAGCGGGGGTCGTTGTGTTGGGAGAGGGCGTGGCAGGAGTGTCGTATCCTGTAGACGCGGAAGGAGAAGGGGGCCAGGTCTTCGATGGGATGGACGATGTTGGGGAAGTAGTTGAGGGTGGGGATTTGGATGCCGTTCATCACGCCTACCACGCTGGCGGTGGAGTGTGGCATCCGTGTTGGCCTGGTAGGCTTTAGCAGGACTTGTGGCGCGGGTATAATTCGTGGTAGGCAGCCTATCCAGGAGGCTGTCATGGCTTGTGAGTGTTCGGCCATTGAAGATTCGCCGATAACCGCGAGGAGGGACACGATGTCTAGACGCCAACCGTTCCGGTTGTCCTTGCCCTCTGGCCACCACCCCTCGTCGCTGTCGCCGCCGCCGTTGCCTTGTTGCGTTGCCATCATGGGATTCATAGCCTTGTTGTTGGAGGTACGTTCAGATGTGTGATTTGCTCCTATAAGCGCCCTCCCTTTCGAGCGCAGGTAAGGTAGGTCTTAAGGGCTATAGAATGATAGAAGCCGTATCGGCGATGAAGATAGTAGCATTTGCAACGAGGATGTCGCCGTTGCCAGTTTCCCTGGCAAGGCTGCAGGCGGTCGTTGTTGGTTGATGCTGATCTCCAACAATCTTCACCAGCGGCTGGGATGGTGATCCTCGAAAGACCCCTGCTATCCATCCCGCATGCTGCACCTCGTCGTTTTGTCTCCTGAAGTTTGTCTCGGCTCGGCACGCTCCCCTTGTTGCCATATAAAGACATTGATACCTAACAATGTCTTGTTGCCTAGGTAGGCTGACTTGGCAGACTCACCGTATGGACCCGATTATAAGGTAACTTAGACTTATATTGGTATTGCCGCGCGGGAATTCCAGATGCCGGAACGCAAGGTGAAGAGGTCATTCTATGTTAGAAGAACAACAGTATAGTACCGTACACATCTCGTTCATCCCGTCCTCCAGCCGTCCTCCAGCCGTTTCCGGCTCTTTTAACATTGTTTCGCCTCACGTAAGCAACAACTCAGCCCCCAACCAAACACCGCAAACTAACGTACTCGCAAAGTGACAACCCGCCTTGGGGGTTATTATCCATTAAGTTATAGCCATTATAGCCATTATAGCATTATAGCCATTATAGCCATTATAGCCATTATAGCCATTATAGGTCTTAGTACTCGCTCTGATAACGGGATGGTAACCTTTGGTACGGCTGTGCTGCCATCTTAGGCTCTATATGCTGACGCTGACAACCTTAAGATGGCTATAACATTTATTCTGATTCTGTATCTAACGCGGTCATCCCCCTATCCCTCTATCGCATACTTTTTTCAACTTCCGTGCTGCATATTTCGTTCCCTCCCTCTACCGGTCTGTCGTCACAATGTCGAAGCGCTCAGTCTTCACGACAATCACCCCGCTTCCACCGAGCGTCACCCGCCAGCATGTCCTGGACACATTCCACAACCACGTCGAGATGATCGACCTGAACCCCCTGGTGGAAGAGCGGCATCGGATCAAACCACCACCGAAAGCCACCCCGGAAGAGTTCCACTGCATCTGGTACGAAGTGACGGATCGCGTGCAATACTTGCCCGGCGGCGTATACTCCGGCAAAGTGTCGTACCCCGTCTGCTTCCACGACCTCCCCAATGGCATCCAGACTCATTGCTATGCGCCGATGGGGCTACAGATCAAAGGGAAATGGTCGCTGGGTGGATCTCTGCCGGGCGAGCCGCGAGAACCGGTTGAGATGGGCCTCAACGTGCCTATGGTCGGCTTATACGTGCGGGAGGACGTCGACATGAAGTGCAACATCATGTTGACCAATTTCGTCAAGAAGACATTCAAGAAGTCACACGCCGAGCTCGTCGCAAGGTTATCCGTCAAGGCGCAACTCCAGGAGGCAGCTGCGACTAACAGCACCCTCGCCTCTCAGGCGACGTCGCCGCACTTGAGCTACGCGGGCTCCGTCCATTATTCTGTCGGACCCCCCGGCTTTCCTCCACAGAATATGTCGATGTTCCCGCCGGGTCTGCAACCCCCACCTCACTACAGCCAGGGTCACGTGCAGCAGAACCAGTACCAGCCCTGTGACCCGCGAATGTCCATGCAGAGCTCGTTCGGACAGCAATCTGTACAGGGCGCATATCAGCAGCAGCCACCGCCGTCGCAGTTTGCGCCTTCAGAGTTGTCGAATACGGAGACATCGAAACAGGGTGATGCGAAGAAGGCGAATAGCGCGCCGCCTACACAGGAGTCCCCCCCCGTCGAGCTGCCATAATGGGACACCTGAACCGAGTTGGATTGCTGATCCAGCATTTCTTGTCTTGCCTGGGGACGGTGGTGGAAAGTAATGATCCTATACCCGTGTGTTGGAGTGTTGCGTTGGGGGACTGGTTACAAATGGCGTTACTGTTGTGACGAAGGCGATATTGGGCTGATACTCTGGATAGTAGGCGAAAGTAGTATTAGATACCTGAAATGCATCAATCATTGCTCTTATGAGATTTATATCCTAAAATTAATCCTAGGTTTTCTTCCCCGCCTTATGATATAACACAATACGTCTTTGGTATCACTGCAACCTCCTAGCTTCAAGGCCCTTCGCGCTAGACTCGTCTCCATATGTATCAATAATCCATTGACAATAAACATTCCACTGCGCTAACCACACCTCCTTAGCCGCGGCCTTCTCGCTCGGCGTCAAACAGCTATGCTCCAGACTCCACTCAGCGAGGACGCGCCAGCCGTGCAAGCTCATGGCTTCTGCGCCGACCATTATTTGGTAAAAGTCATGCGACAATGAAGACCTATCGACGCCTTAGCTCAAATTCTCCCTCTACACATAGCCATCTATTTGGAGAAGAGAGACTTACCCGTAAAAAGTGCCATTATCACTATTGATAGTACAATGCACATTGTTCGCCAACAAAACCGGCAGCGCATGTCCCCGTATACTCGGACACAAATGCAGCACCTCATTCGAAATTGGACAGATCTCCAGCGCAATCCCCCGCTCCTTCACCATCCGCATAGCCTTTGGGTGTTTCGGGAGCGCAAACCCGTGTCCGATGCGCTTAGCGCCCAGCAGGATCGCGTCGAGCAAGTTAGCATCCGTGGAGCTACCGCTATCAAGCGTCTCGCCCGCGTGAAGGAGGAAGGGGATGCCGAGGCCCTCAGAGATGCAGGTGGCGCGGAAGGATAGGAGTTCCGGCGCGAAGTGTTGGAGAGGGAACCCCGCTTCCTCGCCGCCGACGAGATCGTAGCCACAGATTAGGTCGGGGAATTTCCTCTTCAGGGCGATACACTCGACCAGTGAGGCAGCGACGCGCTCTTTGCTGAAGGAGCGTGGGCAACAGTAGATTACTTTGAGGCCTGTGAAGGGGGCGCCGGATTGGCGCTGGGATGTGACGGCGTCGGCGATTATTTGGAGGAGGCCAACGTTATCGATGAAGCCTGTGGCGTCGGACTTGACGAGGGAGTTGCTGGGGAAGTTGGGCCGGATCTCGGCGTATTGGATGTTGTCACGAATGAAATCTTGGATGCAGGCGTCGGTGTAGGCGCGGAATGCGGATTCGTGGCCGAAGAGGCCTTTGAGCATGCGTGTGCGGGTTCCGAAGCGGAGCCAGATGCTGTGGAAAGTTAGATGGTTGAAATGGGTTAGGGGTGACGGTGGTAACTGACTTTGCTGTTGTTTGGGATATCCCGTATACTTCTTCCTCGGTGAAGAAAAGCTTGGAAGCAAGCCATTCCTCGGCGGCAGATTCACCGCCAGGATATTCCTGGAGGAATTTGTCATAGCTGTACCAACCTTTCCTTTTGTCGTCGGCATGAAAGCTTGACTTGTAACTATCGTGCAGCAGGCTGGTGCTATGTTCCAGATGCTTCTCTTCCTCTATAACATGCATCTGAAACTGTATCTCAGCACGCTCCTTGTTGTCCTCCGAGTTTAGCGCGAGGTCGCTTTTGATATACATATGGGCGTTATTATTTGCATGGCGAAGTAAAAATTGAGGCGGGAGGCAAGAATTGAAGTGACAGTGTAGATGAGCTCCCTTGGGCATCTGCTGAGCAATCTTGAACAGACTCGTGCTTGTGATATTGGAAGCATTCCCAACGAAATGCTTATCTGGGGTAATTACTTTCCCTAACATGTCCAGCGCCCCACCATGAACCAACTCTGCATCTCTCTGTCTAATCGCGACAACAATTTCGTTTGCTTTGTTTTGTAACTCAGAAGCCGTTTCTCTTGCTCGTCCATCGAAGCCCTCTGCCCTCTCGACTGCTAGGACCGAGGCGCGCTCGGCGTTGTATGCGTCCAAAGTTAGGGGGGTGGTATGGTTCGCCATCGTATTAATTTTTGTGTCTGACAGCTTCTCAAGCGTCTTCTCAGCGGGTATTCTCTGAGCTATATCGTCCCCCTCGTCGGGCCTCCTCACGGGCCAGCGAGCCTTATCTGAAGCCTCATTGCCTTTTTCCCAAGAACAAATGCCACCCATTGGGGCTGTTCGCGCTGACTTCAACTTCTAAAGGCAACCAACATCAAAGCCCCTCAGGTAACAGCCATGAAGGTGAGCTTGTCGGCGCCAAGTGTCAAAATACTATTTGGCGTTGCGGCGGCTGTGCAAACCTGCCAACTATTTACTAGTCCAAGGTTGATTCCCAGGCTGCGTCTTCCACTCATAAACATCACGACATTATACACTTGACGAGCTTGTTGGTCGGCCTCACTGTTGCTTTGTGCTTAGCCTCCAAAAGGCAGCTTACAGAACGTGGTCACATGATCACAATATATATTACGCCTTATCGCTCTCTGATTGGTTGATGCATTTTATATCCCCTATTAATCGCAATGAGAGCTTTCCGTACGGAATAACCGTATCCCTTAGCTACAAAAGTATTCTGGATAAATCCCAGCGCATTTTACACTCCTAATCGTCGAACCGGATGCCCTTCTTTCCCTCAACGTCAATGAACCCACCCCTGTAGCTACCGCGCTTCTTCTTGTTCTTTTCCTTGGTGAAACCTTTGCCCTTCGTCACGATGAGATCCTCGTGGGCCTTCTGTGCGTAGTCGTAGGGAACGAAGGCGTTGCTCTTAAGGCGCTCGTCGACGACAATATCCTTGGGGATTCGGGAGAATGGGACATTGGTCTTCTTTGGGACTGGAAGAGGTGGGAGTGGTGGGAGTGGAGGCGAAGCCTCCTTGGGCTTGGCAGCTGCTTTCTTGTCTTTTGACTTGGTCTTCTTATCAGCTGACGAGCTGTCGTCTGAGTCTGAGCTTGCAAGTGTGGCAGTGGAGTCGGATTTGGCGGTGGCATCGCCCATCTCCTCATCGGATGAAGAATCACTGTCCGAGTCGGAACACGAGTCAGAACCAGAGTCAGGGAGGGGAACCTTTGCGGCCGCGGATTGTGTAGAAGAGTCGGAGTCGGAGGAAGAATCAGAATCAGAATCAGATGAGGAGGAGTCGCTATCAGAAGATGAAGAGTCCGAAGACGACTTGGCGGACTTCTTGGCGGCGCTGTCGCTTTCGGACGACGATGAGTCGCTGTCAGATGAGTCGCTGTCGCTGTCGGATGATGATGTGGATTCAGCAGCGGCTGGTGTAGTTTTGGACTTCTTGCGCTTTGGAGCCTCGTCCTCAGATGAAGAATCGGAGTCGGAGTCGGAGTCGGAGTCAGAAGAGGAGCTGCTGCTGCTGTCGGACGACGCCTTGCGCTTCAATGCGTTGACCTTGGCCTTTGGAGCTGCCGCTTTGGCTGCCGGAACCTCCTTTTCATCGTCGGAATCGCTGTCTGACGACTCCGAGCTCGACGAGCCAGATGAAGACGAAGAAGACGATTTCTTGCTGGCTGTGGTGGTAATTGCCTTCACATCACCCATCTCAACATCGCTGTCGCTATCTCCGCTGCTGCTAGATGACTCCTTGGCAGCTATCGGCTTGCGCTTCTCCTTGGTTTTCTTTGCTTCGGCCTTCTTAGGCACAACCTCCTTCTTTGTAGGTGCTTCCTGAGTGTCCTTCTGCTTGTCACCAGTGTTGCCATTCTTAGTCTCGCGGAATTTCTCGTAGATATTTCCGAGAGTGACTGAAGTCGTCTTGACAGCAGCCGCAGGGCGACCCTGCCATCCCTCGGACTTGGTGCGATCTTTGCGCTCAGAAGCAAAAAGATTGCCAGTATTGTTGAAGCCGAATTCGGTCAGGAATTCACCGACAAGATTGAGTAATTCGGGAGAAGGAGGAGTCTTCGTGGATTTCTCGGTGGTGGTTGCTTTGGCACCTTTAACTGCCGTTTTCTTTCCAGCTTTGGGTTGAGATAAAGAAACTTGAGGAGTTGCGGCGGGCTTTGAGGCACCATTTCCAAACAGCCAGTCTGGTTTTTCGCCCACGGGTGCCTTTGACTTTCTCTTGGCCACAGGCACAAGATTGGGGTTCATAGTTGCGTTGATTGGCAGTACCCAGAATGAATTCAGAAGTTTGAGGGTATCTTGAGGCTTCGAGGCTGTTATCGTCGCAGAGCGAGAGTGATAAAAAAAAGTTAAGCGGGCCGATCTTGAACTAGTCACTAGCGTGGAATTGAAGGTCGTTCGGGCTAGTCCGGATTGGACAAGTGACATACTTGGTAGCACCCAAGAGACGACAACATCATATCAGTTACACTGGTTGACCAGCGCGTTGATGCCCGTCCATCTTCTTCACAATATCATTATCTTAAAGCTTTACAGTTATAAGATGCCCATTTTGCATACCAGCCCATAGATATGCAATACGCCTGCATTGGCTACAATTACAACTCCTTGCCCTGGAGCGCTAATCATAGCCTCTGTAGCGGGCATATACAGCTAAATGGGTGGCCCAACGACCAATGGATCCGGTGTGAGCAACGGCTCCGGTAGCGTCAATGGAGCGAACAAAGCAGAGAAGTTCGAGGATGAGAAGCGGAGGATCATTGAGAGCTGTTTCTCTAAGAAGGACCCAGACGGATCTTGTATGGTGGCCCCATTCCAGGGATACACGCGATAACGTATGAACTGATGCTGACATATTTGACTTTCCAGTGGCCGAATCTTACATTACGCATATACGCATCCTTGAAGATGGCGCCTATCAGTCGTCGCCTCCCCCGCCAAACGCGAGTACAGATCAGAAAAAGCCCCGGGTTATAATTGTCGCGGTTCGCAAGTCTGGCCGTGTCCGCATGCATAAGGCGCGAGAAAATGGAAACGGCACATTTTCGATTGGCAAAACATGGCCACTTGACGATCTAACAGCGGTGGAATCCTTCAGCGGCTCGGCGCCAACTACTCCCGAGGCGGAACTTCGAAGGCAATGGGCCGGGGGCGTCGGCTTTATTGCAATAATTGGCAAACCATACTATTGGCAGGCGAATACTCCAAAAGAAAAGCAGTTTTTCATAGGAAGCCTTGTCAAGATTTATATGAAATACACGGGAGGTAAAGCGCCAGAGCTCATAGGGTTCGACGATCAAGAGAAAGATCAGTTGCTTGGAAGGGCATCTGGACAGTCACGCCCTCCAGCCCTCAACAAGCCTGGCCAGCCAAGTCAACCACCCCGCCTTGTCCCCCGGCAAAGGTCCCCAGGACAGGAGCAAAGATCTCCTTATGAGGCTGGTCCTACCTCTGATGCTCGACCCCCAACATCAAATTCACAGATGCAACTTCCCCGAGAAGATTCGGAAACAGAATCTTCCACATCACGTTCAATTGGGCAACAGCAGGCCTTACCAAGGGTGCTCAAGCTGACAGGGTACAGCCAAAGCCAAGAAGCCTCTACGAGTAGAGATGGGGGCTTGCCACCTCGATCGCGCGGAGGCCTAAATGGTACGGCAAATGTCCCTGGCAGGTTTCCGGACCGGACCGTCACACCTGTGTCGCAAAGGACTCTGACTCCTGACAATACCGGGGTTCCGCGCCAAGCGACACCAGTTGATGAACTCCCTGTAGCTGGAAACGCTCCCCCGGAAAGAAGGAGGCCTCCTTTGCAGATTTCTTCGGAGAGGTCTCTCTCCACTGACAACATGGTCCCAGCGCCTTTGGCCACTCCATCGTCTCAACGGGAACTTGTAAGACCTCCAGCTCGCAGCACGGACAGGCCAGAAGCCCCCCAACCCCTCAGGGTTATTAGTCCGTCAAGCACAGGCTTTGGAGCTCAAGGTGATCGACCAGGAACCGCTCCCATGAAGCCTCTCAATGTCACCAAGGATAGTAACATAACCGAACCCCCCACAGAAGATTCGTCACAAGTCCCTACTGAACCGGCTGTCGAGGTGCCTAAGGAGCCTCTAGAGGACGCCAGACCTGGCCTTGGCCCTATGATCAAGAAAAAGTCGAGGGCTGACGTCGCAAGCGCATTCCGGAAAGCTGCAACTGCTGCAAGTGTAGCCAATTCCTTTAAGCCAAGAGCAGGAGGCGCCGCTGAAAGGCTTAGAGAACAGCAAGCCAAATCGCCAGAAGGCCCAGATGGGATCACTGGGGTTGTACCAGCTCCTTCTAAGATGCGGAGTGTTAGCAACGATAGTTCACGACGGAAGCCGGATCATCTGGTTTCAGAAGAGGCAATTCCGCCGATAGCAGAGGGCCCACTGCCGAAGATTACCGTTGCACCCACTGAGAAAGCTGAGGCTGAGGCTGAGAAAACTCCCCCGAAAAGCACTTCGAAGCAAGCTTCCCCGCAAAAGAAGCCTCGAGATGCCAAACGTCCAAAGCCTACAGAAGAGACACAAAAACAGCTTTCGTCATTGGGTATAGAATCGTCTATTCTTGATGACAGGGGAGCAACTTTCGCGACACTACTAGATGATTTTGGCTGGATGGGGGATGGTATTCATGCTAAGAGTATTGACCAGATGAATGACGAAATCGACCGAGAGCTCAACCAAGCACAGATTGGTGGCTGGTTAAGTCGTTTTGAAGAAGAAGATGATAGGATTGACGCTATCAGGAGAGGTTTGGATATTTCTATAGCCGAATGCGAAGAGCTTGATGGCCTGCTGACGCTCTACGGTGTTGAACTTGGGGTATGTGCTCTGATATTCTATGTGGCGTTAATTACTGACAGTTTTAGACTTTGAATGAAGATATTGCGTACATTGAGGCTCAATCACAGGGTCTACAAGTTCAAGCAGCGAACCAGAAGCTTCTTCAAGCTGAGCTAAATTCTCTACTTAAGACAGTATCGATATCACTATCGCAGCTCCAGCCCCTAAAGGAATCCTCCCTTGAGTCTCCACAGGGCCTCGACCAAATTGAAAGGGCACTGGTTTTACTATTTAAGGCTATGATTACAATCGATCCAACGCTTAGCAGCCTATCGTCATCCCGTGCTAGTGAAGACGATAGTAGCCGCTCCGGCAAGTTTGAAAATAGCGGCATTAGCAGCATGCGCGTCTTGCAGGAAAAGAAGGAGATGTACAAAACAGAAAGCACCCTGTTTCTGAGCCGACTGAAACAATTCCTTCAAGTCAAGTTCGCTGCTGCTTTTGACGAATGCAAAAAGGGGCTAGAGCGACAGAAGGAGTCAGCACTCAATAGACGGACCGGCAAAAACAAGCTCGATCCAAAAAGCCATGATATGACGAGAAACATCTTGTGGAAATACAGCCCTCTAATGCTCTTCTTGAGAGAGATAGATCGCGTCGAGTGGGAAGAGTTCATGAAGATCTACGTATCCGCATCCCGGCCAATATACCAGGAAGAGGCCCGGGATGCTGTGGCAGCATGGCAGCGAAATGCGAAAAAGCCATCAGGGGACGAACATGAAGTGCTCTTTACCTCCCAGGTCGAAAAACAGACCGAGGGCATTGCAACGACAGCGAGAAAATTAACAGTCAAGCGGAGTCAAACTTTAGCAAAGAGCTTGAGATCGCCGCTTGGCGACAGCGGAAGCAGAACACCGGCCGACAAAGTCCAGGATGGCCGCATATCCCGGTATGAGGTCATTAACAACATTCTTGACGAGACTCTACCCTTCATTATCGCAGAGCAGAATTTTGTTGTAGATTTTTTCCATATCTCCTCGTTCGAGACTCAAGACTTTGTCGAAGCTGTGTCTTCCGTCCCTGCAGATGCACGACATGGAGGCGACCTTAAGAAACTAAAGCTTATGGATCCAAACCGCGACTTCGCCAGAAAAGTTCTATCGTCGATGCAAGACGAATATTCCTTTTTCACCAGTGATATGCAACAATTGGTGGAATGGGCCATACGAGATGATCCATTGTAAGCCCATCGTTACCTTTCAAAGATACATTTCTAATATTTTAATAGGCAAGGAGTAGGTATCATTGCAGTCATTGAGCGCAAACTCGTTGATATCGAAGAATCCAATCAAGAATTCCTTGCACGGTCCTTGCAAAAGATACACAGTGGCCTTGTGGGACTCTTCGTCAAATTTTTGGATGAGCAGATACGAGCCATTGAGGACACAAAAGTCAAAATCAAGAGGCGCAAGGGAGTTATCGGCTTCATCCGCATATTCCCGCTCTTCTCTACAATTATCGAGAGCATGCTTTTGTCTGCGGACGACCTGGACATTCGCGAGACGGTTAACAACGCGTACAACCGGATCAACAAGACAATGTTTGAAAGTCTCAAGATTATTGCTCGTGACAACACGGGAACTATGGAGACTGGAGGAGGGTCGGAGAACAAGGAAGAGCTTAATCACCAGATTCTCCTCATCGAGAACATGAACCATTATCTGGAAGAGGTTGACCCACGAAGGAATCATGTTCTGGAAGACTGGAAAGAGAAGGCAGGGCAGGAGTTTGATGAGCATCTTGGGAAATACATTTCGGCAGTTATGTCACGCCCGCTCAAACAACTTCTCCTGTTCCTCGACACAATCGAAACAACCATCCTTACCCTGCCACAGGGCAGTCCTCCGTCCACGATCGCCCAGAATTCACGACAAAGCAGGATTGCATTCCAACAGGTACTTGCGGAACACGACTCAAAGTATATAAGGAACGGTATTATAGCGCTGAAGAAGCGCGTGGAGAAGCATTTTGGCGATGCAGACGACCCAGGTCTGTCTCGAGCACTGGTTGCAAAGGTTCTGGAAGCTTGCGAGAACTACTTTGAAGATGTGGAGAATAGAGTACGGGCTATCAGCACAGATGTCTATGATGGGGTTCCTGCGGTCGAATGGACCAAAAACGATATCAGTTCGACATTTAGATAGAGGTCGAGCCTATGGGGAAGTACGAGTATGTGTGGGGGATTGGATGGGTTATAATGTTGTGCTTGAACGAACAGCCCGCGGCTATTGTTGCACTGTATTTTACCTGTAGGGGTTGAGTTTTATTTCTGTAGAGGAACAGCATTTCAGGTGCGCGGATTCTTACTTAGTCATATTCAAAGTGTCTTCATCGAAAGAAACTTGTTTGCGTGTCACTATCACAATTTCTGTGAGGTTCAGAATAGAGAGTGCTTTGATCAATATTATTATAATAAGCCGAGCCTCAGGTTAGGGCTCTGTGCTACATAGTCTCGCAGAGCTTGCCACCCACCCGCGGCTCCGTTGGCTATTTAGTACACATGTGTGCAGACAGCAAGGATCGATACCCCGCGCGAAGTTTCCCATTCGCTTCTGCCAGTCATCTAGTTGTCCAATTCGGGCTCTCAGTAGCGATGCCTCAGTCAATCTTTGCACTTGCCAGCGTCTTGCCACTGACCCCAGTGAGGTTGTTGGCAAGCCGTACGCTGGACCGTTTATACTTGGTATGCTTCCGAAGGCGTTTCCGAGCGACCATGACAGGCACAGAAGATTTCGTAACAAGATAATTTGAGAAAGATCCCAGGATGACACTGGTTGTGTTAGTATCTTCATCCATATGATAGCGGGGAGATGGGTTTACATACCCTTTAAGCGCACTTCTGCCCCTGCTTCCCAGAATAACCAATGTCGGGTTGAAATAATCAATCACTTCACAAATCAAATGCTTCGGACTCTTGCAATGGATAACCTCAATAACAACGCGTACTTGCAACTTCGTCTTCCGCAACAGCTTCGAAACTCGCTCTGTGATATCCTCGATAGCGCGATGGCGCTCCTGCTCAGTGCGAGGCCGATCACGGCTCATAGGCGAGGCAGATACATCAGTCCGCGGCGTACCCAACGGAGATGGAATATGAGAGTGAGAGGACATAGTAGAGTAACTTGAAATACTAGGGGGGGGTATAGCGTGGGTCGCGGACGCGATGGAGGCAGCTTGTTTCTCTATTGTCGCTGTATCGTCTGACCCGATGTTGGTGTCAGGGATGATTCCTGTCTCCTCATCCACGCAATAAATGGCGAGGAGAGTATCTCCATCACGCAGAACAGTTCCCACTGTCCACTCGAGAGCATGAGCAGCTTCCTCCGAAAGATCGGTCGCGACCAAGTATTTCCTCACACGTCGCTGGTACTCGGCTTCTTTTTGCATCTGGTTAAAATCTCCGCGGAATAGAGTCCTAACGCTTCTTTGTGTTTCAGGCGTTGATATGATAGGAGTGAGATTTATCGCGAGCCTCTGAGCACGCCTGATGTCAGAAATTTCCTGTTCCGTGTCGGAATCATGAGGAGTGCTCAGCCCTGAGCCGCCTTCATGATCAAACGCGTTCGTTGGATGAACTCCCGGCTTTGCTGCTCCCTTGAGTCGATCACCACCTGGCCCCGTAATGGTGATCTCTGGCTCTAGGAGTGATCTGACTTTGTATTGTTGCTTGTTTTCCATCATCTGCCTTTCTTCTTCCGCTGCAGCCATTAGACTTCGAGCAGTCCTTTCCCCTTTTGCTCGACCCATACCGACAGTCTTGGATTCAGGATGATCGTCGACTTTACTAGTCCGTTTCTCACTCCTCCTGCCCCTGGGACCGTCTTCGCCTGTGCTAGCCTCGTCGCTGCTTTCGACGACATCTTCAGCGCCAGTAAATGTGTAATCTTTCTGCAGTCGCTGGTCCCTCTTATCATTGCTATCTGTTCTTCTTCGGGCCTTGGTTGTAAGGGCTGAGAAGCTTCCACCTGCGCGAGCCAAGTTGGCATCAGATAAGCGCCTATACGCACTGTCCTTGTCAACAACAGCACCGCTGTCCATTACCAGCATGTTCGATGTTGGAGGAGGTCCAAGAGCAGGGGAACTCGAGCGCAAGCTGTGGCGGTTATGTGGTGATTTAGACTTGTTGCTTGACCCTATACCTGTTGTACACATAGCATGCACTTTATCCCTGGCACTATATCCAGGTAAGTCGACTCGTACACCTTCAGGCAAGGGAGCAGGCACTGCCTTCTTGCCAGCCAATGTATTTCTTTTTGGGGCTAGCGGCGCGCCTGGGTTGCTGTGCAGATAACCCGAAAACTGGTAGCTATCCGTGACATCGCCCTTGTATCGGCCTTGGGGCTGGTGTGGCGGGATTTCCGAAAGCGGTTTTGGGAGTAGAGATAGTGAAGGGAAGCTATCTGTTGGCGAGGTACTTGCACTCTTGGAGATTTGAGGTGCGGGGGGGCCAATATCGAGCATGCTCCGAATTGGTGTGACACCGCTACTACTCGTCCCTGCTATCGATGAGTTCCGCGGCCTGGGGTCTTCCACTACGTCTAGCATGCTCCGCACCGGCGAACGGTGAGCATTATATGGCGACGATGACCGGCCGAGGAGTGCTGGTCCTGGTCCCACAGGGCTACCAGGCACTCTGGGTTGTCGAGAGGGTTTATTCGATAGCCCTTGCAGGAGCTCCAAGACGTCCAATCTCTCCTCATCAAGAGCCGCCTCCATGGACATGGTAGGTCGCCCCGCCATAGCTGAAGAATCTTTTGGTATATGAGACAACCGGGTCCTTTTATATTTCTTTCGAGGGAAGACAAGCGCTGGCGTATATCCGCGCCTTGTAACTGTTTCTCAGGCAGACGAGCCAAATGCACCTCCTGCCTGCGGGGTAATGCTATCTATTTATGAACTTTGGGAATCATGATTGATAGTGTTCGAGATGCTTCATATTGCGGCCAAGGTTCAAGCGTAATGCGGGGTGACAGCTAGTGCTGTGGTCATGTCAACTAACTGCCGAGCGTTTCTGAAGCGGGAGAAATTGAATCTCGACAAGTGGGCAGGATCAGATAAACCGAGCGATTAAAGTCAGGAAGAGAACGTGTCGGCAGTCGCAGATCTGGGCAGATTCTTCGGTGCGTCTGGTACTGTGTCTGGTACTGTGTCTGGTACTGTGTCTGGTACTGTGTCTGGTACTGTGCAGGCGGATAGCTGTGTATTGCGCAGAGAGTGAGCTCTGGAGCTGCTGGGAAAGAGAGAGACTGGGGACTTCTCTTCTGAAGATCTGTGATTTGTAGATGTGGAGTATTAGGGGTGAGTGTATGGATGTTTAGAGGTTGTGGGCGCAGGGCAAGGAAGTTCAAGTTTGCTCTCTCAAGGTGTCTGGCCCAAGTCCACAGCAAGCACCAACGTTGGACGTTATTGGCTGTGGAACCACTGTGGTCCCGATCCGCGCCGGTGCTACTTCGCATCGTAAGATACTCCGTAACTTACGTTTTTAAAATGTTGAAAGGTACATGCAATATGTATGTATCTCACAGTGCCACCGGTTGTACCCTTCAACACCAAGCTTGCTTTTACTTTGTTATAGGGGGACAAAAAAGTATTCTCACCCTTCTCGAAGCCATACTGTTATACTGACTGTTATACTGACTGTTATACTGATTGTTATACTGACTGTTATACTGACTGTTATACTGACTGTTATACTGACTGTTATACTGACTGTTATACTGACCATACTGTGTGTATTTGCTACTGGACAGTCTTGTGCCTCATCGCAAACATAGCTAGCAGACATACGTGCAGGTATAGACGGCAGCACTGCTTGTCCCTTCTTGACATTCTGGGCGTACTCCAGTCCAAGGTTGAGCTGAACTCGGTATTGCGCTGCCAAGAGGCCTTTCAGATGCAAGTGCCCAGTGCTTCCAGTGCATGGCGAATCAACCACTCCCGCTCAATATGAGAAAGAGTGGCGCAGCACAGTTGTTGCGTGGTCTCAACAGTGATACACGTCACTGTCCAAAGGCACAAAGCGCGCAGACGCTGTCCTAGAATAAGCTGGTATGAGATAACAATGTTAGCCTCTGCGCCACCTGTGTGCCAAGATGCATGCATGTATACACTGCATGTAGTTGAAATCGATTTCCCCAACTGCTGTTGATTATACGTAGAGTAAAGCCGTCTCAGATAGCTTCCAGTACTATCTATCACCCCCAGTGATATCATCGTTTTACCCTTTTCGACCTCCTCCCTTCAGTATTCTTATCATCATCGTCCGCCTTGCTTCGTGACTTCCCCCCCAACCGCGCTGAGGCCTTTTGGAAGTCCTCCTCGGTAGGCTCATCCTCCACCACAGTCTTCTTCCTCCCCTTCCCACCCCGCTTCCCCTTCTTCTCCGGCTCCGCATATTTCGCCGCCAGCCTGTCCAAAAACCCGTCACCCTGCTCCTGGAGATCCTGCTGCCTCTTCATAATCAAAGCCTTCAAGCCGTCCTGTCCATCGTCCTTCTTGGATTTCTTCCCACCAAACAGCTTATCCTTGATCCCCAGCTCCTCTGCATACTCCATCGCCTCGTTCGCCTCGTCCTTGGCTGCCTTGGTCCGTTCCCTCTTCGAGCTCTTCGATTCCTTCGTAAACTTATTGTATGCCTCTACCTTCTCCTCTCGTATAGCATCGTTGATGATCTCCCTAAACCTCTTATCATCCACCACCACATCACTCAGCATAACCATCTCATAAACCACATCCATATCCCCCTCCCCCTTCTCGTACGCAGCAAGCACATCATCTTTCTCCTCTTCCGAGTTTTTGTATTTCGCTGCGAAAGCCTCGATGGCCACGTCAGAGACGACATCTTCGTACTGTGCGCGGTAGAAGGAGGACCAGGAGAAGTCGTCGGATGAGGAGAGGGCTTCGGATGTGGAGCCGGTGCGGTCGTAGTGAGCACGTCGCGTTGGGGAGGAGAGGACGGCGTAGGCGAAGGCGATGGTTTGGAAGGTTTTAGTTGCAAATTCTTTGTCTGAGGCTGGGACTTTGTCTAGGTGGGATGTCAGTATGTATGGTAATGAAATGGTGGGTAGTGGTGAATTCAAAATGTCAAGGAAATATGTTGAGTGCAGCGTGACACGCACCTGGATGGTTCTTCAGCGCTGCTTTGCGGTACGCGGATTTGACTTCATTGGCCGTTGCAGTTTTCTCGATTCCGAGAACCTCGTACGGATTGATGATAGGGGCATCATCTTCATCGAACAATTCCACGTTGGTAGGCGCCATGGTGGTTTCTTGATCGTTGGTTGATCTTTTTCAGTGACTGAACGCGAAGTCGCGGCGCGTCAAACCAAGTATTGGTCAGATAAGATAAGAGTGACTGACGCTACCTGAGCTATATGTGGGGAAGTAATAGCTGTGATGATCGCGGGGTAAACGATTAGATCTTCACCAAGACCCAATCTTCACAGATGAGCTCAGAAGTTATATCACTCTTTACCTCAATATATTGTGAAATTAAATATCATGGTTGCGGAGTAGTTGGGAGACGGAGAAGAGCGCCATTTCTCCGCGACCACACACCCCATCTCTCCGTAACCTCTCGCCAGCCACTTAAATAGAATGCCAATTCTGACCATAGTAGGTCCCGGTACAGCCGGTCCCTTGATACATACTGAGCATTTGGTCGTGGGTTCGTCTCGGAATTGTCAGAGTACCAACACATGGAGGAGATCTTGTTGTTCAGACTGTCAACGCTGTGGCAGGCGGCGCCGGTGCCCGTTAACTATAAGTTATGCATAGTTATTGACTGTAAATACAATTTACTGCCTTACATAATAGGCGGCAACGGTATTTTATATGGAAATACAATCGAGTCACGTGCACGTTATTAGTAAATCTCTGTTTGGCGAAACTAGGGCCAAGCTCATTATACGCTAGCAAGCATCGACTACAAATATCGATATTTCACCAATCCTCTTCCTTCAACTTCACGTTCAGACCTACATTACTTCTTTGCTGTACAACAAAACCGCGACTCCGTTGCAATATGTGTTTCACTTCAACAGTGAAATACGGCGCGGCTAGCGATCAGCTGTATCAGCTTTAACTAATGTCGCGACGCGATTAGCTTCACACCATGGTATGTCATCTCAACTTTTACTTTTACGTTGCCTTCACCTGGAAACAATCTTCAAATGATTATTATATACCAAACTAGAGTTTCTGCAGCCTTAGGGGCTCGATATCCCAACTGGCGATGCTGATTTATGCATGTCAGAATGATGAAGACTTACTTTTATTTCATTGTGTTGGAAAATATTTGACGCTCAAGCTCAATGCTAACTTGCCGTCTCAGATTGGCGATCATTTATTGCTCCCAGATCTCTTTGCATTGATGGCTCCAGGTGCAGCAAAACTCAATAAATGGTAGGTACGATTTTTTATTTCTCGCTGTACCCAATTATATGCTATGATGGCACTGTGTTTAACGCAGGAATTACCGACCGATAAGACCTCGTCTTTGTGGAAACAATGGCTAAAATTCTGAGCTACTTCAAACTCTTCACTTTGTTGGATGTTGTTTTACCTTGAAACGGTTGCTAACCTCTTCAAAAGAAAGGTACGAACTATTCGATCACACTCTCTACACCCACCTGCAATAGGATGAATCGGCACTGGGCTCCGACAGTCTCGACAAGATCGAGCTGGTTTATGACAGGAGATGCCTCTTTGCGGCAAGACTTAGAAAACCTCGCCCACTGAACGCAGTCAACAACATGCTATTTTACAAATATGTCATGAAGTTTTCATGCTAACACATCCAGTGCTCCATTATGCAATTGCACAGTTCAAATTGCGAGCGATGGATCACTTCATCCTTTCGGCTTGAGATGCCCAATTGCTCCATGATGTAGGTTACACGATTTTTTCTTCTTCCGCAACAATACATTTCCTACCTGATGAGCATTTTAGATGACGAGTCTGATCGCGGTTACGCATGTAGACACAAATCAAATTAAACCATTCATGCCTTCTGAATTCTTTATCCCACGTATTGTTGGAAGATGTTTTAAGCAAGTTATGACAAGAAGCTAACACATACCTCAGAGGTTTTACATAACCATTCATCTCGGGCAACATGTGGCCAGAGCAGTCGTCCATGTGTATGTATACTCTTATTTCATTCACCAGATCCAAGCATAGTGATGACTTCGACCGACAAATGACAAGCATATGTCCAAGCTTAACAGCAACGACGAGACTGTCCGCACTGATTATGCTCATCACGAATCTTTTGCGCAATGATTTCTTGATTGAATGGCTGCTGAGAATCCTGTTTAGAGTGACGTCTCTGGTCAAAAATACCACGCAGGACCGATTCTGTTTTACCATCTCACCATGTGTGAAAATTTGTAAGTTCCAAACGTCAAAATCTTGCAACTTCCAACTGTTTTTAAATGATGATCCAATTATCACGACGGTCAACATAAGCCACTTGTTGGTATTGATGATATCGCCTGTGACGGGGCAATTTTGATCTGATATTTCGTCTATTTTTAATTGTTTCAAGATTTTTCTCTTGGAAGACATAACTAATAGTTCTCTATAGTGAAAACATGAACATATGGCATACTGCTTATTATTTTTCATTGAGAACGTGGCCTTGAGCCACGACTTGAAGAAGATCAGAGTTCGGAGCAGGATGGCATGGGAGCGATCGACTTCCGTGGTAAAACTGTTGAAAAAAACCAACGGGCGTACAATCTTAAGACTGTATTGCTGCGTGGTCCTGTCAACGTAGACGGAAACCAGTATCGAATCTGGCACTTCAATCGGGAGGTTAATAACTTTTACAGTCTGTAGGATGCAAGAAGGCGAGCCGTGAGGAGATTGCTTCCAGTTACTTCTTCGTGTGCCAAATCCAATCAGCTAAATGCTGTTTACGAACCCGGACAGACAATCCCATGGCGGACAGTGCCGGGGAGAAAGTACAACGGCAAACTCACGACTTCAGCTTTAAGCAGGTATTAATTTATAATTGGTATCATAGCAGCTATACAGAACATAAATCTCGCCCCATCAACCAAGCCTAACCTTCTTCCAGATCCCAATCGATTCCTGCAGATCTTTCGACAACGACCCGTCCATTGGCTCCACAGAACCATAAACCATAGCCAACACCAAGCTCGCAAAAGCAAATACTACCAACTTCTTCTTGAGCATCAGATAGTCAGCTTTGCGGATCCCCCCTCCCTCCACCCATCCCTTCCACGTATCCAGTACCTCGGCCAAATCATTCGCGAAGGCCGGCTCGGTGACCATCCTGTGCAGCACAACCTCCATAACCTCTGGAAGCTCTGCCTTCACTGCAACATGGTTCTGCTCCTTGAGCCAAAGAAGGGTATGTTCGCCAACCAGCTGCGCCTTCCACTGCGGGCTCTGCAGCGCTTCAAGCATCCTCGTCTCCTCGCGCTGTACTGCAAGTCGGCGCCTCTGGTTGCTATCATCCACAAAGTCCTGGTGTTGCTTGAATTGCCTGTCTCGTATGGCAACGGCGTGTTGATCAGGAGTCATTGAGCTTTCTCGCCGCATTGCAGTCATGCTATCGCGCATTCGGCGCATTTGCAGGTCTCGCTCTTCAGCGCCGGAGTCGCCATAGTCGGTGTACCACTCAGGGGTCGAGGTTATGGGAACCATTCCTAGCAGGACGAGGATGCCGCAGGGGATAATAGGGCTTCGAGAGAATGCTAGGAATGGAGGTGGGATGTGGTAGGACCATAGGACGGCGTTATTCGTAGTGCTGAGGGCGGTGCTGATGCATGAGAAGTATATGCCAGCGCTCGTAGGCGAGCCCGAGGAAGGACGTAAATGGGTTATGGGAAGGGGCTCGAAGTCCAAGGCTTTTTCTCTTAGGGCGGCGGTGATGCCACTTGATGTTATGTGGCACCGAACCACGTCAGTATGTAACACCGTATTGCTGTGACTCTTCGCAGCTTCTAAATCTTTATTATCGTCAGGAATCAAGTCCCCTGATGTAGCTTGTGCGAGCTCCGGATCCTACTCGTTTGTCAATCACTATTTTTGTCTAATGGTATTTCATGGCCACTTACTTCCTGATCGGCGGGAGACTTCGTGATGGATGACACCCCGTCCTCAGTGATACTCCCTTCATGTATGGGACTCGCCTTCTCCCGCAATGCCTTGACTTGTATCCAGTACGGCGGCAGCGATGTCTTCCCTCTCACAACCCACTTTCGCGACCATCTAACCGCCAACGAGAGCATTCCATCCGAGTCGTCCAATGGAGCAATCGTCAGCACAGCTTCGTGGCGATCCGGGGATAACATCAAAGGAGTCCCAACCGGGACCCACAAACCAGAAGTCCTTAGCATTTGAAAACCCGCAGCATTTGGAACCGCACCTAGGTCTAGTAGATAGCTCAGGAGGTCCTCGAAATTGATTTCAGCCTGCGGCTGACGCAGTTGGTCTGAATATTCGATTCGTTGGGTTTTGATACCAATGGCATGCATCTTCCAGTTGAATATCGTCCAGCTGCCGCCAGGGACAAGGCTAGGGTGTTCGTACACATTCCAGTACTCCTCCGTGTCATACTGGCGGCTCAGGGGCGCAATGCTGAAGCGCGCAAGCTCGCACTCAATGACATGATTTACAACATCGCCTCGTGTTATGCCCACCAGACGAGACTTTCGTAGTAGTCGTCTAACCTTGGATAATGTTGCCAGCGTTATCACGGTGTTGTAGAGGATAGGAGCGACTCCGAGGACGGCAAGGGGGACACCGACGTAGGTGATGATATCGGAAGCAGAGGAGTTGCCAGACATGGTTCGTGATCAGTCATGGAGCTTGGGAATTGGTATAGAGCAGTCATTATGGATATCTATGATCTTTCTTCAAAATGAGCAAGCCTCGCGGTCAGCCTCAACCACCCTGGTAGTTTTTTTTTCTAGTCGTGACTAAAATCTAGCGATAATCGCTACAGAGGAGATACATGACAGCGCTATCGACAGCACGCCACGATGCCCAGAGAGGGTGTAACGTCAGCAGTCAATAGTGGATTTCTAACCCCGCGTTTTACCAATACTATAATCGCCTCCAGGCGGTGGTTTGAGAACCAACGATTAATGCCTCTACAACATTTACATACTATGCTATCAGCAAGTAATAGGACCACATAACGAAGCTTCTGCTGTCAGGTACGCTTATGATCCCCTTAAAATAACTCTCTGAGCCGCCGTCCTGGCCATTTTGACCTCCCTGATAGGGTTCTGACGATCATAGTAGCCACTCTGGAAAGGCCATTGAGGCCTTATCCGCAAGTTTGAGTAACGAGGTGCCACTGGGACGGGACAATATTCAAAATGTCGGCAAATATCCGCATTTCAGCGATTGCCTTTTTAGTCGTCTTTCTCTTCGGCCTATATAAATTTATTATATATCCCGCCGTCATATCACCGCTCTCCAAGATCCCAAACGCACACTGGAGTGCGCCATTTTCCCCCCTTTGGATCCTTTCTGTCCGGTACAGGTGGACAGAGAATCATGACGTTCGCGCTGCTCATCTAAAGCTTGGGCCTGTGGTGAGGCTGGGACCAAACGAAATTAGCGTTGGCACCATAGACGGAGGAGTCAAGACTATTTTTGGCGGCGGCTTTGAGAAGGGAGATTGGTATGCTGTGTTTGACAATTATGGGTATGTGAACCACCAGATAGGATGACATGTTTTTCTAATCTTCATGCAGAGTGCAATGCACATTCTCAACGCTTCACGGCCGTCCTCATTCGGCAAGCAAGCGTATGGTGTCTCATACATACTCAAAATTGGCATTGCAGACGTCTCCGGCCGTAACCGCACAGGCTCAGAGTATACTATACGAGAGGTTGTTGCCCACCCTCAAAGCCTCTGCGAGTCCATCTCAGAAGCCACAGGGCATCGATGTCCTGAAGCTTTGGTATGCTCTAAGCATGGATACTATCACAGCCTATCAGTTCGGGCTACCAAATTCCTCTGATTTCGTTCGTGATACTGCCTATCGATCCCACTGGCTGGAGTTGTATCAGAGCCGGAAACCCTACGTATACTATCCGCAAGAGGTTCCTCGTTTGACTTCATTTCTGAGCAAGGTCGGCTTTCGGCTTGTCCCGAGATGGGTAGACGATGCGAATGACGAGATCGAGGATTGGGCATTGGGAATGTGCAATGCCGCCACGGCTTCGAGCAATAAATGCTCGTCGTATTCTGACAACCCCGGCGAAGAACCCGTGGTTGTCAGGGCCATGCTCAAGGGCATCCAGAAGGAAAGCAATAAGGAGCAGTCGATTCTCTCTTGCCGTATTTTCGATAACAAGGAGCTCATGGTCGCTACAGAGATGCTGGATAATCTTGCAGCGGGCCACGAGACGTCGGGGATCACCCTTACCTATGCAACATGGCACCTGTCCCAAGATCTCGAGCTGCAAAGGGCTCTCAGGGCAGAACTTCTTACGCTAGACCCTCCTTTGAAATATTCGCCAGACCATATCAAGGAAGGATCCCCACTGCCAGGTCTCCCTAACTTGAAGACCCTGGACGCGTTGCCACTTCTCCATGCCGTTCTCAGCGAGACCTTACGACTCAACGCCGCAATTCCCGGTTCCAGCCCTCGCGTAACGCCTTATCCCTCCTGTAACCTGGTTGGTTATGAAGTTCCAGGCGGTGTTAGGGTCTGCTCCAGTGCCTGGACTCTGCATCGCAGTGCGGATGTCTATAGCCAGCCGGAGGTATGGGATCATACTCGCTGGTTGGACGGAGACGGTAGGTCGGGGGAGGAGACAAAGGAAAGAGACAAGTGGTTCTGGCCTTTCTCGAGTGGTGGTAGGATGTGCATTGGGAATAATTTTGCTATGCTTCGTAAGTCTTTTTCTATTCTTGGATGACCCGTTACTAACACCAGTTGAGAAATGAAACTTGCACTTGCAGCTACGTATACGAACTTCACATCCCACATCGTTTGTGATGATGGGATTGAGCAGGAAGACGGCTATACAGCTTCGCCGAAAGGCAATAAATTGATATTGCGGTTTGAGGATGTAGAGGAATAAATATTTATAGTCGAAATAAATATATTTTGAAAAGCGCCCTTTTTTAATACCCTTGCTTCTACGACAAGAGTATATTTTATTCGCCGAATCAACAATAAAACCAAACAATCGCTCTGCGGATATATCAGATTATTCTGATATGTATGAGTAACATATTGACACATAACTACAACATAGATGCAATGGAGACAAGGTAGATTGCGGTTGCTAAAACAAACTCGCGGACTTGCATAGGCCGACCCCCCAAATCTAAAGACAACCCACTAGAGAGAGGTGTAGATATATACAATTCCAGATCCATAAGCAGCGCCAATACCGAAGAATGCATTTAATCCGATCCATTCTTGTACTTACCCTCCCGATTCTCCACATACGCCACCAGAGCCTCAATCGTAACAACCTTGAGTCCCCATTTCTTGCCAAACGCCAAGCACCCCTCCGTCCTCATCATCCCCGGCTCCTTCCTCAGCGCCTGCCCCTCCACCACCTCCCCATCCTCCACCAACTCGCAGCAAATACCCACCAACTGCTTACCCGCCAACCGACAGAACTCCACCGTAGCCTCGGTATGTCCAGGGCGCTGCCTCACTAATCCCTTCCTCGCCTGCAGCGGGAAGACATGTCCCGGCCGCCTGAAATCCTCCTTCCTCGCGCCCTTCGCACCGAGCATGCGGCAGGTCAGCGCGCGGTCCTGCGCGCTGATACCGGTCGTTGTGCTGGGGTGGTTCGCATCGATAGAGAGCGTGTATGCCGTGCTCTTGGGGTCTTCGTTGTTCACCACCATCTGGGGGAGGCCGAGGTCGACGCACAGCTCTGGGACGAGGGGTGCGCAGATGAGACCCGAGGAGTATCTGACCATGAAGGCCATCTGCTCCGGCGTCACGTCCTCAGCGGCGATGATGAGATCGCCCTCATTCTCGCGTCCGGGATCGTCGAGGACGACTACGAATTCGCCATTTTCTGCCACTTTTTGTTAGTTTCGAGATTCAAATGGGGTATTTACCCTCGATGGCGGGAATGCGGGGTAATTGAAAAAAAGTTGAGAAGTTGAGACTTACTGAATGCTGCGATGGCGTCTTCTATTGAGTCAAACTGGTCCGCCCCTCCTGCCACTGCGACTGATGAAGGCATTCTGTGTATCTGTAGTGTAAAATCGTTCCACAGCGTTCCCGTCGGATTCCCCAAATTGTGTGGGTAACTTAATAAGCGGACGATCTGGAGGGTCTATTGGAATATATAGACGAAGCTGTCCCTGTCCCAACACAAGGCGAATTGGGGTTCTTATGTGGATGGAAATGGGCTCAAGGGGAGTGAACGAGTTGCTGAATGAGTCGAGGAAAGAAAGCAAAGCCGACGCTCGGTGTTCGGTAATCACAAGCTCGGCTCATGACTCAAGGTAGTGCCGTTGCTTCCATTCCACCCCTGGCAGGCCGGAACATACGTCGGTCCGTCTCCAGGTTCCGCCAATCATTTTTGACAGCCTCGCGCGTTTACCCAGCAATGCAATCGAGAGCCGCGCGAAGCTTTGGGAACCTGGGGCACTGACCGCGATCTACGACCACCAGACGGCGTTATACCCTGCCTGACCATCTCATCTGATCTGATCTGTTCAAGAGAGTGGTATTGGAGATATATCAGCCAGGGTCCACGCAGGGCCTCAGCCGCCCATTGCACAATGCACCCTTCGACGAGACGCAGCATCGACCTGCTCGTTCGGACTGCCACCCAGACGGCTCGCCAACATCAACACCGTCAATTTTCACAGACTCGGCACTCACCCTCGTCGGTAAACCCAGAGGAGGTATCCCACTTCAATGCTCTGGCCTCGGCATGGTGGGAGCCGCACGGCTCGTCGCGACTCCTCCATCTCATGAATCCCCTCCGCCACGACTTCATCCAGCAGTGCCAGAAGACCTATGGGGCGGCTCCGGCCCACGAACTGCGATTCCTCGACATTGGCTGTGGGGGAGGGATATTTGCTGAGTCCGCGGCACGATTACCGTCGACAAAGTCTGTTACTGCGATTGACCCGACGCCTGGGGTGCTCGCCATTGCCGAGGCACATAAGAAGCGCGACCCTTCGCTGAGCAACAAGCTTACATACCTCAACACCTCTCTTGAGGAGCTACCTGTGGGCGAGATGTACGATGTTGTCAGTGTATTCGAAGTAGTTGAGCATATCACGACGCCCGCCACGTTCCTGGACGAGGTAGAGAAGCATGTGAGACCCGGGGGGTGGCTGGTGATGAGCACGATTGCGAGGACATGGATGAGCTGGTTCACGACGAATTTGGTGGCCGAGGATATACTGGGGATTGTACCGAAGGGGACACACGACTGGGAGAAATACATCAATGTGGACGAGCTGGAAAAGTACTTTGCAACGAAGGGCGGATGGAGCAAGGCGGTGGTGCAGGGGGTGGTGTATGTTCCAGGCGTGGGATGGAAGGAGGTGGAGGGGAGTGAGAAGATAGGTAATTACTTCCTCGGTGTCAGGAAAGACACCGTTGCTTGAGGCTGGGGGTTGTAAAAAGGGAAATGTATGAGTATGGACCCATTGGGTACGCTCCCCATCGCGGAGCGCATCAACACTTTGCTCTTGGCGTTTGCCTCGTCTCTCCAACAACAAAAGATGCCCTCCCTTCAAGACGCCGAGCTGTTTACGTGGCTTACCTGGCGACCCTCCGAGGAGCGGGCTCAAGAGTATGAAGGAATTGGGCGCGAGGCGTGACTAGATATGGGAACTTCCAACCGGATATGGGGGAGGATTACAGCTGGGGAAAAGGAGTCCAGCATACCAGTAGTAGTATTAGCAGCAGATTATTTGCCTGAATAAGGAATAAGGTATGTTCTCCATGTTCTCCGTGTTCTCCATGTTCTCCGTGTTCTCCGTGTTCTCCATGTTCTCCGTGTTCTCCGTGTTCTCCATGTTCTCCATGTTCTCCATGTTCTCCGTGTTCTCCGTGTACATGAAAACCGTAATAGATGGGAAGTCATTGGCAGCGCGCAATCCTCCAAACAATACAATACCATGGCAGTACATCCGGCGGTACAGAAACACTCGGGCACCAGAAGGATCCACCCCTGGGCTTCTAGAAGGAAATTTTCCATAGTCGCAAGTCTCCGGCAGGGGGCAGGCTTGCAGACTTGCATCGTGCATCTTGCATCTTGCATCTTGCATCTTGCATCTTGCATCTTGCATCTTGCATCTTGCATGGCTCCTTGTTCGAAAAGTATACCATGTATGGGTAATCAGCGGAGATTGAGCACAGGGCGGGCAGCGAGCGGGCCCTCAAAGAGGCTACTCTCCCCTGCGAGGCTGATGGAAGGGGGAAGGGGAGGGAAAGTTTGTTTCGAAGACGCGTCGTGCATCACGCTTGCAGGCGCAAGGAGTGCGGATAGGTGAGTTCGAGTACTCTATTCGGAGTAACCTTGCAGTAACTCTGGTCCTGGCATTTCGGCGGAGGTTATTGTTTGTGTTGTTTTGTGGAAGTAATATGCGTAGGGGGAAAAGGGGGGAGGGGGGGTGAGGTGAGACGGGGAAAGACATAGTTGTAGTATGGGGAGAGGGTGAGATGAGACGGGGAAAGACAAAAGACATAGTATATAGTATGGTAAGTTAATATCATCCACCAACATCAACCAACATCAACCAACTTCCACCAACCTCCAACAACTTCATCCAACTTCATCCAACTTCATCCACCAACTACGAGACTAAGATTATATACAACCGCCAACTCAAACACTCAAACGCCCAAACTGTCTTCCCTGCCTGTCCTGTACTTGATTAGTACAAGAAAGGGTGCACGCGGTTTTATCCTCGTCCCAAGCCCGTCTCCCCTCTCTCCCGAAACATCTACACGCCAGACAAAATCTCGCATGCGCCTCACACATCTCCCCATCTCCCCCTTTGTTATCATCACCAAAAACATCACGGCTTCACGCATACCCAACTTCTAGTACTGTATTGATTGCACGGCCTATACTCCGCCTACCCTCTGTCCCGCCCCAAATCTGGCATCACCCTGTCGCGCGAATTCAAGAGGTTAGTTGCAACTACCCCGGATGCGACTTCCCCGTCTACCAAAATCTACTTTACTTTCTCGCCGAATTCTCGCCGTATTCTCGCCGAATTCTCGCCGAATTCTTGCTGGTTCCTGTTCACTCTTTGGAATCCTTTACCCATCTGGACTTATTCGCAAGGAAGGGCCTAGTTGCTAATTACCCTTTTGCAGAAATACCACCAGGCTTACATCCGTTTGACAACCCAATATTCGAATCTCTCGTCGCCGTCCCAAAATATAGCCGTCTATGCACCAACAGCGACCTACCTTTCTCACCGCGAGACCCTTGGTCGCCATATCTGTTTGAACCGCTTCCCGAATTATATCCATAGTCTCCCGGCAACCACCTACGGCCGTGCTTGACCGGACGAACCCCTGATCCAAGCGCGGGATTGCCTCACCGAGGCCTCTCTATAAATCCCCGCCTGAAGTATAAAAGGTTGAGCCCACACGATGTCGAACATAAACCAGAACCAGAATCCAGGCGCGAATGGTGGCGCGAGCATGGATATCACCAACATCCTCAACACCAAAGGAGGTGCTGCGGCTGCTGCTGCGGCCGCAGGAGCTTCACCATCCGACCACACATTCCATCAACAATTAATGCATGCTTCAGGCGGCCAAGCAAACTCGGAGACGGCCTCTGAACGCGGCGGATCTCCCCATGGATCAGAACATTCGTCTCGGTATTCAGGGCCCCCGTCCATGGGACACATGAATGGCATGGGCAACGGCATGCGATATCCATCCCCGACAGCGATGCAAAGCCCATTACCGATGCAAGCAGGATTCCGCAATGATGGCTTTGATGGCAGCGCGCCTCAACACCAAGAAATCCCGCGATCAACAGGAAGACTACCGCCCGGACATGGTGTAACGCAACAAAAGGCTTTCCCGTGTACTGTATGCCAAAAAGGCTTTGCTCGTAGAAGTGATCTTGCTCGTCATGGTACGTAAAACGCACAATCAAGCCGGTCTATTTGGCCACTAACATATTAAATAGAGCGAATTCACAGCGGGATAAGGCCTCACGTCTGCGACTATCCGAATTGCGGCAAACAGTTCATCCAGCGATCTGCGCTCACGGTGCATGCGAGAGTTCATACTGGCGAGAAGCCTCACATGTGTGAGAGATGTGGAAAGGTACTTATCACTGTCATTGTTCATATTGTAGGCACCAACTAACTCCAACTAGCGTTTCAGCGATTCCAGTTCGTTAGCCAGGCACCGAAGGATACACTCCGGCAAGAGGCCATACAAATGCCCCTACGCAGACTGCCAAAAGACGTTCACGAGACGCACGACTCTCACACGCCATCAGAACCACCATACTGGCACAGTTGAGGAAGCAGCTGCAGCTACAGCAGCCGCACTGGCCTCCCGCGCTGGCAGCAACCGATCAGGGCGTGGTCCGCGCTCTGACGGTGAGCAGTATTCCGCTACTGGATCGCCGATGTCTACCCCATCGCCTGGTCAACGTACCCACTCGATGTCTCCCAATGCCGAGCTTGCCCCCATGAATGGCATGCAGCGCCACATGGGTGACTATCCCTATATGAACAACAGCTCATTACCTGTGCACCTCCGCAATGACTATGCTCAGCACGTTCCCATGCAGAACGCACCACTACCCCAAAAGCAATCCCAGTATCCAAATAACCAACGACCCACATCCCACCCCACTGGCTACGGACCTCCACAGATCTTGGAGCCTCCAGCGAACCCTCAGTCTGCCGGAAGTGCGAGCGGCGGAAGCCCGCATATGAGTAATGCAGGATGGCATTCACCCAGCAACATGCCCAGCCCGACCAGCCAGAGCAATGGGTATGTGTACCCAGACCCAGACCCCTATGGAAGCGGGGGCATGGGCCACATGTACTATCCGAATTCGAATATCCGTCGCCCGCAAAGCACGGAGCCTGATAGCTACGAGACCAAGCCGCGGTTGA
This sequence comes from Pseudogymnoascus destructans, assembly GCF_001641265.1. Lineage (NCBI taxonomy): Eukaryota > Fungi > Ascomycota > Leotiomycetes > Thelebolales > Thelebolaceae > Pseudogymnoascus > Pseudogymnoascus destructans. The sequence continues at coordinate 232,840 of NW_020167520.1, forward strand.
ACGAGCTCTGGACTGCAGCACAGTAATAAGGCGGCGATGTGGAGAGCGAGGAGTCTAATTTATCAAGGCGTCGGGCTGCGCATCTTTAATGTGGGGAGAAAGGAACTGTTTGATTGAGGATGGGTGTAAATTGGACAAAAGGCCATAAAGGACGTGCCTTTGCGAGCGGTTTGTTTTACTGTACTGTACGACTGATATCCTACTCATAGCTGATCAGCATATGCGTTATATGAATTTCTTGTGTTTTAACTAGATACTTGGTCGCTTATAGAACATGCTTTTGTTTCTTTTTGTTTATTATATCATCACGAACTTGCTTATTTAGTTGCCTAGAAGAGGCAATGCAAACGTCAACTCTATTCCATCTTCATGAACTCTTTCGTCTTACGTGCAACACTGTGTTTGGCCCCGAAATGTGTTTTGACCAGCTAGCTGTTTGACAGGCATCTATTCGTAGTTTTAAAATACAGTCCTATTCTAGTAGCTACCTTTGTGCTCTATCTACCCTGCTTCCGCCCCTTCCCCAACAATTCGCGTCCTCCGCCGTGATCACACAAGGAGATAATGTTGCGCATCTTCTTGGGGGTTCGAAGATTCCGTTTCGCCTTGGCTCAAATACTCCTCAAATTGCGAGAGAATATTCAGCTAGCCTTGTGCATATCAATGACCTTCTGCACCTCATCGTAGCTGCCCATAAAGATACCAGATCTGTCGTGGATATGCTCTGGTACGATCTCCATCATACGTTGCATCGTGCTGTTCACCGCTTGTCCACCAGCTGCGCAACTATTAGTACACTTCTCGAAACGTAAGAAGTTTGTGGGGGGGGAGGATTAGAGACACATACCATTCTCGAAGACCATCGCCATAGGCGCGCACTCGTACAGAATCCTCAGCTTCCCCTTGGGGCTCTTCTTATCCGCAGGGTACGCAAAGATCCCGCCGTAAAGCAGCGTCCTGTATGCATCCGCAACCATAGATCCGATATATCTCGCGCTGTATGGCTTGCCACCCTCCTCCTTGGGGTACTTCAAGCTATCGAAATATTGCTTGACCGGCTCCTCCCAGTACAAGCTGTTTCCCTCATTGACCGAGTAGATCGAACGCTTCTTTGGCACCTTCATATCGGGGTGGGTGAGGATGAACTCGCCGAGCGCATTGTCCATGGTAAACCCATTAACGCTGCTTCCCTTCATAGTAATCACCAACTGCGCCGAGGCACCATACATGGTGAACCCCGCAGCCACCAACTCGCTTCCCGGCTTCAGCAGATCCTCCTTCGTCACCTTCCCGCCCGACACCGACTCCTCGAGCTTATAGATGCCAAAAATCGTACCGACTGATACGCCGGCATCCAGGTTGCTGCTGCCGTCGATCGGGTCGCATGCTACGGCGTAGCGCGCGCCGGGGTGCTCGGGGAAGAAGATAGCCTCCTCCTCCTCTTCGGAGACTAGGACGGCGCACTTGCCGGAGGAGCGCATGGCGGCGATGAAGAGGTCATTGCCAATGACGTCGAGTTTCTTCTGGTCGTCGCCGGTAGTGTTGGAGGAGCCGGCTAGACCGGTGAGGTTGATGAGGGTGGCACGACGGATGTAGTAGGCGATAGATTTGAAGGAGAATTGGAGGGCGTGGCAGAGGAGACTGTAGGGAATGTTAGAGTTGACTAAGGCAAGAATTCTCTTGAAATAGGGCTGGTAACGTACGTGAAGTCTCCAGTAGCTTCGGAATGCTTTACCTGCTCCTCGGTGAGGAAACGGGTAAGCGTCACGATATCAGTGTTAATCTTCTCTGTTGATCCATTGTCGGCCATGATTGCGGTTTGAGTATTTCTACTTATCGCGTGGGTAATGAGAGGTAATTATGAAGCTTTGAGAAATATGAGTTGACGGAGAGAGTAGGAAAGAGGGTCTAGAGAGAGAGGCAGGACGGGGGGGGAATGGAGACCAATGCTGCCCCGCGCCCTCACGTGCAACTGCTGATACTTGGTCGGGTGCGGGGCTCGGGTTGAAGCGGAGAATGAGGGATAGTACGAAGAAGCCACGGAGAAACCGTGAACCAGATGGGGCGCTTTTGGTGGCTGCGCTGGTAAATTATGTATTTACAAATGGACAAATTCCATGTACGGAGTACAGACCCTGAGTGAACCCTGAGTGAGTAGCCACGGACATTATCATTATATTACTCGTCCATCTTAACGTCAGTATTTGTTCTGTGGTATGCTTTGGTATGAGCCATGCTCTCATTGGTCATTCGGCTACTACACTCCCAATTGCCGGGCCGGGGAAACTCGGATAATTTTCCCTGTAGCACGTGACCAGCTTTACGGAATTCCAAAGGGTCACGGAATTCTGTGAAACGCATGCCAGCACCCGGCTCTCAGTCACCAAGTCCGATTGATCCTAGGCGCCTCCAAGTCCTGATATTTGTTAGCTTTGCTCTGTAGTCTTGTAATAAACATCCAAATATATCATACCAGCAGCAAGCGCCATGTACCATGTACGGCTGGCTCCTCCATCCAACCAAGCATTATCAAAACTTTCTTGTGCAAAGAAGCTATAGCTTTGTTTCGGGTCAATGAGTGCCAAATTCGCAAACAATATTCCCCTCCACCCTCCTTCAACTTTCTTAGCTCTGTCATTAGAGAAGAATGTATCCCACTCCTCAGAAACAAACTTTCTCGGCCGTGTTAGTGATGAGCTGGGCAACAATGGAATCATGTGGATGCCCTGGATATACTCCGTGTTGGCACCAAAGTACGTAGTGTGGTGGATCTTATTCTCGAAGAGAATCCCAGAAACTTTGTTGCCAATGAAATTCTTAGGCTCCACAGCGTTATCGCTCGTGTACAAGAAGTACGTGGAGATCGAACGGGCGACAACAGAGAGCTGAAGGTTTCCTCTGGCCTCAAGATTGGCATCTCCGATTGTCTTACCCCACATCTTCAGGCTGTACGCGAAACAAGCGTCTTCAGCACTGCTTTCTTGGTCTTTGCCATCGGCAGATTCGAAGAGGCCCTTGGCCCAGGAATGGCCATTGTACCAGTCGAATCCTCGAGAAACTGGAAAGTAAGGGTCTTCGCTGCTTGCATTGGCGGTATCGCGAACCATCGTGTTGATGTAGTCCTTGTGGCTGGCAAGCCAGGTAGGGTCAAGATAACCGATGTAACTTGCTGCCAAAATAAAGTAGGCAAAGTGGAAATGGTGGTCGTTGTAGTTGGTATTACCAAAGTCCACTCCAGAATCGCCAGTTACATAACCTCCCGTCGAGACGATGCCACCCCACGCCTCTGATACCAGTTAGTAAAAAGGCGAAGGACATATTATAAATGTACTTACGCTCGTAAACTAGCGGGTACTTGTTTTTATTGGTAGTCCAAACTTCGAACGCGGCCTTGAGCTTCGTCAGGCCATCTTGAGCCAAAGCTTCATCCTTCACTAAGTCCTTGGAAGCATAGATAACTTGAGCAAACTTGGCAAGCGCCTGAGTAATTCCATGTATTAGCTAGGGGCATAAATTCAATTTGACTTGTATTGACATACCTTCCCACTGAAGTAGAATGAATCCCCGTTTGATTGAGCGGACATATCCTGCTTCAGGTCGCTGGCCGCAACCTCTTGAATGCTAGTAATCGCTGCTGGCGATAGTCCGGCAATATTTCCAAGAGATGGGCTCCAAGGTGCAAAACCCATTCCAACGGGCATGTTTGGCTCTTCCATTGTCCATGAGTCGGCCACAACAGCTGTTGCGACGCCCTTGGTTGTAGTCTGCAGCTTTACGTCTTTGGCTGCAGCCTTGGTAGTGGATGAGAAGGACCCAACGAGGTGAGGCAATGCAAACATAACCAGGGTGGAATCTTTTAGGCCCCCCTTTGAGAAAGAAATCGTATATGTGCCAGCAGGGCCCTTAGCGGTACCGGTCATAGTCGATCCAGTGGCATATGCTCCACAGGCGGCATCATACACTGCTTCGGCACCTGCAACTGGGCTTTTAGCTATCTGAAGTGTGCCCTGGAATTTGGACGTGGCTTTGATAAGTGAGTTATTGGCAATACTAAGCTCAAGACCTTGCCTAGATGTAGCATGAGCATAGACGAGCCATGTGCTTGAATCCTCGAGGACAATGGTGTACTTGGTAACCCCCTCCTTTGGAGCTGTTTTTGCTTGCGTAATCGTCCGGAATAACACGCCACTCTGAAGGATAGGAGTAGAATCATTGTAAATTCCGGTAATGAATCCTATTCCCTGGACAAGAGGAAACGTGATCGCGGGCTTGCTTCCCGCACTTGCTAGGATATTAACATTCACGGAGGAGCTGGTGAGGCTGTCCGTGGTGAGAGCAGTCGATGTCCCAAGCTCAGCTGCTGATAAAACTACATGTTGGATGCCGATCGGGTTGACGAAGTATTCAGCTGGATCTGCTTTCGGGTCTGGACCGAAGGCCCGTTGGTTGGCTTCGATATGAGAAACCGCAAGGCCCCAGCTCTTGGAGGAACCTCCACCCTTCGGCCATACCACCGAGTATGGATGCGTCCACGATGCGTGGCTTTGATCGCCGAGGAAAAAGTTGGCGTAAAACTTGTTTGTAGAAAGAGGAGCTTTCTGCGCCGTTATACCCAGTCGCTTCACGGGGTGGTCTGGACGCGTGGCTATCACAGATGGCGGAGCATCTTTGGATAGTGCCTGGAAAATATTATCAGAAGGCATTGCGCTTTGTAGTGGGATTTGAAACAGATGGTTGCTGGTCGAGCACTCAAGAGCGTAAATTGGCTTGGTAGTGGAAAAGAGAAGGAAGAATAGGTTTCTTGCTCGTTGGGATCGGCAACAACTCAACAAACACAATACGTTTTGGAGACACTGAGATTTTTAAAATAATAATTTCCCCAGCCTGTGGAGAGAACTGAAGATGGTATGATAGTTAAAAAGCTGGAAATCGAAGGAATTTTGACGGTCCAAATACCTTCTTGAAGTGAGACAATTGCTGGAGTAGTGTTCATTTGTACGGCAATGTGAACATCATGGGACCGGAACACACAACGCAAATCAACTTGTTTTAGATGGGGTACATGACAAGCTGTCTCATCCTGTGTCGCCGATTATTTAACATGCAGACCCATCACCTGAAGTTATTGGTCGTCGTGACGGCGAGTGCTGGAGGTTCTACTCGTACTTTGGATTAATAAATGTATGCTGCTTTACCAGTCGTACGTACGTGACGCGTTATATAAAACAGCGTCGAGGCACCGCCTCTCCAAATTACGTAGGACAGCAACACCACGAGTACAGGTGTTACAGGTGTTACAGGTGTTACAGGTGTTACAGATCTTAAATCTTGTTCTTGTTCGTACTAAATATATTTTTATATAGCAAAAACATCTCCAAAGCGTCTCAAACCAGGGGCTTCGACATCGGTGCAATGATGCCTTGCTTAAGTAGAATCCTGGGCTTCGTTGCATCCTGGAATGTCTCCTTTGTTGTCCACTCTGGACCAACAGGTAACCTGAGGGACCTCTCGTATTGGGCTCTGGTCTCAAACGGATGAGGAAGGCTGCTAGCCAAATATTTAACATTCTGCGATGAATAGTTAGCTTCACAATCCATTTCTTCAACGACGCCTCCAAGTCGCGTAGGATACCATCACATACCTTCTTCACCCTCTTTTCATTGATGATCACCTTGTCCAACTTCACATCTTTCCTGTCCTTCTCCTTAACCCCCTCAGTCTTCACCATATACCGGCCCTTATTCCGTGCCTTAGATTTCCTTCCCAATCCATCTCCGGTCCAGCTACCCCAGCCAGGGAGCGTACTGTCGACAACCTTCTCGTCCTCATCCTCGACAACCTGGCGCTTCTCGTCCTCAAACTCACCGACGACGTCAGCACCGGCAAATGCACGCGCAATAAGTTCTTGGTCACGGATTGCGAAGGGCAACTTAGGCCCCGCCTCTTCGTCACTGTCGTCATCTGATGAGACATGTAGGGTTGTCATCCCGGCCGCAGTGGATTTTTTCTTCCCACCAAGTTTACCCTTGGGCTTGAATGGAGCGGCAATCATCGACACGTTGGTAAGATCAAGCTCATCTGTAGCGCCCGAGGCATGGGCCTTTTGCTTTCGACGGCGAGCGTCTGACGATTCAACTGCATTCTTTCTTGAGCTGACCTGAGACCAGGCGCCGCCTTCGTGCGCCTGATCGGTCGAAATTATCGGTGAAACCGCCGCACGCTTAGGTGCATGAGAATGACGCATGGTACTGCTCGACTCTTTGTCATTGTTTGAACCCTTTGAGGTTGACTTATTTCGCTCTTGAGTTACTTGCGAAGGTTCTTCGCCATGCTCGCTGTCGGATTCTTGCTGGTTGTTCGTTTCATTAGAACCATTCTGGGCAGCTTTTTGGCTCCCTGGGCCAAATGAACGACGCCCGATGTCTTCAGGGGGCTCGTCCTCTGGCTCGACACTTCCCATGGTTAACTCTCTTCTCAACTGCTTGACGGCATCGTCGTTTTCTCGCTTCCGCGCCGCATCCGCTTTTAACATGAATGCCATGTTTGAAAGCCGTCCCCCAACCCCACTGTCTGAGATTGGGCCGCTGTTGTCGAGGTTATTCAATAGTTGAGCTTCCCCTAGACCTTCGTCGTCGTCGCTACCGAAATCATCACTGTCGCTCAGATCCTCATCTCTATCTGCGCCATCCCTTAGCGAAGATTTACCCTCAATTCTCTTGCGCAGCTCCTCGTCGCGTACAGCCATCTCATTCATAGCTGATCGTGCATCCTCATCCCAGGCAGCACGTCCTGCATCCTTTGTAGCTTTTGCCCATTTGCTGCCTCTGTGCCTAGAGCCCATCCGCTCTTCTGCTCGGCAGCGATCGTGGGCTTCCTGCTCATCCTCCGAAGGCACAATACCGGCTTCCAGAAGAGCATCCTTGTTCAGGCGCTCCTCTTTCTCACGTTGCTTACGATGAACCCTGCGGTAAGACTTGGATTTGATCTTCTTGATGCGTTTAGATCTTGCCTCCTCACGGAACATAAGCTCACGTGCCATGCGTAGTTGATCACGGCGGGCCTTGACTTCTTCAAGAGACATTTTATTTGCCTCCAGCTCTTCGAATTCCGCAATCTGGTCTTCATCGGTCCTCCCATCAACAGTGGCCAGGCCACTCTGCTCCAGGATGCTTTGAATGGCAGTTTCCAACTCGTTGAACGGCTTCGAACTAGTCGTTGGCTGAAGTTTGGTGTTTTTGCTCATGGACGAGTGGTCGGCGTCTGGTAATGGGAACATAAGATGTTCAGCCCGGCGGTTATGCTTGACAGTTTCTGTCCACCTCTCTAATGTCTCTTTAGTCTTGTCATATGCAGCGCTGCGATTGAGCACTTCTTGCTCTCTTCGAGTCAAGGGAACTGCAAGCTTCCCAGACACTCCATTTTTCGCCCCCTCGCTCTTAGCCTCTGCTGCCAGTAGCTTGAGTGACCTTTTAACAAATTTATCCTGAATTGATGGTAGCCCAAGGTCTTCAAGAGTTAACTTGTTTTTTGATGTGACTTTAAAATCTGAGGGGGTGGCGTATTCGCTCGCATTATCACTTCGTTGGCGATCGAGGCGTTGTTTAGAGGCGTCGGCTTGAGGAAGATTCGCGATGAGCCTTTGTAATGCGAGCATTTTGTCGGGGTCATCATCAGAATCATTTCCTTCATCATCCGTAAAAGTCTCAAAGCTCTCTTCATCGCTATCGCCACTTCCATCTGATGATTGTTCACTATCGCTTTCCATATTCTCTTCTGTAGCGTGGCCGGTGTCGTCTGGCCCATCCTCCTCCGTAGCATCAAGCATAGCAGCAAGATCAATTGCATCCTCGCCCAGACTATCATCATCGGAACCGCTCCCTTCACTATCTCCATCTTCGTCGAGGTTGATATCCCCACCTCTCTTCTTTGGTTCCTTCCTCATATTTTCGGTGCTTCCTGAAAACGCAAACCCTTCTAACTTTTCGTCGTCACTTTCTCCAAAAGCGTCATCACTATCAAGTTCGCTATCGTCGTCGCTGTCAACCTGTCCCATTTTCCACTCGTTTCCCTCACTGTCGCTCCCTTCCTCGTCTGGGTCGTTTGATCGACCCTTCCTTTTCTTGCTAGGTTCTTCCTCGGCAGAGTCTTCGTCGGAGCCATCCTGCGCCCTTGCACGCTTCCCAGGTCTCGAGCCACCTTCAGATTCTCCTAGTCGATGGCGACTGACCTTGAGCTTCTCGGGATGCTGTTGAGCAGCGATAGCGAAGGCATTCAGATTCCGGTTTTTCTTTGCCTTTGACTTTGAAGCCTTCGGGGCGGCGCCTAGCGGCCCACCATGGGATTGTCTTCCTCCCATCCTTGCCTTTTTAATAAGCCAAGAAAGCAGCACCAGTGACGCTGGGCTGTTTTTTATTTAAAAAGTTCCAAATACTGCTGGTCGCGAAATTTGGTTATCGATTATCTTGTGGTGGAACTTTTTTGACAGGGGTCCAAAGTAGCGCCACGCTAAGACTTTCTCAGTCTTGGCGATCGCAAAGTTGGGAACGACAACTCAGGCCCAAGGATACAACGACTTCATCACAAACTACGATATGAGGCCTACGCAATCATTGTTCAGGCGGCTTCGGCGCCTTGCGCTTACAACGAAGCAAGCCAACAAGGGATTCTACAAAGGAACGGGAACTGGCTCCACTGGTCGCCATACCAAACACGGTGGATATGTTATCGAATGGGAGAAGGTGCGGACATATGTTGTGCCAGAGGGCCTCAAAGAATTTACCGTTAGTTTGATCATACGATTTCACGAGTAAATAGCTGACATGAGATATAGCTCACACCTTTCGTTACTCGCAATATGAAGCCGACACGTGGCCGGTTTGAAGGAGACCCAAAGGGCGCGTTAAGTGGAGAGGCATATCTCGCTCGATGGAAGACAGAGAACGGCGAAGATTAAGATACATCAATCACATTGTCGTGCGAGATCTAAGGCGACAATCGAGCAAAGAATGCAGCAAGTTTGATTCTGCGCGAAATGGCGGCAATGGCGCCGAGAAAGGGGAGGGAGGGATATTTGTACGGGATATTTGTACGACTATAGCATATGTTGCAGGAGTTCGGGAGCATCATCTGGTGCAGATAATTCAAGAGCCACATGCCATTATTTTGAGCGTTAGGTCTAGAATAGATGAGACATGTATATAAATCTGATGTACAACAATAATAGGTCTAAATAAGCTACCGGAAGGAGCCACACTAGATTAGATGACTGTGATTCACGGCCCTTTCCAAGATTTCCAGAGATTCTACTATGTGTGGTAATTAGAACGCCCATTCGAGTAGCTATGCTTATATTTGGTTGCTACTAAAAGCTCTCTATGTCTAACTTGCTTTCACTTCATATATCATTCGGCATCATCCTATGCGTCGTTCCACTGCCACCGTTTCGCTATTACTCAGCTGAGGTCAAACCCAGCTCCGGAGTTGACGGCATAAAGCAATTTCTCCGACATCGTCTTCGCTGAAGTGTACCTTGGAAGCTTTAGCAAATTTATGCATGTGCTTGCACTCGGAAGTCGCTGCTCATCGCCTCCTGCGTCCCTGATACTGAACTTCGGATTTAGCTGGCCAAAGCCCAAGAGCGGCGACCTTGGAGTAGAAGTCACATATTTCAAGACTTTCCGTCTATCTTGATCATCGAGCTGCTTCATTACCTGCCAAAATAGGTTGATAGTTGGATGTTCAAGGCCATCATCGCCGATAACATATACCCCGCTATATTCTGTATTGCGCCGTAAGTCGTCAACATCGATTTCTGCCATATCGCCGCCAATGAGAGTCTGTAATTCCGTTTGGTTAAACATGGAGAGCCAAGAGGGCTGTATTATTTGGCTGAGGCCACGTAGGAAGGCTCGTGTTTGATGATACGGCTGACTGTGAAGGCGATGCCGAGCGACTAGAGATATGTATAACACGCGATTTTCATTGTTGACGGGTTTGTTGGCCCCGTTCGGTATGAGCTCCCGTGTAATGGTGCGCACTGGTTCATTTGCTAGAGATACCACATCATCAATGGTAAAGTCTAGCGCGAAGTCTTGTGCGTTCCCAGTGTAGTTCTTGAGCTGAAGTAGGCCTTGATATAATGTTTCATCAAGATCTCTCAGGTCGTTGATATTTGCCTGGTATCTCAATTCAGACGCAGAGTCCGCAGTTGCGGTTGAGGCCCACTTCAAAAGGAAGAAGCCTGCAAAACCTATGTCAACGAGAATGCCCTCGTAGAGACATTTTCCGACTACACGACCTAGAAACTCGTAGCGTTTCAAAAGCTGTGTTATTGATTCGTTCCATTCTGTGTCAGACTCTTCCCAACCCTGGTGTCGTAAAACATCTTTACATTGGTCGACTGCTGCAGGGTTTGGGTATAAAAGGTTCTGATCGTTCGTAACGAAGTAACCAGGGCCATCCTCAGATCGGAATGCTTCATTCGTCACCGTAGTCAAAAACTCCTTAGTGACGCCACCTCCATCGATGCCCGCTTCAACATTGTCGAACTTATCCACAAACGTAATTTGGATTGGCTCTTTCAAACCCTCGCCGAGACTGAAGAATTGGCCAAAGGCGTCTTCCAGCACATTATCACGCCTGATCCTTGCGTGGTGCCTGCTAGTTCCCTCGCCTGGAAATGGCATATTGAGCATGCGCCACACATCTGGATCTGTATTACCACTCCTCCGTCTATACTGATCCTGGTGCGCAAATTGTCGAAAAATTTGTACCCTCGTCTTAAAAGGTATAACGTATGGCATATTCTGTAGAACCTCGAGACGAGGCCCTACCGCAGCAAGCGCGCTTGCCCGTGATTTCTTTTGCCGTTCCCTCGCCGCTATCTCCCGCCAGGCCAGAACCGCAGATCGTCCTCGTCCTACAATTGGACGTGAAGGCTCGTGACCAATACCTTGCTCCTCATCTTCGCCATCTTCTACGTTCAGCTGATGCTGCCTTTCTTCTTCCGCAACAACAGCTGGTATAAAGCTCCCCATATCAAACCTTGATGTCATAAGCCAGTGGTTTGGAGGCAAGAAACTTCTTCGAGAATCTCTCTCGTAAAGCATCTTCATGACACGGGTAACAATATTCCGAACATAGTCATATGTCATACCGGCTATACCGAGAAATTCTAGGTTCTTCCCATTTTTAGCGTCCTTCGTGGGAGTAGAAAATTCGGCGGTAGAGTTGTTGTCTTTAGAACTTGTAGCGAAGTATGAGGACAGATTTGTCCGAGCTTCTCGCCGGTCATCCTTCAGTATGTCTGCCGTATTGTAATACATAGTGAACGAAAGATTTTTGAGAAAAACGCTCAGGAGCTTGACATCGCGTAGTGGGAGGGCACTCTCTCTTGATCGTGAAATTAGGCCTCCCTTCTCAGTCATACTTGTCTCTCCTCCGCTCAAGAATTCTTCGTCATCAGTGAACCGCAAAGCGAATGCATAGAGCTCAAGAAAGAGAAGAATAGATCGCCAGTCGCGATCCCTTGTAGCATTGCTAGAGGTAGCCGCAGGTGAATCTGAAAGTTTAGAAGGCTTCCTTAATATCTCTAGCGCGGCCTTCGAATCGGTGCTTATTGACGTGAAGATCGATGTCTGTTTCATTATTCGCCAGAATAGCTTCACAGCCGGAATTTGAGCTCCAGTGACGGTGACTGAAGCTTGATATAGCCACATTCGAATCTTTTCCCCAAGGGTGGGAAACGTTTGCAGTAGGGTCAAGGCGTAGCTAGACAGTAAACTATCATCTCCCTCATACCCAGGGGAACGAGTGTCCGCGTGTTCACTTATTCGATGTTAGTACTCTTTGTCGGCTATCTGTCAAAGGGGTATCTCATCAAAACTTACGAATCAAACTTTGCCAGTAGGTCTGTGATACTTTGTTTATTGACGAGAGAAATAACCTGACTTCTAATAAACTCAGGTAGAGCCTGCCTGAGCAGCTCTGAGCCGCCTACTTCCTCATCAGATGTATCAAGAACACCTGGCTGTGAGACTTCTATCCGCCCAAATATATCGTTTGCTGATAGTGACAGGATGGTAGATAGGGCCCTGATATAACCGGGTTTTTGCCGCTGTATTGAACATAGACCATGGAAATAGATGAAGTGAGAAAGAAGCCAAAGTCTAGACTCCGGATCCATATCGTTGAGAACGGCCCTGGAGTCCTCATGGAGTATGGCTTGACTCAGAATGTCAATGTCGATAGTTTCAGCTAGAATTTTCATGTCACCAACTCTACTCGCCAAATCAGGAGTAGCGAGGAATGAAAAGGCTAAGCTGACGTATGCATCGTGCAAGATCCTTTGACCGTCGTCGATATCACTTCTAACAACAAGTGGCGCAGCGAAAACCTCGAATATTTTGGTCTTGAATTCGCCTGACAAATCTCTTCTGATAAGAAGGTCCGATAATATCGTATAGAATCGCGTGATTACTTTGCTTGCTGTGCTGGGGTTCCATTTCACAATGCATGTGAGTGTCTGGACCAAAATATCTGCCGATGGCTGTGGCTGACTGCAAAAATAGTTAGCACCTAGATGGTCATGGATCAAGTCTTAAATAAAGATCAGTGAGAGAGGGGTAGTACGAACAGAGAGAGGGCATCCAGCAGCACCGCCACCAGAAACGGTAGACGACGTCCTATGTTGGCATCAAAGCCTTGACCATCTTGGCCTCGTTGCAAAATCCTTTGGCAGAGCCGGACCAACCTTGAGATATCCTCAGGGTTCTTATGGTTGAAGAATGCAAGCAGCAAGTTTAGCTCTTGCGTAAGGACGGGTTCAGCAAGATCCTCTTCCTGGGCATGCTGGTTATCGAGAAGACCCCATGCTTGTCTCCTGCCATTTGCCACATCCTTGCGGACCCTATGTCCTCGCCAGGTTCTCTGTATGTTCTTGCTTGCGACTAATCGTTCTCGCTCAAGTTGACGCAGGTGGCGCTCGTGCTGAGCAGCAGCGAGCGTCTTCTGTGTTCCGGAAGCTGTTGGAGCCCATGATGACGCCTCGAATGGGTTGATGTCTTGCCCGGAGAGGTTCACCTGGCGCGTGCGGCGAGAGCTACCGGAGAAGCTTTGGAACATGGTGGGTGAGGTGGGGGATTCGCAGTCATGGCACCGGCACCGAAGGCATGAAATGGATCACAAGGCTGTAGATGACTCAGCCTGTGCTTTATTTGTCATCGGCCGTCCTGATGAAGGGAGTTAGCGGCTGGAAGGGTCGTGAGTTATCTGGAGATAGGTGTGTTTACCTGCTTTGTAGAGAATAAATTATTGGCCACCTACTATGCTGCGTTCATCATCAGAGAGTTGATGGTGGTCGTCCGTGGATTTGTTAGAAGTACCCTGCATGGACCGATGCACTTACTCAGCTTCATTCAGCCTTGGGCCACTTTTGGGTGCTTGTACATGCCTTATATATGCCCTATATATCAGGCACACAATAGTCTCGACCAATTACTCCATTGGGAAAGTGCGACCTTTCTAATTAAACGATAGCGTGAGCGCACTTACACTACGCGGTCAACTTTTCTTTATCCGTTTCGCGAGAGGGCCGACCTTTCTTCACAATCACCCACCAACAAAACCCCCATACCTTGACATCGATTGCGGATTCAGTGCGAAACGTCCTTCGTACTTCTTTCGTTCTTCTTTGCCCTGTTCCTTACAACCCCATAAAAACACCTTTTTCCGCAAAAAAAGGCACAAAAAAACTTGAAAAACAGTTAGAAAACCTCAGATTTGCGATCTCTCCATATCAAACTCACCCCTACAACATCCTACTGCCAATCTTCCGTCACACGATCCCTTCACTTGTGCGACATTTTCATCCAAAACAAGAGTCATAAGAACCTAGACGTGGTCTTTCTTTGCAAGAATAACCATTCAAGATGTCTGCTCCTCCGGCTACCTCTGCTGTGGACCAGCTCGCCACCGATCTCACCAACACCACCCTAAACGGCGGCGATGCTACGGCAATCAACACCAACGTCTCTACTGAGGCCACCTCCGAAGACCCAGACACTGCCGGCCCAACTCCAACTGGCGCACAGGCTGCCCACCCCCAGGCTTCGGCATCTCTGTACGTCGGAGAGCTCGACCCATCTGTGACTGAGGCCATGCTCTTCGAGCTCTTCTCCCAGATCGGATCTGTTGCCTCCATCCGTGTCTGCCGTGACGCTGTCACCCGCCGTTCCCTTGGCTATGCCTACGTCAACTACAACACCACGATCGATGGTGAGAAGGCTCTTGAGGAGCTCAACTACACCCTGATCAAGGGCCGCCCATGCCGCATTATGTGGTCCCAACGTGACCCTGCTCTCAGAAAGACTGGCCAAGGCAATGTCTTCATCAAGAACCTTGATGTTGCCATCGACAACAAGGCTCTCCACGACACCTTTGCTGCATTCGGCAACATCCTCAGTTGCAAGGTTGCCCAGGATGAGTCTGGAAACTCCAAGGGATACGGATTTGTTCACTACGAGACCGATGAGGCTGCCAGCCAAGCCATCAAGCATGTCAACGGTATGCTTCTCAACGAGAAGAAGGTGTTCGTCGGCCACCACATCCCAAAGAAGGACCGCCAGAGCAAGTTTGAGGAGATGAAGGCCAACTTCACCAACATCTACGTTAAGAACATCCCTGCCGATGCCACTGATGATCAGTTCAGAGAGCTCTTCGAGAAGTTTGGAGATGTGACCTCTGCTTCCCTTGCTCGTGATGAGGCTGGAAAGAACCGCGGGTTTGGTTTCGTCAACTTCATCAACCATGAGCACGCGTCGGCCGCCGTCGATGAGCTTAATGGAAAGGATTTCATGGGCCAGGATCTTTACGTCGGACGCGCCCAGAAGAAGCACGAGCGCGAGGAAGAACTCCGCAAGTCTTACGAGGCTGCTCGTATTGAGAAGGCTTCAAAATACCAAGGTGTAAACCTCTACGTCAAGAATCTCGAGGATGATGTGGACGATGAGAAACTTCGCGAGCTTTTTGCTCCTTATGGAGCTATCACGTCTGCTAAGGTCATGCGTGACACTGCTGCCGAGACCGCTGAGGCTGAGGAGAAGGAGAAGGAGAAGAACGAGGAGAAGAAGGAGAAGGAGAAGAACGAGGAGAAGAAGGAAGAGACGAAGGACGAGGAGAAGGTTGAGGAGGCTAAGGAGGAGAAGAAGGAGGGCGAGGAGGAGTCTGCCGAGAAGAAAGCCGCATCCAAGTCTGAGAAGCGTGTTCTTGGTAAGAGCAAGGGCTTTGGCTTTGTCTGCTTTAACAACCCAGATGAGGCCACGAAGGCTGTGACTGAGATGAACCAACGCATGGTCAACGGCAAGCCATTGTACGTCGCCTTGGCTCAGCGCAAGGATGTCCGTAAGAGCCAGCTCGAGGCTAGCATTCAGGCTAGAAACCAGATCCGTATGCAGCAGGCTGCTGCCGCTGCTGGATTACCTCAGCAATTCATCCAGGCTCCGATGTTCTATGGTCCCGGTCAGCAGCCGGGCTTCATGCCCCCCAACGCTGGCGGCCGCGGAATGCCATTCCCACTGCAACAAGGCATGGGAATTCCTGCCCAGGGTGCTCGCCCTGGTCAATACCCAAACTTCCCTCCTCAGCAAGCTGGCCGTGGTGGACCAGGCCCCCAGCAGTTGCCTCCTAGCGTGTATGGGCTCCCAGGGCAATTCTCGCCTGGAGCTCCATACGGCCAGGCTGGAAACCCCCAGTTCTTAGCTGCCATGCAGCAGGCCCAGGCTGCAGCTCTTGCTGGTGCTGGCCGTGGCGGACCAGGTGGCCGTATGCCTATGCAAGCATTGCCAGGAATGCCACCGAACATGGCAGGCCTACAGGGTGTACCGGGTCCAGGCATGCCCCCGCAGGCTTATAGGCAGCAGAACAACGCTGGGCGTGGAATGCCCGGCCGACCAGGCCAGGCTGGCGGCTTCCCACCTCAGGGTGCCCGTAGCACTTCCCAGGCTGGCCAGGCGCCCGTTCCAGGCGCAAGCCAGGAAGGCGCAAGTGCTCTCCAGGCTCAGCTTACCACCGCTCCTCCGGCCCAGCAAAAGCAGCTTCTTGGCGAGGCACTGTTCCCCAAGATTCAAGTTATGCAGCCAGAACTCGCAGGAAAGATCACCGGTATGCTTTTGGAAATGGATAATGCGGAACTTGTTGGCCTGTAAGTCTTCTTTCTCTCTCCATACTAGTAAAAGCTAACATTGTTTTAGTATTGAGGATGAGTCTTCTCTTCGTGCCAAGGTTGACGAGGCCCTCACTGTGTACGATGAGTACGTGAAGACCAACAAAGGCCCTGATGGGGAGGCTTCTGCGGAAGGTGGAGAGGCCGCCAAGGAGACCGAGGAGAAGACCGCATAGAAGGCTTAATTGTCCGTCATTCCGTCCCACAACTGGGCGACTACCATCGTGACTTAATGAACTCCTACATCACGACTCTAAAAATACCCTACCCTATTTCTTTTATAATATGCGACGGATGGGTCGGAAAAGTTAGGGACTTTGACTCTTTTTGCCTTCGGCGACTCCTTGGTGCGAAGACGGACCGTTTCCACAACTCCGTGGCTCTGCTTTGATTGTACAACTAGATCGGAGAGATCATTGTTTGGGGATCATTGATATGATGCAGCATCATGAGGAATTGAGGCCGTCGTGGTTTTTTTTTCTCGTGTGCTGTTTTTATCGTGATGTGGTTAGCTTACCTGGTCGGTATGGTTTTTAACACAACTAGACTATTCTCACAAAAACATTCGCAAACTATATCATCTCCCAACTTGCTCCGTGTGCCACGCTTGAAAACTTAACATGTCCTATCTTTGTATGCTGTCCAACAGTCACATACCTCGATTTTCTCCACTGAAACATAATGATACCCGACCGAGCAAAGCACATTAAAGTATCTTGAATATTCAAACATCAATAGTCACCACGGTCTGACAGTGAAGTGATTAACCACTATACTCTGAGTAAGTTACAAGTAGTTCCTACTGTATGTCGTTACATGCTCGAACAGGAGCACAATATGGGTCACGTGCTATACGCACCACTCAAGGTCCAGGCCAAGGTTTGTGAACTAGCGCTTGTAAACCAAATTGATGTAAACATACTCACCCCAAGAACTACAGCATGCGACAACTGACTTGACAAGTTCAACAGGTGAAGGTTGAGAACTTAACCACCTTGCTATTTAAATTATGATGGTTTCCCCTTCTGAACAACCGCCGGTGGATCCCATACAGGTTGAGCTCGATGATGAACTTGAATCCCTCGAAGCACGAGGTATGTTTCCCCCACTCCAGTTGATAAATGGCCATGCTGACCGAACCAACCATAGTCGTGGGTCTCCATCAACGACGAATTATACAGACCGCAAATATCATCAATTCACGCTCGCAAACAATTCCGAGACGTCTCCGCTCTGCACCCAAATCACTCGAAACCGAGGATAACAATCCACTCCACAATATCGCTAGCAGCAATTCGCAAAAGCAGTTAACATACAACCAAGAATGTTTATACCGTATATGCTCCGGAGTTACAACGTTCAAAGTTAAAGACCCAGATCCATGTTCAATCGACAAAGGCGCTGTCCTTGGGATTCGCATCGAGGCCTTCCAGAGCGGGCACTTTATAAGGCCGTACTACGTGTTCTTGAATAGGCATCATCCAGACAGCAGTGCATGGCGTGTGCATAGACATACAGTGCCGCCTTGCATACCGCTGGATTCTCTGGCAGACAGATATTTACCAGCGCCTACGCAGAGCGGCGATTTGCTGAAAGGGCCGAAGCAGGCATTGCCTCGATTCGTGAAGGCTCTGAGGTCTCGTATTGTTGCTTACCACAACCGAATTACTGTTATTGTCGGCATGCGGAGGGCTTTCGGACTCAGCGCAAATAAAGAGCAAGGGGAGGGGCGAGAACTTATCTTTTCAGATATCAGTCCTGCTGATGCCGAAGCGAAACATATTAGGCTAGAATGGATGGATGGGAGAATTGGGAGAGCGGTGATCAGCTCGAAAGGAAAGATACTCAAATGCGTTGTGATAGGAGAAGACGGACGAGACCGAACGACCGAGAGGGCAGTCTTGGGCGGTGGCGGCCGCGTTGAGGGAATCGCAGGAAGGCTCCTCGATATGTAATGAGGGCCGTATGTTTTGCACGGTGGAGTACTGGTTGTTTAAGATACCCGGAGCACGTAAACTGAGTGTCATTAAGATTATGTATGCTATTCAATTGCCATTTTAAGGCCATCATGTCTCACTGACCGGGTTCAATGACACCACCTAGGGACCCGGATGCTATGCCAGTGAAGTATGCCTTCGAGGCCATAAAATAGGCTCTGTGACGTGAAGTGCAAAGTGCGAAGCAGATTCCCCAGCCAATCTACCCCACGTAACCAAAGGCGGTGAAGCATAAAGTCCCATGAGAACACGGCAGAACTTGCACAAACCTATCCATACCCCTCCACTCACCCCATTGTTGAACCCAGATACGACACTTGTGCTCCGTACAATGTCGCAAATTCCGCATCTCCTCTCGCCATACGTTGCTCTTCCGTCGGAATTATCCCTTATTCTCCTCACTTCCGTCCTTGGTGCGAGCACAAACTGGCTTGTCCTGCGGTACCTTCAAAGCTACCTTGGCCAAAACCTCGAGTCCCTCAGCATTTCCAATGAAACTGAAGATGGAGATACTACCAAGGTGCTACTTGTTAGCTTTATGAGAGATCTGGCGTTTTGGAAGGACGGGGCTCGGAAATTAGTACGCTTCCTGATGTGCTCAACGTATGCGCCTTTGCTAATCTTAGAAATCAGGGCCATGACCTCGATAAATTGGCAGCAAAGAAGAGGTTTGCATTTATTGATGGGCTGAGCGAATTGCTCCTGGAACCTGCAAGGTCGAAGACTAGCACACGTGGCGCAAACGCTATACGGGGTAACGAGCTGGGGAATATACATAACACCGTGAATAACACTCTCAAAGAACTGCAGGCCGGCTCTGGGAAAGTGGTTTTAGTGATTGATCAGCTTGATCTGTTACTGGCAACGAGTGGGGATAAGCTGGATACGGTGGCTTTGGGAGATACGTTGATGGATTGGAGACTAGCAAGTGACCCAAAGATTGGAAATAAATTATGAAATAAAGAGCTAATGAGACAACAGTCTGCCCATTCAACAATATTGACACTTGCTGCCGATACACCGTTGGCAGCTGGACATGATACACCACTGGAGACGAATCATGGGGCTCTTCTATTGAGCCTTGCCCACCAAGCAGATCTAGTGATGTCGTTAAGGCTTTTGGATACAGGGACGGCTAGGGATGTAAGTGGGGTGTGCCGGATTACGACAGGGGATTCTGACGGTAGATTGCCAACTGAACAGAAAGCGGAGGCAAGAGAACTGCTATATTTTGTGGGGGGTGATAGTGCTGTCAAGGTGTTTGAAAGAGGACAATGATGGATATCTGAGGAAGAATCGGAACCGATATGTAATTTGGATAGAATACATAATACCACGTCGAATGAGCCCGTGATATATGGTTAGAAACAAAGGCGTTCATCTAAATGTCCTGCCTGGGACCGTCGTCTCTGTCGTATCTGTAGGACCAGATCTGTCGATCGCGAGAGACGATAGGTATGGGCTCGAATCATTCACGCACTCTGTCCGAACTTGACGTATTGCAATTGATGGCATTTGCTAGTAGCTCCTTTATTTGTCGAGGAATAACACAAGCAGGCACCTATCGATCCCCAATCACTCCGTCCACAATCCCATCATGCCATAATGGAACTCCCTTACTCGGTCTTGGTCGCTGGGCCCCTCGAGTCCTTGGGGACACCGGTCTGGAAGCCATTCTTGAACTTGCGGGAAACGGTCTTGAGGGAACGCATGCGTCCGGATCCAGTGGTCTTCCGTCTCTTGGCCTTCTCGGACCAGTTGTCTGCAGTACTGTTAGTTTTTGCACCCCCAACGAAATTCTAGCCTTTCTGAAGCCATGTCAAGAGATAGATTGTACGTACATCCTCTAATCTTTGCTGCTGGGTATCCGCATGACGAGCAAGTGTGCTTTTGGACGTGGAGGGATCGGCGGCCTGTATTCATCGAATTAGTTCCTGTCCTCTTGAATCCCTTCCTCATCCCAATCCAGCCCAATCCGCCGCGCTGTATCCTTTATCCCAAGATCCGGAGAGTACTGACCGCAGCGTCTGCACAGAACGTGCGACTTGTTGTGGCGTTTTCCGAAAGATCCGGTTCCCTTCGCTGTGAGGAAGTTAGTATATGATTCGCGGTCGCGGTCGTCTGCTTTGTGGCAACGTACTCATTTTGAATAGGAACTATTGATGATAATCAGCGTCTGGAGATGATTCGATTTCGTGCAGGGTTATCTTACCTTGTCGGCTGGTTGATTGTCGTTATTTTTGTCGTGGTCTTTCGTGAGGCTGATGCTTCGCGATTCTCTGAAAGTTCACACGCTAACGCACTATTAGGGCAGCAAACCCACGCAAAAACATATTCAATTAGCCATACTCGGCTCCACTATTCTGGAAACCAATCAAGAATTTCGCTTATCGGATTTTAACCCCAGGTCACATGATGACGACTTGGATTCTACTTTTTTGGAGATGGCTGGAATCGTTTGTTAAATCCAGTTTACTCAGATGTACAAAGCGAAACGGAGTTAATAGAGTCATCGGCTCTGAAGATGGTTACTGGAAGAGTAGGGCCTAGCGACGATATCCCTCGAGCCACAGTTAGCAATTCGCACATTAACCATCAAACGAGCCACTTGCTCAGGTAGTTGTTCAAGTTCAACATAGGTCTTCGGAGGCTCTGAGATGTATTATATCTTGCAGTTGCAGCCGTAAGCTGTCGATTCGATCCATTTCTGCCATCCTCCAGAGTAAAACAACTACAATAAGGCCTAACTTTAACGCCGACTTCCCACATCCAAACGCCCATTCCAATCGTAACACATGGTATCATTTAGTTTTCAACATCCAGCAGAACCTTCAAGCCGCCCTCAACGCCTCTCCACCATCTTCCCCTCTCTTCCAAGTCGTCACCGTTGCCCCCTAATGCGTCTTCTTTCCGCCTCTTTGCATCTCTGGCTAAGGCTGTAGTCCCTTGCCTCTTAACTTCCAATGGTTGCAGCTCCGCCTCAAGTCTCTCCACGGCTCTTGTCTTTCGTGGCAACTCCAACTGTAGCTTCTCCAATATACGATCGAGCTCTGCAGATTCCTTCTCCTTGTCTTCTACCAAAGCCATGGTCTTGTCCAACGGCATGCTTAAATTCGCGCTCGGACCTGGTGCCTGAGCCGCCTGCAGTTCCGCTATCGAGGCATGAAGATAGTCGATTTTCTCTGGCAAGTCCCCTAGCTGTGATGTCTGCAGTTTTATTGCTTCGTGCTTTTGACTTAGTTCCCTCCCTTGCCTCTCTAGTTCTGCGACCATGCCAGCGACATCGTTTTTCTTGGCTTTGAGAGACGCTTTGACTTCAGCGAGCTGTTCTTCCAGTTCAATATTCTCGCCATGCTGAACTATGAACTGCGGTTCGCCTACGATGGCGCGTATGAATTTCTCTTTGGTGACTTGTTCGAGGTATGAGAAGCGCAGCTTGGAGAAGAGTTCCTGAGGATGGTCAGCAATTATACTCATGCTACTAGTCCATAGATATCAAACCTTATAGTGGGACAAATCATCCTGAAGGCTTGTTGAAGTGGGACTTTCGTATGCATCCTGAGAGGCGTCTGAAGTGGGTGCAGCCGTGTCTTGGAGACTAACGGTCAAAATAGGCTTGCTGATTTTGATAATTGAGAGCTCTTCGGTTTGCAGCTCCTTGAGCGCACTCAAAGTATCGCCATACATATTGTCCATACTGATCGCCCGTAAAAAAAACACTTGTGGTTCTCTTGTGTTTCAATGTATCTTTTTTGCTGGTGTATTGTTTACACGTCAAACGCGATACTGCCATCCGCCACCGACCGCATTAGCTCAATTCGGCAGGTCCTGACGTGTAGTTTCCGGCAGAATTAAGCGGTCAAGCGTTTATGGTGGCTTTCCTGTCGCAACATGTCGCCTCCTACAGATCAGCATTTCTGTGAACTCTGAATGAAAGGCAACCTCTAGGATATTCAATATGCCCGACGAATTCAGCGATGATCAGATTGCCGCGATACTTAGCAAAGAGGCTAAAGAAAGTTCCATAAAATTCTCAGCCCATGGCATGTCCGCATTTCTCCCTTCCAAGTATGTCATTGAATACCGCGCGCTCTCTCACTTGCTAATGCCATGGACAGACCCCCCGCCAATAAACCTAAGCCAAATACTCGTTTCCTTCGCAATCTTGTCCGTGATACAGACTCGCATAATGCAGCGCTGCTCGCCAAGGAAGCCGCGGAGTCGCGTAATCGTCTCGAGCAATTAGTCACGAAAGATACACGAAGAGCAAACGATATTAGGCGTCGCCAACTTGGAAGCATTACTGCGGTTTTAAACGGGAATGCGCCAAAACGACAGAGGACTGGTGGCGCGGCCAGGCCAATGCGCGATGAGGGAGCTTCCTCTGGTGGTTTGGAGGAGAGGAAGGATCGATCAACCAACACCGAGGACTATCGTCAGGATAAGGGAAGGAGAGCGCGCAAATTCACAGATGACGAAGATATGGAAGATGTATCATCGTCAAAGGACAGGCATCGGTCGCATCGAAGCGAGTCAACACGTCGAAGCCATCATGAGAAGCATAGGTCTCGGCATCGTTTAAGATCCCGCTCCCCTAACGAAGACAGAAGAAGTAGGGATCCAAAACGGCGCGAACGTTCGCCTGGACGGCGCTCACTACTCTCTTCCTCCAGTCGCGATGAGAAATCATACGACAGAGAACGGCGGCGGAAACCTTCACCTCACGCGGATTCAGATTCGGACCCCCTAGAAGCTATTGTCGGTCCCCTGCCGCCACCAAAGGTAAAAAGCCGTGGCCGCGGCACTGTATCGTCGACCTCTGGAATTGACGCCCGGTTCTCGGAAAACTATGACCCAGCGCTTGACCTAGTACCAGAGAACCAAGAAACCGACAGCAATGGTGACGACTGGGAGCTAGTGCTGGACCGTGTGAAATGGAAGCAACAGGGTGCGGATAGGCTCAAGGCAGCTGGGTTTACGGAAGAAGAAATACAGGGATGGAAGAGTGGGAAGAAGGCAGAAGTGAAGTGGACGGCAAGTGGAAAGGAGAGAGAGTGGGATAGGGGGAAGCCTGTCAGTGGCGTCGATGGTGGCGCTGCATGAGGAGGCTTAACGTAGGTCGTGGCGTAGATGCAGCAATGGCGTAGATGCAATAGTGGGGTTGGGGCCACCCCATCAACAGCTTCAAAAAATCGCAATAATTTAATAACTACTAACGTGCATGTATAACGAAAGTGCCAAACAAGCGAAAGTGCCAAAATCATGCGGTGACCAACCCCCCCAACTAAATGTTAAATTCCTCCACAACAAAACATGCGCCATAAAAATGATGAAAGCAAATTAGTGCTAGCTATCCAAGCTATGCAAAGCGACCCAAATTTGCGCCTTCGAGTTGCAGCTAGGATCTATTCCGTAGACCACCGCAAGCTACGTCACCGTTTACAAGGCATACCTTCACGACGCGATATCCAAGCCAACTTACAGAAATTAAGTAACCTAGAGGAATCAGCTCTTGTTCAGTATATACTTGACTTAGCTGCTAAAGGGTTCCCTCCTCAGTTGTCTATTGTTGAAGATATGGCAAATCGACTACTTGCAACACGCGACGCGCCACGCGTCGGGTCACGTTGGGCTTCAAACTTTGTTAAGCGCCATGTAGAGCTCCGGACACGCTTCCAGCGAAAATACGACTACCAGAGGGCTAGGTGCGAAGATCCAGAAGTCATTCGTGGCTGGTTTGAGCTTGTATGGAACACAATTCTAAAGTATGGCATCAACAATGCAGATATCTACAACTTTGATGAGACTGGGTTTATGATGGGCGTCATCTCAAGCGCAACGGTAGTAACGAGCTCAGATGGGCGGGCAAAGGCAAAAAAGGTGCAGCCTGGCAATCGGGAATGGGTTACAGTAATCCAAGGCATTAGTTCTCAAGGTTGGGCAGTGCCGCCATTTGTCATTGTGGCAGGTAAAAACCACCTTGCATCTTGGTATAAGAATAGCGGATTTCCAGCAGATTGGGTAATCGCTGTTACTGCAAATGGCTGGACTACAAACGAGAGAGGTATGGATTGGATTCAGCATTTTGAGAAGCACACAAAGCCCCGGAGTGTTGGTGGTTATCGCTTGTTAGTCCTTGATGGTCATGAGAGCCACCACTCAGACAAGTTTGAGGAGTACTGCAAAGAACACAACATTATTACGCTTTGTATGCCTGCTCACTCTTCCCATATACTCCAACCACTTGATGTTGGCTGTTTTGGCCCATTAAAGAGAGCTTACGGTCGGCAAATTGAAGATACGATGCAGGCTCATATTATTTACATTACTAAGGATGACTTCTTTCCTGCCTTCCACGCTGCATTTAACATTGCAATGACAGAAAGCAATATTCAGGGAGGGTTCCGAGGTGCTGGGCTTCTTCCATTTAGCCCTGAGAGTGTAATATCTACACATGACCTTAGGTTTAAGACGCCAACACCTCCAACCTCTCGCCCAAACACCGCTCAACCATGGGTTTCTCAGACACCAAATAACCCAACTGAAGCTGTATCACAGTCTACTTTCATTAAAAACTGAATTGCGCATCATCAAAATAGCTCTCCAACCTCAATCTATGCAGCTGTTGACCAGTTTACAAAGGGTGCATCGCAAATAATGCATCAATTAGCATTGTTAAAAGCAGAGAACCAAAACCTGTGACAGGCAAATGAAGTGCTAAGCAAGCACCGGAGAGCTAAAAAAACACGACTAACGTAGGTCATGGCATAACGGGGGTAATGGCGTAATGGGGGTAGTGGGGTCGGAACCACCCCATCAAACCACTACCACCTTTAAAAAATTGAAATTGTTCAATTACTACTAGGCTAATTCATCTAAATCGCTGTCATATATCTCTTCTTCACCCTCTCTGTCTATTTCCTCAATTGTAGCTTCCTCTATAAGTCGTGGTGTTATTCTAGGCCTCTGTGAAGCTGTTGCTGTTGCTGCTTCTGCTTCTGCTACTTGCGACCAGAGTTCTTCTGTAGAGATGTGGAATTGACCCTTCAAAACAGCTCTTTTACCCTTCTTTTGCTCCCTTCTTTTCTGAATTATGTTGCGCAAGTTATCCGTCTCTCTTTGCTGTAGTATGTGGCGTGTGTTAAGCCTCTCTGTCTCATCTGCTAACTTATGAATATATCGCTTTGTAGGAGTGTTCAAAACACCACCACGACTTATTGTAGAAGAGAGAACTGTATTTGCTTTGTGAAGTGTCTGAAAATGAGGAGGACTGCTATTCAAAAATACTTTCTCAAAAATATCATGCTCTGTTGGAGTCCTTGGCCGTTCTAAGGGTGCGTCTGTTGTAGGAAGTGTAGCTGCGCGTATGACTGTCTGTGGCTGGAATGGCTGTAACCCACTCCCTCTCCAAGCAGAAGTTATATTTGAATTTGAAAATGCAGCTGCTCTTGCTTGTATGTATGCATCCATCCATTCTGCTTTCTGTATGCGTAGGAGCTGCGCCTCATTAAGGTGTGAGAGGGCTGTTGTGAGGTGTTTTTTCAAAGGTCCAAAAATTGCAACATCAAGTGGCTGTAACACATGAGAGGTATGTGGAGGTAGTATAAGTAGCGATATGCGATTCTGTATGCAGTGTGATATGAAGCTCCCACTTATATGGCTGTCATGGCCATCACAAATAAGGAGCCTTTGTTGTAACGTAGGTCGTGGCCATACCAGGGCCATGGCCATACCGGGATGGTGGGGTAAGCCACCCCTTCAAAATATGAGCAGCTTCAAAATAATTGAAAATAGTTCTACCATTACCATGCTAATTCATCTATATCACTGTCAAATAGCTCCTCCTCACTCCCATCATCAATTAGATCAATTATAGATGTTGTAACTTGTGGAGTTGTTGATATTTTCGACTTTTGTGATGTAGCTGTTGTTGCTGCTTCTGCTTCTGCTACTTGCGACTGCAACTCCTCAGTTGTGATGTGGAATTGACCCTTCAAAACTGCTCTCTTGCCCTTATTTTGTACTCTGCGCTTCTGAATAATTGAGCGCAAGTTATCTGTCTCCCTTTGTTGTAGTATGTGGCATGTATTGAGCCGCTCTGTCTCATCTGCTAACTTATGAATATATCGCTTTGTAGGAGTGTTGAGAATGCCACGACTTATTGTAGAAGAGAGTACTGTATTTGCTTTGTGAAGTGTTGAAAAAGCAGGTGGACTGCTGTTCAGAAATACTTTCTCAAAAATGTCATGCTCTGTTGGAGTCTTTGGCCGCACTATTACTGCATCTGTTGTAGGAAGCGTAGCTGCGCAGATAACTGTCTGCGGTTGAAATGGCTGTAGCCCACTCCCTCTCCAAGCAGAAGCTATATTTGAATTTGAAAATGCAGCTGCTCTTGCTTGTATGTATGCATCCATCCATTCTGCTTTCTGTATGCGTAGGAGCTGCGCCTCATTAAGGTGTGAGAGGGCTGTTGTGAGGTGTCTTTTCAAAGGTCCAAAAATTGCAACATCAAGTGGTTGGAGTATATGTGAGGTATGTGGAGGTAGTATAAGGAGCGATATGCGATTCTGTATGCAGTGTGATATGAAGCTCCCACTTATATGGCTGTCATGGCCATCACAAATAAGGAGCCTTTGTTGTAGTTGTCCATTTGGAAGTGTTGCTTTTGCTCTTGTAGAAGGCTCAAAAACGCGTTTTAGCCACTCATATCCATGAAGATTGCTTGTCCATCCTTTTGTATTTGCAGAGAAGTGCCATTTGCTTATAACATCCTTTGGAATCCAGCTCTGTAGTACATTCTGTCCCTTGAAGATAATGAGGGGGTCGGTGGTTGTTCCATCCATGCAGATGCACTCAACAGCAGAGACCCATTCCTGCCTTCCTGGATGTGCCTGAAAACGTGTCCTAAGTGTAGAATCGACTATAATTCGTGTAGATTGCATTGTTCCAATTGAAAATCCAGTCTCATCCATGTTGTAGGTGTTGTGGTTTTCGATTTTTAGCTCTGTTGTGAGGCTCTTGTACATGTCAAACCACCCCTTCAACACCTGCTTTGTGACCCCATTCATCCTTTGTGCCTCAACTCTGTGTCCTAGCTTAACACGTAAGTTAGGATGCCTCTGAATGAACCGTGGCACCCAATCTTGCCCAAGTGGTAACTTAGGTAGTTGGAGTTGTGGTTGTTGAGTTTGTGTCTGTTGAGTTGGTCGGGTCTGCTGAGTTGGTCGGGACTGCTGAGTCGGTCGGGACTGCTGAGTTGGTCGGGACTGCTGCTGAGCCGGTTGGTTTGATGGGGTCTGCCAAGCCACTAGTTAGAAATAGCCGAGTCTGCCAGTCTATGGCAGGTTTGATGGGTTGGTAGTTGACTTGACTGAGCTGGTTAACTCTGTAGGTTGGCTCACCTGGGTTTGGAAGACCCGACACTTGTTTGACCGGACTTCCTCTGCAACCTCACGTAATATGCGATGGCTAGGAGCGTAACCACTTGCAGTAAGATTTTTGATCCATTTTAAAAGGGTCTTTTCTTGGGTTTGGGAGAGTAATTGATGTTTTAAATGTGCTTCTTTATGTGAGGTATGTCGCCCTTTAATGCGGCTAACAACTGTATCAGGCCTTAGATGTAAGGCCTTTGCAGCAGCATTTGCAGTTTTATATAAACCAGATTTTACTCCAGCTACTGCTTCAAGTATTAGAATATCGCGTTCTTGAGCTTTTAAACTCCGTTTGCGTACCATAATAATGGGGTAATTGATAGGTTTGGTGTGTTGGTTGATGGGTTTGATGGGGTAGTTAAGTGCTCGCTTACCTCACCATCCCGGTATGGCCATGGCCCCGGTATGGCCACGACCTACGTTAGTTGTCCATTTGGAAGTGTTGCTTTTGCTCTTGTAGAGGGCTCAAAAACGCGTTTTAGCCACTCTAATCCATGAAGATTGCTTGTCCACCCTTTTGTATTTGCAGAGAAGTGCCATTTGCTTATAACCTCCTTTGGAATCCAGCTCTGTAGTATATTCTGTCCCTTGAAGATAATGAGGGGGTCGATGGTTGTTCCATCCATGCAGATGCACTCAACAGCAGACACCCATTCCTGCCGGCCTAGATGGGCTTGAAAACGCGTCCTAAGGCTTGAATCCACGATAATTCTTGTTGATTGCATTGTTCCAATTTCCAATTGAAAACCCAGTCTCATCCATGTTGTAGGTGTTGTGATTTTCGATTTTTAGCTCTGTTGTGAGGCTCTTGTACGCGTCAAACCACGCCTTCAACACCTGCTTTGTGACCCCATTCATCCTTTGTGCCTCAACCCTCCTTCCTAACTTAACACGTAAGTTAGGATGCCTTTGAATGAACCGTGGCACCCACTCTTGCCCAAGAGGTAAGTTAGGGATTTGAGGTTGTGTCTGTTGAGTTGGTCGGGTCTGCTGAGTTGGTCGGGTCTGCTGGGTTGGTCAGATCTGCTGCTGAGCCGGTTGGTTTGATGGGGTCTGCCAAGCCACTAGTTAGAAATAGCCGAGTCTGCCAGTCTATAGCAGGTTTGATGGGTTGGTAGTTGACCTGACTGAGCTGGTCAACTAACTCTGTAGGTCGGCTCACCTGGGTTTGGAAGACCCGACACTTGTTTGACCGGACTTCCTCTGCAACCTCACGTAATATCCGATGGCTAGGAGCTTAACCACTTCCAGTAAGCTCTTTAATCCACTTTGAGAGGGTCTGCTCTTGAGTTTTTGATAGGAGTTGCTGGTGCTGGCGTGCTTCTACACGTGTGTGCCTTCCATTTATGCGACAGCGGAGGGTCTCCTCTGGTAGCCCTAAAGCTTTTGCAGCAGCATATATTGATTTGTATTGATTTGATTTAATAGCTAATATAGCTTTTTGAATTTGAATTTTGCGTTCTTGAGCCTTTATACTCTTCTGACGGACCATTCTAGCATAGTAGTAGTAGTAGTTAATAGGGTTGTAGGTTTGATGGGGTGGTTCTGACCCCACTACCCCCGTTACGCCATTACCCCCGTTACGCCATGACCTACGTTACAGCAAGGAGGATCACTTAGTCAACAGGTAGCACAGGAGCTACAGGACGAGAGGCACATTGTGCAGCAAGTAGAGCAAGAAATAAGGGCAAGTAGTGGTCGGAAGCCAAGGGAAGAAACCCATGCACGTCGCTGTGGCAAGTGTGGTGAGACTGGACACAATGCGCGCACTTGTCAGATTGTAATAGACAGAAGAGGACTCCTAGTAGTTTTAATTAATTTATATTGTTGTGGTGGATTTATCGCAATTCTTATGGGGTAGTCGCGATATTTTGGCACTTTCACTTGTTTGGCACTTTCGTTATACATGCACGTTACCCTAATTCATATTTATCATCATCAAAAGACTCCTCTTCGCTCTCTTCACTCTCTTCTTCACTCTCATCATCAATTCAATCAATTATAGATGTTGTAGCTTGTGCTGTAGTTGAGCTTTTCGACTTTTGAGTTGCTGTTGCTGTTGCTGCTTCTGCTTCAATTACTTGCGACCGTAACGTAGGTCGTGGTCAGACCGGCTACATGGCCGGACCGGCTACCCCACCAAAATCCAGGACCAGACCACCAAACCACCAAGTTAGAAAATCGCAAATAATTCAATTACTACAGTGCCAATTCATCCAAATCGCTAATGTAGGTCGTGGCCATACCGGGGCCATGGCCATACTGGGATGGTGGGGTAAGCCACCCCTTCAAAATATGAGCAGCTTCAAAAAAATTGAAAATAGTTCTACCATTACCATGCTAATTCATAGATCAATTATAGATGTTGTAACTTGTGGAGTTGTTGATATTTTCGACTTTTGTGATGTAGCTGTTGTTGCTGCTTCTGCTTCTGCTACTTGCGACCGCAACTCCTCAGTTGTGATGTGGAATTGACCCTTCAAAACTGCTCTCTTGCCCTTATTTTGTACTCTGCGCTTCTGCCCTTTGTTGTAGTATGTGGCATGTATTGAGCCGCTCTGTCTCATCTGCTAACTTATGAATATATCGCTTTGTAGGAGTGTTGAGAATGCCACGACTTATTGTAGAAGAGAGTACTGTATTTGCTTTGTGAAGTGTTGAAAAATCAGGTGGACTGCTGTTCAGAAATACTTTCTCAAAAATGTCATGCTCTGTTGGAGTCTTTGGCCGCACTATTACTGCATCTGTTGTAGGAAGCGTAGCTGCGCGGATAACTGTCTGCGGTTGAAATGGCTGTAGCCCACTCCCTCTCCAAGCAGAAGCTATATTTGAATTTGAAAATGCAGCTGCTCTTGCTTGTATGTATGCATCCATCCATTCTGCTTTCTGTATGCGTAGGAGCTGCGCCTCATTAAGGTGTGAGAGGGCTGTTGTGAGGTGTTTTTTCAAAGGTCCAAAAATTGCAACATCAAGTGGCTGTAACACATGAGAGGTATGTGGAGGTAGTATAAGTAGCGATATGCGATTCTGTATGCAGTGTGATATGAAGCTCCCACTTATATGGCTGTCATGGCCATCACAAATAAGGAGCCTTTGTTGTAGTTGTCCATTTGGAAGTGTTGCTTTTGCTCTTGTAGAAGGCTCAAAAACGCGTTTTAGCCACTCATATCCATGAAGATTGCTTGTCCATCCTTTTGTATTTGCAGAGAAGTGCCATTTGCTTATAACATCCTTTGGAATCCAGCTCTGTAGTACATTCTGTCCCTTGAAGATAATGAGGGGGTCGGTGGTTGTTCCATCCATGCAGATGCACTCAACAGCAGAGACCCATTCCTGCCTTCCTGGATGTGCCTGAAAACGTGTCCTAAGTGTAGAATCGACTATAATTCGTGTAGATTGCATTGTTCCAATTGAAAATCCAGTCTCATCCATGTTGTAGGTGTTGTAGTTTTCGATTTTTTGCTCTGTTGTGAGGCTCTTGTACGCGTCAAACCACCCCTTCAACACCTGCTTTGTGACCCCATTCATCCTTTGTGCCTCAACCCTTCTCATTCAGAGGCATCCTAACTTAACACGTAAGTTAGGATGCCTCTGAATGAACCGTGGCACCCAATCTTGCCCAAGTGGTAACTTAGGTAGTTGGAGTTGTGGTTGTTGAGTTTGTGTCTGTTGAGTTGGTCGGGTCTGCTGAGTTGGTCGGGACTGCTGAGTTGGTCGGGACTGCTGCTGAGCCGGTTGGTTTGATGGGGTCTGCCAAGCCACTAGTTAGAAATAGCCGAGTCTGCCAGTCTATGGCAGGTTTGATGGGTTGGTAGTTGACTTGACTGAGCTGGTTAACTCTGTAGGTTGGCTCACCTGGGTTTGGAAGACCCGACACTTGTTTGACCGGACTTCCTCTGCAACCTCACGTAATATGCGATGGCTAGGAGCGTAACCACTTGCAGTAAGATTTTTGATCCATTTTAAAAGGGTCTTTTCTTGGGTTTGGGAGAGTAATTGATGTTTTAAATGTGCTTCTTTATGTGAGGTATGTCGCCCTTTAATGCGGCTAACAACTGTATCAGGCCTTAGATGTAAGGCCTTTGCAGCAGCATTTGCAGTTTTATATAAACCAGATTTTACTCCAGCTACTGCTTCAAGTATTAGAATATCGCGTTCTTGAGCTTTTAAACTCCGTTTGCGTACCATAATAATGGGGTAATTGATAGGTTTGGTGTGTTGGTTGATGGGTTTGATGGGGTAGTTAAGTGCTCGCTTACCTCACCATCCCGGTATGGCCATGGCCCCGGTATGGCCACGACCTACGTTAATAGTCTAAGAGGATTAAGCGTCATAAGCATTATTACAAAAGTTATTAACGTTTTAATTTTGGTCATGTGACCTTGGTTTTGGTGGGGTGCGGGTGGCTCTGGCAAAGCGTCCCGTTACGCCATCCGTCCCGTTACGCCACGAGTTACGTTACTCCCCCCCGCTACTAAGATTGATCTCCTGATCAAGAGTAAGATCATTGTGGCTTCGGTGGGTATTTTCAGTGGAAAGCTTGTGTAAGTTCAGGTGTATTGTTGAAGTTTGTAGCGGGATACCAAGTGTTGTCTGGTGGGTGGTTCTTCCATGCTGCCATATAGAACAGCTTCTTCCATAGGAATTTAGAATCTAGGATTTCTTCAACTTCCCATTCAAGTTCATCTTCTATAATGATTGGCAGGGGTGGTTCATGGTGCTGGCCTTGTAAAGCATCATCTGAGTCAAGTTGTAAGAGGTTGCTGTGAAAGACAGGATGTATCTTCATGCTTGGTGGTAGGTCTAATCAATATGCCACTTGCCCAATTCGTTCGAGAATCTTATACGGACCAACTTGCTTGTGATTGAGTTTCTTTGATGACCTCTGAGTCCTGATATTTCATGTAGATAGCCATACTTGATCTCCAACCTGTTATCTTGGTGCAGCTTTCCTGCGTTGATTTGCGAATGTCTCCATGCGAGTTTGTGAGAGTGCGATTTGGTCTTGCAGAAGCTCCTAAATATCTTTCATGCTTTGTATCATATCCTTGTGTTCCTGTGGCAGTATTTGGAACTCGCTGTTCTTAATATCAAAACTCATTCATGGCTCGAAGCCCTTATTTGCAAAGAATGGACTGATTTTTGTAGAGTCTGAAGGTAGAGCATTTGCTGCAAATTCTGCCATGCAAAGATATTCGACCCAGTTGTCTTGGAGATAGTTAACATGAGCTTGTAAATGTTACAATATCAAGTGTGCCTTGCAGCTCGAGTGGGGGTTCAGGGGTGTGGGGGAGCTTTCCAGGGTTGGAGTGAAGTTTTCAGTTGTGGAGTGAATTCTC
Organism: Pseudogymnoascus destructans; assembly: GCF_001641265.1. Classification (NCBI taxonomy): domain Eukaryota; kingdom Fungi; phylum Ascomycota; class Leotiomycetes; order Thelebolales; family Thelebolaceae; genus Pseudogymnoascus; species Pseudogymnoascus destructans. The sequence continues at coordinate 265,826 of NW_020167520.1, forward strand.
AGAACTGGTCTCGCTAAAGAGAATTTACTCTACAACAACATAGCTGTATATAGATCGAGCCACTTCTCAAGTCCTCCTCTTCTCTTTCCTTTCTTCTCTAGATTGAGTTTAATTCATAATACCCAACTGGCGCCCTATGCCTTGGTGAACCGTGACAGTAAATATCGTTTGAGTTCTGCATTGAACCTCTCAGTTTGCCCATCCGTTTCTGGGTGGAAGGCAGTAGACAATTTTGTTATAACTTTCCAAACTTTGCAGAGGATTTTCCACACTGCAGCCACGAACTGGGGGCCTCTGTCTGAGATGATCGAATTTGGTAAACCATGGTGTTTCCATACATGTTGAAGGAGTAGCTGTGCTGTTGCTTCTGCAGTTGTGCCTTCTTGGCCTGCAAAGCATGGGATAAAATGGCGTTCTTTTGTAAGTCGGCATGCTATGACAAGGATAGCATTGTTTCCTTCACACATGGCAATCCTGTAATAAAGTTGAGTGATATGTCCTGCCATGCCTGGCTGCCAACAGGGATTGGTTGAAGAAGTCCATTATAAGCATCTCTTGTAGGTTTTGATCTTTTGCAGATATGGCAGTTCTTGATGTATTGTATAATTGTCTTATCCATCCGGGGCCAGTAATACTGTCTTATCCATCCGGGGCCAGTAATACTGTTTTGATGACCCGAACCATCTTCCCAATGCCAGGGTGTCCCATTGCTGGTTGGTCATGAATTTCTTGTAAGAGTTCGACGTGAGCACTTTCTGGAACCCACACTCTATTATGATAATATAAGAGCCCTTCCTTCACCTCGCAATATGCTAGAGCTATGTCTGGACTGTTTCGTTCTCCATTCTGCAGCTTCTGAATAGTGTCTTTGCATAAGCTGTCTTGAAGTTGCGGAGTTTGGATTTTGTCTAGAATACTTGCTTCCTGTAGGTGGACTGGCGCAAGTTGGATGTCTTGATTCACCTTAGCATTTTCGAATTTCCTTATCTCTTGGAGGTCTGTATGGAGTCTCTTAAGTGGTATCTAACGCTTACTTCTAAACGATAGAAGACACAGAGGTTCTCTTGCGTAAAGGTTTACTTATCAGAGGAGGCAGGGGATCAGACACAAAGGCTTCAAGTAACACGTTACTAGTATATAACAAATACTGTATTGAGTTGAGCACGAAGCTCCTATCTAAGGAAATACTATCTACTTATATAGTGGCGTCGTGCCTAGTGGACTCTTGGGAACTCACTCGAGTCCTCGGAGTCCTGGACTCTTAGGACTCTTCTCATCATCCTGCGAGTCCATCACGTGCCTAGTGGACTCCTGGGAACTCACTCGAGTCCTCAGAGTCCTGGACTCTTAGGACTCTTCTCATCATCCTGCGAGTCCGTCACGTGATACTTTCGGAACTACTATTCCCCGCTGCCCCTCCAGGTACCAGGGCCGGTCTCATGCGACCTCCCTCCTTCCTGTCCTGTAGTTGGCCAGCCTTCTTGTTCCGTCGTAACATGGTAGCAGGGTTTGAAGTTGTTGTTTTTGGCAGTCATCTTCTTCGTTCCCTTCTGGTCTATCTCCTGATCTTTGAGTTAATGCATCTGCTTTTCCGTTCTGTTTCCCAGGTCGATATATAATTTGAAAGTGAAACCTTGACAGAAACTCAGCCCATTGAGCTTGCATTCGAGTAAGCTTCTTTGTTGTCATGAAGTATTCAAGACTCTTGTGATCTGACAAAACTTGGACTGGCATTGCTGTGCCCTCAACTTCTGGTCTCCATGCTTTGAAGCATCTGATGATGGTGAGTAACTCCTTGTCATAGATTTCGTAATTGCATTCTGCAGGTGCCATCTTTTTCAAGAAGAATGCAACTGGATGTAGGATTTCCTTGTCATCTTTCTGTGACAGTACCCCTGAGGAAATAAAATCTGAGGCATCAGCTTCAACATAGGCTGTCTTCTCTCTATCGAAATGTCATAAGACTGGGGCTTCTGTGACAGTCTTTTTCAGAAGTGTGAATACTTCCTGACATGCTTCTGTCCATTCGAAGACATGGTCTTTTTTCATTAAGTTGACAAGTGGTTTCATGATGTTTGAATAGTTCTTGATAAACCTTTGATAGAACACACAGAATCCGATAAAAGCTTGCGTGTCCCGTAATGATTTTGGTGCTTTCCAATTGAGTATAGTGTTCACCTTTCCAGGATCTATGCGAATTCCATTAACTCCAATGATGAGTCCTAAGAATTTTGTCTCTTGAACGAAGAATTCACATTTTGCTACTCTTGGGAAACATTCTATCATTCTTGGGAAAGCTTGGATGAAGCAGCATGGAGTCACACTCAATATGGTAAACGACCAAGTCATCTTTACAAAGGGTCACTGCCAGCACACTACACCAACAGACACTTTAAAAGCAAAAACTACAAGTCCCCAAGCTGAGAAGCAAATACAAGATAAAGAAGCTCTGAAGCCAGCCCTCCAACCTCATTATAAGAACAAGAACAAATGCACTGTTACAATGATTGGAGCTGCACCATTCAATATGCTTCAGAAGCAGAAAGGAGCTAAGGTTTTTGCAGTATCATTTAAAGATATACTTGCTGAACAAGCAAAGGAGGAAACAAAGGAAATCGACGCAAAACTGATCCTCCCAAAGGAGTTCCATAAATATCTCGATGTGTTCTCAAAACAGGCTGCAGACAAGCTCCCGCCTCACAGATATGCAGACCATCACATTGTGTTAGAAGGGAACTCAAAACTAGGGCTTGTACCACTCTATAACATGTCTTGAGAAGAGCTTGATCTTGTGAAGGAATATGTGGAGGACAATCTTACCAAAGGATTCATCAAAGCTAGCAAAGCACCATTTGCCTCACCTGTATTATTTGTATGCAAACCAGGAGGTGGACTTCGATTTTGCGTAGACTATCGCAAACTAAATGTGATCACAAGGAAAGACTCATACCCACTTTCCCTCATTGATGAAACATTGGCTCAAATCACGGGTGCTAAATATCTTACAAAGATTGATATTAGACATGCCCTTAATCGAATTCGCATGCAGACAGAGGAGGACGAAGATCTGACAACATTCAAAACTCGATTTGGATCATACAAATACAAAGTTCTCCCATTTGGACTTACGAATGGCCCAGCAACATTCCAACAATATATGAATGAAACATTAATGGAATACATAAACAAATTTGTCACTGCATACATGGACGATCTTCTTGTCTATAGCACAAGTAAGGAGGAACATGTTAAGCATGTCAAAATGGTTCTACAAAAGCTTCGAGAAGCAGGACTACTAGAGGGCATAGACTTTCAACGTGAATATATAGCATGCGTAACTGTAGGTGCTGCAACTCCATTAAATCCTTTGATGTTCTTTGGTTTTATAAGTTGGATAGGAGAGATGTTCTCAATTTCACAAATTCGTTTTGCGTCAACAGCATTCACAAAGCTTCCACCTGTTGCACCACTATCCATTAAGGCTTGCATGACAATTTGATTTCTTCCTATTCTGCAGGTAGCTAGGAACGGAGTGTCATAGTCAAAATGGGACAATGATGAGGCAGAGGAGGCAATTCTTGCTGTAGAACCTCTAGTGACGTCTTCTCTAGAGGCTATTCGTTTCCCGACTCATATTGAGCATGCTCTTCTGTAATAGAGATCTCATTGACTCTAACTTTCTGCTTCTGTGGGCAGTTGCGAGCGCGATGACCACTTCCATGGCAATGGAAGCATTTGCCAAGCTTCATAAGCGATTCTTTCTCAGGATCTTGGTGGGGATGGCGGTAGAGCTTCTTCTGTAGTGCTACTATTTCAACAGCAGTACTAGTAGTAGGGCTTTGGCCACTCTGCTTCTGGTAGGCGAACGGCTGTGGCTTTATTCTCTTCTTCTTTTCTTGAATTCTCTGTAGGTTTTGGTCCACAAGCATGCATTTCTTCGCGAATTCATGTAGGGTAGTAGTTCCTACTTCAGCAACCAAGGCTTTCTGAAGGCTTTGGTTGATCTTGAATCGGAGATCGTCGAGCAAGGTCTCCTCTGAGTAATCCAGCTCTGCTGTGAGTCTCTGAAATTCAGCCCAGAATGTTGCGAAGGTATTCTTGCCCTGGTATAGCTTGTGGTACTCAGTTTGTGCGGTGTGTCTCCCGGGGTCGCTAAACACTTTCTTGAGGAGTTGGAGTATTTCTTCTGCTGACTGAAGCATGTTTGGTGAGGTAATGTGAAGCCTTGGGTTCACATGGCGAACTGCGAGTCCTGCTAGTCTGCTTTGGAGATAACTCATCTGCATCTTGTCATTTGGGAAGTGGTCGATGTTGGCTTCCAGCTTCAGTCGGATCTTCACAACCCAGTCTTCAAAAGCTGGTTCAATCCCATCCGTAAGAATAGGAGGATCCGGAATGTGAGCAGACTGGCGAGGTGCTACATTGCGAATAGGAGCTGTATTCTCAAGATATTTTTGAATGCCTTGCAGTTCAGTAATCTTTTCATCCTTGTCTTGAATTTCTTCTTGGAGCTGTAGAATAGCATCATTTCGCTCTGCAATAGTAGCATCAGAAGCTTGACCGATGATGAGGTAGTCCTTCATAATGGCTTTCAACATTGACCAGGCGTACTCTTGGCTGCTAGGTGACAGCTTTTGGAATTCAGTGTAGGTGTTGACAGGCCATAGTATAGACTGGTGTCTTTCTTGAGCTGTTTTGCCCATCCTCTTGAAATCTTCTTGGGCTTCGAGGAAGTCATCTTGAAGTTCATCTCTCTTCTCAGACTCATCTGCTAAGGTTGTTTTCTCATTTATAGACTCATAGTCTTCTGGGTTTCGGTCAGCCATCTTGGCTTTTTCATTGGCCGTGTGTGCCATAGCAGCTTTGCTATTCTTTCGGTTTTTGTATTCAGTAGAGCAGACTCGTATTGCCAAAGGCCCTATTGTGCAGTTTGTCGATTGTAGTAGCCACTTGAGAGGAGCGCACTTCCCTCACAGCTATATTCCTTGTTGAGGGAGCATTGTGAAAGGTCTGATCTATGAAGTCTGTGGTGTTCTGGTGTGTTCTGTGGTGTTCTGGAATTGACTTTAGGATATGGTTGTAGGGTTTCCAAAGAAGAGAATTCGAATTTAAGTATCAAGGTTCAGGCTCAGAGAGCAAAAGAAAGGTGAGATTCAATCTTATGTTACGATGGTCATGGAGGTCAAGAAGCCAGTCCGGAGAATAATAAGCTAGATTAAATCTAAAGATAGAAGAAGAAGAAGAAGGAAGGAAGGTGAGGCTATTCCTTGTAATATACAGTTGTCTGCTTAGCGGTTGTAGCCTTGGTGACTAAGGCTGCACCTGTAACAACCATAACAACCGTAACAAGCTGTAAGCTATAATCATAACAAAGGCAAAGACAAAGGCAAAGACAAAGGCAAAGACAAAGGCAAAGACAGAGGTGAAGGAAGAGTGGTAGTGGCAGTAGTGGTGGTTGTGGTAGCCAGTTATCACATTTGACCACAGTGATTATAGACCGCCGTTATGGAGGCGTGTACCAAAAGTCCTTGCCGGGCTAACAGTGCCAAGGAATGTAGCGTTCGGGGCTAAAAATAGGGGTAAAGTCAGTAAATAGGCATCGTCAATTCATATTTTGTAGAGTAGAAGATAATACAGATATTAAATATGCCTTCATACTCTCTTGCAACGCGAGCTCAAGCTATAGGACTCCGAGCTTATGGAGCTACATGTCAGCAAATTAAAGAGAAATACAAAATTTTCCGAGTGGCAAGTGCGATACTACATGGCTGAAGCACACCACCGTGGATATAATCCAGATATTGACAAGCAATTACTCGATAAATATCTTATTGATTGTAAGGACACAGGGCACCCAGCTCACAGTAATAGCATATGAGAGTGCGAGTCGGAGGCTAAACGGATGCTATCCTATAGGTCTACTATGAAGGATACAAAAAAGATCAGGAGAGGAACCCCCGTTGGGTCAATCTCCTTAAGTACCTGAATCGGGTCCGACTCGGCTAACCTGCCTTCACCCTCACCACGTGACCGTGACTTGTCCGACTCAGATACCTTCCATCACTGAGGGAGAGGAACCCCCGTTGGGTCAATCTCCTCAAGTACCCGAAACGGGTCCGACTCGGCTAACCTGCCTTTACTCTTATCATGTGACTGTAACCTGCCCGACTCAGATCCTTTCCGTCACTGAGGGACACCCCCCCTGAGGGAGTGCTTTGTCTGCAAGGCATGCGGCTAGTATCATGTCCGCAACGTCTCCGAATGGTATCCGTGAGCGGAGCGTTCTTTGTTATCATAATGTTGGCTGGTAATTGCGTCCAGAACAACTTTGTTTGTCGTGTGCATCGGGAAGGTGCTTTGTTTGCCACAGTAGTCATCCTGAGGTGGTATCACGTTAGGGTCCATTTGGCATGTGAAACTGGAGCTCGCTTTTGTTCGATCTCACGTTCACTCTTGAGGTCTGAATCAGTACTGGAAGGTGTCCGCTACACGTTTGAGTAGAATTTTCGTAAACGTGAAAGAAGAAGTGGCCGTGCTAGCCCGATTCAGAGTTTATTGTTGTAAGCCAACATTTGAGTATTCCGCTTCACCCACTTCCTCTTGTTTTTTCCTTACAACAACAACGCCAGCAACCGTCCCGCCTGAGACCAGTAAGTGGCCCCTCCCCATCCGTTTCTTTATGATACTGATAGATTGGATAGTATAACTCCAATCCACATGAACGAGTAGGTGATGAGAGCGTGTTGGCGTGGTGTTGATAACTTGTGCTGGGCTGATGGAATCACAGATTCCAAATTTGAAGATGCCGGTTCCCACCCCCTCCGGGGCCCTTACTGTCGCCTTCCACGTGCTCTGTCTGCGCTGCCTTCAGGCCAAAGCCCGTGGGATCCAGTCCCATAACTGCGTCTGGTCCCCGACCAGTTCGAAGTGTGGGTACTGCACGACGCAGCACTCGCCTTGCGTCCCGGTAGGTTTTCTTGTGGGGTTCAGTGTTTGGTTTGGTTGGCCGTTGCTGACTTTGGTGGAGGCTGCCCTCGAGTCGGGGCTGGCCATGAGTAGACCCCCTTCCCCTTGTGTTGTTTTTGGTGCTGACTCTGGGCAGCAAATTCGGTCGTCGCTGTGCTGTCTCCGGATGGAACAGGAGAGCGTCCCTGCTCTCTTGGGGGAGTTGATGGCTGCTGTGGGCAAACTGCCCACCGCTGCCGCTCCCGTGGTCGCTCCGACTTGGGGTGATGGGAGGAAGGAGGGGGAGGATGGGGAAGTTGGGGCGGCCTACAGGGCCTAGGTGGGGGAAGACCCTGTGTCGGAGGGGACTCGGGCCTGGCCCTTCGCGTGGGGTCACTTCGACCCTTCGTCTCTCATGGTGGTAGCCGCTTGTTGCGACGCCAGTGAGACGTTTGGGAAGGGTGACTCCCGCAAGGGTTATGGTGGTGAGTGCACCCTGGCTCAGAGGGTATTTTAGTTTAGAGTCGCAGATAGCAACAACTCTATTTCTCCCGCTTTGTCTTGCCTTCCGTGATCGTAGTTTTGTTCCTCGCCCATCTCCCATGCCGTAACCCATCCGAGTAGTTCTCGATGTGGACCTGGTAACTCTGGGTATTCTGTGTGAAACTCTCTGAGTTTATGGGGAGAGTTCATGAAGTTCGACACTGGGTACCACTCCGGGTCCGGATCGTATCTGAACCAACTAACCCGGTATTGTAGTTGCTTCCAGCGGAGCCTTACGGCAAGGATCTTTTCCACTTCTCATTCCTCTACGCCGTCTATCACTTCGCTGCTAGGCTCAGGCGGATTCTGACCAGGTAGGGGGTTGTTCGGATCCTTCATGAGGACGTCTGGTGAGAACACATCATGTATTTGAGAACTGGTAGGTAGTTCCAATCGAAACGCGTGCCCAATCCGTTCCAACACCGTATATAATCTGACCCATTGTTGGCCCAACTTGCAGCTAGGGCGAGAGTTTTTCAAATTTTTGGTCGATAGGTACACTCTATCTCCTATGTCCCAGTCGATGGCCCTTCGGTGTCGATTCGCGTGCTTAGACATTTCCTCTTGTGCCTTTGCCATGTTTTCCTTTGCGTGGACCCATGCGGTATGCATTCGGTCTGCAACCGCCTTGGCTTCCTCTCGGTTTAGGGTCTCCCGGGGGTTGGTGCTTTTCGGAGTGTTCCAATCCCAACTCGTACGCGGATTGGTTCCGTACTTGAGTCGGTAGGGGGTCATGCCAATGGATGTGTGGGGGAGTGTCATTTGCACGTGGTCCATTATGGGGATGAGTTTGCTCCAGTTATCCTGATAATGGGATACGAAAGGCCTCAGTCTCTGATCGATGTATCGGTTCATGGTTTCCATCTGCCCGTCGGTCTGCTTATGATAGGCAGTTGACAGCTTAACCTTAACGTCGATAATTCGATAGAACTCCTGCCAAAAGGATGATACGAATTGGGGTCCGCGGTCGCTTACAATCGACTCCGGAGTGTGTCTGAATCGGTATATCCATTCGATGAACAATTGTGCCATTTGCTGGGCAGTTGTGGTTTTTTAGCAAGGTATGGTCACTGAACTCTTTCCGAGTCGGTCCATAAACACTAAGATGCTATCGTATCCATGCTTGTCCCTTGGGAACTCCTTGGAGTCCATGGTGAGGTGTTGCATAGGATATTCGGGTACGGGTAGTGGGTGTAGGAATCCTTGTTGCTTAGTGACATTGGTGTGAGAAAGCCGGCATGTCACGCAGTTTCGTACATACCGTAAACAGTCTACTTCCATCCTGACCCAATGATACTTTGGAGCAAGCAATTGGTAGGTTTTCCTGCCACTTGGATGTGCTGACGACACTTGATCATGCGCTTCTCGGATCAGTTTCGTACATAGGTCGGTGTGGCGATTTACACATAGGCAGCCTTTGTACAGGAGGAGCTGGTCGTTCATCGTGAATCCGTCCGGTAGGGGTTGTTTCGTGCAAGTCTCGGTGAATGGCTTCCGATTGTCTGCACATAGCGCCTCTATTAAATTGAAGGGCACCTGTGCCTTGGGGGTGTCTATCAGGTTAATTTGCCATCCGCTTTCTTTACGAATAGGATAGGGGACGCGAAGGGGCTGTTGCTGTTGATGATGAATCCCTTTTCCAGGTTTTCCAGCAGGTATTGCTTGGTAGCCTTAAGCTCTTCGGTGCCTTGTCGGTATAGCGGGGAGAAGGCGTTTGGTAAAGGAGCTTTGAGCTGTATCTTATGGTCGTATATGTGGTGTGGAGGGATCCGATCTGATTCCGACTTCGAAAAGACATCGGCATAGCTTCGGTGCATATGCGGGAGTTTCTGTTGGATGAGGTGAAGAGTTTCTGCATCCTCGTCCAATTCTTTTCATGAATGATCTGGTCGATTTCGTAGATGCTAGTCTGAAAAAACTCGGAGTCGCTTCGCATCATCTTGTGGTGGAAAGCATTTGCACTGATTTCACAGATATGCATGGGTGTAAACCTCTGTACTAGGGTTTTCTGCGGTGGGGGAGAAACCTCCTGGTTTCGTAGTGGGTTTGATGGCGTATCGGTGATCTCTTCGTAGTCGGAAATTATCACTTTCATTTCCATCGAGCGTCCGCCTGCGTGGCGTCTGTCTTCGCGGTGGATTGCGGAATCCCGGCGATTCGCATCCGACTGGTGTGCAGGATGTCTAATGGACGTTTCGCGTGAGTGGTAGGGCAAGGTGATCTCCTTGCTCCAGCTAGGAGTCGGCGGGTACTCCTTTGGCCATACTAACCAGCTCTTTGCAGAGTCGAGTAGTATTCGGAAGCGGCTGAAAAGCTTCTTCCCAATTATCACATCTTGTGCTCCGAGGTCCAGGAGTACAAAGGGGCAGTTATATATTCAGCGTCCTTCGACTGTTAAGTGTAACCGAATATACTCCGATACGTGGCCTTGGATTTTGTGCTGAAATCCACGTATGGGTACAGAGTAGGGTAGTTTCCGTATGGGGCTCTGAAGCGCTTTCGACAGTCATATTGCGAAAGGCTTGTTAATGATGAGGTAGCCATTTGCTCCTGTGTCTGCTAGGGACTTCGTTTGCACCCCGAGTCCATTCATACTCAGGGTCGTGTTGACTAAGAACTGGGTGCCTCCCAGGAGTTCTCGTAAGTCTAGTCCTCGCAGGTCACATTTGCGTAGACCTATGAAGGAGCCTTCTCCTAGGCCTCGTCATTTTCCTTGAGGGACGCATCCGATTGAAGTTCCACGGCTTCTTCCCATTGTTCTTCTGCCTCGGGGTCGTTACGGTGATTTCCTTGACAGTAGCGTTGAGCGGGCATTTGTCCTGGAAATGGCCGGGCTTGCCACACTTGAAACAGTTCCCTGAGGGTGCAGGGACTGTGGTTCTCACACGTTCTGGTATGGCTGGCTTGGGGAGGAACGCAGTTCAGGTGAACAGAGCGGGTGTGGCTCGAGTCGGCTTCAACGCTGACGCCTTTGCCGTATCCGTGGTATGTGTGGACGTCCTTGCGAGAGCGGGTAGCAGATTCAATTCGTTGTTCCGGCGCCGTTCCTGATTGAAGGCAGTAAGTTCTCGTACCATGGTCTGGTAGTCTCCATTCCATTGGTTTTTGATGATTGCGACGCGGCTGCGGAATTGGGGAGTCAACTTGTTCCACATGTACCGAAACCATTCTGACTCGGAGACTTGTCCTGTGATAGCTGCACTTTGGAAATGAGCCTTGAACTCTGGGAAGGTTTCGCTAGCATGCCCTTTCTCTCCCATTTGAAGGTCGTCGAAGAGGTTCCTGGCCTGCTCCGTCTCGTTGCCTGTGAGGTAGTATGAACCTAGTAGATCCATCATCTCCTCAGCACTGCGGAACCCATGCGTAGCGGACAGGTATTGGGGCTCTAGGTAGGTCTTCACCAGGCCGGTCGTAGTTCCCCATATCAATGCTCTTCTCGAGACGTTGGTAAGGCAGTGGTCCTCATTGACTACGAGTCAGTCCCGAATTGAAGCGCTCCATTGTAGGAAGGTATGTTCTATCCCATCGCTGAGAGGAAGGATTTTCTCAGAGATGGTTGATTTCTTATAGCGATTCGGAGGGTCCTCGGTGAGCATTCATGATGACCCTGGAATCGATGGAGAACGAGTGTTCCGAAGAGGCGGCAATTGAACCGTCTCAGGGGTGTTTCGTGTGCGAGGAGTTCGTTGCTCCATAGCTTCGACTGTAGGTATGGGGGCGTCCACCGGCGGTGTGGACGGGATTCTGGTCTGGGCTGCCGTAAGGGTAACTAGTAGATCCTTGACCTCCTGTATCTGTGCTTCGAGGTGGGCCATTCGACTCGGGATGTCTTCGGATGGCACAGTGGTCGTAGCTGCAGCGGTGGTTTGTCTGGTAGTCATTCTGGGCAGTTGACCATCATTGTCTTGGGGTATGTTTGATGTCGGCTTTTTCGACATATTGCCTCGGGTGTGTATTTGTACTGATACGAAAGAGCTTGACCAGTAGCTCGTAGCTATCAACGCTCTTGTCCACAATTTCCTCTGTGCTAGGAGGGGGTTCTTAAGGATCTCATATCTTATTTGGCGCCAATGCGTCAGCGACTTTACCAGCTTGTTCTGAAGAATCAAACCCTGATCCACTGGCTGTCCGTGAGATCTCTGGAATCACGGCTATTTGAAGTCGTCAGGTCTCTCCTATGAAACGTCACTGAGTCGCAGTCGATGGTATAACGGTAGTTCTCCTGAGTCGTTCCGGTGTGGGATACTATTTAAGTACGGCTGTCCCCAGCAGGCGTGATCTTTTTTGTATAATGTAAGGACACAGGGCACCCAGCTAACAGTAATAGCATATGAGAGTGCAAGTCAGAGGCTAAACGGATGCTATCCTATAACGTAGGTCGTGGCCATACCGGGGCCATGGCCATACTGGGATGGTGGGGTAAGCCACCCCTTCAAAATATGAGCAGCTTCAAAAAAATTGAAAATAGTTCTACCATTACCATGCTAATTCATCTATATCACTGTCAAATAGCTCCTCCTCACCCCCATCATCAATTAGATCAATTATAGATGTTGTAACTTGTGATATTTTCGACTTTTGTAGTTTTCGATTTTTTGCTCTGTTGTGAGGCTCTTGTACGCGTCAAACCACCCCTTCAACACCTGCTTTGTGACCCCATTCATCCTTTGTGCCTCAACCCTTCTTCCTAGCTTAACACGTAAGTTAGGATGCCTCTGAATGAACCGTGGCACCCAATCTTGCCCAAGTGGTAACTTAGGTAGTTGGAGTTGTGGTTGTTGAGTTTGTGTCTGTTGAGTTGGTCGGGTCTGCTGAGTTGGTCGGGACTGCTGAGTCGGTCGGGACTGCTGAGTTGGTCGGGACTGCTGCTGAGCCGGTTGGTTTGATGGGGTCTGCCAAGCCACTAGTTAGATATAGTCGATTTGCCAGTCTATAGCAGGTTTGATGGGCTGATGGTTGATTTGATTGAGTTGGTCAAGTCAGTGGGTCAGCTCACCTGGGTTTGGAAGACCCGACACTTGTTTGACCGGACTTCCTCTGCAACCTCACGTAATATGCGATGGCTAGGAGCGTAACCACTTGCAGTAAGATTTTTGATCCATTTTAAAAGGGTCTTTTCTTGGGTTTGGGAGAGTAATTGATGTTTTAAATGTGCTTCTTTATGTGAGGTATGTCGCCCTTTAATGCGGCTAACAACTGTATCAGGCCTTAGATGTAAGGCCTTTGCAGCAGCATTTGCAGTTTTATATAAACCAGATTTTACTCCAGCTACTGCTTCAAGTATTAGAATATCGCGTTCTTGAGCTTTTAAACTCCGTTTGCGTACCATAATAATGGGGTAATTGATAGGTTTGGTGTGTTGGTTGATGGGTTTGATGGGGTAGTTAAGTGCTCGCTTACCTCACCATCCCGGTATGGCCATGGCCCCGGTATGGCCACGACCTACGTTAGGCCTCTGTGAAGCTGTTGCTGTTGCTGCTTCTGCTTCTGCTACTTGCGACCGGAGTTCTTCTGTAGAGATGTGGAATTGACCCTTCAAAACAGCTCTTTTACCCTTCTTTTGCTCCCTTCTTTTCTGAATTATGTTGCGCAAGTTATCCGTCTCTCTTTGCTGTAGTATGTGGCGTGTGTTAAGCCTCTCTGTCTCATCTGCTAACTTATGAATATATCGCTTTGTAGGAGTGTTGAGAATGCCACGACTTATTGTAGAAGAGAGAACTGTATTTGCTTTGTGAAGTGTCTGAAAATGAGGAGGACTGCTATTCAAAAATACTTTCTCAAAAATATCATGCTCTGTTGGAGTCCTTGGCCGTTCTAAGGGTGCGTCTGTTGTAGGAAGTGTAGCTGCGCGTATGACTGTCTGTGGCTGGAATGGCTGTAACCCACTCCCTCTCCAAGCAGAAGTTATATTTGAATTTGAAAATGCAGCTGCTCTTGCTTGTATGTATGCATCCATCCATTCTGCTTTCTGTATGCATAGGAGCTGCACCTCATTAAGGTGCGAGAGGGCTGTTGTGAGGTGTTTTTTCAAAGGTCCAAAAATTGCAACATCAAGTGGCTGTAACACATGAGAGGTATGTGGAGGTAGTATAAGTAGAGATATGCGATTCTGTATGCAGTGTGATATGAAGCTCCCGCTTATATGGCTGTCATGGCCATCACAAATAAGGAGCCTTTGTTGTAGTTGTCCATTTGGAAGTGTTGCTTTTGCTCTTGTAGAGGGCTCAAAAACGCGTTTTAGCCACTCTAATCCATGAAGATTGCTTGTCCACCCTTTTGTATTTGCAGAGAAGTGCCATTTGCTTATAACGTCCTTTGGAATCCAGCTCTGTAGTACATTCTGTCCCTTGAAGATAATGAGGGGGTCGGTGGTTGTTCCATCCATGCAGATGCACTCAACAGCAGAGACCTCTTCCTCAGACATGTCTATTACAATCTGACAAGTGCACGCATTGTGTCCAGTCTCTCCACACTTCCCACAGCGGCATGCACACATTTCTTCCCTTGGCTTGCGACCACTTCTCGCCCTTATTTCCTGCTCTACTTGCTGCACAACATCCCTCTCATCCTGTAGACCCTGCGCATCCTGTTGAGTAAGTGATCCTCCTTGCTGTAGACGTGATTTTTTAGCCCTCCGGCTCTTGCTTATTACTTCATTTGCCTGTCGGAGGTTCTGGTTCTCTGCCTTTAACAATGCTAATTGATGCATTATTTGCGATGCACCCTTTGTAAACTGGTCAACAGCTGCATAGATTGAGGTTGGAGAGCTATTCTGATGATGCGCAATTCAGTTTTTAATGAAGGTAGACTGTGATGAGGCTTCAATTGGGTTATTTGGTGTTTGGGAAACCCAAGGTTGAGCAGTACCCGGGCGGGAGCTTTGAGGTGTTGGTGTCTTTAACTTAAGATCAAGTGCAGATATCACTCTCTCAGGGTCGAATGGAAGAAGCCCTGCTCCTCGGAACCCACCCTGAATGTTGCTTTCAGTCATTGCAGTGTTAAAGGCAGCGTGGAAGGCAGGAAAGAAGTCATCCTTAGTAATGTAAATAATATGAGCCCGCATCATATCTTCAATTTGCCGACCGTAAGCTCTCTTTAATGGGCCAAAACAGCCAACATCAAGTGGTTGGAGTATATGGGAAGAGTGAGCAGGCATACAAAGCGTAATAATGTTGTGTTCCTTGCAGTATTCCTCAAACTCATCTGAGTGGTGGCTCTCATGACCATCAAGGACTAAGAGGCGATAACCACCAACACTCCGGGTCTTTGTATGCTTCTCAAAATGCTGAATCCAATCCATGCCTCTCTCGTTTGTAGTCCAGCCATTTTCTGTAACAGCAATTACCCAATCGCTTGGAAATCCACTGTTCTCATACCAAGATGCAAGGTGGTTTTTGCCTGCAACAATGACAAATGGCGGCACTGCCCAACCTTGAGAACTAACACCTTGGATTACTGTAACCCATTCCCGATTGCCAGGCTGTACCTTCTTTGCTTTTGTATGCCCGTCTGAGCTTGTCACAACCATAGCAGTTGAGATAACGCCCATCATAAACCCAATCTCATCAAAGTTGTAGGTATCTGCTTCATTGATGCCATATTTTGAAATTGTGTTGGTAGAAGCTCAAACCAACAACGGATGACTTCTGGGTCCTCGCACTTAGCCCTCTGGTAGTCGTATTTGCGCTGGAAGCGTGTCCAGAGCTCTACACGCCGCTTAACAAAGTTTGAAGCCCAACGCGACCCGACGCGTGGCGCGTCACATGTTGCAAGTAGCCGATTTGCCATTCTTCAACAATAGACAACTGAGGAGGAAATCCTTTTGTAGCTAGGTCGAGTATGTATTGAACAAGGACTGATTCCTCTAGATTTGTCAATTTCCGTGAGTTGGCTTGGATATCGCGTTGTGAAGGTATGCCTAGTAATCAACGACCTAGCTTACAGTGGTCCACAGAAAAGTCCTAGCTACAGCTCGAAGGCGTAACTTTGGGTCGCTTTGTAGAGCTTGGATAGCTAGCAGTAATTGCCTTTCATCGTTTTTTGGCAGCATGTTTTGTTGTGGAGGAATTTAACATTTAGTTGGGGGTTATTGTCACCTGGCCGGTTCGCTTGTTTGGCCGGTTCGCTATACATGTACGTTATTCCCCCCTTAATACTAATGTAATGGTGTATTATAAATTAATATAATTGAAGTAATAGCATCATACTACAGTATTAACTATATTAAGGTATATATGATAGGGTAGAACAGTAGTAAATGGTCATGGTGTGGTAGAAATGTAGCGTTGAGAGGCATACTCTGTCATTGTGATTTTGGAAATTTCACTCAGCTTCGCCGCTATTTACCATACAAATACCGGTAGTAGCGAAAGGTGCGGAACTGGCTACAATCACGATGAGAATCGTAATTTTGGACCGTCATTGTAGTAGCCAATAGTGGTGTTAAATTACGTGGTGGCCCCATAACTTTATGGGAGAGTGTTGATGGTACCAAAACTGCAGCGAAGCCTACAGTAATACAGCACCTACAACCAGAACACAGGCTTCTACAGGCTTCTACCGTTCACCCTAGCACTTGTTTTATATCGCTACATAGGTATTGTATGGTAATACAGCATATAAGAGCCCATTTACAGCTTTTTACGAAGGTTGAGCTGTATACGGTCACTGCCACTGAGCAGAGTCGCTGAAGCTACGGTTGAGGTGGCACCGACGTTGCGACTGTGGGGGCTACGGCCCAATTCGGAGGAGTGGGTGCAGGGGTAGTTGCGGCCTGAGGCAGTGCAAAAATCGCTCATCGTGAATCTGGGGTGGTGAAGGTTATATTCTTGGGCAAAAACTCTATATACCCAGTTCCATCCCACGTGACCTGCCCAAGCCCAATCTAGAAACTCCCCCCATTCTCATATGTGCCTGGCATGTCTGAGCCAGCCCCGACGATGAGCAAAGGAAGCTCGTCGTTGGGGCTGGCTCGGACACGCCAGGCACAGCCCTCCTCGGGACAAACGGCGGTTGCCCCATCTTTGTCCCTCCTCTGGAGCCGCCAGGAGAACTTCTCCTTGACAGCCCAGTCATCCAGGGCGTGGGACCAAGCGTCCAAGTCAAGGAACTCGCTACTGTTGACAGGGGCAGCAAGTTCGGCAAGGAGGCAGGGGCAGGGGAGGTGGGGGAGTTTGTGCCTCACGTGAGGGCTTCTGAGGGGGGTTTCGAGGGGGTCGGAGGAGGGAGGGAGCCTGGGAGGTGTCAGCGGGGTTCTGTGGTGGACGGGAGGAGGTTTGAGGGTCTCAATTGACCCCTGACTTACTGTGCAATTGAGCATGTACTCTCAAATGAGAGTACGCCTCTCATTGGCTCGTTAACCTTTCCAAAGGAGGGTTAGCGGCCGACTGGGTAGATGGAGTTTTCTTACCAGTTTACTGGGTATATCGAGTTTTTGCCCTATATTCTTTTGCCCTTAATCCTATCCAATGGGGTCGAAAAATGGGTCGACCCCCCTAAGGTAGGTGCATACGGAGGCGTGTACCAAAAGTCCTTGCCGGGCTATCAGTGCCAAGGAATGTAGCGTTCGGGGCTAAAAATAGGGGTAAAGTCAGTAAATAGGCATCGTCAATTCATATTTTGTAGAGTAGAAGATAATACAGATATTAAATATGCCTTCATACTCTCTTGCAGCGCGAGCTCAAGCTATAGGACTCCGAGCTTATGGAGCTACATATCAGCAAATTAAAGAGAATACAAAAATTTCCGAGCGGCAAGTGCGATATTACATGGCTGAAGCACGCCGCCATGGATATAATCCAGATATCGACAAGCAATTACTCGATAAATATCTTATTGATGCCCCTCGGAACAGGACGCCCTCAGAAACTAAGTGCAAATGACGAAGAGACTCTTATAAAGAGTATAAAAATGGACCGGAACTCTCGAGAGAAGACAGCAGCAACAATTGGTTATGAAAATGGTGTGTCTACAATGACTGCTTTTCAAGTACTACAACGGCATAAACTGATAAAACGAAAGCCAACATGGAAACCAGGATTAACTAAAGCGATGAGAGAAGCACAACTACAATTCGCTCTACGATATGCACATTGGACTCTTACAGATTGGAAAAACGTTATATGGACAGATGAACATCTATTGTCCTTGGCCATCGACGTGGAGGATTTAAAGTATGGAGGACAAAAGATGAGAGATTCGAGCCATCTGTTATTCGCTCTCAATGGCACGGAGCGTCGGAATTCATGTGGTGGAGCTGTTTTACATACGATAAAAAGGGGCCATATCACATTTGGAAAAAGGAGACAGCAAAGGAGAAGAGAGAAGCAGCAATTGAAATTGAAGCATTTAATAATACAATTGAAGCACAATGCAAAGAGGAATGGGAACTTGAAAATGGAATACGTCGCCTTGGATTACGGAACTATAGAGGAAGGAAGCCAGAGTGGAAGTTTACAAAAAAGACAGGAGCAATGACCCGTGAGAAAGGAAAAGGAGGAATTGATGCATGGCGATACCGAAAAGTCATCCTTGAGCCTTTACTTCTACCGTTTGACAAGAGTGTAAGAAGGAAAGGCCAAATACTATTGTACAAGAAGATAAAGCACCATCTCATGCGTCAAAGTGGCAAAAGGCTGTCTTTGATAGGTTTGATATTCAACGGCTACTATGGCCAGGTAATTCGCCTGACCTTAATATGATTGAGCCTTGTTGGCCATTTATGAAGCAGGTTACTACTCGTAAAGGGCCTCCTACAACTCAGAAGACTGCAGAAATTGTGTGGAAAAAGGCATGGGAGGAGCTTGAACAACGGAGAATACAGGCGTGGATTGAGAGGATTCCACGCCATATTCAAGAGGTTATTGAGAATCAATTATAATAGTTAATAGTTCCTACGTGCCTTGCCATGTGTAGATATATCACTAACCCCTTCCTTATATCCATTTCCTCCTTGGAGTCTATTTTATGAAGCTACAGGTGCAAGTATCGTGAGTGCTCATTTTGACAGGGGTAGGCTATACCCCTGCCCGGCAAGGACTTTTGGTACACGCCTCCGTACAACAACATACAATTGCATACCTAAAGTAGTTTAGACCAACTCACGTGGTTGCACTAACTATAGAGAGAAAGGCCAATTTTAGGGTAGCCTGTGTCCGTGGCTTAACCTAAACCTATTCTAATACAGTCAAACCCTTGTTAAGACGATGGCATCCGTAGCAAGCATTTCCATCGTCTTATTGTATATATCGTTATATAGAGTAATATTATGTAAGCCACCTATCTAACGTAACCTGCTGCTGTGACTGTGCTCGAATAGCCTCAATGGCTGTTTGCAGCCGCTCTAGTGCCCGTATATGCCCCGTAGTAAGAGCATCCTGGCCTTCAGAATACTCAATCAGTATCTGGAGGGCATCCTGGGCCTCCTTTGCCATAGGCGCAGGCTGCTCAGGCTGCTCCTCCTTGTAATGGTGGGTGCACCAGATGTGAGAATCTAGCCACCCAAGGAAGGGATGATTTTACTAAGACAACACACTGTCTTAGGAAACAGAGCCAAAGGGTTGTAGCTTAGACTATTCCACAACGCAGCAATCAGGTGTGTGATGTAGTGAAGTGGTTCAGACAAGTTGCAACAAATGTTGAGTCTGGGAACTCAGGGGTAAGTCAGAGGTTAACACCTCACTGACTTTTCAGAAACAAGGAGTAACAAGATGAATGCTTGGAAGCTTGTAAAAGACGTGGAAGTATGTGATAGTCGATTTACTGTATTGCCTGCTTGCCCTTTCTTAAGGAAAGGGCAATCCTATTTATGCCAAAGGAGTGTAGTTCTCTCATTTTCCATGACTTTCCATGACTAACCAGGCTTGGTAAATGTATTAGAAATCAAGTGCGACCCACAACTAGCTTGCTAATCATGTAGTGAACGTAAGAGAATCCCATAGAACCATCTCCTGGGTTCCTAGCCTATAGGAAGTGAAAAGGAGGTCCAAGGTCAGAGTACCTATAGATAAATTATGTCATAACTTAACCAATCTTGTGTGTAACTAAGGAGCGATGACGTGTAATGAATCATAGAGGGTTGTAGAAGCTTCTAGAGCTATCGTTCATGTTCCTAGGCCTCTAGTTGGTAGAGATATGCCATGTGGTAGTATTGGCCCACCCCCTTAAGGAGGAGATTTTCTTAATAACTTGTTCAATGAGTGTCCAAATGATATGCCGTGATGTATGTAGCATAAACAGATGTAGTAGAAGAGTTTGCAGCAATCGTTGAGTAGGATTGCTTCTGTTGTTGGTGTGATAAGCCAAGATATGTATGGTGACTTGTAGGTTTGAGGAGGAGATTTCTAAGTTTGCTCTTGAGTTTGATAGCAAACTAAGTGCAACGAATGTCAGTATGACACTCCTCTTCGTCATCATTTTGAGAGTTCTGATGCCCAAGTTGCCCCTCTATTATCTCCTCAAGTAGTTCTTCATCGGTAGTCTGTCCTTCCACTGCTCTAGCCTCTTCCACAGGGTTTAGAAAGTTCGAAATAGCCATCGAGTCTGTAATTGATGCTGTAATTATCGCTTGGTTGTAGAGTTCTTGTATTCCAGTAGGCATCGTTATTGTTGGAAGGCTAATTTGGATTTGAAACAAGTGTAGATTTCCGGAAGCAGTTGTATATCGTAGTGTTTGAAACTTCTGTATTCCAAGCACGAATAATCCAGCGAAGAGTGAGTCGAAGATTCATAAGTTTCTGTGGATCTTGATTTGAATTGATAGTGTCAATTATAAACCGAAGCCAATGTTGTCGATAATAAGCTTTAACATTTTGAATAATTCCTTGATCAAGAGGCTGGAAACGACTGGTACTGTTAGCTGGAAGCCAACAAATGCGGATATTAGGGGGAGGAGGGTTAAGCTCAGCCCCTGTATAGTGTGCTGAAAAGCCGTCCATTGTTAAGAGTATTTGCCGAGTAGTTCCAATATGCTGATAAAAGGCTTGAAGCCATTCGCTCATAAGTATTCCAGTCATCCAAGCCTTCTTGTTCACTTTCAATTGTGCCCCCATTGTTTGTATATTAATTCATTGTAATGCTCGAGGTGCTTTTGCATGGCCAATTGCCTAAACAGGGAGTCGGTCTGTTTCAGTAGCGTTGACGCAGAAACCCAGGGAGATCCGAGTCTTATTCTTCTTAACACAAGATTGGAGCTGTGATGAGAGGCCACATGATGGCATCATCTTCCAGAAGAGTCCAGTTTCATCCATATTTTATATATCCTCTTCTTGAAACGCCCCTGCTATTGTCCGTAGTGCCCTCATTTCTTACTCAACATTTTCCGGAACTGATGCCGCCTCCCCAAACCGTTGTCATGATTATGATGTCGCTTTTTGAATTTTTTGAGCCAGCCAGTAGAAAACGATGGGCACTCTTGGCCAGTATATTCTGGCAGTCGTTTCCAGATCTGCTGTGCCTTCTGCTGTAGTATATCACCAGTTGTAAACCCTCCCTTTTCTTCAATCCGAATCTGCCACTCCTAAAGGATTTCCTCTAGCTTTGGCCACTGGCCTAGTCGACGGCATTGGATTCTAGTGTCTTGGTTCTTATCAAGGGCCTCAAAGTTGCTGCTTAGTGATTCAGAAATAGTCGACTGGCTTAACTTGTGATGATATTGTCTTTCAAACCATTCGATACACTGCCGCTGAGTTGGCTTTGGAACTTGTTGGTGGGCCCAGTGTCGAAGGGCACGCCGCTGGTCAACTGTAATCGGCCTTTTTCGAGGCATTTTGGGTGTCTAATGGCCACGTTAAGACGATGAACAGGTTGGAAAAGACGATGATCGTTGAATCGTATTTTGTATGGTAAAAGTATCGGTCCGTGGAAAAATATCGCACAAAAGAGGTTATCGGCTAAAAGAGGATCGTCTTGGCGAGGTTTGACTGTATATGCAATCATGTTATGCTATTTGAGCTAAAACCTAATAGGATCACTGTAGTTAAGCACCAGTTAACTAAGTTTACATAGGGAATCGTTGCAAGCAATGGCAGAGACTTTTGTTTTATCAATTGATTGCAGCTAAGCTACTCGTCGCCACGATCACTACAAACTTTAAATCGCCTGCCCCTCGATTTTCAGTATCCCCAGATAAAGGAGACTGTGAAACACAACCTATACACGCACACGCTGCCGGATCGATGGTATCGAGCGATGGAATGGTCATAAACAAAACAGATCTTACTGCATCTTGGCAACGTAAGTAAGTGAAACAAATCAATTGGACCACTCAAACAATGAGTCCTCATGGGGTGAGGTTCCTACACAAAAGAAATTGAAAAGGGACAATGTAGCCGAAGCTTGCTCGCTCTCGATCATCAGACTGCCGTGCCAAATGCGACCGACGCATGGATGCAAAATGACACAAAATAGTTTGGAAACAAAAGGCCTGCCGTTAGACCGAAATAGAAAGTATTTTTTGCGGAAATTTGCAGCATTTCCGACTATCGCCTGGCCGGGCCCTCGCGGTGCTTCAGTCTGCTCGTTCTCCACCCCTCGTACCATAGCTCCCTACTTGCTTCGCGTAGCTCGCCGCGCCACTCGGAGAAGACTGCATCCTTGAGGCGGACAAAGTCACAATGTTCTACATTGTATGGGTCAGCAAAACCCCATGGGAATTTGCGACCAATAACTCCAGGCTCGTAGATATCTGGGCTGATAATTGAGAGTGGTAGATAAGGAATTTCGTCAGTTGCCGTCATATTCTCACTTGACAGCTGACGCTTGTGATGCCTGATTGATCCCGACGATCGGCGGTTTTGAGACTGAGGCGATGAGGAAGGTTCTGGATTTTGATTTGGCAGGTCTGGGCCCGAAGAGTTGTTACCGCTGTGTTCCGAGCCCTCCTCATCCTCATCCTGCTCATCAATGCGGTTCCAGTCTTTGACGGTATCAGAGTCATCATCTAGTCCCAGAGCCTCGAGAGGGTCCAAATTCGCTTTGCGAAGACTGTCCCAGACAGTTTTCTTAAGGTGGGTCATGTGAGCAGTCGTTATAGTGTCGGCCTTCGAGATCACTGGCACAACAGTAGTCTTTCCTTGGAGAGTTCTGAGGACTGAAAGATCAAGGTCTTCGTCCAAGCCGCCAATTAAACGGGGAGTGGGAGCATATTTATCGCCCTGGCTGCCCTGGTCATTCGAGGCTCTTCCTTTCACAGTTGCGATGTTCTTGTCGATACGAGCCGGGTCGATGATGAGGAAGGCGCAGTGAATATGTGTATCCTGAACTCCCGGTGCGCGGACAACCTTCATTTCTTCAGTGAATGTCTCTTCAAACTTGCTTTCGAGGAAGGATGACATCTCGCGAAGTTGGAGGTCCACAACAGTCGTATCCAGGCCCTCCGAGTCCCACAGAGTGAGACCGATCTTCTCTCCGTCGATTTCAGTCTCAATGTAATGAGGGATGAAGTTGCCTGTCTTCGCTGCTTGTGCCCCGAAGACATCCTCGGGCAAGTCGGTTGGGCGAGTGCCTCTCTTCTTTGCTGGGAGTGCAAGAGAGCTCTTAAGGAAATTGAGGAATGAGGTCTTGCCCGAGTCACGGGCTCCGATAATGAGAATGCTGCAATGCGTCAGTTACTATGTCATAAGCCATTGCTACGCGGTATAAACTTACTTGAATGGTGTGGGATCCTTCCTCCTTCTCACACGCCGAGGGCTGTTGATGGTGCTGACGGCACTGCTTGCGTAGCTATACCGACCGCGGTGGGTCATGCTCTCAGTTCGCGCATACGGATCAACCCAGTCGCCTTTTTTAGCCCCATTTGGGGGTATCGGTGGAATTGCAATGTTTCCCAATCTCATGCCAGGCTCCATAGAGGCGCGTCCGTTTTCGTAGTGGCCGGTGCCGTGATCCTCACCACCGAAGGTCTGTAGCTTTGGTGCTGCACCCCCGTTGTATAGGACTGGTAAGCTCGGAGCTGGCTTGTTGGCGGCTTCCCATTGTTGACGTTTCAATTCAAGCTCGCGCGCATGAGCTTGGTGTTTCTTGCTTCCCTTGCTGCCGAAGTCGCCGGACTTGGATCGTCGCAGAAGTAAGCCCAAGCTCGACCTCCTTGGGGCCTCTTGTTGTTGTGTTGACACATTCTTGCTGTCGGGAACCGCTGGTACTTTGTCCTGGGGTGGCGCAACACCTCCGCTCGGAGTTCGTGGTCTGCTGCTGCTCGCCATTTTGATGAATGGGATGTCGTGAGGTTTGGAACGAGACCACCAGCGGTTCGCAAGGGGTGAATGTCGAGAACGGTAAAGACGAACGGAAGATTGTAAAGGATAGCGGGTTGTCAGAAAAGAATTATGATGTTTCCAAGCTTGTTACAGCGTGGGGTGTAGTGGGAAAAGAAATGTTCCCAGCCTGCGAAGGATGAAGAGGAGAGGTAAGAGAGTGGGAGGGGAGGCTGGTGTTGAGAAGAGGGAATTAATCCTTCCTAATTCGACCAGAAGCTACAGGCGCGACAGGACAGGACCACGGAGGGCACTCTAGCGGGCGCTACGGTACAGTTAACGTAAGTCGTGGCGTACTGGCGGTATTAGGAGGTTTTCAGCCGTAATTGCATGGCATGATTGCAAGTAGTAGTTTTAGTACTAGCGTAAAACTAGTGTAGAGTTAGTATGGGGCTAATGCAGGGTTATGGGGGCACGGCCTAATAGAGTAATATCATGCTGATCGTCGAATTCTCAGCTGACCATACGGAGGCGTGTACCAAAAGTCCTTGCCGGGCAGGGGTATAGCCTACTCCTGTCAAAATGAGCACTCACGATACTTGCACCTGTAGCTTCATAAAATAGACTCCAAGGAGGAAATGGATATAAGGAAGGGGTTAGTGATATATCTACACATGGCAAGGCACGTAGGAACTATTAACTATTATAATTGATTCTCAATAACCTCTTGAATATGGCGTGGAATCCTCTCAATCCACGCCTGTATTCTCCGTTGTTCAAGCTCCTCCCATGCCTTTTTCCACACAATTTCTGCAGTCTTCTGAGTTGTAGGAGGCCCTTTACGAGTAGTAACCTGCTTCATAAATGGCCAACAAGGCTCAATCATATTAAGGTCAGGCGAATTACCTGGCCATAGTAGCCGTTGAATATCAAACCTATCAAAGACAGCCTTTTGCCACTTTGACGCATGAGATGGTGCTTTATCTTCTTGTACAATAGTATTTGGCCTTTCCTTCTTACACTCTTGTCAAACGGTAGAAGTAAAGGCTCAAGGATGACTTTTCGGTATCGCCATGCATCAATTCCTCCTTTTCCTTTCTCACGGGTCATTGCTCCTGTCTTTTTTGTAAACTTCCACTCTGGCTTCCTTCCTCTATAGTTCCGTAATCCAAGGCGACGTATTCCATTTTCAAGTTCCCATTCCTCTTTGCATTGTGCTTCAATTGTATTATTAAATGCTTCAATTTCAATTGCTGCTTCTCTCTTCTCCTTTGCTGTCTCCTTTTTCCAAATGTGATATGGCCCCTTTTTATCGTATGTAAAACAGCTCCACCACATGAATTCCGACGCTCCGTGCCATTGAGAGCGAATAACAGATGGCTCGAATCTCTCATCTTTTGTCCTCCATACTTTAAATCCTCCACGTCGATGGCCAAGGACAATAGATGTTCATCTGTCCATATAACGTTTTTCCAATCTGTAAGAGTCCAATGTGCATATCGTAGAGCGAATTGTAGTTGTGCTTCTCTCATCGCTTTAGTTAATCCTGGTTTCCATGTTGGCTTTCGTTTTATCAGTTTATGCCGTTGTAGTACTTGAAAAGCAGTCATTGTAGACACACCATTTTCATAACCAATTGTTGCTGCTGTCTTCTCTCGAGAGTTCCGGTCCATTTTTATACTCTTTATAAGAGTCTCTTCGTCATTTGCACTTAGTTTCTGAGGGCGTCCTGTTCCGAGGGGCATCAATAAGATATTTATCGAGTAATTGCTTGTCGATATCTGGATTATATCCATGGCGGCGTGCTTCAGCCATGTAATATCGCACTTGCCGCTCGGAAATTTTTGTATTCTCTTTAATTTGCTGATATGTAGCTCCATAAGCTCGGAGTCCTATAGCTTGAGCTCGCGCTGCAAGAGAGTATGAAGGCATATTTAATATCTGTATTATCTTCTACTCTACAAAATATGAATTGACGATGCCTATTTACTGACTTTACCCCTATTTTTAGCCCCGAACGCTACATTCCTTGGCACTGATAGCCCGGCAAGGACTTTTGGTACACGCCTCCGTATGCACCTACCTTAGGGGGGTCGACCCATTTTTCGACCCCATTGGATAGGATTAAGGGCAAAAGAATATAGGGCAAAAACTCGATATACCCAGTAAACTGGTAAGAAAACTCCATCTACCCAGTCGGCCGCTAACCCTCCTTTGGAAAGGTTAACGAGCCAATGAGAGGCGTACTCTCATTTGAGAGTACATGCTCAATTGCACAGTAAGTCAGGGGTCAATTGAGACCCTCAAACCTCCTCCCGTCCACCACAGAACCCCGCTGACACCTCCCAGGCTCCCTCCCTCCTCCGACCCCCTCGAAACCCCCCTCAGAAGCCCTCACGTGAGGCACAAACTCCCCCACCTCCCCTGCCCCTGCCTCCTTGCCGAACTTGCTGCCCCTGTCAACAGTAGCGAGTTCCTTGACTTGGACGCTTGGTCCCACGCCCTGGATGACTGGGCTGTCAAGGAGAAGTTCTCCTGGCGGCTCCAGAGGAGGGACAAAGATGGGGCAACCGCCGTTTGTCCCGAGGAGGGCTGTGCCTGGCGTGTCCGAGCCAGCCCCAACGACGAGCTTCCTTTGCTCATCGTCGGGGCTGGCTCAGACATGCCAGGCACATATGAGAATGGGGGGAGTTTCTAGATTGGGCTTGGGCAGGTCACGTGGGATGGAACTGGGTATATAGAGTTTTTGCCCAAGAATATAACCTTCACCACCCCAGATTCACGATGAGCGATTTTTGCACTGCCTCAGGCCGCAACTACCCCTGCACCCACTCCTCCGAATTGGGCCGTAGCCCCCACAGTCGCAACGTCGGTGCCACCTCAACCGTAGCTTCAGCGACTCTGCTCAGTGGCAGTGACCGTATACAGCTCAACCTTCGTAAAAAGCTGTAAATGGGCTCTTATATGCTGTATTACCATACAATACCTATGTAGCGATATAAAACAAGTGCTAGGGTGAACGGTAGAAGCCTGTAGAAGCCTGTGTTCTGGTTGTAGGTGCTGTATTACTGTAGGCTTCGCTGCAGTTTTGGTACCATCAACACTCTCCCATAAAGTTATGGGGCCACCACGTAATTTAACACCACTATTGGCTACTACAATGACGGTCCAAAATTACGATTCTCATCGTGATTGTAGCCAGTTCCGCACCTTTCGCTACTACCGGTATTTGTATGGTAAATAGCGGCGAAGCTGAGTGAAATTTCCAAAATCACAATGACAGAGTATGCCTCTCAACGCTACATTTCTACCACACCATGACCATTTACTACTGTTCTACCCTATCATATATACCTTAATATAGTTAATACTGTAGTATGATGCTATTACTTCAATTATATTAATTTATAATACACCATTACATTAGTATTAAGGGGGGAATAACGTACATGTATAGCGAACCGGCCAAACAAGCGAACCGGCCAGGTGACAATAACCCCCAACTAAATGTTAAATTCCTCCACAACAAAACATGCTGCCAAAAAACGATGAAAGGCAATTACTGCTAGCTATCCAAGCTCTACAAAGCGACCCAAAGTTACGCCTTCGAGCTGTAGCTAGGACTTTTCTGTGGACCACTGTAAGCTAGGTCGTTGATTACTAGGCATACCTTCACAACGCGATATCCAAGCCAACTCACGGAAATTGACAAATCTAGAGGAATCAGTCCTTGTTCAATACATACTCGACCTAGCTACAAAAGGATTTCCTCCTCAGTTGTCTATTGTTGAAGAATGGCAAATCGGCTACTTGCAACATGTGACGCGCCACGCGTCGGGTCGCGTTGGGCTTCAAACTTTGTTAAGCGGCGTGTAGAGCTCTGGACACGCTTCCAGCGCAAATACGACTACCAGAGGGCTAAGTGCGAGGACCCAGAAGTCATCCGTTGTTGGTTTGAGCTTCTACCAACACAATTTCAAAATATGGCATCAATGAAGCAGATACCTACAACTTTGATGAGATTGGGTTTATGATGGGCGTTATCTCAACTGCTATGGTTGTGACAAGCTCAGACGGGCATACAAAAGCAAAGAAGGTACAGCCTGGCAATCGGGAATGGGTTACAGTAATCCAAGGTGTTAGTTCTCAAGGTTGGGCAGTGCCGCCATTTGTCATTGTTGCAGGCAAAAACCACCTTGCATCTTGGTATGAGAACAGTGGATTTCCAAGCGATTGGGTAATTGCTGTTACAGAAAATGGCTGGACTACAAACGAGAGAGGCATGGATTGGATTCAGCATTTTGAGAAGCATACAAAGACCCGGAGTGTTGGTGGTTATCGCCTCTTAGTCCTTGATGGTCATGAGAGCCACCACTCAGATGAGTTTGAGGAATACTGCAAGGAACACAACATTATTACGCTTTGTATGCCTGCTCACTCTTCCCATATACTCCAACCACTTGATGTTGGCTGTTTTGGCCCATTAAAGAGAGCTTACGGTCGGCAAATTGAAGATATGATGCGGGCTCATATTATTTACATTACTAAGGATGACTTCTTTCCTGCCTTCCACGCTGCCTTTAACACTGCAATGACTGAAAGCAACATTCAGGGTGGGTTCCGAGGAGCAGGGCTTCTTCCATTCGACCCTGAGAGAGTGATATCTGCACTTGATCTTAAGTTAAAGACACCAACACCTCAAAGCTCCCGCCCGGGTACTGCTCAACCTTGGGTTTCCCAAACACCAAATAACCCAATTGAAGCCTCATCACAGTCTACCTTCATTAAAAACTGAATTGCGCATCATCAGAATAGCTCTCCAACCTCAATCTATGCAGCTGTTGACCAGTTTACAAAGGGTGCATCGCAAATAATGCATCAATTAGCATTGTTAAAGGCAGAGAACCAGAACCTCCGACAGGCAAATGAAGTAATAAGCAAGAGCCGGAGGGCTAAAAAATCACGTCTACAGCAAGGAGGATCACTTACTCAACAGGATGCGCAGGGTCTACAGGATGAGAGGGATGTTGTGCAGCAAGTAGAGCAGGAAATAAGGGCGAGAAGTGGTCGCAAGCCAAGGGAAGAAATGTGTGCATGCCGCTGTGGGAAGTGTGGAGAGACTGGACACAATGCGTGCACTTGTCAGATTGTAATAGACATGTCTGAGGAAGAGGTCTCTGCTGTTGAGTGCATCTGCATGGATGGAACAACCACCGACCCCCTCATTATCTTCAAGGGACAGAATGTACTACAGAGCTGGATTCCAAAGGACGTTATAAGCAAATGGCACTTCTCTGCAAATACAAAAGGATGGACAAGCAATCTTCATGGATATGAGTGGCTAAAACGCGTTTTTGAGCCTTCTACAAGAGCAAAAGCAACACTTCCAAATGGACAACTACAACAAAGGCTCCTTATTTGTGATGGCCATGACAGCCATATAAGTGGGAGCTTCATATCACACTGCATACAGAATCGCATATCGCTCCTTATACTACCTCCACATACCTCACATATACTCCAACCACTTGATGTTGCAATTTTTGGACCTTTGAAAAGACACCTCACAACAGCCCTCTCACACCTTAATGAGGTGCAGCTCCTACGCATACAGAAAGCAGAATGGATGGATGCATACATAGTTACAAGCAAGAGCAGCTGCATTTTCAAATTCAAATATAGCTTCTGCTTGGAGAGGGAGTGGGTTACAGCCATTCCAGCCACAGACAGTCATACGCGCAGCTACACTTCCTACAACAGACGCACCCTTAGAACGGCCAAGGACTCCAACAGAGCATGATATTTTTGAGAAAGTATTTTTGAATAGCAGTCCTCCTCATTTTCAGACACTTCACAAAGCAAATACAGTTCTCTCTTCTACAATAAGTCGCTACAAAGCGATATATTCATAAGTTAGCAGATGAGACAGAGAGGCTTAACGCACGCCACATACTACAGCAAAGAGAGATGGATAACTTGCGCTCAATTATTCAGAAGCGCAGAGTACAAAATAAGGGTAAGAGAGTAGTTTTAAAGGGTCAATTCCACATCACAACTGAGGAGTTGCGGTCGCAAGTAGCAGAAGCAGAAGCAGCAACAACAGCTACATCACAAAAGTCGAAAATATCAACAACTCCACAAGTTACAACATCTATAATTGATCTAATTGATGATGGGAGTGAGGAGGAGCTATTTGACAGTGATATAGATGAATTAGCATGGTAATGGTAGAACTATTTTCAATTTTTTTGAAGCTGCTCATATTTTGAAGGGGTGGCTTACCCCACCATCCCAGTAACGTAAGTCGTGGCGTAAGCGGCGATCTGGCGTAAGCGGCGATAAGTACCCTTATATACAACTTTGTATGGAAAGGTACTTCTACATCCAAAACTAAAACCTTAAATAGCTCCATGGATAAAAATCGTTAGGCTTAGCTGTTCAATATTTAGGTTCTATATATAGGCCTTTACCTAATATAAAAACGCTAGTATTGCTAGTGTGATTATTATGCTTCTATTAGTAGGAGAAGATTGCTCATACAAATATTTGTATGAGGAAAACTTAACCCTTAAATTAGCATTGCAAAAAGACACTAGCAATACTAGCGTTTTTATATTAGGTAAAGGCCTATATATAGAACCTAAATATTGAACAGCTAAGCCTAACGATTTTTATCCATGGAGCTATTTAAGGTTTTAGTTTTGGATGTAGAAGTACCTTTCCATACAAAGTTGTATATAAGGGTACTTATCGCTGCTTACGCCAGATCGCCGCTTACGCCACGACTTACGTTATGGCCATGGCCCCGGTATGGCCACGACCTACGTTACGCCACGACTTACGTTATCCCCACGACCTACGTTACACCATGTAGCCGGTTACACCACGACCTACGTAATTATAAAGTTGTTAAGTTATTATCTTGTAAAAATTTTGATTTTAACTGGAAGTTCAGTGATCCATCCTCTCGCTTGTGTGATCCGTCCACTTGTGAAATACTTAACCAAAAAACTATAATTACAGATACCTGCTGCGGAATGCATGACTAAGAGTGCTCATCTTGCTTGCCATGCCACCGTGCTGCATATTACTGAGCAGCGCCTCTTCGAGCGCGGATTGAGTCACGGAGGCATCTATCCAAGAATGTGTCAGTAACGGCCTCTAATAGCGGCATACATTGGACAAACTCACCATCAAGGTCGCTGAAACTACTACCCATACTTGGTGTCCCATCGCTCTCTCTCCCCATCCCCTGTTCCTTGCCTGTACTTACGGGACTCCTCCCTGCTAGTTCCGCGGTTCTGCGACCGGGAATCGGACTTGCGCCAGCCAAGCCCCGGACCTGCTTCGCATCTCTATGGCTGGGCGGATGGTTCTGCGCGGTCGAGCTGGCCGAAGAATCAGATGTATGTGACCGAAGCACGGCATCGGATATTTTCTTGCGATGTGAACCTCCAATCGCGTTTTCTTGCGCAGCGGTTGCGCTTGGGTTATAGGCGGCGGGAGGTTTAGTTGTGGCGGTAAATGGGAGGAATGTAGGCGAATCTTCGTCATCATCGCCATCTTCAGAGTGGTGGAGACGACGGGGTGGACGACGTAGCATTCGACTCTGAACTGGGAGGTCCGAGTCTGAGGAGGAGCCTTCTGAACCTGACTCGAGTACAGACGTTGGTGAAAGTGGGGTAGGGCGTGAAGAAACATGCGGGTGTGCGGTGTTGATTGTATTGGACAGCCTCCGTGCCCTTGACAGAGGTGACATGGACCGGCCATGTAGTTCGGCCTTCGCGGTGTGGGGGCTTGAGGGGATGATAGTGTGTCGACTTTGAATCTGGATTGCCGTGTTTGATGACGATGTGCGGCTTATTTGGGGGGCACCAGCCCGCCCGGTGGGTTGTTGAACGCTGCCGTCTCCATTTGCTGCAGGAGAATCTCTCCGAATCGAGAGAGAGGATGGAGTTTGTTGTTGGCTACCGCCAGATGCCGTTCTTACCATGGTCTCGCCACCAGTGCTTTCTGTACCCAGTATAGGTGATTGAACCATGTTCTTTGATGCGCCAACCTTTCGAAGCTGGGCCCTAACTTGGGAAAATTGACGGTCATAGAGGTATGCTGCTTGCTGGAGTAGGAACGATAAAGACACATCATAACTCTCAGCCAGTGTGTTCCAATTCATCTCGTTGTTCTTGGGTGTCTTGGAGAGGATCTTCCACAGCGACCTATCTTTCGATGCATCCCAGGCAACCTTCACAAAGAGGTCAGACAGATGCCAGGAAGGGAGGACGGGCAACATACCGGTGGAGGATCCACAAAGTTATCTCGGGGGAATGGCACCCTGACTATAACAGTATATAGGGGTTCTGGATCTTCTGGCGTTGACATTTTGATAGGATTCTTGCTTCCGTGATTGGCAAGTCAGGTCGGTGGAGTAATGAGGAAAGAATATAGCCCTCAAGGCTACATTTATGGCCCGGCTGTGGGCGGTATGTCATGGCAGAAAGTCACCATCCCACCATCCCACCAATCTAAACCGCACCGGTAGCAGATACTGTGAGTCAAATAGAACAACAACAGTTGCAAGTCATGTTTAGGTTATGCCCCAGTTTCCCTCATATAGGGTAGCTTTCTTGTTTGTTGTTGGAGAAGGTTTTGGTTTCAAGTAGGTACGTTGGGGGTGTTTTTTGCTGGTTGTAGTGCCTTATTCGTATATATGTACTAAAAGGAAGCATCCAATTACTAAAACGGGTCTTGTGGTCTAGTGGTATGATTCTCGCTTAGGGTACACCCTACAGCAATGTTTGCGAGAGGTCCCCGATTCGATCTCGGGCAAGACCCAACAGTGTATTTTTTGTATTTATTTTATATCCTCGCAAAGGGCTTGCTTCCCCGCAAACAGGGGTAGGGTAGGTAATTGCTCCGACTTGCAAGGACCCTTCCACTCTGCCACTGTGCACATTGCCCATATGTAGTAAAGTATATACTCTGAGTTCTCTGCTTGTGTGAAATCTCACAGTCCTGTGAAGTTATCCTATGAGTGTTGTCTTATACTCTTTTATTACTGTATACCCATGCAATTACAAGCTGTGTACTCGTGCAACAGTGCTGTGATAATGGCAGTGCATGTACCACACAGTAGCCACCCAGGCACCACGGCCCAACACTTCCCCAACCCGCAAGTAAGCCAATATATTACCTTGCTCGTTTCCTTCTCCTCCTTTCCTTTCTCCCATCTACCGTCCTCTCCAACCCACATCCCCCCCCCCTGTTTCTACTCTTCCAACCTATACCGGCGTTGATAATTGAACTCTCCATCTGACATTACAACCAACAATCGCACTCCCGTCAGAATGAAGCTTTCCGTGCTATCCGTTCCTCTCCTCCCCGTTCTCATCCACGCCCAAGCTATCCCCGACTGCGCAACCGCCTGTCTCTCCTCCGCCATCGTCGCCGCATCATGCACTCCTGGTGACAACGCTTGCGCCTGCACTTCCGCCAAGCAAATCGAAATTGGCATCGCCGGTACCTCTTGCCTCTTGAGCTCATGCTCCCCCGAGGAGCTTCCTGCCGTCATTGCTGCCGGAAGCGCGGCATGCTCCTCCTACTTCGCCACGCTGTCTGGCTCTGCGAAGGCAACGACGGGCAGCACAGCCACCCACTCCAAGAGCTCTGAATCAAGTGGTGCACCCACCATCACCTCCGAGCGAAGCACCTCTACCGGAACTACTTCTGCACCAGGCACCTCAGGGGACCCCAGTGACACAATGGTCCCAAGCGATGTCAGCACCACCGCTGGCCCTGCCTCAATGACAACCGGTGGGGCCAAGGCGCCTAGCTCCTCGACTGGCGGTGCGGCTGCCATGGCCACTGCATTCGGCGGCGTAGCAATGGCGCTCTTGGGCGTTGCCGTGGCCCTGTAAGGGTCCTAAGGCTTCGAATTGGCGAGGGACGACATTGAACAGACTTGACGTACCTTGGTGGATGGATAGGAGTGAGAGAGGACGAGTTGCACAAGGGGAGTAGGATCACAGAAGTGTTCCAGGATCTGCCACGTTACATTCTTGCTGTAGCCATGACCACTCATGACTTTAATAAAACACCATGACAGCCTTGAGACTACTCTCATCCATTCGTTCCGTGTGCATGAATTGCGTGCATCCGAATAACTCACACATCAGCCCCTCAAGCAACATATAGGAATGTCCCTAGAATAATAATGGTATTTTTATAGACCATGACGTTCAAGGCCTTTCGTTGTCAGTTCATGACGGTATTTAGTGGAGACCCCGCAATTGCCCCCGAAATCTGGGGAAGCTCCACGCATAATTATGGACTGCATTCATACGTACTGTATTAAATTGAGTCCATAATCCTGACACACGAACATCGATTATCAGGCCTATCACAGCGAGAAACTGGAGATAGTGGGGTTTACTAGTTTATATAGCTCGATAGATCAATTGCTTGATCAGAACGTAGGTGGCCCGATCTTTCCGCCAACCTCAGGTGACCCGCTCCACAACCGCCAAAACCTCGGCTGACCCCCCCACAGATAAATCTTCAACTTCTGACCTTCGACCCCGTCAACAACAGCACCAACTCCACCACCTCCGCCACCACGATGGCGCCCATCAAGCTTGACGATAATGTATGAATAATACATTACCAATGGATTGATAATTCTTAGGGCTCGGCACGGATGACCAATTTATCCGTCAAATCCGTGCATCCGTGAATATGAATACAAATTGTTAGATTCCAAAAAGTATGAGTATGAATATGAATACAAATTATGATTTTTACTAACGGATATGGATGCCAATCCATTCAATCCGCGGATTGAACAAATTAGATAGACTGTAGTTAGAAACTGAATTCATTGAGGTCATAGAATGCAGCCCTAGCCTTAACGCCCCCCTTTACTCAAATCCCTCTCCCACATCGCACGAAGTAGTGTTAGAGTCCTCATAGTTTCACTACTTAGACTATGCCGACGTAAACCTAATAAGTCTGTATTTTGGTTGAAAGGGCGCTCACAACTAACCTCTGTAATGGGAATTGCAAGGAAATCGCGTGCAACATGTGCCATTAGCAGATATTCTCCCTTATGAGAATCCCACCACTTTGGGAGCCAATCAGTTGACTTTGCATCACTAACAGCCACTGGTGGTGAATCAAGATATATACCAATATCAGACACCTTCACTGTGGTCTTCTTTTTGCCAAAGCGCTCAAGCATACGCTTATATGGATCTAGCTCAGGTTGAGATGTCATTGTTTTCAGATTGAGTAATGGTGGGAGTACCAGCTCATCGCTCAGAGGAGGAGTTGAATAATGATCATGAAGGTAGGTCCGTATTTGCTCCTTGACAACATTTGTCGCATCTTCGTCTTCAAATTCCTCTTTCAGCATCTCAAATTTGAGTTGTGGATCAAGCATCATCGCAATGTAATGAATATTTGACCCATAATCCATATATGCGTAATACTTTTCGTACTTTCTTAGCCCAACCTGCACAGCCTTTGAGATATCATCATCTAAGCTTGCAAAGTCCCCCTTTTGGTCAATTGCATCCTCAAAAAGCTCTTACACTCAAAATAGAGGTAGACTGACATGCTTATTTGTGGTGACGCCTGTGATATATGCTTTGAGAACTCATTAACTTGCTTGTTATGTTTTGCACTCAGTTTTGATCTTCGATGGTTGTTTTTTTCTTTGGCTCAATCGATTGAGAAGCAATCATTATTGCGGATGGGCGCAAGGCGTGATTTTCTCAAGCCACTCCCAATCAGCTTTTTCAAATAGGGGAATAGCAGTTGAATTATAATTGCAAAAGAGTGTGAATTGCTTTGATGACTTAAGGGCGTCATCAATCATCCGGAAAGTTGAGTTCCATCGTGTATCAACATCATACTCAATCATATTTGTTGGAAGGTTGTTAACTGTACACACAGTCTTCCAATTTTGCCGACGAACTGCACTACGATTCATCCAGACTATAATAAGTCTAAGTCGTGCAAGTGCAGCGATGCCTGATGGAAAAGGGGTTCCCTTTGCCATAGCGTTGCAAGTATCAACTGCAGTCTTCATATCCCCTGACTTTAAACTTTGTAAGATGTCTTTCACAATTAAATTGAGAACATGTGCAAGACAGCATACATAGCTAGCATCTCCTTCAAGCAGATAGTGTTACGATATCAAGTGCGCCTTGCAGCTCGAGTGGGGGTTCAGGGGTGTGGGGATCTTTCTGGGGTTGGAGCGAAGTTTTCAGTTGTGGAGTGAATTCTCAGAACTGGTCTCGCTAAAGAGAATTCACTCCACAACAATATAGCTGTATATAGATCGAGCCACTGCTCGAGTGCTCCTCTTCTCTTTCCTTTCTTCTCTAGATTGAGTTTAATTCATAATACCCAACTGGCGCCCTATGCCTTGGTGAACCGTGACAGATAGAGAGGTTTGGCTCCTCAATATATTGCATAATGTTGTTATGAGATAGTAGCTCATATAAATGAGAACATAGTATGCCATTGTTATCCGCATTATCTGCAGTGATCGCAAGTAGCTTTGAATTAAGATTCAACTCCTGACATAATGAGAATATCATTTCAGCCATATTCTCTCCACTATGTCATCCAGGGATCTCTGCAAACTCAAGGACTGACTCATGATATTGAAAGTCTTTTGACAGCCAATGGCCAATTACACCTAGCATTCCACAATGATTGGTACTTGTCCATGCATCAAGTGAAAAGTCAATAGTAGAGCACTCAACATCTAGCTGATTCTGTAATGTAGTAATGGTATTTTTCTCTTCTGTATGTAGAGGGTGTGAGGCTTGAACTTGCGAAGCTGAATCATGTGGTGAGATATTATCATCTTCTTCTCTTAAAAGTGATAAATCTTGAGAGATTTGGGCTTGTTTTTGGGCGTTTCGTGGTCGTTTAACTCGTGATATGACATCAGAGTCATATTCTTCGTCACTTCCATCATTTAATGTATGAAAATCAATTTCTCGATGACGTGTGCGCCGTGCTAGGGGAGAATTAGACGGATTCATATTTAGATAATATGAATATATCCTAAATAGAGCGAAGAATAAAAAAGAGAAGTTATGGGGTTTTGTCATGATTATAACACAAAACAAATATAACTTACCCCTCCTTTACATGATTTTACGGCCTCAATTATGGCACGTGCATACCACTAACGCATTGCCAAGCATTCATGAATATATTCACAAATATTCATGAATACGACGAATATGAATATGAATAGTTTTAATCTTCTATGAATATTATCACGGATTGAATATAAGGGCCTTCAAAACCCATGAATACAGATACGGATTGAGAAAAATTTGCATCCATGCCGAGCCCTAATAATTATACTAACAACCACAACAGGCGGCCTATAAGGCCTACAAACTCCTTACTGAACGCCCACTCGGAATGAAGCCTTTTCAATTCTAGTTCAACTTCACTTTCAACTTCACACTGAGATTAATACATTACTAATACATTATTAATGCATTAGTCATCCTTTTACAATAAGCATTGTTAAGGACACTGCAGTGTGTTGGCTTTGGTGGCTGAAGTTGTTTATGGCAATATTAGACCTATAATGCATTAATAATGCATTAAGAACACATTACTGAAGAACACACATTATTACACATAGCATCAACTACTTCTGGTGTCATTGAGGAAGTATTGATGATATAGGCGACCCCATTTTCAGATGTTTCAGGGTATTCTGGTAAATCTGTTGTATAGTTTACCTTCATTACCCGGGTTGCTTTGTCGCTAACAATCGCTTGAAATAACTGTGGTTGTTTCGATCTTAATGCATTAGTAATGCATTAAGTATATATTAGGCGGCTCTTACCTTCTCCGCCTCTTCTCCTTCTTCAGTGACAAGTTGTTCTTCCCGATATCTTTCATCCTCAAATTGAAGACTACTATCAATACTAACAGTATTAGACCATAGGTCTAGTTGAGGTAGTGAAATTATCCCATCCATTGTGAATAATGCATTAGCAATGAATTAGTACTGTTGTTGTTGCCATGCCCTACAGGTTTTACGTTGGTAGGAAATTAGGGCCCTATTATACCATTTTTCGCCCTACCTGACCATATCATGTGATGCTACATGAGTGTTACGACGGAACAAGAAGGCTGGCCAACTACAGGACAGGAAGGAGGGAGGTCGCATGAGACCGGCCCTGGTACCTGGAGGGGCAGCGGGGAATAGTAATTCCGAAAGTATCACGTGACGGACTCGCAGGATGATGAGAAGAGTCCTAAGAGTCCAGGACTCTGAGGACTCGAGTGAGTTCCCAGGAGTCCACTAGGCACGTGATGGACTCGCAGGATGATGAGAAGAGTCCTAAGAGTCCCACGCGAAGATTAGGGCCGAACGAGACAAGCCCAATGGCCAGAGGAAAATCCCCATGCTTAAAGACCTCTACGGGAACCTGTTACAGGGACTTCCGTTAAAATGCAAGGTGGACGACTGCAAGGATGACCTCTGGAGATACTACGACCAACTAACGAATACCCGCAGGCTGCTTGGCACGTCCCAAGACGTAGCTAAGTTGGAAGCCCAAGAAGCGGAAGAACTGGAGAAGGATGTTGAGCATATGGCTAAACTGAAGTATATGAAAAGCGTCGAACTTTACTACCAGGACCGCAGGAGAGCCCTGAAGAAGTACGACGAGAAAGCCAGAGATATGCTCCGACGGGAAAATGCGAGACCCACTCCACGCATCGAAAGGAGAGCCATGGAGCAACTAGACACGTTCTCCACGCCTCCGAGGGAAGATAGTGCATGGGTGAGAGGACAGCGGGAACTATCAACGACAGACGCAACAGAGACTGATCATCCCTGGCACGCGTATGTCTACTGGGAGTATTGCAGCAAAGATGACTGCAAGCTCCACTGGAAAAAGAAACACCAGAATCAGTTGTTTCCCCGATCCTCGCCCAGGATACACTTCAGAGACGCAGAGCAAGTTCACGCCCTCAGGCGAAGCCAGTCTGAAGGGGACTTGCCTATCAAAAGCGAACAGGTATACAAGAAATACCCACATCTGCTAGACGAAGCAGAAGAGCGAGGGAAACGATCTCCCCAAGGACCACCATTGGAAGCGGATGAATACTATCCTTCCTCGGACGAGTCAAAAAACTAGGAGTCCTCGATGGTAGGCCACCGGCGAGCGACACGAAGAGGCCTAGTACAGACCAACTATGCGCCACGACGGGCAGCATGCAACTATATGTGGTCGCTAAGATACAACAGCGACACCTCCGAGCAATGATTGACTCAGGAGCGACGGGCAACTTTATGACAAAGAAAGTAGCAGATACACAGGGCTTCAAAACAACAATGAAAGCCGAACCATACCCGTTAATGGTCGTAGATGGAGAGCCCATCTCGACTAATGAAGGAATGGTGACCCACGAAACGGTCCCATTGGAAATGGTCATGCTACACGGGCACAAGGAAACGATTCAGTTTGACATCGTGCACATGGACAACCATGCGTGCATCCTTGGTGTGCCATGGCTCAAGAAACACAACCCCCAGATTGACTGGTGGAACGAGAAAGTTGTGATGAGCCAGTGCGCGTGTGAACAACGGACGGACACGCGACAACGGGAGAAACCCTCCCAGGGCCGGAAGGAGTTATGTGCAACCTCCGAGCTCGATGACCTAGCCCAGGCATCCTCACCGACGAGTATACCGGTGGAGTACAAGGAATACGAGCAATTATTCCAGGAAGGCCCTAAGAACGAGGCGCTTCCTAAGCACCAACCATGGGATCACGAGATACCCTTGGAGAAAGACAAGAGTCCACCGTTCGGACCAATATATCAGCTATCAGAAAAAGAGCTAAAGGTACTCAAGGAGTACATTGATGATAACCTAGCAAAAGGATTCATCAAACCATCCACGTCACCCGCAGGAAGTCCGGTGCTTTTCGTACCAAAGAAAGACGGCTCCCTACGGTTATGTGTGGACTATCGAGCGTTGAACAACATCACAATCAAGGACAGGTATGCCCTGCTGTTAATCAACGAACTACACGATAGATTTCAAGGAGCAAAGATCTTCAGTAAGCTAGATCTGCGAGGAGCATACAACCTGATCCGAATCAAGGCTGGGGAAGAGTGGAAAACAGCATTCCGCACCCGCTATGGCCTATTCGAGTATCAAGTCATGCCCTTTGGGCTAACAAACGCACCCGCATCTATGCAATGACTGATGAATGATGCTTTGCATGAATACTTAGACATCTTTACCATTGTCTACCTAGATGACGTCCTGGTGTATTCAGCAACCAAGGAGGAGCATGTCAAGCATGTCAAACTCGTCCTGAAGAAACTAAAGGAGTACAGCTTACTCCTCAAACCAGAGAAGTGCGAGTTCCATAAAAACCAAGTCGAATTCTTGGGTTACATTATTGGAACGCACGGCATCAAGATGGACCAAGCAAAAGTAACGGCAGTGTTGGAATGGCCAACACCGACCACGGTCAAGGAAGTGCAAGCCTTCCTAGGCTTCGCCAACTTCTACCGAAGATTCATCTCGGGATATTCCAAGGTAGCTCAACCACTCACGGAGCTTACCAGAAAGGATCTCGAATTCAAATGGACGGACAAGGCAGAGGCTGCTTTCCAGGAACTTAAGACGAAGTTCACGGAAGCACCTATCCTTGCTACATTTGACCCTGCAAAGAAGATCATCCTCGAAACGGACTCTTCTGACTTCGCAATTGGAGCATGTCTGAATCAACCAGACGAGAACGGTAAGTTCAAACCAATCGCGTACTACTCTAGGAAACTGTCACCCGCGGAACTCAATTACGACATCCACGACAAGGAGCTACTGGCTATTGTCGTTGCCTTTGAGCAGTGGCGAGTATATCTTGAGGGATCCACCTACCCTGTGCAGGTATGGACGGATCACAAGAACCTCATATACTTCACCACGACCAAGGTTTTAAACCGCAGACAAGTCCGCTGGGCAGAAACCCTCGCAGCCTACAACTTCACGATAACCTATCGCAAGGGCTCCGAGAATGCAAGAGCAGACGCTCTCAGCAGACGGACCGACTACGCCGGCCCAAAGGAAGAAAGACCTAGAGCAATTCTGAAGAAAACAGATGCAGGAATACAGTACAACGAGTTACTAGCGACGATCTCAGTCATCGAAGATACAGAACTCGAGGAAAGACTCAAGAAAGCTTACGCAACAGACGAATGCGCCAAGCGAGTCTTGTCCAAAGTCGAAGGCGACTTCACCATCGACGAACAAGGATTGATTCGATACAAAGGGTTAGTGTATGTCCCAAGTCAAATGAGACGCCCGCTGGTGCAAGAACAACACTCGTTACCAGCACACGGTCATCAGGGAGTAACACGAACCTTCGAACGAATCACTCGACACTACTACTTCCCAGGTATGAGGAAGCAGGTAGAGACAGTGGTAAGAGAGTGCGACATTTGCAGCAAGTCAAAATCCAATAGGCATCTGCCATACGGACAACTCAAGTCGACACCAGTACCAAAAGGAGCGTGGAAATCAATAGCTTTGGACTTCATCGTCAAGCTTCCACCCTCCAAGGACCCGTTAACAGGAATAGAATACGACTCTATCCTCGTCATCACGGAAAGACTCACGAAATATGGGAAGTTTATACCATATCTAGAAGCTAGCGACGCCGAGGCGCTCGCATATACCTTCATTCGAGTCATATTAGCCGATCATGGGATGCCAGAAGAAATCATCTCAGATAGAGACAAGCTCTTTACTTCGAAATTCTGGAAATCATTGATGGCGCTACTGGGAACAAATCATAAGCTATCAACAGCTTTTC
This sequence comes from Pseudogymnoascus destructans, assembly GCF_001641265.1. Classification (NCBI taxonomy): domain Eukaryota; kingdom Fungi; phylum Ascomycota; class Leotiomycetes; order Thelebolales; family Thelebolaceae; genus Pseudogymnoascus; species Pseudogymnoascus destructans. The sequence goes on from NW_020167520.1 coordinate 307,377, forward strand.
ATCCCCAGACAGATGGCCAAACAGAAAGATTAAATCAGACCCTTGAACAGTACCTGCGAAGCTATGTCAATCATCAACAGGATAACTGGGTTCAGATCTTACCCATCGCACAGTTTGCATATAACAGCGCGATGACAGAAGCAACGAAAGTCTCACCGTTCTTTGCCAATTATGGCTACCAGCCAGAAGCATATAGGCAACCAAGACCGGATGAATCACGAGCTGAACAAGCCCTGATCGTGGTGGAACAACTGAAATCGTTCCACGAACAACTTGCGACGGACATCCAATTCTTAAATGAACGATCCGCCGCATACGCAAACAAGAAGCGCAGTATGGAACCTGCCTTCAAGGAGGGGGATAAAGTATACCTACTCCGGAAACATATCAAAACGAAACGACCAAGCACAAAGTTGGACTTCAAGAAATTGGGACCATTCAAAATATTGAACAAAGTCAGCTCAGTTAATTACAGACTGCAGCTACCCAGGAAGTCTAGACTACACCCGGTATTTCATGTCTCACTACTGGAACCAGCAAGAGGAAATACCCCAATTGCGACCGACACCGAACTCCAACCCAAGAATGAGATAATCGAATATGAGGTCGAAGCGATCCTAGACAGAAGGTTAGTAGGACGTCGAGAAGAGTTTTTGATAAAATGGGAAAATTACGAACCTACGGATAATTCGTGGGAACCAACAAGGAACATCAGCAAAGAACTGCTGGAGGAATATCGACGCCGCCATCCGCCAGCCATTGATCCCAAGATGCAGGGGAGTAGGCCAGTGGATCGGAGGAAGCGGAGGTCCCGGTCACAGACGAGGAGGCAGCGCTAACTGCCTGTTCCTCGACCTCAACAGCGTCACGCTTCTCAGCAGCCACACGTTCGGCCTCCTCTGCCGCATCAAGCTCGTCGAGGGTTTTCAAACCTCGTCGGAGCATATCTTTACCACGGGTTCGGATGAGGCGTTTCTGCTTTCGCAGACGAAGTAACTTCGAAAGGGTTTCTTCCTCTTCGCGATCCAGGCGATCCTCCTCCCGTTCGAGCTTCACCCAGTCGGGATGCTCAGGACCCATACAGTCACACTTTTCTTTCAAGTTGCGACGAACGCACTCGGCGCACCGCCGTGAATCATTTGGAGACGACACGCAAGTAATGTTTCGCCTCACGCAGTTCGAGCAAGAATCCATTTCGGGTAGTTCGTATCCGTGGTTCTTTATTCGACGGACAAGATCGTTGCGTTCCTGGAGTTTGCGGGCAGTGTCAGTAGGCATGTTGCATGTTGAAGGACTCGCTGAGGAGCAGCAGAGTCCCGGGGACATGGACGTACTTATAGGATTCGAGACGAATGCCCAGGGGAAGGGAGCGAGTGTTACGACGGAACAAGAAGGCTGGCCAACTACAGGACAGGAAGGAGGGAGGTCGCATGAGACCGGCCCTGGTACCTGGAGGGGCAGCGGGGAATAGTAGTTCCAAAAGTATCACGTGACGGACTCGCAGGATGATGAGAAGAGTCCTAAGAGTCCAGGACTCTGAGGACTCGAGTGAGTTCCCAGGAGTCCACTAGGCACGTGATGGACTCGCAGGATGATGAGAAGAGTCCTAAGAGTCCAGGACTCCGAGGACTCGAGTGAGTTCCCAAGAGTCCACTAGGCACGACGCCACTATATAAGTAGATAGTATTTCCTTAGATAGGAGCTTCGTGCTCAACTCAATACAGTATTTGTTATATACTAGTAACGTGTTACTTGAAGCCTTTGTGTCTGATCCCCTGCCTCCTCTGATAAGTAAACCTTTACGCAAGAGAACCTCTGTGTCTTCTATCGTTTAGAAGTCAGCGTTACAGAGGAGGGTTGAGCTCAGCCCCAGTATAGTGTGCTGAAAAGCCGTCCATTGTTAAGAGTATTTGCCGAGTAGTTCCAATATGCTGATAAAAGGCTTGAAGCCATTCGCTCATAAGTATTCCAGTCATCCAAGCCTTCTTGTTCACTTTCAATTGTGCCCCCATTGTTTGTATATTAATTCATTGTAATGCTCGAGGTGCTTTTGCATGGCCAATTGCCTAAACAGGGAGTCGGTCTGTTTCAGTAGCGTTGACGCAGAAACCCAGGGAGATCCGAGTCTTATTCTTCTTAACACAAGATTGGAGCTGTGATGAGAGGCCACATGATGGCATCATCTTCCAGAAGAGTCCAGTTTCATCCATATTTTATATATCCTCTTCTTGAAACGCCCCTGCTATTGTCCGTAGTGCCCTCATTTCTTACTCAACATTTTCCGGAACTGATGCCGCCTCCCCAAACCGTTGTCATGATTATGATGTCGCTTTTTGAATTTTTTGAGCCAGCCAGTAGAAAACGATGGGCACTCTTGGCCAGTATATTCTGGCAGTCGTTTTCAGATCTGCTGTGCCTTCTGCTGTAGTATATCACCAGTTGTAAACCCTCCCTTTTCTTCAATCCGAATCTGCCACTCCTAAAGGATTTCCTCTAGCTTTGGCCACTGGCCTAGTCGACGGCATTGGATTCTAGTGTCTTGGTTCTTATCAAGGGCCTCAAAGTTGCTGCTTAGTGATTCAGAAATAGTCGACTGGCTTAATTTGTGATGATACTGTCGTTCAAACCATTCGATACACTGCTGCTGAGTTGGCTTTGGAACTTGTTGGGCCCAGTGTTGAAGGGCACGCCGCTCGTCGACTGTAATCGGCCTTTTTTGAGGCATTTTGGGTGATTCTAATGGCTGTCAGAATATACGTTAAGACAGTAAACAGGCTGAAAAAGACGATAATTGTTGAATCGTATTTTGTATGTGTCCGAGCCGCTACAATGTCATACGATGTATCACCTAGAACTCTCGCTAGCAGAATGAATGGAATATCTTCCTGACGCGACTGTACCCCTAACTTACGTAAGTGTAAGGACAGTTCGAACTGAGGCTGACCTTCAAGTGAAATTTGAAGATGCTAAGGTGAATCAAGACATCCAACTCGCGCCAGTCCACCTACAGGAAGCAAGTATTCTAGACAAAATCCAAACTGCACAACTTCAAGACAGCTTATGCAAAGACACTATTCAGAAGCTTCAGAATGGAGAACGAAACAGTCCAGGCATAGCTCTAGCATATTGCGAGGTGAAGGAAGGGCTCTTATATTATCATAATAGAGTGTGGGTTCCAGAAAGTGCTCATGTCGAACTCTTACAAGAAATTCATGACCAACCAGCAATGGGACACCCTGGCATTGGGAAGGTCGATGGGCTGAGTTTCTGTCAAGTTTAACTTTCAAATTATATATCGACCTGGGAAACAGAACGGAAAAGCAGATGCATTAACTCGAAGACCAGGAGATAGACCAGAAGGGAACGAAGAAGATGACTGCCAAAAACAACAACTTCAAACCCTGCTACCACTCAAGAGACTCCATCCAGACCTCCAAGAGATAGTATCTGAAGTATAATGTGAAGACTTCGATACTCGAAGCAGTAGGACAAGGTATAGTAGTTCAGGCTCCAAAGCATCTACTTTATACCACAGGGGTCAAGTGGTGAGACTAACAGGTTGGCCAAGTTGTTTGACTCGAAGTAAGGGAATGCAAAGTAAGTCGAAGAAGGAGGAATTGCAAGAAGACCAGGTAGTGTATAATTTGCTAGCTAAAGATCAATAAGAGACATGAGCAATAAGTGCTTATATAACAGTAAAAATCCCTAGTGCCAAATAAGCGAAGGCACTAATTAACCGAACCCTAGCTAAGCGAGCCCTAGTGCAGCAAGCCAATAACAAGAGAGCCTAAGCCAGTAGTCAACATTTGGGCTGATCTAGGTCAGCAAGTGAAGCGAAGTGAGCGAAGTGAGCGAAGCAGGTGAAGTGAATGACATAGTGAATGACTCTGTACGAAGAGTTAGCTCTCGTTTGGTACATCCTCAACCTAGACTCATGTGGATTTTTACCCTAGCCACAAGCCGTACAAGAAATGGCTAACCTTCTACTCTCTAAATGAGGTGAGAGCCCTATTAGGAAGAACTGGACTACCAACTTCATTAAGTGTCGTATAGAAATCAAAGAAAAGTTCAGTCAGAAGTACGATTATAAACAAGCAAAATATGAAGATCCTAAGATAATTCAAGGATGGTTCTTGTTATGATGGTCACGGAGGTCATGATGCCAGTCCGGGTAAAGTAAGCTAGATTGAATCTAAAGAGAGAAGAGGAAGAAAGGAAGGAAGGTAAGGCTATCCCTCATTATATACAGTTGTTCGCTTAGCGATCCCTTGTAACCTTGGTGGCTATTATAGCTGCCTGTTCCCATAGTTGCTAGCAGCTGTGAGCTGCGATTGTAACAAAGCGTGTTCTGGGTCCCTAAGTAGTGTTTCTCTTCTGTTGTAGGTGTGGCTTTCCAAGGGGTCTTCGTGGCTTGTAGTAGACTGCGTTTCTTGCCCTTGATCTTGACTCCAGTCATGGATGACGCATCCTTGTGCATCACGTGCCATTGTAGCAGGCTTCACTTCTTGTCCTTGGAGTTGTTGAGGTCAGGATCTTCTTCTGACTTGCTGGAATCAGGAATCAGACACGTATATGGTGAGGGCCCTATTTGTAATGGTGGGTGCACCAGATGTGAGAATCTAGCCACCCAAGGAAGGGATGAATTTACTAAGACAACACACTGTCTTAGGAAACAGAGCCAAAGGGTTGTAGCTTAGACTATTCCACAACGCAGCAATCAGGTGTGTGATGTAGTGAAGTGGTTCAGACAAGTTGCAACAAATGTTGAGTCTGGGAACTCAGGGGTAAGTCAGAGGTTAACACCTCATTGACTTTTTAGAAACAAGGAGTAACAAGATGAATGCTTGGAAGCTTGGAAAAGACGTGGAAGTATGTGATAGTCGATTTACTGTATTGTCTGCTTGCCCTTTCTTAAGGAAAGGGCAATCCTATTTATGCTAAAGGAATGTAGTTCTCTCATTTTCCAAGACTTTCCATGACTTACCAGGCTTGGTAACTGTAGTCGACGTAAGAGAATCCCATAGAACCATCTCTTAGGTTTGTAGCCTATAGGAAGTAAAAGGAGGTCCAAAGTCAGAGTACCCCTATAGACAAATTATGTCATAGACAAATTATGTCACAGACAAATTATGTCATAACTTAACCAATCTTGTGGGTAACTAAAGAGCGATGACATGTAATGAATCATAGAGGGTTGTAGAGATATGCTATGTGGTAATATCGGCCCAGTAACTAAGGAGCGATGACGTGTAATGAATCATAGATGGTTGTAGCAATCGTTGAGTAGTATTGCTCTTGTTGTTGGTGTGATAAACCAAAATATGTATAGTGACTTGTAGGTTTGAGGAGGAGATTTCCAAGTTTGCTCTTGAGTTTGATAGCAAACTGAGTGCAACGAATGCCAGTATGACACTATTGCACAGGTTGTAAGGACACAGGGCACCCAGCTCACAGCATATGAGAGTGCGAGTCGGAGGCTAAACGGATGCTATCCTATAGGTCTACTACGAAGGATAGAAAAAAGATGAAGGGGGAACCCCGTTAAGTCTGTTTCTTAAGTACCCGAAACGGGCCCGACTCGTCTCAACCCTAGCCCTGAACCTTCCACCGCAACAGGTCCGCATCGACCCTGAACCCTACACCCTTACCGTCCCCCACTATAGTGTAACTCGCTATGTGCTCCTCTACTGGTTCGAAATCACACCGAGTCGGATTTCATGCTTGTGGTGACCGTAACAGCTCTGAGGCCGGTTCTTCACAGGTGTCAGCCATACGAGCCACTCAAGAGGAGCGCACTTCCGTCATGGTTATACCCTTGTTGAGGGAGCATCACGAAAAGGTCTGATTCTGCTGATGTATTCGATGTTTGAGTATAGGGCTTCTTCGAAATCTCAGGTTGTTCTGGGTTCTAAGTTTCTGGGTTCTGGGTTTTTTGTTTCTTTTCTGGTTTCTGGGGTTTCCAAAGAAGGGAATTGGAATTTCAGTATCAAGGTTCGTGCTCAGAGAGCAAAAGAAAGGTGAGATTCAATCTTATGTTATGATGGTCATGGAGGTCATGATGCCAGTCCAGGTAAAGTAAGCTAGATTGAATCTAAAGAGAGAAGAAGAAGAAAGGAAGGAAGGTGAGGCTATCCTTCATTATATACAGCTGTTTGCTTAGCGATCCCTTGTAACCTTGGTGGCTACTATACTGCCTGTCCCATAGTTGCTAGCAGCTGTGAGCTGCGATCATAACACTCTAGGCGTTCCTCCTTTTAGAACTGATGTAAGTTCACTCCTAGCCCACCCCTCTTAAAACTCACTTTCACTTTGAACTTCACCTCCTTCTAATACATTGCTAATCCATTCAGAATGCATTAGAAGACTGGCACCTTCATCGTTTCCTCTAGAGAGCTGCTCTACCGCCTTAACATGCTTAATGAACAGGAGAAGTATGAAGCTAGATTGACCGACTAGCCTACTATCTGCCTCTGCCATTATTATGTGAGTTCAACTTGGCAATTACTAATGCATTCCTAATGCATTACAGACTCGCTTCTCTCATACTAGCAACCTTTAGGTGCACCTAACGAAAGGCCACAAGGTCAAGCTTGCTAAGGTCTACAAGGGTGCATCGACTATGCAAAAAGTGATTATGCTAGCAGTAAGTCTCCTGGCAATACATTCCTAATGCATTCCTAGTGCATTACTAGAATTCTTTAAGGCTACCATGGCTACTCATTGTCACTACACTTTGGCCAAGCTTAACAATGTCGAGGTCGAGGACTATAGTGAAGCCCTAAAGACACCTTAGAAAGAGAAACTGCATGCTACGGTCACTGTCTGCCATCCTGCTATGCCTAAGAAAGGTGATGGATTAGTAAGTCTCCTAGTAATGCATTCATACAAAGACTAATAAGGCTCATATGAAGGCAATTGCCAACATCACACGTAAGTGCTAGGGCTACAAAGACAGCAAGGAGAAGTGTAAGTGAACCATCTAATATATTGCTAATACATTCCTAATGCATTACAGTATGCCTGCCAACTAAGCCTTCCGACCACTGTCTAGTGTGGGATTTCTTCACTAATGATGAGGGGGAGGAGGATGGAGGAAAGGAGGGCCTAGTTGTTGTCCCTTCTAATGACTCTTCATCTGACTCTAGCAGCTCTAATGAAGAGTAAAGTGGAGAATATATTAGCAATGCATTGATGCATTAGGAATATATTATAGATGATCCATATGATCTGCTCTGCCACGTGAAGCTTCACGTAGAGTTATAAGCTCAAGCTCTAGTTTCTCATTCTTAAGTTCCATTCGCCATACTCGTGCAGCTCTAGCTTGAAGTCCAAGTCGTGATCACTTAATTGAAAGTTCTTGAACCTGTGATGCTAAAGTAATTGATGCAACACACCGAAGAGTAGGCTGGGTGCTTCGCCTATAATGCATTACTAATGCATTACTAATACATTATATTGATATTACCTCTAAGACTGTGATTGTGATCTTGACTAGACCTTAACCTAGAGGATGAAGCACTTCAAATGACACTTATACTGTCATTATGGTCATTCTCTTAGTGGTGACGTTTTCAACCTTAATATATTAGTAATGCATTAGAAATATATTATAGGTAAAACTTACAGTGCCGAGATTCCTAGAGTGCATATTGAGATGATAGGCTATTTGAGTGCTAGGAGTGGTTTATCCCATAAGTAACCTTCCCTAGGTATTGCTTTAGGTCTATGTCATCAAGTATTTGTCCCCTATAATACATTAGTAATATATTATTAATATATTAGATGACTTACATCTGAATTGCCTTTAGTATTAACAGTTGCTTTCTAAGTGAGGTGCTTTTCCAATGTGTTTATTCAACAGCATTTGTATGTCAGCAGGTCTGAATAAATAGCTCATCATCCATTAAAGAGCAAGCTGCATTTAATCCAGATGCAATACAGAGCTGTTTCTTGTGTATTACCTAGAATCTAATCTGCTCTGTAGTTTATAGAGTATCTAATACATTAGTAATGCATTAACAATATATAATAAACTTACTAATTATTAAATTGCAGAGCTCCATATATTTCTCACATGTTGAAATATATAATACTTGCTCCATTTGCTCCTGTAGAAAGTTACTAGATAAAGCTGTTCCAACAGCCTTAAGAATTCCCCTTTTAAAATGGATTGTACAATATATAATAACATGTTGTACATGCCATTGCCAGGGGCAATCATGCTCATTAATATCAGATAAATATTGACCAAGTCCTTAATGTATTAGCAATGCATTAACAATATATTATGCAATTATCATACTAGACATTTGTTTTGAATCCATATCTATAACAATACCCCTAAATCCAGACTGGTGTAGATGCTTCTAACGAATTGTTGGCCTGTTTCCTTTGCTATAGCATTAAATACAGTATGGAAAAGCTGTGTATACATCTCAGTTGATTCTTAATTAACAAAAATTCAGACAAATGTCATAACTAATACATTAGTAAAGCATTATTAATATATTAGATGCTTACCTTTATTTAGCTCTGGTAGGAAAGCTGCAAATACAACCTCATTAATATCTATAGCTTTAATCCTCTTAAAAGTCATGTCAAATTCAAAGGAATCCTGTTTAAGTAAAACTTTAGCTGCTTCTGTATAGAGGCATACTGCCATAAAGATATCCTCATCAAGAATTAAATCTTTAATGCACTATAATGTATTAGTAATATATTTGGAATGTATTATAATAACATACACTATTTGGCTTGTTTTTATGGGATATATCCCACTTGTGTTGAACACTAATAAGGTGTTGGCTATATGGGTAGTTAAGTGTAATGGTGGGTGCACCAGATGTGAGAATCCAGCCACCCAAGGAAGGGATGATTTTACTAAGACACCACACTGTCTTAGGAAACAGAGCCAAAGGGTTGTAGCTGACTATTCCACAATGCAGCAATCAGGTGTATGATGTAGTGAAGTGGTTTAGACAAGTTGTAACAAATGTTGAGTCTGAGAACTCAGGGGTAAGTCAGAGGTTAGCACCTCACTGACTTTTCAGAAACAAAGAATAACAAGATCAATGCTTGGAAGCTTGAAAAAGACATAGAAGTATGTGCTAGTCGATTTACTGTATTGTCTGCTTGCTATTTCTCAAGGAAAGGGCAATCCTATTTATGCTAAAGGAGTGTGGTTCTCTCATTTTCCATGACTTTCCATGACTAACCAGGCTTGGTAACTGTATTAGAAATCAAGTGCGACCCACAACTAGCTTGCTAACCATGTAGTGAATGTAAGAAAATCCCATAGAACCATCTCTTGGGTTCCTAGCCTATAGGAAGTGAAAAGGAGGTCCAAGGTCAGAGTACCCCTATAGACAAATTATGTCATAACTTAACCAATCTTGTGGGTAACTAATGAGCAATGATGTGTAATGAATCATAGAGGGTTGTAAAAGCTTTTAGAGCTATTGTTCATGTTCCTAGGCCTCTAGTTGGTAGAGATATGCCATGTGGTAGTATTGGCCCACCCCCTTAAGGAGGATATTTTCTTAATAACTTGTTCAATGAGTGTCCAAATGATATACTGTGATGTATGTAGCATAAACAGATGTAGTAGAAGAGTTTGTAGCAATTGTTAAGTAGTATTGCTCTTGTTGTTGGTGTGATAAGCCAAGATATGTATGGTGACTTGTAGGTCTGAGGAGGAGATTTCTAAGTTTGCTCTTGAGTTTGATAGCAAACTGAGTGCAACGAATGTCAGTATGACACATAGTCACTATTGTCACTTGATATAACAGTAGTAAGTTCGGGCTTAATGCATTAGTAATGCATTAGTAATATATTATAGATCTTACCTCTTCTTCCTCTTCTGTTACTAGGCATTCCTCTTGTTATCTTTCATCCTCAAAACGAAGGCTACTATTAATACTTACCTGACCATATCATGAGTACACAGGTGAGCAGACCATCAGGGGTTAGCTCAGCTGACCCAAAAATGCCCACTTTTATGACTAAACCTTGCACGTTGGTCAGCTAAGCTCATTGTAACGCTGACTTCTAAACGATAGAAGACACAGAGGTTCTCTTGCGTAAAGGTTTACTTATCAGAGGAGGCAGGGGATCAGACACAAAGGCTTCAAGTAACACGTTACTAGTATATAACAAATACTGTATTGAGTTGAGCACGAAGCTCCTATCTAAGGAAATACTATCTACTTATATAGTGGCGTCGTGCCTAGTGGACTCTTGGGAACTCACTCGAGTCCTCGGAGTCCTGGACTCTTAGGACTCTTCTCATCATCCTGCGAGTCCATCACGTGCCTAGTGGACTCCTGGGAACTCACTCGAGTCCTCAGAGTCCTGGACTCTTAGGACTCTTCTCATCATCCTGCGAGTCCGTCACGTGATACTTTTGGAACTACTATTCCCCGCTGCCCCTCCAGGTACCAGGGCCGGTCTCATGCGACCTCCCTCCTTCCTGTCCTGTAGTTGGCCAGCCTTCTTGTTCCGTCGTAACACTCGCTCCCTTCCCCTGGGCATTCGTCTCGAATCCTATAAGTACGTCCATGTCCCCGGGACTCTGCTGCTCCTCAGCGAGTCCTTCAACATGCAACATGCCTACTGACACTGCCCGCAAACTCCAGGAACGCAACGATCTTGTCCGTCGAATAAAGAACCACGGATACGAACTACCCGAAATGGATTCTTGCTCGAACTGCGTGAGGCGAAACATTACTTGCGTGTCGTCTCCAAATGATTCACGGCGGTGCGCCGAGTGCGTTCGTCGCAACTTGAAAGAAAAGTGTGACTGTATGGGTCCTGAGCATCCCGACTGGGTGAAGCTCGAACGGGAGGAGGATCGCCTGGATCGCGAAGAGGAAGAAACCCTTTCGAAGTTACTTCGTCTGCGAAAGCAGAAACGCCTCATCCGAACCCGTGGTAAAGATATGCTCCGACGAGGTTTGAAAACCCTCGACGAGCTTGATGCGGCAGAGGAGGCCGAACGTGTGGCTGCTGAGAAGCGTGACGCTGTTGAGGTCGAGGAACAGGCAGTTAGCGCTGCCTCCTCGTCTGTGACCGGGACCTCCGCTTCCTCCGATCCACTGGCCTACTCCCCTGCATCTTGGGATCAATGGCTGGCGGATGGCGGCGTCGATATTCCTCCAGCAGTTCTTTGCTGATGTTCCTTGTTGGTTCCCACGAATTATCCGTAGGTTCGTAATTTTCCCATTTTATCAAAAACTCTTCTCGACGTCCTACTAACCTTCTGTCTAGGATCGCTTCGACCTCATATTCGATTATCTCATTCTTGGGTTGGAGTTCGGTGTCGGTCGCAATTGGGGTATTTCCTCTTGCTGGTTCCAGTAGTGAGACATGAAATACCGGGTGTAGTCTAGACTTCCTGGGTAGCTGCAGTCTGTAATTAACTGAGCTGACTTTGTTCAATATTTTGAATGGTCCCAATTTCTTGAAGTCCAACTTTGTGCTTGGTCGTTTCGTTTTGATATGTTTCCGGAGTAGGTATACTTTATCCCCCTCCTTGAAGGCAGGTTCCATACTGCGCTTCTTGTTTGCGTATGCGGCGGATCGTTCATTTAAGAATTGGATGTCCGTCGCAAGTTGTTCGTGGAACGATTTCAGTTGTTCCACCACGATCAGGGCTTGTTCAGCTCGTGATTCATCCGGTCTTGGTTGCCTATATGCTTCTGGCTGGTAGCCATAATTGGCAAAGAACGGTGAGACTTTCGTTGCTTCTGTCATCGCGCTGTTATATGCAAACTGTGCGATGGGTAAGATCTGAACCCAGTTATCCTGTTGATGATTGACATAGCTTCGCAGGTACTGTTCAAGGGTCTGATTTAATCTTTCTGTTTGGCCATCTGTCTGGGGATGAAAAGCTGTTGATAGCTTATGATTTGTTCCCAGTAGCGCCATCAATGATTTCCAGAATTTCGAAGTAAAGAGCTTGTCTCTATCTGAGATGATTTCTTCTGGCATCCCATGATCGGCTAATATGACTCGAATGAAGGTATATGCGAGCGCCTCGGCGTCGCTAGCTTCTAGATATGGTATAAACTTCCCATATTTCGTGAGTCTTTCCGTGATGACGAGGATAGAGTCGTATTCTATTCCTGTTAACGGGTCCTTGGAGGGTGGAAGCTTGACGATGAAGTCCAAAGCTATTGATTTCCACGCTCCTTTTGGTACTGGTGTCGACTTGAGTTGTCCGTATGGCAGATGCCTATTGGATTTTGACTTGCTGCAAATGTCGCACTCTCTTACCACTGTCTCTACCTGCTTCCTCATACCTGGGAAGTAGTAGTGTCGAGTGATTCGTTCGAAGGTTCGTGTTACTCCCTGATGACCGTGTGCTGGTAACGAGTGTTGTTCTTGCACCAGCGGGCGTCTCATTTGACTTGGGACATACACTAACCCTTTGTATCGAATCAATCCTTGTTCGTCGATGGTGAAGTCGCCTTCGACTTTGGACAAGACTCGCTTGGCGCATTCGTCTGTTGCGTAAGCTTTCTTGAGTCTTTCCTCGAGTTCTGTATCTTCGATGACTGAGATCGTCGCTAGTAACTCGTTGTACTGTATTCCTGCATCTGTTTTCTTCAGAATTGCTCTAGGTCTTTCTTCCTTTGGGCCGGCGTAGTCGGTCCGTCTGCTGAGAGCGTCTGCTCTTGCATTCTCGGAGCCCTTGCGATAGGTTATCGTGAAGTTGTAGGCTGCGAGGGTTTCTGCCCAGCGGACTTGTCTGCGGTTTAAAACCTTGGTCGTGGTGAAGTATATGAGGTTCTTGTGATCCGTCCATACCTGCACAGGGTAGGTGGATCCCTCAAGATATACTCGCCACTGCTCAAAGGCAACGACAATAGCCAGTAGCTCCTTGTCGTGGATGTCGTAATTGAGTTCCGCGGGTGACAGTTTCCTAGAGTAGTACGCGATTGGTTTGAACTTACCGTTCTCGTCTGGTTGATTCAGACATGCTCCAATTGCGAAGTCAGAAGAGTCCGTTTCGAGGATGATCTTCTTTGCAGGGTCAAATGTAGCAAGGATAGGTGCTTCCGTGAACTTCGTCTTAAGTTCCTGGAAAGCAGCCTCTGCCTTGTCCGTCCATTTGAATTCGAGATCCTTTCTGGTAAGCTCCGTGAGTGGTTGAGCTACCTTGGAATATCCCGAGATGAATCTTCGGTAGAAGTTGGCGAAGCCTAGGAAGGCTTGCACTTCCTTGACCGTGGTCGGTGTTGGCCATTCCAACACTGCCGTTACTTTTGCTTGGTCCATCTTGATGCCGTGCGTTCCAATAATGTAACCCAAGAATTCGACTTGGTTTTTATGGAACTCGCACTTCTCTGGTTTGAGGAGTAAGCTGTACTCCTTTAGTTTCTTCAGGACGAGTTTGACATGCTTGACATGCTCCTCCTTGGTTGCTGAATACACCAGGACGTCATCTAGGTAGACAATGGTAAAGATGTCTAAGTATTCATGCAAAGCATCATTCATCAGTCATTGCATAGATGCGGGTGCGTTTGTTAGCCCAAAGGGCATGACTTGATACTCGAATAGGCCATAGCGGGTGCGGAATGCTGTTTTCCACTCTTCCCCAGCCTTGATTCGGATCAGGTTGTATGCTCCTCGCAGATCTAGCTTACTGAAGATCTTTGCTCCTTGAAATCTATCGTGTAGTTCGTTGATTAACAGCAGGGCATACCTGTCCTTGATTGTGATGTTGTTCAACGCTCGATAGTCCACACATAACCGTAGGGAGCCGTCTTTCTTTGGTACGAAAAGCACCGGACTTCCTGCGGGTGACGTGGATGGTTTGATGAATCCTTTTGCTAGGTTATCATCAATGTACTCCTTGAGTACCTTTAGCTCTTTTTCTGATAGCTGATATATTGGTCCGAACGGTGGACTCTTGTCTTTCTCCAAGGGTATCTCGTGATCCCATGGTTGGTGCTTAGGAAGCGCCTCGTTCTTAGGGCCTTCCTGGAATAATTGCTCGTATTCCTTGTACTCCACCGGTATACTCGTCGGTGAGGATGCCTGGGCTAGGTCATCGAGCTCGGAGGTTGCACATAACTCCTTCCGGCCCTGGGAGGGTTTCTCCCGTTGTCGCGTGTCCGTCCGTTGTTCACACGCGCACTGGCTCATCACAACTTTCTCGTTCCACCAGTCAATCTGGGGGTTGTGTTTCTTGAGCCATGGCACACCAAGGATGCACGCATGGTTGTCCATGTGCACGATGTCAAACTGAATCGTTTCCTTGTGCCCGTGTAGCATGACCATTTCCAATGGGACCGTTTCGTGGGTCACCATTCCTTCATTAGTCGAGATGGGCTCTCCATCTACGACCATTAACGGGTATGGTTCGGCTTTCATTGTTGTTTTGAAGCCCTGTGTATCTGCTACTTTCTTTGTCATAAAGTTGCCCGTCGCTCCTGAGTCAATCATTGCTCGGAGGTGTCGCTGTTGTATCTTAGCGACCACATATAGTTGCATGCTGCCCGTCGTGGCGCATAGTTGGTCTGTACTAGGCCTCTTCGTGTCGCTCGCCGGTGGCCTACCATCGAGGACTCCTAGTTTTTTGACTCGTCCGAGGAAGGATAGTATTCATCCGCTTCCAATGGTGGTCCTTGGGGAGATCGTTTCCCTCGCTCTTCTGCTTCGTCTAGCAGATGTGGGTATTTCTTGTATACCTGTTCGCTTTTGATAGGCAAGTCCCCTTCAGACTGGCTTCGCCTGAGGGCGTGAACTTGCTCTGCGTCTCTGAAGTGTATCCTGGGCGAGGATCGGGGAAACAACTGATTCTGGTGTTTCTTTTTCCAGTGGAGCTTGCAGTCATCTTTGCTGCAATACTCCCAGTAGACATACGCGTGCCAGGGATGATCAGTCTCTGTTGCGTCTGTCGTTGATAGTTCCCGCTGTCCTCTCACCCATGCACTATCTTCCCTCGGAGGCGTGGAGAACGTGTCTAGTTGCTCCATGGCTCTCCTTTCGATGCGTGGAGTGGGTCTCGCATTTTCCCGTCGGAGCATATCTCTGGCTTTCTCGTCGTACTTCTTCAGGGCTCTCCTGCGGTCCTGGTAGTAAAGTTCGACGCTTTTCATATACTTCAGTTTAGCCATATGCTCAACATCCTTCTCCAGTTCTTCCGCTTCTTGGGCTTCCAACTTAGCTACGTCTTGGGACGTGCCAAGCAGCCTGCGGGTATTCGTTAGTTGGTCGTAGTATCTCCAGAGGTCATCCTTGCAGTCGTCCACCTTGCATTTTAACGGAAGTCCCTGTAACAGGTTCCCGTAGAGGTCTTTAAGCATGGGGATTTTCCTCTGGCCATTGGGCTTGTCTCGTTCGGCCCTAATCTTCGCGTGGGACTCTTAGGACTCTTCTCATCATCCTGCGAGTCCATCACGTGCCTAGTGGACTCCTGGGAACTCACTCGAGTCCTCAGAGTCCTGGACTCTTAGGACTCTTCTCATCATCCTGCGAGTCCGTCACGTGATACTTTCGGAACTACTATTCCCCGCTGCCCCTCCAGGTACCAGGGCCGGTCTCATGCGACCTCCCTCCTTCCTGTCCTGTAGTTGGCCAGCCTTCTTGTTCCGTCGTAACATCCTCCCCCTAATATCCGCATTTGCTGGCTTCCAGCTAACAGTACCAGTCGTTTCCAGCCTCTTGATCAATGAATTATTCAAAATTTTAAAGCTTATTATCGACAACATTGGCTTCAGTTTATAATTGACACTATCGATTCAAATCAAGATCCACAGAAACTTATGAATCTTCGACTCGCTCTTCGCTGGATTATTCGTGCTTGGAATACAGAGGTTATGAAGACTACGATATACAACTGTTTCCAGAAATCTACACTTGTTTCAAATCCAATTATCCTTCTGACAATAATGATACCTACTGGAATACAAGAACTCTATAACCAAGCGATAACTATAGCATCAATTACAGACTCAATGGCTATTTCGAACTTTCTAAACTCTGTGGAAGAGGCTGGAGCAGTAGAAGGAGAGACTACTGATGAAGAACTACTTGAGGAGATAATAGAGGGGCAACTTGGGCATCAGAACTCTAAAAATGATAACGAAGAGGAGGAGCAGCCTGAGCAGCCTGCGCCTACGGCAAAGGAGGCCCAGGATGCCCTCCGGATACTGATTGAGTATTCTGAAGGCCAGGATGCCCTTACTACGGGGCATATACGGGCACTAGAGCGGCTGCAAACAGCCTTTGAGGCTATTCAAGCCCAGTCACAGCAGCAGGTTACATTAGATAGGTGGATTACATAATATTACTCTATATAACGATATATACGATAAGACGATGGAAATCCTTGCTACGGATGCCATCGTCTTAACAAGGGTTTGACTGTATCTATGGTTACATGACATCAATCTAAGGTGATTACTAACCATTACTCTAACTACAATAGGTATCTAGCTTGCTGTAAGTCTTTAACAGATAACTGTCAAGTGTCTACAGTCCTATTTCCTAATTAGGAAATAGTGGAGTTCACAGGGTGCAAGGTTTGTATAGGGGTTTTAGGCTATATTTATCGATTTTTCTACACTAACTATATACAGGCATGTAAAATGAGCTGTTTTACAGCTGCTGAATTCAACGCAACCGCGGAACCACCGCCTATGGTGATGAGCGTGATGAGCGTGTCCGAAGGGCCCTGGACTCTAGAGGGGGGGTGTTGTCACGGGTAGGTAGGAAGTAGGAAGCGTTGGTCGCGGGGTTCGCGTTAGGCTGAGCTAACCCCTGATCTGATGGGCAGTTCACCTGTGTACTCCTCGGTATCCCCATCTTTTTACCGACTCCATCACGCTCGCAACAAGCCGAGGCCCAAGCACCTCGGTAAAAGCGGAACGGCTCCATTTGCAACTACGTGCTATCAACTTTATAACATATGAGGCGAATGATTGCCCTTTACGTAGTGACATGATTGTAGATTTGTGTATACTATCTAATCCTCCGCAATAATAATGGCAACATCTACAGAATTGAAGCCTTTTGGCTCGCGGACACCATTCGCAGAGCCCTTGTGGTACTCCCGAAATCTAACCCCGCATTATAACGAGTCCCACCGCAAACTAAGAGCTGCGATAAGAGCGTACGTCGACGATGAGCTTATCCCTTACGCCTTTGAATGGGAGACTGCAGGGCAAGTGCCAGACTGGGTAAGCTGCGAACCAGAGTTGTGATAACGCAAACTTACAGTCTGAATGTAGGCCTTTAAGCGACACACCGAGCTGGGATTTAGTGCCTTGCACACAAAACTTGACAACGTGCGGCTTCCAGGCGATATTCCGTTCAAGGATTGGGATAACTGGCATACTTTGATTATTACCGATGAGCTAGCACGAGTGGTTAGGCCCCCAGCAAAACATCTGTTGGTTTCGACTTCTAATTTATGAAAAGGGATACACTGGAGTCTTATGGGGGCTTGGTGGTGGTACCGGCATTGGAGTTCCTCCGATTGTGAACTTTGGAACCCAGGATCAGAAGGACCGCTTTTTGCCTGGAGTGGCCGACGGTAGTATTCGCTTTTGCTTGGGTATTACGGAGCCAGATGGTAAGGAATCTTCTCCTTAGTTAACGTTTGATAATAGCTGACATTCAAAAGCTGGATCCGACGTGGCCAACATCAAGACGACTGCCATCCGTCAAGGCGACCACTACATTGTTAATGGCTCGAAGAAGTGGATTACCAACGGCATTTGGGCGGATTATGTCACAGCTGCTGTCCGCACAGGTGGCCCTGGCTCAAAGGGAATTTCAGTGCTCGTAATTCCCATGAAAGTTGAGGGTGTCACCACTCGCAAAATGTTCAACTCTGGAGTAGGTGCATCTGGATCTACATTCATAGAATTCGACAATGTGAAGGTTCCCGTGTCAAACTTACTCCACAAGGAAGGCCGAGGGTTCGAGGTTATCATGTCGAATTTCAACCCGGAGCGAAAGGGTATGATTACATCTGCGTTACGCATGTCGAGGGTGTGCTGCGAGGATGCATACAGGCATGCCTGCACGCGCGAGACATTTGGCAAGAAGCTGATTGAAAACCCTATTATTCGAGCCAAATTCCTGAAGATGGGAAGGTTAATCGAGCCTGCCTTTGCTTTCCTGGAACAGCTAACTTGGATGATGGAGGAGAGTCGGAAGACCGGGAGGACCGATATCAGGATTGGCGGTATGACAGCCATGGGGAAAGTAATGGCAACGAGGTGCTTGGAGTCGTGCGTTAGAGAAGCGCAACAGGTTATGGGCGGATTGGGATACTCCAAGGGCGGCAAGGGTGGGAGGATTGAGGCAATCTCGAGAGACGTGAGAGTTATGGCAGTTGGTAAGTTACTCCCATCCGTTAATATGGGAAGGGTTCTAATTCATACTTGCAGGTGGTGGAAGCGAAGAAATTCTCAGTGAGCTGGCGCTGAGGGAAGAGGCAAAGGATCTTTTCCTGTACCATAAAACAAAGCTATGATTGCATTATAAGTACTGGGCATATATAGCGAACAAATACCTTTTATATATTTGGTTTCTTGTATGATATTGGCTTCGAACAAGAGGTTCGCTGGGTGTGACTAGGTTGTGTGAATATACTGTGACCTTGCAAAGCGCTCATTCACTTATACCCCGTAAGAGACTATGGATCTCCTAGGAATAGACTATACCAATAACTATTTTGCGCTTGCAGCTATTACTCTCTTGCCTCCACTGCCATCTTCTCTCAGCGAACCAGGTTCCAGTCCACAAAGTACAAAATACGAGGACAAGCTATTCTCACACCCAACTTTCAACATCATGTCGCTTTCAACACAGCGTTATCCCAGCACCAACCAACCGCCTAAGCACCTCAATACGGAGTATGGGAATAATACACCCGCCGCTCTCGGTCCTTTCCCACTTCCTGATGGCGACTCTCTGCTATGGGAAGACATAGATCTCCACAGAGAAGCAGTAGTAGCATGCCCCGATCCGACCAAAGAGCTAGACGACATACAGATGCGTGGAGGCTCAAGGTGGTGTGCGATGTTATGCATTGCTTGCCGTTGGAATTGCTGGAATACGAACAGGAAATAAGCTGTAGCTTGGTTTCGTCACGCAGGAGGGCAAATGCAAAGGGTTGTCTTCCCACCTTCTTTGTATCATAGATCGACCGGCATACGTAAGCCTTGGTTTACAGAGCAGACTGTGCAAAGCAAAATGGACAGAGAGAGATAGGATTAGTCCAATATTTCCAATGAATTTTCGACTATAGTGACCCTATATACGTTCTTTCTCCAACTAAATACAACCGAAACCTACTCACATGCGAGTACCACTGGTTAGCAGCCTGGCAAGTGCTTCCGCTAGCGCAAACAGTTCCGCCAGTCAATCCCAGACCGCCACACTGTCCATACTTCGCAACGGTGCCGCTAGCCGCTCCGCCCGTGGCAGTAGTGGGGACACTGGTGCTAGTCGGCGGGTTGGTGCCGGTGGCGCTGAGCTGACTGTTGATGAAGGCCAGTGCCTGCTGTCCGTACACGTTTCCGTAGCTCTGGTGCGTGTTCGCGTCATTGCCGTTGCAGCAGTAAGGATCAGCGGCATCGCAGTAGCTCTTGATCTTGCTGGCGGATGGGCACTGGAAACTCGATGGGCGGGGGGGCGAACTGGGGGTTTTATTAGCTGTGGTTAAGTGTAAAAGGTGGTAGGAAGGCTTACTCCGCCTGCTTGGCAAGTTCCGACGTTGTAGGACAGGCCCGGGGTGTGGCGTGGGTCACCCATGAAGATGGCAGCCTAGATCATGTTGACGGCTGAAGCTTGGATGGAAATTGAGGTGTCGCTGATCCCCTCGTTGGTATCACCACCACCGCAGAATGCATCGTCAAAGATTTGACCACCCTATTAACTAGTTAGCTCCTCTCTTCTATAATTCACCATCAGCTCCAGCTGGTTTCTAACCTGAGACTATCCGACAAGGACGAGCTGCGTGCTTGGGAACATGGTGTTGAATACACTAGACTCCCTGCTGAACAGAGTTGGCGTAGCTAACTCCGCCGCAGCTGGATTGTCCACCACAAGCTGGGTAGACAATGGCCTCAGCGGTGGATCCGGAGTGTGCGTTCAGAACCAAGTTAACAACAACGCCGGCAGTACCGTAGCCTGGAGACACCGAAGTCTCGCGAGCGCCAAAGATGTGAATACCGGGACAGCTGCTCTGGCGTTCCTCAAGTACGCCTGCTGGCGTCGCGAGTGCGCCGCCGAGGAGAAGAAGGGAAGTAGCTGCCTTGAACATATTGAGAAGCTGAATAGATAGATGAGTGCTGCTGTAGAAATTGGGATCTGGATGTATTCAAGATGGGGAAGGGAAGAAGTGAAAAGAGCAAAGGGAATACTGGCTTTATAGCCATATGAGAATGAGACGGCCCACCCATCATGAGGTGGTATTTTCTACCAAGCTTTTCTTGTCTTGATGACCTCTGGAGCCTTTCCTTTCCCCCGGAATGGAAGCTTTCTTTATTTACCCGCCAGAAACAAAAAGTCAAGTGCAGTTTCAATAACAAGGTCTCCACCAGCTGTCCAGCGTGCGGGGCTAATGTGGGGATATAGGCACAACACCGAACCGAGCACTTAGATTGATATAGACGCCTCAACAATGCAAGCGGCTGCAATAGACTGGCGAAAAAGCCATATATATGGGCCATTTTAAATAATTCGGATCAATCAAATGCAAAACAACTGCAGACCACGTGGCCTGGAAGAGGACACCAAGAACGACCTTATCCAACAATGCATCGTCGGATTCGTCGGATGCTAGGCCTAATTATCGTCTTAATTAAGATCGATGGTTGACAGCTACTACTTAACAAGCTTAGTAACTTCACCAGCCGGTGTCACAAATTGTATAACAGGCAGTCTGTTCATATCCCGTCCGTCCCTGCGCCCGTCCGAGGCATCTTCAAGGCCATATGTGGTGAAAGATAGATGGCAAGGGCCAGCACCGTAGCTCATTAAATCTCCAATGCCTCTGGGCTCGCGGTATCCCTTGTCACCGCCTCCACAGGAACACCCTTGGTCTTGGTGAGAATCCAGCATGATGCATACATATTGACGCTGTTTAGGAGTTAGCCATTTCCTTCCAGGGGATAAAAAGGTTAACATACCGATCAATACAACCGCCATTCTCTCTTACACCCTCCCTCTTAGCCACAAATCCCCACTTCTCAAATTCGTCGATATACCACGGCTTCTTGCCAGCACTCCTCAGCATAACCCTACCACCGAGCTTGAGGGCATTGTTTAACTTCGAAATCTGCGTTGCCGCCGCCTGACTCCCTGGGTCAAACCAATCCATGCTGTCCATCACAACGGCCACAGTCAATGTGCCAGGTCGTATCCTGTTTACGACCTCTTCGATCTCATCAGTGTGAATGCGTAGGCCCTCGAATGCATCTTTGCGAGATAGCTTCTTGTGCGCCCTCTCGTCCAGATACTCTGGGTGACACTGTGGCGTGTATGTACCCGCCATACAGACCTGGTAGTAATGGTTGTCCTGCCCGATGAGAGTGTGCTCAACAACTGGGTCAAGCGTGTCCACCATGTACTGCCAAACTGCCTTACCTCTGTTCTGCTCCCTCACCCTCTTATCCAGGATTTTTCCATCAGAAGAATCGGTGCCCTGAGATATGGAAGGATAGTCGCTCTCAATAACGGCAAGCTGGTTCTTTGGCACACCGAGTGCGGCCCACAAAAAGCGCGGCTGTGAGATTAAGACGCTTGAGAGGATGCGCGAGAGGATTACTGGTCGGATTGAGGAGCGGTAGATCTCTCGTTGCTCAATCAAAGTCTTTGCGCGGAGTACCTTTCGTACCTCGTTGGAGAGACCGAACACATTCGACATGTAACGGAATAGCTTCACGGCGTATCGGCTTCCACCTGTCTCATATAATCCGCGACCCCTGGGCGAGAAAATAGATACATTGTCGAGCCAGTACTGGAACGCGCGGCTCGACAAGTGTGGCGACAGCTTCTCAATCAGCAGCTCGCGGAAGTTGGCATGCTTTCCTTCGCCGAAGATCCTCCAGAAGTCGGCGTAAGGGAGGCAGTGATAGCCAGCGACCTTGAGTTCGAGGAGGTTGTTCTGAGAAGGGTTCAGGTCCACGGCGTGGATGCGAGCCGGAGAGCGTAGAGCGTACGAGAGGATGTTGTCGCCAGCGCTGGTGATGGCGAGTACGACGTCGGAGGGGGTGAGATTCAGGATACGGTCGTCCACACGGGTATCTTCCCAAGTAAAGGCGTAAATGTACTCGTTGTTGAACTGGGTGTGCTTTTGTAACTGATCGTCGAAGTGAATGCGGTAGTGGTGGTTTTGATAGAAGAACGAAGGGAGGGGAAGGTTGGAGGTCAGGTTCAGGAGAGCGGCGGAGTAAGCCTTGGATCGGATCTCTGGGTTTGCCTTCTCAACTGCCTTTGACAGGTTGGCCGTGTAGTTCGCGGGGTGTAGGTAAGGAGATTCGGTGACGGCCGCATCTATGCGCTCGATAATATCATGGCTGGACGGAGACAGTGCTGTCGAGTGCTTCTTGGGGCAGCCAAGCCACATATAGTAAGGGATGGCGCCCAGGGCATAGTTGCGGCTGTCGGCCGAGAGGACCGTTCCAAATCGGTATTCAAGGTAATCACGGCGGCTGGCATCGAGACCGACGCGGTCGATGTCAAACCACGCACGCCAGAAC
Organism: Pseudogymnoascus destructans; assembly: GCF_001641265.1. Classification (NCBI taxonomy): domain Eukaryota; kingdom Fungi; phylum Ascomycota; class Leotiomycetes; order Thelebolales; family Thelebolaceae; genus Pseudogymnoascus; species Pseudogymnoascus destructans. The sequence goes on from NW_020167520.1 coordinate 330,101, forward strand.
AGTCGGCTAACCCAGTTGACGTGGCGTGTCAGGGCACCACCGGTGTAATTCCTGGAGCTCAGATCGACGACAGATTGCACGTAAAAGTCGACGACTCCAATAACTCCAGACGGAGAGAGGAGGTTGGTGAGAGAGTCGATCACTGAGTAGAAATCGGGCTACGCAATTAGCTTGGTACTTTTAAACTGGAGGCGTCACTCACAATCATTGACAAGCTGTATGACATTGTAACCAAGTCTGCTCCCACAGAAGATTTTGAGTCGGAGAAGTACTCATAAATGGCAGGCGGGGGGAGAATGAGGTCGCTGGAAGACTCGTCGCTCTCGCCCTCGTGGTCTTCAAGTCGGAAAAGTCTCGCATCCTGGCACACAACTTTCACATTATTCCATCCAAGGCGGACAAATCTCTTACGCGCCACTTCGCACAGCGAGGGCGAGAAGTCGACAAGATAGACGCTGGAGAAGAACTCGGGGACGTTTACGTATTCGGACATAGCCTCGATGTTGTAGCCTGTCCCGCCACCAACCTGGGTATCTAGCGCATCAGTTGCCGCGACTGGCTGGAGGGTGCGGCTCTATACTCACATCAACCCAAATACGTCTCTGGTTCTTCGACTGGTTGGCTGCTGTAGCCTTTTGCTTCAACTGCGCAGCCACCAACCCAAGCATGTCCTCTCGGCCACATAGGAGTCGTTTGCGGGTCGCGTCATAGACGCCGGCTTGCGCCTTGTAGAAGCTCTCGAGAGCATCTTGCTGGCCATTCTCACCGCTCTTCTCGTGCGGCTTGAGAAAGCACGCGTAGAAGAAGCGGATGAACGAGGACCACGTGCTCAGCTCTTCGTCATTTTCGGGGTTCTTCTTTCCCCCGAAGGTTGTGACAAATACAATACCGACAAGAATCGCAATGGATGCTCCGGCAGCAATAATTTGGGAGTGGGAATCCTTGGGCAGGATGTTAGGGATAAGAGAAGCCATGGTACTCTCTCATAGTGTGTGAGAAAAGCACCGCGGAGATTTGGATAGAAACTGCACAATGAAGCAAAGCTGCTGGGCGGAGATAATAGGTAGTTGCAAGAAATCAGAGGAAAAAGGAAAGAGGAAAAAGGAAAAAGGAAAGAGGAAAAGGCAAAAAGGAAAGAGAGGAAGGGGACAGCAGCGGGGAGATATAAAGGCCCAATGGGCCGTACTGGGACAGGCATAGCTGTGTGTGGGTGGCGGTAGGAGGGGTGGAGGCGGGGTGACGTTTCAACGTCGAGCAATACACACAACGTGGACTGATTCAGGAGGAGCAGGAGGACCAAGGAAATGACCAGGGACGATCAGGGCTCAGTTGATGACCCCTCGTGGTCCACAGTAACATCCCACTATCTGGGCGGTTATCGGTACAGCGCAGCGGTGGAGTACTTTAACAGACCACAATGTGACCCCCATCTGCAACATTTCCATACTGTATAGCTACAGCATCACCGTCTTGGGGGGACAGGGGAGCTCTCGTTGACAGGCCGTTGTGGTTCTGATGGAACGGGGCAGCATCGACCTATCATCGCGGCACATGGCCTGGTTACACTGTGTTGGACGAGTAGTATACTGTACTGGCGCTGTACGGGTGCTGCACTGCAATTGTATCCATTTAAAGTAAGAACAGTAGACAAATCCCTGGCTCTCATCAGATTTGACGATCCTAAAGATCGTCTCTATAGAAACGTGTATGGTCTCTATGGACGAGAGGTGCCAAGACTCACGATGGTCGAATGTCGTCATTTCGACCAATCAGATGCGCAAGAGCAACCACGACCTAGCGACCTTAGTCAGCCACCCACCACAAGCCAGACGTGCTGCCCCAGTGCCCATGGTCTATCCATTTCCCTCAGCCTTGCCCGTAGCCTTCCCCTTCCCTCTTACAAAACCTACAGAACAAACTGTGGTAGTGAGCATCCTACAGTATACGCAAGCCCAAAACGCCATTACCTCGGCACCCACCCTCAGCCTTAAGCCCGCCTCTCACGCTCCTGCCTCTCCATCTCACTTCTAAATACATTACTTCCCCTTGCCCCTCCCCCCACGCCATTCCCGAACTCGGGTCTTGTCGGGGTGCTCACCAAGCTCCCCAGATCGCTGTCCCTCCTCCTTGCCCGATCTTGCTCCAATTCAAACGTGTCATCTCTGAACGACGTCTGGGCATCGAGAGGAGCACCAGCCTCTCCTTCCCGCTCCTGCAACTTAATCGCCCCCTTCCGCCCCATCCCCAACCGCTCGCCCCTGCTCTTCCCGATTCCATACCCCTTCCTCCGACTCATCACGTTGCCCAGCCCAATGACCCTGGCGTGTCTGTTCCACCAGAAGCCGCCGCACACACAAAGGATGATGAACCCAAACACTGCCGGTAGCGCGATGTATAGTGCCGGTCCCTTGGGCACCTGCGTGGGCTTGAACTCGACTTCCTCTGGCGCAGTGCCAATTGCTATCCGTGGGCCCGGCAGGCGTTTCCCACCTGTTGCGGTGGCCAGGAACAAATCGATATAGTTCTCCTTGGATCCCTGTTTCCATGCCTCTAGGGCATTCAGGGCGTACCACCCGCGAGAGCCCGACAGTGTGTCTGACTGAAACGCTTGCTCGCCACCAACAGAGGCATTGAAGTAATTCCCAAGGACGAACACGGATGCGTTTCCGGGGAATGCGCTTGTATCCCAAGTTATATAGTATGTGGAGCCGGGTTCAAGGTGTGTGCCATTGGTAGGTACGCAGAACGGCGCGTTGGGACCATCTTTGTTGTGGCAGACGTCGAAGGATGAGCCGCCTGCTTGTGTCTGCTGAGCACCCGCACTAGTTGTAGTTGCGCTTGGAGAGGCATTTATGGTCGTTGCTACGCCATTGATGGTTGTGGCTACTGGCGTAACAGTCGAGGCAACGCTGGACGGGTTGACGGTTATCCACGGTTCGAGGCCCGAGTTATCTGTGCAAAGTAACAATTTTAGCATGTGTAACAATTGGAGGAGCTGTTATGAAGTAATACCACGACGATGGCCCGGTACGGCGAGTGCAGAGGGTGCAAAGGAGGCCAGGCCGAGGAGAGCAACACTGAAGCTGGCCAACGCGTGCATTGTTGCAGCAGTTCGCGAGTTCAGACGTGGAGAGCGAGTAAACAAAAGCAACAGATGCAATTATGAAGACTAATTGGATTTCGTAGACATTGAAGATAAACGATCGGTAAATCACAGGCAATTAATTGGAAAAGGAAGACAATCTTCGGTCAAACCTTGCTACAATAATTAACAAGGTACCTGACGAGTTCCAGCATACGGACACCAGTGTCCGAATAAAGCGAACGACATTCGCGGACACCCCTGGATTTGTAAGCGGTTACGTAAGCAAACCCTAGCAAACTGAAACGGGCCAAATTGATAAAGGGATTCATAGTAGAGTAAGGTGCATAATAGTATAAATGAATCACTAAATAAGAAGTGATTCATAGTAAGAATACCCCTATTTCTACTTGCCTTATTCCTCTTCATGCCTTTCCTTTCTTCTTGTAATATGAACTTCTTCAACTCTTACTTTAACTATTACTAATTACAATGTCTTCCTACTGTAATGGTGGGTGCACCAGATATGAGAATCTAGCCACCCAAGGAAGGGATGAATTTACTAAGACAACACACTGTCTTAGGAAACAGAGCCAAAGGGTTGTAGCTTAGACTATTCCACAACGCAGCAATCAGGTGTATGATGTGGTGAAGTGGGTTAGACAAGTTGCAACAAATGTTGAGTCTGGGAACTCAGGGGTAAGTCAGAGGTTAGCACCTCACTGACTTTTCAAAAACAGAGAATAACAAGATCAATGCTTGGAAGCTTGGAAAAGACGTAGAAGTATGTGCTAGTCGATTTACTGTATTGCCTGCTTGCCCTTTCTTAAGGAAAGGGCAATCCTATTTATGCCAAAGGAGTGTAGTTCTCTCATTTTCCATGACTTTCCATGACTAACCAGGCTTGGTAAATGTATTAGAAATCAAGTGCGACCCACAACTAGCTTGCTAATCATGTAGTGAACGTAAGAGAATCCCATAGAACCATCTCTTGGGTTCCTAGCCTATAGGAAGTGAAAAGGAGGTCCAAGGTCAGAGTACCTATAGACAAATTATGTCATAACTTAACCAATCTTGTGGGTAACTAAGGAGCGATGACGTGTAATGAATCATAGAGGGTTGTAGAAGCTTCTAGAGCTATCGTTCATGTTCCTAGGCCTCTACTTGGTAGAGATATGCCATGTGGTAGTATTGACCCACCCCCTTAAGGAGGAGATTTTCTTAATAACTTGTTCAATGAGTGTCCAAATGATATGCGGTGATGTATGTAGCATAAACAGATGTAGTAGAAGAGTTTGCAGCAATCGTTGAGTAGTATTGCTTCTGTTGTTGGTGTGATAAGCCAAGATATGTATGGTGACTTGTAGGTTTGAGGAGGAGATTTCTAAGTTTGCTCTTGAGTTTGATAGCAAACTGAGTGCAACGAATGTCAGTATGACACCTACCTTACTCTAACTACGGTCTTAGCTAAGTTCAACATCCCTAGATGTCATGTCCACCCCTAGGTAGTTGAATTCAATGACAAGGCAGATAGGACCAAGAAGATGGCTACCTACACTAACAAAATGAAGGCAGCTAACTATTACTAACAGACTGTAACGCTGACTTCTAAACGATAGAAGACACAGAGGTTTCTTGCGTAAGGTTGACTTGACAGAGGAGGCAGGGGATTATACACAAAGGCTTTCCAAGTAACATGTTACAGTATTGTAAAGAATACTATATTGAGTTGAGCACAAAGCTCCTATCTAAGGAAATACTATCTACTTATATAGTGGCGTCGTGCCTCAAGGGTAATCTGGATAGTTGGCGGATAGCTAGATATTCAGGATAGTTCGTGGATAGCTCAACTATCCAATATCCACTAGTTTTTGCAACTATCCATTAGCCCCATCACATGGCAGCCTACCCCGCTTCCCCCTGTGACTCACACATCACGTTACTAGGCCCTGGCCCTGTAACCATGACGTCATGTTACTGTAGCCGTAACACTCTGCTGGTGACATCTGATATATTGGTCCGAACGGTGGACTCTTTCCTTCCATGATAGGTATCTCATGATCCCATGGTTGGTGCTTAGGAAGCGCCTCTTTGTTAGGGCCTTCCTGGAATAACTGCTCGTATTCCTTATACTCCACTGGTATTTGCCTCAGTGAGGATGCCTGGGCTAGGTCATCAGACTCGGTGGTCGCACATAACTCCTTCCAGTCTTTGGAGGTTTTCTCCTTCTGCGTTGTGTCCGTTCGTTGTTCACACGCGCACTGGCTCATCACAACTTTCTCATTCCGCCAGTCAATCTGGGGGTTGTGTTTCTTGAGCCACGGTACACCAAGTATGCATGCATAATTGTCCATGTGCACGATATCAAACTGTATCATTTCCTTGTGTCCGCGTAGCATGACCATTTCTAATGGGACCGTCTCCTGGGTCACCATTCCGTTGTTGGTTAAGATGGGCTCTCCATCTACAACCATTAATGGGTATGGGTCGGTCTTCAGTTGCATCCTGAAACTGTGTGTGTCTGCTACTTTCTTTGTCATAAAGTTGCCCGTTGCTCCTGAGTCTATCATAGCTCGGAGGTGTTGCTGTTGTATCTTAGCAACCACATATAGCTGCATGCCGCCCATTGTGGCCCATAGCTGGTTTGTACTAGGCCTCTTTGTGTCGCTCGCCAGTGGCCTACTGCTAAGGACTCCTAGTTTTTTGAATCGTCTGAGGAATAACCGTCTGAGGAAAATCAATCCATCATGTTCACAATATTCTAATGGTCGTAGAACTGGTACCCTTTCTCTTCTTTGTTCTATTTCACGGTGTAGGCGTTCGTGTGCTTCTAACACTCGTGTTCCCCTTTCTTCTCTTGGGATGCTTTCCTGGGAAGGATACTTATTTGCATCCCAGATTTCTGCAAGCTGTGATGCTTCATACTCTCCCTCCTGTTCTAGTTGTTGTAATACTCATAACAGGTTGTTTCGTCGAGCCTTATATACCTCATTCTTAGGGTGGTGTATGTCATCGATTCTCCAATCTGCGATAGCGTCCCGGACGTTGTATTCGCAGAGCTTGTACTCTAGCCATCCTGTGGCTTCCTTCTCTGTGTATTTCGCTCCATGGGGTTCCTGCTGGTGAGGGTATTCTGGTCGGCACCTGATTGTGCAAACTGCAACCTCCCAGTCTTGTGTCGTGTCCTGCCAGCTCATTGGTGGCTTGGGCACAGGAATTTCTTGATTGACCATCTCTTGAAGCATGGCTTCCTTGAAGGTTCTCACTGCTCCTGGCAGTTGTTCCTTGAAGAGAGTCTTACTTGCTGTCTTCTCAAATGCTTGTAACTGGTGCTTTTGAGAGCTAGTGAGCTCCTTGTTGTCATTCTTGTCTTTCTGTTTGACAAGTGGAATTCCTTGAGATCCTGAGTAGTAATACTCCAGTTCTCTTTTCCCTTCAACGTGGCACATAGCTGTCCTCGCGGGGCCTTATACCCGCCTTGACCTTGCCAAGTAGCGTTAAGCTGTTTGCCATACTTTCATCCTCCATTCCCTTTCTTTGCACCACCCCCCTTCTTCCTCCCCCCAGTGCGGTCCGGAACCGTCACGGTGACAGCGATGGCAGGAAGCCTGCCCACGGCAGCCACCACTTCCCCTAAAAGAGCCGGCATGCTCCCCTGCTCCATCCGAAGACGGCGCAGTGCTGCCTGCAGCAAACGCTGCAGAAAATGCTCCTGTGAAGGCCCGTCGACAAGTGGGGGATCGCACATAGAAGGCTACTGCGCCGTGACAGAAAAGGTATCTGATCATGCATCCCCGCCTCCGGACCAATCACGGCCCACATCTTCTTCATCGTCATCACTGCGAGACGTCGATGAGCCTCTCACTCCAAGAATGGATGTAGATTTTAGGATAGATTCTCTCTCGGATATCTTTGACATAGCAGTAGATACTCCCGGCTCTTCTCCAGCAGGATACAGTACCTTTGAAGGTGAGTTTGAGCACTACCACAATCAAGTAATGGCTTCTAGGGATCCAAACTATGACTTTTCCTCTACTGTCTGGCAATACTGATGTCATTTCAATTCGATCAGCTTTTATCCCGTAATATGATACCAGTCGTAGATCAAGGCTGGAGATCTGATGCAGCGCGTCTGTCGCAAGTCTTGCGGAAGCTGCTGGCCAGCTGATCATACGCCAAACTCTTACATTTGCTGCAACACTGCCACCAGAAATGTCTTCTATTATTTCATTACATTACTATTATTACAAATGTCCTTACTTTTCACCAAATCAAGGAATACCAAAGCCGTTTATAGAGGTCCTGTAGAACAGGTCATATGGTTGCGTCAGGTTATACTGGGAGTCTGCAAAGACAAATTTACAAGGAATGGATTTCACAGGCGTATGTTATAGCAATGATCTGCAGAGGTGTGGTTATAGGGAACAGTTATTTTGATATATGATTAATTGTCACTTATCTACCAAGACGTGCCAGGCTCATGTGATTCCATTGCTACACAATCCGCCGACTTTTATTCACGTATCAAACATTTCAAATATAGCTGTAAAACAAAACTAACACTGACAAAAATGCATACTAGAAAGGAGAGCAAATCAGAGAAGTGTATTAACTTATGCTCCCACAACATCTCGCGCCTGTTCATGGTACCGGAAGCCTCGGTGAGAACTGACTGCCGCCAGAGCTACCATCCACTTGAGGTCTTCTTTTTTCCAACCGAGCTGTAAAAGCGGATGCTGATTAGATGTAGCACAACTTGTAGTGGGACTTGCTTACATCTAATAGCTCGTCAAATGATCTGGCTACTGGATCTTGGCCAGGAAGTCAACAGCTTTGCAGTCGGCTGGCCATCGCTCCATGTTGTGGGCACCGCTGGCTCCATTGTCAGATTGGACAACTTTAGGGCACTTTCATAAGTATCTTAAGTTCTTTTATCAAGCAACACTTGCAACAGAAGGATATGAAGCTACTATTGACCGAGTATTATCTACTATGGAGTTTTTCTTGAGAAGCTAGAGGCAGCAAAAGTAGAGTTCAAAGAGGACGCTTTTCTAAGCCCTTGTGTTAATTCTGCGTGGAAGAAGTTGGATAAGTACTATGGCTTAACAGAGAGATCATCAGCCTATACTACTGCAATGGTCATGGTTCCTAGCCAGAAATGGACGTGGATTGAAGATAATTGGGAGAATTATTGGATCAAGATTGCAAAGAAGCAGGTACAAGAGCTTTGGGATACTGAGTATAAGCCTGTTCAATTGCCGCCGCCACCAAGAGTTGAGATCTCGATTGAAGAGAAAACAGAGCATCAGATTTGGCTTGAGCAAAAGCGACGACGACCCCTTGTTTTAGACGAGTATATGAAGTACTGTGGAAGCCCAATTACCTCCGATGTTAATGCAAGAGCTTGGTGGATGGAGCCAGCTCAACGAGCAGCCTTCCCAAATCTAGGAAGGATGGCTTTAGATTTGCTGTCAATACCAGCGATGTCACCCTGCGGTAGAAAAGCAGCTCTACTGCAGTATGCTGCCACTTACAGCCGCAAGGCAGTAGGTCCTCGTTGTCAAGGCCACAGGGGGTGTCTAATTCATCGTTAGGAAAGAGGAATCGCAGAAGGTGTACTACTTACCTTAGGGGAGCAGCATCAGCTAGTTCCTAGTGCAGCCTAAAGCTTCGTTAGCAACGAGACAAACAAGGGATAATATAGAACACTTACAGCCATAACATTTGGCAGTGGTGCTAGCATGCACTTCACCATTAGTCTTGTGAGGCCAGCATAGGCGGCTAAAGTGTTACGGCTACAGTAACATGACATCATGGTTACAGGGCCAGGGCCTAGTAACGTGATGTGTGAGTCACAGGGGGCAAGCGGGGTATGCTGCCATGTGACGGGGCTAATGGATAGTTGCAAAAACTAGTGGATATTGGATAGTTGAGCTATCCACGAACTATCCTGAATATCTAGCTATACGCCAACTATCCAGATTACCCATGAGGCATGACGCCACTATATAAGTAGATAGTATTTCCTTAGATAGGAGCTTTGTGCTCAACTCAATATAGTATTCTTTACAATACTGTAACATGTTACTTGGAAAGCCTTTGTGTATAATCCCCTGCCTCCTCTGTCAAGTCAACCTTACGCAAGAAACCTCTGTGTCTTCTATCTTTAGAAGTCAGCGTTACATAAAGGTTCGTTAGCAACAAGGATTATAGACTACTAATTCACTTACTGTAACTGCTCCTCTAAGCAGTTGGTATTCTGCAGGGGGCAGGCAGCGATAGTTCCCTAGCAGGCAAGGTAGGCGGTGCGGCGTTGGCTAAAGACTTGTTACTAACGAGGATTCTAAAACCATAACTTTCACTTACGTAGGAGTGCAGTTCCTAAGGATGGCAGGATCCCATCCCACCATAGTGGTCTAGGCGGCGTTGTCGAAAGTGTATTGTTGTGGCATTTTCTAAAAGACTCGTTAGTGATGAGGAAAAAAGGTTCGGTAGGGGCGAGCCTACGAGGTAGGGGGGTAGAAAGTCGGTAATTATTCCTAAAAGCGCACTTGTGCATGCCACTTAGCCTAATTAGGGCTAAGCTCCTAGACAACAATGCTACAATAGCCACCTTGCCTAATTGGGCTAAGTGGCCTACCCACCTACCTGCGCAAGTGATTTTTCAGGTGAATTCATCCTCAGGCATAAAGTTCTACTTTCTGTGGAGTGGTACTAAAATAGACAAGCTTAAAAGTCCCGTGACCCCGCGTGTGTCGCGTAAAGTTAAGTTTCATCTACGTTAGTCTTCCCATGACGCGCCCGATAACAAACAATCTAGTCCAACACACCCCATTGTTACCCACGTTTCTCCGGCTTCCCCAACTTCGACAGGGAGTTTGATTAAGCAAAACTAACAAGCCATGCGTGTGGCATAGTTCTATATTTCTACTAATTTTTAAACTCGAAAGCAACGCTTAAACAACAACTCCGAAATCTAGTGCAGACCCAAACTCCGCCACCAACCGTCCATAATGGCCCGTCGAACCTCATCGCGAGCAGCTAGCCATGATCAATATTCATCGCCACCCAAGCCCGACGCTTCCAGGCGCACTGTTCGAAGCCCACAGAAACGCTCAACGCGCGCAACCCGCAGCCAGAGTCGAGATCTTGATGAGCCTTATGCGCAGGACCTGAGACAAGGCGGGGGCAGCGTGGACAGTGTAGGCAGCGACGCTAGCAGGGCGAACAATAGTCGCGGAAAGAAGGTGCGCGGTAATGCGCCAATACAACCAGGTAGGATTATTGAGGCAAAGGCGCAAGATTGCGATCTAACATACGATCAGATTTATCAATGGTGGCCGAGGATGAAGAAATGCAAGGATCGCTCGAAAATGAAGAAGAGGCTCAGGAATTTCCCAGCGTTCAGCAACCTCCAGAGCCTATGCCGGGCCTTTCCGAAATATCACAGCCAGCGCCTTCGGCTAAGAAATCCCTTCTCCCTGCCGCTCAGATCCGTAGTACCTCGCGAGGAAGCAGGTGTGTGGAATCCATCTTTACCTCACGTTGTTAGATTTATTTAAATATGGCACGACCAGTTGAAGGTAACTCACTAAGCCGCGATACCCATGCTAACAGTCGCTTTAGTCTCTACTGGGGACCGACCAGCGTCAGCTATCTCTTCTCCAAAAATCCCCAGGCAAGTGCGGTGCCTCCTTCAAACCAGCAACAACTACAGCAGCAAGTCGCCGCTGGTCCCTCAGCACCCAAGACACCGCAGAATAGTGCGACGCGCCATTTACCCTCGACCGCCCCGGCGAAAACATCACAAGAAGAGCACCCAGAAGCGGATGACAACAGGCACATACATTTCTCGAATGAGGATTTTGCAAACATGATGACAGAATATGACGCGGAGAAGAACAAAGAAAACAGGCCTCTCACTACCGAGGCCATCCCTCAAACGTCAGCAACAACACTTCCTGCAAACCCTCAACGCAAGTCCTTCATTGAGCGCCAACCCAGCGCCCATAGAGTATCCCAAATCAGTGACTCCGACGCTGATTCTCAGCCGGATCCCACGGCCAAGCAACACGCCAAGCGCACACGAGAGGAACCCGAAGAAGTTTCTGAACACGAGGTAGAAGCGGCTATGGGTGAGGACGAAATCCCGGAAGATGATGGCTTCGAGCAGGACCGCGCCCGGCTACTTAGTCGCTTCCGGGACCCCCCTCCTGAGGTCATACAGGTCACAGGAGGTTCGCGCAAACGCGCAAGGATTCCCAGCCGCGTCGTTTCGCACGGTCCCGTAGGAGAAGTACAGTCCAGACAACCGCGCATCGAGCCTACAGCGTCCAGATTGCAGCAGCAGCCCAGTTCCAGCCGAGTGCAAGGTAGCAATGTCGTTTCTCCTATCGAAGAGAAATTGAACGAGAGAATTAAGGCGTACCATCAAGCGCAGCACCAAGCAACGCAGTATGATGCAGCGCGAGAAATGGCGGCGCAACAGGCGCAGGCGCGTCAGCTGAATATTGGTGCCCACAGGCCGACCCAAAGGCGGATGAAGTGGACACAAGACGAAGAGGCCGGGTTCATAAACCTGATAGGACGGTATGGGGTTGGCTGGGCAGCACTGCATGCGAGAGGTCACGCAGAGGGGATATTCGACGAATGTCGGAACCAGGGATCACTGAAGGACAAGGCTAGGAATATGAAAGTTGACTTCCTGATGTGAGTTGTCTTTTACCACCCCTCTCTCATTGCTGGTATTTCCATTGGCGAGGGCATTGGGGGATTGATGTGAGTATAGAAATAAGCTAATGATAATAGTTCGGGGGGACCTCTCCCTGCGAATTTTGACCTCATTGCGATAGGGCAGAAGGAGAGAGATAAGGTGCTTAGCAGGGGCAAGAACCCCTATCGCAAGGAAGGCGAGCTCGTGGGTCAAGAAGCTATCGATATGGATGGGCAACCTAGAGGTGTCTTTGACTGATCTCCTGTCTCTGTTTGTAGGGGCCGTATGACTGCAAATGGATGAGGTGGGTCGGGGTAGGGAGTTGGTCGTGTTTCTGTCTTTTCAATATACCCAAGAGGATCACAATGGATGAGTTTTTTCCGTCGTTCACAAGTGGGCTCACAAACCCGTTTTATTTATATATGATAACTTTCCTTCGCGCCTTTACGGTTGTTTTGGATGATGGTAATGTTACGATATGAGGGGAGAGCTGTGTTGATTCGGGGAAATAATAGGTGTTTTGATATCATAATTACAATCAACATGGGGAGCTGGAGTCTTCCTTAGATTTTCCTCTTCGTAATAAGACTGGTCTTTTGATTGAACCAAGTCACTTGCAACCCGTGGCAAGCACCTCACTAGATTGACCAGTTCACCAGTAAACCTATCACTGCCAGTACCGTATCTATACTATACAGTAAATCTTCATAACGCGATACACGATTATGCGATAATCACGACAACACGATATTTTTCCTGGGAATCTTTGATTTCTCATACAAATCACGATATACAGAATATCAAGTCCTATTACGTCAATATCGTGTTATAGTATTCCTGTGTCCTTTTGTCGAAATGCCTCTAAAAAAGCAGCAGGCGATCACAAATGAGCACCGACATGCACCCGAAGCTGGCACCGAAGCCACTATCCTCGACCGTATCAGAAAGCCTGTATCGAATGGTTCTTCAGCCAATATAACCACCGTCTTACCCAGTCACAGTCTCTACATCTCTTGGCCCTTGATACGACAAAGTCGACAGTATCCAGCAGACTCCTACACACCAGGCCAAAGCTTGTCGACAGAAAGAACCAGCCTGGCCACTTCTTGAAGCAGTCCTTTACGACTGGCAGAGGCTTGTAGAGGAACGTGGGGCTATTACAACAACAGAGATTCTACAGAAGAAGGCGAAGGAGATCTGGGAACAGCTTCCTGAATACAAAGACCAGCCTACACCAGAGTTCAGTTACGGCTGGATCATTAATTTCAGAAAAAGGCATAACATACGAGTTCACATCCAACACGGTGAAGCAGGGTCAGTTAGTGAGAGTGCAGAAGAAGAGATGCGAGCTTTCAGACTATTGCTGGGGATTTTGAGGAGGACAATATCTATAACATGGATGAGACAGGGCTTTTCTGGAAGATGTCCCCTTCAAGAGGGTTGTCATCAACGTCAAGACCTGGAAGAAAGCACAACAAAGCTCGAATCACTGTTGTTATTTGTACAAATGCTTCTGGATCAGATCGGTTTCCTCTATAGTTTATTGGGCATGCAAAAACACCAAGAGCTCTTCGAAACGTTAACATAGGATCTATGGGAGGAGTTTGGAAGTCAAACAAGAAAGCTTGGATGAATCAGTTCCTTATGGTTGAATGGTTACAAGCCTTTTACTTACATATCGGCACAACGAGGAGTGTACTTCTTACCATGGACAACTTCTCAGCACATATTGCTGCTATTGAAGCAGCTCCACCTCCTTCAAATATTCGAATTCTCTGGCTTCCTCCAAACTCAACAAGTCGATTTCAACCCCTTGATAAAGGTAGTATTGCCTCCCTTAAAGCCGATTACCATCAACAGTGGCTTGAATACATGCTTAATGCATTTGAGAATAACATGAATCCCTTCAACTCTATTAACTTACACTTCGCTATTCGCTGGCTTCTTCGGTCCTGGCATCATGATGTTACAGATACAACAATATATAACTGCTTCCGAAAAAGCACAATGCTTCGAAACCCAATACAGCTTTCAATCCAATCTCTTCCAGCACTCAACAACTTGTACAATCAAGTATGAAACTCTGGGCAAATTCATGACGCTATGGATATTGCAAACTTCCTTAATCCAAGTGAAGAAAATATACACGGTAGTGGAGAGCAGGATCAAGATCAAGAGGCATTACAAGAAGTTCTTTCACATTATACTCAAGATGTTGAGGATCCTGGAGCTCAAGATGATGACGAAAGCAGTGAGCAAGTCTTGCTGCCTGTGCCAACAACTCAGTCAGCTTTACAAGCCACACAAGTTCTGATTGAGTTTCTTGAGGCTGGGAATAGTGGCGTATTAAGTACGGAGTATTTAAGAACTTTAGAACGGCCTGAGCGGCTTGTCAAGGTTAAGCAGGCAAATGAGGGCATTCAAGGCACTTTGGACAGTTGGATAACGTAGTCACGTGTATTTGATACCGTGATAATCTTGTTAACACAATATGAAATTACGGGATGCTATCCTTCGTGTTATCGAGATTTTACTGTACTACATTATAAAAGGCCAAGACTGATTGATTGGTTATCATTTGTCGAAATTCGGGATTGGCTATGTTAGGTTCTAGCCCCACTTCCTACTTCTATAGGCTTAACGCATAGAGTTTTCCAGTAAACAATTTCCCGTCCGCTTATGCTTTGCTATGACTATTAATAAGTCTCAAGGCCAGTCGTTTAAGCATGTAGGTGTTGATCTATGGGCAGCTATGTTTAGTCATGGGCAGTTTTACGTTGCAATGTCATGGACGTCCTCCGTAGCTGGACTACAGGTCCTACTCCCTGAAGGAGAGGATAATACTACCCAGAATGTAGTATATCCTGAGGTTTTAGTTGGAATCAATTAGACGTACATCCTATACTACTTCTTAGCCTCTAATGTCTACTTTTGAGGGTGTTTCTGTTCTGTTATGGCCATCTACGGTTATCTACAGGTGCTGTTGTCACCTATCCTTAAGAACCTATCCTTAACTATCCGTAAGACTTCACATCACATTTCTAATCATAATATACAGCACAATAAACAAAGGTAATTGCCCGTAGGTTTGTCATTTACTATTCTACACTATTCTACAATAATATACGGCCCTTTGGCCCCCTCCCCCCCATTCTCCTGACAACAACACCTGTAGACAACCGTAGATGGCCGTAACAGAACAGAAACACCCTCAAAAGTAGACATTAGAGGCTAAGAAGTAGTATAGGACATACGTCTAACTTCGTCAGCTTTGAGGATGGGGTGCCAGCCGGGTTCATCTCCCTAGAGGGTGGAGAGGCACCCCGGAAATGGCAGATGGCAGCCGCAAGCTCCTCCGTAGGATTAAACCTACCACAGGAAGCAGCAGCAGCAGCGGCGACGCGATCCACCAGGGCGGTCTGGGTGTTGCAGGGGGGGGACGGCGAGCGGGTGCGGGCGCAGCGGGACGGATGGCTATCCTTGAGCTGGGGAGCCGCGCGCTTATGGCCCCCAGGGGCTTCCTCTGTAGGCGCCTCGTGGGCGCTTGGTGCAGCGGCCGCAGCAGGGCGGCCGGCACGCATGCCTTCTATCTATTAGTTATGGACCACAAACAATAAGGATGAGGGGGGAAGGGAGGGGGGGCTTACCACGTCGTCCTGACAGACTGCCCGTAATGGGCGCAGAGGAGGGCGTGGACACGGGCGCGGACGGAGCCAGAAAGCCTATTCCATTGGTATTAGAACAATAATCAAAACAAGAGAGATAGAGAGAGAGAATACTTACTGCAGAGGTTGCAGCGCGCGCCTTCCCCACTGAAGTGGCAGTTCACACAACTACCACCAAGGTATCCCCCCCACGCGGATGCACTCAGAGAAGTGGCCATAACCAGCTGCACAGCTGCTGCACTGCAGCTGCACCAGCTCCCCAACTGTATACCCAACTGCTGCTTCGAGGTTTTGCATCCTCAACAAATTGGGAGGGTCGTTGGAGTCGAGGGCGCGAATTCCAAATGTTGGGCGTCAGGGAGGGCGATGAGGCCGGCGAGGGCATGGGAGTGGTGGGGTTCCTCTAACAAGCCAGACTGCAGCAGCTGCAGTGCCATCTGCTGGCCTTGGGTTGGAGAGTCGAGGACGATTGGACGTGGTAAACCTATCCAGTTGTTAGTATCTATCTATCTTGCGGGGGAGGGGTGTTACTTACTTCTTACGGCCATAGCTGGGCATGCCGGTGTTGCGGGCGACAGGCAGGCCACAAGTTCTGGCGCCGTCGAGGGGCGCACCGGAGACGACACAGGGTCGGGTGGCGGCGACGTTGGGGTGGTCATCGGAGGCTTTGGCGGCACAGAGGGCTCATCACCTATCGAGTTGTTAGTATCTATCTATCGATTGTGCGGGGGGAGGGGTGTTACTTACTGGTCGGTGTTGCGGTCGGTGTTGCGGTCGGTGTTGCGGTCGGTGTTGCGGTCGGTGTTGCGGTCGGTGTTGCGGTCGAGGTCATATCTGTAGCGGCGGAGGTTGGGGTTGGGACAGTCGACTCGGAGGCAGCTTCATCTATCCAGTTATTAGTATCTATCTATCAATTGATCAGAGAGAGGGGTGTTACTTACCAGTTGCCGTTGTTGCGGCGCCAGCTTCAGTCGTGGCGGTGGTCATGGTAGTGGTGGTGAGGGTGTTGGCGGGGGCGATGGCAGCCAGATCTTTTATCTGAAGGTTAGTATACAGTAATCAATCAAACAAAACAAAGGAAAAGGAAGGAATTGAACTTACTGGTGGCTTTTAGGCCAGAAGCCTTGGTGGTGGGGGTGGTGGTGGTGGCCATCGTGTTGTTGAAGAAGAAGGAAAGTGAGGTTGGTGGGGGGTTGTGGAAATATTCACGTTTGACGCGTTGGGGTCACGTGACCAATGCCCAATTATGTGCTTTTATGGCTTCACGGCAGGCTGCTTACAAACTGGCGCCCACGGCACCGGTCGACAATACTCGTATCCCACACTTGACCACTTTTGTTGCGTACACACACGCCAAGGAGACACCATCAATAGCTTTCGAAGTGCCTACTTCGACGTCGGCTATACATTTAGTAGGAACTAGGGTGAACAGAGAGCATTCTGCTATCTGGTAGCAAGATGCACTCAGTCACAAAAGAACCTGCTCTAGATGCCAAGTAAAGCACAGCACCGGCAATGTCCCTGCAGAAGCATTAGCATTCGATCAATTTAAGCATACCTCTTCTGTGCCTGCTCGTGTAGCGGGAATAGCTTGCTATGGCAAAGAGCCGTGACGCTGACATCTCCCTCTGGGGTGTAGGCCTACTCCCATATAAGCTTCTACTCAACTGTCAAAGGACCTTGTTTTTTTCTATCACATACCTCTGTCATCTCTGTTACAAATGTACCAGGGGCAATAGCATTGGCCCGGATGCTATGTTTGGCATACTCTGATGACAAAGTCTTCATCAAGTGGTTCAGAGCAGTCTTACTGGCGTTGTAGACATAGCTAGGAGCTTCAGCTCGGCGCAAGCCATCAAAACTAGTAGTACTAATGAACTGACTCTGTAGCAGTCCAGACTTTCCTATGCTGTCAGGGTGCATATTGCTAGCTCTTAGCAAGCCTAAGAAGGTGCAGTGTTATCAATAGTATAATGTATTTCACAGGCGAAGCGATCACTGAACTTCCCACCTAAAATTGAGAAATTTACAAGATAATAACTCAACAACAACTTCATAATATCTTCTAAAAATGTGTGTGTATCCTTATATATACACGTAGATTCCTTTATTTTAGGCTTTAAAGCAATTAGACTAGTAGATATTGAAATATAAAGACCTAGTCTAATCAGTGCCTAAACTTAATATCTTAAGAACTACTGAATAGATTATTCCTAAATGATTAGGTACAAATTCAACTAAATAGAAAAGGCTAGAAATACATTTTTAATATATATTATTAAGTTGTTGTTAAGTTATTATCTTGTAAATTTCTCAATTTTAGGTGGGAAGTTCAGCAATCGCTTCGCCTATGAAATACGTTATGGTTTCTTAGCAATATGCCACAGTAATTACTATAGTCATAATCTGTTAAGTCGATAGCTCAGCTCCTGTAAATAATATCAAGATAGCATAAATATTAAGATATCAAATTTTACGTGACATCTATATAAAATGAGGCTATTTACATAAACCAGCCATCTAAGGTTCCCTATGCCTTAGAATTGGCTACTATAAGCCCTAACTCTCTCTTAAACTTCTCAAAGGACTGTAAATATACTGCTGCCTCCTTTGTGCCACTATTCCTAGATTCCATGAACTTAATCAGGCGTTGTATATTGATGTGCAGCTTTGTAATGGTGGGTGCACCAGATGTGAGAATCTAGCCACCCAAGGAAGGGGTGATTTTACTAAGACAACACACTATCTTAGGAAACAGAGCCAAAGGGTCGTAGCTTAGACTATTCCACAATGCAGCAATCAGGTGTATGATGTAGTGGAGCGGTTTAGACAAGTTGTAACAAATGTTAAGTCTGAGAACTCAGGGATAAGTCCTCTGACTTATGATGTAGTGGAGCGGTTTAGACAAGTTGTAACAAATGTTAAGTCTGAGAACTCAGGGATAAGCACCTCACTGACTTTTCAGAAACAAAGAACAACAAGATCAATGCTTGGAAGCTTGTAAAAGACGTAGAAGTATGTGCTAGTCAATTTACTGTATTGTCTGCTTGCCCTTTCTTAAGGAAAGGGCAATCCTATTTATGCCAAAGGAGTGTAGTTCTCTCATTTTCCATGACTTTCCATGACTAACCAGGCTTGGTAAATGTATTAGAAATCAAGTGCACACGCGATTGAATTCGTTGCTGCCATATAATAAGGAGTCACTCCACTTCTGGCCACTGTCCAACTCATAGTCATGATCCCGTAGGTTGTATAGCTTTGTCTAGGTCTTCAAAATGTGAGCTTAAAGACTCGGAAACTGTCGACTGACTGAGTTTATGGCCGTAGTTCTGAGAGAACCATTTGATACATTGCTTTTGAGAAGGCTTCGGGTGTTGTTGATGTGCCCACTTGCATAGAGCCCGGCGTTGCTCAATAGTTATTGCAAATCGTTTCATCATTTCAAGGTCTGGATGGGAACACCATAGCACAGATAAAGCGATATTCAGGAAAGGGAGCACCAATATCGTGAGTATCGGTAATTGTATGGTGGTGTTGTCGGGACCAGGAAAAATATCGCAATAATGAAGTTATCACTTAATCGAGAATCGTTATAATGGTGCTTTACTGTATCTACACAGTGCGGGCGTGGTGCGAAAAATACGAGAGGACGCATGTCCGCTGCAAGGTGTTCGTTGTTGCTTATGCGAGGTGGTATGTTCGCATTTTTCACTTCTCCGGCTGCCTGGTCTCTGTTCTACAACAACCAAACACTAAACACTAACACCCTACGATTGATGAATCTTTGCTGTAGAAGCATGCCGCTGGCGTCGTATTATGGTCCTATTGTGGGTATAGCCAGAACGTCCGATATAATTCGGTTTGGGCCGGTGGATGCTGCAAAATCTTATCCGAGCTTTCTTCGAGAGATAACGCCTTCTTTTTCGGATGCTGAGATTGCATGAACGGCGAGAATCTTGGATGGGTTTCTTTTGGTGCCGCAAGGCCAACTCGACTGTACTGATATCTCGCTGTACCATTTTTGGTTGTGGCAGAAGTGGTAGATAAAAAGTTGAACAAGAATGAGAGTCGAGTATGAGCAAGGAGTAAAAGAACGAAGAGAAGGGTAAAGAAAATACTCGGGGTAAAGAACGAGGAGGAAGGATGAGGAGGAAATGGACCGAGGTTAGAGATGGCGCTATGGACAAGGCACAGTTGTTGGAGTGTGAGACACGTTCTGGTGTTATAACCATTAATGATAACGAGGCAAGTATATCCACCTGTGTTAGACCACCCCTATCGTTGCTCCACAGCAGTGGGTAATACAAGGGGGGCTAGTCGAGAACTGCTGAAAGAAGCGATGAGGGGTTCCCCGCAATTGTGAGCCCTGGAGCATTCCCCATGCTCAACCTCCCATATTAGAGCTGAACTCATCAACGCCAGGCTGCCCACATTTACCGAGTGTTATACCCTCATATGGCCAGTACTCTAAAGAACTTAGTTGATTTATTTATAGACTCTCCTTGCACTTCACGTACGGTGGTAGATTATGTACACAGAGGCCAAGCTCGAAAGTATGCTAAACAAAAGAAAACATAATTGCGCAGCAGGACTGGTTAAAACTCGCCATCACGGAAATTATGTCCACACCAGAGGTGACTTAGATTCAGAACCACCGTAAGAAACATATGGACTTGATATCTTTCTTGGGGAAATGCAACACAGCAACTTCCTCACCCAGGAACCCAGTGTAGCATTGTATTTATCTCCATTATCTGCAGAGCCCCCATGTATATATGAATGATAATACAGCACTGTAGGCAATATATTCCTTTTGCTGTCGGGATTGGCGTCCTTGTATTCACGTAGAGACTTGATAAAATCAGTGGGATTCTTGCAGTGATCACTTAATGACGGAACGAAAGGCAGTGTTATATTATTTGACCCTGGCCTCCATATCCTGGCCTCTGATAATCCCTCTGGAGTCGTAATAACGTATAAATAAGGCTCCCATGTTGTGTCAGGAACTTCTTCGCTCCATATGTCGCGAGTGATGGGGGAGGGTCTAATTGGCTATTCAGCGGTTAATTATTATAGCGAGAATGGAAATGAGAAGAGCTTACTTCCGTCCTGGTGTATCTGGGTCGAAAAGCTCCTTGGAGGTTTTCGACCAAGGACGGTATGGGATCTAGTGTTGGGAGTGGCCGAGTAGGGTTGAATGGCACATCTCTGTGGTTCTGCTACTTGCAAGCCATTGCCTAATGTGCAGACGTTTGGACCATGCAGAGGCCGGATCTCCCAATCACCACTCAACAGAACAACAGCACCCTTCTGCCTCATCCCCTTCACTCCTTCAGAAATGGTATCACCTTCCAGGGATTCCTTAACCAACATTTGAATGGTCTGTTGGTCATAGCTAGCTGCCTTCATTCTGTTGGTGTAGGTAGCCATCTTCTTGGTCTTATCTGCCTTGTCATTGAATTCAACTGGGTGAATATGACATTCAGGGATGTTGAACTCAGCCAAGACCAAGTTGACTTCAGGGAGAGAGGCAGTTGGAGTAAGGTAGGAAGACATTGTAATTGGTGATAGTTGAAGTAAGAGTTGAAGAAGTTGATATTATAAGAAGAAAGGAAAAGTACGAAGAGGAATAAGGCAAGTAGAAAGAGGGGTATTCTTACTATGAATCACTTCTTATTAAGTCTATTCTATAGCTATTCTACCCTACTATGAATCACTTCTTATTAAGTCTATTCTATACCTATTCTACCCTACTATGAATCACTTTATCAATTTGGCCCATTTTATGATTCTGGGGTTACTGGAGCGGTTTGGTGGTTGGGGTTTACTTACGTAACCGCTTACAAATCTAGGGGTGTCTGTGATGTTGTTCGCTTAGTATTCGGACACCGGTGTCTGTATACTGGAACTCTGCATACACAGCCCTGCTTAGTCACATAACAAAGCGCCGCTCAACTGGTGAGCTAATGCCACACTAACCACTCCAAAACAATACTTGCACGCCCAAAATCCTTATGCGTCTTTAATGAAATTTTATGTTAAGCTGCCAGGCCCGCAAGAAGCCATGCTCTCCGAGCAACAATATGACTCAATTTGCACCTCGCCCTAGTCAAATACCCGATAGAGACACTGATAAATGCCATCATCCTCATCCTCATCCTCATCCTCATCCTCACATTTACGGCCAATGATTAGCCTGGTCCAAACTACCTTACAGGCGACAGCCCATTTTTTTAGACGTTTGTGGCACTCTTTGATAGGGTGCTGGCCTAATGTGGGCCATATGATGCTCGCCAGACCAGTCCAGGACTAGTTGCCCAGTACAATATCTCCACCGTAACAGTATTCAACACTATGATAGGCCTCTCAAGCGATATCCATGGCACCAAATATCCTTCAAAACTGAGCTAATAAACTAAGTGCTCTATGAGAGAGTATGGAAATAGCTGTACACTGTACAATAGTATCATCATTATGACATGATTGTTTCGAAACTATTCCATATAAATTCAATACAATATCGTTCCTTATGTATGAAATTACACATGTCATATACAAATCATAATATTCCAGGACAAATGTGATTTACTCTATCCTATTTACAGTTTTCTAATATACAATGATGGTAGAAAATCCATCCATGACCATAAATCCTCCACTATTAGCCATACGCCATAAAACATTGCTGTAAAAAGGGGTACTGAAGTAAAGCTGCTACTGCCTTATTCAGAATGGGCAGTCGAAAGAGAAGGACTCAATGGTCTGTCAGGAGTCATACCCCTCATTAAGAACCGGATCATGGCTTTTGACTGGGTCTACTACATTCAACATCCTAATACCGTAGGACTTGACAGTAGGAGCAGTGTCTGGCAGTACAGTCTTCTGTACATGTACAGAAGAGTCTGTAGCCATTGGAACAGAGCTAGCATTAAGGTGGGTGGTAGCGATCGTGCTCACAACCTCAGAGATTGGTGCTAGCATCCACACAAAGCGCCTCAGAGCCAAGCTCCTTCCGATATCGTGAGTTGTTGAAATCGCTGGGGACAAGAAGGGCTCCTCACTGTCTTAGTTATGGTCAAGAAGGGCATTGTATTTAATGTCAGGGGGGACCTTAACCCCTGTCTTAAACTGGCCTGAGTGTCAAGCAATAACGAGGCGTAATCCACGCTCTGCAACTGCTGAGTCAAGGGTACCCTGGATCTCTACACCAGTGTACACATGGTTTGGGTCCATGCTTAACAACACAAGAAAATCAAGTTCATCTTGGTCGTAAAGAGCTTTCTACTCAGGGCTTCGTCCATGACCTCTCTTCCATGAGCTGCGAACAGTCTTTGCTAGCATCGCACGCTTCCTCTTCAGAAGAGGACGATTAACTGGAGTAAATGATGGCCCTGGTTTGTCTTCATCGCTAGTCCAATCCTCAGTGGTAGAATCACCAATCGTAGGATCAGGAGTAATCAAATTAACATCCTCTAGGACAGGCACGAAGGATGATCTGTGAAGCTGCAAAGGAAGAATTTCTTTCCCAGCCAATAGTATCTGTCCCATGGGAGAGAGATGAGCAGCCACAACCTCGTCGCGCATGTTGTTTAGTGCATCAGCAATGGCCTGGAATGATTCGGGAGAATGGAGCTTGGTCAGAATATCAATGATGTTCTTGTCAATCTGCTTAATTTCTCGCCAGGCATCATGGCTGTTTAGCACAGATAGTCTAACTATCGTGACTTTCTTCTTCTGAGAAACCTCCATATGGATTAGCAACCTCCTCTGTACATGTTCCATGGGTAGGGGGGGCTCTTACTCTAATTGGACGATAATGAACCTGCAGTTCAACTAGGTTGATTACTGTTGTTATCGAACAAACACAGTGACATGCACCATCTAAATTTGCACCTTGGGACAAACCGCATACATCATGATGAGTACGGTAAGGCTAGAGTGAGGGTCGGTCAGTCCAGCATGTAACACCCCTGCTCGAATGTAGAAGGTCTTGCAAACCATCTCTACATACCAAGCGGAGACTGGTATCTCTTCAGAGCACAAGAGTTTATTCCTCTTTCCATCCTTGTCTGGCTTCATGCAGTGCTCCATAATATCCTTTATGATCCATCTCATTTTGGGACTCCTGAAGGTCAGGTGCTGTAGGAGATCTGAAGCATCCGTAATAGGTCTATCCCCTCTCCTCAAAGTTGAATGTGCTAGATGAAGGGCATAAGGTCCGCAATTCCTTGATGCAGATCCACGTTGCAGTGGCAAGGTTATGTGTGAAATACCATTGGTTTCTAACTGGTACTCCAGTCCAGAATCAAAGCCTGGTAAGTGAACCAATTCCTATACATGTACAGGGCGCTGCTAACAATGAAGGATATATTGGGACCATTGAATATCCTCTGGCCCGAGATCAGGAAGGGCGCCTACCTCACCAAAGAACGGATTAGGTGGCTTGGAACTCTAAAAGGTACTTACCAAGACTTCAATCTTCTACTAGAGCCAGATGGCAGCCGTCTTATTGTTCGTGTCAAAGATATACCAGAGAACTTGAGGACTCTCCACAGAGCCATCATCTAAGTAGTCGTTGTCTCTTAATAAAGCTTCGTTGTAGTCGGTTTGATAGGCTTCCTCTGTACATGTATCAACTGAGTCTGGTTCCATAATTGGCATTGTAGGCCCGTTGGCATTAGACTCTGATTGAGGGACCCAAGCACGCTCGTTGTCATTATTGGCATTATACTGAGTATAGTAATCTTTTGGCTGATTTAATGTTAGTGAAGGAGGTAGCACATAGGGTCGACTGTTACTTGACCCAGTATCTTGTAAGGACACAGGGCACCCAGCTCACAGTAATAGCATATGAGAGTGTGAGTCGGAGGCTAAACGGATGCTATCCTATAGGTCTACTATAAAGGATACAAAAAAGATGAAGGGGGAACCCCGTGAGTCAATTCCCTTAAGTACCCGAAATGGGTCCAACTCGGCTAACCTGCCCTAACTCTCCCCACGTGACCGTAACCTGCCCGACTCTGATCCTTTCTGTCACTGAGGGCAGAGGCATCCTTACATATCTAGAACAGGAAGCTGTAGAAGTTGTCTCCGGGTGGCCTCAGCCCAGTTCATCTGGTTGGTCTGATGTGTAACATGCCTCCAAAGATTTGCCCCATAAACTGGCCACCTAGGTCTGCCGGCAATTTGGATTACCGAAATCCTCTGCTGTATATTTTGCATTTGGGTCTGAGGTCATTGCTGTATGTGGTGGGTTGATTTTATAAATCCCAATTTTTATAGGGGTTATAAGAGCCGCATCATGAACAGTCAAATTGGAAGTCTAGGCTTGGCGACTGTCAGTCACGTGACTTTTCTAGACCACCATGCAAGTATTTTGCAATTCTTGGATTTATACACCCCATTACGAACTTTGCACTTATACTACAATGTGTTGGTGTCTATAACCAGTATATAGGAGTTTACTATCGGTACCCCCCCTTAACCCCTCCCCCCTCTGAACATGTACAGAAGGGAGGATAATTTCAGAGTTGTAAGATCAATACCATGCCAAAGACAACATCACGCCGCCCGAGATGCGCCACTAGATGCTTAACTAGAGATGCGTCACAGGCATATAATCAGGAAGAACACAATCAAGAAGGCTCGCAAATACAGGAATCCCAGATTTCAATCTCCCAATATCCATATGGTGCACGCAGCATAGTTCCTTGCAACTCAAATATCCCAGCAATTTCTCAAGGCTCTTTATAAGGCAAGCGGCAATACAAATACGTGGAAGCACCAGACTATTACCTGCATGATGGTATGACTCCTCAACCCTTTATGTGGTAACTTATCTGAACATGTACAGGAGTGGGTTAGCAAAACCCTCGCAAAGCCAGATATATTCGCTATGCAGAACGAACATGATCCATCTCAAATACGGGATGTGTTTGAGTCTGTTTATAGTGTAGTGGATGCAGAGAGTGTGTTCTGTTGGGCTAGCCGATACATCCTTTTCTATGAGAAAATATAATCAAGTGAACCGCGTCCTGACAGGACAGCCTCAATTGCTCCTGGGCCATTCTGGATTAAATGTACAGTCTATTATATATACAAGTATACATGCTAACTAACTTAGTCTGGTTTATCTCATTGGCAGTGAAGGTAAAGCTACACCTTGACTTCAAAAGGAATCATGGTGTTCGCAACGGCGTTCCTAGGCAGGTGCTCCTTAATTGGTTTGATGCCTATCCAAGGAACCAGCATAAAAACATCAAGCCTACCCGGCTAAAATTTAAGGATATGTATGGACGGCGGAGGAAAATGCCACTTATTGATGACCAGATTGCACAACAATCAATAGGCACCTTGAAGGAACATATTGACTGGGGTTCAGCAGATGAGGAGGATGGTGGTAGCTAAGGGCAAAGGCAATATGGGGACGACGACAATGACGAGGATGATGACCAGTACAATGACAATAATGGTACTTCTGGTAGTAGAGAGGATTTATGTAGTGTGTTTGATGAAGGAATATAATAGGACGGTATTTGTACTTGTAGTGGATATAAATTCAATGTTTTTAATTACACTTATATTATATTTTGTATTTGAATATCACATGTGTTGAATTATTTAACTCTGACAGTAGCCTCTCACATAGGTTTCTATCTCTATCAACTAGAGGCCTAGGAACATGAACGATAGCTCCAAAAGCTTCTACAACCGTCCATGATTCATTACACGTCATCACTCCTTAGTTACCCACAAGATTGGTTAAGTTATGACATAATCTGTCTATAGGGGTACTCTGACCTTGGACCTCCTTTTACTTCCTATTGGCTAGGAACCTAGGAGATGGTTCTATGGGATTCTCTTATGTCAACTACAGTTACCAAGCCTGGTTAGTCATGGAAAGTCTTGGAAAATGAGAGAACTACACTCCTTTAGCATAAATAGGATTGCCCTTTCCTTAAGAAAGGGCAAGCAGACAATACAGTAAATCGACTATCACATACTTCCACGTCTTTTCCAAGCTTCCAAGCATTGATCTTGTTACTCCTTGTTTCTGAAAAGTCAGTGAGGTGCTAACCTCTGACTTATCCCTGAGTTCTCAGACTCAACATTTGTTACAACTTGTCTAAACCACTCCACTACATCATACAGTTGATTGCTGCGTTGTGGAATAGTCTAAGCTACAACCCTTTGGCTCTGTTTCCTACAGTGTGTTGTCTTAGTAAAATCACCCCTTCCTTGGGTGGCTAGATTCTCACATCTGGTGCACCCACCATTACACTTGGCACCCCTGTCACTATGTAAGCCTCCTGAAAAGATCAGTGAATAAGATTTATTGGTTTACTTGACCAAAGCATCAGTGACACCACGACACTCAAGGTTGTCTTTGTTCTCATCATAGAAGACCTTGATAGCTTTTTCAGCTTCTAGCCGTGCTTCAGGATTCTTTTTGTAGATTTCCTCTGAGAACCACCTAATGGCCTTTGTCACGGTTCACCAAGGCATAGGGCGCCAGTTGGGTATTATGAATTAAACTCAATCTAGAGAAGAAAGGAAAGAGAAGAGGAGCACTCGAGCAGTGGCTCGATCTATATATAGCTATGTTGTTGTGGAGTGAATTCTCTTTAGTGAGACCAGTTCTGAGAATTCACTCCACAACTGAAACTTCGCTCCAACCCCGGAAAGCTCCCCACACCCCTGAACCCTCACTCGAGCTGCAAGGCGCACTTGATATCGTAACACTACCCCCCCCCCCTACTCCAGAGTTGATCTCCTGATCAAGAAATCCCATTTTCAAAAAAATTGTCTCCGGCTCTCATTTTGGTTCTGAGGGTATTTTCTGTGATATGCTTGGGTAACTTCTGGAGAATTTTCGAAGCTCTCTGCAGTATACCATGTCTCATTTGGTGGATAGTTCTTCCAAGCTGCCTTGTAGAAAAGCTTCTTTCGAATAACTTTTGAGTCTAGGATTTTGTCCACTTCCCACTCCTCTTCGCCATTAACAATGACTGGAGGCTCTGGCTCCTGTTGCTGCCCTTCGGTTGCATCATTCGAGTCGAGTCTTAATAGATTGGCATGAAAGACTGGATGAATCTTCATGCTGTTTGGAAGTTTGAGCCGATATGCAACATGCCCAATTCGCTCTAGAATTTCAAAAGGTCCCACTTGCTTGTGGTCTAGCTTCTTTGATGGCCTCTGTGTCTTTATATTTCGAGTTGAAAGCCATACTCTGTCTCCCACTTGATAGCGTGGTGCAGGTTTCCTTTTCTTGTTTGCGAAATGTTCCATTTTTGCTTGCAAGAGCGTGATTTCATCCTGCAGAAACTCCCAAACCTTTGCCATGGTCTGAGCTATTAGTTCTAAGGGCTAAGCTTAGAGAAGAGCTTAGTATTGTTAAATTCAGATAAGAAATCGGAGAAGGCAAGGGGGATAGGGGCTACTAGTAGCGTGATTTCTAGGTTAGATGGCTGCGGCTACTGCCATCTAAGGCTATTTAGAAAGCCAGACAAAGGAATAGGGGGGCTATAGGGTATATTTAGTAGATTTAAAGGCTAGATAGGAGGCATATTAGCCTAAAACGTTAACTAGAATGTTAAATAGGGGGTATTCATACTGTAATTATCATATATAGATTAATGGAATTACCACTAACTTCATCTTCGTACATTAGAACATAGTTTTGCAGCTAACCTAATTTAATTTAACTAACTACTTATGAATAGTAACCCTAGATGCAACACTGTAGCAGCTGGTATCCTAATCAGGCAATTATGATGCCAAGCCTACTAGAGTTTATATGGCTAGTTTTATGGGGCTGCTACAACATGGAGCAGCGTTACAGCAAATCTACATTGCTCTAATGGCGGCAGGGAGTTGGAATGTTGCAACTATTTGGAAGAGCTGTCTGGTGACGAAGAGATGGCGGGGAGTGCCGGTGGAGTGATGGGCACTGTGTGTTGGTATGCAATGTGTTTCATTACTCGGGAGGGTACTTGTTGGTTTCAAAACGTCCGCGAGTAACTCCTGGTTGAAGCCGATGTCCTCGATGCCGGTGCTATCGCTCTGGTGATCAGCGGACGAGGTGGTGGAAGGGAGGTGGATGTCGTACTGGTCAAATTTGGGCGACGATCCCCATCCATAACAACCGTAGATTCTCACATTGACAACATCGAACTATACTCGGTGTGGTAGTATACAAAAGAAAGGATTGAATTCCTCTCCCATGTAGAGTTCTATGTGGTATTCTAGGTTTATGAACGGGGCTTACCCCCCCAAAAAGCGCTTGACAGCGGCACAGGAAGTCGTTGTATCAGTCAGGCGACATACAACTAGTACCTCATGCCCTCAACACAACAATCACTACACTCCCCAAAACTACCAAAACCACCAAATCACATCCCCTCATAAGAAAGAACAATAACCTCTATACATCTATCTACCCCCTCACCCACCACTCCAGCCAACAAAACCCTCAAAACGAACACAACCACGAAAATATGCCCGCTATATGGCTCCCCCCCAGCCATCAATGTGTTGCTATGCCGGTTTCCAAGCCCCAAAGTCTGCTCCTTCCCATGCCATATCGTATATATTCCCACTCCCATTCAGCCATCCAGCCAAGCTCGTGTGTTCTTTCCCATTCCATGAAAATTTATGTCTTTCCCAAAGCGAAAAAAGGGGCATCAAAATATGACATGTTTATACGTCTGCTGTTCACACCACACCTATTCATATCCTGCATACCTCTCCTAGTAATCGTCGATCAGGCGAAGTAACTCTTCCACAACACGCCCTCCAGATCCTCCAACTGCTCAGGCGTAAAGTACTACAACCCCCCCGTTAGTCAACGTCCCAAAAACAGCACACAAAAAAGGGACAACAAACCTTCTGATCCGTCCCCCAAGTATCCTGCCTCGTCTTCTTAAAATCCGCCAACACCCCCTTAACCGTCTTCCCCACCGCCCCCGCATCCGCCGCCGCCCTCCTCGCCAACATCGCCAAAACCCCCGGCATCCACGCCGGCGGCGGCGTCGCATACGGAAACGCCTGTACCAGCGCTCCCAGCCCCAGTACCGCCGCATGGCGCCTCAGTACCTGCTTCGCATGGTCGACTGGTGTATCCCTGCCGGGTCGCTTGCGAGGCATCGGGTTCGCGTCGAGGAGATCCGAGAACTCCTTAATCAACGCCGTGATGGCCGAGGTCCGCAGTGCGAGCGGCGAGCAGCGGATCATACCCGCTAGTGTGGTCGCGGCGCCTATGCGGACCTCGAGTTGGGTGTCTTGCAGCATAGCGGAGACGGCTGCGAACAGGGCGGATTGCTGGGCTGGCGCAATCAGGAAGATACGGCGGAAGTAGAGGACTTGCATGTTAATCAGCGTACGCAGGCGCTGGTGCCAGGAAGTGCTGGAGCGCCCGATGCGGATTAGCGCGTCGATGAAGGCGGCGTCGCTGCCGCGGATGGGGATGTTGGGGAGGTGGCGGTAGACGTGGTAGGCGAGGCGCTGGAGTTCGGGGTCTTCTTTGACGTCCATCATGTGCAGGAGCTCTTCCATGAAGGTGTCCGCGAAGAAGGGGAGGAGGGACGTGCACTCGTATGAGCAGAGCGTTGTGTCCAGCCAGAGCATAGCGGTTTTAGAGCCGGAGGTGTACGATGACGGTGTTTGTTGCCCTGGGGTGCGCTCTGTGCGCCATGTCGCGAGCTGCGTGAAGACGCCTGTGATAGTTTTAGCGAACTCATCGGTGGGAACGTACGGCTCGATACCGATTGTCGACGCAGCCTTATTCGCTGCCAGAAGTGACGGCACGTCCTTGAACGATTCGTAGTAGCGTGTGCGGAAGACGGTTGCCAGTGTACGGCCCATTGCTTCGCGCACGCTCTTGTACGGGTGGTCAATGTGGTCGAGGAAGTCCTGCACGATTGGCTTCTCGAGGCGGAAATGCCATCCGGCGTCTGCGATCGTAAACTCCAGCAGCTGGATCTTCGAGCTCTCCTTGAACGCCGCATTGGATGTCATGTCGAGGCGGAACGCCGCGAAACGATTCACGATCTCCCTTGACCGCCGAGGATCCTTCGAGTTCGTAACCAGATGTAAACATGTCATCCAGTATGCAATGTTCTCTGGGGTCAACCCATCCGCAAACACACCCTGCATAATCGGCACCGCGTAGCCCCAGATCTTGTCGCGCAACTCCAGCGGCTCGTCCATCACGCCGGCGACAAGCGCACCCACGATCTCCGCCGTCGCGCGGTGCTGGTGCTTGTCACTGCCGTCCTCGAACACGCGCGCCACTTCCTCCTTCACGTCCTCTAGCGTCGCCGCCGTCAGCCCGTCATACAGAAGGTCGAACGTGTGCATCAGCAACGTCACGCTGGCCATGCGGAACTGGTCCGACCGCGTGTCTCGCGGTTCTTGCTTTAGGTACGCGAAGTACTTCGCATACCACTCGCGCGTGATCAGCTTGCCGATGCGTGTCCGCGTCGTCATCTCAAGCTCGTCATACCCGTCGAAGCGCTTCGCTGGGCGTGCCGTGAAGGCGTTAAACTTGTTGCCCCACACGAGCCAGCCGGGGTGGTCACTGTCAACAAAGTACTCTGGCAGCGCCGGGTCGGCGAAGCTGTCAAGGAAGTTCTGCGTCAGGTTCGGATCACTGCGGTCGACAGGCACGACGATCTTGTTCGGCTCCGTCTCCTTCTGCAGGAGGAAGTTCTTATACTCGTGCGCGTACACGGCACGGAGGTCAATGGTCGAGAGGATGCGTGTGAAGGCCTGCGAGTAGCAAGCGCGGAGCCCGGGATGTGTGTCTATGGCGCCCTGCGCCGAGATGGCAATGAACGAGTCTGGCGCGATGGTCTCAAAGCGCAGTCCAATATTATTGACAAACAGCACGCAACGGCTCGCAACAGCCCAGTGCGCCGTCTTCAGCACCTCAACCAGCTCCTCCGCAAACTCTGCCTTCTTCGCCTCGACAGCCGCGCGGCGCTCGACGATGAAGTCGCGCCTGCTGTTGATCGCTGCAACCACCGACTCAGACGGCTGAATGTCCGCCAGCAAATCCTCATCCAATATCACCATCCGCTCTAGCGGCCTTCCAAACTCCAACAGCGCGAACAGTGCGCCGCCCGTCAGTTTCTGGATGGACGCCTTATCCACGGCGCATGCCTCAAGGTAGAGCCTGATCATCTCCGGCGCAACCCGCCAGTCCTTCGAGATAGTCTTCAGCAGGCTTCCAAAGAGCAGGGTATAGAGCCCACCCTTGACGCGATCGAGGTCGTTTGCCGCAAGTGCAACCTTGAACGCCTTCAGGAGCGGCGGTATGATCAATGGACGCCCACCAATGAGAACCTTGAGCGCCGACTCTGCGGCTGCCTGCGCATTGCGTCGGACCTCTGTGTAAAGCGACATGCTAGACTGAGTAAGGTCGAGTAGCATCACCTTATCCGTGCCGCACTTCTGCCGACCCGACGCATTATGCCTGACGCGCTGGAGATGGTATACGCTGGCCCTCTTAATGAGAAGCGGCCGCGGGTAGTTCTTGCGAAGGCCGCTGACCTTGAACGGGTTGATGTCGGCATTGTACAGTTTAATCACGCGGTCGAGAGTGTGCGCCGAGCGCTCCGTCCCGACATCTGTGATCCACACTTTGTATGCGCTGTACAGCGCCGTGAAGCACGCGACGTCGTCCTCCTGGTGCTGGTTGAGGAAGGCATGCGTGCGGGACAGAAGCTGTCCAACTTCACTGCGCAGCACGTGAATTCGCACGAACTCTGGGCTGTCAGGCTGCAGGAGGTAGCCCGCCTGGTAGTGGAACTGCGGGCGGGTCTCATCATCATCGCCTTCAGCAAGGAGACTATTGTCTTCATCACCCTCGTTCCCATCCGCATCCGTCATATCCAGATCGCGATCCCCGTCACCCTCACCATTCGCCTTATGCGCGCCGCGCTCCCCAGACGCCTCCTTGGGATCGAACAGTGCCGAAAGACCCGAGATGACGAGGCGTAATTGAGTCAGGTTGCGCGATACCTCATCGGACCAGACCTTGACCTTTCCGCTGCGGCTCACAGGCGGATTGTCGCTCATCAGGTCCGTTAGCCTCTCAGTGGCCGTCTTAACCTGTGACTCGAACAGCTCGACCGCGAATGCGATCTCCTCTTTGGACGGGCGATGCCAGTTGATGGTTAGCTCCGACAGCGGGGTCTGGCGGCCCCAGTCCTGCGCATCAACGCCGCGCGCGATCACACTCGGCTCGTACAGCGCGTTGTCGACGGGGTATGTGAGCGTCAAGTTCAGGAGGAGGTGATGGATGTAATTGGAGATGTGCACTGTAGGCAGCCCACGGCACTTCTCTTGCATGTAGAGCGCAATGTCAAAGAGCTCGGTCTTGTAGTCCATGACGTCGGCACCGACGTGCACGATGATCATGCTGAGCATGCTGATGTGCCATACGAGCGCGCGGTCGCGCGGCAGCACGTCGGTGCCGCTGCTGCGGTCAGACGCCGCGCCGTTGTGGTCGATCTCGTTGCGGATCCCGACGATGAGCATCGGTACAAAGGTGCGCAGCGTCCGCTTCGGGTTCGCCTTGCACATCGCGTTGGTCATAAAGGCCACGGCATCGCGGGCCTGGTGGACGACGTGTCCGCCTACGAACGCAGCCAACTTCTCCAGCGCGACTTCGAAGACCTCTGGCGACATCGCAGCGAACAGCGGCGTTAGTGCAGCGGGGAGCGTATTAATAACATTCTCCTCCGGTGACCCGCTCCTGACCCTCGCCGCATCGGGCAAGTTCTCAAGCAGCGTGAATATCTTGCCCAGCAGAGCGCGCACAAACTCCGCAAAGCCCGCGGTGGAGCTACGCAGGATGTTCACTTCGTCCTCGTCGCTGAGCCCTTCCTGGTAGTCCAACACCACGTCTTGGCCCTCAATCTCCATCTTCTCCATTTCGCCCTGCACCCACTGAATCGCTAATGAGGTATCGTGTATCCCGCCGTCTGGCCGCGTGATATCCACAAAGGGGATGCTATATGCGACAGCCTGGAAGAACGTGAGAGTATTCATAGTCTTATCCAGATCATTCGCATCGATGCCGGGCAGCGCGAGCGCCAGCAGTGCGGTGAGGTGGCAGCGGAAGCCCTTCTCCCTTGCCATAATAGGAGCTACCATCTGTAGGCCCCGCAAAGACGAGCTCGTGCGGTGCACCTCCACCAGCCCCTGCAGAGACGGGTAAAAGCGCTGTAGCGCGCCCGGGAGGATGACGCTAGGCTCCAGGTACGCAAGGCCCTGCAAGGCAGAGAGGTAGTGGTTCAGCGACTTGGAGCTCTTGGCAAAGATTCCCATGAAGGTGACCTCCTTGAGGCACAGAACGAAGCGGCGCTTCAGTGCGTCGTTCAGTCTGCGCTCGGGTGGAGTGTCCATCTCGCCGCTGCGCTCGCGGTTCCAGCGCATGACGAAGAAGTCCACGAGATAGTACGTCAGCTGCGATAGCATCGTTGTCCAACCACCCTGGTTCGACGGGTGGAAGAACGTATCCACCGACTCGATCAGACCTTCAAGATTCGCCATGATGGATCCTGGGGCGTCCAGACAAGCCGGAGACAGCGACATTACGATCCATCGCGATACCGTGTAAGCAATTGGGTGCTTCCTCTTGTCGCGCTCGAGGTATATCGCCGCGCCGACGCCGAGGTCGACGTTGCCGCTGTACGGCGAGGAGGCTTGGCCGACCGGGATCTCGGTCAGGCGTAGGATGGCGGTGAAAATGAGGTCTGATTGCGCCTTCGAGAAGACACCATGCTCACTAAATGGGACATGCTCGCAGGCCAGAATGTCGCGTGCAAGCCGGGAGAAGAGGTCGATGAAAATAGTGTCGAAGACTTTAGACCTGTTAACCAGCGCCCATAGGTGAAAAAAGGTTGGTAGGTAGTCCGCCGGTTGGAGCTGTCCCGGCTCATCCGGCGCCGCCGTCGTGGGCATAAGCACATTCAGCACACCCCCAACGATAAACGCCCCCGACACCTCAGAAGTCGAGAAGTACGGGAAGATCTCCTCAAACATCGCCTGCCGCTCTCGCGGATCAAAATACAGCTGCGCCAGCATACAGAAGCGTGCAAGATGCCTTGACGGCCGCCTCTTCATGTTCTGGTGCGGCGCAGTCTCGGTCGGCAGCACGAGGCTGCGGATCTCACTCCACAGCGGCCGCCAGTCTAGAGTGAGGTCCTTTCCGGGCTTGAGGTAGTGCTTCTTCTTGGTGAGAACGAGGAACATGGTCAGGAAGCGCTCCGCGGAAGATGGGTCCAGGCCTGGCGCAAGGCTGAGCATGTAGTACAGGTTGGCCAACTTAACGCGCAGCTCGCGTGTGATCTCAAACTTGAGCCCCAGCCAGCCCTTGAGCTCGCGTGTCCAGTGCACCGCGCCCGGCGCAAAGTCCTCAGCCCGCACCGCCGTGTATAGCTGCTTGAGGATCTCTTGTAGGGCGACATTCCGCTCGGTATCGGCTTCGACGGGATACGGCAGGAGCTTGAAGTAGGGAAATGTGCGTGGTCGGTAGCGGCGCTCGCGCTCGGAGTCGCTGCTGCTGCCGTCCCAGCCAAGGCCAGGGGAGGTGGAGCGGGAGAAGGCATCGGAGGGTGGGATTTGGGGCCCTAAGCTGTCATTGCCGAAGTTGTTCATTGTGTTTGTATTTTGGAGGGAGTTTGCGGGCGGTTCGCCAAGAGGAGAGGCGGTCGTGTATGACGGTATTCAGCTGCAGGTCTGGGAAGTACGAGTAGTTAGCTATTTGTGTTTGCCATTGGTGTGCTTGCCAGTGACAAAGGGTGAATCAAGGCTGAGATGTAGAGTCCCATCTTGAAGCAGGTAGAACTGCGTATACCACAGCCTCGTAGTCTCTGTGAGCAGCGACAGCATCAGACTCACCTTTTAAATAGCCTCAGCTCACCCAACCTTCCCCTCCGTTCCTGTCGACCGAACCAGCCTACAAGCTTCCCAGTAGCGTCTCCCAAAGGCGCCGTCTATTCCGCGTCTCTCTGTCAGCTTGGCGCACACGCAAGGATCAATCGGGCTCGTTGTGCAGAAGATTGAAGAAGGTGTACAGTGTACAGTTTGTGTGCAGTGTGGCCTGGTCTCGAAGCTCTTCCCTACCCACAGCCTTGTTGCATAACTTAGGCGCCGTCGGTTCAGCGATTACCTAATGCAGTGGCAGTGGAAGCTCGGGTACCAAGCTCGTAAGCGCGGTGGAGGTGGTGACCGTAGTCCCGTGGCGACGTGGTACGAGTACCGTGGACACGACCTGGTCCTGGCTCCCACAAAAATGACGTAGTTAAAATATCAAGGATTCAACTCACGGCAAAACATTTCTTTCCCTTCAAAGATATTCTCATCCTTCTTCATCACCCTATTTTCTCTTGGTTTCTCCAACGGTGAGAGAAAACAGCACAGCACAATGGGTGTAAGTTCACATCGCACTCAGTTTACCCCGCATCTACGAACTAACTGAACCCCTAGCTCGCATCGAAAATGGCCGCGGCGCAAGGCGGTGCTGGTGCCTACGGAGCTCCTCAACCCCCATACCCAGGTGGACCGGCTGGTGGACAGCCTCCATACCCTGGGGGACCAGCTGGTGGACAGCCTCCATATCCTGGGGGACCAGCTGGTGGGCAGCCTCCATATCCTGGGGGACAGCCTCCATATGTAAGACATACTCTCTGTGCGAACCGCTATTTCACACGCTGACTACTTAGCCCGGCGGAGGTGCCCCGGCGTACCAAGCTTATCCAGGAGCGGGTCCTCCTCAGGGCCAATACGGACAACAACAAGCATATGGTGCCCCTCCTCCACAACAGGGTGGGCAGAAGCCAGCCCACCAGGCACAGACGAACCCGCAAGCCTACCGCGGGCTTCTCCAAGCAACAATCCAGGAGAAGAATATCCAGGGCTTCTTCACGAACCCAGCCACTCTCGACCAGATATGCGAGGCTGCGCCTGGAAAGGTGCAGCACTTGGTTCAAACATGGAAGGTTGAGCCGGAGGTTGGCCAGGATATCGTCAAGCTTGCCTTGTTCGATATTGTCCTTTACATCGGTATGAGTTGCTTGAAAAATAGTCATAGAAAATAGCTATTCTAACACCACCCAGATGACAGTGGATCCATGCAATTCGAAGAAAACGGTGAGCGCATCCAAGATCTCAAGCTCATCCTCTCCAAGGTCGCCTTCGCCGCCTCCCTCTTCGACTCCGACGGTATCGAAGTCCGCTTCATGAACAGCGACATGCAAGGCAACAACATCCGCAACGAAGCCGAAGTCGAGCAGCTCATCTCCCGCGTCCAGTTCAAGGGCCTCACACCCATGGGCACCCAGCTCCGCAACAAAGTTCTCGAGCCCCTCGTCATCCAAAAAGTCCGCTCCAACCAGCTCCGCAAGCCCGTCCTCGTCATCACAATCACGGATGGTCAGCCCGCCGGTGAAGCCTCCACCGCAGTCTTCGACGCCATCCGCTACACCTCCGGGGAGCTGACGCGCTCGCCATACGGCAAGGGCGCTGTGAGCTACCAGTTCGCGCAAGTCGGAAACGACCTCAAAGCGCGCGAGTTCCTGGGTAAGCTCGACCACGAGCCCGGAATCGGCGAGCTCGTCGACTCCACCTCCAACTTCGAGGTCGAGCAGGACGAGATGTCGCGCGCGAATCCACCAGTCGACTTAACCCCCGATCTGTGGCTGTGCAAGCTCCTCCTCGGCGCCATCGATTCGAGCTACGATACCAAGGATGAGAAATCCAACAGGCCCGCTGGCGGACAGCAGGCGTATGGAGCACCACAAGGTCAATATGGCGCCCCACCCCAGGGACAGGGTCAATACGGCGCTCCTCCACCAGGCCAGTACGGTGCTCCCCCGCCCGGCCAGTACGGCCAGCAGCCCCCATACCCTCCTCAGGGACAGGGGCAGTACGGTCAACAACCTCCTCAGGGACAGGGACAGCAACCACCTTATGGGCAGCAGCAGGGGCAGTATGGTGCGCCCCAGGGTGGACAGCAGGGATACCCGCCGCCACCGCAGGGGCAGTATGGACAGCAGCAGTATGGTGCCCAGGGGGGATATCCGCCGCAGGGACAGGCGCCGCATAAGCCTCCTGTGAGTTTCTCTCCTTCTTCCTGAGAGATCGATCGCTGACAATAAATAGAAGTACTAAACATCCCCGCGTTGTGATGGTGGGATAGTCGAAGTCGGGAGATGGTGGATTGTGGTTTCTACATAACTCTAGCAATGAAGTAAGCTTTGGCGAGATTTTACGTCTGATGAATTTGCCGTTTTCATGAGTACTCGCTGGCTTTTTATCGAGGGTGGATGGATTTTGATATTAATGTGACAATGATGTGTTTTATGCCCCATTCCTCCCATCCTCCCATCCATCTCGTGATATCCCCAGCTTATTCTCTGCAATACGTCATTCCCATTCCCAAACACCACCCAAAAAAACAGAGTATAAGTATGTACGCCCACCCTCCATAGGCTTGCTTTTCCCTCCTCCCGCTATGCTGATATCCCCCCGTGTATGCGACGCTAATAGTTGATAGTTGATAGTCGTAGTAAATTGACGTCCCTCGCCGTCGCTAACAAAAAAAAAGTGTAATAGTACAGACAAAAGAACAAACATCGTATGTTATAGTTGTGTGTCGTCGCGTCGCCTCTCAACTCCTCCCCCCCTTCCCCTCCTAAAAAACTTGATAATCGAACTAAACCTCCGATTCTCCTTCTCCTTATCCTTCTTCGCCACGGGTGGCGGCGGCGGCGTCTTCTTCCCCTCACTCTCCCCACCCCTCCTCCCAATCTTCCCCCCCACAACCTCAGACAACGGTCTCCTCCGGTCCTTCACCAGACTCTCCCTGAACCCCAGACTCGGCAATCCCAACCCCGGACCAATCCCATCCAACGACCCCCTCCTCGGCGTCCCCACCCCCTCACTCCCACTCGAACTCGCCGGCCTCCCCGCCCTCCTCTTAGCAGCCTTCTGCATAAACGCCGCCCCATTCGAAAACGACCGTTCGGGCAGCTTAAACTGCAGTTGCTGAAACGCCGACGGCGGCGCCGAGTTACGCTTATTCCCAGCCCCAGCCTCCGACTCGACCAGAGCGGCGGAGAAGGTACTAGCGCTGAACGTCGCCCTCGCAAACACGCCACGCCGCGATCGCGTGGTGCCGGTGGAGCTATCGACCGATTCGGGGATGGACGTCACGGTGTTACTCCTCGATCGTCGGTGTCGCGCCGCCCCACTAGGCGTAAGGGAGAAGGAGCGCGGCCTCTCACCCTTAAACGAGGCCGTAGACGACGAAGGCGGGGTAGCGAATTTCGCCGACGAGGTAGGAGAACAACAATCCCCGTATCGGAAAGACGGACACCACCCCTGCTTCAGCGCCACCCAAACCGCCGAGACCTCGATAAGAAGGCGCTGCTCTTCATAGACCGTCAGGACTTTACGATCCACATTCATATTCGAATCGCCATCCCCCTGCTCCCCATCCAACGACGTCCTCGACGACACAGGCGGGTGCTCCTCCTCCGAATTAGCGACGGGACTATACGTATCCGAGATCTTGAGCGTCCCCTGCGTCAACGTCGCTAGGATGGGATGGCGCCGCGTACTCGGATCGATAAAACTAAACTGGTACGTCGGCTCCGCGCCCGCGGGCCCCGTCCCCCTCGCAGGCGTCTGAAGGGAATTACGCCTCGATGTCCCTCTCGGCACCCAGCGCCCGATAGTGCGCTCGCCGGTCAGGGGATCTGTTTTGATCAGCTCTAGCACGCCTTTAGAGGAGGGTCCGGCGGTCCAGCGTGAGCCGTCTTCGAGGCATATCTCCACTGTTCCGAGGTCGCCTTTGGGGACTTGGCAGATGACCGCCAGCACGTCCCTATCCCGCGCGGCATCCTCTACAACGGATTCAACCTCCTTCTCCTCGTCGAGAGCGTCGTAGTCATCGCTCCGCACAATCATGACGTCGTTTATCCCCAGCTCCCCAGAGCCCCTGTAGAGGTTCGGGAATTTCTTCGACAGCCGCGGAACGAATGTAGACGAGGATATCACATCCACCATCGGGCGCGGCCGTGCGTCCGCAGAGAGCTGCTGGAGTTGCAAGAGCAGCTTGGGCCTGATATGCAGCAGCCTCTGCTTCTGCGTCAACGTCGGCGCCGGATGGGCCAGGTAGTACGACGTGCTCCTATGCCGACATTTCCTCTTCGACCGTCCCCGCGCCACGGCGCTGCCCTCAGAGTACGCGCACGACCGCCCATCATCGCTCATGGCATCGTCGGCGACGCGATCGGGGATATCGCGCAGCTTGGTTGGTGAGAGCTGGCCCGTCGTCGTGCGGCGGGCTGGTTTGCTGGGTGTTTCTAGCTTCGTGCGGTGTAGTGTGATTTGTGGTGATGGAGAGCGGGATTTTGGAGCGTTCTTGGAGTATTCGTGGCCGTCGAGGCCGGCTCCGGGGTGTAGTAGGTTCATTGCTCTTTTTTGTGTGGTTTGTTTATCTTTTTGGGGGGCTTTGAAGTATGGGTTGCCCCTTCCCGCGGGGTAGTTTGTTTTGCTTTCGAGTTGTGGATTGGTTTCGCCCCTTCCTTGCGGGGTTATTTCTTGAGGCGCTCCAAGGGAAGGTGGGAAGGAAGGGCGGGATGGTGCGAGGTGAGACACGAGATTGAGAATGTAATGTCTCGTTCAGAGCCCAGCAAGGGGAATTGGTTTGTATAATATGAAGGGCGGGCGTGCGTAGGCCGGTCACAGAGCG
This sequence comes from Pseudogymnoascus destructans, assembly GCF_001641265.1. Taxonomy (NCBI): domain Eukaryota; kingdom Fungi; phylum Ascomycota; class Leotiomycetes; order Thelebolales; family Thelebolaceae; genus Pseudogymnoascus; species Pseudogymnoascus destructans. Next base: position 370,327 of record NW_020167520.1, read on the forward strand.
AGGAATATAGGCCGCTCTACATAGCTACGTAAGGGCTCCATGCAGAGTCGGAGAGGCGGGAAGCGGACGGTAGAAGTCGGTGTCTGAGGTCAGTTTTTGGTAGCAGGAGGGAGACTCGGGTGGATTGGAAGTTCCTGCACCCCTGCCTGTACCCTCGAACTCGGTCGGCCGGGAGAGAGGAGGGCTACACTCAGGAATCCGAAAGAGCCGCGGCTCTTTCATCGACGGCGCAACAGAAGAAGGGTGCAACTCCGGCGTATCCGGTATCCGGTATCCGGCAGTCAACCCCACTACGGATACCGTACTACCAAAACATCCCAAAACATCCCAGAACATACAAAAACATCACCCCGATCACCTCAATCACCTCAATCACCTCAATCACCCCAATCACCAACCAACTAACACCCATAATGTGAAGGATAACCAGGTCGATCCATCCCGCCACGCCTCCACCCATCGCACCCGCCCTGATGGATGAGTTTGGTGGCTGCCGCTGCCGCTGCCGCTGCTGCTGCCGCGTCCCTGCCGCCTGTGAACACCGAGCGACTACTACGCACGGCATTCACCGAAAGTGCCAGTGCGTGCTGCACAAAATCGGAGGAATATTCTACCGACCGGTGCACGGTCTTGACCTTGTAACTTGGGAATCTTGCTGCCATGAATGAATCACGTGCACCACAGGAAACAGCATGTCTAACTTGTAGATTATGTGACTTATCTCTTTCATTAGGAATGCCATAGCCGGTTTACTGTTATGTATGTATGATATGCCATTCATTCATCACTGCACCAAAATTATGTGTGTGTCTCGTTTCATGCTCATCTCATCTCGTTCTCATTCAACAAGGTCATGCCACGGACACCGACGGTTCATCCCAAAACGCCTCCAATACCCGTCTTGCCATCTCACGTTTTATCTCATTACAGCCCTGGTGTCAACCGTAGTCGACAACCGTCGTCAGTACATGCACCCAGCCCCCTATTTCAACATAACCCCCCCTCACCCCCCCTCGTCGTATCCTTACTCGAAACCTACGGCCTCGAAATCCCCTGTCTCGCCTAAACACAAAACCAGTCAGCAATCACTCACCACACACACACCCCCACGAACAGCACAACTAACCTTCATCTGCTCAATCTTCGCCTTCAACGCACTCGTCACCTCAGCCGCCCTCTTCCAACTCTCCACCGGCTGCCCATCCCCCGGCGCCGGGCTGGGATTACTCGCCTCTCTCCCCCCTCTATACGCCTCCCTCGCCGGACTCCTCCCACTACTCGCGCTCCCCGTCCTCGACAACCCCCTGCTCAACAAATCCGGACTGCGGAGTTTCCTCATCCCCGCCCCCGGACTCTCAAATCCATTCCCATTCTCCTTCTCCTCCCCATACCCGGCGCCACCACCCCTGCCGCCAAACCCAGGCGTCCGTCGGCCTTCCTGCCCATACATTCCCGTATCGCGATAGATACCGGCCTCGTCGCTCCCACCACTCATGCTCCTCTCCCCCATCCCACCAGGACTCACCGGCCCCGACCCGGCGCGCTCCGCAGCAGTCAACGCGCGCTTCAACCTCTCCATCTCGCGCCTCAGCTGCGCACACATCGCATCCGCCGCCTCGGCCTCACTCCTCGCGCGGACAAGCTGCGTCTCCTTCGCCTTAATACTCAGCATATCCCTCGTATGATCCTCAATCAACTGGGCATTCTGATTCCGCAGCTCCTGCACCTCGGAGTTCAACCTCGACCGCTCCTGCCGCAGATCATCGCAGTTCCGCAGCAACCTGTCTTTGTCGAGACGCAGCTCGTCGAGTTCCGCTTTCTCGAGAGCAGAGAAGCCGGAGGAGGGGGGGGGGGAGGGAGAGTCCATGCGCGCGGCTGGAGCTGGCTTGCCGAGGGGTCGGCCGGCAAGTCCGCGGCCGCCGAGCCCGATGCGAGGGGCGGGTATGACTTCCTCTTCCATCTGCGCAGGCGCCTGACTGAGTGGTCGGCGGGGGGATGCCAAGTTCGGTGCCGGCGCGCCGCCTGGTCCAGCGAGGGTGCGCTTCAGCGGTGCCTTGAGTCCCGGTTTCGTGCCGAGTTTAGAGACCGTGCGTCCAGTCGGCTGGGGCTCTAATGCGGCCTGTGGCTGCTGCGCGTAGATGCTCGGCGGGGCGGGGGCTTTCTTCGCCGCGGCTGGCTTCTTAGCTACGACCTTTCGGGCTACTGCTGGGGCGGCTGCGGCTTTGGGAGGCGCGGCTTGGGGGGGTGGCTTGGGCTTGTCTTTTGCCTTGACCTCAGCGGCGTCGAAGAATTCCTTGATTTTGGTTTTGCGGATCTCGTCGAGACCCTCGAGGTGAGGCCCCATAGCGCGCTCGCCCATGATCTTCATGAGCGTGCCGAGCACCTCGGCACCGCCGGAGCGGAGACCCTCGCTCGACTCGGAGAGGAGCTTCTTGCCGGCTTCGGCGATGGAGGCGACTTCTGGCTTGGCGGGGGCTTCGCGCGTGGTTTTCAGGGAGCGGATGAGGAATTTCATCGTGCCTTCTTTGACTTGGGGGTTCTTGTGTTTCAGGCATTCTAGAATCTCTTCCAGGCAGTCGCCGAGACTTGTGGCCATGAAGACTTGGTCGAGAGCGGCGCCTAGGGCGTCGGCAACGGCGGCCTTCTTCTCCTTGAGCCTCTCTAGTACGGGTCCCATGATGGTAGAGCGGTATCTACCGAAAGGTTTCCGGAGGCCCTTGGCGAGAACCTCAATACAATTAGCTGCAGTTGTAACGACTGCCACGTTGGCATCCTTCATGCACTTCGCAAGACCCCTCGTAATCTCCCCGTAATCCCCGTCCTTGATTCTCGGGACGTCCAAAATCTTGAACAGGGCCTCGCACGCCTCCTTCCGCTCCTTCCATTTAGAAGAAGCTAACTGGTCGCTGAAATCCGGCGACACTTTCGACAGGACGTCTTGTGGTTCCGCCAGGTCGAAAACATCAACTTCCACGACCTCCTCTTCTTCTTCCTCCTCTTCTGGTCCTGCGTCTGCGCCTGGCGGTGGAGCCCGCGCCATTGCTGCTTGTTGGGATCGTAGGAAGCGTTCTTGTTTCGGTGCAGGTTCTGCCTTGAGCTTCTCGAATTGGGCCTCCAGATCGGTCTGTTGTGTGGGCTTCAGCTCTCCCCAGAACATGGGTTTCATAGCATCTCTCAGCCAGCGGTAGAATTCGAGGGTCAGGTTAGTGGCCTCTGCTCTGACGTTCTTGTCGGCGTGTCCAAAAGCCTTGGGGAGGATTTTCAAGACCGGTTTCGGGTCGGCCGTCTTGCATCCAAAGTTGTGGAAAATCGCCGTCAGCGCAGCTAATGTCGCAGCTACAACTTTGGGTTGTTTGTTGCCCAATGATGGGAGAAGCTCCTCAATCACAGGGCCTGCTGTATCAAGTTCGACATAGAGCAATATCGCTTCGAGCGACGACGCTTTCGTTGCTGCCCTTGTCGATGAGAGACCTTTTTCGGCTAGAGATGAGACGACGTTTCCTCGTGTCCTGACAGTGTTATTAGAAGTCCCATAGTGAAGCTTCGGAACCATCTTACCTTGTACTGCATTCGCGCCCACCAAATTTGAGAAATGCGCATAGCGCAGCAACACCATCCTGCTGTGCCGCAACATTCGAGTCCGCCGCTGCCCCCTTCCATAAACTCCCCGAGTCTTGGAGGAACGGCTTGAATGCGGGATCGTGTTCGTCTGGTGTGACTTCGAATTGCTTGACCGCATCTTCATAACCGGCCTTTCGTACTTTCCAGTTCTGCAGGGGGGTTAGCGCAGGTCTCGCTTTGGCTCCAGCATTGATCGCCCATCATACCTTGTGCTGGAATCTATCGGGTAGGGGGAGGGCACTGAAGTCCTCTTCGGCTTCCGCCATGGTGTGCTAAGCTGGAGGTTGAAATCGAGTCCCGATAGGGGTCTAGGACGCGTGTGTTAGTCGGCGCATCCACAAGAGCAACACAGACTATAGCAAGAGCTCCCAGGGTATTGCAATATGCAGTTACAGCGCATACGGAGCTATCGCCACAGAGCGTCTGGCTGGGAAGAATTGGCTGCGTACGTTTGGGCTCCTAAAGTATTTATGGTTGTTCGTCGTGGGCGCACTGAGGGGTTCCTGGGCCAAGCCGGTATCGGGTTAACCGCGTTTGGTATGGTGGGATAGAGGCGACCTGGGTATGCTGTGCCACTTCCGCAAGCTGTATATGTAACCTCGTCGTTGAAGTTGGCGGCGGTGAGTATCGGGTTGATTGCGATTGTGTTGTTGATGTGAATGTTGGGCTCAGTCGCTACGGTGATCGCCAATATTTCGGCAGCCACATGATAAGGATGGAAAGCTCTCAGCCCAACGATAAACAAAACGGCAATTAAGTAAATAAAAGTCATAAAAGTCAGAACAGAGCAAAATAGAGAAAATACACCATATTATAACATATCAGACGCCATCCTTCTTAATATTACTTCAAACCCCCAGCTAAAGCAAGCTGCACGTGACCTGACGCGCGAACCCATAGTTTTGGGACAAGGCCGAACTTCTGCCTTCCCTCTCATAATTACTTTCGCAGCCAATTTCAAGGGACCCCAACACAACGTCTCGCTCATGCGCAGCACGTCCAGCTGGGATCCGAATCACACAGCATGAATACCTTCGGTGGCGGATCGTCCTCGGAATCCGAATCGGAGTATGACTTCCTACACCCATCCGCCGACCCAAATGCCGACGAGTTCGCCGACTACAATCCACGGAAGCGGAGGCGGACAGGGCGTGATGCGAAGGAGAGCGCGGCGCTGGGTGTATTTGGCAGCGAGAGCGAAGATGAGGGGCCTGGGAGACGGTGGAAGAGCAAGACGCTGAGGGGGAAGGGGATGGCATTTGTGTCCTCGGGCGACAACCTAATTAAGGGCGAGGAGGACAACGAGGAAGAGGAACATACGACAGCGAGAGCTGGGGGGCAATACCTTGAAGACGCCGAAGATGTGGATATTGACGACGCTGCCGACGACACTGAGGAAGTACCTCGAGCTGGCCTCGGAGCCCAAAGCGCTCCCAGTCTTGGACAACGGAAACAGGGCCTTGGTGGCGGACTGGGATGGCAAAGCCCTGCGGCGCGAAGCATGAGGCTGGGCAATGGAGGTTCTACGTCACCTTTAGGCCATGGTTTCATGCCATCCTCTGCAGCAATACCTGTCCTCAAGGACTTCAGTGACGAGAAGTCAGTCAAACGAGTTGCTATGCCCAGCGCATTCTCGACACCGACAGCTGCGAAGGGTGGGCGGCCTGGTGCACAGAAGGCAGCACCAATAAATGCGGGGTCGTTCGCTGCAAGGATGATGGCAAGGATGGGATACAAAGAGGGGGAAGGCCTGGGGAAGGAAGGACAAGGGCGCAGCGGGGTCATCGAGGTTCAATTACGGCCTCAGGGCGCTGGATTGGGAGCTGTGAAGGAGAAGTCCAAACAAGAGAAGGAGGAAGAGAAGCGACAAGCTGCTAAGAGAGGCGAGGTGTTGGAGGATTCAGAGGAGGAGGAGAGGAAGAGGCGTCGCAGAAAGGCGAAGACGAGCGGGACGGATAGTGGTATGAGCACGCCAAAGCGACGACCGAAACCGAAATTCCAAAGCCTACCGGAACTTCAAAAAGCTGCCCCAGGGTTGAAAATCCCAGATGCCTTTACTCCTATCCTGGACATGACTGGTTCTGGTCAGAAATTCCTGACGGCCAGTTCTGGTCTTGCAACGCCTACTTCCGGTGTTGTCGAGTCTACCGAAGTAGTGGAGGCTAGAAAGCTGGCACGAAGAGCACAGAATGACCTATCGTCCTTCGTCGAGGAATGGAAGAACCTGGAGGAACGAAAGGCTTGGGTTGAAATGGAAATACTACAGCAACAGCAAGCTGTGGACGAACAAAATGGCTCTTCGGAGCAATTAAGGAAGGCTGCGGGGATTGTCGAGGGGTTATCGGTCGCAGTGCGAGATGGGCAGTGGGACCCAGTCATAGATGCCTTGGCGGTAGTGGAAAAACTCGATGTAGCTGGTAACGATGAGCTGGCAAGCATCGCCGTTGCGGCTGTCCACCCCTTCTTCCGCCAGGCCGTCGAAGGCTGGCAGCCGCTGGAAGACCCAAAACTCAGTGGCGTCGCATCTGATGGATTCGTCTCTGCCATCTCCGGAATCAGGAAACTCCTTGGGATGATCCCCGAGCCCAACGGAAGCTCCGCTCATACTACCAAACCTCACAGCAACCGCGTCCATAAAACAACACCTTACGAATCCCTTATTTACACCGTCTGGTTTCCCAAAGTTCGCTCCGCCATAACCAACACCTGGGACGTGAAAAACCCCACTCCGCTTCTCACGCTTCTGGACCTATGGACTCCGCTCCTCCCGCCCTTTATTAAATCTCAGATCTTTGAGCATCTCATTTTCCGCAAACTCGACGAGGCCATCGCCGATTGGAACCCCAAAAAGCGCTCCAGAACGAACAGCCTGCCGCACATGTGGCTCTTCCCCTGGCTACAACACCTGCCCGCTCACCATTTGGATCCTCGCTCTTCATCAGGACTTGTTGCTGATGTCAAGCGAAAATTCAGAGTGCTTATCGACAGCTGGGATTTCCGGCGTGGTGTCATCCCCGGACTTACACAGTGGAATGACCTTCTCCGACCGTCGTCGTCCAGTAAAGATGATTATTGGACACCCCTCCTCATCAACCACGTCCTCCCCAACCTCGCCAAGTACCTCCGCAACAATTTCCAAGTAACCCCCCAAGACCAAGAACCCTACATGAAGACCCTAACCAACGTCCTCGAATGGCAAGACATCCTGGGCAACAGAATCACAGGCCAACTCCTCGTCGACGAGCTCTTCCCAAAGTGGCACGACGTCCTCCACCAATGGCTCACTCTCAACGACGTCAACTACCTCGAAATCAGGGACTGGTTCGACTTCTGGCGCACCATCATCCCCGCCTCCCTCTCCTCGGTCCCCTCCGTCCAGCAAGAATGGCAAAAAGGCAACGCCCTCATCAACGCCGCCCTCGACCTCGGCGCGCGCGCTAAAACCGATCTCCCCGCGCCCACACGCCCAAGTCGCGCCAGTCCCACAGCGCAGCCAGCGCCGGAACCGGCGCCGAAGATCGAGAAGCCGGAGCTGGAGGAGGTCACGTTTAGGCATCAGTTGGAGGATTGGTGTATGGCGAGGGACCTGCAGTTTATCCCGGAGAAGAGCACGTTGGAGGCGAATGGGCCAGTGTATCGCGTTACGGCGGCGGCGATTGGGAAGGGGGGTGTGTTGATTTATTTGAGGGGGGATTCGATATATGCGCAGATCAAGAGGGGCACGTGGACGCCGCTTGGGAAGGAGACGGATGCGTTGTTTGAGTTGGCGCATCGGTAGAGCAGAGGCGGGCGGGTTGCAAGCTCATGTATTTCTCAGCGAGTGGTAAGACTAGGAAATTGGAAGTCTAATCACTATAATACGGAATAAAGTATACGGCACTCAATTTGTGTGATATGCATGGTTATCTATTCCTTAAAACGAGTGATTGGGTGTATCATATGCTCCTTCCCCGTCTATCGGCAAAGTTCAATGCACGCTATCTCACTCCTCCTCTTCCGCCCTCAAGTCCCCAAGGTGAAATGCCTCAAAAACGCAAGGAATCTCATATAAAGTAGAAAATAGCCCATCTACGCCCCATCCCCCCCAAAAATACTGGCGCATCTCTTGATGCCCAGCACACACACAAAATATATAGGGGGCCATTACCCCGACAAAACGAATTCCAAAAATTTCCCAAAAATGACTCCGATATCAAGGGAGGGTGAATAGAGCGTTTCCCCCCTCTCCCTGACTGATCCCTCAGTTCCCATATCATCTCAACGTCGCGTTCATAATGTCGATCCTCTCCGTTTCATAAATGCAAACCTTAAATATGCGTCAAAAACATAGTTCGTTGTCCGCCCCCCTCGCTCTCTCGTTCGTTATGGGATATCATCGATACCTGCCCAGTCCTCTAGCTGGGATCGCATACTCTCTCCAATACTACTCCACTCCGACTCTTGCTTGTTGTGAAGCTAAAAGCCCATAATGCCAGTGATGGCCCTTTCTAGCTGTCCAGGAAAAAAATCCCTAGCACCACCCGTCCCCCAGCGCTCCCGGCGCTTCGCTCCACCTATTGTTGTTGTTGAAGTGCTCACTCGATGCTGGCGCAGAAGAGCTCGATCTCTCCCAGCATGCCGTTCTTGAGGCCTTCAATCTGCTGCTCTCGCCATTCCTGGAATGCGATGTGTATGTCATCATCTGATTCGATGGTTACGTAATCTCCGTCCTCGTCTTGGTATCTCAATCTCATCGTGCCCCTCGCAATCGCATTGTTACTGAAGCGGCCGACCTTGGCGTCGATGCGGTCAATGAGGCTTCGGTATGTAATGTTGAACGCCACTACCAGCGTGACGTAGTTGCCGTCACAGTTGACCTTCACCTTGAGTTGAGTCGGGAGCGGCATGTTCATTTCAGGTAGCGCATTGCTTAGAGGGGGCGACATGGTCTGGGTACGGTCCTCGCCGCCCTTCACTGTCGCAAGAACGGGGGTTGTGTTGCTACGCAGGTACGCAGGTGGTACTGCTGGATAGCTTGCTTGCGGTGGCTGGGACCCGTCACGTTGGGTGCCCGGGCTCTGCGTCGCGGAGCGAACGGGGATGCCATTGATCGGGGAACCGTTGCTCGAGCGCGGAATGCTGTTGTCATAAGCCGGGTGGAGATGGGGCGGGATACCAGGCACAGCTGGTACGGGCTGGCTGTCGTTGCGGCGACGAGCTGCGTTTACCTGCGCATTGATGTCAGGAGTACTGTATGATCGACTGCGGTTCTGGGCGTTAACCATCTGCGCTTGTTGGGATGACATGACAGGGAGGGAAGGACGCTGGGGGTTGTTGCGGTAGTTAATAGACTGCTGCGACTCGCGAGACGGTGTACGGCCGATGGCTGGGGCGGTGTAGCGATTGTGGTCCTCCCAGTTTCCTGTCTGGGACCCTTGTCGTGGGAAGGGGAACATGGAGTTCTGGCTCGTTCTCGATGATGCGGGAGATTCGGCGACAGGCGAGAAGTAGGAATCACCACCTCTCGTCCCAGGAGGGGTTTGTAGAGGCATTTGCGTCTGTAAGCTTAACGGAGGCTGGGGTCCCATGGGAAACCGGGGAGGGGCTTGTCTAACCGCTCCTGCGATGGATTGAATGCTTTCGCCAGTCGTTGACCTCGATCGCAAGCTAGTGCTTGAAGTATTTCTATCCATCGCAAAGGTATTTTGTTCAGGGGGCACAGCTTGTTCGGCAAACACCCCGCTGTTGGCTAATTGCGGATACTCGTCGTCATCGTCGTCCTCAGGTTGAGCATAAGGATTATCGATGGGCCCTTTCTGCACTTGCATCCATGCAAATTCGGGTGTTCCAACTTCAGCCCCCCCTTGTTCGCGGTCAAGGCAATCTTTACGCTGCTTATCAACCGCTGCCGACCACTTTTTCATGACCTCCTCGTGGGAGAATCGAATCATAAAGTTCTCAATTCCAGGGTCTCCTTTCCACCAAATCTGCACGGTGTACGACCCTGAATCACGTCAGGATAAATCTTTGGGGGCGGGAGTGGGAAACAAACCAGGTTTAACCATTGACACAACGTCTGTGACGTTGGTCATAAATATGCGGCCTTTCAGCTGAAGCTTTATAGTTTTACCGGATTTATCCTTCTTATCTTTCGCGGCCTTTTTATCCTTTTGGCCTCCTCCCATAAGCTTGTCTTTGACCTCTTTACAGCAAAGCAATATGCGTTCGAAAAGGTATATCGTATACTGTGTGGTTCAAAGGCAGACGAGCCCCTCGTGTCAGCTACGGTTCTTGCTGTTCAAACCAAATTATAGGCTTGGAGGCTTATGTCTGGAGCGGAGACTTCACGGTTGTATGTCCACTGGAACAGTTATTGGCAGAGCCATTAATTTACACCAACCAGAGTACGAATAGGGGAAGTAGGCCACTGTTCACTTGACAGGCTAGAGGATACGTTTGCGAAGGAAATGTGAGTGTTTACCTCTTTCTCCAAATCACTTTTACCAGTGATCACAGTGAAGACACCGTGGAGGAGTAGGTCGCCAAACTGATTAATATCGTGGTTCTTCCAATCATCAACGCGTGTGCAAAGATCTACCAAAGCCTCGTTTCTCAGCTCCCTGTCGACTGCAGCATTCGCTTGGTGCAGAACACGATTAGAAGCTTCCATCCCTGCTGTAAGTTCTGCTTTCGTTTGGTCATCCGCATTTGTTTTATCGCGCAAATCCTAACAGGTATTAGCCAATGCACGAAGCCAAATCCCAATTCATTTCGGAGGCTCACCTTCAATAACAACGGATATTTGACCAATCTCTGCATAGGTTTTAGCAGGAAGCCGTCCAGTGTGTTGAAATCAACAACAACCGGGTGGTCTGCCAACGAGATCTTGTCGAACTCTCGTTTGGCAATATCGGCTGCTCTTCGCTGGTTGGCTATAAATGGTTGATAAATCCCAAAGGATTCTTCGTGAAATACAAAAGGCGCGCCCCACTCCTGCCTTGCGTCCGGCTGCGAATTCGTCGTTTCGATCCGGATCAAAAACCTTCGCTGGAAGTCGAGAATCGCATTGATGTTTAAAAATATAGCATGCACAACATCACCGGGGATAACGCCTTTCTGCTCGATTTGCTTCTTGAGCTCGTGCAAATTCTCCAGGTCCTGCACATATTTGCGCTCGGTATCGACAAGTTCTCGAACAACATGGTCCCTGTAGCTCATCTTTCCCCCCACAGCAGCGTTGGGAGTCTCGGCCTCTGCCTCCGCAGTAAGTAGCAGACCCCGCTGCCCTGCGACGTCAAGCACCACATTCAGGACCTGAGTGACCTTAACAAAACCAGTTGTATCGTCGCCGAGCAAATCGTTGAGCACAAAAACCTCCTCGGGGGGTAGCTTCAAATCTTTCAGGCATGCCAGCACGAACTTTGATGCTGCGCTCTTCGGTTTTTTCGCATCCGAGACCTTATCATCGACTTGTAGGGGTTCGGGTGGTTGAAGTGCGTTATATATCGTCATTAGGGGGTATCCCTTTCGGAGGCATCGCCACAACGAGGTAACGGGGTCGTCGTCGTATATCTCGTCGTCGTCCAACTCTTGCAAGTGCTGCTCGAACCCAGGGACCAGGAGGAGGCGCTGTCGCAGACTGACGCATATCTGGTATAGGGATCGGGAAGCATCTGCCCGCTGGTTAATGATATTGTTGGTCGCCACGACATTGCTCCCGTTCTGCGATATGGTCGTAGTGGTCGATAGAGTGTTTAGGGATGCTGAGGATGCTGAGGTGAGTGTAGAGGAGGACATTTTGGAGGATCGAGGCCCATGTCCAATCATTTTACTTGGAAAAGGGTCTCTCGAAGTTCTGGTCGATGTCGATGGAGTTGGCGCGGTGTGAATGCGTGTTAGGCCCGGTCCGTGCGCCATGGCCATTGTGATTGTGCCCGACGACATCAAAGAAGATATATAGGTTGAAGAGGGACAAGAAATACGCAGCTAGAACGTCGCAAAATGGTTACGTAGAGGCAGAAGAGGTTATGCAAAGGGTCAGGGAGAGTCAAGACCCTTTGACGCTGACGACCTGGCCCTTCTTAAGGAGGGGGGTTTGTATGATTCGTACTGTGACTGTGGGACCCACTAAGAACGGGCGCTTGCCGAGCCTGTAGAGCCTGATCCTGTAGAGCCTGTAGAGCCTGGTCCTGATTAGGCTGTAGAGGCTGTAGAGGCTGTAGAGCCTGTAGAGCCTGTAGAGCCTGTAGAGCCTGTAGAGCCTGTAGAGGCTGTAGAGCCTGATCCTGATAGAGCCTGTAGAGCCTGTAGAGCCTGTAGAGCCTGTAGAGCCTGTAGAGCCTGTAGAGCCTGTAGAGCCTGTAGAGCCTGTAGAGCCTGTAGAGCCTGTAGAGCCTGTAGAGCCTGTAGAGCCTGATCCTGATATAGGCTGTAGAGCCTGTAGAACCTGTAGGCGCCGTAGATACAAATGCTTGAACAGTCCGACTAAAAGGGTATAGCTTCCATATCACGGGGTTGATGTCTACCAGTACAGTATAGCCGAGTATGGTCTTCATGTCTATGGTGGCTTGTACGACAGAGAGCTTCAAAGTATCCCCCTTCTCCCCCTCAATCCCCGTGCCATGCAAGTATAGTGTTTACAAGAACCCCCTTATTACGGGGTAATGAGGGTGATGAGGGTGATGAGGGTGATGAGGGTGATGGGAAACAGTAATATGTGATATGTGATAGGTGATCGGGGTGTTACGGTGGGTTGTACGACTCAGACGTGCAGACAGCCCCCTCGCCCCCTTTGTCACGGGATTTACGGTTGTCCATCCACTACAGAGATGCACTTCCCCATGCTGTGTGCTGTGCCAAACGCTCTCAGATAAGTGACAGGAAGTACTATGGACTTCAACTGCCACCAACATTCTCCCACACTATCAAGTAGACAGTACTTACCACCAACCAATAGGCTCCGTTCCAGCCGCATAACATCAACCCAGCTTACTCTACTCTACCCTGCCAAAAGTAACATGGCAGTGCTCCATCCTCACCACCGAAGAGAAGACAACAGATGAGGCATACACGCTCGAGTATATTTACTGTCGGCCGCGTCCATGAAAGGCTGAGCTGGGCCATCGCCATCGCCATCACCATCGTTGCTACTCCAACACGGATGACACGACAGACAGCCAACCAATGCCCAACTCAGGGGCCCTATAACCCCAATAATGACTCTATTTAATGCCCCTCAAGATGAGGGCTATAGCGAGGCTCCTCTGGGCACACACGTGTCGGCGAGAAGCTCGGGGCGCATGGATCCAGCGATAGCCTCGTGGTATTCGTCGTTGGACGTCGATGACCGCATCAGTAGGAGATCCAACACGTCTGCTACTCACTACCTCACTAACGCGTGTCCCTCTAGGCCTTGCGATGACCATTATGGCCGACCTACCAACATCTGCCGTATACGATATAGTTAATTCCATGGGCCCTTTGTTACACGTCAACTTTTTGGACAGACTCCCCCCCGAAGTTTGCTTGAAGATTCTGGGATTCCTCGATCCGTTGTCAGTGCTGCAGATGGCTCAAACGTCGCGTGGTTCGTTGCCACTGTCCATGGACTGGACTCTATGGCAACAACTATACTACAGGGAAGGCTGGCGTACGAACCAAATCGAGCTTCAGAGCTTCGGGAAAGAGCTGATGAACGAATCGCTCGAGACCAGATCGGGATTCCGGTCACAGGGAGGGGTGGTGCGCAAACAGTCTCCCTCCCATGACAGGGTGCCGCCACGGAAACAATTAAAACTTACAGAGAATAATAATAGGCCAGAGTTTTATGTTAAGGACCAGGACGATGATTTAGAGATGGCTGACGTTGGGCCAAGATCTCCCCCTGAGCATAAGTCCATATTTGGGAACCCAGCGCCACAGGTATCACGAAACTGGACCTCAGAAAGGGCTTATGCCTCAGAACATCCAGCTACTGCACACAGGGCTCCACGGGAAAGTTTAGCACCACAACCCATAATGCGGCGGCAGTCAAACCGGTCGACGAAGCCAGCACCCACGGATGTTTCAAGCATGTCGTCTCTGGTGGTGTTAGACCGACGGGAGAGCAAACGAAAACTCAACTGGCACTATCTTTACGCTCAGCGGAGAAGACTAGAGGCCAATTGGGAAGCCGAAAAATATGTTAACTTTCAACTGCCACACCCTGATCATCCAGAGGAGGCACACAAAGAGTGTATTTATACCATCCAACACAGCGGCAAATATCTCGTGAGCGGAAGCAGGGACAGGACCCTTCGGATTTGGAATTTAGACACGAAAAGACTCGTTATGCCTCCTCTCCAAGGCCACCAAGGCTCGGTCCTATGCTTGCAATTCGATCCTGATCCATCCGAAGATATTATCGTTTCAGGGAGTAGCGACTCAACTGTGAGGATATGGCAATTCTCTACGGGCAGGATGCTTCAAGTTTTGGAGAAGGCACACCCAGAGCCAGTTCTGAACGTCCGATTTGACCGTAGAATACTCGCCACATGCTCCAAGGACAAGACCGTCAAAATATTTAACCGCAGACCGATGCACCCTGGCGAGCTAGGATACCCTGGCGAGCATCAGGGCATTCAACCTGCGGCTATAGTATTAAATAATTACGGCTATAATCCTTCGCCACGCGAGACCCTTCCTATACTGCCTCCTTTTACGCAGATTGGGTGTCTAGAAGGCCACGGTGCTGCTGTCAATGCGATCCAAATATATAAGAACGAGATAGTCTCGGCATCTGGTGACCGTAACGTCAAGGTCTGGGACTGGCCGCTTCAGACTTGCATTCGCACGCTCGTGGGGCATTTAAAGGGCATTGCCTGTGTGCAATACGATGGCCGTCGCATCGTAAGCGGCAGCAGCGACCATGAAGTCAAGGTGTTTGACAAACAGACAGGCCTTGAGGTTGCAAGCCTAAGAGGGCACACCCATCTTGTTCGAACTGTTCAAGCTGGGTTTGGAGACTTACCGGGGAGTGAAGAAGAGGACCAAGCTGCAGCCAAGAATGTAGACAGTGACTATTTCAAGGCAGTAGATAGCGGTGACATTCCCCGCAACCTACCCAAGACGCAAAAACGAAACGCAGGGTCGAGCAGGCCCCAAGATATCATGGCATATGGAGCCAAGTTGCCTCCGGGCGGAGGGGGCGGTCGATACGGCCGCATAGTTTCTGGATCTTATGACGAGAGCATTATTATTTGGCGCCGAGACAAGGAAGGTGTTTGGAAGGCGAAGCATACCTTCCGCCAAGTCGACGCCGCCCGATCCGCCCTGACCAATTTCGAGGCAGGCCGTCCCCCACCGCCAAGCCTTCCAGCACAGAGTGCCGCCTATTTCCACGCGCTAATCGACCTCGTCGTTCCCCTCGGCGCCAATGTTCTTCGCCTGGCCATCCATGAGCACCCCCAAATCATATGGTCCAGCCGCCTAGGATCGGCTATCATGGCTGAGCCTGTCGAAACCCGACGACACCAGTTACGTGCGGTCCTGGATCATGCGATGCACCGGCACACGGGTTTATCTTCGTCGGATAACCACAGTCTTGCAACTCGTGGGATGGCGCCAGCACAGGACGCGCCTGAAGGTTCAACGCGGCCGCAATCGTCGGCTGCGCAGTCGCAAACTATGGCACAGCAACAAACAACTAGCATCCCGCAAACAAACAATGAATCCCCAATCCATCACACCCAATCCGCACCACCACGAATCCCGCAACCCCAAGCATCCTCGGCACCGCCACTAGATACACAAGCCACCATCCAGGCAGTTGCACAGGCCCAAGCCACCGCACAAGCCCAGGCCCAAGCACTCCTCCACGCGCAAGCGCAGACGCAAGGCCAAGCCCATCAATCTGCAGCTGCGGCGCCTGCGAACCCGGGGGCGAACATGGCGCGGGTGTTTAAGCTGCAGTTTGATGCGAGGAGGATTATCTGCTGTAGCCAGACGCCGATTATTATTGGGTGGGACTTTGCGAATGGGGATACGAAGATTGAGGAGGCGAGTCGGTTCTTTGGGGCGGTGGAGTAATGGGGAGGTTTAAATGGGGGGGGGTTTAAATGGGAGTTTTGCTTTTGGGGTGGAGACAGAATGGGGGTTGTAGGACTCAAGGGAAAAGAGGGGGGGTTACATTTTCTCGGCAAGCGGGCGTGTGTGTTTGTGTGTTGGCGCTGTTCATCTTCTTCTTTTTTGAATTATGCGGGAAGCGCGGTGTTGGTATTTTTGTTTTGCCTTATGATCAACGCCTGTGGTATGGATTATAAACGTATATATAGAATAACGAAGTCGAATATTCCTCAAGGCTTTCGAGTCTCAACACGGATTTGGAATAAGTGATCTTCCTTCGTCTTCAATCAGATAGATGCCACGAAGGATGGCAGCTATGATGTCAATTGTCGACAGGCCTGTCGTTGGCTTGCGCGGGGCAGCAAAAGTGAAGCTCGGGATATTCAGGGATTGTGTGGTGCGATGTTTACAGGCTCGATGCGCGCGAATTGGCGCTAGTTGCGCGAAAAGTGCGCAGATTCCTAAAATTGAAGCTCAGGCAGGATATTCACAGAAATACGCAGGTTCTCAAAAGGGGAGCTCAAGATATTCAAGAATTGTGTGGTGATGATTGATATATCTAGAAGCTCGATGCGATCAATCTCGCGCAGATTGGCGCTAAATGCGCCAGAGGTGTGCAAATTTAGAAAGTGAAGCTCATAATCTGGGCTCTTAGTGGCCCCTCTCTTCGCCCTCGGCATATGTCAGGCTTCGGTAATAGGGGCAGATGAACAGCCGCCCTCGGAGAGGTTGACGAAGATTCCTCCTTCCTTGGCCAGGATTTTTCTTTTTCGTTTCTTATCACTGTTTTCCAAGTTTTGGCACGGAGCGGCTGAAGATGGGTTTTGTGAATAGCTTCATACATCTCACGTTCCCCCTCCTGTGTCGTTGCGCTATGCTCATCATCAGTTCCTATTCTCTACTACTTTGTCAATATGGCATGATCATCCCTATTTCCGTGATTCTCAGTCACAAACCGTTATTTTCAATACGCCCTTTTCTTCAACACCGTCATTATCCTCACAACCCGCTGTGAACCGGCCGAGTCGCCAAAGCCGCCGAATCGGCACAGGTGATTCACTCACCCGCTGGCGCTGGCTTCGTTATATCGGTCTTCATTTTCGTCTTTGCTTCCTCTCCTTCTTTCAACCTACGCCTCAACATATCGAACATATACGACTTCTATTCCTCCAGAGCGTATTCATCCACCCGGGCTGGCCCCATCATTCGAGCTGATCTTTCATAACATTCACACCACGACCACTATCACGAGTTGCCACGAGCGTATTTGGATTTCAACAGACAGATACTTATTCATTTATCGTTACAGATTCATGCTGGGTCGTGGTATCCTTTCTTACATTCATTATTTGTGAGAGCGCTTGCTTCGACGCATTTTTTATTCAAAGAGTCAAAGTCTGGTTCTATTCCGTTCAAGGAAGATATTGAAAGAATCACTCGAGCGGGCCAAACCACCAGGAAGTTCTGATACTGTTATCAAAGATGGTTGGCACGCAGAAGTGGTCGATGGAGGAGATTCTTTGGGTGATTACGATGGTCAAACAAGGGTTGAAAGACGAAGAGATATATGAGAAATTCTGTGGGATATTCAAGAACGCAAGACATGTCAGAGGAGCAAGCAGTATCAAGTACTGCAGGACTGGATTTATGAAACAGGAAGAGTAGGTTCTCGTTTCTGTTCCTTGGCGATGCTCGTTCTGGTCCTGCTGTGAATGGATACTGACAGCCCATTTGATAGGTACTCTCAGGAGAAGTACTGGGAGGATTCCCCCGGGAAGATAGGATTCGTCCTTGGCCGCTATGACGCTGGCGTCTATAACGGCCACCAGGTCGTGGCTGATGTAATGCACCATTTCCCAGCCCATATCTGGGTCCCGCATGTCAAGCCAACGGCCAGGTGCATTGATTTTGTCATAACGAAGTACAGGAAGCTTCAAAACAGGCAAGTGATGTGATCATTCTTCTTCAACAAGGTCATCAATTAACGTGAGAATGCTAGATTCTCTGGCTATACTCGAGAAAATCCTCTCGTTGAGCCTGTCCTCTGTCTCACCAAAGACGGGGTATCACCCGGGGAGATCTTCAGGACCGCAAACGAGAATGGAATTAGCCTTGATGATATATACTATATCATGGCCAGGTTTTGGATGGAAGTGAATCCACGGTTGGTCCCCCCACATCTGTAGAAGCATGGTGTCTGACTGTCGTATAGCCCAACTGCTCTGGACAACTCAACAGCTGGCGCAAGCACAAGCCAAGCTGCTCCAGCAAATGGCAAAGCAAGGCCACTCATTTTTGAGCTACCTCCACCGGACTCGAACAAGAAATCCACAGCTCATATGTCTCAGCACAACACTCATCGTTCCTCCTCCGACAGAAATTCACATTTGCCTCCTCACGATCACGGATATGAGTACTTCAACGGGGCGGGGCATCAGGTGGCATATCCTGGGGTGCAAACGGATTTGGAAACGTCTTTGTTGAATTCCGGATACCCACAGCAGATATCATCTGGGGCATCGTCTCAGGCACAACTACATGATCTCCAACGCCTTCCTCGGCCAGGACTCTTTCAGCCGTCACAACAGCATGATATGAGATTCCAGTATCCACACATACCCCAAGATTGCCAACTGCAGCTCCCGATGGCACCACAGCGCTTTGAGCAGCGGAATCTTTGGGGATACGCCGGAGAGTACCCAAGTCCAACTATTCAACAAAACATACCTGGGCACTTCAATCAGCAAAATTGGGGCTATGATTCTACCTTTGGAGGGCAACAGATAGTACCAGAACATCCTCAAAGTGGTTTCGGGGGCTATCAACAGCCTCCTGGTCATCTTGGCCAGCGGAACTATGGCAGCTTGTCACAACCAGGGCAGTTCTCATACCAGGCTCTGCCAGGTCATAACCTATCGCAAGCCTTCTATCAGCACCCTCAGGTTCTTACTCAAGGACGCCAGCGGCCTGATATTCCAGTTACAGGCTATGAGAATATTGACCCTGCTTTACTGGGAATGGACACAACCCAAGTGTCACGCCCGGATATCGGCATCACGACCCTCTCCCAGCCTCTTTTGACCCCGCGAATTGCTCCTCGGGATTTTCTGCATCCCTTTGCCTATTCAGGGATCCAGAGCGGTCAAGACGTGTCTCCGCTAACAATTGAAAATCCACAGTTTCTGGTTACTCTACCACCAACACCGGAGGTGGCGCATGATGGAGTTGAGCACAGAGGACAGTCAACGATACCCGACCCTTTTGCTCAGAGATCAGTGCTGACGGAACAGGTTCAATTGGCACTTGGGACTGAGTTGCATCATTCCAGTGGAACGAGCGGTTTTGATCAGGATACTTTTGATCAAACTCTCACGTTGTCAAGTGAAACTAATGATGCTACCTTTGGACATGAAAACTCAAGTGAGTCTATACATTCCGTGTTGGGTATCCCGAGTCAGCAGGGAAATCAGAAAGGGGATGGAGAAGGTTCAATTTCTGAGCAGGCAGGCCAAAACTTCTTCCAAAGCCCAAACTCCATTCTTCATACTACAGTTGAAGAAACGGTTGCGGGCACCCCCAACACTAACCAAGAACCGCTTGCCGATGTTCAACACATGGAATTGGACATTTTTGACGAGGTTGCCAAATCTGGGGAGCTTTTCGAATTGTTCCCGGATCTTCAGTATCAAAATCTTCGGGGGTGTAACTTCAATTACGATGGGTCTATGATTGGAAGTGGTGTTATTGACACTTTCGAAAATGACTCGTCAAAAAACAGCCTTGAGGCAAATGGTCTACAGGATAAATGGCCTTGTGATAACAAATCTTCGTTGGAAGCCATGGATGTCTTGGGCAGGAATCTGGAAACAGAGATGGCTGGCCCATTCCTTACCCAAAACTCCTCTGGGTACAACAATGATTCCGGTGGAATTCAGAGTAGCGACCCTGGAGCGTTTGAAGACGATTGGGCACCGGAAGGGACTTGTTGTGCCCATCATCGAAATTTCGAGTGTTACTTTGAGGTTCCGGATTCGGACGGTGAGAGTGCTACTGTTTCAAACTTTGAAGCTGGTGTGGATTTTTCTTTTTACACTTGATTTCTGTTGAGGTCAGGCACGGAGTTTGAACAAGTGAATGGATTACGCAAAGCGGAACGTGTTTTATACCCAGTTACTGCGATGGTTTTAAATTCAAACGGGCTAGGTGTTATTTTGCGTTCCTTTTACCTTTATATGTATTCCAAATATGACCAGAATAGGTGCTGAATTTATTTTGGATAAACTTTCTCTCATTTACTTGTTGCGAAATGTGGATAAACTTTCTCTCATTTACTTGTTGCGAAATGTGGATAAACTTTCTCTCATTTACTTGTTGCGAAATCTGCACCACTGAATCCAATAGTTGACTGGGATTCAGTTACAGCTATACTGTGAAGAGAACCAGTGGATGGCCTCACTACAACGTCGCTCGCATTCACTTCGAGGTCCAGCATATATGCTATCATTTTCTCTCCTCTACGAGTTTTACATCCCTCATCTGCATCGACTGCCTCTAACGGCGGCAAAGAAAAATACACAATCTACTACAACACAAACCCGGCCCAAGATGTCCCAACTAACCCCCCAAACCCACACCCACTGCTCCGCCTGCGAAGCCACTGCCGCACAGTGGACCCGAGTAAACGCCTGCACCCATTCCAACCTCGGGTTGAGCTCCCCAGGCAAACCATACCCCATCCCCCCGACCTTAGGCACAGAGAGCCATCCCTACGCGCGACAGATCGGAGAAACCCAGTTCATGACTGCTCCCGAACCAGAGGTTCAGGTCACACAGAACAAAGTCTGGATACAGCCCGAGTACGACGTCGTGGTAAAGAAGGATGTCGACATGGATTATATCAAGGAGTTGATTGCCAATATTGTCCTTCCTGGTTCGAAATCAGAGGATGAAGGTCCAATGCCTCCAAGACCTACTATTCCGACGCTGTCGGGTGTGCCTCCGAATTATTGCGTCTTGAATTTGAAAGTGGAAGATGCTATTCCACCCCCGAGACCGAATGTGCCGGGTAGGCCTCCGAGGAAAAGCTTTTCTGGTGTGGAAATGGTGGATGCTATTCCACCTCCAAGGCCGTATGTGCCAACGCCGCCATATGAACTTCTTTCTGGCTTTCAAACCGAGGATGCTTTTCCAACTCCAAGGCCGAATGTGCCGTTGCCGCCGGATGCGCCTCCGAACCAAGGCCTCTCTGGTTTCCAACCCGAGGATGCTTTTCCACCTCCAAGGCCTTATGTCCCGTTACCACCGGATGCGCCTCCGAATCAGTGATTTGGGTCTTGGACTGGGTTGTTGTATAATAGTGGAGGTCTTGGTGTTGATGCCGGTGCCGTTTGCAGAAGTTCGGGGGTTGCTGGGCTCTGTTGCGATGGTTTAAGTCTTTTCGGTCTTCTGGACAGATGTATAATAGGAATATGACTAGCAAATATAACGTTGATTTATCATATGCAGCCAACCATGCTCGTGCCGTCTATGTCTATAATCTATCATCCACAATCTATACTCCCGCCCCCTTCCTCTTCCAAATCCTCCACCAACAATGCACCCTAACCCTCTCCCCATTAACTTCCCAATCATCAAACCCCATCTCCTCCCCCTCCCTTACAATCTCAAACCCCCTCCCCCCCAACTCCCCCTTCAACACCTCCCCAAACCCCCTCGTCGTCTCATCCCTCAACGGAAACCCCACCATCGCTCTCGACCCCTCTCCACGGCTCAACCTTCCATCAATGGCCGCCGCAAGCCAAACAGGATGTTCAGGCTCATACAACGGATCCGCTGCAATTACAAGATCATACTCCTGACCCGGATTCATACACGACCAGTCCAGTATGTCGGTTTTAGCACTACCCCCGTGCTCACCAATGGCCCCCTCATTAGCCACAACATTCCTCTCAAGATTCGGCACAATAGCAGGTAAATCCGTCATCACCACCTCCGTCCCCCACAGCGCCGCGGCTGCAAGCCCGAGAAGTCCCGTCCCAGCCCCTAGCTCAAGGACAGACGGGACCGGTTGGTTGGGGGTGAAGAGGTGAGGGAGGTGGGAGGGGATGTGAGGGAGCACTTTCTGGGCAAGGATTAATGCTGTGCCCCATGTTTTGAAACCGATGTTGTCGTTTGTCATTGTTGGCTCGTGGATGGAGAGGGTGGTGGGGGGGGGGTGGGGATGCTGAAGGTGCGGGTTTGGGCGGGCATTCCTGGGAGGCGTTAGGTTTCTTCCGGTTCGGGGGGGGGGTACCCCTGAGTTTTCACGTGATGCTGATGTTGCGGCTTTTGTGGTAGAGCTTGTTGCCAGATCAAATAGGGGGGGTTGGAGGCATGCTTACCATTACGGCCGGATCGCTCGCTCAGTCTGATGCTAGCTTGTTCCCAAACCTCAACTTGCTCGTCGTCGGTTAGCCACGTGAGGGGGCTTGATACGATCTTGGTTAGGTACGATGCGATGGCGTTTTTGTCCTCTCTTGGTTGGTCATGGTCGGCATCGCTTTCATCCCAGGATATTGGCTTTGGCTTGAGTGAGATGAGGGCCGAGAGTAGAGCTAAGCTGGACGGCTTGGTGTATAGCTGCGGTAGGTCAAAGACTGGCGGGTATTAGTGTGTATGTCTTGTATAATTTTGTGGGACTGAAGAAGACAAATATTACCATTTATAGGCTCGCCATTTTGGCGACTAGGTTCTATCTCTCCCATGAGCATGTTCGACCTCTATGTTCCTCACAAATATATTTCTTGCCGTTTTATTTATTTTATATTTGCGGAAAAAGGGCAATAAATCAGGTGATCACGATGAGGAAGGGATGACGGTAGAAATGGTATAGAAGCCAGGCATAAATATACAGACTACCACCACTAAAGGAGCAGTAATATTTTGAAGAATCGCCGAGCCATTCGTGATACGTAGACGTCGATGTACGGTACGAATATTAGTCTTGTCAATTTATCAAATTTGCTGTTCCCCATTAAAAAAGCGCGGATTAAAATTAATCCGACCCCAGCATTAGGTTCCGAGCGATGACAGGGCGGTTGCACCACCCAGCTCATTCGATGACAGACATCCTGAAATCAAGCAACTATTAAATGCTGTATAGCAAGTTGGATGCAGGATGAGTGGAGTTGTTATATTTGCTATGTTTGTAGATAACGATATCTTGTGAGGATGATTCTTGGAATATTCTATGCTAGATTCCTCCCGCAGGAAGGTAAGCCATCACGCTTTCATTGCGAGTTCCAATCATGCATATTTCATACATAGAAGAATGTTTCCCATATGGTTACACCTTGTTTTTGAATCGGGATACGAGGGGAAGTGTTAATATCACCACCACCGCACTCACCGAGACTCTCAATCAGACCAGAAACCACCACTAACACGTGCCCAGGAATCAAAATCGTCCACCAAAAACCCCCCGGCTGCATCGTCCCCGAACCCGGCTACGAGACCGCGCAACTCCTCCACTTCGACGCCATCACCGACTTCGTGATCCCGCGCCAATCCTTCTGCAACCGCTACATCACCGGGCGCGACCCCAGCGGTCACTACCGCATCCTCGGCTTCCCCGTGTGCCTCCATAATGAGAAATACGCGCGCAACGAATTCATCTTCAACTTCGGCATCGTCATATCCACCGACCATGATACCGCGACCTACGAGCCGGTGATCCGGCGGCTGGCGACGATGTTTACGGAGATGGAGGTGCAGACGCAGTTTTTGAGCCAGGAGGGCGTGGCGGACCATGTGCAGAGGAGTATTGGGGGGTTGCTGGAGATTATTCGAGAGGATCTGAATAACTACAATGAGTGCATGATTCCGGTCGACAAGTCGAATACGATTAACATGAAGCTGTTCCCCGTGCAGTGCGATCCGCCACCCGTGAAGTCGTGGCACGTACCCATCGCTAAGATCCGGTTCGACGAGATCGTGGATGATAGATGGGACTTGACGATGCGGAAGGTGATCCCTCTCATCGACGGGGTGCGCGACGTGCGACGCATCGCAGCGACGGCGGATGTATCCCTCGAGCTGACGAAATTGACGCTGAGGCATCTGCTGTACTACAAGACGATCATGCTGGTGGATA
This sequence comes from Pseudogymnoascus destructans, assembly GCF_001641265.1. Lineage (NCBI taxonomy): Eukaryota > Fungi > Ascomycota > Leotiomycetes > Thelebolales > Thelebolaceae > Pseudogymnoascus > Pseudogymnoascus destructans. Next base: position 394,160 of record NW_020167520.1, read on the forward strand.
TGTTCTTCTTCAACAACATCTACGCCGTGACGCCGCTGATACGCGATTTCGTGAATAATGTCGATAAAATGCAAGATGAGTGCGCGGCATACGTGCTTGCGCAGCGGCCCAAGGCCGTGGGATACCAGTTGTGTCGGTTACTCGGGACGTTTGGGCAGGGTCGCACGATCAGGGAGTGGCTGCGTCTGCATATTGATGATGGGCAGGTGGCGGTGGATGGGCTTGATGTGCGGCGTCTGGTGCAGTTTGGGGTTATCAAGAGCTTGCTGAGGCGCGTGCATAAGTTTCCTGTGTCGGCGGCGTATGTGGCTGAGTTGGCGGAGGGGAAGGGGGTGGAGAAGGGGAAGGGGCGGGGGCAGGGGGAGGAGGACGGGGAGGCGCTGGAGAAGTATACGGATGGGAGACATCATTTTGATCAGATTATTACGGAGGTTAATTTGGGGGAGGCTGAGATTATGCGGGGGCTGAGCAGGTTGTCGGCGGGGGATGTTCAGATTGTGTATAGGTGAGCGTGGGTGTTGGATGGGGATTGTGTATGGGTTAGCATGGTTGATGGGCTCTTGGTATTGTCAAGTCTGCCATACAATTAGCCGGTCTCGAAGAAGACATGAACTTACATTGAAGTTGCCACACAAGGGCTTAGGACGAACTGAAGGTTACTAAGTGGTTTGAGAAATACTTCTGATTTATATGGGATTGAAATATACAGCCGGAGTCACTTTGGAATATAGACGAAACTGGCTTTCGAATTAGAATTCCTAGAGGTAAGAGAGTTATAGTACCACAAGCAGCAAAGGAGCTATATACTCTAAGCCCTGAGAATCATACGTCTATTATAGTAATAGAGACAGTATCTATAGCTAGAAAAGTGATTCCACCTGTACTTATCATTCCGGGCAAAGTTCATATGGATTTGTGGTACCCTAAGAACATAAGAGTAGTGGGCTGATACTACTCTCCGAACCTGGCTATTCGAACAGTGAGCTTGCCTTACGGTGGCTACAGCATTTTGCAGAGCATACTGCTTAGTACGATGATGGGAGTGGGAATCATCTTATTCGCCTTTCCTAGCCATCTTACACACGTTTTATAGCCATTAGACGTGGGATTATTCCAGCCATATAAGCACTAGTACCGAGAGGCTGTGCTTCATGCCATACGGAACATGGACGTTACGTACGACCTACCCTCGTTTATGAGAGATCTCACCAAAATCCGGGCCTAGACTTTTAAGGAGTCTAGTATTACTTTAGCTTTCCGGAAAGCTGGAATCTAGCCCATAAGCCGTAATACAGCACTTGAAAAGCTCCATACGTACTCACAGCCTACGCCTACATCTACACAGCCTACACCTACCCTACTAATACGGCCTATTACCCCTAAACCCTCTACTTTTCAGGGGGGTAAAGAGGGGCTATATCGCTAGAAAGACCGGATTCCGGAGGCCTAGAGCAGCCCCTTAAGAGAGAGCTACCAGAACTTTACTTACTAGCACCGAAGACCAGCTCCAAGAGCTAGACCTAGTATCCCTCTGGCGCTAGGTGGAGGAATCGAAGAAGCGGGCAAGCCGAAGCCAGACCCGCCTTTAGTATAGGGGCGAGCTCGTTGCTGCCGAAGCTCACGAGCTTCAGGCCCGTAAAGCCGAGCTTCTGGCTTAGAAGCTCAAAGCCAAAGAAGCCTAGAAACAGCGCTAGGCCAGAAACCGAGCCTAGAAGCAGCTTTGCTAGGCTGGAATTGAGGCCTAGAAGGAAGAGCGCCTACGGAAGAAGGCAGTGGCCCAATTCCGTAAGGAAGGCCTCCTAACCCCTCCTAAGTTTGAGGAGCCAATTCGGGACCTAGAAGCCCCCGAAAGCGAGTGCGAAAGCGAGTATGAAAGCTGTGAGAGCGAGGGTGGGAGTGGGAGTGGGAGTGGGAGTGGGAGTGGGAGTGGGAGTGGGAGTGGGAGTGGGAGTGGGAATGAGGAAGTGATAATTTCGTAAAATGGAATATTTAGGTAGCTTTACATACAAATTACTATGGTGGGGTACTTCCGATCGCAAATTTTTGAGTTGCCGCAACTCGCTTCCTCTCACCTGAAGTGCCGCAACTCGCTTACTCCAACCTTGAGCTTCGCTCAAGGTTGGTCACGACGATTATTACTAATCTATACACTAACTATATACAGTAATTAAAGCTGGCCACGGCTGAACAGATATCTGTCAGCCATAACCAGCTTTTGATTGCCAAAAGCACACGATTCTTTGTCGTCTAGAACAGGGGGTAGTAGGGGGGCGGCAGAGTTAAATTACCAGCAGGCATTGGTCAAGCCGAGGGTCGTCTGAACTGACGATACTTTCGTCCCCTCCTCCGGCCGGCGGTTTTGTTGTATGGACAGATGCGGGTGGCTAATACTATTTGTTGGTGGGTAATATGGAAATCAATACCTCGCCGCCGACCTGCATTAGCGTCGTCATAGTCCCCGTCGTGGTCATCGTTCTGGCCACATTTTACACGCGAAGGATGGGTGGATGGGTGGATGGGTGGATGGGTGGATGGGGATAATGGGGATACGGGGATAGTAAAAAACCCTCATCATCCCCCTCTTTTTACTCCATGATTGGCCTATCTTGCCCCTTCTTCATCCTAGACGACTCCTTCCCACTCTTCCCATTCACAAGGCGCATGTTGGCCCTGCATTCAGCTCCACCGACTGTTATAAACTTGTACCTGCATACTTCAAGATAACCGCTTTGCTTTGGTCATATCACCACACCACTATTCCCGCAACCAACATCTCGCTCACCATCACCCATTCACTCAGCGAGCGGCTCCATGAATTCGTTCCATGCCTCCGTTTCGTCATCCTCGTCTGCGCCCCCCATGTAGGTTTGGTCACGATCTTCTGCTCATCTTCCCGTCTTTTCCCTTTCCTTTTCTCTTTCCCTCCTCCCTCTTTCTCTCTCTTTTCTCACCTCACCCACTTCCTTCACACCGTCCTCATTCCCACGCGGGATCGTCGATATACCTCGTTGCAGACTTTTGTTTGCGTCCTTTCGTTGAAAGTCAAGTCAACACCACGCTCTTTTGCACCGGCCTAGGCATATCACAATCTTTAAACCCCTTCGCTGCTTTATATATTTATCATGGGTATCTCCAAGACCTTTGCGGCCGTTGCCGCCCTCTCAGCCGTGGCGAGTGCCACCGGCTCCTCTGCAAGAAGCGCCGTGGCCACATACTGGGTACGTCTACCGAAAGAACGGCACTGACGCGGAGATGCTGATGATAGAATAGGGCCAATCTGGCGGATCTCTTCGCAGCTACTGTGACACTGCTGATACGGATTACATTCCCCTCGGCTTCATCAACTACTTCCCGGAGCAGGGGAACGGATGGCCAGGTTCCAACTACGCCAGTTCATGCTGGGCCTCGACATACACCGCCCCGGGCTACAACGGCGTTGACAACCTTCTCCACAACCGCCTCTTTAACCATTGCCCGGGTATAGCGCAGGATATCCAGTACTGCCAGTCTAAGGGAAAGAAGATGCTTCTGTCCCTCGGTGGCGGACCTAACACCTACTCCCTAACTGGTAAGGAGGATGGAGAGTCCTTCGCCGATTTCTTATGGGCAGCCTACGGCCCAAGCACCGATGAGTGGACTGGCCCCCGTCCCTTTGATCCTCTCCCAGGTACCGAGGGCGAGGGCATCGCGACAGTTGTCGATGGATTTGACTTTGATATCGAGCACCCAGACACCGGTAAGATTAATATTTCTAAATTCAGGTATGCCTGTCGCTAAACCTGTTAGATAAATCCGCTGGATATATCGCCATGATCAACAGGCTCCGTAACTACTTCCCAGAGGGCAGCAACTACCTCATTACTGGTGCGCCTCAGTGCGTCGTCAACGACGCGAACATGGATTTGATGATCCAGGGCGCCAAGTTCGACATCATCTGGGTTCAGTTCTACAACACCGATGGTTGCGCTGCTAGAGACTGGGTTAAACTGAACCCTAACTACGAGAAGACCGGTGTTGAGACTACTGTCCCCAAAGACTACCCCTTCGGCGGTTTCTCCTACGACGCGTGGTTGAAGCGTCTCCAGGCCCCTGGCTCCAAGAGCAAGAACGCCAAACTTTCCATTGGTGTTTTGGGAACGTCAAACACGGATCGGACTGTTTCTATTGACTACTACCTGTCGTCGGCCCAGCTTAAGCCGCTGATCGACGAGTATTACTGCCACGATAACTTTGGCGGGTTCATGATCTGGGACGCCGTCTCTGCTGGCAACAACAAGGACGCGAACGGGGTTACTTACCAAGCTCAGATCAAGAACCTCCTGCTTGCCAGAGAGGCCAAGGGATGCGCAAAGCCCACTTCAACTGTCAGCTCCACCACAGCCAAGTCGACCTCGACCTCGAGCACCAAGGCTCCTGTCACCACCTCCACCGACGAGCCAATCACTACTGGCCCGCTCACCACCGGCCCATCCACCACTGCCGTGCCTACCTCGACAGGCCACTGGGGTAACAACACCATCAGTGACTCCCCAACCCTCACCTCCACCATCCTCCGCACCACCGTCTACACCGTGACCAGTTGTGCCCCAACCGTCACCAACTGCCCCCTCGGCCACCTTACCACCGCCACCCTCACCGACTACACCACCTGGTGCCCCGGCAACCCCACCATCACCTCCGCCCCAACCACCACCGGCGCTGCCAAGCCCACCAAGTCCGGAAAGGCCAGCACCGTCTACACAACCATCATCCACACTATCACCGCTTGCCCGCCTAGCGTGACGAACTGCCCCGCCAATGAGAAGACTACCAGCGTCGCTACGGAGACGAAGGCGCTCTACACTACGATTTGTGACGAGGAGACGACTCTTCAGACCGCTCCTGTCGCGACTGGCGGCATCAAGGCCGTTGGCACTGGAAGCGCGGTGATCCCCCAGGCTCCGTTCGTTGGTAGCACTGGTCGCGTCGGTGGCAGCGTCTTTGCGGCGGCTGTTGTGGGTGTGTTGGCGCTGCTGATGTAAAATGTGTGTGAGGATGGGATCTGGATATTCGGTTCTATGTTTTAAGGACATATAGTGACAATATATATATATATTTTTTTGGAGATAATGTTTGTTGAAATCTGAGTTTAGCGGTGGGGAGGGGGTGAATGAAATGTATTGGATTGGACAGTGTTTATGTTTCTAGATGTTTTAGTAGGTGCAACGATGTACGGTTACGCTCGCGCTACATCCTACTAAGCCAAAAAGACTATAGTATTCCAGCTCGTTGAAATACGCGTAAACACACTATATATACACTCCGTAGCCTAGTGTCATTTATGGATCTAGCGAGACGCCTGTGAGTGGTTGTTTTGGTGTATTTATGCTGGTTTAGTTTTAAAATTTTACAGAGGAGACTTGAATGGAAGTGTTATGCTTGATGCTGAACGGTCTTTTATTGAATCACTCAATATCATCAGAGACGATCTCGAATTAATAACACAGCCGCCTGGCTTATCCTTGCAACTGGCGCTAATGCATGTGTAATTTAGAGTTATCACCCCTCCCCCTTGGCAGCGCTGCTCATTACCTGATTCGGGTTCTCGTATCGTATCGCATCGATGTTGATGGGTCGTTTAGTTGCATGCTCGCTCGCCTTCTTGGTATATTTCTATTTCTACAACCCCCCCCCCCTTTTCAATCCCTCCCCACCCAAGCCTGACTCCCAACCCTCACCCCCCTACCCTCCTCCTCCCTCAAATCCTGCTTCACCACACACCCCCCAAACCCGCCATGCGGACACACCCTCTCCCTCACAAGCTCCTTATCCCACGGCCCCCTCGGCCCATCCACCCACCTCCTCCACCACCACCACCGGCTCTGCCGCTCATCCCCGTCTTTATACTGTTTATCGCCCCAGCGCCCTCTGAACTCCATCGCGCCCACTGGATTGCCCTCTTCCCCGCCTATATCCCCGGCACCCGTGAACTCCGCGGTGACGGCGTCGTACGTATACCAGAACGCGTTTAGGCTGGGATCCCACAACGTCCCGTTGCACGAATAATCCGTCAGCAAAAGGTCAAACGGTAAATGCGTCCGGGGGAGTAACATATCATGTCTCCCTCCTCTCGCATAATTCGCATGCGTCTCCCTCGCCGCGTACCCCACCGGCCTTTTCCCGATCTTCTCAACAGCATCATAAGCGAATGCCTGCCCGCCGCCGTGCTGGGAGAACCAGATTGCCTCAGGCACACCGGAGTGGAAGCGGATCATGTTGTGTTCCCAGTCGCCGACGTGGTTGCCGAGGCGCTGGCCGAGGACCGTGGGACCGAGGTTGAAGGAGTAGAAGTAAGTGTAGAAGACGTCGACGACGGTGGGGGAGCGGGGGACAGCGATTATGGCTGCGGAGGTGGAGGAGGTGAGGCCCGTGTGGAAGGGTTTTGTGCCGGTTAGCCAGGGGAGGAGGGTGGTGACGTCGAGGTTGGAGGTGAGGTAGATGTTGAGCCCTTCATCGCCGAGGGCGTTGAGGAGCGAGAGGTTGGAGAGGGTGAGTGTTGTATTGAGGCGTCGGCCTGGCAAGTCGGTATTGCCTGTCAGCTCAGGGGACTGAAACCCTGAGCTATAGCCAGTAGTACGGCTTGCGCATATCTCTGGGAAATGGATTTATTGGCTCCATCCTGCTGAGCATGTGAGGGTAGTGGTGTGTGCCTGACCATGGCTCCCTTCAAAGGTGCCCTCAGCTCCTGTTGACTGGCTCACCGTCTTCGCCCAACCTCTTCACTTCCGTTCTGTCCATGACACCCGTGTCTAAGCGGACCTTGGCCACCTCTTCTGCGACCACAGCCTCCCAGGACTGAATCATGGGGTGTGAATCTACGACATCCTTCCATCCACCACCACTTTCTTGTACGTCGTATACCCAAATGCCGTCCTCACCCCAGTACTGCCTGCCAAAGACACCTTCAGTACGTAGATCACTGCGTGCCTTCACGACCAAAGCCTTCAGCCTCTCAGTCTCTGGTTGAGCTCCAGTGCCCATTCGGACTCCACCATCGTCCAGAGCTGGGCCACGCTTGGTGTCTGGTTTCGCAACTGCAGCCCAGATCCCCTCCAATGTCCCTAAAATTGAACCTATCCGCAAGCCCATAGTTGCGCCCAGTCCATATCCCTCGTCAAACCCTTCTTGAATTGTCGTGCCTTTCGCAGTCGTCATGCCGTCTCGGTATCCAGCAGTACTATGCGCAGACCGCAGTCGGGGAACCTCAGAGGGCTCATCATTGCGGGTAGATCGCATGGCATAGGACAGAGTGGGAGACGACGGGGCGGACCCGAAGACGTCGTCGAGGTTGTTTGCCTCATCCTGGCGAGTTGTTGGAGATGGTGGCGGGGAATGGCGGGGGCGAGAATAGGAGGGATGGAAGGAGTCGTCACGAAACATGGTGAGGCGGCTTGTTTTACAGCCAGGGAAGATATTCGGTGGAAGGGCCGTGCTATAGTATAGTGGTGTAAACACTGGGGGGCAGTCAAGTAGCTTACCAACAGCGGCAGAATAACACACCGCCTTCCATAAATAGTACCATGCCGTGGACCACACCCGCCGGCTTGGGTCCGTGGATCAACAATGTGCCGATGGTGAATGGTGGAGATCATCCCCCTCACACAACTACTTATTCCGTGCATCTCCAACGCAACGCCTACAACACTGCAATAACACTGCACACGGCACTCCGGTATGGTATCTTTTCTCCATATGTCCTATCCTATCCCTACTCTACTTGTGTCTATTACTCTGCACCCACCTCCTTCAGTCTTGGTTCTTTTCGGTCCTCTCTCGTCCTTTCTCTAGTACCTCTTTTCCTCTATTCAGGCAGAATCCCCGCGCGCCGCCGAGGACCAGAGGAAAAAGCAAACGTGTCCTGTAGATGCACCGAGCCCCCACATCACAAACCGATAGCAAGTGAGTACATCCTCCCTCCCAACACCCTGCGCGCCGCCTGTATCGGGGATACTAACAGGCAAACAAGGGACAAGTAATCAAATCGTGCAGACCATCCGTGCGACCGAACACCACAGAACCCCGCCGACCCGAACTCCTCACATTTTCTCGTCGCGGCCGCACACTCCTTCACTCTATCCGTCGCCCACGCCCTCGTATCCATCTGCGCGAATCGTAGAATGGATTCTGAATTGTCGAAGCAAAGCCTCTGGGTCCCTCGCCGGGCTTCCACCGCCTCCCCAATAGAGTCTCCCACCTCCCCCACCAGCGGTGCCCAAGCACAGCCACCAGTCCCAGAGCACACTGAGAGCGACGGCGAGTCTTCCCCGTTGTCCCCGTCGGACCCGACATCCACGGAACCACAGCAGCGGCAGCGCCGGGACTCGCGCGTCAAGAATACGGGGCGGCGCATCGCGCAGATCGTCAAATTGAAGCCCGAGTTTGTGGAACAGTACAAGGAGTACCACGCGAATGTGTGGCCCGAGGTGTTGAAGCAGATCAAGGAGTGCCAGATCCGTGACTGTGAGACCCCCCCGCTGTCCATACTGTCGGAGCAATTGCTAATGAGATGTAGATTCGATATTCCACGATCCCGGAACTGGAATACTCTTCGCTTCATTCCTGTATGTCGGCTACGGGTTCGCAGACGACATGGAGCGCATGCGCGATAATCCGAAGGTAAGGGAGTGGTGGGCGCTGACCGACGGGATGCAAGAGAGTCTCGTTGAAGGGGCGGTCTCGAGTGCCGACGGTGGGTGGTGGAGGGAGGTTGAGAGCGTGTTCTACGCTGCATGAGAGGAATGCTCGCAGATGATGCAATACTCAAGTACCAAGGGCAAGGTCACAGCAGCAAGAAGGTGGAGCGCAGATTGTGTGGTCTCTCCTAGAGTCTGACGATTGATCTAAGATAGCTGTCATGGTTGGGAGGGCCCGAGCTCTTATGTATGAGCGAGACAAATTCGCTGCTTGTGCATTCAGCCGAGGGGCTTTATAACATAAGAGTACTTCTGCAATTTATCGTACTATATCCCACCTATCTACCCTTCCACCAGTTCTTCAACCAGTCAGCTAGTCATAACTTCCCAAACAACCCCCCGAACAACCCCTGCCCTGTGCCGCCTCCCCCGGTCCCCTCACCATGCCGCCGAGCTTGCCGCTCAATCCACTCCCTCAACCACTGCTCATTACTCATATTCTTCACACCCGTCTCCCTCTCCACCACCTCCCCTCTATCGAAGACGACCAGCGTCGGAAGAGAGGAGATTATAAAATCCATGCCAAGGCTGCTCCCCATATTCTCTGGGGCGTCGAACTCAACCTCGACGAAGCCAACCTTGTTCGCAGGATCGGCCGGGCATGGCGGCGAGTCAGAGGATATGATCTGGTGGAGGATTGGCGATATGACCTTGCAGGGTGGGCAGTACCCTGCGGACCAGTATGTGATGAGGGGCGTACGGGACGAAGTTGACAGCAAGATAGTCTCGTGCAAGGCAGCGGGGTGGCGGATCCTGGGGAAGGGTGGAGGGTCAGCGGTATAGAGCAGAAAGTGGGGAGTGAACGGCGGGGAAGGGACCACTTACGGCGTGTAGATGCGGTTTTTGGACGAGTGGGGTGCGGACGAGGAGAACTGGCGAATGCTGCGGATGCATACTCGCACGGTGAAGGTGGTGGAGGGGAGTCTGATCGACATGATTGATGTTTGCATGCCGGGGCGCCCCGGTGAAGATGGTATCAATGGTAGGGTTTATATCACAATTCCAGTGGCATCTCACATGCAGGTGGGTGTGCAGACCTCGTCTTACCCCAAAACAGGTGCAGGCATGGATACGAAAGCCTAAGATGCGCCTCGTGCGTCATAGTTCGCGGAGCGGAATATCTTTAATTCGGGGCTCGGTGAAGACGGTGAGGCCGTTATTGACATAACGTTTCTATATCTAAGTTGCCGTCGGCGTGGGAAGATATATACCAACGCTGATCCCATGTACCGCTCACCGACAGTCGACATCATCCATCTATCTGCTCACTACCTCTCAACAACATCAAAGGCTCTTTTCTTCCCGTCCCATGAATACGACTCTATAGGGGATATCAACCACCCAGTCTCCCCCCGCCTTCTAGTTCTCCTACCCCCGTACCCGCGTTTGCCCCTGCAGCCCGCACCTATCCCCTTCCATGCAGCTTTGAGACACATAGATAGCTCTTAGCCAGCAACCCCCACCGACTATCAAGGTGTCATATGCCAGGGTAGCAGCAAACAGATAACATGGCATAAAGCCCTCGAGTCGACGTCTTTGCTCATATCATCATCGTTGCTCATAGCACTACCAAGCTACTCTGCCGCCGCTCGAGTTCTTAGCTACTTTTGCCCCCCCGCTTTGCGAAATCACTAGATATATTTACACCCTCGGCGCCTCTCATCTTCAGATATAACCTGTGCTGAGTTGTTCTTTGCCTTTTCTTTACCATGGAATCCTCTTTAGACTCCCAGGACGGGGAGAAGCCTCCACGCTCGCGGTGGCGCTCGTTCTTCAGGCGCAACGCAGGCACACCAGGATCGCAGCCTGACCAGGCCAACGGCGACAGAGAAAACCTGCCTTCGAAGTGGAGTATGGGCGTTCTCAACGATAGGGAAACCCATGAAGTGCCTGGTGTGTATATTACTTCAACTTTTCCCGTTCCTGCACATCGAGTCTATGTCCAACGTACTAATAAAAACGATAGGCTCCGTTCTCCTCCTTGCCAACCTCCGAAATGAACCTCTTGGCTTTCGAAATGCACCCGCTCGCACTTCGCACTCTTCTCTCCCTTCACAATACCCATCGCCATCACCAGCACCATCACGAAGGCAAGTTAGGAGGACCGTCTCCGATATTGCATCAAAGAAGAAGACGAGTGACGGCACCATCGTTCTCGAACCACAGCCCGAAGACTCAGATAATGACCCCCTGAACTGGCCAGCATGGCGCCGAGATAGTGCGCTTCTGTCGTTGGGCCTCTACTGCATGGTTGGTGGAGGAATGACATCTGTTCTTGCGGCTGGCTTCACAGACGTCGCCAAAACTTACGATGTGTCGGTACCACAGGTCGCTCTGACTACAGGCTTGTACATGATGGGCTTGGGAGTGGGCTCAGTCTTTGCAAGCCCAACGGCTATTCTGTACGGAAAGAGACCTGTATACCTGGTTGGCTGCGTCTTGTTCGTTGCCACCTCAGTCTGGTGTGCGGCATCTCCTAGCTACCCATCATTAGTAGCCGCGAGAGTGTTGCAGGGCATGTCGGTTAGCCCTGTAGAGTGTCTTCCCTCAGCTACTATTGCTGAGATTTTCTTTTTGCATGAGCGGGCGTACCGGATTGGCATTTATACCCTTTTGTTACTTGGTGGGAAGAACTTGGTGCCTTTGGTTAGTGCTGCCATCATCGAGGGACTGGGTTGGAGATGGGTTTTTTGGTACGTAATCCTAAGTTTGCAGAAGTTGATTTCGGTGCTGACTTCTTTAGGATTGTTGCCATGATTGTTGGCTTTTGCGGAGTACTTGTTTTCTTCTTCGTCCCAGAGACGTTCTGGGACCGCACGCCTCGCCCTCGAGGTCGCACGTTGTCGAGGCTCCCAAGCGTCGTCCAAATGTACCACAGCGTGGCTAGCACAAACAGGAAGAAAGCAAAGAGTGACGGCGATGGTTTGGATGAAGGGAAGAACGCGGCCTCTTCAGTTCCGCCCACTCCGAATGTCGGTGATGCGCCTAGAGGGCCTCACCGAAGGCCAGGATTAAACCGAAAGAAGACATCACTTCATGTTGGATTTTCTGTACCAAGCTCAAGGCATGAAGACGGACCACTTGATGGGGACTACTTTGGACTCCCGATGTCTACAATCACGGACCGCGATAATGTTGATACCCCAACTATATCTATTAATCAGGGTGAAGCAATGGAGACTCCTGTTCCGGCAGCGCGCCCACAAACTTCGCAAAGCGAATCCCAGGGTCAGGTCCGTGCAGTCACTGATCTATCCAGCAGGCCGATTAGGGAAAGGGCTGAAAGCCCTGGGGTGGCTCCCGGCGCTGACATGTCTGAGATTCCTTCTGACTTGGAAGCTGCCGTCGGAAAGCCACCTGGGCGGAACCCCAAGACTGGCGAAAAGTATACAACTGTCCTCAGAACTGCGCCCAAACGCTCTTTTATCCAGCAGCTGCGTCTGTACGAAGGCCGCTTGCACCAAGATAACTGGTTCCGTGTTGCTATCCGCCCGTTTATCCTCTTCGCCTACCCAGCGGTCTTGTGGTCAGCGATCGTATACGCTTGCTCAGTCGGCTGGCTCATCGTGCTCTCCGAGACTGTAGCGGTGGTCTACCGTAACCCCGAGTCATACAACTTCTCTGCTCTGGGCACTGGTCTCATCTACCTCTCGCCCTTCATCGGCGGCGTCCTCGGAACGGTCGTGGCGGGGAAGGTGAGCGACATCATTGTACGTGCGCTCGCACGTCGCAATGGCGGGCTGTACGAGCCGGAGTTCCGGCTCATTATGGCGATTCCCGTTGCGCTGACTACTGTCATCGGGCTTATGGGGTTCGGATGGTCGGCTGAGAACCATGATGCGTGGATCGTGCCGACGATTTTCTTTGGTCTCATGTCGTTTGGGTGCACGTTGGGGAGCACGACGGCTATCACGTTCTGTGTGGATAGTTATCGGCAGTATGCTGGTGAGGCACTTGTGACTCTCAACTTCTCGAAAAATATCTTCCATGGACTTGTCTTCAGTCTGTTTGTGAATAAGTGGATCGATGATAAGGGCTTGAAGGATGTGTTCCTTGCGTTGGGTGGGATTCAGCTTGCTCTGTTGGCGATGACTATGCCGATGTATATCTATGGGAAGAGAGCAAGGATGTGGACTGTGCGGATGAATCTGATGGAGAGATTTTAGTAGCTTGAAGTTCAGGATAGGTATATATTGAAGGGAGGCAGCATTTCTTGGGGGGTCTTCTTTTGGGTTTGCAACAGGCTGGTGTAACTGGTGGGAGTTTGCATCGTTGGCGTTACATCTTCTGTACGGCGCGGGACTGTTTATTCGATTGTTCGGCCGTATGACCTATCACTCATATCCCCAACATATTTTGGTCTCAAACCGCTTGCACGTTACAGTAGTGGACACAAAGACAAGTAATCGTCGTGACCAAACTTTTCGCTTTGCTCAAGGTTGGAGTAAGCAATACGCGGCTGCCCAACCCGAGAGGAAGCAATATGCGGCTCGTCGGAACGTGCGTCTGTTCACCGCCACTCCTCAACAAAACCTCCACCATAGTTGTCCATAGTATTTAGATAGTAATTATATGTAATTCATTTAATGGAAGGGACTCCTCTATCAAATGCTCGTGAGTGGCTCCTAGAGAACCCCTCTGAAACAGCAACTACTGCCAGTCGGATTTTCAAAGTGCCTAAATCAACGATACAGTCAAGCATCAGCCGACTAGCCTAGCAGCTCCCACACCGAGGGGGCTAGAATAAGCTACTCTCTACTGCGCAGACACAGGCCATAAAGAAATGGATCCTTGAGCAGTATTACCTAGGGCTTGGAGCAACTAGGAATATGATATTTGCTGCTGTCTATAAGCTGCGGAGCCCACAGCTGCCCCCGTCACAAAGCTGGCTTACAAAATTTATACGGAATGAGCTTAAGGAATATCACTTTATTACTACGAAGCCAATTGCGCAGCAGCGTACGAAGGCTCAAGATGAGCCTACAGTTCTAAAGTGGTTTCAAGAGTACGGCTGGTTTATACTAGAGCGTGGTATAAAACCAGAGTCAATCTGGAATATGGATGAAACTGGCTTTCGGGTTGGGATTCTAGGTGGAGAGCGTGTGATTGTGCCACGAGCCACAAGGAGCTCTACACTCCAAGCCCTGAAAATCGTACGTCTATTACTATACTTGAGGCTTGTCTGCAACTGGAAAAAAGTCATGCCGCCTGTACTTATCCGGGCAAAATACACATGGATTCTTGGTACCCCCTCCGAAAGAAGGGGGTAGCAGCTATTAGGAAAGCTGGCCTCCCAATTCCTCCAGAGTTTGAGGACCTAATTCCTGACCCGGAAGCCCTCCAAACTGAGGGCGAGGGCGAGGGCGAGAGTGAGAGAGGGTAGGAGTGGGAGCGAAGAAGTGAGATTTCATAGAATGGCTTAATTATGTACCTTTACATACAAATTACTATGGAGAGGTACTTACAGTCGCAATTGTGACGAGCCGCGTATTGCTTCCTCTCGAGTTGGGCAGCCGCGTATTGCTTACTCTAACCTTGAGCAAAGCGAAAAGTTTGGTCACGACGATTACCATTGATTAGACATCTTTATTCTCATACATAGGCGGGAAGACCCGTGCTGTTCAGCTATAAACTATGTGTACTCATTATATTACCTCGACGCTTCCACTCTCCCAATAATAAAATGAACATCATTAACGCCGTCGGCCATGCCGTTATCCTTCCCTCTTGTACCTCTGCGAGTTATGGGACCTCTTGTGAGCTTTTACCATGTTATACAAAGCACCTTATGTGCCCTTAGAAGCAAAGAAATCCGGAGACAATGCCGTGGTCGTTGACAGTGCTACTGTATATACATAGTGGCCCATTCAGGGCGATTTTCGTTAAAAGGTTATCCGTCTGCTTCTCATGTCGAGTGAAGCGAGCCCAGCAGGTAGACGATACCGAAGATGATGAATGCGAAAGCTCCACCGAGAGTGACTGCGTTCGAGAATTAGCAAAGCGGACTTATATACGTTAAAATGTGTGGGATTAAAACTTACCAACTCTCAGCGATACTTTGCCGGCAATTGCCCTTCCTCCAATAACAGCGACGCCAGTGCAGACCGCATGCCCGCAAATGGCTCCTGCAGTTACCCACCAGTAATCCTGTCCTGCTGCCATGGCAATGGTAGCAATCTGACTCCTATCACCCCATTCGCCCAAAAACGTCATAACAAAGGTTTGAACCCAGGCAGGACTCAACAACAGAGATACAAGGTTACCTAATCCAGCTGCTGCATTCTTCAATGCGGAACCCGGGACTGGCGATGATCCTCGTGACGATGATGGGCTTCTTGGTGGAGACGGCAAGCGCGTCTTTGATCTAGACTTCCTCGAGTTATGGCCTAGACCCATCTCTAAGGAATATGGAGAGGCCGACGAGCGACGACCCTGTTGACGCAATTCAAGTTCTTTCTCCTCAAGTTCCATTTCGACTTCTTCCATTTCCGCGGCGACACCCTCGGTTGGGCTCATGGCCTGTCCCTCTCGCAACATCTTCACGCCGAATATTAAAAATAAAATTGCAGCCATGAAGTTGGTAACGCGTTGTGGAAGCAGGCTGGGAACAGCGTGGCCAAGAACTGCGGAGAGGACAGTCATGGTGATCAGTGCAGAGAAAGCTGCAGAGAAGACGAGGATTCTGTCGTGCTTCATGGCCATTAAGGCTGCGATGAGGAAGGTCTTGTCCCCGATTTCAGAAACGAGAATCATAGTGAGGGAGAGGATAAACGAATGCAGGGGCTGGATGAGACCTTCAACCCCCTCAGCATCAACGTCGGATTGGCCAGTTTTGGCGGGCTTTGCTAAATCCAAGTGGTCCTTGTGGGCAGAGTCGGGAATTGGATGTGGTAAATCTACCGGTTTCTTTGGTAGCTCATCGGGTTTCTGTATATATTAGATTTGGCTGCACTAAAACACTCAAGACCAAGACATACCTCAAGACCCGCAAGTTCGTAATCATCATCGGGGTCGGCTTCTTTAGCTTTTGGCTTCTTTGTGTCCTTTTCTCCCTTTTCATTTCCGGTATTAATCAGCTCCTGTTCGCTTTGTGGCAACGGAGGGGCTTCTTTCGGCGGGTCTGGTTTCTTTTCTAGTCGCTCTCCGGTCTGTCCTTCTTGTGCCTTCCTATCTTTATCCTTCTGGCTAACCCCTCCCTCTGTTCCAGTCGTCCCATCTTTCGGTAACTGGCGTCCCGGGTCGTTCATGACGCCGTCATTTACATCAGGTATTTTTTGGCCATCGACCATGGTGATATCCTCCGGTGCTCCCTTCAGGGGTGTTTGCTTCTTTGAGTCGACAAGCTCATCTGAAGTGCCTGTTGGCTCTGGCTTCTTTCTATCCGAGTCGACAAAGGGGCCAGCGTGCGGTTTGCCGTCTTTTCCGTCGACAGGCGCGTCCTTCGTTCCATGGAGGCCCAGGGAAGTGGTCTTCTGGCCGGCGATCTGGGCACCAAGTTCGGTGGCTGAAGGCGGAATTTCTCTTGCCACGGCGATGTTCGTTGGAGTTGGGGTGCCTGATGCATCACCTGCAATGGCGGCAGCTGCTACCAACGAAGGGACGATCAGAACGAGGAGTGGCGACGCACGACATAATCGAAGCTTCATGGTTATAATATGACGCTGATGTCGAGTAAAATGTCGCTAGGTTCGTTGATTTGGGCGAGATACAGCGATGGAGGCAATGGCCGTCCTAAATATCGATTAAAAGGAGGGATGTGGCCCAACAGGTATTGGCTCAATTCCGATAGCTTTTGCCTGGGCTATATGATGTGTGTCGGCAAAAAACCGGTTGACGCTCTGCCCAAACGGACGATCATGAAAATTATAGTTGTGACAGCGTTTTGAGAGCAGATGCGATAGGAAGTTTGGTGGAGGATGGGTTGAAGTCGCGTGTACTGTAAAGTCGAGTAGTTGCCACAGGGCCTTGACAGAGAGCTAGACCGTTCATGGAATAAGTTAACATGGATCTCAGAGACACTTGGTCCGCGTACTTTATATAGATCTTAAGTATCTATTCGGGGGGAATTACCAAAGAATGCACTTCAAGGAGACAGTTATTCGTAAATGAACTCTGTAGGGAATGTGAGGGAAATAAGAGATATAAGGTGTAAGATGTAAGAAACTTAAGAGATATAAGAAATCCTGTAAAGAAAGGTTCGGACTCTTTAAAGAGGAGAGGATGAATAAATTATAACCTTCACCACCCCGGAATCACGATGAGCGATTTTTTCGCTGCCTCAGGCCACAACTACCCCTGCACCCACCCTTCCGAATTGGGCCGTAGCCCCCACGGTCGCAACGTCGGTGCCACCTCAACCGTGGCTTCAGCGACTCTGCTCGGTGGCAGCGACCGTATATAGCTCAACCTTTGTAAAAAGCTGTAAATGGGCTCTTATATGCTGTACTACCGTACACTACCTATGTAGCGATATAAAACAAGTGCTAGGGTGAACGGTAGAAGCCTGTAGAAGCCTGTGTTCTGATTGTAGGTGCTGTATTACTGTAGGCTTCACTGCGGTTTCGGTACCATCGAAGCTCTCCCATAAAGTTATGGGGCCACTTCTTACTTTAACACTACTATTGGCTACTACGATGACGGTCCCAAAATCACGATTCTCATCGTGATTCTACTCGTATCGTCGCCCGTGCCGCGTCACGTGCTGAAGATCAGGTCAGCCCTTAGCACGTGATCCTGCTTTGGTGCTACTTATTGTAGCTACGTACAGTAAAGCACCGTTATAACGATTCTCGATTAAGCGATAACTTCATTATTGCGATATTTTTCCTGGTCCCGACAACACCACCATACAATTACCGATACTCACGATATCGGTGCTCCCTTTCCCAAATATCGCTTTATCCGTGCTATGGTGTTCCTATTCAGACCTTGAAATGACGAAACGATTTGCAATAACTATTGAGCAACGCCGAGCTCTACGCAAGTGGGCACATCAACAACACCCGAAGCCTTCTCAAAAGCAATGTATCGAATGGTTCTCTCAGAACTACGGCCATAAACTCAGTCAGTCGACAGTTTCCGAGTCTTTAAGCTCACATTTCGAAGATCTAGACAAAGCTATACAACCTACAGGATCACGACTACGAGTTGGACAGTGGCCAGAAGTGGAGCGACTCCTTATTATATGGCAGCAACAAATTCAATCACGTGGAGGTTTTACAAGCAGTGATATACTACAAGAAAAGGCTCGAGAGATTTGGCAACAACTGTCATACTGACATTCGTTGCACTCAGTTTGCTATCAAACTCAAGAGCAAACTTAGAAATCTCCTCCTCAAACCTACAAGTCACCATACATATCTTGGCTTATCACACCAACAACAGAAGCAATACTACTGAACGATTGCTGCAAACTCTTCTACTACATCTGTTTATGCTACATACATCACAGCATATCATTTGGACACTCATTGAACAAGTTATTAAGAAAATCTCCTCCTTAAGGGGGTGGGCCAATACTACCACATGGCATATCTCTACCAACTAGAGGCCTAGGAACATGAACGATAGCTCTAGAAGCTTCTACAACCCTCTATGATTCATTACACGTCATCGCTCCTTAGTTACCCACAAGATTGCTTAAGTTATGACATAATTTATCTATAGGTACTCTGACCTTGGACCTCCTTTTCACTTCCTATAGGCTAGGAACCCAAGAGATGGTTCTATGGGATTCTCTTACGTTCACTACATGATTAGCAAGCTAGTTGTGGGTCGCAGTTGATTTCTAATACATTTACCAAGCCTGGTTAGTCATGGAAAGTCATGGAAAATGAGAGAACTACACTCCTTTGGCATAAATAGGATTGCCCTTTCCTTAAGAAAGGGCAAGCAGGCAATACAGTAAATCGACTATCACATACTTCCACGTCTTTTACAAGCTTCCAAGCATTCATCTTGTTACTCCTTGTTTCTGAAAAGTCAGTGAGGTGTTAACCTCTGACTTACCCCTGAGTTCCCAGACTCAACATTTGTTGCAACTTGTCTGAACCACTTCACTACATCACACACCTGATTGCTGCGTTGTGGAATAGTCTAAGCTACAACCCTTTGGCTCTGTTTCCTAAGACAGTGTGTTGTCTTAGTAAAATCATCCCTTCCTTGGGTGGCTAGATTCTCACATCTGGTGCACCCACCATTACAAAAGAGCCAAAGGGTCCTAGCTTAGACTATTCCACAACGCAGCAATCAGGTGTATGATGTGGTGAAGTGGTTCAGACAAGTTGCAACAAATGTTGAGTCTGAGAACTCAGGGGTAAGTCAGAGGTTAACACCTCACTGACTTTTCAGAAACAGAGAATAACAAGATCAATGCTTGGAAGCTTGGAAAAGACGTAGAAGTATGTGCTAGTCGATTTACTGTATTGTCTGCTTGCCCTTTCTTAAGGAAAGGGCAATCCTATTTATGCCAAAGGAGTGTAGTTCTCTCATTTTCCATGACTTTCCATGATTAACCAGGCTTGGTAAATGTATTAGAAATCAACTGCGACCCACAACTAGCTTGCTAATCATGTAGCGAATGTAAGAGAATCCCATAGAACCATCTCCTAGGTTCCTAGCCTATAGGTAGTGAAAGGAGGTCCAAGGTCAGAGTACCCCTATAGACAAATTATGTCATAACTTAACCAATCTTGTGGGTAACTAAGGAGCGATGACGTGTAATGAATCATAGATGATTGTAGAAGCTTTTGGAGCTATCGTTCATGTTCCTAGACCTCTAGTTGATAGAGATATGTCATGTGTAGTATTAGCCCAGTAACTAAGGAGTGATGTCATGTAATGAATCATAGAGGGTTGTAGAGATATGCTATGTGGTCATATCGGCCCAGTAACTAAGGAGCAATGACGTGTAATGAATCATAGAGGGTTGTAGCAATCGTTGAGTAGTATTGCTCTTGTTGTTGGTGTGACAAGCCAAAATATGTATAATGACTTGTAGGTTTGAGGAGGAGATTTCTAAGTTTGCTCTTGAGTTTGATAGCAAACTGAGTGCAACGAATGTCAGTATGACAATAACCACCCCTTTTTTTTTCCCGAGTTCCTCATATTACAATTTGAGGCTCCTATGGGGATACGTTGGGGGGGTGTGTTGTAATAGTCACGTGATCACATGTGATCTCCGTATGGATTATCGGTAAAGCCAAGTATAGGTTACATAGTCAGGAATACATACATTTATTACTCAACAGGGTGTATCGAAGTCAAGTCACGTGGTATCAGTCACGTGAAGCGTAGCGAGATCTGTTGAGTAAATTTTCTTTTTTCTTCGAGGCCTCTAGCCGTAAGGGCAGAGTTTTTCTGTAGTTCTACCTGTGGTCGCTTACTGTAGCCCCTGTATATTATAACACACCCCCCCAGGTGTTACAGTTTATATAAATAATAATAATAATAGTAACTTAACGTACATGTATAGCGAAAGCGCCAAACAAGCGAAAGCGCCAAAATTATCTACCCTCACGACAAACATTGCGATAAATCTACCATAACATTAGAAATCAATTGAAACTACTCGGAGTCCTCTTCCTCAGAGGTGTCTATTACAATCTGACACGTGCGCGCATTGTGCCCAGTCTCACCACACTTGCCACAGCGACGGGCACGGGTTTCTTCCCTTGGCTTCCGACCACGGCTTGCCCTTATTTCCTGCTCTACCTGCTGCACAACATCCCTCTCATCCTGTAGCTCTTGCGCCCCTTGTTGACTAAGTGATCCTCCTTGCTGTAGTCGTGTTTTCCTAGCTCTCCGGCGCTTGCTTAGTACTTCATTTGCCTGTCGTAGGTTTTGGTTCTCTCCCTTTAGCAGTGCTAATTGATGCATTATTTGCGATGCACCCTTTGTAAACTGGTCAACAGCTGCATAGATTGAGGTTGGAGAGCTATTTTGATGGCGTGAAATCCGAGTTTTAATAAATGTAGACTGTGACATAGCTTCAATTGGGTTGTTTGGTGTCTGAGAAACCCAAGGTTGAGCAGTACCTGGGCGGGAGCTTGGAGGCGTTGGTGTCCTTAACTTAAGATCAAGTGTAGATATCACTCTCTCAGGGTCAAATGGAAGAAGCCCTGCCCCTCGGAACCCGCCTCAAATGTTACTTTCCGTCATTGTAGTGTTAAATGCAGCGTGGAAGGCAGGAAAGAAGTCATCCTTTGTAATATGAGAAATATGAGCCTGCATCATATCTTCAATTTGCCGACCATAGGCCTGCTTTAACGGGCCGAAACAGCCAACATCAAGTGGCTGGAGTAGATGAGAAGAGTGAGCAGGCATACAAAGCGTAATAATGTTGTGTTCCTTGCAGTACTCCTCAAACTCATCTGAGTGGTGGCTCTCATGACCATCAAGGACTAACAAGCGATAACCACCAACACTCCGGGCCTTTGTATGCTTCTCAAAGTGCTGAATCCAATCCATGCCTCTCTCGTTTGTAGTCCAGCCATTTTCAGTAACAGAAATCACCCAATCGCTTGAAAATCCACTATTCTCATACCAAGATGTAAGGTGGTTTTTGCCTGCAACAATGATAAATGGTGGTACTGCCCAACCTTGAGAACTAACGCCTTGGATTACTGTAACCCATTCCCGATTACCAGGCTGTACCTTCTTTGCTTTTGCCCGCCCGTCTGAGCTTGTTACAACCATAGCAGTTGAGATAACGCCCATCATAAACCCAGTCTCATCAAAGTTGTAGATATCTGCTTCATCGATACCATATTTCGCAATTGTGTTACGCACAAGCTCAAACCAGCCATTAATAACTTCTGGATCTTCGCACTTAGCCCTCTGGTAGTCGTATTTGCGCTGAAAGCATGTCTGGAGCTCTACACGCCGCTTAACAAAGTTTGAAGCCCAACGCGACCCAACGCGTGACGCGTCGCGTGTTGCAAGTAGTCGACTTGCCATATCTTCAACAACAGACAGCCGAGGAGGAAACCCTTTGGCAGCTAGGTCGAGTATATACTGAACAAGGACGGACTCCTCTAGGTTAGTTAATTTCCGTGAGTTGGCTTGGATATCGCGTCGTGAAGGTACACCTTCTAGACGACGACCTAGCTTGCGGTGGTCCACAGAATAGATCCTAGCAGCAACTCGAAGGCGTAACTTTGGGTCGCTTTGCATAGCCTGGATAGCTAGCACTAATTGGCTTTCATCGTTTTTATGGGGCATGTTTTGTTGTTGAGGAATTTAACATTTAGTTGGGGGGTTTGGTCACCGCATCATTTTGGCGCTTTCGCTATACATGTACGTTAAAAGAAAAGACTAATTAAATGAATGAGTGTTAATTGAAGTTTTGTCGCTTTTCATAACCTGTAGAACACATAATTGGAGTTTGACGACTTCTTCGGTGTTGTGGTGGAACTTTGGTGTTCCTCGGGTTTTTGTGTTGTATGTGTACCGGTCGGGTTTTGTAAGGTGTCATCTACAGTAGACGACTAATGTCGGCCAAGTTGAGATGCTTGATGAAATCTTCATGCTTCTGTCGAGAGAGTGCTTTTGTAAATCCATCAGCAGGCATTTCATGTGTCGTGATCCAGTTGATATGAATCTTCTGGTGTTCAACTTCTTGTCATAGCCAGTGGGAGTGCACGTCGATGTGCTTCAGCTTCGTGACGAGCTTGGGCGATTCCTTGAGTAGGAGCCGTACAGTTTGCAGGTTGTCACATTGTAGGGTATATTCTTCGTGCAGTTCCAATTTTATCATAGAGAAGAATCGCTGCCACCAGTACAGTTGTTTTGCGCAGTGAGAGAGCGCAAGGAGCTCAGCTTCTGTTGTCGAAGTTGACACAGTTTTCTGCTTTGTGCATCGCCAGTCAATGGCGCCGCCAAAGAGTGTAAACAGATAGCCTTCTGTGCTTCGTCTTGTTTCCTCACAATCTGCATATGAGGCATCACTTGAACATTGGAAGCGTGGTTCGTCAATGTTTGGTCCATATTGAAGTGCATAATTCTTCGTGCCTTGCAAATAGAGCAAGAGCCGGTCGGCTGCAGCATGGTGGTCTGGTCCGGGGTTGATGAGAAACTCTGCTAGTTTTTGTGTTGTGCGGGCTATGTCAGGTCTAGTCACGACTGCGGCATAGTTCACTGATCCAATCTTCCGTTGATAGAGATGAATCTCTTGTTTTGTTGCTTGCCCATTGTATGGGGTAAGTTCGACTGTGATCATTGGTGTCCGCGGCATCCTTGTTTGTGTGACCTTGTAAGATGCAATAATCTTTTCAATATATGAATCTTGACACATCCAAAGTTTGCGCTGAGTGCGGTCTCGTACAATTCTAATTCCGAGGAACCAATTTAGTTCCCCTATTTCCCGGAACTCGTATGCCTCCATGAGTTTTGTATGGAAGTCTATTGCTTCACGCTTATGTCTTGGGTGGCTGAGGATACAGATGTCGTCGACATAAAAGAAGACTATTATGGTGTCGGACACGAACAGACACTGTGCTTCAGGAACTTGTGTGAGACCTAGAGATGTTAACGTCTCTGAGAAGTCACGAAACCAAAGTAGTGGTGACTGTCGTAATCCGTAAAGGGCGCGGTTGAGTTTCCAGCACATCCCTTGTTCTTTATATCCATCTGCGCAGCGCACATACACTTCTTCGTCAATGCGACTATTTGTGAATGCATTGATCGCATCCATTTGATCAGTGTCGAGGTCGAAGTAGGCTGTGATTGCCATGAGTGCACGGAAAGTCCGCGATGCTAGTGTCGCTGCATATGTTTCATCGTGGATAGAGTATCGCTGTAGATCTCCTCTCACGACAAGTCGAGCCTTGTATTTTACAAGGAAGCCACTATTGTCAAACTTGTATGTAAATACCCACATAAGAGGTATTACAAATGCATGTGTTTGTTCATCTCGAACAGATGTAAAGGTACCCTGTCTTCGAAGGTCATTTATTTCCTTCTCAGCTGCTGTTTTGAAGCCGATCCGATGTGGGTGGCTTTCGAGCTGGTCCCAGTATTTTGGGGCTGCAGGCAATGCTGTGCGATGGACCCTTTGCTTGTTAAAGGTCGTACCAACTATAAATGCTGTGTGTACACTTTCGCCTGAGTTTGGATGTTGGATGGTGGCTGAATAGACATCGTGTCTTCGCACACTATCATCAGTTCGTTCTGGGGTCATTTCCGGAGTCCGTAAGTGAGTATTATCACCCCCCGAGAAATTATCTTGTTGAGATTTTTCTCCACTATGTTTTGGCTCACCCTGCAGTGGCTCCACGTGTTGGTTTGTAGTGACATCTGCAGGTTGATATGGCTGTTGCTCATCTTCGTGGTCATCGATGGACTGATTGTCCAACTCAGGCAGCTCGATGACTTCTACCACTTGTTGGATTTCAGCTGGTGTTGCGACAGGAGTGTATTGTGGATCGAACATCTTATTTTCATCGAAGGTAACATCTCTTGTTGTAATTACCTTTTTGAGTGTCGGTACCCAGATGCGAAAAATGTTCGTAGAGTTGTATCCCACCAAATAACCAATTTGTGCACTCTTCTCAAGTCTGTCTAATTTTGGGCGGTTTTGGATGAGGGCATATGCTCGACACCCGTATATGCGAACATGCGACAACAGAGGCTTAATGTTCTCTGTTTGAATATTAAGGAGCTTTAATAATCGTCCATATGGGGGTTCATAGTTAAGCACTGCTGTGGGTGATCGGTTGATGAGGTACCCAGCAGTTTTGAACATCTCCGGCCAGAGCTCCATCGGAAGGTTTGCTGTTTCCTTTAATGCACGAGAGCGGGTGATTATTGTGCGACCAGATCTTTCGATGCCTCCATTTGGCTCTGCTGTGTGCGGTGGTGAAACTTGGACTTCGTATCCTTCATCTGCGACCCAGTTTTCCCATTCCTTTCCAAGTCCTGCCTCACCATCCAACTTAAAGATCTTTATTTCACAATTCCATCGTCTTTTGACATAGGCTGCAAAATCTTTAATTGTTTGCATGAGTGTTTCCTGGCGCTTGTTCTTCAGCAGGTATGGATGATTCATGCGACAGCAGTCGCAAAGAAAGTGCATGCTATACACATAGCCTTCATATGATTCATGCATTTGGATGAGATCGAGGTGTACCTTCTCATATGGTACTGTTGACCGTGGGATTGGTCTTCGAGAGATGATTTTGGTTGCATTTGACAGCTTGCATGTTTCACAGTTTGTGTCGTAGTCCATGTCTGTCACCTCTACTCCTCTTGTGTTTTCTTGTAGTTTGTACACTGCATTTTGATTTAAGTGACCCATGCGGTTGTGCCACTCTTTTGCGGTCCCTTTTAAGGCACGTCTTGGTTCAAATGAGGTTTGAAATACCTTCTCGATGTCCGGTACAACCTTATGCTTTTTGATTGTGTATCATCGGAGTTTTGCAGAATATTTTGCCTCTGTATGTAAGGCATTCAGTCTTCGTGTTCCAGTGCACGCCTTTTTTGATGAATCGGCGTAGTGATGCGACTGATGTATGGAAAGTGGAGACAAGGGCTGTTTCCTCAAGAGCGATAGTTATTGGTTGACCATTGCTATTTTGAACATCAATGTTCACGGAACCAAATCCTTCAATTATCACCCGTTGATCTCCTGCGAGGAGATATGTTTCACTATCACACTTTTTGAAGTTGTGGAATTTTGCATAGTCATTGCAGACGTGCACCGTGGCTCCAGAATCAAGGATTGTACTTTGTGCAAGCTCATAAGTTGATGATGGCTTTTGCGACACTTGAAATGCTGGGAACACGGCTGTGAATGCCGTGGGGTTTGTTGTACTGTCTTGCAGACTGTTGTCCCCTGATCCATTCTGGCTCAAGTAGTTGGAAATTATAGACTGGAAAGATGGTCTTTCTGCAATGTAGTTCCGCACTTTTATCTCAGTTTCTTTTTTAGGTTTCCATCCACTGTGCCTTTTTGATTCAACAATATAATAACAATCTCTCCATTTGTGTTTTGATCCACACGGACATCGCCTGGCAGAAGTATTTCTATTTGTACGGCCTTGTAGTGTTGCAGGTTTATTGTCATTTTCGTCTGTTGCTGCAAAGACTCCGTCACTACTTTCTCCACTATTATCCATTGTTGCGAAGACTCCATGCTCCCCCCGAGGTTTCTGTCGGAATTGTGTTTGCCGACGGTAAGCTCTGTACTCGGTGATTACTTGCGTGAGAGAATATGTTGTTGACTCATCGATGAGACTCATATCCCAGATACTGACAAATGGTGGTGACAAGGAAGAGATTGCACCTAAAAAGTCAAAGATCGGTGTATGTCCAATGACTTCAGCAACTTGTAGCTTGCGACCAACCTCAGAAATTGTTTCCCACCGGAGAAGCCAATCATCGACAGTTGACCCCTTTGGTATCTTTTGCAATGTTCTCCACTCACTCTTCCATTCTTCAATTCTACCACGGTCGGTAGGTGCGAAGCGTGTTTTGAGATTCACAAGCATCGCATGTGCTGAATCACATCCATATGTATACGGGAGGAAGTCCCGTTTGATTGACTCTTGTATTTTTGTGCGGATGCCTTGGACGGCTTCCTCTTGTTTCTCCCACATCTTACGATCATGTTGGTAATCGTCTTGTAGGTT
Organism: Pseudogymnoascus destructans; assembly: GCF_001641265.1. NCBI lineage: Eukaryota > Fungi > Ascomycota > Leotiomycetes > Thelebolales > Thelebolaceae > Pseudogymnoascus > Pseudogymnoascus destructans. The sequence goes on from NW_020167520.1 coordinate 420,519, forward strand.
CCGAAGTTCTTCTTTTTGATCTTCGGTCAAACTCGCATATGTGATTGGCATCAGTTGGGAGGAAAGTTGTTGTTGGTCTTCGACAGACTGCTGAGGTTGCTGTGCAGAGGATCGCCCTCTTGTTGCCACACCTGCGGGTGCTTGCTGCGAAGATGAAGATGTTGCAAACCCTTGGCCTGCCTGTGCTGCGGCGCGCACAAAGCTAGGGGCAGGACGAGTGGGTGGCTCTAGAATAGGAGGATCAATATTGTTCGGGTCAATATACCTCCATACTCCAGCTTTCATTGATGTTGTTTTTATCGTCTCGATCCATTCATCCCAGTCTTTGGGAGATGTAAGGACCACCCCTACCCTATTTACTGTTGCCATTATGATGGTGTCTAGGATGTATGTAGGCTCTGCGATTGTATATATTAATCAATTTTGCGACTTAGAGTTGCTCCGGGCTCATAACTGTTGAGTAAATTTTCTTTTTTCTTCGAGGCCTCTAGCCGTAAGGGCAGAGTTTTTCTGTGGTTCTACCTGTGGTCGCTTACTGTAGCCCCTGTATATTATAACAAGATCGTAGCGTAGATCCTAGATATAGAGATTCGAGAGAACGCCCTTATGGCTTCTCTCATCATCAAGATCATCGATCATCAGAATATCAAGGATTACGATTACTCTCTACAGCCCCATCGTAGTACTAAGCTTCCTAGACCTCCACAGTTTGTTGAGTATATTCAATATGGGATGTCCAACTCAAGTAGCTTGAGGCGCCGGTTCTGATTATTTTATTTTTATTTATTCAAACACCCCTCGAATAAAACGTTAAGTATGCAACTCGGCTTCCGGAGGCTCTCATGCACTCGCTCTCTCGTATTGACTCTGATTCGTCTCGGACTGCCGCTTTTGTTCTGTTTGATACTCAAATATATGCCGCCCTACGAGAGGTGCATAGGCCAAACGGCTCATCGTGGCTGATTTCTCTCAAAAAAAACTATCTTCAAAAGAAGACCAGAGCAAGTAAGCGATCGCCATGAAGGTTTCAATCATCGTCATCCACACCCATGGACATGGTAACGTAGCTCTTCGGCGCCGCCGTGCCTTGAATTATTTCTTTGTTCTCGAGTGTGGTTCCTTGCATTTCTCCCCGTATGTGACTGTGTGACGTCCTGAGCGCTTTGTTCTTCATAAAGAAGTAAGTTACCAATGGAAGCCCGAGATGAGTTCTTTCTCCTTGTTTACAAGTGGTAGAAATAACCTGCTCATCCTTTGGGCTCCGTCGTAATTTCTACTGTGAACTTCTACGTCGTGCTCGTAAGTGACAAAACCTTCCACAGAAAGCATGGCTTCAAACGAAACCAAAAATGCACAGGCAGCAAAGCAGGTAGGTACACCTCGTCAGGTCGAATTCATAGAGCCAAAAACGTTGAAGAACCCCGGCCGTCAGCGCCCTTATAACCTTCGGCCATTATCAACAACTCATATCAAGCCTGAACAACGTCCGCGTGGCAGCCCATACCCATACCGCTCAAATTCTCCATACCGCGAGCCTCCAGAGACACCAACTTCAGCAATAAGCCTCGCCACACCATCTCTCGCCGGTGTCCGCAAATATTACCGCGAAAACGGCCTCCATACCGCTTTACAGTCACCCTTGTCGCCGTCTCCCCAGACTTTCATGCCAGGCCGGTCACGTAGGTACTCGAGCCTCTCGCCATCCGGTCTCGTTACCCGCTTCGACGGACTCCACGCCTCGTCTCCCCTCTCAACCAGCTCGTCACCCATAAAGTCGCGCCGCTCTTTTGCCGAAGAGTCCCGCGACATGCTCCTCGCTGGCACCAACCGCAGCGATCTCTCACGTGCGAGTAGCGTTTCAGCGGACTCCCGCGAGCACCGCCCCAACCCCAATCTGCCTCCCAGACTGCTGGGCAAGCCCCCTCCGAGGCGACTCCGAGAATACGGGCACGTCTACCTGGGTAATGCAGCTTCTGCCGACGTCTTCGTGCGGGCCATGCACAGCCGCGTGCCGAATCAGAACAAAGGGCGCCGGGAACCCGTCATGTCAAATACTGGAAAGGATGAGAACTACGTCACGATCCCCCAGAGTGACAATGACCACGTCGTGATCCGAGCGCGCGTCATCCCCTATTCGAAGGAGCGAAAGCCATTTCTCATCCAGCGCCGCTTCAGTAAAGCTGACATCGAGGTATCGCGGCCGACTACGACGGCAGAGTCAAAAGGGGAACCAGAAGAGAAGAATGACAAACCTGATGCTGGATCAGCAATGGAGGATGAGGGGACCGAAAATGATAGTGAGAAAATGGCAGCTGCGCGGGTAGCCCCTGAAGAACCGGCGAGTACGAGCCCCCAACCAGCATCTGCAGCAAAATCTTCCCCGCCAGAGAAAGAGACGCCAAAACCTACCTCAGCTGGCCTAAAGAGAAGGGTAATGCCCATCCGTAAGTTCTACCTCGTGGCACTCAGCCTTACCGACTTCTAGCCCCCCACCCAACTACTTTGTACGCAACGCAGCTAACATGGCGCGGCAGATATGGACTACGCTCTCAAGTACCTCCCCATCCTCGGCGCCATCATGCTCTCCGGCTACATCCACCGGGGTGATACCATTGACATTCCCCTCCCGCATCCCGAGGCATGGAGCGATACTATCGCGTACGTGTACACAGGGGCCGGGGCCGTCAGCGAGGCCATCAAAGCCAACGTGGCACATTTGGCCGGGACAGTCGAGAAGGGGTCCTGATTCGACGGACGGATTTGGATTGTGTTTCCGCGTCGCTGGGATGCTAGGGGATGCGCCTTGCGTGATGCGCTCTTCCAAATCATATGGTTTGCGGGGGGAATTCGGAACTGGTAAGGGCGTGGAACTGGGGTGGTAATGGAGGTGGAGGGAGGAATTTTGCCAGCCGCACGCTATATCTGGGTTGTGCCCAGTAGAGCTGGAGCTGGGACTGGAGGGGAATGGAATCCGTTCGCTTTGGATAAGGTAGATTTGGCGTTGATGGGGTTGTAGGCTGGATAGGAAGCTTCTTCGCGACAAGCATACAGAGTAGTAGTTTTGTGTCCCACGCGCCGGCGAGAATGAGGTCTTCGCAACCCATGAACGTTTATTTCCGGCTCATATAATCGAAGTGACGATGAGCATGGCAGATCATACTCTCACCACCCTGGCTCCTTCCTTCCTCGCTGACCGGTCCATAAAGCCGTTGCGTTTCACAGCATCGAAAGCACGTTGCCCCTCTCTGGTCTCTGGTCTCTGGTCTCTGCTCTATTGACGCTCACCGGTGTCCATCACGGTAACGTGACGGTCCGATTCATCTCCATCTCCATCTCCATCGGTCTAGGCTTGGCCGACGGCGGAAGTGTCTCCGATCAGTGTCTTCTATTGGGGATTGAGTCTATTCATTCTGTGATGGATTTGCGTATTCGCTTTGGGTCCAGTATACAAGTGCGGTGTTATAGTGGCGATGTGGCGTTAAAGAACCTCTCTGCTGAACTGGTAGATAACTTAGGCTTGCATACCTGGCTTCCACAAAGACTGCCATGGGACCGCCACAACGTCCTTCAATTAAAGTTCCTGTAGGATGTCCGCGCCGGCCGCTTCCCTCGACTACACTAATAACCCGCCACCATCTGCGTTGATTTTAACTTAACTACGCCACAGATGAGGAGAGCTGGGATGGAAATAGTATGTCTCTTTGGTCGAATATCGCGCCTCTAATGCATGATAGTGATATGAATATGGTACTCAGCCTGGTTGAGTTGCTGAAGGGGGGAAGGAGAGGGGGAGGGGGGCATAGGAGGATCGAGGAGGAGGACGAGGAGGAGGAGACTTACCTGTAGTTATATAGAATAATTTTGGAACTCCTCCACCACCAACGGGACTTATCTTGGCAGCTGCTACAGAAAGATTACGATAGTGGGGAAATTTAATCTATTTCATTGATTGTTTCTATAGTACACCCTCTCGAAATATGTAAGGCTTTATCTTCGGCCAAAAAATGAAAAGTCATATTGAAGGGTACCATTTCCATTTTAATGCCTACTGCCTGCAGAAGGCCCTGCATCAGATGCTGGATAAAACACAACAAGCTGGTTATTAGTTCCATCCTCCTTGATCAAGAATACAGTGTTCGTCCCATCAGTAGTCACTGCTTGGAAGCATGTTTGTGGGAGTAGGTGTAACGCTGACTTCTAAACGATAGAAGACACAGAAGTTTCTTGCATAAGGTTGACTTGACAGAGGAGGCAGGGGATTAAACACAAAGGCTTTCCAAGTAACACGTTACAGTATTGTAAAGAATACTATATTGAGTTGAGCACGAAGCTCCTATCTAAGGAAATACTATCTACTTATATAGTGGCGTCGTGCCAAAGGGATATCCGTGGATAACATGGATAACATAATATCCATGATATCCAATGTTATCCATCACCTGATATTCCGTGGATCCCTGTGGATAACATGGATAACATAATATCCAAGATATCCAATGTTATCCATCACATGACATTCCGTGGATCACCATGGATAACATGGATAACATAATATCCATGATATCCAATGTTATCCATCATGTGAGGTTGCAGCCGTAAGCACTAGCCATAGCACTAGCACTTAGCCGTAACAGTACAAAGTTGAACGAGGTATCAAACGGCCTGATTCCCTTTCTCATGTATTTTTTCGCCACCTGCTCTACCTCAGACAGTTCAGAAGGGTCCACCAGAAGACTCCGCTCGGTCATCCATACCTCTCCCTCAAGAATTTTGAACTCAATGCGGATTTTGGAAGGGGGAGGAGGTACTAGCTGCAGCTGTATGTCCAGGTTCTGCTCTCCAGAGTGTTCTGGTGAATCCTCAGTACCTTCAGGGATGCTGGCAAGACCCTCTGCTATGATTCTCTCAATGTCAATGTGCGTGTTCCGCCTTCGATCCCTCTCTGGTGCATCATTTCTATCACCATTGACCTGTTCCAGGCTGTCCCGTTCAGACCGTTCTCGGTGAAGTCTCTCCTCCTCGAATCTGTTCTGTCTGAACTGCTCCTCATCCATTTCGAGAGCTATCTCTGGTGCTTGCATTTCGCGAAATGAAGAAGATGCTGCCCGTTCCGCACCAGCATTGGGCGGTGGCGCAGTGCCAAAGCGGCGGTGTGTGATCATCTTCGGCAACCTGCCAAAGAATGCAAGGTATACGGACCTGCGCACAAAAAATGACGTGATGCTCTCATGTCATACTGACATTCGTTGCACTCAGTTTGCTATCAAACTCAAGAACAAACTTAGAAATCTCCTCCTCAAACCTACAAGTTACTATACATATTTTGGCTTATCACACCAACAACAAGAGCAATACTACTCAACGATTGCTACAACCCTCTATGATTCATTACACGTCATCGCTCCTTAGTTACTGGGCCGATATTACCACATAGCATATCTCTACAACCCTCTATGATTCATTACACGTCATCACTCCTTAGTTACTGGGCTGATATTACCACATAGCATATCTCTACAACCCTCTATGATTCATTACACGTCATCACTCCTTAGTTACTGGGCTAATACTACCACATGACATATCTCTATCAACTAGAGGCCTAGGAACATGAACGATAGCTCCAAAAGCTTCTACAACCCTCTATGATTCATTACACACCATCGCTCCTTAGTTACCCACAAGATTGGTTAAGTTATGACATAATTTGTCTATAGGGGTACTCTGACCTTGGACCTCCTTTCACTTCCTATAGGCTAGGAACCTAGGAGATGGTTCTATGGGATTCTCTTACATCGACTACAGTTACCAAGCCTGGTTAGTCATGGAAAGTCTTGGAAAATGAGAGAACTACACTCCTTTGGCATAAATAGGATTGCCCTTTCCTTAAGAAAGGGCAAGCAGACAATACAGTAAATCGACTATCACATACTTCCACGTCTTTTCCAAGCTTCCAAGCATTGATCTTGTTACTCCTTGTTTCTGAAAAGTCAGGAGGTGCTAACCTCTGACTTATCCCTGAGTTCTCAGACTCAACATTTGTTACAACTTGTCTAAACCACTCCACTACATCATTGTTACGGCTACAGTAACATGATGTCATGGTTACAGGGCCAGGGCCTAGTAACGTGACGTGTGAGTCACAGGGGGAAGAGGGGTAGGCTGCCATGTGATGGGGCTAATGGATAGTTGCAGAAACTAGTGGATATTGGAGATTTGAGCTATCCACGAACTATCCTGAATATCTAGCTATCCGCCAACTATCCTGATTACCCATGAGGCACGACGCCACTATATAAGTAGATAGTATTTCCTTAGATAGGAGCTTCGTGCTCAACTCAATATAGTATTCTTTACAATACTGTAACGTGTTACTTGGAAAGCCTTTGTGTCTAATCTCCTGCCTCCTCTGTCAAGTCAACCTTACGCAAGAAACCTCTGTGTCTTCTATCGTTTAGAAGTCAGTGTTACAATCATACACCTGATTGCTGCGTTGTGGAATAGTCTAAGCTACAACCCTTTGGCTCTGTTTCCTAAGACAGTGTGTTGTCTTAGTAAAATCATCCCTTCCCTTGGGTGGCTAGATTCTCACATCTGGTGCACCCACCATTACAAGCCTATGGTGTAGGAGGTTACATTAGCTGCTCTGCTGCTAGAAACGGATGAGCTAGGGACCCTAGCGCCCTAAATAGAAGCCCCTGAGTTTTTCAGGGTCTTAGCCACATCCGCCTAGCTGACAGATTTCAGCCCTACAGAGGTAGCTGCTAGTGAGGGCTGGCTTTAAGGCAGATAGGGGCATAGTTGGAAGTTTCTACATATAGAGTGGCAGTGAGAAAGCTGACTACCTTGTTGTAGAGGTTGTGGGCAAAAGTGCGATGCTCTAGGAGCTTGTAGGAGGACACAAACTTGTCCACTATGCTAGCGAAATCATATATAACTATGCGCTATATCTTAGCTTCCCTTTTAATGCATTAAGTTGGCTGCTAATGGCTGCTGTTGCTTCGTGACTGTTAGGCGCGCTTTCACCTTAGAGGAGGCATAGTGTTAGTACTAAGTGTTTTCTGCTATGTCTTAGAAGTGTAGTTAAGGTTAGATGGTGATTGTGGTTCCTAGGGGCGAGTAAAAGCGCTGTAGCAATTTGTCAATTTGAGAAAATAGTTGTAGGTGATGTGTGCTTTGCTAGAGTGAGCCGCACAGCCATAATACCGAGGGGGTAGCTAGGAATGTATTCCCATCTAGTATTATTATGTTTAACACATAAGTAGGTGGTTATATGAGAATGTAACACATAGTCACTGGAGGTTTGGAAGTGTTGATTGGCAGACAAGTTGTTGATTGATTGGAGTTCCAAGAGTCTACAGTTGAGGTAATCTAAGAACTATTTTGGTGGGGTCGCTCAGGGCTCCGGCTACGCCAATCCTGCGCTAGTCCTATGATGCCACTCCTACAATTCCTGCAACAGAGAACGACGTACGTATAATTGAAACCTCCATAATTGTACGTGACAAACCCAGAACCCTGAAAAGTGTCCAAGTACCTGGTATAGGATGACATTGAAGGCTTTGAATGTCCAAAGTCGAGAGTCATACTCCCAAGTGGATGAAACGACCTTGGAGAGTGCGTAGCGCCTGACATATTTGCGGTCCAGTTAGATTGCCAGCTGAGAGCAGTGAACGAATAATAGGTAGCATTCGAACTGGCGCGGTTAGTCCAAGGTCCGCTCCAGATGGAGTTCTCAGTTAACGACAGCTGTTCAGACGCGCCCCCATAAATTGATGCAGCGACTCTACCATTTCCAATGGGCGCAGTAGATGACCAAATATCCGCAGCAGTTGTCCAATACAGATATCGTGATGCATCCCATTGTCCTTCCACAGCCGCCGCAAAAGCTATGAGGGCAGTGTATAAGATTGCCTTTTTCCACAGGATAAACATGAGAAATTATCTTGAGTGAAAAGATCGAAAAACATTACCATCGAGCGAAGAAAGGCAGGTGGATACTGGGGTTTAATAGAATATGGGGGACAGTTCATCGGTGGGTGATTATCAAACATTACCGATGTAGCTGACCCATATTGCCAATGCAATTGTCCGGTGTTGTTGTTGTAGATTGCCCGACATTGCTGCTGCAGGTCGTGAACAGGCCATGTTGACCAAGATAGATGCGGGGTGTTGTAGTGTTTTTAGGCTGAATGAAGATCACTAGAGTTTTCTCTGTAATAATAGCTCTGAGCGTCACATGAGAAGGCGATAGATAAAACACCCCTAGTGTGCCCTACAAATGTTTGCCGCTTTATTCCCGTAGCTAGATCCCATATCTTAACTGTGCTATCGATCGAAGCTGATGCTAGTAGTTGACCGTCCGGTGAGACGGCTATATCGAAAATGCTGTCATTATGCGCCACAAACAATCTTATCTCATGTCCTTGGGTCCCATATCCCAGCCTCCCAAGCCGATGCGAGTAGCTTTCCATCGGGTGGGAAGGCAATGGATTCGGCGCAGTCGTGGTGGAGGAGAATTCGCAGTAGGCATCCTGTAGCAGGATCCCATATGCGGACCATCTCGTCAGCAGTCGACGCTAGTAACTTTCCATCTGGTGAGAAGGCGATGGAAGTAACATAACCGGCACTCTCTAGGACTCTGCGTTTGCAGCTCCTTTCCTGTGGCCGTATCCCAGAGCTTGAGCGCCCTATCATCATTGTTCACGGCACTCGCTAGGAGATTTCCACGTGGTGAGAAAGCGATGACATCAACCCTCGCAACGTCTTTTGCGTAGCTACATCCCATAGCCCAACTGTCTTGCCAAGCGAAGCTGTCGCTAGAACTTACCGTCTGGTGAGAAAGCGGCGTCAAAGACGCTGGAGGTATGGCCCTGAAGTATTATCGTCAGGGTACCCTGGACTTCGCCGCGATGTAAATCGCTCGAGGCTGGTAGTCCAGGGATGTGGATTTCTTTCATTGGGCCTGACTGTATACACTGTAAAGCAGTGGAGTATATATTCAAAGGGAGCTGTTCAATGGCCGCTCTATAATCTAGTATGAAGCGCTTTGCATCGAGTACAAAGCCCGTTAGCTTTGCACTACACATTGCCTGCATTTTTCTTAGTTTAGCATATATTTCATTCCCATTTTAGGTTCTGTCGTCACACTCACATTATCAACGAGACTTACTAAAGACTCTAGTGAGTTGATACCATCTTGTAAATTCTGTAACAAACCAAGAGCCTCGAGCCAGCATAGAAAATGGCCTGTCAAGAAGTTGTAGACTTGGTCTTGCAGATCCACGTCAACCAAGAACCTATGTTTACCACGGTAGAGATGAAGCACCCAAAACATACAAGCGTACTGAAGCTCTTCACGAACCATGTGGTCTATGTGACCGCGATGTATTGTACCTATCTCTGTGTTTTCTGTAGATAGTGCTGGACATTTGCTGTATGTACTTCTCGGCAAGGGCACAGCAGGCTCTCTGTTCGTCTAACTTATATTAAACCGATATCAAAATCTAACTTGTTACATAAGGGGTTACGTACGAAGAATATCTTGCCCGCTGCTTGCTAACAATGAGGTATTGTCCACACTTAACGTGTCCACACTTAACGAATCGGAAAGGCCTACCCCACCAGCCCAACCCACACCCGAGTAACCATGTACTATGCAGTATGCGAATGTGTGTGAGAGAGATTAAGTATATATATCCCCATCCTTCCTATAAACCCCTAGCCACCCCATCCTGCCAATACCCCAGTAAACCCCTTAACCCCGCATGAAGCCGTACATATAACCCCCCCCGATCGCCGTGCACACAGTGGTATAACCAACACAAACAATATAGTAAAATGCCCCAAAAAAACCCCAAATGTAGGACTATCCATCCACCGAATATGATCCCTAATAGCAAAATACTAATAGCCATCCATCCGTCTATCTTCACCAACAGCCGTCCGTACGATCCACAAAAGACGGACACGGAGCCATCATCCACCACACAAAAACCACACATCTTGCCCAGATACCACTCCATAACCCCATCACAACACACCATCTTCACTCTTCACCACCTCCATCCATCAGGGACGACCTCCCCCCTCCCCCAGCTCCAAGCCCATATATCCGACGACGACAACACATACCTCGCCCGAACCTTCCCATGGAAACCTCAGAACGATGTAGATGTCGTCATCGCTGGCTTTATGTCCTCGGAACTTAACGACGGGGTGTGGAGCTCCCCCCCCCCCTCCGACAGAACTCCTTCGACTAATGGTGATGACTTAGGTACCCACCCCAAACCTTCTTGTAGAAGGCGCGGTTTGTGTCATTGGAGCTCAGCCGGGGGTGTATATAGCAGTGTGAGAACACCCTTCATTACTTTCCTTTCCTTCCACCCGGAATATCCTCCACCCTCCACTCCACGCAAAAAAAACGATCACAGAGGTATACACCCCCCTCCCAACCGCGACCGAAGCAGAGACTCGTATGTGCCACCCCCCCCCCCCCCCCCAAGTCAGCAGACCTCATCAATATAATTACGGAGGTACAACCCCCCCCCCACCTTTTGATGCCTCGCGGAGACTTCAGGGGGGTTTGATGCTCCGTAATCATATTGATTGGTCGGAACTGGAGGGGCGAGGCGGGTATCGATGTGCGTGTTTTTTAAAAGGCTGTGGTGGATTGATGGTGGTGATGGTCGAGTCTGGGCTGGAGGATGCAGGATGCTAGGGTGAAAGTAGGCGGTGGGTGAACTGGAGTGCTGCTGCTGAATCGAATCGAATGGATGGATGGACCGGCTCGGATCACATCAGATCACATCAGACCCATCCCACACCCCCATCCAACTCGGGGTATCAAAACGCCAATACCAGTACATCGCCCCCCTCTCCCCATCCGTTCATACGCTCCATTAGGTCTCCCCACTACCCATCCAACCCGCCGCGTCCTCACGGCCGCAGTTATCTCGAGGGAAAGAAGGGTGGTTCATTCATCGCTACCCCTCCCTCCACCAGGACTCTCGGCGTCAGAGCTGAGCGGTCCTTCGGTTTTGACGTCTACGTTGTTGTAGCGGCGTTGTTGGGTGGAGATGGATGAGGATTGGTGGTGGGAAGTTGAGGTTGGGCGGGAGGGTTTGCCGCAGCCTTTCACTAGGACGTGTCGCTGTCGTTGTGTCAGTACGTATTCATTCAAATCGTAGCCAAAGCAATCTTGGTGAAAAGGGGGGAAAAGACGGGGAACAATAAAAAAACACACCTTCAGCGCATCCTTCCTCGAAAAACTCTTCTCACACTCCCCACACGGATACGGCTTAACCGCCAAATGAATCCTCTTATGCCTCTTCAGATCATGATTCCGATTAAAGCTCTGCGGGCACTGATCACACTTAAACGGCCTATCCAGCCCCAACTGCATCCCCCCCCCAACCCCCCCAACTCCAACACCATACTGTAATCCCCCATGCGCCACCCCGTGCGGGACCCCGTGCGAGGGATAGAGAGGGTAGCTACCTTGCATACTGTGGTGCTGCTGGTGCTGCACGATTGCGTGGCCGGGTTGGGTGGTGGCGGAGAGGAGAGAGAGTTGCGAGCCGGGGGAGTGGACGTTGGACATTACGGCGCCGGAGAGGGTGGGGAGGGCGTAAGGGAAGGGGCGGTAGGGTCCTGCTCCTGCGCCGGTGGTGGTGGTAGGTGACAGCCGAGCGGGGGGAGGCGATGGCTGCGTATATGATGGGAAGGAATGCGCGGTTGTGGGGGGGAAGGTGTAGGTTGGTGTCGGCGGCGGGCGGGGGCCGTAGGCATCATGTTGTTGTTGTGGTGGCTGCTGTTGGACGGGCTGCTGCTGATCCGAAGAAGAGGAGGTGGAGGGGTAGGGGAGCGACATGCTGTATTGTTGCTGGTGGTGCGACGGTATCGACTCATCCGAACTCTGCGGTCTCGGTGGATAATTCGACGGCGGTGCATACAACGCCCTATTATAAATCGGCGGCTGTTGATTCTGCTGCTGCTGCTGCTGCTGCTGTCCCGGACTCTGCGCCTGCCCTTGACCTCCACCTTGCCCCTGCCCCGCCGCCGGATTGCTAAAAGCGTAAAACGGCACGGCACCAGCGACGGGTGGCCAATACCCCATTTGCTGACCGTAGGGGGGGAGACCGTTACCGGCGGCTGCGACGGCGTCGGCGGCGGAGACGGGGGGGTGAGGATGGAGTGTTGCGTGTTTGGGGCGGTGGAGGTGTAGGGGGGGTATTTGGGGTCGGGGGGGGGAGTTGGAAGGTTGGGAGGGAGGAGGCGGCGGGGCGGCGGGCGGTGAAGGGTTGGGGGGGTTCCATGGTGAGGGCGTGGGGTGGTGAGTTATGGTGAGGAGGAGGTGAGGGTGAGGAGGTGAGCGAGGAGCTCAGATGAGGGAGTGAGTGATTCTCGTTAGGCCGCGCAGTGTCGGGGGAGTAGAGCGGCTCTATCGTCGTCGTGGTCCGTCTGCAGTTCCTTCGTCGTGGGGGTAGTCAAAAATACCCTCCTCCTTCTCTTCTTCCTGTCGTCGTCGTAGTCGGGGTGATCAAATCAACAACCTCCTTCTCTTCTTCCTGTCGTCGTCGTAGTCGGGGTGATCAAATCAACAACCTCCTTCCCTTCTTTCCTTCGTCGTCGTCTTCAACACCTCAGTCCAGTCCAGTCCAGTCCGTTCCTCGTTGTCGCGGTTCGTATACACAAAACCTCCACCCTATATACACCCTCCTATCACACACAACCCTCGCACAAAAGGCCTCAGTAACTCCCAGTACTGTCCTTTCCCCCAACAGTAGAATCGCAGACAATAGAAGCGCAGAGATATATATCCGCAGCCCTTCCTCCACAACAACAACAGTAATAGCAAGGTAAGATAAGGTAAAGTGATAGAAGTGATAGCAAGGTAAAGTGATAGAAGTGATAGTAAGGTAAGAAGTGTCAGAACTCCTTCTCGGCGTAGGCTGACTACTACTAACCTTCGTCGATCGCGGAAGCTCAGGCCGGGTGGGAATACGCGCGTGTGGGTGCCGGAGGGCTGGGTGGTGGGTTTGGTGGGCGTGAGGCGGGCTTTGTATCTGCACTTAGAGGGGAAGGGGAAGGGGAAGGGGAAGGGGAAGGGGATGGGGATGGGGATGGGGATGGGGATGGGGATGGGGATGGGGATGGGGATGGGGATGGGGATGGGGATGGGGATGGGGATGGGGATGGGGATGGGGATGGGGATGGGGATGGGGATGGGGATGGGATGGGGATGGGGATGGGGATGGGGATGGGGATGGGGAAGGGGAAGGGATGGGGATGGGGATGGGGATGGGGATGGGGATGGGGATGGGGATGGGGATAGGGATAGGGATAGGGAAGGGGATGGGGATGGGGATGGGGATAGGGATAGGGATAGGGATAGGGATAGGGATGGGGATAGGGAAGGGGATGGGGATAGGGATGGGGATGAGGTTGGGTTAGGATGGAGATGGAAGGGCTGGGCGTGATGGGGTGCAGGGGTGGGGGGGAAGGGGGGTGGTTGTGTGCTGGGTAGTAGTGGGTAGTGGGAGTGTTAGTAGTAGTGTTAGTAGCAGTGTTAGTAGTGGGTAGGTAGTAGTGGGAGTGGTAGAGGTGGAAGGGAGATGTGCGGTGGGTTAGTGGACTGGATGTTGAGGAGGTGGTAGGGGATTTGTGTGATGGGCGGCGATGATAGGCGGTGTTGTGGGGCAGGTAGGGTACATTTTCTTTTGGTATTGGTATTGGTATTGGTTTTGGTATTGTGCTGGTGTTTTGTAGTTTCTTTGTGTGCCATTGGGTGGGGTGGTGGGATTGAGTTAGTGTCGTTTTGGTTGGGGGGGGATTGGGACTAGTGGGTGATGGGTGATGGGTGGTAGGGGAGTTGACAGGTTGGGTGGGGGAGGAGGAGGGGGTGGCGAGTGGTTGGTTGGGGTGTGGGTAGTGGGTTGGGTAGTGGGTTGGGTAGTGGGTAGTGGGTAGTGGGTAGTGGTTGGATGGGAAGGGGAAGGGGAGAAGACCAGAGGGAGAGCTCGTGACTGGTGTGGGTATGTGATTGTGGTTATGGTTGTGACCACAGGGGGAGTGGTGGTGGTGGTGTGGTTAGAGCGAGAGAGTGAGGATGAGGGTGTGAGGATAAGGGTGTGAGGATGAGGATGAGGGTGTGAGGATGAGGATGAGGGTGTGAGGATGAGGATGAGGGTGTGAGGATGAGGATGAGGGTGTGAGGATGAGGATGAGGGTGTGAGGATGAGGATGAGGGTGTGAGGATGAGGGTAGTGGTGGAAGACCCTCATCTCACATCGCTGAAATGAGACCACAGCACTCACACTCAGCTCAGAACTAAGACGTACCTCTACTTCTATCCCACCCCTCCAACCGCCGATCCGCCCCCTTCTTCGCATACTCAGCTCAGAACTAGACGTACCTCTACTTCCATCCCAACCCCTCCAACCGCCGATCCCCCCCTTCTTCGCATACTCAGCTCAGCCCCAGCCGTCCCCGCACGGACGGTGAGGGTGGTGCTTTGCTTTGCTTAGGTCATCCCCCTCCACACCCAAAGGGTTCGTTTATTTTGGCCCCCTAGGGTGGGCCTTTGCAAGTTGGCCAATGACGTGTCTTCACCACTCGTCTGCTGGCCAATGGGGAGGGATGGTACCAACCCAGCCCTGGCGCTGAGGATTGAGTGGTTTTGTATTTCCCGGAGGTTACGGAGACCCGGACAGGACACGACTGATGGACAACTTCCCCATCCGGTCCAGACCCTCCCTTCTCTCCTGCCGCCTGTGGTAGACCACTATGGCACCACACGGCACACCCCATCCCACCCCATCCAACCCCATCCAACCCCATCCCACCCCATCCAACCCCATCCCACCCCATCCAACCCCATCCAACCCCATCCCACGATCCGCATCCAGACGACGACGCGGGCCAATATTGGATCCGCAACTGGGATTGCAGCACGCCAACTGTGCAGTTGGTGTGGTGAGGTACGTACCTGATCGCTAGCGTGGGCGGGCTGTCTGTGTCTATCCATGGGGCGCCGTCTTTCTGTGTCATTTTCGTCTCGTCTCGTCTTTCCCTGTCTGTATGTGTGCATGTGTGCATGTCTGTTCCTTTTGGCGGCCCCTGCTTTCTTTTTCGGCTGTCGGTATTGCTGGTACTGGACGTGCAGGAGGAGGAGTTGGTTAGTCCATCGAGGATACAACAACAGTGTGTGTAGCCCAATCAATCCACTACCATGGGCCCATCCCAATCCCCTTCCCCTCCCCCTCCCCTTCCCCTCCCCCTTCCCCATCCCCATCCCCATCCCACCCCCATCCCCATCCCCATCCCCATCCCCATCCCCATCCCCATCCCCATCCCCATCCACCAGCGCGACCACACGGCTTGCAGCCTACACCACCAGGCAGGCAGCCAGGCGCACCCTAGAGCTAGAGTAAGACCAGGGCGTAATTGCCTCCCCCTGCTCCACACATACGTATATTGCAGTGGTACAAGCAGCAGGGATGGATGAGGGAGCGAGCGAGCCTCTGTGACGCCGTGGGCACGAGGCGGGATTAAGCTCAGGAAGCCACGGACCCTCCATCCTCCATCTCGTGCCGTGGTAGGGTCCATCCTCTCTCCATCCTCCATCTCGTGCCGTGGTAGGGTCCATCCTCGCCGCATACAGAAGAGTTTGTACGACGACCCACGGCACGAGATGGATGATGGAGGGAGGATGGAGATGCAGGATTCAGGATTCAGGATGCAGGATATCTGTTTCCTCGCAGGGTTCGTCGCATGGTATGTACCGTCTCGTATAGTATAGTACAGTGCAGCCATGTGTTTCTGTGCGGTGGAGGCGGTGGAGGCGGTGGAGGCGAAGAGCCAAGGACGCCCGCGGCTAGAGGATGGGGGTGCGGCGGGAGGACACGTGGCAGGGTGTTCTGGACAGGAGGGTTGATTACTGTAGGTTGCCAAGATTGCCAAGATTGCCAAGATTGCCAAGGTTGACGAACTGTCGCACTGTACCGTATTATGACACAACACGGCGCAAATAAGCTCCGCCCCCCTCGCCAGATCCTGGACGGCCTACTCGTAAGCACACTGTCTGAGCCGCGTGCACGCCCCTATCTCGCTTCTATTTCGCATATCTGTGGGGGGCTGTGACGGTGTGACGGTGGGTCGTGGGTCTAAGGGAAAAGGGTGCGGGGAGCAGGAGATGGATGGTTAAGATCTTCAGGTGAGTCTGTTGGAGGCGCCTCTTTTCCCCAACAGTATCGGATGGGCTGGCTTGCGGTGTCGTGGGATGGCTGGGGGGTGATGTGATGCGTTTTTTGCTGGAGAGGATGTGCCCCTTTCGTATGCGGGTGAGGACCCCTAGCGGCTAGTGAGGGTGCGGGCCGTGCATGCGTGCGTGCGTGCGTGCGTGCGTGCGTGCGTGCGTGCGTGCGTGCGAAGGGGGATGGGGGATGGGGGATGGTCGGGCAGACCAATAGACGCAGGCAGATTAGAGAGGTACAGTCGGCTGGCAAACGAAATGCAAGATTGCGAGATTGCTAAAAAGCGAGATACCAGGGCAGGCAGGACAGGGAGGGCAAGGCTGATATTAGACCGCAGACGAAACCGAGGCAGGGTTAGCAAGAACACCCAATATCGGGTCGATTATACGACCCCCTTCCCGTCTCCGGACGGACAGACGGACAGACGGAAGACAGACGGACAGACAGACGGACAGACAGACAGACAGACGGAAGACAGACGGACAGACAGGCGGACAGACAGACAGACAGACAGACAGACAGACAGACAGACAGACAGACAGACAGACAGACAGACAGATCGACAGATCGACAGATCGACAGATCGACATCTCCCACTTCCACCCGCAAGGTAGGAAGATCATCACCGCGTTTTTAACCAGCTGTTCCCCGCGAAACAAGGGTCCACCCCGTACCTGGCACGGCAGGGCGAAGTGTGAGGAAATACTGTGTAGATCAGTCGTCTGCTGGGACTTACCGAAGTAGTATAGATAGACTAGCACAGGACGTGGGAGGAAGAGTGCGCCCGACTAATACCCGACCCACCAAAGATCGACACGCCCCCAAAACCTCAGGGGCACAAGACACGGCGCAAACCGGCCCGCGGCAAGAACAACGCCGTGGCGTCAATGACAGGCGTCGCTGACAGGAGTCCGTCTCTCTCCGGCGGTCCCAACTCTACTACCCTCGTAGCGTCGTCATCCGGTAAACGGTAGCGATGGCGCTGCTGTGGACCACAAGCCTGCCGTGCTTTTTGGGGGGGGTTTGGTAATTTCCGTACGGCCGGCGGTGCTGGATTGAGTGCCGTGCTTGGCTGTGCATGGTGAGGGGAGGCGGGAGATGAGGATGAGTTGGCTTTCTTTTCTTTTTCTTTTGACATGGGACAAGGGCGGAGAGAAAAGGAAACCTGGTGGGGGTGAAAGAGGAAATCAATCTGGTTGACGACGGGGGAGGGACCAAAGCAAGAGCCTGTCGTGTACTGTAGTAGAGATTTTGAGTTTTTTTGGGGGGGGGGTTGTGCCGGGGATATTTGCACCCGGCTGCTCTATAATGGCGATGATGGTGATGATGATGCTGATTACTTCGTTATTCTACATTCCAACCGCCGCCGTTCTCGGCGTCACTTCAAACGGCTCCTCCACTGCCACCTCTTCCTCCCCCTTTCCCCATTCTGGCCAAAATCCCCAACCAAATACTAACTCCTCAGCAACCCCCAATCTAAGCCTTGGCCTTAGGCACATACTCCTCCGGCCCAACCATCAACTCTGGCCTCACCAACCTATCAAACTCCTCCTCGCTCAACGCCCCCAACTCCACCGCCGACTCCCTGAGCGTCAGTCCCTTCTTATGCGCGTTCTTCGCGACGCGGCTAGCGGCATCGTAACCAATACGCGGGTTCAGGCACGTGACAAGCATCAGAGACTCCTGCATGATCGACGCGATCTTCTCCTCGTTAGCGGTCATCCCAGCGACGAGGTTCTTCTCGAAGGAGCGCGAGGCGTCGGCGAGGAGACGGATGCTGTGGAGCACGTTGCGGATAATGAGGGGCTTGAAGACGTTGAGTTCGAATTGGCCGTTCATCCCGCCGATGGTGGTGGCGTGGTGGTTACCCATGACCTGTGCGCAGACCATAGTCAGGGCCTCGGCTTGGGTAGGGTTTACCTTGCCCGGCATGATTGAGCTTCCGGGCTCGTTCTCGGGGAGGCTCAGCTCGCCGAGGCCGCAGCGGGGGCCGGATCCCAAGAAGCGGATGTCCTGCGCGATCTTGAACAGGGAGGAGGCGACGGTGTTGAGGGAGCCGGAGGCTTGGACGAGGGCGTCGTGGGCGGCGAGGGCTTCGAATTTGTTGGGGGCGGTGGAGAAGTGCTTCCCAGTCATCTTTGTGACTTCCGCAGCGATGGCCTCAGCGAAGCCCTTGTAGGTGTTGATACCCGTGCCGACGGCGGTGCCGCCCTGGGCGAGCAGGCGCAGGTCAGGCAGCGAGGACTGGATGCGGGCGAGGCCGTAGTCTAGCTGTGCGACGTAGCCCGAGAATTCCTGCGCGAGGGTGAGGGGTGTGGCGTCCTGGAGATGGGTGCGGCCGATCTTGATGATTTTCTTGGCTTCGAAATCGACGACCTTGGCTTGGAGGGCGTCGCGGAGGGAGCGGATGGCGGGGAGGAGCTCTTCCTCGATCTCGAGGACCGCGGCGATGTGCATCACGGTCGGGAAGGTGTCGTTGGAGGAGGCGGACATGTTGACGTGGTCGTTGGGGTGGACGGGCTTCTTGGAGCCCATGGTGCCGCCTAGGATCTCGATGGCGCGGTTGGAGATGACCTCGTTGGCGTTCATGTTCGATTGGGTGCCGGAGCCGGTCTGCCACACCACGAGCGGGAAGTGGTCGAGGAGCTTGAGGTCGGCTACCTCAGCAGCCGCTTGCTGGATGGCTTTGCCAATCGTCGGGTCTGTATACACCATGGTTAGTAGAGTCCCGAGTATGCGTAGGTGTAGCCCACGTACCAAGCCCGAACTGCATGTTGATAGTCGCGGCCGCGCCCTTCAGGATACCAAACGCCCTCACAATCGGCGGGGGCATGCGGTCCTGGGGCTGGTTGATCCTGAAGTTCTCGAGGGAACGCTCAGTCTGGGCGCCCCAGTACTTGTCCGCGGGAACGTGAACCTCGCCGAAGGCATCGGTCTCAGCCCTGGTCTCTGCCATGGCGCGTGTGGAGATGCTGAAGGATCTGTACGACGGTATCGAGCGGATATGCGCACGCGAAACGGATGAAGAGAGATAAGATGTCGTCGGCCGAGAGAAAGTGCTCAGCTTGGCGGCATTGGGGAGTGAGGGGTAGGTCACCCTGGTCGATGATGCCCTGGCGAGTAGAGCTACAGGCACGGCGCTAGCTGATGCTGACCGTAACGTGATCATGTTTCTGGCGGTTTGTCGCGGCCCAAACAATGCGAAGAAGAAATGTGATAAATGGAGAAAGATCGCGGTGGAAATGCGCAATTGAAGAGTAGAGAGTGAATGAAGATGCGAGGTACTGGGACGGGCGCGCTCTGGGGATATTAAAACAGGTGTAAATGGGGATAATTGGAGAAGGAAGGGGAGAGTTCCGTAAGGGCTCCAATTTTTTTTTTGTCGGGGTTCGTCGGAAGCAATTTGCCAAGATCCCTACGACGGCCGGGGTGAGCCGGAACGTGCGGCCGGCGGCAACCATCCAACTGGTTATCAAAAATCTCACTAACTTAAGTGAGACTTTGATGCCGACGTCAACCCACTGCCTATTACGAAGACATCAACTGTACGATATTGTCACCAGAACTTCATCGAGTGGTTTTTTATTTATTTTTTATTAGAATTAGCTAAAGCTATCTATCTACTTCTGATCCTCTCACAAAACAGAATGTAAACCCGCCCAACAATCCTCACCACCTGTATCCTCATCCCCGAGTATAGTCCGCTTCAAATATCCGTCAAACAAAACTCCCTCCTCTCAAACAAGCCATTAGCATTCCCAAATACTCACTCATACACACCCCATTAGACATTACCCTCCGTATATATACCCATACACACCTGACTCCTTCGCCTCAAAACAAGTGATAGTCCGGCACAATACCCACACAATACAAAAGAGCACCCCCATTAAAAATCTCACACAAAAATATAGCCGCCCCCATCAAAAATCTCATACAAAAAAATAAGGGGAACCGCATCCAAAGGCCAGCAACGTGACGACTTCAAAATCCGCGAGTTCCAAAATAGGGTTGATTGGCCTGCGAGTGCGGAATTAAACGCTCGTCAGGGTCTTGATCATCATTCTTCTCTTGCGCTCCTCACCGACCAACAGTCCACGAGTCTGGAAGACAGATTCCATGGTAACAACGACTCTGTGGAAGCTGCTGGCCGCGCCGGCCTCCTGCGAGAGTCTGGCGATGCTCAGGTGGTTTCTCTTGCCGTGTTCAATGACAGTCAGGAACTCGCACGCGAATGCAACTTGCTTGAGGTCGAGATCTAGATTTATAGTCAGCTTCGGTCTCATCAGATGCGGCAGCAAGGGGACTTACAGTTGACGGGTGCGACTTTGCCGAACACGAGGTTGGCGGGCTTGTTGACTACGACATCCTTGATGCCGAATTGTCTCCAGTCCTTCAGAAG
Organism: Pseudogymnoascus destructans; assembly: GCF_001641265.1. Lineage (NCBI taxonomy): Eukaryota > Fungi > Ascomycota > Leotiomycetes > Thelebolales > Thelebolaceae > Pseudogymnoascus > Pseudogymnoascus destructans. Next base: position 441,177 of record NW_020167520.1, read on the forward strand.
CTGGGCAACCTCCTGGCGGGCGCGGCGCTTGGTCAGGTTGAAGCACAGGTAGCTCGTCGCGGGCTTGACGAGGAAGAGGCGCGCGAGCCAGTTCTGCTGGGGCTCGATCTGGCGGGATGGGTCGTCGCGGTAGTTTACCAGCTTGGGTTGGTAATGGCTCATATCATCGCCGACGGATTCGGTGCTCTTATTGTCATCGTACAACTTGAATGCTGCTCTGGTGTCAGTAGATGTGGTAAATGATGAGAGATTCGTTAACTTACCTCCAAGTGGCAGGCCCTCCTCTTCCTTGGGACCGAACCTCTTCAAGAGATTGCCCAGGTTGAAACCCTTCTTCTTTGGGTCGGGCAGACAGTTCGGGTTGATCTCCACTTCTCCGGGTGCGAACTGGTTGTCATCTTGCTTGGAGTTACGTTTGTACCAGGCAGTCTTCTTCTTCGAGAGGGCACCGAAACCAGTATGCTTAACACCATCATATCTGAATGGGTCGACATCGTGCTTGCTCTTTCGTCCTTTAGTCTCGGAAGAGAAGTTTGGTGCGAGCTGCTCAAACTTGGTAAACGCATCTTTGGTTGCATTCAGAGAGCCAGTCATCAATGGGGTCTCCACCGGTAGCGGGGGCAGAGGCTGAGTCGGAGGCAGACCCGGAGGCGGAGCCGGCCTCTTGACCTTGCGAATATTAAGAGGTGCTGGCATCTTGACTGGGCTCGAGGAGAGAGGCACAGCTCTAGCAGTGGCTGGACGATGATCAGGATTCGTAACCACGAGCTCACGGTCGTTGTATCTCCCATTGTGGGGTTCGGGAGCAGATCCCATTCGGTGAGAGGCCACCCTGTTCGTACGCTCACGATGAAGGTATTGCCCATAGCCATCGCTACGCTCCGATGTTCTGGCGCGAGAGTAGTTCTGGGGGTTTCGCAAAGGCCTCGGACCCTCGACAGCTATACCACTCGTGGTGGTTGGGTTTGGAGCTGAGGTGGTTCTTCTTTCAGCTTCGCTGAGATAAGTCTGGTTTGGCAGCATGAGGCGATCAATGTGAGAAACCATCCGGTTGATATAACGAGGAGAATGGACTCCATCGCCGGTGACTTTGCGGCTGTGGGCAGCTCGACGAGCCTCAGCAAGCTCTTGTTCCACAGACTCGGATCTCTTTGGTGGGACTGGCAATGGCCTACTCTCATACACTGACTGACGGCCCATTGTATTTCCGGCTTCCCACTGTTTCAGTTGGAAGAGCGATGGATCGGTGTTCGTATTTCCGCGTTCGAAGGAGGTAAAAGGCGTAGAGTAGTGGCTATCAGAGCCATAATCAGCTGAGCTTGAGAGCATCGACAGGCCATGGGATCTATTGAATGCTTCATCGCAATCTTTTGCCAAGCTGCTGCTCACCTGACGCACATCCTCTTGGGCACGTCTGTAAGCCTGGGGCAATGGCTGGGCAAATGTACCTGCTTCTTTGCGGGATCGGAGCTGCGTGGTCACGTATGGACGATCCTCGGGAACTTCTCCCATGAGCTTGGAGCGCTGTCTATTTCTCTCATTGGCCTCACTTTCGGATACAGTTCGCATAGCCGGGTGACGCATGTTGGTGAAGCTAACTCCACGCTTGTATCTCTGCCCGGCCCGAACAGGGTTGCTGCCACTCTTCGTAGAACTCGCAAGTGAGCTTCGTGAGGCATAGACTCTCGGACGAGCAACACCCGGTTGCATTGCATAGCGATTGCTCGATCTTGAGCCCCCCGCACGGGAGATCTGTGTATCCTCTTGGAGACGGGAGATGGGGTTGCGGTGAATGACAACCTTGGCATGTGTGGTTCCGTTCATTGTAAGATTCTGGTGTCTGGAATCTTTGAATGGATCGTAACTCTTGACCGTCTCTGCAGATTCAGTCTCTGCATAGCCACTGCTCTTCCTAGCATGACCTCTCTCGACTCTCTCGCCGGTGTTGCTGACGACAGTGAATCTCGAGATCTGTCGTCTGTACCCATTGAGACCTATTTGGGTAAACTGGCGAGTAGAGAGCTTCTTGATTTTCGAAAGAGGACGGACATGGTGGTAGTCACTGTTGGAATAGCCAATTTCAGGAGTATAATTCTCCAGCTGGTTTTCACGGTGCTTCAGGAAAAGACCATAAAAAAGCTTCTGGTCGTTCGGGTTGTCGTCCAAAAGCAAGGTCACCAGCTGCTTATCTTCAAATTGATGCCACAAAGACTTCAGGTGGCGCATGATCTCTTTGTCAATGTCGCTCACTCTATCCACTGGGCGTTCACAATATTGAACGTCAGGGGATCTGGGATTAATACCTCCTCTGTAATTATCGAGATACTCATACTTTTTGATGAGAGGGTGTCTCCAGATCTCGTTGATGCTAATTCTCTCACGAGGATCAACCTGAAGCATGCGTTTAATGAGATCAGCTGCTTCTAGTCCAATGGCATTGGCCATCCGATAATTGCCTTTTTGGATAGCTTGAAGAAGGCGTGGCACAGATGGGTGATCGAATGGCAGTCGTCCTGACAGGGTAGCATACAGGATAATACCCATGCTCCAGACATCAACCTTGTCACCTCTATATGGGACAGCCTTGATGACTTCAGGTGCGGCATAGTGAGGGCTTCCACAAGAAGTGACGAGGCGGTGCTCAGGGGTTTGCTGGAGGGCAGCCATACCAAAGTCTGCAATCTTGATCTTCCCATCCTTGGTGAGAAGAATGTTCTCTGGCTTGAGGTCGCGATGGCAAATGTTGAACTGGTGGCAGTATGACACCGCACTCATAAGCTGTCTGAAGTATTTCATTGCTTCTTCTTCAGGCAAGAGCCCGCAAATGCTGATGTGGTCAAATAGCTCGCCATTGTCGACATACTCAAGGACAAGATAGCTGATGACTGTTAGCGGTAGTACTATATTATGGGTTCAGAACTATACTCACATCTCGGTACGATTCTCCCAGATATCATATAGCCTCATGATATGAGGGTGCTCAATAAGCTTCATGATGGCAACTTCTCTCTCGATGCCATATGGCATTCTACGGTTCTCACCTGCGTCCTTCACCTTTGCATCTTTCTTGTTAAGAGATGCCAGACTACCAGCCTGTGACAACAGAGCACTTTTCTTCTGTACGATCTTGACTGCTGCTGGCTGGCCGGTAACAGCGTGCTTTGCCATTCTAACTCTCGCAGTGGCACCTTTGCCCAAGGTCTTCCCAAGATGCCATGGCCCAATGTGTGTCTTGCGGCGTCTCTTGCCATCTGATGCATTGGTGGAGGCGTTTGAAATTAGAGAGTCTCGGTTGGGTCTGTGAACTACATCCCCATTTGTGATGGCAGATAGGCGAGGGTCAACAGCATTAGCGGAGCGAGGAGTTATGATAATTTTGCGTTCTTGCACTGACTCGGTGTTTAACTGCTTGTAAGGATTTTCCTCCTCATAAATGACTCTATCATTGTGAGCCATTGTTTCTGGTATCTTGCCCAGCGGCGAGGGATATGTTGTGCGAGTATTGTTGACGCGGGATGCGGCGTCTCCAAGAGGTGGCCGAGCAGTAGATGGCCGACGATGGTTTGAGGTGCTCATGTTTCTTTTTACTTGTGCAGAGACATGATGAGGGAGGGGTAGACAACGACAATGTAGCTTTCAGCCTTTTTGTCCTTGGACTTGGGTTGTGTTGTAGGCCTTGAAGCTTATAGGGTGGCGATGTACACCGTCGTCGCTATGCCGACCGGTCGCTATGGCAGCGGCGAGCTGCCAACGAAGACAAGAGAAAGAATCAAAGCAGTCTATTTTGAGAAGCTTCAATTGTATTGATCTGTATTTCTATCTATGGTATTAGCAAGGAATGGTCTTATTTACTAATTCCATCATTGCAGCACTCGGAATATCGAGTGCTGAATGTGAAACTGGGATCGGTGATCTATGATCAATGCTTACCTTGAATCCCAGTCTTGAGCAGTATGCGCTTTGATAATTGATTGCACTGAGTAAAGAAGAAGGTTGAATTAGAAGTGATGGCACGTGACAAACACGTGACCGGATGAGGTTGTTGGTCGAGGAAAGTGTGTTGTGTGGAATGAGGGTATCGTGGTAGGGCAAAGGAATGAGAAGTTTGGTGTTCTGTTTACCGTTCAAGGTGAATTCGAGCGCCCAAGCGAAGTGCACGGAGGAGGGGCAACAAATAATCCGAATTGAGTAGCCAGTAGGCAGACTTTGCCATATACACTTGTACGGCTTCGATTCTTCCCATCCACTAATTCCTGAGACCCCCCGAAGGCTAGGGATAGTTTTGTAATACAGGAAACGATGATAGGCATGTGCAGAACAAGTACACTCTTCAACCTTTAGAGACTACTCTCCAATGAAAAAGAAGTGCCGTATACTCGGCCATATACGCAACTACAGTGGTGTTGTCCGTGCAACTCATATCACTCTCTCCTCCAGTACGGTATGAAATCCCCTCGTCATTTAACATGAGAAGGAGGCAGCAAGGACTCAAGGCAAAGAGCAGGGTACATGCATACAATGATATATGAATATATAAACCAACGACGAGCCGGACAAGACGAGCCGGACAACACGAGCATAGCATGACCATCTCCTCTTCTAATCGTGCGTAAACAGAGATAGGAAAGAGACACGAAATACTACTCTGAGCACCTACACAGAGTACATTAAAAATACCCTGAATAGATAATATAGAATACCTACTACGTGGAATATTGCAAGAAATTATAAAGAAAATAATATACCGAGAACTGTCGTCGTCTCTCTAAATCTTGGCACTCTAAAGCCGTGTTCCTGGCCGCCCCACCAAAGATCCTCGCTCATCCGATGGTACAGTACATACAGCCAATCATTCCCACCACTTTCGGTGGCCTGCATCAAATCATCTACGCGTCTCCAATCGCGTCTCTGGTGCCCCCCAAGCGCGATAGCCTCAAAATTCAACGTCCAGGTAAAACACCTTTGTTGCCCTCATCGCCAAAACGAACAACGATGCCGTCACTTTCGACAGGCAACCGTCGCCGGCGGGTGCCTGATCCCGAAAGTAGCGATGAAGGGGACGATTCTCCTGCGTCGACTGACCCCAGAGTGTCTGGCGCATCGAAACGCGCGAGGACAGGGCAAGATACTTCACAACTTTCCGACGACGACCTGGATCAAAGTGCAATGAATGGCATAGCTCTCCGTCAGAACGGAAAGGGCCATAGCCAAGACGGATTTCAGCCTGGCGCCATCACGAGAGTCAAGGTGAACAACTTTGTTACCTACGAAGACGCCGTTTTCAACCCAGGGCCGAATCTCAATATGGTTATTGGACCGAACGGCACAGGCAAGAGCTCACTGGTCTGTGCGATCTGTATCGGCCTTGGGTACGGTGCAGCCAACCTCGGGCGAGCGGCGAAATTCAGCGAATTTGTGAAGCACGGCAAGGACCAGGCTACGATTGAAATCGAACTACAAAGAAAACCCGAAGATCGCTCGAACTATATAATCAAAGTCCGCATTACAAGAGAAGGCGATAAACGGAAGTGGTGGATCAACGGCTCCGAAGTACCTTTGAAGAATGTACAGCAGTTGGTCAGAGGTCTTGGGATTCAGGTGGACAATCTATGCCAGTTCTTGCCACAAGATAGGGTCTCTGAGTTTTCTGGACTTAGCCCAGTAGCCCTCTTACATGAAACCCAAAGAGCTGCAGCGCCGCCTGAGATGCTTACATGGCATGACGAACTCAAGGTCTTACGTAAGAATCAGAAGGGCATCCAACTCAATCTCGAAACCGATGAAGAGACTTTGCGCACGCAAGAGGAACGCCAGGAAGGTCTTCGCGGAGATGTTGAGCGGTTGCAGGAGAGGGCTCAAATACAAGACAGAGTTGCATTACTTGAATCGAGCGTCCCTTTCGTCGACTACAATGTTAAGAGACGCCATTATATTGAGTGTAGGGAAAGAGCAAGAGAAGCGAAGAATCAAGTCGTAGCTCTAGAGGCAGAATTTGCCCCAACGGTGCAGGCAGTTAATAATAAGGAGGAGTATTATCGCCGAATCGACGTGGCTGTAAAGGAGCGGAAAAAGGACCTCCTGAATTCAGAGCGTGCGGCAGACAACTTCTTCGCGCAGGTCGAAGTAGCGAATGAGGGCATCAAGGAGCTAGAGCAGAAGGCCAAATCGGAACGGGATGGAGAGCAGAAACGCAAACAGCAACATGCTGTCATAAAAGAAAAGATTGCTGCTTTGGAAGCTCAGTTGAAGAATGAGCCGCCAGCGTTCGATGGGCCGGAATGGAATGCCAAAATTGTAAGTTGCTTATAGATACAGAAGCGAAGCCAGATCTAACTGTCTTCCATAGAGAGCTGAGGAGCATAAGTGTCGCGAAATCGAAGCTGAACAGCGCCAAGTGACCGAGAAACGCGAGGATCTCGACAGACAAGGGCTTGATGTCAAAGCTCGGGTTGGTGAGAAGGAGCGGGAGCTCGCAACCCTAAACTCTCAGCAAGGTAAGAATATTAGCTTGCTCAGAAGTATCTCCAGAGATGCGGCAACGGCATGGGAATGGATTCAGGCAAATCGCAACAAGTTCGAGAAGGATGTCTTTGGGCCACCGCTCATTGAATGCAGAGTCAAGGATCCCCGATATGCCAACGCCATTGAATCTCTCTTCCAAAAGAACGATTTTATGGTCATCACAGCACAAACAAGCGCAGACTTCAAAATATTGGACGAACATCTACTGGGAGCCTCTAACCTCAGACTTGCTGATATCAACTTGAGGACCGTATCTAGGAGCCTTGGCCAGGTCCGAAATTCACCTATGCCGACCCACGAGCTGGAAAAACTTGGCTTGGATGGATGGGCCTTGGATTACGTCGATGGCCCTGAGCCAGTCCTTTCAATGTTGTGTGGCGCCGTGAGGCTAGACAGAATTGCCGTGGGGCTGAAGGATCTAAACGAGAGCCAGTATAATGCTCTCACGTCGAGTGCAGTAGCAACTTTTGTTACAGGGCGCTCTCATTACAGTGTCCAGCGTCGCCGAGAATACGGCCCCGGAGCTACATCGACGACCACAAAGTCTATACAGAATGCTCGTTACTGGACCGGCCAGCCTATCGACACCAATGATAAGCATGAACTCGAAGAAACGCTCAAAGCCTTGCGGGAAAACTTTGGCGTCATGAAGGTTGAATCTGGTGTGCTAAAGGAGAAACTGCGCGCGTTGAGCGAGCAAAGAAGCACTATCTTGGAAACGATAGTATGTAAAACCTGGCCCTCATGTTACCGAAATTTTACTCATTACATCTAGAAAATCCTCAAGGCAAAGAAGAACGAAGCGCAATTAATTGCCGGACGATTCCAGGCACTCCCAGGCAAAATAGGTATGACGATCCAACCCCATTCGCTTTGATGTCCCTACTAACGCACTAACAGAGCGGGAGAAAGAGAACTTCCAGGCAATGAAGCTGGTCAGTGACAACTACCGTGCGCGGATGCGAGAGGTCGAGGCTCAAACCGACGAGCTGGTCCTCAAGAAAAACACTCTATCAATCGAATACAAAGCCCTCGTTCAAGGCATCCGAACAGCGCATCTCTCCCTCCAAGAAGCCAAATTCCGCCTCATCGAAGCCGCCTCCGACGTCGAATCCCTCAAAGAGCACTCCTCCGACATCACGCGCCGCGTCCAGCAAGAGCGTCAAAACTACGAGCGCGCAAACGAGGAATACAAAAACGTCAAGGCGCAAGCCATCGCCGTCCACAACCAGTGCATATCCATCCTTGCCGAGGGGAATAACAAGGAGTACTTCGAGACCATCGATAAGGACCTCACCATCGAGCAACTGGAGCAGGATATTGACGCCGAGAAGTCCAAGCTCGATTACATCCATGACGGCAATCCGGGCGCCCTCCGCGAATTCGAGTCCCGCCAAGTAACCATCGACCGCCTCACCACGACCATCACATCCGCGCGCGCCGAGCTCACCTCAGTCGACCACTCCATCGCGACGCTGCGCGCACGATGGGAACCCGAGCTCGACAAGCTCATCGCCTCCATCAGCGCGGCCTTCGCGCACAACTTCGAGCAGATCGGATGTGCGGGCGAAGTCGGCGTTCACAAAGACGAAGACTTCGATCTCTGGGCCATCGAGATCCGGGTTAAGTTCCGCGAGAACGAGACACTGCAACAGCTAGATCAGCATCGGCAGAGTGGCGGGGAGCGCAGCGTCAGCACGATCTTCTACTTGATGGCGCTGCAGAGTTTGGCGAGGAGTCCGTTCAGGGTTGTGGATGAGATTAACCAGGGTATGGATCCGAGGAATGAGAGGATGGTGCATGAGCGGATGGTGGATATTGCGTGTCGGGAGCATACGAGCCAGTATTTCTTGATCACGCCGAAGCTGTTGACGGGGCTGAGGTATGATAGGAGGATGAAGGTGTTGTGTATTGCGAGTGGGGAGCATATGCCGAGGGATCATAGGACGCTGGATATTAGGTCGGTGATTGCGAGTCGGAGGGCTATTATGATGCCGGTGATGTGAGGGGTGGGGGGCAGAATGGATGAACTCAGGGTAGGGTTGGTGCGGGTGGGCATGTGGTTGGCGCTTGGAGTTTGATGTATAGCGATATGATAGATACCAGAGTGGTGATTTGCAGCGACCGTCTGGAACATGGAATGTTTTGCTGGCTGGGTATTCGATTTCAGGGGGTTTATCACGAGGCTCTAAGATAATATAACGAGGATACGGTTTGTAAACATAGAAGAACGACTCCGAAGAATCAAATGATTTCAATCCCTCCCTTCTTTCGCAGGAAAGCTCCCAATAACCATGTAATCCCTCTTCCTCAGGCTCTCCCCTTCCCCAATCCACCCACCGTCCCAGCAAGCGAAACGCCCACCCCCCTTTTCCCAAGCCAACCCTCCAACCCCCAACCTCAGGCCACCCACCCATCTAGCGAACCACCCACCCCCTTATAAACCAACTTAACTCCCTTCCTCCCAGCGGCACAGTGGCGCAGTGGTAGTACCACTGTCTGGACAATCTGGCCAGCGGAGGATAAGGGAAGGTTATGGATTCAACACCCGGTTATGAAAGGAAAGGAAAGAAATAGAAAGAGTTTGGAAACGAGCGATCAACAACACGACAAAAAAGTAAAATCACAAAGTTGATTTTCTCCCTCACCAGATATTAAAAGATATCTGATGAGTCTTTTGCACTTTTGAGATTCTGAAGTGAGGTTTTTGACTTACTTTTTGCTCAACATTGTTGTTGAAGTGAACGAGTGTATGGACTTTCCAATATCAACAGCTCAACATCTCAAAACGTCAGCAATTCGTATCCAAACATAAAACACCCCAGAGCAACATGCAAAAAGGATCTTGTTACCTTGGTGTTTACTACGTGTTGTTATCGAAGCGAACAACAGTACAGCCTTTCCAACATCAACACCTCAAAAGACATCAAGTCAAACCCCCTCACTACCTCAAAGTTCACATCCAAAGAAAAACAACACAGGAGAAAAACACGCGGAAAGATCTTGTTACTATGATCTAGAGGTGTCTTTTGCTGCCAACCACCCACCACCCACGCCGTACACCTATAGGTATATTTCCTCTGTCCCCTACTGCGCCATACCTACACTCACTCACTCAAGGCCCCTAGGCCGTCTCGCCCTACTCTGGTCTGCGGGCTGTGATTACATAGCTATTGTCGTCAGTAGTGCACTCCCCAATACTTCCACCCACATAACAACCCAGAATGGATAGGGGGGTTGGGGGGGAGAAGAGAAGAGAAAAAAACTCACAAAGGAAACCAAGCATGAATCCCCCTATCCTTAACCTCCTTCCTAACATTCACCAAAAACACAAGCACCTCCTCCTCCGTCCACCCCAACGCCTTCACAAAAACCCTCATCGTCATAACCTCCATCCCACTCAACAGATTCTCCATCTCCCACGCCCCGAGGACCTTCATCCGCGTATCCTTTGGCCACGTATTAATGGGCAGCTTAAAAATCTTGAGAGTGATATCCACGAAACCGCGCTCTTCGAACCAGCCTTTCCAGCGGATCGGGTCGTCGATGGGGGTGCCGAACATGCGGGAAGAGGTGATCAGGTTGGAGGTGAATTGTTCGAGGGCGCCGCCGGGGGGGACGGTGTTGTCGTCGCTGCCGAGGAGGGCGGTTATGCCTTGGAATTCGACCCAGCCGCCGGGTTTGACGTGGCTGTGGGGGGGGGGTTAGTTTGTGGATTAGATCAAGATGGGGGAAGGGGTGGGCGGGGTGACTGGGGAAATGGGAAGGGGGGGAGAGGGAGGGAGGGGAGTACGTGTAGCACTGGTCTATCAGCTTAGGCCAGTCGCGGATGCAGTAGATTAGGTCGCGGAGGAAGATGAGGTCGAAGCTATTCTTACTCCACATCCAGGGCTCTTCCATATCGTCGAGCTCGAAGCGGCAGTTCGGGGGGACCCTGGTGGTGGTGTTAGTACTTGGGGGGTGCAAACGTGGGAACAGGGAGGGGTTACCATTCTGGCTGGGTGGGTGCGATGTCAACTCCAATGACCTGGGTATGTTAGATTATGGCATCGATATAGTGTGTAGGTGGAACTCACCTCGGCGGATGGATATTCATCAGCGACGTCGATACACCAGATTCCTAAACCAATATATAAGCCAAGCCCACCCCAGCATGTAGGGTCTCCTCACCAGTTCCACAACCCAGATCCAGGATCTTCTGCGGGGAATCCCCAATAGGAGCCAAAAAGCGTTTCTTCTCAATAAGCCCATAGTACTTGGCATGCGACATGTCCAAGCGGTTCAACTCCGTGTCGTCCATCGGGAGTCCATATTCTGCCAATGGTCAGTCGCTGTTCATTGAATTGGCTAGGGGGAGCATCAGTGCGTTGCGCTGCTTTGCTTACCCTCTTTCCCGTAGACTGCGTATGTCCTGCCGCCCTCGGCGACCTCGCCGCGCAGCACGGACGATGTTATGGAGGTGAAGGCGCTGCCGCCGGCGGAACTACCTGAATCGAAGGCCTGACCGCGGCACGTTAGCCATCTATAACTACCCAGCTATACAGCCACCAGAGTGGGGTTGTAGCAGGTCTCTTACCTCATCATCAAAGTCGGCAAGCGCGTCATTCTGCGACAATGGTTAGCAGCTGCGTGCGGGAAGTGCAGGAGGACGAGGTGAGGCCATGAAACCGCATCGTGTCAAGAGAAGCCAAAGATTCTCTCTGGTATCGTGTGCGCCTCTTGGCCCTCCACGCAGGCGCTAATGCTCACCTCGTCCACCATGATCTGGTGCTCCTGCTCCTCGACGGGGTGAAGCTGAGCGGCAGTAGGTTCGGCAGTAGTAGCGGCGGTAGTGGTGGTGGTGGCTACAGGTTCGGCAGTAGCAGCGGTTGTGGCCACAGGAGCGGGCGTGGGAGCCTCGGCTGCGACGGCTTGCGCCAACTGTTCGTCCATGGTGTATCTAGGTCGGGGAGAGATATAATGGAGAGAGAGATCTGAAGGAAAGGGAAAGAGGGGGGAGATGTATAAAAAGAATTCGCTCGGTGTGGGTGAGGGAGTTAGAAGTAGGTCGATCGATGCGAGGGTGGTAGTAGTGGGTGGTGGACGCGTAAGATATACGATTCGGTCATCGGCGGTAAAATCCGGTACGGCTCGCACCTCCCGTAGGCGGCTAGATGGGATTGAGTTCGGCGGTTATAGGGTGGGATGAACGGGTGAGAGGAGGGGTTTTGAGGGTTCAAAGAGGGGGTCTTTGTGTGATTGTTGTGGTTTTAGGTGGTTTGTTGTGGGTAGCTAAAGAGAGCTAGACAGAGCTAGAGTAACTAGTAGTAGGTAGTAGTAGGTAGTAGTAGGTAGTAGTAGCTAGAGAAAGTATTCGTACGGGTCTGTGCTTTTTACCACACAAAAAGACACTCATTTACTGCAATTTTGGCACAGACCCGTACGAATACTTTTGTCGCCGTACTGTACTAAAGTCAGACGGATGAGGCACGTGGGCGGAGTACAGAGGGGTTGTAGGGGGTTGTAGGGGGTTGTAGGGGGTTGTAGGGGGTTGTAGGGGGTTGTAGGGGGTTGTAGGGGGTTGTAGGGGGTTATAGTGGGTTGTAGTGGGTAAGAGAGGGGTAAGAGAGGGGTAAGAGAGTGGTAAGAGAGGGGTAAGAGAGGGGTTCCTAGGGTTATGCCTGATAAAGCTGATATGATATGCATGTTTATTTATGGGTCCGTATGCGCATGTTAGTGGCTATGAATGCCTGCGATTGGAAGGAACGACTACGGACCACGTGGCCGCTGAAGAATTAATTTACATGCTTTAGGTTTAGATGGGTAAAAGAGTCATATACCATGTAAACTAGTAAAAAAGAATCGCTTACCCTGTGATACTATTTTTTTATTTTTCTACTGTGCAAACCGTAATAGGAAGCCCCCCCCTATTCGGCCCACTTTCCCCGATCCCCTTCCTCTACCAATTCGACTAACACCATACTGGCTCTGAAAGCTCGAAAGCCATCTTATCGCCTTGCTGAGTCGCCAGCCGCCGCCCTCATTGTTTCATGGGCTTGAACCTCTTCCTCCTACTCCGTCCTCGCGCTGTAGAACCTGTGGATAGACAGGTCACAACGCCAGGACATGCCGCCGTCCTCACAATTGAGGACGGCGGCTTCTACGGTTATGGGCTGGGGCGAGCAGGGGCGGAGGCACTATGTGGGGAGGGCGCATGGTATATTGTTCTTTTTTGCAATTACATACTAGTTTACATGGTATATGATTCTTTTACCCTTAGGTTTAAACGGTAAGCTCCAATCCAGCCGCTGTTACAAGGGGAAAGTTCAAGGGTGGGCGTATGGGCAGTGTATGGGTGAGTATATATCGAGTCGTACATGAGTGTGCCATATGAGCCTGCTTGTATTGTATGAGTGATCAAAAACTGGGAATGGGCGAGGTGGTGGTTGCAACGACAGGCTGTGACTGCCTCAGACAAGACACGCCCACTGGTGGCTCCTTGATGCATCTCCATGGCAAGATGGCAAGGCGTCCCAAGCCGTCTCATCCGTCCCATACCGTCTCATCCGTCCCATACCATCTCATCCGTCCCATACCGTCTCAACCCCCTCTGCCCCACTAGAAGATTGTGAAATGTCTTCGCGATGGCGAACATGTACATAGTATGTTACGGTGAGTGCGGGATCGGGTTTGCGTGGGATGCAGGGTGGTGGGGGAGAGAGATGGGATGCTAGCTGGTTGTTGTACAGGCTGAATTGCTATCGCGCTACGGGATATCGGGATGTGGGTATTTTGATTATGAGAGAGGGGAGTGGGCTGGCCTGCAGGGACGACATGGGGCGGTAGGGGGGAGAGGGCGGGTGCATCCGGTGGAGCTAGTTAGGGAAGGTTTGGACGCTGATCGGGGGGTGGTTGTGTTTGGCGGCAAGCTACATTTTTACACGATTGGAGTGATGAAGGATGGCAAAAGGGGAGGACACCAAAACACCAATTTGTGCACAACAGCATAAACTCATGTATCGATCACATATAAAATATGAGGCGAGATACACCATCGATTTGCGCGCAGCCCTGTACGTGGCTTTTATAGCCCCCCCACTCACAAAACTTATGAACATAACCTCCCTATATAATGCTGCCGACTACTATCACTTGCCACCTCCGTTTGGACTTAAGCATCAACCTTAGCACCTAAAGGATATCCTCTCCCTCTTGTATAGAGAGACTACCTACCCCCTTGCATTATACGCCTCTTGCGCTTCTTTTCCCTCCCGTTTTCTGTTCATTTGCCGCTTGTAGAGCCTTACCTTCTGCTTTAAGTAGAATAGCAGAATGCATCATAACCTAAGCTCCTTTAGCAAGCTGGCTTAGTGTGTCATTAATTGAGCTAGGAGAGCTATTCTAATGCTGTATAATGCAGTTCTTAATGTGCTCTGTTCAAAAGTTAAGCTCCCTTATAGTTTGAGAAGTCTTTAAAGTCTAATTGTTACTCTTAACTATAGGAGGAGTTAGAGTCCTTAAGTGTAGATTTAAGTAAGAAAGGACATTCTATGGCTCGTACAGAACTAATCCTGTTGCTTAGAACCCACTCTTGATATTCTGCTCTGTAAATGCAGCATTAAATGCTTCTTTAAATGTAGAGAGAAACTCAAGCTTTGTGATATGATTTAGCCTGTGCTATACAAAGGTTTTAATCTAAAGCCTCTACAAAAGCTTTAATAGAGCAAAGCAGCTAACGTCAAGTGGCTAAAGTATGTACGACAAGTGTGGTAGCATATAGAGAGTGGTTATCTTCTGTTCTTGTATGACTGTTTGTATGTTGATTAAAGTATTAAATCCACTCATACCTAATTGAATTTAAAGTCCACCCATTCTCACTTAGTGTAATCACCTAATCATGTAGTAATCCCAAGTCCTCGTACTAAGCAGAGAGGTGGTTCTGCACCTTAAAATTGATAAATGGCAGGAGTGCCTATCTATACGAATTAACACCTTAGATAATTGACACCCATTCCCTATTTCCTAGCTATGTAGTCTTCAGACAACTCTTTGCTTCTAAGCTTATAACCACCTTTAGTAGCAATAACTCCCATTATAAAGCCTGATTTATCAAAGTTGTAGATATCTTGCTCTAAGATACTATTTTTTTGCAACTTTGTTTTATACAAGGTAAAACCACTCATAAATTATCTTAGGATCTTTACATTTTGCTCGTTTGTAATTGTACTTCTAGCTAAACTTTGCTTTAGTTCCTATACAACACTTTATAAGGTTAGTAGTCTAGTTTATCCTAATAGGGCCCCTACCTCATTTAGAAAGTAGGAGATTGGCCATTTCTTACATACCTTATGGCTAGGGTGGAAATCATGTGAATCTAGGTCAAGAATATACTAAACAAGAGCTGACTCTTTGTATAGAGTTAATTTTCGTAAGTTGGGGGTAGAGTCACGTTAAGAAGTAATACTCTAAGCATGTCATCTAAGTGTTGCTTTAGGGACATTGTACGACATTATTAATTAGATAGCTAGAAGTAGAGGTTTTAAGTTGAGTTAGTGTTACTATATGTTGAATTTTGTTAAGTTGACACGTTTCAGTGTTTCGGTACATTACTCGCTTGTATGTGTCACTTACATATGAAATAACGTAGTTTATAAGTAAGTTGCCTACACAAGCTCACTGCTGATTTTTTCTTAGCATCATACAAAATTATAAAATGTCCTAACAATTAACGTACATGTATAGCGAAAGCGCCAAACAAGCGGAAAGCGCCAAAATTATCTACCCTCACGACAAACATTGCGATAAATCTACCACAACATTAGAAATCAATTGAAACTACTCGGAGTCCTCTTCCTCAGAGGTGTCTATTACAATCTGACACGTGCGCGCATTGTGCCCAGTCTCACCACACTTGCCACAGCGACGGGCACGGGTTTCTTCCCTTGGCTTCCGACCACGGCTTGCCCTTATTTCCTGCTCTACCTGCTGCACAACATCCCTCTCATCCTGTAGCTCTTGCGCCCCTTGTTGACTAAGTGATCCTCCTTGCTGTAGTCGTGTTTTCCTAGCTCTCCGGCGCTTGCTTAGTACTTCATTTGCCTGTCGTAGGTTTTGGTTCTCTCCCTTTAGCAGTGCTAATTGATGCATTATTTGCGATGCACCCTTTGTAAACTGGTCAACAGCTGCATAGATTGAGGTTGGAGAGCTATTTTGATGGCGTGAAATCCGAGTTTTAATAAATGTAGACTGTGACATAGCTTCAATTGGGTTGTTTGGTGTCTGAGAAACCCAAGGTTGAGCAGTACCTGGGCGGGAGCTTGGAGGCGTTGGTGTCCTTAACTTAAGATCAAGTGTAGATATCACTCTCTCAGGGTCAAATGGAAGAAGCCCTGCCCCTCGGAACCTGCCTCGAATGTTACTTTCCGTCATTGTAGTGTTAAATGCAGCGTGGAAGGCAGGAAAGAAGTCATCCTTTGTAATATGAGAAATATGAGCCTGCATCATATCTTCAATTTGCCGACCATAGGCCTGCTTTAACGGGCCGAAACAGCCAACATCAAGTGGCTGGAGTAGATGAGAAGAGTGAGCAGGCATACAAAGCGTAATAATGTTGTGTTCCTTGCAGTACTCCTCAAACTCATCTGAGTGGTGGCTCTCATGACCATCAAGGACTAACAAGCGATAACCACCAACACTCCGGGCCTTTGTATGCTTCTCAAAGTGCTGAATCCAATCCATGCCTCTCTCGTTTGTAGTCCAGCCATTTTCAGTAACAGAAATCACCCAATCGCTTGAAAATCCACTATTCTCATACCAAGATGTAAGGTGGTTTTTGCCTGCAACAATGATAAATGGTGGTACTGCCCAACCTTGAGAACTAACGCCTTGGATTACTGTAACCCATTCCCGATTACCAGGCTGTACCTTCTTTGCTTTTGCCCGCCCGTCTGAGCTTGTTACAACCATAGCAGTTGAGATAACGCCCATCATAAACCCAGTCTCATCAAAGTTGTAGATATCTGCTTCATCGATACCATATTTTGCAATTGTGTTACGCACAAGCTCAAACCAGCCATTAATAACTTCTGGATCTTCGCACTTAGCCCTCTGGTAGTCGTATTTGCGCTGAAAGCGTGTCTGGAGCTCTACACGCCGCTTAACAAAGTTTGAAGCCCAACGCGACCCAACGCGTGACGCGTCGCGTGTTGCAAGTAGTCGACTTGCCATATCTTCAACAACAGACAGCCGAGGAGGAAACCCTTTGGCAGCTAGGTCGAGTATATACTGAACAAGGACGGACTCCTCTAGGTTAGTTAATTTCCGTGAGTTGGCTTGGATATCGCGTCGTGAAGGTACACCTTCTAGACGACGACCTAGCTTGCGGTGGTCCACAGAATAGATCCTAGCAGCAACTCGAAGGCGTAACTTTGGGTCGCTTTGCATAGCCTGGATAGCTAGCACTAATTGGCTTTCATCGTTTTTATGGGGCATGTTTTGTTGTTGAGGAATTTAACATTTAGTTGGGGGGTTTGGTCACCGCATCATTTTGGCGCTTTCGCTTGTTTGGCGCTTTCGCTATACATGTACGTTAATGAATTAAACTATTCTAACTCTTTAGCATTTGAATCATTAGATGTATCTATAATATTTAGACAAGTTTGTATGTTGTAACTAGTTTGTCTATGACGTCTACAACAACGTTTTTGCAGCTTAGTTTGCTTTGTACAACCCCTACTTTCTTGCAAATCAGCTTGTAATTGTATATTAGTAAGTCACTATACATATTTTGGCTTATCACACCAACAACAAGAGCAATACTACTCAACGATTGCTACAACCATCTATGATTCATTACACGTCATCGCTCCTTAGTTACTGGGCCGATATTACCACATAGCATATCTCTACAACCCTCTATGATTCATTACATGACATCACTCATACTACCACATGACATATCTCTACCAACTAGAGGCCTAGGAGCATGAACGATAGCTCTAAAAGCTCCTACGAACCTCTATGATTCATTACATGTCATCGCTCTTTAGTTACCCACAAGATTGGTTAAGTTATGACATAATTTGTCTATGACATAATTTGTCTATGACATAATTTGTCTATAGGGGTACTCTGACCTTGGACCTCCTTTTACTTCCTATAGGCTACGAACCTAAGAGATGGTTCTATGGGATTCTCTTACGTCGACTACAGTTACCAAGCCTGGTAAGTCATGGAAAGTCATGGAAAATGAGAGAACTACACTCCTTTAGCATAAATAGGATTGCCCTTTCCTTAAGAAAGGGCAAGCAGACAATACAGTAAATCGACTATCACATACTTCCACGTCTTTTCCAAGCTTCCAAGCATTCATCTTGTTACTCCTTGTTTCTGAAAAGTCAGTGAGGTGTTAACCTCTGACTTACCCCTGAGTTCCCAGACTCAACATTTGTTGCAACTTGTCTGAACCACTTCACTACATCACACACCTGATTGCTGCGTTGTGGAATAGTCTAAGCTACGACCCTTTGGCTCTGTTTTCTAAGACAGTGTGTTGTCTTAGTAAATTCATCCCTTCCTTGGGTGGCTAGATTCTCACATCTGGTGCACCCACCATTACAATTAGCCTCTCTTTAAGCCTCTAAGTCTTAAACTGTTACGATGGTCACAGAGGCAAAGAGAGAAGAAGAAGAAAGGAAGGAAGGTGAGGCTATCCCTCATTATATACAGCTGTTCACTTAGTGATCCCTTGTAACCTTAGTGGCTACCATAGCTGCCTGTTCCCATAGTTGCTAGCAGCTGTGAGCTGCGATCGTAACATAGATAGCTTTAACAGTTAGTAATCATCCTTCTTTATAATTGATGTTTTTTTTATATAGCGACATTAACTAAGCAAGTCATTTGCTTTATGAAGTGTAGCGTTTTCTCCTTATAATAACATCAATTCATGTATAACATGGATAACATAATATCCATGATATCCAAAGTTATCCACCACCTGATATTCCGTGGATCCCTGTGGATAACATGGATAACATAATATTGATGATATCCAATGTTATCCATCACCTGATATTCCGTGGATCCCCGTGGATAACATGGATAGCATAATATCCATGATATCCAATGTTATCCATCACATGAGGTTACAGCCATAAGCGCTAGCCATAGCACTAGCACTTAGCTGTAACAGTCATGAGTGGGGAAAGAGATGGTCAATGAGGAAATGGCATGTACGCGGTGGGCAGAGGCTGAAGCGACATAAGACCGCCACACTGTCATTAATAGTTGGTAGCTTGGCACTTCTATATATAACTGTGTGGCGGTCTTGCATACCTTGGAAATACTGTACTTGCAGGGATCAAATTCGTAATGGCTTTTGCCCATTACGATTTTTGACCCCCCCCACAGTCCCGCACCCAGTCCCGCACCGTCCCTCATCTTGACCTTTTCTGTCGCTTCGCCCTCTGCCAACCGCGTACATGACATTTCCTCGTTGACCATCTCTTTCCCCACTCATGACCTTCAAAGCACATTTGCTTAAGCATGAAGGTTCTCGGATCGCAGTATATGAGGTTTATTTCTGCGTAAATCGTATTCCTTGGCCACTCTTGAACACTTTGAACCCCTCTCACTTGAAAATCGGACTCGCATCGTCACCCCCATGCCTGGTTTGCGGAGAGTCTCCTTTTATATACTGTCCCTGGAGATCATGGTCCCTGATCGACAGGGCCTCTTGACTTCGTCTTCCCCTGCATCCTGCGTGGGTGGTGTTGGTGTGGCAAGCGGGAGTACAGTATTTGTTACAATATCAAGTGCGCCTTGCAGCTCGAGTGGGGGTTCAGGGGTGTGGGGAGCTTTCCGGGGTTGGAGCGAAGTTTTCAGTTGTGGAGTGAATTCTCAGAACTGGTCTCGCTAAAGAGAATTCACTCCACAACAACATAGCTGTATATAGATCAAGCCACTGCTCGAGTGCTCCTCTTCTCTTTCCTTTCTTCTCTAGATTGAGTTTAATTCATAATACCCAACTGGCGCCCTATGCCTTGGTGAACCGTGACATAAAACTCAATCCCTCTTATACCTGCTCTTTGAGCTGAACCCTCTTCTGAAATCGAAATCGAAATCCACTCTTTGAAAACCCCAGAACCAGAAACCTTATCCTGAAGTCGATTCCAGGACGATCTCGAGGCAACCCCTCAAAGTTGGCTTTCAACAGTCAGCTCGACACACACACACCACCTTCGCAAGTCAGACCTTTTACAACGCTCCCTCGACAAGGATATAACTGTGAGGGAAGTGCGCTCCTCTCGAGTGGCTCCTACAGCCAACAACTGCACAATAGGGCCTTTGGCAATATGTGTCTGACTTGACGATATAAACCGAAATTGAAATAGCAACTCGCTATGGCTTATACAGCTGAAGAAAAAGCTGCAATGGCAGCTCGAAATGATCCAGAACAAGACCAGGAATCCCTGGCAGAAGGAGCATCAATTCCAAGCTCTGCAAACCAAACCAATGAACTTCATGATCCTAATTTCAAATCCGAAACCTTCCTTCACACTCTGGGCAAAACAGCTCAAGAGAGACATGAATCTATACTTGCAAATCGACATGAAAAGGCTGAATGGAATGTTGAAACCTTTGACGAATTCCAGAAACTATCTGTCGCCAACCAGAAAATGGCATGGACTTTGCACAAGAACATTCTTCAGGACTATTTGGCCCTAGCAGAGGACTCAAATTCAATACTGGCTGAAAAGGATGATGCCATTCTCCAGTTACAGGAACTGATCCAGAGCAACGAGCAACAAATCACAGAGCAACAAACAATTCAGAAATATCTTGAAAAGCAAACCCAACAAGCTCTGAAGAATGAACCAGGACACCACTCTCACAGTCGATTGTCAGCTCGGATTCCAGACCCTCCAATTCTCACAGATGGGATAGAGCCAGCATTTGAAGACTGGGTTGTGAAAATTCGCCTCAAGCTCGAAGCCAACATTGATCATTTTCCAACACAGACTTTACAAATGAGCTACATTCAGAGTCGACTGGGAGGACTGGCAGTTCGACATGTCAATCCAAGGCTTCGACCAAACTCTACAAACAAATTGCAGACAGCAGAAGAAATTCTCGAACTTTTGGAAAAAGTCTTCAGTGATCCCGATCGAAGGCACACAGCTCAAACTGAGTATCGAAAGCTGTATCAGAGAAACAACACCTTTGCAGTGTTCTGGGCTGAGTTCCAAAGGCGCACGACAGAGCTTGATTACTCTGAAGAAACTTTGCTGGATGACTTGCGCTTCAAAGTCAACCAACAGATGCAGAAAGCCTTAGTGGCTGAAGTTGGAGCTACTACACTTCACGAGTTTGCAAAGAAATGCATGCTCATCGACCAGAACATTCAGCGGATCAAGGAACAAGAAGACAAAAGGAAGCCAAAGTCATTTTCGAACAACATGGGCCAAACTCAAAATCAGGGCCAGGCACTTCAAACTTCAATCCCTCAACCTACAATGGATTCCAACATGCAAAACAAGACGCAGAAGCTGTATTGACCACCGCATCAAGATCCAGCAAAAGAAATGCTCATGAAACTTGGGAAATGCTTCATATGCCGACAAAATGGACATCGATCTCGAGACTGTCCCCAGAAGCTCAAAGCTCAAGTGAATGAGGTATCTACAGCTGAGTCTATCACCGATTCGGAAAACGAATAGCCTCTAGACAAGTCATCACTAGAGGCAGTGCAGCCAGAATTGCAGCTTCTTCCTCGAGATCCAGTTTTGATCCGGACACCCCTTTCTTAGCTACTTGTAGAATAGGAAAATACAAAGCTATTGTCCATGCATTGATCGATACTGGTGCCACAGGTGGAAACTTCATTAATGCTGCTGATGCAGAAAGAATATGTGAAATCGAAGGGATAGCCCCAGTCGAACTTGTGAAGCCAAAACAAGTTGAAGGATTCAATGGAGAGGCTGCCCCTGCTATCACACATGCTATATATCCTCGACTACAAGTGGGAGAGCATGTGGAAAGCCTATGTCCATTATTCATTACTTCGCTGGGAAAACATTCCATCATTCTCGGGAAAGCTTGGATGAAGCAACATGGAGTTGTTCTCGATATGATCAATGATCAAGTCCTCTTCACTGGAGATTATTGCAACCATTCTATACCAGATCGAGCCCTCGAAACAGAGCCTATATCTAAAAGCGAAAGACAAAGGCCAAAGAAGAAAGCCAAAGAAATGCCTCCTCCGGAACCTGCTCCGAAAGTGGAAAAACCAAAACCTTGCACCATAGCAATGATTGGCGCAGCACCATTTCGAATGCTCATGAAGCAAAGAGGAGCTCAAGTCTTTGCTATATCAATGAAGGACATAATCGAGCACAAGAACAAGACCAAAACTGAAGAAATTGACTCTCGACTGATCCTTCCGAAGGAATTTCATGAATTTTTGGATGTTTTTTCAAAAATGGCAGCAGACAAGCTACCTCCCCATCGACCTTCAGACCATCATATTGAACTCGAAGGTGATGCAAAGCTGGGATATGCACCACTCTGGAATATGTCAAAGGAAGAACTTGATTTGGTCGAAGAATATGTCTTCGAGCACTTGCCAAAAGGGTTCATTGAAGCAAGCAAAGCCCCATACTCTTCACCCATTATGTTTGTGAGAAAGCCAGGTGGTGGTCTTCGATTCTGTGTTGACTACAGGAAGCTAAATGCCATAACGAAAAAGGATCAATATCCCATACCACTCATTGATGAAACGCTGGCCCAAGTCATAGGAGCAAAATATCTCACCAAACTGGACATTCGACATGCCTTCAATCGAATTCGAATGCAGACAGAAGAAGATGAAGACCTCACTACATTCAGAACTCGATTTGGATCCTACAAATACAAGGTCATGCCCTTCGGACTCACAAATGGTCCAGCAACATTCCAGAGGTACATGAATGAAACCCTCATGGATTACCTCAACCAATTCGTCACCGCATACATGGATGACATTCTTATCTACAGTGCTACTCGAGCGGAGCATACAGAGCACATAAGGAAAGTCCTACAGAAGCTTCGAGAAGCTGGACTGCAAGCAGATATCTCAAAATGTGAGTTTTTCGTCCAAGAAACCAAATTCCTAGGACTCATCGTGGGAGTCAATGGCATTCGCATGGACCCTGCAAAGGTTTCTACTATATTGGAATGGCAAACTCCAAAATCGCTCAGGGATATGCAAGCTTTCATTGGATTCTGCAATTTCTATCGAAGGTTCATCCGAAATTACTCCAGCATCATGAGGCCATTGGTAAACCTTACCAGAAAGGATCAGATATTCGAATGGACTCATGCATGCCAAACTGCATTCGAGCTGTTGAAACAAACAGTCACAGAAGCTCCTGTCTTGAGGCATTTCGATAGACACAAGACAGCCTATGTCGAAGCAGATTCCTCAGACTTCATCTCATCAGGAGTCTTGTCACAAAAAGATGATCAAGGGGTTCTACATCCAGTGGCATACTTCTCGAAAAAGCTAGCACCTGCAGAATGCAATTACGAGATATATGACAAGGAATTGCTTGCAATCATCAGATGTTTCGAAGCATGGAGACCAGAACTTGAAGGGACAGATTTTCCAGTCCAAGTCTTGTCTGATCACAAAAGCTTGGAATACTTCATGTCCACCAAGAAGCTGACAAGAAGACAAGCTCGATGGGCTGAATTCCTCTCTCGATACAACTTCCAAATCATCTATAGGCCTGGGAAGCAAAATGGAAAAGCAGATGCTTTGACTCGAAGGCCTGGTGACAGACCAGAAGGCAATGATGAGGATGATCGACAAAAGCAACAGCTTCAGGTGTTGCTACCACCTTCGAGGCTACATCCAGACATTCAGAAACTCAAAGAACAAGAGCTAGCTCCAGTGGAAACTCATATCAGAGAAATGACAATTCTTGAGAAAATCCAAAAGTCTCAACTGGAAGACAAATTCTGCAAGGCTACACTACAGAAGCTTGAGAATGGTGATCGAACAAGCAAAGAGGTTGCATTGGCTTATTGCGAACTCAAAAACGGCATGCTAGAATATCAAAATCGAGTTTGGGTGCCAGAAACCATTCAGGTGGACTTGTTGAGAGAAGTTCATGAACAACCTTCTATGGGACATCCAGTGTAATGGTGGGTGCACCAGATATGAGAATCTAGCCACCCAAGGAAGGGATGAATTTACTAAGACAACACACTGTCTTAGGAAACAGAGCCAAAGGGTTGCAGCTTAGACTATTCCACAACGCAGCAATCAGGTGTATGATGTGGTGAAGTGGTTTAGACAAGTTGCAACAAATGTTGAGTCTGAGAACTCAGGGGTAAGTCAGAGGTTAGCACCTCACTGACTTTTCAAAAACAGAGAATAACAAGATCAATGCTTGGAAGCTTGGAAAAGACGTAGAAGTATGTGCTAGTCGATTTACTGTATTGCCTGCTTGCCCTTTCTTAAGGAAAGGGCAATCCTATTTATGCCAAAGGAGTGTAGTTCTCTCATTTTCCATGACTTTCCATGACTAACCAGGCTTGGTAAATGTATTAGAAATCAAGTGCGACCCACAACTAGCTTGCTAATCATGTAGTGAACGTAAGAGAATCCCATAGAACCATCTCTTGGGTTCCTAGCCTATAGGAAGTGAAAAGGAGGTCCAAGGTCAGAGTACCTATAGACAAATTATGTCATAACTTAACCAATCTTGTGGGTAACTAAGGAGCGATGACGTGTAATGAATTATAGAGGGTTGTAGAAGCTTCTAGAGCTATCGTTCATGTTCCTAGGCCTCTAGTTGGTAGAGATATGCCATGTGGTAGTATTGGCCCACCCCCTTAAGGAGGAGATTTTCTTAATAACTTGTTCAATGAGTGTCCAAATGATATGCCGTGATGTATGTAGCATAAACAGATGTAGTAGAAGAGTTTTCAGCAATCGTTGAGTAGTATTGCTTCTGTTGTTGGTGTGATAAGCCAAGATATGTATGGTGACTTGTAGGTTTGAGGAGGAGATTTCTAAGTTTGCTCTTGAGTTTGATAGCAAACTGAGTGCAACGAATGTCAGTATGACATCCAGGAGCTGGAAAGATGCTGCGAGTCATGAAACAGCACTATTACTGGCCAAACATGGACAAAACAATAATTCGATATATCAAAAACTGCCATAGTTGTCGAAGATCGAAACCATCTCGAGATTCCTACAATGGACTTCTACAACCAATCCCTATTGGCAGTCGACCATGGATGGATATATCAATGGATTTCGTGACAGGATTACCACTCTGTGAAGGGAACAATGCTATCTTGGTTGTTGCATGCAGGTTGACGAAAGAAAGACATTTCATTCTGTGTTTCGCTGGGCAAGAAGGGACTACTGCAGAAGCTACAGCACAGCTCTTACTTCGACATGTATGGAAGCACCATGGTCTACCAAACTCGATAATATCAGACAGAGGTCCTCAGTTCATTGCAGAAGTCTGGAGTTTGCTCTGCAAAATTTGGAAAATTTCAGCCAAACTTTCAACTGCCTTCCACCCAGAAACAGATGGACAGACTGAGCGATTCAATGCAGAGCTCGAACGCTACTTGCGAGCTTATGTGAACTATCTTCAAGACAATTGGGTTTCATACTTGTGCATGGCGGAGTTTGCTGCCAACAGTTTGCCATCAGATGCAACCAAGACAAGTGCGTTTTTTGCGAACAAGGGCTATGAACCAAGAATGAGCTTCGATACAGAGCAGCAAGCATATCACGAAGCCAAACAAGAGCACAAGAACATAGCTCAGACCATGGCAAAGGTTTGGGAGTTTCTGCAGGATGAAATCACGCTCTCGCAAGCAAAAATGGAACATTTCGCGAACAAGAAAAGGAAACCTGCACCACGCTATCAAGTGGGAGACAGAGTATGGCTTTCAACTCGAAATATGAAGACACAGAGGCCATCAAAGAAGCTAGACCACAAGCAAGTGGGACCTTTTGAAATTCTAGAGCGAATTGGGCAAGTTGCATATCGGCTCAAACTTCCAAACAGCATGAAGATTCATCCAGTATTTCATGCCAATCTATTAAGACTTGACTCGAATGATGCAATCGAAGGGCAGCAACAGGAGCCAGAGCCTCCAGTCATTGTCAATGGCGAAGAGGAGTGGGAAGTGGACGAAATCCTCGACTCAAAAGTTATTCGAAAGAAGCTTTTCTACAAGGCAGCTTGGAAGAACTATCCACCGGATGAGACATGGTATACTGCAGAGAGCTTTGAAAATTCTCCAGAAGTTACCCAAGCATATCACAGAAAATACCCTCAGAAACCAAAATGAGAGCTGGAGACAATTGTTTTTTTTTTTGAAAATGGGATTTCTTGATCAGGAGATCAACTCTGGAGTAGGGGGGGGGGTAGTGTTACGATATCAAGTGCGCCTTGCAGCTCGAGTGGGGGTTCAGGGGTGTGGGGAGCTTTCCGGGGTTGGAGCGAAGTTTTCAGTTGTGGAGTGAATTCTCAGAACTGGTCTCGCTAAAGAGAATTCACTCCACAACAACATAGCTGTATATAGATCAAGCCACTGCTCGAGTGCTCCTTGGTGAACCGTGACAGTATTCAATTACCGCGATGTGATGAGCCACGTACTGTATCATGCTCGGAGTGCCTTACTGTATGAATTTGATCCGGGATGATTTGGGCTGAGGAGTACATTATATAACTCCATGCAATATCGATAAGGCATCCAATCTCTGCAACCTGCGCTGCTGTCAGAACTATGGAGAGGGCCGTGGACGATCCCATGTAGCCCAGGAACTCGGATGAGGAGACCTAATGGCTATTGGTAAGCCTAGCGTGTGGTGCTATCGATACGAGGAGAGCCTAACCCTAACCATCCACTCTCCTCACTGCCACCAGAGATGTCTTCCGGTTCATTACATTACTCTTATTACACATGCCCTTACTTGCCATCAAATCAATGAATACCGCAAAGCGTTTATGGAGGTCCTGTAGATCCAGTCATATGGAAAGGCAAAGGTACAAGGAATGGATTTCATAGGCGTAGATTATAGAAATGGTCTGCAAAGACACAGTTATGAAAGGGTTTGGAACAGTTTTTTTGATATATGATTAACTGTCACTTATATACCAAGATGTGCCAAGCTCGAAGTGATTCCTGTTATGATGGTCACAGAGGTCAAGAAGCCAGTCCGGAGAATAATAAGCTAGATTGAATCTAAAGAGAGAAGAAGAAGAAGAAGGAAGGAAGGTGAGGCTATTCCTCGTAATATACAGTTGTCCGCTTAGCGGTTGTAGCCTTGGCGGCTAAGGCTGCACCCGTAACAACCGTAACAACCGTAACAACCGTAACAACCGTAACAACCGTAACAACCGTAACAACCGTAACAACCGTAACAACCGTAACAACCGTAACAACCGTAACAACCGTAACAACTGTAACAATCGTAACAACCGTAACAACCATAACAACCGTAAGGCTATAATCATAACAATTCCATCACTACACAATCTGCTGACCTTTATCCACGTAGAAACATTTTAAATACAGCTGTAAAACCAAACAGTGACACGACCGCATACTAGAAAGGAGAGCAAAATCAGACGAGTGTGTTAGCTTATGCTTCCAAAACATCTCGTGACTGTTCATGGTAACGGAAGCCTTGGTGAGAACTGACTGCCACCAGAGCTACCATCCACTTAAGGTCTTCTTTTTTCCAGCTGAGTCTAATAGCTCGTCAAAAGACCTGGCTACCTGGATCTTGGCCAGGAAGTCAACAGCTTTGCAGTCGGCTGGCCATCGCTCCATGTCGTGGGCACTGCTGGCTCCATTCTTGTAGGCGCTCTTCTGCATCAGCTTCATGGTAATACTCAATAGAGACACCATATCTCGCGAACTTCCCGACCCGGAAGTGTCATTTCCCTGCAGCATTCCTGACCGACTGATGGCTGTGTTTGATTTGGGGACTTGGGGCAGGCAGCTAGCTCACCAATCTTTATATCTCCTTCTGTGCCGACGAGAATGTTAGAGCAGTTAAGAGAGCCATGCTCAAGTCGACACGAGGTGAGATACTTGAGCCCTTTGACAATCTGTACCAGTCAGCACGTCGACCTATCATAGTTGTAGGATGCACCTGTGCCAGTGCCGCCGCCAGCTCAAGCTCGGTAAGGTAGGGAGGCGAGTACACAATATTGTCAAGCATGACAGGAAGGTGCTGAAAGACGGCATAGTGAGAGCTTTCAAAGCTAAAGCAGTCAACCATGTTGTGGAAGTTCTGGTGCTGTACTCTCTGTAGCATGCGGACCCTCTGGGAGGCATCAGGTCCCTTCAGGCGCTTCACTATAAAAATATCATACGGGGGAGATCGATCAGCTACAATAGAGACATATCCACCGAGGTTCAGTTCGAACTTCTCACAGCAGCGGGCCCATGGCGATTCACAGGTCGTGAAAGCTGTCCAGAGCGGTGCTGGCACCGCTCTGGACAGCTTTCACGACCTGTAGGTCCCTGAGACCGGACTTAGTGGCTGTCTCACGGCTGTCCAGAGAAGCTTTTATATTGTGGCGTTGCTTAGGCTCATGGTCCTGCGATGCCATAACCTTTCTCTTCTTCGAGATCAGTGAAGCAAAGCCAGGAGAGACGCTCTCCTCTGGCATGTCGATTCGTGCGTTGGTGTCGAAACCAGGCCCATCGCCAAAGATGATCCTCGTCATACGATTGTCCTTGATGGAAACATTGTGCTCAAGGTCATCGGCAGTGGTTGAAGCAGACTGTAGTCGGTCATTGGCAGAGAGGGACTCCATTATTCATAGGCAAATGTAAATAACGGCAGCTGCGACTGGTGTGCAGCAGGTGGGCAAACGGAGCATTTATGTCAGAAAGACAAAGGGCCTGGAACATGTTAGAGATGAAAGAGAAGTGGACAGGCCTTTGACTACCAGCAGCAAGTTGGGGGGGTGTACCTAGTTAGAAGCAGCCCAGATGCACCGATAGTATTATAAGTACCACGCGACCCAGGGCACACTCATTCCCACTACCCTCTTCCTCCCTCCAGCCTCCATTCTAGTCCACTCCCTTCAGCCCTCAATATGCAACAGTCTCAAGCCCAAAACGAGGACTCCTTGCTTGAGGGGGAGTGTCGACTGAAGTATAAGGGTACTGCCCGCATCAGTCTCGACATGCTCTTTTTCCGCCAAGATCAGCCATGTGAATCAAACAAGAGACAAGCGGACTTCCTGGGGTTGTTTTCGGAAGGAAGGATGTCATCGACTGTCTTTCTGCAATCACGTCCCTGCGATCATCGACCAGGAAAGCCTCGATTCTGCAATGCAGCAGTTGGGGAAGACGGCGGATGCCTTGCTGACTAATAATGAGGTGCCTGACTATCCCCTGCTCGAATTTCTGACCAGCTTCCATCTTGAGTGTCTCCACAGCCGGCACAGGATCGAAGCTGGGTGTGGATTTCTCGATCCTGGGAACGATTGGTGGACGGTTGATCTGTACCTCTCAGGTAAAATCGAGGCTTTCTGAAAATACGGGGTCATGTTAACATGTGACTACCTAGACCTGAACATCAACCTGAAGACATGCCTCATCGAAGAATACTCCAATGAGGAGAAGCCCTCAGATGGCGAGATCTACTACAAGATGCAGCGCTACCATTTCCTGCAGAATTTCAGCTTTGAAATGCGGTGGAAGGCGCTCCTGCGAGGCAAGCGGCAGCAGTACCTGCTGATGCTCACCCGTAATGAAGCAATGACAGCGGCATTCGATGACTTGCTCGACATCCCAGGTCTCTGGGGCGGGATGAAGATCACTACGCTGCACAAAATGATGGCTCTGAAGTGTGATACGGTAGGCAGAGTGCTGACATGGTTGATTTTGGCTGATTTCTCATGCTACAGGAACTCTTACACTACCTCCGCCGCATCAAGCAGGTCTGGTCCGATCTAGTACGTGGCAATAAGGCTGCTATGGAAAGATCGATCAAACCACAGTGAAGGCTTTAGAGCTGAAGGCACCACGAGCGTCAAAAGCGAACGCGGAGTTCCTCCACATTCGAGTGTGTGGGGGGGAGGTATTCAGCGCCTTTGATGACTGCGAGCATGATAATATCTGGGCCAGGTAGAGTGCGTTGAGGGCTTAATTCCATCTCTCGCGACCTTCTTCAAAGACATCGGGTACTTGGAGCGCCTCACCAACTGCATCAAGCGGCTAACGGGCGACAATGTCCAGATCTCTCATGCCTTCAAGCAACTATTCTCCCCTGTTGATCAAAAAGACAGCCGCATACGGATCACGGACGGCCAGGCTAAGATTCAGGTCGCCGAGAATGCTTTTGTGTACGGGCAGGGAATGCGCAGAGACCAAGTCGATCTCGGGTACTGGCAGATCACTGCGTATGCCATGCGGCACTTCGCGGATATGCCAAAGGAACCAGTGAAGGAGGACCGCGTGATGCAACCTGCAGCGATGGCAGATCGAGCTGTCCTCCGCCGCTTCGCTGACTTGGCTGACCAGCTGGGGTTTACCGGCCCCAGGATAAAGCATTTGCAGCAGTACCCAGCTGCACTCGCCGAGCAAGCCCCACCATCGGAGCATCCTCCCCTCATTACATCGGGATCTGGGTGGGGATAGCTCATAGATGCGGCACCCCACTCAGGCTGAAATTCAACGAGGACCAGAAATATTGGTTTATCAATCACCTCCACAATGAGAGGGAGCAACAAGAAAGGCATCACGAACTTCTTCGTCCGAAAACAAGTTTATCTCGCCTTCTTTGGCTGGCCAACCTGGAGGCCTACTGCCCAGGGTGGTAGCCATGGCCGCTCTCCATCTCTCCCTGCTCCAGACTTCAGAGATTTACCTCAAGAATCAGGCCCTGATACTCAACACCACATGGTCGGGTCCTGAACGGACCAGCCACCTAGTACGCTAGAACCTGCAGAAGATGACATGGCCTTTTTGTCCCAGAAGCAGGTCCAAGCCAAACCCAGGCGGAAGGAATGGGTGATGGTGGTGAGCCAGAGCAGCCAGCGAACAGCTCGACGCCAGCCGAGGATGAAAGGTGGAAGCGGAAGCTTCTGGAACATAAAAAGCGAAGGGAAGCATGGTTGGAGAAGGAGCGGCTGGAGAAGGAGAGGCTGGGGAAGGAGAGGCTGGAGAAGGAGAGGCTGGAGAGGGAGAGGCTGGAGAGAGAGAGCGACTGGAGAGAGAGATAGACATCAACCTTATTAGATGGGAGGACGATACTTGGAAATACCTAACACCACTCGCAGTCAATCCAGAAAATCCTTCTAATATCGAACGCTTGGTCAACGATTACATCACGGAAGGAAGTCAGGGCTTTCAACACATATCTGCGAATGATGAGCCCCGCGGAATGCTTTCAGGTAGTCATCAATAATAGGACACACACAATCCTCCTAATCGCAGAAGATGAGCTTGCTATTGATGATAGGATGCATGAATCTGCAGCAAATCTCCACGCGGAGGCAACCAAGAGAGTCATTGGTTTGAAATGCAAGGCCACCGAAGATCTGTCTCACACTTACCACCCACGGAAGATGGTTGTCTGCACTGATGGGAATGAGCTACCGTGAAATGCCAGGTACTGTAGAGTCTTCTGCACCTTTGGGATGAGCTACCATCATGTTATTTGTACCGTCGTTTTGTTGGTAGTGTAGTGTCTTCTGTGCCTTTGGGAATGAGTTACCGTTTGGCAGGTTCCATTGTCAGGAAGTTCCATTTCCTTTGAGACTCACGTGGGTGCATAGTAAAATGGCAACGGTATCATGACATTGCAGAGTAATTTGCAACCAGGATTGCTGGGGCATCTAGAGAGTAATATAGCTAGAGAGTGACATTAAGTATAAGAGAGCCATAATTTTCCACGTGACTGTTACAGGTAAGGAAACCTTCTCGAAAATGCAGGTGAGGGTCGAACAGATCTGAGCCAGGGTTGGTGGCAGTTGCATTATCCACACCTAGTTTATTCCTTATCTTTACCCCCTGCTTGCTCTGGACCTTCTGCATTGCGTTTCCGTTGATGTTTCGCGTCAGCGTTATGTGGCAACATACTTATAGGGATTGGAAACGAATTCATCTTGCCAGTACTTAGTAAATACCTTCAAAATCAGGAGTGGACGTACGATTTCTTTCTTGGATGGTGGAAAACATGGGTTACTGACAGTGCATTGATGTATGTGATGTTGATTAATTGATTGAGGCAAGAGAGCTGCTCTATGGAATCTCTACGTGTGGAGGTGCTCGCTAGTCGAGTTCACTCAACCACGTCGTGCGGGCTCAATACCCAGAACCTCCAGAGTTCCTCACACCCCCCAGGCCACATAAGACGTGCCTCTGTATTGCATTGTACTATTTTACATTGTGATATTCTCGATATCTGTCATTTTGACCAAACCCAGCTGTTGAATGAAACGTGCATGCTTGACAGGAAACAATGGCTTTGTAAGACCATCTGCAACCATATCATCTGTTGCAATGTATTCCAATTTGACCATTCCCTTTGCGACTTGCTGTCTGATGTAGTGCCAATAAACTTCAATATGCTTCGTACGTGCATGGAATTGAATAGGCTGAGTGAGTGAGATAGCTGGTTTGTTGTCTCCATGAATGACAACAGGGTGAAGGTCAGGACCGAAGTATTTAAGCTCTGTGAGCAATTGTTGAATCCAGGCAGCCTCCTTGGCAGCGTAGGTCATGGCAATATACTCAGCCTCTGTTGATGAAGTAGCGGTGAGAGTCTGTTTACCGCTTTTTATGCATGAGAGCTTGCTCTGTTGTCGGAGTTGTCTGCAAATGTGGCATCGCTGTAGCCCACGAAATCAAGTCCTGGTGGACCAAATCGACCATCTTGAAATTGATCAAGGGTAAGAGTGGTTTGTGGAGTTGAAAGCAAATTGCAAGGTCTGGAAAGCTCTTAAGGTATCGCAAGACATGTAAGGCGTGATCCATATGTTGCTGGCTTGGATTGTTTGCGAATTGACAGAGCTTATGAGTTGCAAAAGCAATGTCAGCGCGTGTAGTATTTGCAGCATAGCCAAGAGCACCGATCATACTCTGGTATTCCTGACATAAATTCTCATCTATTGAACCGGTAAAAGGCTTAAGATGAACGCCATCAGGCTGCATAGGGTGAGAAGCTCCTTTGCAGTCTTCCATATAGTACTGCTTGAGAATTTTCTGAATATAGGTCTCCTGCGAAATCTGCATGGTTTTGCGAGTGCGATCACGGGTGATTTTCATTCCGAGGTAATGGTTAAGTGGACCAAGGTCACGGAGTTCGTATTTATCGCAGAGCTGTTGCTTCATCTCTGTGACAGTTTGGAGGTTGCGGTGGATGAGTATAATATCATCAACGTAGATGATGATGATTCCACCGTGCTTATGATGTTGAAAGACACAAGGATCTGCATTAAGAAGCTGGTATCCGAGAGAAACGAGGAATGTAGTGATTTCTTGTTGCCATAAAAGAGGTGCTAATATCTACATTCGCCTTCCACCTGGATTTCAATCTACAGATGCACACGGCCGTGCCCTTGTTGCTCATCTTCTTAAGGCTCTTTATGGACTTAAGCAAATCGTTGTCGATGGGACTATTAATAAAAGCACAGACAACATCGAGCTGAATACATTCGAGGTCATAGATTGTAACAATGGCCATGAGGAGTTTGAAGGTGGCTGTGCGTACAACAGCTGCATATGTCTCGAGATAGTCTAATCCCGGACGCTGTTTGTCACCACGGACAACAAGACGAGCTTTGCAAGAAGCTAATTTGCCTTCTGCATCGGCCTTGTATTTGAATACCCATTTCACAGGGAGAACACGTTGGTCTTTATGATGTAGAGTTTGAGTCCAAGTGTGATTTTTGACGTGTTGAGAGATCTCCTTATCCGTAGCTTGCTTCCACTCTTCACTAAAAGGATGGGCCATAGCCTCTTTTCAAGTGCGTGGTTCAAGAGGAAGATCTTGAATGTTTGGTTTATGATCCATTCCTGCAGCAAAGCAATATGCGACTGTAGGTGGAAGAATACAGAGAGCGTGTCCGTGGTTTTGACGCTTCTTTGCAAGATTATCTTTTTGTTGTTGCAAAGCTTGAGTATATTGCTGACCTTTCTCTGTCTGTTTAACTTTGCGTTTTGAGTGAGAGGAAGAGGAGACAGGTTGATCCTGAATATGGAGACGGTGTTAGTGTAAGGCAGGTTGAGGTAGATCAAGTTGTTGCTGTTGAGTAGGAGGTGGATCGATGAAAGACATGTCTTCAAATTCCTGCTCGAGAAGAGTCTGTCGACCAAGTTGTGGGAGTTGAATCTCTTGATTTGCAAGCGGAGTAGGATCTTCATGAGTAGATTCACAGTCTGATCCTTGTGGTGAAGAATCTTGAGGCGAAATCACCCCCCCATATGTTAGAGTGTGAAGATCAAGAGGAAGAACACCCCCCGAATCTACAGGGAGATCTGGATGGAAGTGGTCAGCATTAAGAGTAATATATCCAGAATCATCTTCGTCATCTGTATCCTCGCTGTCGAAAGTTGCAAGCGGGTGCACTGGATTGATTTCGTTCTCATTAAATGTGACGTGAGAGGTGCGGATGACTTTGTTTTGCGTGGGGATGTAGATTCGATAAATGTGATCACCTTCGTAGCCAACGAGTTTGCCTTTCTGAGCTCGGACATGGAACTTCTGTCCTTGAACTCTCTTTTGCTTTGGTATGTAAACATAAGCTGTACAGCCAAATGTACGCCAGTGAGCAATGTTAGGGAGAATATGAGTTTGTTCGCAGAACTCAGAAAGCACTTGATGTGGTGTCTTTGAATTTTCGTTCTTGCGAGTAGGTGTTCTGTTCATGCTTTTGAGAGCTGTTATGAAAGCTTCTGGCCATATCTTGTATGGAAGTCCACTGCCTTGGATCATGGATCTGAGATGGACTTCCATAGTATGGTTCGCCGTCTCGGCTTTGCCGTTCTGATATGAGTGGTATGGAGCCGATGGTTCATATTTGATTCCATACTTCTGACAAACCTCTTGAAGTTGTTGTTGTGAGAACTCTGTTCCTCCGTCAATGCGAAGTCTCTTGATGTGAGATCCCATCTGGTTGTGGTAGAAATTGATGAACTTAATCAAAGCAGGAAAGGCATCACTCTTATTATTATAAGCTTCTCCCCATCGGTATCCTGAAAAATCATCTGTAAAAAGAATGAAGTATTTTCTCTCCACGGTGTCCAGTGTTTGTAAGTGGGCCAACTGTATCACAGTGGATAAGATCTCCAACTGCAGTTGTCTTCTCTTGTGGTTGGTGAGAGATCTTCTGTTGTGCTTTTGTAACATGGCATGTTTCACAGAACTGTTGTTCTCCAGTAAGCTTGTAGCCAAGTTGCTTTGCAAGATTATGGATGGAATCCCATCCTGCATGTGCAAGGCGTCGATGAAGGAGATTGATGTTAATGGAGATGATGGTGGGAACAACAGGTAAAGCAAGTGTACCCTGATCGATGTGTTGATCGCCAATGCCCATGACTTGTGGGCAGTAAAGCTGAAGAGTAGGATGGAATGGTGTGTACATGACTTCGATCCCTGTCTCCTTAAGACGGAACGTCATAGTGTCTCCCATCCAGATGATTGCATTATCTGTTCTAAACTGCAACACCTTGGCTGAGATGATGCTACCAGGAATGGTGGGCGCGTAGTAGACTTCTGTAATCTGACGCGTAACATGGTTGCCATCTGTATCAACAGTGACAAGTTGAACTGTTCCCTTTTGATGTGCAAAGACAGATCCATTTGCGGATTCAACTTGCAATGGGACGATATTTTGTAACGAGATGAAGGCATCTTTGTTGTTGCAAAGATGATAGCATGATCCGGTATCGACGATCCACATCTCCTTATACCATGATTGTGAAGTAGAGAGAACAAGTGAAGGTGTAGATGCAGGAGATGGAAGCATTGCCATAGTTATGATGCCTCTCTTAGAGTTCTTCTTGGCCGTCTTCTGATTGTTGTATTTCTCTACCCATTCTGCCTTTGGTGTGAATCCTGCAATTGTGCTCAACTCGGGGTGGAGATGAAAGCATTTGTCAACTGTATGGGATTTGCCACAGCATGGACACTTGTCACGTGTGTTTTGACAGTGTTGTGGTTTTGACTTTGTATGTTCCTTGTTGTGACCATTAAAGTTGACAAGGTTTCCATCATTCTTCTGCTTTGATTCATCAAGAACAGTGTTGATGCAGTCGTTGATGTCTGGCACTTTGCCATTGCGAAACTCTTGTCTCATAGTAGCAGCCCAAACAGGATAGAAGTTGGAGAGGATGTGGATAAACTGGAGAGTTCTGACGGTGTCGGTAATGTCGCATTTGGCTTCATTTGCTGCAGCCAGGAGTGATGACCATTTGTTGATAAACTTATCCAGTCCCTTGCCATCCCATGTACAGTTGATCCAGTTTGTATAGTGCACTAGCATCTGCACAGGACCTTCTGTATCATAGCGGGTTGTGATGAGGTCGAGCATCTCCTTTGCACTTTCAAGATCTTGGATTTGTGCAGTGAGTGTAGCTGGAACTGAAGTGACGATGACGAGTCGAGCTTTTGCATCGTTGGCTTTCCATTTGTTGTAAGTGAGACTCTGAGCTCCGATGCGAGCCTTAATCTTTGAGTCTTTGAATTCGCCATCTTCATCGAGGTATTCTTCAAGGATGTTAGGCTTTTGGGGTTGAGTTGTATGGCCTGAGACGATGTCCCAAAGTGAGAGTGATTCGAGGTACATGCGTAAGGTTGCTCTCCAAGTCTTGTAGTTCTTGGAGCCTTCAAGTTTCGGAATCTTGGGGTCTTTCTCCATCTTGACCGTTATTTTGAGTTAGCCAATTTGATCTGGAGGAAAGGGTGGGGTTGAGGTGGTTGTTGATGTTGTTGTCGACACGCCTTGGTTGAGGTGAGATTGACGGGTTTGTTGATATGTGATAAGTTGTGAGGATACTCAAAGAGCTTTCCAATGACTTCCACAAAGTTGATTGTTGAATCAAACCAATGACTGCTTGTTATATGGGTGCATACGCGACCCGGGCTCATAACCTGACAGTGCATTGATGTATGTGATGTTGATTAATTGATTGAGGCAAGAGAGCTGCTCTATGGAATCTCTACGTGTGGAGGTGCTCGCTAGTCGAGTTCACTCAACCACGTCGTGCGGGCTCAATACCCAGAACCTCCAGAGTTCCTCAGTTACCACTCGTGCCGAGGAAGGAAAGAGAATGTTTGGCTTCAGTTGCAAGTTAATCCGTTGAAACGGTCAACAAACTTTATCCATCCCTGTCACAGGAACATGGTGGGGGTGGGGTTTGATATCGCAATGAATGGGAAACTTACACTTACTTCTAGTTGTTTCTGACTTAACGATAGAGCACCCGGAGCTAAATATGCTGGATGTGCAACACCACCATGTGGTTGCGATAGACTC
The DNA here is from genome assembly GCF_001641265.1 of Pseudogymnoascus destructans. NCBI lineage: Eukaryota > Fungi > Ascomycota > Leotiomycetes > Thelebolales > Thelebolaceae > Pseudogymnoascus > Pseudogymnoascus destructans. Next base: position 478,196 of record NW_020167520.1, read on the forward strand.
ATCTTCGTCCTTATGCCCAATTGCTCTGATAGCATGCTGGTTGACGCGCCGATCTCATGTATCGTCGATGTGGCAACAGGCTCCGATAATTCCGTCGGCGTATTCGGCGGGGTGGCTGGCATTTGATGGGACATCTCTGAAGCCATGATCAACACAGAGGACTTAGGTGGATTGATGTGCGTCATGGGAGTTAATTCGTTTCTTGTGACAGGATAACCAGTGGCGCAGATGGCATTAGGGTCATTGCTAGAGCCGCATTCAATTCTGTATCTGGGAGGCAAGTATGCATTAAATCCTTGTATAAGACTGGGATGCCCAGCAAATAATTCTGATATACGGCTGGTGACGCCAGGAGAGTCGATTCTTGGTAGCCATTATGTTAGCATGAAATGTGATAATGAAGTCGGCATGATTGGCTAGAGGGCTAACACTTTACTCTGGTAATCCAAGATGATTTGGAGGAACATTATATAGATATCCGGCTGATCAACGAATTCGAGTTTGATTTGATCAAGATAGCTGCGAGCCTCCTGGGAATCTGTTATCAGTGATGAGTTGATTTTCCTGTCTATTGGAAGATTCGTGATGAGGAAGGAACGAGAATGATTGCTCGGCTTCAGTTCCAAGTTACTCCGTTGCAACGGTGGACAAAAGTTCTCGGCCCCCGTCACAAGGGCGCATAAGACCTGATTCTGCCATTGCAGAGCGCTCACACTAACACATGGCCACGTCCCCACCACCATAGGAATATGGTGGTCTAGGGTTTGATATCGCAATGAATGGGGAACTTACACTCAACGTAACTTGTCGTTCCTGACCTAACGCTGAAGCACCCTGATCTGGACGTGCTGGATGTGCAACTCTGCCAGGTGATTGCGATGAACCCATCTTCATCGTCGATGTGGCAACAGGCTCCGATGATTCCTTCGGGGTATTCGGCGGGGGAGTTCGCATTTGATGGGGCATCTCTGGAGCCATGATTAACACAGAGAACTTAGGTGGATTGATGTGCGTGATGGAAAATATGGAGTAGATGACAGACAAGAGCTTGACGATGATTGACGAGTTTGGAGACTGCAGAGGTTTGTGATCGAACTTCTTGGGAATCGCATGCCCTTATATATTTCTCAGTTCCTCTGCCATCGTGTTAACGCAAGACCAATCCCCCTGCAAACCAACAACGGCTGGGGGAGATCCTTCTCGTTCAGGATCACCACGGTTCGCGGTTGCAGCATCATGCATTGGCCGATTGAATAATCAAGAAGGTCCAAGAGTGCATAATGCAAACAACGCGGAGAGAAGCACATATCGGCAAGACAGTGTTGGGGGAGATCCTGGCTAGACCAATTTACGATGCAGCAGTGTGGGGGAAGCAGCCCATTGATGTGAGACCGTGAGAGCGTTCGAGCCGTGGATATTGTTGGAGAAAGGGTTTATGGATTGAAAGCTTCACAGACTACTCGCGACTCAATAGTATATCAGTTGTTTCTGCACGATGTACTACGCTTCTGCGGCTCTGGACTTGTCCTGTTATGTGCCTCCAGTCTTGGAAAACAACGAGTGGTCCATTTGGCTGCAAAGGATAGAACTGGCCTCGTGGGTTATCTTAGGGATAACAAGGCCAAGCTACTTTCGCCCGCTCTGGAGACACTGGCCAAAGAATATAAGGTTCCCACTCTAAATGGTTAGTAAGATATGTTTCTGCTCGTCGATGAAGGCTGATTCGCAGCAGATCCTCAACTGGCAGATAACGTGGGAGGAGGATCTCGAAAACGTGTCAGAAATGACGGTTTGTGGCATTACTTCCGTACTTGTTTTGATACGACTGATTCGCAATAGCACAACAATCGCCACCAAGAAAGCGTAATAGTACTCAAACGAGAAGCTCAACCAGCCTCCGAGCGTCGTCGGAGATCGCATACGCCGTCCCTAAACAACGTCCCAGAATGTGGTACGAATCAATGAAACTTTGTCCTGTAATCCGCTAATTTCAAATACAATATGCAGACAATTCAAACTCACTGGACGGCTCTTCACTAGCCCCAGAACACACAGCTGCACAGACGAGCGGTATAGTTGCTTGTTCCTCAGTGAAATTAGTCAGGCTGACCAGAGATAGAAGTTTCTCTCTTCGGTGATATGCGTCCCACCCAAGAAGTTCGAGTTGAAGTACGAGGTGCAGATCTATTCAAGTTCCGTCAACAAAAATTTGGAGAATCCGGGACTGTTGCAATAAAATGCCCATTTGGTGGCAAACCATTGCCATCGGTTGGAATAGCATTCGGATCGTCAAATATACTATATGTTAAGATGGAGTTTTCAATGGAACTGTGCGGAGCAATTGTTGAGCATGTTAGAGTTGCAGAAGATAAAGTTTTGCGAGGTAAGATGAGGTGAATGAAGGCAAAGAAAAGTGAGAGAGCATAAAGTAGAGATCTGTCTCATGTCCAACGTCTTATGAAGCGATAAGTGGGCTTTCCCAATATGGAGCATAACTGGCCAGACTTCACGACGACGATGCAATAGCCCGATTTCTCTCTTGGACCAGTCACTACATTTTCGTCCTCGTTCTCCAAACCACTGACTCTAACAGCCCCATCCTCGCTATTTCTCGTGACCAGGATTGCACACACACTCGAATCCGCTATGTCATACCCGCCGTTTCCAACAGTTTCTTCATCGATCTCGACATCTTCGCCGATCTGGTAGACGTCAGTATATGTCCATCCACATGTTGTTGTAAGTTACAGGATTGTCTTACCAGATCTGCGGAAGTTTTTTTAAGCTTCTGATCGTCCCGCGCAATCTCGCTCGTAATACTCTTCTTCATATCTCTTAGGAGGTCAAGTAAAATAGAAATAACGCAGAAGATAAGAAGAGAGGTAAACCTAAAGGGACATTGAGAGTAGAGTCACTTACTGTATCCAAGCACCTACCTTTGTCATTCCTCTAAGCATATAAATCACTGAAAAAGGAAAAGAGAGAAGAAGGAAGAGGTTTCAATTCTAAATGCAAAGCTTCAACCTACTGTTGTGTATAGTCGCCCACAGATGGTCGCAACTAGGGACACCCAAAGTTCACAGAACATAAATACCAAAGGAAAAAGTCATAACTTACATGTGATGTGATACGTAGGTATGCTATGACTATCACCTGAAAACAGCTCCATGGATCTGGCATAGCAAAGGGCCAAAAACAGGGCCTGCCTTTGGACACCAACTATGAGCCTCCCCGGATACCCTGGATTATGCCGCCACTCTCCCCGGCCTCTCCCAGGATGCCTCAAATCAGAAGCATCTTGTGCACCTTGCCGGTCTGAATGTCAAGATTTGCGCAATTTCCAAATTTGTATGGGGTTTCTGACGCCCAAAGGCCCCCTTTGGATTTTTGAAAAAACGGCAAAAGCATTTCTCGACCCCCATTTTGCCAAGGGTGTGTGTCTTGAGTCTGTAGAATCAAGGAATTTTGGTGGGAAGACAGATGACTTACCTGAGGGAGGCAATGCCAGAGAGGACACGAGATATGCAGCTCGGCGAGCTTGCCGGTCGGGATGTTTGGATGCCGGCGATGGCCTGGAGACGTTTGGTGATGGGTAGCTTGGCGAGCTTGCTGGTCGGGATGTTTGGTGATGCCGGCGATGGCCTGGAGACGTTTGGTGATGGGTAGCTCGGCGAGCTTGCCGGTCGGGATGTTTTCATGATAGGTAGCTCGGCAAGCTTGCTGGACAGGGGAGGTTTTCGTGATAGGTAGCTCGGCGAGCTTGGCGGACAGGGGAGGTTTCTTTATGGCTGCCGATGGATTGGAGATATTGGTCGAGGGCCTGAGATATTCATTGGGAGGCAGCTCGGCAAGCTTTCCAATTGGATATATTTGCTTCTTGGGGGTATAATTGATGGATTTCAATCTGCACCAAGGTTAGCCAGCTGTTGGTTCTAGGAAAGGCGGAGAGATCATCCTGGGGTATGCTTTGGGCCAGGTTGATGCAAGCTTCAGAGATGCTCGGAAAAGGTCCAGAGATATTCTAGGATGCTAGAAATGCATTGATTTGATGGTTGGGTGAGGTCAAATGATGCTTTGACGAACTCGAAGAGCTCGGAATAAGGCTTGAGAGCAAGAATCCAACTGGCTTTTTCAAATCCAAACATTTCGTTCAAGTGAAATTAACTTATCTGACCTTACTGAATCAATACCAACTCTGATGGTAGATCAAACCTTCAGCGAAGGTTGATTCGACGACTGGCTGTGAGTTGGAGGTGAGGCGGCTCTTACTTTGAGTATTGGCGTGGGATCGCCAAACACGGAAGGCGGGGATGGGCAGTTTTGACATCACCATCCTCAGACCATCAGGACTAGCATCATAGGTAGAAATAGGAATAGATAAGTATACGGGTAATTGGATACATTTATTAAAGCTACAGCTACAGCTACAACCTCACCTCTGGTCTGTAAAAGCGCTCCTGTTTCTTCATATCCCTATGTCCCCTATATCCCCATGCCTACTCTCTCACATCAGCCCTACATCCCACCAACAATGAATGAACTTTGCTGAATTACTTGAAGCAGCCAAAGATAACTGCTCAGCGTGGTATTTCATGGTGTTCAATCTCAAGCCGCCCTTCCCAAATGGCGCCGGTTCATTCCTTCTTGTGGGATCTGTGTCAACGTTATAAACCGGCTTGGTGCCAATACCTGGGAGACCAACAATCATCTGTGTCGAGTTTTTGATTCTTACCAACGGCAACATGACCAGCTCATCCTCCTCTCCGCAATCTTCAAGCTCGGTGACAAGGACAAACAGCCGCTTCTCACCTAGTACCCGCTCATGAACAAGGCGCATGTCGAAACGACACATGGTGCTACCACGAACAAAGAATGCGTTCCTAGTCTCAAAAGTAATGCGGCGCTGGGCTTTTGATCAGCTACTATCAAGTTAATAATATTAGGAAATGGGAAACTCACGGATCTGTAAATCCAAGCTGGGAGAACCATTCAATTGGTTGTGTTCCCAGAATTGTTATATGCGGCATCTGATAGTCTTTTGTATATGCCTGCTGGAGCTGACAAATAAATGGATGCTGTGCTGGATCCCCTTCATAGATAATGGGAGATCGAGGTCATTTTGAATGAAGGCCCGTGAAGCACATCTCATTGCCCTTGGCCGGATATGTGCTGCATCTTCCAATATGCCTGGGGTTATCTCTTCGACATTATCAGGTTGCTCTGGAGATGGCATAATCTGGCCCATAAGACTTGGGCATTTCTCGTAGAGAGATTTCAACTGACTTGAAATCTCTGGCTTAGAATACTTGAATGCTCCTTGGAGCAGGAGCCGAATGGTCGTGTTGACTGACTCGCGCATCATCAAAGAACGCTCAACTGAGCGTCCATTTAGTGACTCCGCCCACTTCTTAAAAAGTCTATCTCAATAATCAGAATAGAATCAAATAAACAAGGGGAGGACAACCTACTTATGCTTGTCCTCGCAATGGAGAACATTGCAGCTGAAACTATTTCCATACCTCCCAATTGTATCGTTGATATGGGCTCCTTGGTGGACGTTCGGCCGGCTGCGCCATTTTATATAATCGTCGAGGGATCCTGATGCTGTCTTTAAATCCATCATAATTCGAACTGGTAACCAGTTCGAATTCTTGTTGCACCGACTGCTCGATTAAATCTATAACACTGCAGAAATCCTAGGTAGCTGTGTCGACACTTGGTGGAGTAACTGATGGCGTTAGAGATGCGTGCCCCTTTCCTTTCCCTTTTCCCTTGCCTTGGTTCCGAACTTTCATCTGTGAAGCCAGAGATGCAGCGTTGCAGAGCCCCCGATACATGCTACGGCCCTCAAATATTGCCTTCTCGGCATCCTGGTGCTGTCCAGGGTTCATCCTCCACGCGCAAGTGGTTGCATTCGACTTGGCTATCGATGCAAAAGCAAGCACAACAAGCTGTTCTGCGTCAGCTTTAATAGTCTCAGTTTCGTTCGAAATTCAGATTGCATGGCCTTATAAAACCTCCACTCAATATCTTCCTTCTCGAGTGGCATGCATCGCAATATCAGGGGCATTTGCATCGAGGCCATCCCAGCCTCAGAGAGGCTCCAGGATTTAAGATGATGAAGGGGCGACTGTCATCGTCCCCATCTTGCTGGCGATGGGAACCTTGTGAACTCTCTAAAGTATTTTTGAAGTCCCGATTTCGACAGTATTGCCGTTGTGAGGAGAAGCTGGGATTGCTTCCCTTGCCCGCCATATTCTTAATGACACACATCCAGAGGCCGACTCAGCACAATATCAAGCGCTGGTGATATTTTGAACAACGCAGGCTCGGTTTTCACGCATCCCCCATTGCTGGTACCACGCCTTCTTTTTTGCAGGAGGAAGTGTGCTTCCATGCTCCCGGAGCTGGACTTGGTGATGGTGGTATCGGCCAAGCCTCATGTAGTCAAAGTGGATGTCTCCATGCTCCTCTTTCGAGGCCAAGCAGCTTCTGCAGCCCTCGGCTGCGTTCTGGCATAGTATCCCGGCATTATCATTCTGCTGGGGCATGTCCCCAATATATCCTAGCGTAAAAGCCATAACCAGCTCATCGCCATTGATATTAAGGGACATGCCCCTATCCAGCTTCAGGAGGTCCAAAATGGACAGCAGAACATCATCCAGGTTTGACATGCGGTCCAAGAGTGATCACAAAGACATTTGCACGATGCATCCGCGTCTTAAGGGGCTGGGCAGCAAGTGTAACATACATACCCAGTCATTGATCGGTACATATTGCGATACAAACCAAAACCATCAATGAACATGAGCCATGGGACTGAGATAAAGCCTTGTTTGAGGGCTTTAACTATCCATTCTCGCCCGTAGGCCTTCAGTTCAAGCTCCGCCACATGTGGGTGGGATTGCGCAGCCGGCCGTATCTCTTCGTGCATGGTGTTCAACACCCTTCTGATTTGTGACTGTGGTTTGAAGCCATGATCCTGTTGACCTAGAATCCCGTTCCCAAACGTGTAGTCTACCGTTATATCAGGCTGCTGGACTAAATCCTCGGGCAAAACAAACTCGAAGTCATCTTCGGATAAGAGCTTCTCAAGGCGAGTCAGTGGGACTGGCGATTCAGACCCAATGTTTCTGATCTTTGGTGATAACTCAGCTGTTGAATAGACCATCTGGACTTTACAACTGGCTTGCCTCTCTCGATGGCGTCTGTTCTTTTATCGATTCCAATGCTATAAACTCGGCCAACTCAGACGCCGCCTTTCTTCTTCGAGTTATACTCCACAAACTCAGAGCAGATAACTGGTAGCCTATCGGAGAATGTAATATGCTCTCCAGACATTGTCCGGAGCGAGCAAAGCCACACATCACATTCCCATATCTTGTTTGGGGTATCCACGAACGCCCCGAGTCCCTTCCAGAAGTCCTTGTGGAGGTCTTCCGCTGACAATATTGCAGTTACCAACATTGCAACATCAAACCAGTGTGCATCAGCCTGGCGGTCCTTTCTCGGGCCTGTCTTCTCTGCTGGCGTCATTGTCGGGAGCTTCTCTTGGTTGAGATCAACCATCTTGTGCTGTAGTGGGAGCAATGGCAGTTGTGCCATAAACTGTTTCTTTAGAGTTGTAACATCTCGTGGCAACTCTACTGCTTTGATGTTAAGATCTTGTCCAAGAGGTAATCCCTCATTAAGACCTTGATAGGCCTGCCGGGACAGATTGTACTTTTCGGCCCACATGGCCATGAACGCCAGGTATGGGCTGAATGGCTGTGATGATCGGTTGTGCTGGACAAGCTCAGAATCATCTTCGCCAAGGATGGAAGCGTGTTCAGTGGCAGCTGGAATGGGGGGAGGGGGCATCCTCAAGTCATCAGGAAGGAAGTCCTCCGTAGGGATCTCTAGCACAAAGACGTCATTTCTGGCAGTGTCAGCATATGGAACTGTCGTGGCAGGATCATCCACAGGAATGTGGCCTGAAAGATCCTGGATTGCTTTCTCGGTGATTTCCTGGAGATCTTGGGGTTGGGGCAGGGGCATGTCGATATCAGAATCGCTGTTGCTGCCAATTGTGTCATAGTCATTATCATAGTCATCACTAGCATCACCATTAATCATAGCGTTAAACTGTATACTTGTATCTGATGGCTGATCTCCATGGTTTCCTGCCTGTATACCTAATGCATTATGTCCACCACTGTCGACTGCTGGTGCACTGGGCCTAGGGATTGGAGCCCGGAACAAATGTGCCCTCTTCTTCAGTCGAGATCGCAAGGGTCGAGGAGGCATTGCCAAAGATAGCCAGCTATGGCTGACCTATGTATTGGGTGGTTGCAGTCGACCAATCTTCTGGTTTTTGGCTCAAGTCCGGTTGCACCCAAATCCACTTTATATTTCCAACCTCCAAATGAGGTGTTTAAGATATCTTGGATTTTTCCAGGGCTAGGAAAACCTGGGAAGCTCTGAGCAAAATCCTGTTTGGGGGGGGGGACTGTTGATGAAGCACAGCATGTGTCAGCTGACCACCTTGGAGAAGTGGTTTCACAGGAGCTAAGAGTTTCCAGCAGCAAGAGATTTGAATGTCCTCGAGGAGCTGAGATGTGGTTTAGCGACAGCTCACAATGCCTGGGATGTTTTGGCGACAGCTCACAATGCCTGGGATGTTTTGGCGACAGCTCACGATGCCTGGGAGCTTTCAGCAATAGATCGGTGATGGGGCTGGATGCCCAGGATATTTCAGCGACAGCTCACGATGCCTAGGAGCTTTCAGCAATAGATTGATGACAGGGCTGCATGCCCAGGATGTTTCAGCGATAGATTGGTGATAGGGCTGGATGCCTAGGATGTTTTGGTGATGGATTGATGACAGGGCTGGATACCCGGGGGCTTTTGGTGATGGATTGGTGATGGGGCTGGATACCCAGGGACTTTTGATATCTAGAGAGAATTTCCAGTGCTAAGGCGATTCTGAGAGATTTGTTTGGTAGCTAGAGAGAACAGCTTCGAAAGAACTTGGTGTTTCTAGTGCTGCGGGGGGAGTATCTTTTCTAACGATTTTTTTCTAGCCTCAGTATATCGGTTTGGTTGGTGAACTTGAGGGCAACGAGGCACAGGTATGAGCTGCCAAGATACAAACAGGTTGGAGGTATAAGTGGCCAAGCTGTAGATGGGTCGGAGAATAGTTCAGAGAGAAAAACTCATGCCGTGAGGTGAACACACAAGGATATTTGCTCCAGACAGTGAGGTTGTTTCAGCAAGTTATCAGTCTGACACGTTTGCTGAACTTTGCTTCTGTTCTGAGGCATTGTGTGAACCTATAAAACAATTAGTAATGATCAAGATTCCTTTTTTTCCTTGACTTACTTCTTCTTTCTTCTGTGGGCAGTGTTGACACGAGGTGAGGTTGGTGATGAGGTGGAAAAGTGAGAAACGGCTGTGAATCACAGTGGTCATGTGACCGTTTTGGGATTTGAAGCCATTTCCACCATTACTGCCTACATCACTACCATATCTGCAGCATCACTAAGGGTTGAAGGTTGTCACCTATCGGAAGTCTTTCATCATTTATATTATTTGATTTCTTATTCTGTCTGTTATCTTGTGCCAGTAGGCAAATCTCTCTGTTTATTTCTATCAAACTAGGCATTCTGTTCATCACTCTCATCAAAATGCGACCATTTGATCCACCGCAGAAACGGTCCCGCGTTATGCCTCTGACGCCTAACAATACAGAGTCACACATTGATGTGAGTTGTTTTCTATCTTTCTATGCTTATAACTAATGCCTATTTAGCCCCTCCTTCGAAGTCGCAGCGTTTTCGATGATGATCTGTCAGAACATGCATCAAACGACGGCCATGACCAGCTCTCTGAGCGTGAGATTACCCCGACCCAGGACGAACCAGCTTTATCAAGAAGCTCCCTCCGATTATACGTCCGCAACACTGCATCTGCCTCATCCAAAAAAAGGAAGCATGCATCCGCAAAGCAGCGCGCTGCTGAGCTGAAGCAGCCGGCGCAATGGTTGAAAGTCAAGGGCAAAAGGCCATTGGAAATGTACACCCAGGACGGCTTGACCAAATAATTACAGCTGAAATGAATGTCTATCAAGCTACAAACTTCTCGCAAGACCCGGAAGGTTTCTGGAAGGAGAAAACCGATGCAATTGATAGAGAGGCACGATTTCTTCTGCTGCAACATTTCACGCATGACCTCCCTGGTTTAAAGGAAGAAGCAATCCGCAAAGTGGTCCCAAACTTGCCCCCGTATTCACGGGCGTTCGAGAGTTTGCGCTGCCTTATCCAGGACAAGATGCGAGGCTGGAAGTATCATCTTCGGAATGACATCTTGGTAAGTAATTGGATCTACAAAACATATTAAGGTATGGTCTCACATATCTTAGGCGCATGTCAAAACAGCCATGGAGGCTGACGAATCGGGGCTCCTTGCGTCTTGTGGTAATATGAAGGACCTTGTGAAGACATTTCAAAGACGTTTTACTCCGGAGAACTTCTTTGAGGTTTCCAATTCGTGTGCCACTATTTGAGCCTCGAAGAAAGCACTCGGCTGGCGCAACTGTACGCCATTGATATCTACGCGCACTTCTGTGCAAGGGCAAAGCTGATGGCCGATTGGGAGTCTGACCAAAACCACACGGAACACCACCCGCACTCACGCGCAAATGTGACAAAATATATGGAACAATTCTCACTCTTAGAGACATACGACTTACTCAAACGCGATGCCTTTTTTGAGGTGGTCCACAAGACTACCAACGGCAAAGCACCAAAGGCTCTCACATTCAGTGAGCTGGTGAAAGCTGACGATTACTTCCCAACGTTCTCAAAGCTGCCAGCGCCAGATGTGAGAGGAGGACCCCCGATGTGGACAACAAGTGGCTGCAATAACCTTTTTGTTCCTTCTGTTTGAGATGAAGGAAACTTACGGCCACGGATGAGCTTTTGTGGCAGTGGTGTAATGCTGCATGAATACTGGCTTGGCTTGGGATAATGGATTTTCCGTGGAGTATATCTCTGCGATGGCATTGCTAGGCTGGCTGGAGATATGGTTTTGGGGGCGGCTGGAATCATGGAATATCGTAGGCTTCATGTCGCATGGCTGTCGGGCTAGGCGATGTCATCAGATTTGGGCAGTTAGGGCTGGAATTTGCATCAGAGATGGCTATATTATTGAAGCTATTGAAGCTATATACAATGAAAGATTGTTCCTAGTGCCTTCTTGGGGAGCTCAATAAGGTGACCAGATGCATTGTGGTAGCATTAACAAAGGTGACTGAGGCGGGGCGACGAGACGGGACGGGACGGGACGGGACCAGACGAGACGAGACGGGACGGGACCAGACGAGACGGGACGGGACAAAACGACAAGGTGAGACAAAGACTAGTCAAGGATACTTGCAGGAAAGGCGAAAGTGTGATGGCACTAGAACCGATAACAAGCTTATCTACTTGCTATCATCATCGCTCTTTGACAGACGACACTCCAACCTTCGCCGTTCAATTCATTTTGGTTTCGCCAACAGCATTTGTTATGCCTAAAAGTAGGCTCTTCGCGTCACTGCCGAATGAAGATGGCTGCATTGGAAAAAATGGAAGCTAAAGAGGCGCTACGCAACATCATCTCGGGACTGTGGTTCGCAATTCTCTATCGTTCAGTAGAACGACACACTGGCTACGACAAAGCGGTGCGCAAGGCCTCGCGATGCCGTGCAATCTGCAACCTTACAGCTTGTCTACGTGCTGGAAAGGAAGGCCTTGACGACCTCCAGTCGGCTTTAGAAGACGATGATTTACACCGATCCACAAACCGTTATCGAACTGTTATCCGAAGGGTCCTAATATTTATTGATAAGACTCTAAAAACAACGGAGAGCCTATATCGCTACCTAAAAAATGCGTTGCGGGATGTCATCGACTTAGTCGACGATGATGACGTCGACGACGCTGCCACGAGTTTATTATCTCAACATCTTCGACGTCAAGACCAACTGATAAACACCGATACCCATACAGGGCTTGAGTCATCTTACAACAGCTATAGCATATCTCTCGAAGCAACATTTAACAAGAGCACGCATCCACAGTACACAGTGCAATATGATTCACCAATCCTCATTTACGTGCAATCAGGGGATATAAATGCTACCCGAGCATTGTTGCAAGCGGGCATGGCCTCGATCTATGATGTCGATCCATACAACCTTGGACTACTTTATGTGAGGAAAGCATTCAGCTATTCCAAACTATTACTGATATACTATAGTACGCGAGTTATTATTGCTGGAGATGTTATGGAGCGATTAAGGCAATCCAAATGTGTAGAATGCTGATTCAAACGGGCGCGGATATGAATATGATGGGTGAGATTGGGAAGTTAGATATTCCAACCCTGGATGGTTCTATGTGGCTGCTGATCTCGTGCATCAGTACTCCTCTTCATACAATGGCTGACTCTGCTGTGGTGGAGAGGTGCAGAGATCTAAATTCGCCAGCTGTGATTGAAGTGGCACTTCTCTGCAACATGAGCAGCCATGAGCTTGTTGAAGAACATCGAACCGGTTACAGTCTCACAACACTTCATGAGACTCTTCTCGGCATCAATCTGGAAAATTCCAGCTTGCAGGAACACCCTCAGTCTTTACAGAGTCTTGGATCGCTTTCAGAACCAATCGACAAACCGGATTCGCGTGGTCGAAGTGCTCTTGCGTGGGCTGTCGAATACGGCATGGCTGATGCCGTTCGAATACTGTTGAGATTTGGCGCCGACGCCTGTCAATATAGAATATCCCATTGGAGCCAGCTCCCGATGCTACATCTTGTCATTGCTGGGCCCCCACCGCCTTTGGCATCAGGCTTCCTCGAGGTAGTTAAGATCTTACTAGCTACAGACATCGATATTAATGCAAGAGATGATGAGGCTTGGTCAGCTTGGCATGTAGCAGCATCTTGGAGATCTTATAATGTTCCTACGTGAGATTATGTGTACTCATAGTACTTGTGTGGAGATAGATTCGCCTTTCCTGCACGTCGTCTTTGCTTCGCAATTCCTCCAACATCCAAACGTTCGCCTTTCCTGCACCATCACTCTCATTTTCATATGATGGGCAGTCATGACGCATCCTTCCGGCGGCCCTCGAGCCATCGAGTACAATACACTAACCAATAGAAAGCCAGCATTCCTCGTTTTGGTTTCATCTGCAGAAGTAATTTGAGTCCGACATCTCAGGTTGACTACACTGGTATCTGCCTCGGCCATACTTCAGAAGGACTATTGGCCGCTGGGATAGCCGCTGGATAAATCTTGACTGGCATCATTGGTTTATTGATCCTTGGTCCCTTGACCAGGTTTGATACATGGGCGCAGCTGTTGGCTGGCGATATATTGCGGCGTTACGAAGCGTTGACTCTCCTCAATATCGCGGTCGATACGTGCAACCTCACGGCTGCCTTGAGCACGGCAGCTAGCCTTCGCATCAAAAACCCATCTCGGGGTCAAGCTCCTATAAAGCAACAGCGTTACCTTCTCTTCCCAAGCCAACCATCGACTCCAAGAACCCAAATACCATCCTTGACTCGGAAAGCCCGCATCTATTCAAAGTATGTGGAGCGGAACATACTCGCAAGATAAAACTGACTGCGCTAGGAACATGGCGCAACTCATCCCTTACGGCAAAACTGGCGGCCCAGTCCCAGTCAACAACTGCACTTTCACTTCCTGGGCGGGGGTTATTCAGAAAATCAAAGATTGCGAGTCATCAAGCTGCGAATACTCCGATAATTATGTCCCACCAGAGGAACCAAAGAAATAGGCAAGTGGAACGTAGACGACAGCAATCCACTAACCAGGGGGGTTGCTTGCCTTAGACGTTTTGCTAATCTTTGGTGTACAGTGAATAACTTCTTGGGGGAGACAATTGAAACTGAGGAAAAACGTGCTGCTTTCCAGAACATGTTTGTTCACTGCGCTCCTTACCGCCTGTATGGCAAACAAAGCGATCTACAATCATTCGTTTACTTAGCCAACAAAACACTTTGGAATCCAATATTCTTCATTCCACTCTCTCATGATATGAAACTATTGTAGAAAACGTTCACAGAAAGACTTTCAATGGCCAGGAATCATTGCTTGTTTGAACTTTGATCCATTGGGTTGTGCCATTAAAATGTTCGCTTCATCAACCCTAATGACCATGCTGGTGTGTCTGACCTTTGGTATTCATTCCTCATTGCCAGCACCAGCCAGCCAAGTGCATATTTCTTTCAATGACCAGATATCATTGCTCATTTTGGAAATTTGATCCACCGGGTTGTGCCATTGAAATGTTCGCTTCGTCAAACCTAATGGTGATCCTTCTGGCAGACATGAGTCAAAATCAATAATCACTGGCCTATCATCTTCGGTGATCATGATGTTATTCGGGTTGATGTCGTTGTGGATGAGGCCGACAGAGTGTATATGATGAATCCCACTCTCAATACCTTCGAGATAATGTTCCACCCTATCTGGGTTTCGGGGACCACTCCTAGAAAAGTCGTCCTTGCTGAGATGGCCTGGGTTTACTCTTTGCGTAAGAGTTTCCGCGTATCTCGTGAAACAGAGACCCGTAACTCGCCCATTGTGAACCTGGCAACCATGATACTGTGCGACGTTTGGATGAGGAGATTTCCGTAGAATCTCGCAAGCCCTTATATCGGTCAAAACAATATCGCAGATATTCAGCCCTTCCCCATAGGACATAAGATCGGGTTGCTTGACATAGTGGCCTTCCGGGGGAGCTTTTGGAGCTAAGGTGAATTCAGGAGAGTATGGAGGGCAGTATGATTCGATTGGAATGAGTGTAATATGCGTAAGTTCGTCCTGGTTGAACTCAATGTCTAAGTTTGGTCGAAGCCGCGATTTAGATCGCGCTTGGTACGTGTTGCCATCTTCGACATATAGAACTTTCGTATATTTATAACGAAGTACACCATTGTCAGAATCGAAACATTGCGAGACCCTTAGAAGCCTCAGGGCTTTGATATCATCTTGATGTCGTGTCGTAACCGGGTCCTACACATAAGCGTCCTGTTAAGATGTGCAAGGCAAGATGCACGAGACCACCCGAAAGACTTACCCTCTGAACATCCTGTCCTCCGATACTCTTATTGCCCCGAATGCCCAACAACCAACTTGTAGTACCAAGAATATGAACAAGTAAGCTCGATAGCCACAGCGAACTCCCAGAAATCCAGCGGAAGAGGAAGAACATTGTTGCTCGACACCACAACCCCGGGCACTTTTGGGGACCAGGTTTGGTGACAAGGCGGTGGGCCGATGCAACAGGGTTTAGCGTGTCATGGTCGCATGCCTTATCGTGTTGCGTAATACGTACCTCGAGACCTAAAACCCCCGCTAAGCATATTGTGGGTCATACATCCCGGCCAGCCTATTTGGCATGGCGCTAATTTGACGCTCACCCCAGGGTTTCTAAAATCGCAACGGTTACCGCTGGGATATTTCTACTATGACTCTGCCGCATTCACCACCTATCACTGGCGAATCCTACCGTCAACCGTCGACTGTTCCAACCAAGCAGCATATATATTCACGTCTTATCCCCTCTTTCTAGCCGATATGGCGCCTCGTGAAACAAAATCGAACGGCCATAAAGTTGGGCGGCAACCAGTTGCACCAAAAGACCACGGTGAGTTGCTCTTCGTTGTAACTACGTACTTCTTTGACTGATCATTGATAGGAAAGCGACCTCAAGGTATTAGAAAGGAGCGACCACAACCATCATCTCGTAAGAGCGCACGTATAGCAAATATAGAACGCAGCCAGGAACGAACCATATCCAAGGTCGGGAATACCGGACTCAAGCAAACCCTTCCTTCCCCAGCTTGTAATACTCTCAACACAGAGGCATGTTACACTCTCCTTCCGCTATGCTGCAGAACTAATTCAAGTCAAGTTTCCACATTCTGAGAATAGAAAACGAAAACGATCGCAAGAAGCCGAAAGTGTCCCTCTGTCAACGTCCAGGCCCACTCGAAAACGAGCGCGGACGTCACCTTCACAACCTGCTTTCGAGGACACATCCGGGGGGGTCACATTAAGCAAGGATAAAGCGAGCGAACTTGGCGAGAGGGAAATCGACCCAATCGAATACTGGACGGATAAACGAACGTGGCCTAAGGAGTACTTCAAGAGGGAGAACAGCATGAACCATTTACTTGCAAGAAGTCGACTTCTTCGCTTCGTAGAAAACAATCCGAAGCTGGCTCTATTACACCTAGCTCTACCACGCCTAGCGATCAGAAGCCGAGGGAAGTCAAAAGTGCTCCATATCACGATGCGCGTTATGAGAATGAACTAGCAACTAAAGGCAGCAGCTACATGGGCAAATCCAAATTGGGTGTCACTGATAACAATAAGAACTACTGCCAAACCCTTCTCGAGGCTGAGCAATCATTTCCCGTCGATTCGTTGTTTCACGATGACTTGTTTGAAGAAACTTGCGAGATGGTACGGAACAAAAATGAGGCTAGAGTCGTCCGTGATATTTCACCTTTGATCGTCCCTTCTGCGGAAACGCTGGCCATCCGTGGCGCCAAGAACCTCAAGGATTTAATTGAAAGCGTCAATGAAGGCTGGAATAATTCTATTCCTATTACTCAGACCCGTCCGCAACCCGACTATTCTGTAGGATTCCGGCGAGAGTCGTTTACTGAAGAGCCGCTTCAAAAGCTTCAACCTTTCGTTGGCGGTGTTATAGACACCTCTTACTTTATGGGAACGTACTATATGTACTTCCCATTCCTAACGTGCGAAGTAAAGTGTGGTGGTGCGGCGCTTGATGTTGCAGACCGACAAAATGCTCACAGCATGACTATTGCTGTGAGAGGTGTTGTGGAACTCTTCAGGCTTGTGAAGCGTGAAAATGAGCTCCATCGGGAAATTCTCGCCTTCTCAGTCTCGCATGATCATCGGACGGTGAGAATCTACGGCCACTATCCTGTAATAAGCGGAGACAAGGCAACAATCTACCGTCACCCGGTCCATACGTTCGACCTCACCGCGCTGGATGGCAAAGAGAAATGGACGGCATACAGGTTTGCCAAAAATTTCTATGAAATGTGGATGCCTACTCATCTCAAAAGAATCCGTTCAGCCATCGACGAGCTGCCACAAGATCTAGATTTTGAGGTCTCAGAGCAATCCGAGTTGGGTGAATCTGGACTTTCACAGGGGCTGGAGAGCCACTATCTCTCTCGCCAGTCAAGCCACAAAGCCGCATCTCTCCGAGAGGAAAGCCAGTCAAGCCGTGCTCCATCCCGAGATGTCACTCCAGACACTTCTTTATCTGAGGGGGTCGAGAGAGCAGCTAAAAAATCTTAAGAAAAGAGGTCGGGCAGTGGAGTTACATCAGTGAATGCCATATAGCGTTCAATAGCGCACTTTCCTTACATTACGCGTGGGCAGAGTCTGATACTGCTTGAGGGGACCATCCTATTTATGCTAAAGGAGTGTAGTTCTCTCATTTTCCAAGACTTTCCATGACTAACCAGGCTTGGTAACTGTAGTCGACATAAGAGAATCCCATAGAACCATCTCCTAGGTTCCTAGCCTATAGGAAGTGAAAGGAGGTCCAAGGTCAGAGTACCCCTATAGACAAATTATGTCATAACTTAACCAATCTTGTGGGTAACTAAGGAGCGATGACGTGTAATGAATCATAGAGGGTTGTAGAAGCTTTTGGAGCTATCGTTCATGTTCCTAGGCCTCTAGTTGATAGAGATATGTCATGTGTAGTATTAGCCCAGTAATGTCATGTAATGAATCATAGAGGGTTGTAGAGATATGCTATGTGGTCATATCGGCCCAGTAACTAAGGAGCAATGACGTGTAATGAATCATAGAGGGTTGTAGCAATCGTTGAGTAGTATTGCTCTTGTTGTTGGTGTGACAAGCCAAAATATGTATAGTGACTTGTAGGTTTGAGTGTCATACTGACATTCGTTGCACTCAGTTTGCTATCAAACTCAAGAGCAAACTTAGAAATCTGATCCTCAAACCTACAAGTCACCATACATATCTTGGCTTATCACACCAACAACAGAAGCAATACTACTCAACGATTGCTGCAAACTCTTCTACTACATCTGTTTATGCTACATACATCACGGCATATCATTTGGACACTCATTGAACAAGTTATTAAGAAAATCTCCTCCTTAAGGGGGTGGGCCAATACTACCACATGGCATATCTCTACCAACTAGAGGCCTAGGAACATGAACGATAGCTCTAGAAGCTTCTACAACCCTCTATGATTCATTACACGTCATCGCTCCTTAGTTACCCACAAGATTGGTTAAGTTATGACATAATTTGTCTATAGGTACTCTGACCTTGGACCTCCTTTTCACTTCCTATAGGCTAGGAACCCAAGAGATGGTTCTATGGGATTCTCTTACGTTCACTACATGATTAGCAAGCTAGTTGTGGGTCGCACTTGATTTCTAATACATTTACCAAGCCTGGTTAGTCATGGAAAGTCATGGAAAATGAGAGAACTACACTCCTTTGGCATAAATAGGATTGCCCTTTCCTTAAGAAAGGGCAAGCAGGCAATACAGTAAATCGACTATCACATACTTCCCCATCTTTTACGAGCTTCCAAGCATTCATCTTGTTACTCCTTGTTTCTGAAAAGTCAGTGAGGTGTTAACCTCTGACTTACCCCTGAGTTCCCAGACTCAACATTTGTTGCAACTTGTCTGAACAACTTCACTACATCACACACCTGATTGCTGCGTTGTGGAATAGTCTAAGCTACAACCCTTTGGCTCTGTTTTCTAAGACAGTGTGTTGTCTTAGTAAAATCATCCCTTCCTTGGGTGGCTAGATTCTCACATCTGGTGCACCCACCATTACATTGAGGAGGAGATTTCTAAGTTTGCTGTAAGGATGCCTCCTTACCTAGATACTCGAAGAACCTGTCTCAGAACTGTTACGGTCACTACAAGCATGAAATCCGATTCGGTGTGGTTTCGAACCAGTAGAGGAGCACATAGCGAGTTACACTATAGTGGGGGATGGTAAGGTTGTAGGGTTCAGGGTCGATGCTGTAAGGACACAGGGCACCCAGCTCACAGTAATAGCATATGAGAGTGCGAGTCAGAATGCTATCCTATAGGTCTACTACGAAGGATACAAAAAAGATGATGGGGAACCCCCGTCAGTCGATTTTCTCAAGTATCCGAAACCCATCCGACTCAGTTCCGACTCGGTTAGGCCATCCAAATGATCACACGTGACCCCGCAGCTACCCGGAGTCTACTCCCTAGAATGAGAGACGAGAAGGCATCCTTACAGATGCTGACCTGTTGCGGTGGAAGGATCAGGGTGTAATGGTGGGTGCACCAGATGTGAGAATCTAGCCACCCAAGGAAGGGATGAATTTACTAAGACAACACACTGTCTTAGAAAACAGAGCCAAAGGGTCGTAGCTTAGACTATTCCACAACGCAGCAATCAGGTGTGTGATGTAGTGAAGTGGTTCAGACAAGTTGCAACAAATGTTGAGTCTGGGAACTCAGGGGTAAGTCAGAGGTTAACACCTCACTGACTTTTCAGAAACAAGGAGTAACAAGATGAATGCTTGGAAGCTTGGAAAAGACGTGGAAGTATGTGATAGTCGATTTACTGTATTGTCTGCTTGCCCTTTCTTAAGGAAAGGGCAATCCTATTTATGCTAAAGGAGTGTAGTTCTCTCATTTTCCAAGACTTTCCATGACTTACCAGGCTTGGTAACTGTAGTCGACGTAAGAGAATCCCATAGAACCATCTCTTAGGTTCGTAGCCTATAGGAAGTAAAAGGAGGTCCAAGGTCAGAGTACCCCAATAGACAAATTATGTCATAGACAAATTATGTCATAGACAAATTATGTCATAGACAAATTATGTCATAGACAAATTATGTCATAACTTAACCAATCTTGTGGGTAACTAAAGAGCGATGACATGTAATGAATCATAGAGGTTCGTAGGAGCTTTTAGAGCTATCGTTCATGCTCCTAGGCCTCTAGTTGGTAGAGATATGTCATGTGGTAGTATGAGTGATGTCATGTAATGAATCATAGAGGGTTGTAGAGATATGCTATGTGGTAATATCGGCCCAGTAACTAAGGAGCGATGACGTGTAATGAATCATAGATGGTTGTAGCAATCGTTGAGTAGTATTGCTCTTGTTGTTGGTGTGATAAGCCAAAATATGTATAGTGACTTGTAGGTTTGAGGAGGAGATTTCCAAGTTTGCTCTTGAGTTTGATAGCAAACTGAGTGCAACGAATGTCAGTATGACATGATACCCCTCTTAAGGACGTTTGTTAGCTGTGTGCTTGCCCTTTAGCCAGGTGGCTTTCTTAGAAAAAAATTCTAGAATCAGCTTGGATGCATTTTTTAGATTTCTCTTAGGTTCCCAAGTGTTGTCACTTGTGGGATAGCCTTTCCACTTAACGAGGAAGTAGTCCTGACCTCTAAGTGTCTTTTTGTCAAGGATAGACTCTACTTCATATTCTGGTTGATCCAAAATCAGAACAGGAGGTGGAGGAGACTGAAGTGGTCTTAAGGAACTTTCTTGTGCCTTAGACAAGAGAGATGCATGGAAGACATTATGGATAGTCCAAGTAGGTGGTAATGCAAGCTCGAAAGCATTCTTGCCAATAGTCCTTGTGATCTTAAAGGGTCCAAGTCTTTTAGTATCAAGTTTGTCTGATGGTCTAGTAGTTGTGATATGTCTTCTAGACAAAAAGACTTGATCGAGATAGTCCTGGAGGCCCTTAAGGTAGATGATTCTTTCAGTAGCAGAAGGGTTTTTGAGATTTTCAGGACAATTAAGTTCTGCCACTTCAAACCTAGGGTGATAACCATAGTTTGCATAGAAAGGTGTCTCTTTTGTGGTGTTAGAGACCGTGTTGTTGTAAGCAAATTCTGCAAGATGGAGAAGATCTGCCCAGTTGTCTTGAGCATAGTTTGTATAAATTCTTAGATATTGTTCAAGTACAGAGTTGACTCTCTCTGTCTGGCCATCTGTTTGAGGGTGATAAGCTGTAGAAAAGCGTTGTTCCATGTTTAAGAGTTTAGAGAACTCCTTAAAAAAGTTTGAAGTGAAAACTGCTCCCCTATCTGAGATCCAGTGTCCAGGAATTCCATGATATTTAAAGACCACCTTGAGGAATAGCCACGCAAGTTCAGAAGCTGTGATAGTCTCATTGTAAGGCTCAAAGTGTGCCATTTTTGTGAGCCTTTCTACCACCACAAGGATAGAGTCATAAGGGGTAGCACCCCCTTTTGGGATAGAAGGAGGCAACTTGACTATAAAGTCAATGGATATGGAGTCCCATGGGCGTTCTGGTATAGGTAGAGGCTGCAAGAGGCCATAGGGCTTTTGCCGTGTAGGTTTGTTCAAGTTGCAAGTAGTGCAAGAAGATATATAGTCTTGAAGAGTAGTCCTTAGACTAGGCCAGTAGAACTTTCTTGTTAGAAGTTCATAAGTTTTTGCAAAGCCAAAGTGCCCTGCAGCTGGAGCATCATGGAACTGCTGTAGGAGGTGTAGCTGTAATCGTTTATCCCTTGGGACATAGATATAGTTCTTGAATAAGAGAAGTCCTTGCTGATTTTTTGAGAAATTTTGTAGTCCAACTTTCTCAAGAGAGGAGCCTTTCTTCTGGAGGTATTCCAAAGTTCTTTTGGCAAAGGGATCGTGGTTGTAAGCATTTTTGAATGCTTTAAGAAGTGTTGCTGAGGGTGTATAGTCTTTAAAGGTCTCTGGTTTCTGAGAAGAGGTAATGGGGGCAACTTGGTTTTGAGGGGATAAGTTTCCCTCTAAGTCCTCTGTAGTGCGAGGGTTGCTTAAAGATGCTGCTATAAGCTTTGTAGAGTCTAGCAGGGCCTTTGTATTGCTTGTTTTAGCAGAATCTTGGTAGTCATGTCTTCTTGAGAGGAGATCTGCTCTTTGATTCTTGGCCCCTGAGACATGTTTTATAACAAAGTCAAAACCTCCTAGTTGTTCAGACCACCTTGCTTGTCGTCGATTGAGCTGTTTAGTGGTTGTAAAGGTCAAGAGATTTGAATGGTCACTGTAAATAGTGATAGGATAGTTTGCCCCTTCAAGGTAGCATCTCCAATGCTTTAGAGAACATACTATGGCAAGCAGTTCCTTGTCTGTAATGGGATAGTTTTGTTCGGCTGCTGATAGCTTTCTTGAGTAAAATGCCACAGGCTGTAGCTCTTCTTGTTTGTCTTTTGGAGCTTGGTATAAGATTCCAGAAATGGCAAAATCTGAGGCATCTGTCTCAAGAGTGGCAGGTTTCAAGGGGTTAAAGTGTAGTAACATTTTCCCTTCTTTGAATTCTCCTTTAAGAGCATCGAAAGCATCTTGCTGTGTCTTATCCCAGTGATACAAAGTGTCCTTGTGAAGTAATTGAGTAAGGGGTAAAGCCAAGGATGTATATCTTGGTATAAACCTCCTGTAATAGTTGGCAAACCCAAGGAAAGACTGAACCTCTTTAATGCTGGAAGGAATAGGCCACGTTTGTACTGCTTTTGTCTTTTCAGGATCCATCTGAATGCCTTCTGTTGAAATTCTATGTCCCAAGAAATCAACTTGAGACATATGGAAAAGACATTTCTCAAGTTTGCAAAAGAGTTGTGCTTGAGATAGCTTCTCTAAGACTTGTCTAACATGTAGAACATGCTCTTGAGTGTCTAAAGAGTATATAAGAATGTCATCTAAGTAGACAACAACAAAGATATCCAAGTAAGGTCTTAGAATATCATTCATGAGAGCTTGGAAAGAAGCAGGTGCATTGGCAAGCCCAAAAGGCATTACCTGGTATTCAAAATGACCATAGCGTGTTCTGAATGCTGTCTTCCACTCATCACCTTCCTTGATGCGTATCAGGTTATAAGCTCCCCTGAGATCTAACTTGGTAAAGATCCTTGCTGAAGAGAGCCTATCTATGAGCTCAGGGATAAGGGGTAAAGCATATCTGTTTTTAACAGTGACTGCATTAAGGCCCCTATAATCAACACAGAGACGCAAGGAGCCATCTTTCTTCTTGACAAAGAGAATGGGAGCTCCTGCTGGTGAGGAAGAAGGTCTGATAAAGCCAGAACTAAGGTTCTCATCTAGGTATTCTCTGAGAGTTTTCAGCTCTAATTCAGATAGAGAGTAGATAGGGCCATAGGGAGGCATTGAGCCTTCTGCGAGTGGTATCTCATGGTCATAAGGCTGGTGCTTTGGCAGAATTGATGCCTTTGCCTTGTCAAAAAGATGTTGGTAGTCTTGGTATGCTAAAGGCAAAATGACCTCCTGAGATGATTTCTCCAAATCTGAAGTAGCTGCTATCTCCAGGACAGGTTGGAAAGGTTTAACCCATATCAGAGATGATATATCGTCCATAGTTTGGTCAAAATCCTTGATCTGGGACAAGTCTGAGTCTTGGACCTGAATAGGGGTAACTGAGGCTTGAAGGGTTTTTTCAGTATTGAGCTCCGGATTTGAGCCAAACCCAAGCGATAAATGCTTCCAATTGATAGTTGGATCATGCCTTTGAAGCCATGGAAGACCTAGGATGACTGAGTACTTCATTGGTATAACATCTAAAGAGATGGTGTCTGAAAATGTTGATTTTCCTAGGGGAATCTCAAGTTTGAGTACTGGGGTGTTGCAGGTAATGGAACCTGAACTGATAGGAGTTCCATCAATGACTCGGAGCAACTCTGGAGTGCGTTTGGGAATTGTAGGTAACTGGTGTGTCAAGATGAGGTCTTGAGATATAAAGTTGCCTGTTGCCCCTGAGTCTATCATAGCCCTTGTAGATAACACCTGTTGTTTGAAATGGAGTTGAATAGGGATTAACAGGTGTGTGAAACTCTGAGAAAGCACCATCGACACATCTTTGTTGTCTAGGGGAGAAGTTGTAGTCTCAGTTGAAGTTGTGCCTGGTGGGGATTTTTCAAGTTTTTCAGGAATAGCAGCTGTGACTGTGTCTGAGGCTGCTATATGTTTTGATTCAGCACTCCCTCGTGCTGAATAGCACTCCTGAATTCTGTGCCCCCCTTTGCCACAGTATAAACAAAGGTTGTTGTCCATTCTGTGTTTTCTTTCTTGAGGAGTAAGTTTACCCCTTTTCAGTTTTTGAGGGCTTCTTGTAGGCTGAGGTGCTGGATTTGCTGTAGATCTCTTTATAGAGGCATCTAAGTCCATAGGTTCAGGTGCTGAGTCCTTAGCAGTTGGTGTAGAGGTGTAATTGTTGAAATTTCTTGTTGGATGCCAGTCTTGGTTCTTCTCCTTTCTTCTTTCAAAAAGCCTATCATCAAGTCTGACAGCTTTCTCTATAAGCGTTTGAAGTGTTGTAGGGCATTCTTCTTTGCTGAGTTCATCCTTAATAGAGCTCTTGAGCCCTTGGTAGTAAGTGAAGACTAATGTAACGCTGACTTCTAAATGATAGAAGACACAGAGGTTCTCTTGCGTAAAGGTTTACTTATCAGAGGAGGCAGGGGATCAGACACAAAGGCTTCAAGTAACACGTTACTAGTATATAACAAATACTGTATTGAGTTGAGCACGAAGCTCCTATCTAAGGAAATACTATCTACTTATATAGTGGCGTCGTGCCTAGTGGACTCTTAGGACTCTTCTCATCATCCTGCGAGTCCATCACGTGCCTAGTGGACTCCTGGGAACTCACTCGAGTCCTCGGAGTCCTGGACTCTTAGGACTCTTCTCATCATCCTGCGAGTCCGTCACGTGATACTTTCAGAACTACTATTCCCCGCTGCCCCTCCAGGTACCAGGGCCGGTCTCATGCGACCTCCCTCCTTCCTGTCCTGTAGTTGGCCAGCCTTCTTGTTCCGTCGTAACACTCGCTCCCTTCCCCTGGGCATTCGTCTCAAATCCTATAAGTACGTCCATGTCCCCGGGACTCTGCTGCTCCTCAGCGAGTCCTTCAACATGCAACATGCCTACTGACACTGCCCGCAAACTCCAGGAACGCAACGATCTTGTCCGTCGAATAAAGAACCACGGATACGAACTACCCGAAATGGATTCTTGCTCGAACTGCGTGAGGCGAAACATTACTTGCGTGTCGTCTCCAAATGATTCATGGCGGTGCGCCGAGTGCGTTCGTCGCAACTTGAAAGAAAAGTGTGACTGTATGGGTCCTGAGCATCCCGACTGGGTGAAGCTCGAACGGGAGGAGGATCGCCTGGATCGCGAAGAGGAAGAAACCCTTTCGAAGTTACTTCGTCTGCGGAAGCAGAAACGCCTCATCCGAACCCGTGGTAAAGATATGCTCCGGCGAGGTTTGAAAACCCTCGACGAGCTTGATGCGGCAGAGGAGGCGGAACGTGTGGCTGCTGAGAAGCGTGACGCTGTTGAGGCTGAGGAACAGGCAGTTAGCGCTGCCTCCTCGTCTGTGACCGGGACCCCCGCTTCCTCCGATCCACTGGCCTACTCCCCTGCATCTTGGGATCAATGGCTGGCGGATGGCGGCGTCGATATTCCTCCAGCAGTTCTTTGCTGATGTTCCTTGTTGGTTCCCACGAATTATCCGTAAGTTCGTAATTTTCCCATTTTATCAAAAACTCTTCTCGACATCCTACTAACCTTCTGTCTAGGATCGCTTCGACCTCATATTCGATTATCTCATTCTCGGGTTGGAGTTCGGTGTCGGTCGCAATTGGGGTATTTCCTCTTGCTGGTTCCAGTAGTGAGACATGAAATACCGGGTGTAGTCTAGACTTCCTGGGTAGCTGCAGTCTGTAATTAACTGAGCTGACTTTGTTCAATATTTTGAATGGTCCCAATTTCTTGAAGTCCAACTTTGTGCTTGGTCGTTTCGTTTTGATATGTTTCCGGAGTAGGTATACTTTATCCCCCTCCTTGAAGGCAGGTTCCATACTGCGCTTCTTGTTTGCGTATGCGGCGGATCGTTCATTTAAGAATTGGATGTCCGTCGCAAGTTGTTCGTGGAACGATTTCAGTTGTTCCACCACGATCAGGGCTTGTTCAGCTCGTGATTCATCCGGTCTTGGTTGCCTATATGCTTCTGGCTGGTAGCCATAATTGGCAAAGAACGGTGAGACTTTCGTTGCTTCTGTCATCGCGCTGTTATATGCAAACTGTGCGATGGGTAAGATCTGAACCCAGTTATCCTGTTGATGATTGACATAGCTTCGCAGGTACTGTTCAAGGGTCTGATTTAATCTTTCTGTTTGGCCGTCTGTCTGGGGATGAAAAGCTGTTGATAGCTTATGATTTGTTCCCAGTAGCGCCATCAATGATTTCCAGAATTTCGAAGTAAAGAGCTTGTCTCTATCTGAGATGATTTCTTCTGGCATCCCATGATCGGCTAATATGACTCGAATGAAGGTATATGCGAGCGCCTCGGCGTCGCTAGCTTCTAGATATGGTATAAACTTCCCATATTTCGTGAGTCTTTCCGTGATGACGAGGATAGAGTCGTATTCTATTCCTGTTAACGGGTCCTTGGAGGGTGGAAGCTTGACGATGAAGTCCAAAGCTATTGATTTCCACGCTCCTTTTGGTACTGGTGTCGACTTGAGTTGTCCGTATGGCAGGTGCCTATTGGATTTTGACTTGCTGCAAATGTCGCACTCTCTTACCACTGTCTCTACCTGCTTCCTCATACCTGGGAAGTAGTAGTGTCGAGTGATTCGTTCGAAGGTTCGTGTTACTCCCTGATGACCGTGTGCTGGTAACGAGTGTTGTTCTTGCACCAGCGGGCGTCTCATTTGACTTGGGACATACACTAACCCTTTGTATCGAATCAATCCTTGTTCGTCGATGGTGAAGTCGCCTTCGACTTTGGACAAGACTCGCTTGGCGCATTCGTCTGTTGCGTAAGCTTTCTTGAGTCTTTCCTCGAGTTCTGTATCTTCGATGACTGAGATCGTCGCTAGTAACTCGTTGTACTGTATTCCTGCATCTGTTTTCTTCAGAATTGCTCTAGGTCTTTCTTTCTTTGGGCCGGCGTAGTCGGTCCGTCTGCTGAGAGCATCTGCTCTTGCATTCTCGGAGCCCTTGCGATAGGTTATCGTGAAGTTGTAGGCTGCGAGGGTTTCTGCCCAGCGGACTTGTCTGCGGTTTAAAACCTTGGTCGTGGTGAAGTATATGAGGTTCTTGTGATCCGTCCATACCTGCACAGGGTAGGTGGATCCCTCAAGATATACTCGCCACTGCTCAAAGGCAACGACAATAGCCAGTAGCTCCTTGTCGTGGATGTCGTAATTGAGTTCCGCGGGTGACAGTTTCCTAGAGTAGTACGCGATTGGTTTGAACTTACCGTTCTCATCTGGTTGATTCAGACATGCTCCAATTGCGAAGTCAGAAGAGTCCGTTTCGAGGATGATCTTCTTTGCAGGGTCAAATGTAGCAAGGATAGGTGCTTCCGTGAACTTCGTCTTAAGTTCCTGGAAAGCAGCCTCTGCCTTGTCCGTCCATTTGAATTCGAGATCCTTTCTGGTAAGCTCCGTGAGTGGTTGAGCTACCTTGGAATATCCCGAGATGAATCTTCGGTAGAAGTTGGCGAAGCCTAGGAAGGCTTGCACTTCCTTGACCGTGGTCGGTGTTGGCCATTCCAACACTGCCGTTACTTTTGCTTGGTCCATCTTGATGCCGTGCGTTCCAATAATGTAACCCAAGAATTCGACTTGGTTTTTATGGAACTCGCACTTCTCTGGTTTGAGGAGTAAGCTGTACCCCTTTAGTTTCTTCAGGACGAGTTTGACATGCTTGACATGCTCCTCATTGGTTGCTGAATACACCAGGACATCGTCTAGGTAGACAATGGTAAAGATGTCTAAGTATTCGTGCAAAGCATCATTCATCAGTCGTTGCATAGATGCGGGTGCGTTTGTTAGCCCAAAGGGCATGACTTGATACTCGAATAGGCCATAGCGGGTGCGGAATGCTGTTTTCCACTCTTCCCCAGCCTTGATTCGGATCAGGTTGTATGCTCCTCGCAGATCTAGCTTACTGAAGATCTTTGCTCCTTGAAATCTATCGTGTAGTTCGTTGATTAACGGCAGGGCATACCTGTCCTTGATTGTGATGTTGTTCAACGCTCGATAGTCCACACATAACCGTAGGGAGCCGTCTTTCTTTGGTACGAAAAGCACCGGACTTCCTGCTGGTGATGTGGATGGTCTGATGAATCCTTTCGCTAGGTTATCATCGATGTACTCCTTAAGTACCTTCAGCTCCTTTTCCGATAGCTGATATATTGGTCCGAACGGTGGACTCTTGTCTTTCTCCAAAGGTATCTCGTGATCCCATGGTTGGTGCTTAGGAAGCGCCTCATTCTTAGGGCCTTCCTGGAATAATCGCTCGTATTCCTTGTACTCCACCGGTATACTCGTCGGTGAGGATGCCTGGGCTAGGTCATCGAGCTCGGAGGTTGCACATAACTCCTTCCGGCCCTGGGAGGGTTTCTCCCGTTGTCGCGTGTCCGTCCGTTGTTCACACGCGCACTGGCTCATCACAACTTTCTCGTTCCACCAGTCGATCTGGGGGTTGTGTTTCTTGAGCCATGGCACACCAAGGATGCACGCATGGTTGTCCATGTGCACGATGTCAAACTGAATCGTTTCCTTGTGCCCGTGTAGCATGACCATTTCCAATGGGACCGTTTCGTGGGTCACCATTCCTTCATTAGTCGAGATGGGCTCTCCATCTACGACCATTAACGGGTATGGTTCGGTTTTCAATTGCGTCTTGAAACCTTGCGTGTCTGCTACTTTCTTTGTCATAAAGTTGCCCGTCGCTCCTGAGTCAATCATTGCTCGGAGGTGTCGCTGTTGTATCTTAGCGACCACATATAGTTGCATGCTGCCCGTCGTGGCGCATAGCTGGTCTGTACTAGGCCTTTTCATGTCGCTCGCCGGTGGCCTACCGTCGAGGACTCCTAGTTTTTTGACTCATCCGAGGAAGGATAGTATTCATCCGCTTCCAATGGTGGTCCTTGGGGAGATCGTTTCCCTCGCTCTTCTGCTTCGTCTAGCAGATGTGGGTATTTCTCGTATACCTGTTCGCTTTTGATAGGCAAGTCCCCTTCAGACTGGCTTCGCCTGAGGGCGTGAACTTGCTCTGCATCTCTGAAGTGTATCCTGGGCGAGGATCGGGGAAACAACTGATTCTGGTGTTTCTTTTTCCAGTGGAGCTTGCAATCATCTTCGCTGCAATACTCCCAGTAGACATACGCGTGCCAGGGATGATCAGTCTCTGTTGCGTCTGTCATTGATAGTTCCCGCTGTCCTCTCACCCATGCACTATCTTCCCTCGGAGGCGTGGAGAACGTGTCTAGTTGCTCCATGGCTCTCCTTTCGATGCGTGGAGTGGGTCTCGCATTTTCCCGTCGGAGCATATCTCTGGCTTTCTCGTCGTACTTCTTCAGGGCTCTCCTGCGGTCCTGGTAGTAAAGTTCGACGCTTTTCATATACTTCAGTTTAGCCATATGCTCGACATCCTTCTCCAGTTCTTCCGCTTCTTGGGCTTCCAACTTAGCTACGTCTTGGGACGTGCCAAGCAGCCTGCGGGTATTCGTTAGTTGGTCGTAGTATCTCCAGAGGTCATCCTTGCAGTCGTCCACCTTGCACTTTAACGGAAGTTCCTGTAACAGGTTCCCGTAGAGGTCTTTAAGCATGGGGATTCTCCTCTGGCCATTGGGCTTGTCTCGTTCGGCCCTAATCTTCGCGTGGGCGTGTTTTGCCATGCGTCTTACTACGCTCTTGCACCGTGGACTCATTGGTTCCGTAGGTGCGAGTTCATCGAAGGTCTCCTGTTCCGAGACGGTGAACGATTCCGCCTCCGACCCTTCATCTGAGCTCTCGTCTTCTGGGGTGCTTTCGCCGTTTATTCCCCAGTCCTGTTTGCTCACAAACGTTGCGTTCAACTGTCCTGTCCAGGTGGCATTGAGTTGTTTGCCGACTTTGCGTCCGCCGTTCCCTTTCTTTGGCTGTCTGCAGTCTCGGGCCATGTGGCCTGGCTTGTCGCAGTTAAAACAGAGTCGTTCCTTGAATTGTCTGTCTTTCTTAGGGTCACGGGGTCGTCCAGGTTTGAACGTGGCATCGAGTTCCATTGGGTCCGACCAACGGTTGTCTCGCGGGTGTTGATCCCGTCGTCTGCCCTCGTTTCCCCGGTAGGGGTAACTTTTCTTGGGCTTGTCATAGGTCCGACGTTCCTTCTGGAATTCGTATAGTCGATTGTCGATTCGGACCGTATGTTCGATTAGCGCTACCATGTCCGTTGGTTGTTGTTCCAAACGGGCAAGTTCCATACGTATATGGCTCTTCAGCCCACGTCGGTAGTGGCTGATGAGTGCGCTGGCGTCCCATCCTGTCTGATTGCCGTATCTCTGGAATTCTGTGGAGTATGTGAGGGCGCTGCCAGTCTGCTTAAGTGCAAACAGATGGTCTTCTGCGGTCTTAATCTCATCGATGTCTCCGAACATGCGTCGGATTTCCTTACAGAATCCATTCCAGCTGCCAAACATAGTCTGCGTAGTTGTCATGCTTCCATTGGTACTTTCATATTTGAAATAGTCCTTGAGGAATGGTTCGATCCATCGCAGGGCTTCCCCCCTAAGGTAGGACGCAGTCCACAGGGCATAGCTCTCCTGGGTGGGAAACTTCTCGTCATTGAAGTGCTGGTACAGTTCGACCTGTAGCAAAAACACCTCAAGTTCCTTTCGGTTGCCAGAGTAAGTGTCGGGCAACTTGACGCGTAGAGTTTCCTTGAGTTCGTTGACGGTGGGTGCGTCGGGCATCTCCTCATTCTCAGGCTTAGACCTCTGAGACGAAGTTGGCGTGGTGGGGGTTTTCCCCTTCGAACTGACGACAGACATGTTGCTTTGTGTGTAAGCCGGTACCTCGTAGAAGTGGTGCTCAAAGTGTAACGCTGACTTCTAAATGATAGAAGACACAGAGGTTCTCTTGCGTAAAGGTTTACTTATCAGAGGAGGCAGGGGATCAGACACAAAGGCTTCAAGTAACACGTTACTAGTATATAACAAATACTGTATTGAGTTGAGCACGAAGCTCCTATCTAAGGAAATACTATCTACTTATATAGTGGCGTCGTGCCTAGTGGACTCTTGGGAACTCACTCGAGTCCTCAGAGTCCTGGACTCTTAGGACTCTTCTCATCATCCTGCGAGTCCATCACGTGCCTAGTGGACTCCTGGGAACTCACTCGAGTCCTCGGAGTCCTGGACTCTTAGGACTCTTCTCATCATCCTGCGAGTCCGTCACGTGATACTTTCGGAACTACTATTCCCCGCTGCCCCTCCAGGTACCAGGGCCGGTCTCATGCGACCTCCCTCCTTCCTGTCCTGTAGTTGGCCAGCCTTCTTGTTCCGTCGTAACAACTAAGGCTTCTTCATTCCAAGTCAAGTGAGAAGTGATTCTCCTAAATTCTGTTGTATACTGAGCAGCAGAGGTCTTTTGACATAGCTTCTGTAGCTCTCTTTCTGCTGTAGCAGTTTCGTTGATGTCTCCAAAGGTCCTGGTAAGTTCCTCTTGAAACTGGTCATAAGAGGTAATCAAAGGTGTAGTGGTATTTTGGTTGTTGCCACTAAGTCTTCTAAGATATGGCTCAAAGAAGTTGAATGCAGATCCATGGAGGTAGCTGGCAGCGAAATATATCTTCTGAATATCTGAGGTGAACTGATGAGGCCTGAGGGTGAAGTAGATGTCCAGTTGCATAAGAAATCCCTTCAACTTCCTCCTGTCTCCATGGTATAAATCTGGTGTTTGCACTTTAGGAAGTGCACCTGGGGTACCCGACATAGCCAGAGGAGCTGTGGGAAGCTCTGTATGATGTGTCTGAGTTGAGGATTGTGTTGCTGAAGTGTTGGCTTGAAAGGTGTTTTCCAAATTCTCAAGTTTGTTTGCTATATTTTGTATAAAGGCAAACAGTTGTTGCATCTGCTGTTCAGCAGTAGTTGTAGGAGCTTGGTCGTCCTCCATTGTAGTATCGAAGTGCTGCTATAGAAATAGTTGAAGCTTGAAGCAGACAAGGTGTAATGGTGGGTGCACCAGATGTGAGAATCTAGCCACCCAAGGAAGGGATGAATTTACTAAGACAACACACTGTCTTAGAAAACAGAGCCAAAGGGTCGTAGCTTAGACTATTCCACAATGCAGCAATCAGGTGTGTGATGTAGTGAAGTGGTTCAGACAAGTTGCAACAAATGTTGAGTCTGGGAACTCAGGGGTAAGTCAGAGGTTAACACCTCACTGACTTTTCAGAAACAAGGAGTAACAAGATGAATGCTTGGAAGCTTGGAAAAGACGTGGAAGTATGTGATAGTCGATTTACTGTATTGTCTGCTTGCCCTTTCTTAAGGAAAGGGCAATCCTATTTATGCTAAAGGAGTGTAGTTCTCTCATTTTCCAAGACTTTCCATGACTTACCAGGCTTGGTAACTGTAGTCGACGTAAGAGAATCCCATAGAACCATCTCTTAGGTTCGTAGCCTATAGGAAGTAAAAGGAGGTCCAAGGTCAGAGTACCCCTATAGACAAATTATGTCATAACTTAACCAATCTTGTGGGTAACTAAAGAGCGATGACATGTAATGAATCATAGAGGTTCGTAGGAGCTTTTAGAGCTATCGTTCATGCTCCTAGGCCTCTAGTTGGTAGAGATATGTCATGTGGTAGTATGAGTGATGTCATGTAATGAATCATAGAGGGTTGTAGAGATATGCTATGTGGTAATATCGGCCCAGTAACTAAGGAGCGATGACGTGTAATGAATCATAGATGGTTGTAGCAATCGTTGAGTAGTATTGCCCTTGTTGTTGGTGTGATAAGCCAAAATATGTATAGTGACTTGTAGGTTTGAGGAGGAGATTTCCAAGTTTGCTCTTGAGTTTGATAGCAAACTGAGTGCAACGAATGTCAGTATGACAGGTTGTAGAAGCTTCTAGAGCTATCATTCATGTTCCTAGGCCTCTAGTTGGTAGAGATATGCCATGTGGTAGTATTGGCCCACCCCCTTAAGGAGGAGATTTTCTTAATAACTTGTTCAATGAGTGTCCAAATGATATGCCGTGATGTATGTAGCATAAACAGATGTAGTAGAAGAGTTTGCAGCAATTGTTGAGTAGTATTGCTCTTGTTGTTGGTGTGATAAGCCAAGATATGTATGGTGACTTGTAGGTTTGAGGATCAGATTTCTAAGTTTGCTCTTGAGTTTGATAGCAAACTGAGTGCAACGAATGTCAGTATGACAAAAGATCCCACCGTCCCCTCTCTCACCCACCCATCTAAATCACGTGCCACCACAACCCCACCAAAGCGGTGAGCCCAGCAAAATCGCCAAATCCATACTAGCGTAACTACTCTAAATCGATAGCTGGGCGCATGGGCATGGTCGCGTCCTCTGAAGGGGTCTGGGCTAGCTACTACACGAATTCAGAAGAACGTAACCTTGCTGAGTATATTCACAACGAATTCTCCTGCCGACAATCAGACAACTACTAGGTAGAAGCGCTTGAATACTTAAACGGGAGATATTTATAAGGAAAATCCGGAAATAAACACACAGACACGACGCAATGCCGAAAGAAAAATCCATAAACCCAGCGCAAGCCCAGCGCAAAGCCGAGAAGGCAAAAGCCGCCAAGAAAGGTACTTCCCCTTCCTCTTCCCCCCCTCCCCCCCCTCCCCTCCCTCCCCTTCTCCACCCCAGAACACCAAACTAACCCCCCCCCTTCCACAGGCAAAGCAGAAGCCGCAACCCGCCGGACCGAAAAGCTATCCCGGCGCAACCCCGAACGCCTTCAAACCCAGCTCTCCTCGCTCCTGGCCGTCGAGTCTTCCGGCACGAAACTAACTGCTCACGAGGTGCGGCTGAAGGAGGAGCTGGAGAAGGATTTGAAAGCTGTTAGGAAGGCGAGGGAGACGTTGGGGGATAAGGCGCCTGCGTTTGGGCGTGGGGGTGGAGATAGGGAGGGTGGGAGGGATGGAGGGAGAGGGGGGGTGCTGGGAAAGAGGAGAAGGGATGGCGGGAAAGGAGGGGAGGAGAGTGACAGTGATGTTCCCGAAGAGGTAGCAGGTGTGCCTATGCCGAGGGATACGCCGCCGCCGATACCGAAGGAGGTGTTGGATAAATGGTACCAAGCGCGACGAGACAAATGGGCTGCGAACAACCCACAGCAAGCAGGAAGAGGCGGGGAGGGGAGTAGTGCGAATGCGATGCCTCTCGGTGCGAATGCTAGGGAAGTCGGAAGATGCGGTGAGAAAGAGGAGGAGGTGGTGATGACGGTGCCCCCGGTGGAGGCGAAGACGGTATACGAAGCTGCGCCAGCGATTAGGGATTTGAGGCAGGAGGCGGTAAGTGCGTTTGTGCCGGCTGCGGTGAGGAGGAAGATGGAGATGGCGGGGGGGAGGGGGGTTTGGTGGGGAGAGGGACGCGGAGGAGTTGGAGAGGGGGGGGTATTGGAAGGGTGCTGGGGAGGGGTATTGGAAGGGTGCTGGGGAGGGGGGAGGGGAGGGGGATGGGGGAGGGGGGAAGGAGGTGGAGGGGAAGGGGGGGAAGAGGGTTACGATGAAGGAGGTTGAGGATGAGGATGCGCAGTGATTGGGGGGGTTGTGGAGAGGGGGTTACTCGTGGCGTCTGGAGTCTGGATAGGAGCTGTGCGTGGCAGGCAGTTTAATAGCAACTATAATTCAAATAAAGGATTTCAACTACTCAAGACTATAATTGATATACTGGTTACCCAGCCCACCTCCATACCACCCCAAACACCACACTCAAGCAAGCGTAATCGTACCCCGCGTCATCTCCTCAACATCCCTCACTATCTCCCACGCCGGCGTCACAAATCCAATTCCCGTACACCTATCCACCGCGAACAACATCCCCACCCACTCCTTCTGAAAGTTAAAACTAGCGCACCCAAATCCCCCACCTGTGCAAACCGCTCGTCCGAAACCGCCGCTGCCGACTTTGCCGTACCACTGGCTCCTGAAGCTGGTGCTGGTTCCGGAGACGGTATCGCCTTCTTGGGAGATCCGTCTCGCCTGAACCGGGTCTCTGGTGGTAGGCTGGCCCTCCCTCACGGCCGAAGTATAACCTGCAGCCTGCGCGTAATACACACCCAGTAGGCAGGGAGGCAGCCGCGCACGCGCACGCGATCCGCCTGCTTGCCTGCCCCTTGCATACCACCAGATCGTGGCTGGAATGACTGGGCAGAAGAGGATACATGGATGGACTCACGCAAGGGATAACCGATGTCAGATCTGAGATGAGATGAGCTGAGCTCGAGCTATTCTCACCTCGATGAGTCGCTTCCCACCGGATAGCGAGGCAGGGAAGGGAGGCAGGAGTGCTGCGCCGCGCGGCGCCGCGCCCAGGCCACCACCCGCGAGGAGGGGGAGGGGGGGTAAGAGTCATACATGCCCGCGTTGAAGGGCGTGCGTGAAGGGCGTGCGTGGCAACACGGTTCAAGATGTGATAGAAGGGAGGCAAACAGATGGCGCGGCATCGAGGACCCGCACGGCGATAGTGACAGTGAGGTTGGAGAGCGACATCGCACTTGCGTCGTCGTTCTGGCGGGTATGAGTGATAGAGAGGTAAGGGGGAATGGGTGACTGCGACAGAAACCAAGTGACTAAACCAGACATCGCCGCCAAGGACGGAATCAATCACCTCTATCCATCCCCAAACGACGCGATAACAATGTGATAAATTAACCCCCCCAAGCCTCTGGCCCACCCCACCGGCGGATACGTCGGCGCTTGTGTTGGTGGTGGTTGCGAATACTCGGTTGCCGGCGAGGGCGAAATTGAAAAGAGTCATACACAGACGGACACTTTGATAGCGAGAGAAAACAAAGGGGGGGTTGCCTGGGCAGCCGGCTAATTCTCGTAAATTAATTCACTGTCGAGATTGGGCGGAAGTTCGGGAAGATTAGGCATCGAAGCATCATATCATACGATGCTGATGCGTCATATGAAGAAGGGAGAATCACCCGGATGCGGAGTCACTCCTCAGCGCTCTATCACGGTACGGAGGTGTTGTTCATAAGTTTTGTGAGTGGGTCATGAGATGACCGGGGGTTGGGCATGGGTTGGAGCATGGGTACGCGTAGGCTTGTTTGTACCTTTTTAACGCGTCAAAATTCCAACTATTGTATTTTATATGTAGGAAATTCATACTCTTTCAATAACTACAATGCCTCATCTTACTCGCGATGAGCGGCTTCGTTGCGCACTACTACGCTCCCTAGATTGGGAGTTCCAAAAAATTGCAGCCTATATTGGCTGCACGGAACGGCAGGCTTGGTATGCTTGCCAGGGCCCTCCAACTCTGAAGAAGCGTTCGGGTAGGCCACTTATCCTATCCGATGAGCAAGTTCAAGAGGTTATTGAGTTTATAGCCTCATCTCGCACGAATAGGCGTATGCCATATACAAATATAATACGCATTCTTAATATTCCATGCTCACGGCTTGTCCTAACCCGCGCTCTGTCTGTGAGAGGCTATAATCGACGTAAGTATCCCTCTCTACTTTACTACTATATAGACTAATAATTATTAAGGGATTGCTATGCGGAAGCCTATTATCTCAGAGACAAATCGACAAAAGCGACTTTCATGGGCTATTGAACATAAGGATTGGGTACGGAATGATTGGAATAGGATACTTTGGACTGACGAGACGTGGGTAACGGGAGGCTGCCATACTCGTACATGGGTTACTCGAAAAGCAGGGGAAATGTGGGATGATACATGTGTTGTAGATAGAGTACAATGGAGAAGGTAAGAGACTCCTATTTACTATAGGATTTACTAACAATCCCTAGAGGTTGGATGTTCTGGGGCTGCTTCTCAGGTGGTCTTGGAAAGGGTCCTATACTATTTTGGGAGAAGGAATATGGGAAAATAGGAGCTGAGTCCTATATGGCTCATACTGTCCCTCTAATCCACGGCTGGCTACGCCTATACCCAGGCCTTACATTGATGCAAGATGGAGCTCCAGGTCATAGAGCAGGTGCAACATATGAAGAGTTGAGATCCCGTGGTATTTGCCCTATAGAATGGCCCCCGTATTCACCAGATCTCAACCCAATTGAACGGGTGTGGCATATTATGAAGAATTATCTACAAGATAATCATCCAGAACATATGTCCTACGACCAGCTCCGTGTAGCTGTTAAGGAAGCATGGGAGCAAGTTGGAGAAGCTGAGCTTAATGCTCTCCTTAATAGTATGCCTACACGTATGGCAGCAGTAATTGCTGCAAATGGTATGCACACAGAGTACTAGGCTTATAGTATAGTTTTATATAGGGGTTTAGGTATCTACTCTACTCATTATTCTACAGAATTGATTGCTCTCACACTCAAGTGTTCGTGACTTTGGCCAGAATTGCCAAACCAGCCTACGCAGGGGGCCCTAGCCCGACCCACTCACAAAACTTATGAACAACACCTCCGTATAATCCACAGCGATATCATAATCGGTGGGTACTATGCCATAAGCTGGGATGGGGCAAAGGGACAGCAAGTTAGGGTGATTACCGAGTGTGAGTACAGCTCCTGATTTGGAGTCTGTACACGTATTTCCGGCACCGCAAACGGCATCATCGCGAGTGCGACGAGCTAGCCAGCCGTTGCAACCAGTGTCGCACTAAAGTCAATGTCAGTCAGCGATTTGTGAGCCCTCGCATCGCTCGCTCGAACGCCGCAATGTCATAACCAGCACGGATCTGATATTGAAGTGTTTGTTCCCCTCGATGGGGCCAATGAGCGGGCGCGTATACGGGGGGGGGGGTGTTGGCTGTGTGGGATGAATTGGGATGGGATGCTCGGATCGGGGAGGGGTAACTTTCGTACCTTCGCCCTCGCCCTCGGCGTACATCGAGGGCTAAGGCAAAGGTACAGTAGTTACAGTACGGAGTTACAGTATGGATGTCGGTCTCGGTCTCGGGGGCCCGAAGGGGGGCGCAGGATAGACGTCTGATGCGGCGTGCGATTCCCTTGTCCCACAGCTGCGCTGCTGTGGATTCATAAGAGGGCATTCGGCGGCTGTGAAACGGATGGCGAGGAGGGGGAGTACAAGTAGATGCGATGCGTTGCCGCCTTGGCCGGCGCTTGGGGTGCGTGGGACGGAGCACCCATGGCATCTCAAATACCGAGTTGTGAACTGGAATATCTGGAATCATGGGATGTAGCCTTGGCTTTGGTCATGGTGGTGGCAACCACGGCGGCGTGTTTGCGGCAGCATCGCCTCGTTGCTATTTGCCCCCCTGATCTACCGATGGGACTGACGCCTAGAGCAGGTCATTCAGATGAATGTACAGTCATGTTTCCCCCACAGGCAACTATCACAAGGCAACTGTGAGACTATTCCTTTGGCTGGGGAGGGGGCGATGGGCGATGGGGATGGGCGATGGGGATGGCGATGGGGATGGCTGGGCGATGGGGATGGCTGGGCGATGGGGATGGCTGGGCGATGGGGATGGCTGGGCGATGGGGATGGCTGGGCGATGGGAATGGGCGATGGCGATGGCGATGGCGAGGGCGATGGGCGGAATGTAAGCAATCGGTCATGATTGGCTGCGAGGGCGGTGTTATGAGGTGGCAAGGCAAGGGCCAATGATGTGGAGATGTACGGAGTACGGAGGACGTAGGTAGGGAATGCGGGAGGGGTAGGAATGGCCAGCCGTAGCAAAACGTCCCATCTATCCACTCCATCCACTCCATCCACACCATCCCATCCATCCATCCACTCCATCCACTCCATCCACACCATCCCATCCATCCATCCACTCCATCCATCCATCCATCCATCCATCCATCCACTCCATCCACACCCATCCATCCACTCCATCCACACCCATCCATCCACTCCATCCACACCCATCCATCCACTCCATCCACTCCATCCATCCACTCCATCCACACCCACCCCATCCATCCACCCATCCCATCCATCCACGTAATCCTGTAGCCTCATGATTACCAGCACAAGAGCCAACCAGCGTCAACCAGCGTAACCAACGTAACCAGCGTATAACCAGCGTAACCAGCGTAACCAGCGTAACCAGCGTAACCAGCGTATAGCGTCAACCCAGCGTCAACCAGCGTCAACCACTAAGACCCCCCGGCATCTTTTTAGAAATCCCCAACTTGCCACTCCACTGCCACTCCACATTACCACTCCACTGCCACTCCTTGGATCCAATTCCCATGTACCCACCCTTTAGGTGTGGGTGCACATACTGCCACATACGGAGTACTGTTAATTTGTCAAGGCGCCCATTTGTTAATTGGTGTTATTGTGCCACTTGCCTACGGAGTACGTGGGTGGTACTTTGTCTTACTACTGTAACTCACCACTGCCAACAAGTCACTCTCCCATCCCACCCATACTAATCAATGTTCCCGCCCTCCTCCGCTCTCAGCCTGGTTGCTCCCTCGCTCTCGCTCTCGCTCTCGCTCTCGCTCTCGCTCTCGACGAAAAAGTAACAAAACTCACCCTCTATCCCCGCCCCAACTCCCTCCTCCTCCTGCCTACCCAACGCAGAAATGGACCACTTCCAACAGTAGAGAGCGGCTCGTCGAAGTCTGCACTGTGAATCCCATTCTTGCCAAAACCCCCCCCGCTCAATCCTCTTTTATCTTGTCAAACCTATTATCTACACTTAATCCTCTTGTTGCGACTTCTCCCCGCTCCAAAGAACATCCAAAACCTCGTCCGCTTTGCCACCAGAATATGGGTTTCTACCCATAACCCCCCGTCAGAAAGCGCAACCTACACTACACGCCAACAACCACCCAACCAACCAACTCACCCAACCACAAACCACCCAACCACAAACCTCCCTCTACATCAAACTCACCCCGACATCCAAAAAATAAAATAAAAACAACAACAACAAAATATACGTTCAAGGCAGCATCGCGTCCAAAAGTTCTTTGAAAGCGCTTCTACCAAACGAATTACACAGACCTGTAGGCTCCCCCCCCCCCCCTCCAAAAAAGAGGCGTTCGCCCCATTGTCCTCCGGCCTGGAATGAATATGTCGGCTAACCCATGATTGCCACTCTCAGAGTCACAACCCTCCTCGAACGCCTGCCTGGCCTCAGCCTACACGTACTCAAGAAGAAGAGACATTTCCTTTCTACAAAAACTCTCCTCAGTCACAGTCATTTTAATTATTTCATATGTATATCAGCGTCCTGGTTTAAAAAGCAACAGCAGCAGCAACAGCAACGCGTCCTTACCTCTCCATCTTCAAACAACACTCACTTTTCAGATGGTAGCTGGGATCTAGCCACCACCTCGAAAGACTTGCTTGAACTCGGACAGGCCACGATGATCCTCGATATTCTACTTTCTCCTCCAGTCGCCGCTCTTACATTGTCCACCGGTATTATCGTCTCTGAAAGGATCTCCATTGCGCGGGTCTCTTCTGTGTAGCCTCTGCTTTCGAAACTCGATTCATACAGCTCTATACAGCAACACACTACGTGTTACGTCTTAGAAGCTCAGCATCAGGTCAGGAATCTCACGGGACTAGTCTGCAAACGGTATTATCGGTTGGTTTTGTATAGACGGCGACTGGAGTTGCGTCCCTTTACGGAGTAGTCTTCTGTGTCTTCTGATGCTAGTCTCGTAACCTCGATTAATTCAAGATGAACAGTGGCGATGTTGAATTGTCGCCGCCTTTTATCACAACATATCATCACGATGGGCCATACAGCTCGTCACTCTCTTCCTCCGCCTCATCCTCGTGTGCGTCTGTCTTCTCAGACGCCGCCTCTCAATCCTCGGACGATTCGTCAGTACACTCGGGAGGCTCGTCCGACTCAGAACAATCGGACGCCTACTGTCGCACAACCCGGCAATCATCATACCAATCACTAGAAGACCAATGCGACGTCATCACCCCGACGGAATGTTGGCCGAAAAGCGTCCTGGCGAGCAGCGTTCCCCAAAAACGACCGCATCCCAGGCGCACCTCCAAACTCGCCTCGCGCAAAGCGCGCCCCCCCCCTTCTCTGGTTCGACAGTGCGACCGAAAGGTCAGCTTTGTCGATAGCTTAGTCGGTAAGATAAATACCAACCCCCCAAGCAAGTCACGTACTCAAACTCTTCCCCCCTCAGATTCCTCCGCCCAAATCGTTGAAGCGATCTGGCCCCTTTCCTCCGTCGTGTGCCGTAGCGAGATGGGCGCCAAAGGCGTCCTCCCCCTGCGCACCTTCATCCAAGAGACCCTGCGGCGGTCTCAAACCAGCTACTCCACGCTCCAAGTCGCGCTCTACTACCTCATCCTCATCAAGCCCCACGTGCCCAGCTTCGACTTCACGATGGAGCAGCCGGACGAGAGCCACGCGACGCGCGCCCTGCAGTGCGGGCGCCGCATGTTCCTGTCGGCCCTCATCCTGGCCTCCAAGTACCTGCAGGACCGCAACTACTCTGCGCGCGCGTGGAGCAAGATCTGCGGCCTCAGCGCCCACGAGATCAACCAGAACGAGATGGCCTTCCTGGTTGCCGTCAACTGGCGCCTCCACATCACCGACGCCGTCTTCCAGCGCTGGACAGACGTCGTGCTGAAGTTCACGCCGAGCCAGGCCCCGGCGGCCGCGGGCGGGCTTATGGGCGCGCCCGCGCTGCCGGACTGGCGCGCGTTGATACTCAAGCTTGATGCTGATCTGGGGAATGTGGAGGCGGTGGTGAGGGAGGCGGCTCTGGCGACGGCGGCGACGGCGGCGGTGGTGGCGAAGAGGGCGCGCGTCTGCAGTACGCGTGCTTCTCTTGTGTATCAGTCCTCTTTGTTAAATAAGTGTTTTGAGGCACAGGCTCCTGCTGTGAGGTGAAGGGGGCCGCGATTAGTGGGGAAGAAGAACAGAAGAAGAAGAAGAGTAAGAAGAATAAGAGGTGGTCTGTGGAGGTGATAACGTGGTAGTCGGGGAGAAAGGGGAGAGTGGAGAGTGTATAGCTGGTGGTGGTGCTGGGGACGTATGATGTACATCTATCGTATCGTAGTTGAAGAGTGAAAGCTTTTCTTCCCTTGATCTGATTGCTACTCGTGCTGGTGCTGTGGGCTTTGCTTGTCGTTTTGGTGCGATGACGTTTTGAGAGGGGATATCCGGAGGGGGGGTGGATGGATGTTCGGCGCCCCGGGGGGGGGGGGGGGGTAGCTCTTTAGTAGGGGCTTTCACGTTTTTGTACAGTACAGTATGAACTATTTCCTTAGCTTGAATTTTATCCTGCTGTTTTGCTCTACTTGCTTACTTCCTTTGGGTTGTTTGGAGGTTTTGAGTTGTGAGGAGGAAGGTATGTTGAAATCTGCGTGTCTTACTCGATGATGCGATGACGAGGCGGAAGGCACGACAGTACAGAGAGAATGTTAACAAGGAATCTAGGTATGTATTATTATTAACTATAGGCTTGAACACAGCTGGATATAGAAAATACAAAATCCCTCATGAAACGTCCAATTTAATCTTACATTTTATTTGCATATATGTTGTAATACCCACCGTAGGCACAGTTATACCAAAATACCGTTGGTTGTGGTACGTCCCTTGATTTCCGTCGGTTGCTGTCGCAACAACAACCTCCTCCCTCGATTTGTTGATCTCCCACGTACCTGCCCCTCGCCCCGCCAAGCACATCCACCACAAACCCAACCCTGGTCCCCCCGAAAGCACCTGGCGCGCCTCTCCAGGCTCTCAAAAAATCCAACGTCCTGCATTGAACTGCGAAGTTTGTACGCCCCTGACCTCCGCGTCTTGAGTGTTTACCTTCAGCGGGACGAGAGTGGACAAGGGTCTATTTACAATTTACACGAGCTTGCCAGCAAGGCACAACCAACTTTCTCCGCTCCGCACAATATCCAACCCCACACCTACCTCACCGTCACCATCCCTCATCACCCTCCGCCAACCCCCCAGCTCTATTCCAAAATGTCGAGCTTCATGGCAAACCTCTTCACGAGCTCGCAAGCCGGGAAGGCGCCGCCCTCCTCAGACAACCTCCCCGCCCCTCCTCCACCCCTCCACACCAGAGCAAGCCACAACGACACATACTCCGACCGTCCCTCGACCCCTCCCACCAACCGCGCGAGCTTCATCACGCCCACTCAAACGCCGCAGGGCAGCCCGTCGAAAAACCGCAACCCCCCTGGTGCAATCGACCTCCCCTCCGCCTTCGACGCAGCTATGAGAGTCGCCCCCGCC
Organism: Pseudogymnoascus destructans; assembly: GCF_001641265.1. Classification (NCBI taxonomy): domain Eukaryota; kingdom Fungi; phylum Ascomycota; class Leotiomycetes; order Thelebolales; family Thelebolaceae; genus Pseudogymnoascus; species Pseudogymnoascus destructans. Next base: position 521,484 of record NW_020167520.1, read on the forward strand.
GCGCTGGACAGCCCCACAAAACTCACATCCACTCGTCCTCTCAGCCCCGGAAAGAGCAATGCGCTTGCTCCAGTCGACGACTCCTTTTTCGCGCAGGCGTCGAGCGTGGGCGATGAGAGTATCTTGCATAAGCCCGTTACGGGTGCCGGGGGAGGGGTGCCAGGAAGCCCGACGAGGAAGCAGGGGAAGGAGAATACGTCGCCTGCGGGGAGGTTGGAGGAGTTTTCAGCAGCGACGGTGACGGCGCAGAACCCGGCGGTGTTGTCGAGGCAGGAGATTTATCGGTTGAGGGATCAGCCGGCGCCGCCGACGATTAGGAAGTATAATACGCAGCGCGGGTTGACGGCGGGGGAGTTGGAGATTCTGCAGAAGCCGAATGTGAAGAGGTTGGCGAATGTGACGCAACTTTGTGAGTTTATCTCGAGGATGATGTAGGGTGCGGGGTTTGGGAGGGTGTGTGGCTAATTGGAATTGGCAGATTTCCTCGATTATTATTTTGATCTCCTGACGTATGTTGGGACGCGCCAGACGCGTCTAAATCATTTCAGGGCTGAGTATCCGGCTCCGCCTGCGACGGCGGAGGAGATGTATGATCCGCTCTGGCATAAATACACGGGACGCGAGCGTGCGAATTTGAGGAAGCGCCGTGTTCGTCTCCGCCAGGGCGATTTCCAGATTCTTACCCAGGTCGGTCAGGGTGGGTATGGTCAGGTGTTCTTGGCGCAGAAGAAGGATACGAGGGAGGTTTGTGCGTTGAAGGTTATGAGCAAGAAGCTTCTTTTTAAGCTGGATGAGATTAGACATGTTTTGACGGAGAGAGATATTCTCACGAATGCCAAGAGCGAGTGGCTGGTCAGACTTCTGTATTCATTCCAGGACGAACAGAGTATTTACTTGGCAATGGTAAGCAGAAATGGCTGGACGGAAGATTATACTAATTATATCCAGGAATATGTTCCAGGAGGAGATTTCAGGACACTTCTGAACAACACCGGCGTCCTGGCCAACCGCCACGCCCGATTCTACATCGCCGAAATGTTCTGCTCCATCGACGCCCTGCACCAACTCGGATACATTCACCGAGATCTGAAGCCAGAGAACTTCCTCATCGACTCCACAGGCCACGTTAAACTCACCGACTTCGGGCTCGCTGCCGGTATGCTCGCCCCTGGCAAGATCGAATCCATGCGCATCAAGCTCGAGCAAGTCGGAGAGACATCCGTCCCCTTCGGCAAGCCAATGGAACAGCGTACCGTCGCTGAGCGCCGCGAGGGATACAGGTCTATGCGCGACAAGGACGTCAACTACGCAAAGTCCATTGTCGGGTCGCCTGACTACATGGCCCCTGAGGTTCTTAAGGGTGACGAATACGAGTTCTCGGTCGACTACTGGAGTCTGGGATGCATGTTGTTCGAGGCACTGACTGGGTTCCCGCCGTTTGCTGGAGCTACTGTTGATGAGACCTGGAAGAACTTGAAGCACTGGCGGGAAGTTCTTAAGAGACCTACGTGGGAAGACCCGAACTACTTCATCAGCAACCGCACGTGGAACTTTATCACAAAGTATGCCCCCCTACCCCCTTAATCCTACCTACCAAATAGCAACCCTCAACTAACAACACCCCACAGCCTCATCGCCTCAAAAACCAAACGCTTCCCCAACATCCAATCCGTCTACACGCACCAATACTTCGCCGAAGTGGACTGGACCACTCTCCGCACCCAGCGCGCGCCCTTCGTCCCCGAGCTCGACTCGGAGACCGACGCAGGCTACTTTGACGACTTCAGCAACGAGACGGACATGGCTAAGTACAAGGAGGTGCACGATAAGCAGGCTGCGCTGGAGAATATGGCGGATCGCGAGGGGGCGATGGGGAAGGCGCTGTTTGTGGGGTTTACGTTCCGCCATCGCAAGACGGGGGGAGAAGGGGGGGAGAGCCCGAGGAAGAGTATTTTGAACGATGGGAGGTTTGGGACTATACTTTAGTTGATGGTTGGGTGCTGAGACTATGGGAAGTGAGACAGATGATTGGGATGGGGAGGGAGTATTGTCCGGTTGGGAGTGAAGAAGTTGCTTGATGACCGGACGAGGGAGTCTTGGGCTGGGGGAAGGAGTTGGGCGCGTGCGCGTGCGTGGTAAAAGGGGGCCGGGGACTTGCGTTATTTTTTTTTGCTGACTCTGCTGTTCTACTTTACTGTATTGGGCGCCTGTTTTGTTATTATTTTTCGGCGCGGGACGTGGGGGGGTGTATCTGCTTTTGTTTGGGGGGATTAGGGGGTGATAGGGGTGGTAAGGGGTGGTAAGGGGTATGGGGGCTGAGACAGGCGCTGTAGGGATGATGGGGATCCGGAGATAGAAAGACAGACAGACAGACAGATGTGGGAATAGAATCTTTTGAGATGAGGTGTGCGCTTTAGTTCGTACTTGTGGTTGGGGTTCTGGATACCCTACCTACCCCGCGTTTGCTTCCCTCTCGTGAAACGCCGTCTGCACTGCACAACCCAGATGGAGTCGGTCGGGGACGGTCGTGGGAGAAGGGGTGTGCTGTCCCGATATGCAAGAATCAGGTGGTTTTTATAAGGATTGCAGCGAGGGGATCGTTATGTATATGCGCTGACGGTTATTTGGGCGCGTGGGGTTTGAATAGGTGATGAGTTCTGCCTGGAAGGAAGCAACTAACTTCTAACTTTCTAAACTAAAAAAAACTTATTATTTTAAGAAAAGACCTTTGTAAAAATGGGTGCTACTGTTATCACTGAGTATGCACATCTCCCTAGATCATCTTTAGAGAATATATAGCTAACAGGATTGCGTCCTTTGCACAGGAGTAACATGAATGTGTTCAACTTCAAAGCATGCTCAGCAAGGTCCCATCATTTCCTACTAGCCACGGAAAAGCCTCAGATCTGAAGTTGGAACACAGGGAATTTGAGAAACAATGCATCGTTGTACATAAGCGGAGTTTCTACATGGGAAACTTCTGCCGGCCAATGTGGTCTTAAACCAAGGATTTATCCCTTGCAATGAAGTATGAAATTGCTGTTTTGACGTACTTAACAATGGAGTAAACTTATCTTTCCATAGTTACTTAAAGTTGCTTCTCTAAATTCTTCAACGTAGGTAGCAAAGGTTGTGTTTCATCCTCTTGTAATGGCCTTGAGTATTTCTAGATTTTCGCAAGAGAAACTGCACTATTCACAGGCCACATTCCTGCCCTTTGAAAAGCATGAATGATAGTTTGATATTTGAAAGTATCTGCTCTAATCTGTAGAAGATCTCGCATGAATGAAGAGATATCATATTGTAGATTAAATGGACTTAATTGATCCACAGCTTCAAGATGCTCTCTTCCTTCCACACCAATTCTACCAGCAACTGCCGACTCGACCAAGGATGCTTACGAAAGCATACTATTAACTAGGAACAAAGAGCACATGACAGCGCAGCCACGTTGTAGCAGACAAGGAGTGGAAAGCGATCTGGTGGCAATCGACGCCACGGAAGGAATCTGCCAGGTTGAAGCGCTGCTTGCCAAGTCAACAGTACGTAATGTGGTTTGGTACCTCGTGAAGTGGGCAGGCTTCAGGGATGAGGATAATACTTGGCAGAAACGGGGCGACATCAGTTCAGATCTCATAATGACTTTGAGGCACGCTATCAAGGGAACTATTTTGGCGTGCAGTTACTCGAGAAGCGAGAACGGAGAGGAAAGATGGAGTATTTTGTTAGGTGGACGGATCATCTAGCAAGTGAGAATTCATGGGAGAAGGAAGCAACTCACAGCTAGCTTCTTTACGAGAAGATGTGATCCATCACCTTCTCAAACCGCAGGCCTGCACGCCACCCCATTCGCCACAAGCATCTTCTTCACGTTGTACAGTAGAGTCTCGATAATACGATGTAATCCATCCCTTAGTTCAATATCGTCTTATTGAATATATCGTTCAACTGAATATTACATAATCCACCCATGTAAGGTGCTCTGAATACGGCTGTTTACATGTAGGGCCTCTAACTCCTGCTCTAGTCGTTCAATTGCTCTCAAATGAGCTGTTTTCACATCATCTCGACCCTCAGCAAACTCAATTACCACTTGTAGAGCCTGAATAGCCTCTTGTATTGACCGTTTTGGCCTGTTAGGCTGCGTCTCTTCTTCCCATCAATTGTCTGTAAGCCAAGATGCTCTGTTATCACATCCTGTAAGACCTTCTCAGGATCTACTGATCCTTGCTCACTCTCTGCCTCTAACTCTTGTTCCTCAACCGGATTTAGGAAGCTCGAAATTGCCATAATATCTTGTATATTCCCAGCTCTTTTAACTTGCTCATAAAGACGTGGTATTCGGAGAATCAATTGCAATAGGAAGTGTAGGAGTTGTAACTAGAGTTGACTTCCAGAAACAGTTGTAGATTGTTGTATTTGAGACGTAGTTATTCCAACTTCTTAGAATCCAACGAATAGCTAGGTGTAAATACATTGATTCCCTAGGGTCCTGGTTATTGTTATAACACTCGAGCATATATGAGAGCCGCCGTCTATAATGAGACTTGAAGCTTTGTATAATTCCTTAAAGGTTGAAATCGACTTGTCGAGTTCTTTAGAAGCCAACATATTCGTATATTAGGAGGAGGTGGTGTAAATTTGACAGCTATAAGGTGTGCAGAGAAGTTATCCATTGTTAAAAGGACTGAACGAGTTGTTCCAATGTGATTATAGAAGGCTTGAAGCCATTCAGACATCACAGTTGTATTCATCCAGGCCTTCTTTGAGTCTGAGAACTCAGGGATAAGTCAGAAGTTAGCACCTCACTGACTTTTCAGAAACAAGGAGTAACAAGATCAATGCTTGGAAGCTTGGAAAAGACGTGGAAGTATGTGATAGTTGATTTACTGTAACGTCTGCTTGCCCTTTCTTAAGGAAAGGGCAATCCTATTTATGCTAAAGGAGTGTAGTTCTCTCATTTTCCAAGACTTTCCATGACTAACCAGGCTTGGTAACTGTAGTCGACATAAGAGAATCCCATAGAACCATCTCCTAGGTTCCTAGCCTATAGGAAGTGAAAGGAGGTCCAAGGTCAGAGTACCCCTATAGACAAATTATGTCATAACTTAACCAATCTTGTGGGTAACTAAGGAGCGATGACGTGTAATGAATCATAGAGGGTTGTAGAAGCTTTTGGAGCTATCGTTCATGTTCCTAGGCCTCTAGTTGATAGAGATATGTCATGTGTAGTATTAGCCCAGTAACTAAGGAGTGATGTCATGTAATGAATTATAGAGGGTTGTAGAGATATGCTATGTGGTCATATCGGCCCAGTAACTAAGGAACAATGACGTGTAATAAATCATAGAGGGTTGTAGCAATCGTTGAGTAGTATTGCTCTTGTTGTTGGTGTGACAAGCCAAAATATGTATAGTGACTTGTAGGTTTGAGGAGGAGATTTCTAAGTTTGCTCTTGAGTTTGATAGCAAACTGAGTGCAACGAATGTCAGTATGACAAGTCTCTCTCGGCTCATTTCGAGTCTATTGACAACTCTGAGAGTCCTGGACAGTCAGCGCACATACGAACCAGAAACTGGCCAGATCTTGAGGCAGTTCTATTCAATTGGCAACTCCGAATCGAAGAACAGGGAGGCGTAACAAGTGGAGAACTCTTACAGCAGAAGGCTCAACAAATCTGGCATCAATTGCCTCAATATTCACAACATCCTTGCCCTGAGTTTAGTGTCGGCTGGCTTCAAAAGTTCAAACCGTGACATCATATTCAGGATTACCGTCGACACAGAGAGCTTGGCTCTGTTCCTGAGACTGCAGAAGACGAAATGAAAGGCCTACGTACAATTGCTAGCGAATATAACGATGAGGATATATACAATATGGACAAGGCTACACTCTATTGGAGGATGACACCTTCTCATGGACTTGCTACACAACTACGACCTGGTTTAAAGAAGGACAAGGCTTGTCTATCTCTCAATTTTGTTACAAATGCAACTGGGAGTGATAGATTACATGTTTGGTCTGTGCTCTCGTCTATGCTACCCCTGTGAAAAATGAAGATATTTCCGCATCTAAGCAAACCATCCCCTTTTGCTTATTATGAGAACTGTAGTATCTTAACAAAAACAAGCCCAAATCACACAAAAAATGTCAGAGGATACACAATCGATTAGTAGGGTCTCTTAAATGCTCACATCTACTGAATCTACAGCAAGAAGCACTCTATCAAAGCAGCAGTTAAGGACTTCATAGGTTTGTGTAACGCTCGCGCTACATCCTACTAAGCCAAAAAGACTATAGTATTCCGGCTTAGCAGAATACGCGTAACACGCTATATATACCATACGCACTGTAACGGTCAGCACCCATTACAGTTTGGCAGCATATAGAAGGTGGTCTAGATGCACTCTTGTTAGTTAACGGCGAGCTGTATTAGCAATGCCTATACTGATTAGTGAGCTACAAGCACTTAGGAGGCACTTGATCAATAGCAGCACACCTTACAAAGGCGCATAACAAGAGGAATACAAAGGTTCAACAGCATGAGGTTGTCAAAGATAGCATTGAGGCTGCATTTGCTAGAGCTGCTATCAATCCCTACAAACGGAAATGAGTGATACTTAACAATGGATACGCTTTAAATCTTTGAATCAGCAGTATTTGAAGAGCTTCTTATAGAGTGGATTGCTGTTGATTCTATTGCTTTCAAAAAGTGTAAATCACCTTAATTCAAGGCTCTTTTAAGGTATCTAAATTGCTATGTTAAAAGCTGCTTTCCTACTCGAAATACTGTCAAAAACTAGTCCTTTCTACAATATGAAACTTGATGTATAGATCTTCAAGACGAACTTGCCATCGTCACTTAAAAAATCCATCTATTTATTGATATTTGGACTAGGGAAGGTGTTGCTTATATTGGCATTATTGCTCATTATTTCGATTAATACAATTAACAAAAGGCCCCTGTATTAGTTTTCTGTGAGCTTATAGGCCCACATACTAGTGAGAACTAGGAAACATATGTGACAAATGCTCTTGTTGAGTTTGATATTATTAACAAACTTGGCGATACTGCTTCAAATAACGATACTCTTATGAAGCATTTGTCACAAAGTCCATTCATTTAAGATTATTAGCCCAATTAAATCAAATCTAATTACATATCTAGATCTCAAGAATGAGTACCAAATTGATTACGATAGCAACCACCATAGACTTCATTATATGGGTCACATCATCAATCTCACAGTTCAAGCCTTCCTTTTTGGTGATACTAAGCACGATGTCTCACCTAATCCAACACCACTTAAACTAGCTAATTAGCGCACAAATAGGGCTCTTAGAAAGCTTCATAATATTGTTGTTTTTGTACAACAGTCGCCATAACGAATTGCTGAATTTAGAGAGTATAGCCAAGGCAAAAGGCTTAAACTCAACTCATTAGAACTCATAGTCTCATATGATTGGCTGCGCTCTACGGCCTAGCATTCAGCCTGCAATTCGGTTAGAGCACAAGGACGAGCTTTAGGATGATACTTTGACTACTAATGAGTAGTCTCATCTTAAAGAAGTATTTAGGAGTCTTAAGATCCTAGAACAAACCACACTTGATGTAGAAGGCTCGTTTGGCTCTATTAGCAAGGTGATTATGACCGTGGATTTTTTGCTTAAGCTTTTCGAAGACATTACAGAGTCAAAAACAGAAATCAAATATTCAGATGCAATTAAATCTATGGCTAATGACGCATGGAATAAGCTCAACAAGTACTACAATATGACAGAGGTAAGTGAAGCTTATATTGCTTTAATTGTTCTTGATCCTCAGATCAAATGGGTGTACTTTATGAACCAATGGCCTAATTGGATTAATCAAGCTATTGGCCTTCTAGAAGACTTATTTATTACAGTAGTTCAAGCATTTTTGAGGGTCTTTTAGAGCCCTCTTAGATGAAGAATGTGACGAGTATGAGATGTATTTGGTTGACTCCCCGGCTTAGCCAGAAGAGTAAACAGCGGCCAATTGATTGGTAGAAAGAGGCCTCACAACAAGAGGCATATCCCAATTTGTCTCATCAGGCAATCGCAATGAGTGGTGAGCCTAAGAGGCTGTTTTCAAAAGCCTCAAATACAATCAATGAGGACTGAGCGCAGCTATTGCCAGACACAGTACAAGCGCTCGAGTGTATCAAGTCCTGGACGCTTCAGAAAATTGGATCTGAGAATGTGGATCATAGCATAGAACAGCTAGAGTTGGACATCATGTAATTCTATTGCGATTTTCCCCAAGTTACCACACTTTCAAGGCTCGTAATGAGGCTGAAATACTACACTGACTGCATGGGCATGGTCTCCTCTCAGTCAGCCCCGGTGTTCTAGTGTAGTTGGGTGGGTGTTACAACCGCCCCTTTCTTGTACAAACAACCTCGCAGTTCCAGAATTAAGCGCTTCTATGAATCAAAACTTGCAAGTTCCACAGAGAGAGATGTACATCCATAAAAAGACATCATTTAAGGTAAAGACAGTAACGTAACATATGGGGTAGTCGGACATACAGGGTAGTCAGACAAAAATGCCCGACTACCAACTCAGAACCTTCATACCATACAGTCGTGCTCAGATTGAAGACAACATCCAAAAGGCTGTCATTGCGCTCCAATTGAAGGAATTCAAATCAATTAGACTTGCTGCAGACCACTTCGAAGTTACTAAGTCAACTTTTGCTGATAGGATGTCTGGGAAGAAAACGCGTGCTGTAGCTCACGAAATTGAACAAGCTCTCTCAAATGCAGAAGAAAATACACTAGCACGATGGATTACACGTCTCACTGCCACGGGTTTTCCTGCAACTCCTATGTTGATCAAGGAAATGGCTGAAGAAATTCGCGTATGACGCGTCCAAATCGCGTCTTCTCAAACCACTCTTCAGACCAATCCTACCCCCATAGGCCATGAATGGATCTATAGATTCTTAAAACGACATCCAAACTTTAAAGGGGTCTACTCAAGACAACTAGAGTCTGCACAACATAAAGAAGCCACTCCTATAAAGATTTCAGCTTGGTTTGACGCGTTTAAAGCACGAATTGAAGAGCAAAAGTACAAGCCATGCAACATCTATAATATGGATGAGACAGGTTTTCCAGTTGGAGAGACTCAATCCACGCGAATAATTGTTGATTCTACCTTGAAATCCAATTGGAAGGTCACAGCTGGGAAGCAGGACTGGATAACTGTACTTGAATGCATTGATGCAGACGGTGGTGCTTTACCACCTATGATTATATTCAAGGCTAAGAATACCAATTCAAGTTGGATTCCAAAGGACACCCCTACAAACTGGCACTTCTGAACAAGTAATAGTGGCTGGACTTCAAACAGTCATGGATTTGAGTGGTTGCGGAAGGTATTTGAGCCTGAGTCGCGCAAAAAGTCTGGAAATCACCCGCGAATGTTGATTATGGATGGCCATTCTAGTCACATTACTGGCGATATGATTGCACTGTGCATTGAGAATGACATCGACCTTCTTATTCTACCGCCTCATTGCTCTCATCTACTCCAACCACTTGATGTTGGGGTGTATGGACCTCTTAAGCGATTTCATGCTCAGGAAGTAGATCGGTATACTCGAGCAGGAATAAAGCGAATCCAGCGCTCCCACTGGGTTGAAATCTTCCGGTGTATTCGAGAGAAGGGTCTTATACCTCAAAACATTAGAAGTGGGTGGAGGGCAGCGGGTTTAATACCCTTTCTCCCAGAAAGAGTTCTGGCTAACCTTCCACTTCCACCAACCGAACCACCTCGCACTCCTCAAAACTCAACCAATATCACTACTCTGGATCTCTCAATATTCCGAAGTTCTCCTCCAGATGGAACTGAACTAAGGCATGCAAATTTAGTATTTAATTCAAGTATGGCAACTTGTGACTCTCCTGCTTCACCGCCAAGAGAATGACTAGGCTGGTTGAAAGTCAGAATGCTGAACTCAGCATCCTTCGGAAGGAGGTGAAAGAGTACAAAGAGATACTTGAGACACGAAAGAAAAGAACTACGGGCAAGAGAATTAAGTTGCAAGGCGAATTTGTATTCAGTACCGAGGAAGTGTTGAAAATTGTCCGGGAGGCAGAGTTGAAGTCAACCGAGAAAAGACCACGTGGAAGGCCACGCAAACGGCCAATTGAAGAAGTAGACGAGGAAGTTGAAGAGGAAGAGGTAGAGAACGATTCAAGCGACCCAGAATTGGAATTGGAGGAGTGTGTGGCACGTAGGACTCGGTCAACTAGAGTAGAATAAACTTTTTGTCCGACTACCCCATATGTCCGACTACCCCAAACGTTACGTTAGCTTTAATTTTTTGATTATTCAGCCCTTGCGACTTTCCACCCACCCACCCACCCAATCTATCTACACACGACACAAAATAGTCCATTAAGTCACGTATAGAAAAACCCAGCATCGAAAACAACACACACACCTCCATTCCGCCCCCTAAAGCCCTATACTACACTACACTCCAAACCCCCAGCGCCGGCAGCGGCAAAGCGATGCCCCAAAGCCCCATTTCGACAATCAACATCCATGTTGACCGGATGAACATTCATCGAGGAAGAAAACAACAAAAAAAAACACACGCACGTACGTCCGATGGATGTATGGATGGTAAAATGCTAATACGCCTTACAAAAAAACCACAAACACACAAACACACAAACACATACAACGTAACGTGGTGGCAAAAAAGACGACGAAGTGAAACTTGAGATAGTAGTAGCACAACACCCCCTGCCCCCCTCCCCCCTTCCCTCGCCCGCCCGCCCAGCTAAAGCCATTATTCACGATTCTTCTTCTATCTATCATCCATCCCTCTCCCCTATCGTAGAAGTACCCCCCCCCCAATCCCCTCCCCCTCAAGCCAAACAAATAAGCAAAGTCGCCTCAATCAATCAATCAATCCCACCCCCCCCTTTCCCAATCCCCCGCGCCCCACCTTCCAATACCATCCCGCCCCTGCCCCAAGCCCCAGCAGAAAGATTTATAAAATCCGCGCTACAATCCGTCGCCCACCCTGACAAGTGGCACCCATCCAAGACAAGCGCGTAGGAAATATAATCCGTACGCAGGGACAAATGTAGGACAATCAAAGAAAGTAAGTTAACTTGAAAACGACGACGACGACAGAGAGAGAGACACAGACGAGACACGAAGACGAGACACGAAGACGAGACGAGCAGTAGCAAACAAGAGGGCATTCGGACCCCCCCAGTAATCAATCCCATGAGGCGGGACACCAAAAAAATCAAGCACCAGTAACACCAACTGCAGCAAAAAAACAAACGGTGTGGGTTCTTTTTTTTTGAGAAATAAGTCCAATTGACGCCGGCGGCGCGGATAGGAGGAGTGCAGTGCAGACGGCGTCTCGCATTTTATAAACTCGGGTATCAGTTGTGGAAATAGTCGGCTTTTGTGTCCGCGGCGAATGCAGGTTGATTATACGTGGGTGTGGGTAATAACAACTCATGCCTGGTGCGAGTGCTGCTGCGGCATGCCGGCTTGTGGGGGCATGCCCGGGTAGCCCCCGCGCTGCTGCTGCTGCTGTTGCGCCAGGTAGTTCTGGTAGGCTATTTGTTGCGCGTCGACGGGGAGGTAATTGGGGTGCATGGGCGCCGTCTGCATGCCGGGCCTGCTTTGCTGGGCGGGGAGGTGTTGTGGTGCTGGTTCTTCGGGCGACTCGACGGGGTTTTGATCCTCGACGCCGTTCTCGTTGTTGCCGGCTGGCTCTGGAGCGTTGAGGCAGGCCTAAAATGGACATTAGTGACTGGTCAATTTTGTGGTGGCATGTGAGATCGCATACCTGAATGAGGTTCTTGCCCTCGGCCTTGGTGACAAGAGGCTGAAGCTTCGGGGTGGTGAACGTATACACAAGGCCAGTCTCGGAGACAACGAGCAGCAGGACTTGGGTGCCGGTCAGAACAGACAACTCGTATGCCTGGATAATCTTTGTTAGCATGTTCGCGATCGAGAGTTTTCGCGATTGACGCGTCGATATCGGGCGGGGGGGATTGCGCACCTTCTTCATGATTCCGGCCTTGCGCTTGGAAAAGGTGATGTGACGACGTGACTTGTCGGCGATGAACTTGATCTCAATCTTCCTCCTCTCGCGACCGGGCTTATCATCATCATCGTCATCGTCGTCGGCCGTGGATGGGCGCTGGCGCTTCACACCACGGTTATCGGGCGCGGTCGCGGTACCATTGCCCACGGCATGCGCGTCCTCGAGTACGGATGGCGACGCCTGGTCGGGTTGTTGATCGGTAATGTCGGCCATTCTAATAGAAGCTTTTCTTTTTGGGTGTGACGTGAAATGTTTTGTTCTGAATCGAGATAGCTGCCGATGAGCCTTAACTGCTTCTGGGGGATGTGTAGACAATGTGGAGAGTGACGGGTTTGGTTGGCAGAAACCTGGGTGCCGGCAATGCTTGATCGAGTCTGGTGTGGGAAGGGATGGATATCAGCCAGCGTCCAAGTGTTGGGGTTAAACAGGAAGCGAGAGTCACTGCGGTACGGCGGGGTGGGGGGGTACGGCAACAGTACAGAATGGTAGGGCAGAAACGCACGGATGTGTGCTGTAGCGCGTTGTAGCGTGTTGTACCTGCCGTAGTGGAAGGAAGGTACAGACAGAGACAGTCTTGGAGTTGCAGCAGTTGCATTTGCAATGCGGTACAGTGGGTATAGTGGAGAGGACAGTGTAGAGGACAGTGTAGCGTATAGTGGAGAGGACAGTGTAGAGGACAGTGAAGTGCTGTGCACAGTGCAGCGTACAGTGGAGAGTACAGTAAAGTGCAGTGCACAGTGCAGTGCACAGTGCAGTGCACAGTGCAGAGGACAGTACAGTGCTGTGCATTTGCAGTGCCGTTCAGTGGAGCGTATAGTGCAGAGTACAGTGCAGTGCTGTGCCGTAGTGGTAGTGGAATGAATGCTGGTACAGTACAGGCTGGTCCGAGGTAACCATGACTGCCGGCGACCGCAAACAATGAAAATGCTGACAGCGACAGGGTAGGTAAGGGTAGAGGAATAGAGTAGAATAGAGTAGAATAGAGTAGAGTATCTGCAAATGCAACTGCAAGTACAAAGAAGTAGAGTACATACAGAATATTGAGGCTCTGAATCAGAGAACACCACTTGATCGTCAATACAATATCCTCTCTCTGGTCGTTGGGTGTGTTGTGGCTGGGACAGTACTCGGCGGCTAATGTCTTGCTGCAATTTGCGGGCGTGTCAGATCTCCTGTCTGGGATGAAATGATTGATCCGTTGCGGTTTGCAGCACTGGAGTAATAACAAATTTAATGGCGTTCAATTAACGACGCAGAATTAACGACGCAGATATTGGAAGGGGAAGGTGGCAAGCTGCTTTCGGGGCGCGGAAGAGTGTATGAGGGATGGTTTGTAGAGGATTCGGGGGCGGGGGGTGGCCGTATTGACGGGCTGGCGGTGTGGTCCACCCATCCTCAGCCCGTCAATACGGCCAGGACCACACCCCCAGCCCGTCAATACGGCCACCCACACACACCCCCAGCGCACTTCCCATGTGATAGCCCAACACCCAGCCTCCCTCGCTGGTTTCGCTGGTTTTGCCTTGCCAACGCCGCCGCCCCCGCCGCCCCTCGACGAACCTCGACGAACGCACTTAGCTACGGCACGCTGGAGAGCCATCCAAGGGTCCAGCGAGTACCAACGCGTACTAGCCCGCTGCACCCCCACTGCACCCCCCACTGCGCTCGCAGGTTGAGTAGCCTCACCGTACCGTACTTGGCCGTCGTACTTGTCCTGCGACCGGAAGCAGATAGGATGGGTATCCAGCCCAGCCAGCCAGGCCGAATTCATGACGTCTGGACCCAGAACGAGTTGAGCATATCGCCACGACAGCGCATCCGGCAGGATTAAAACTGAACAGTTCTGTGTCTTGCTTGCCTCAATCGCGAGCGTCGTGGTAGCTGGACTTTCTACCGACTGCATCACTTTGAGTGCAGCGACGATCGCACCGCCCTTAGAACAGGGACAGGACAGGGGACCAAAGCGTTCGCGACGCTGTTTCAGCTACTCACTCCCCTCTTCAAAAAACATCAAACAGAGCCGGAAGTGGTGAGCCGACGAACAACGACAGATCGAAGCAATGCAATGCGAGGCTGAGAAAGTAATGTAATCGAGACTCCCGACCAGAAATATACACACAAGAAATGCCGTACGTACGGTAACTAAACCCCGCTCAACTGGGTAAAGCCTCGGGACTCTGTATAGGGGCAACACTTGGACCGCTCTTTTCTTGTGGGCTTTGCCTTGTCTTGTCTGCCTGCTCTGCCTTCTCTGCTTGCGACAATCGGGAATGGTGGCGTGTATAATTATTGAGGGCCCGGGATATCGGGTAGCTGGTATATGCGGTTGGTACGGTGTGTGTGCGAATTGTGTCTCTCTTCGTTATCGTTATTATCGTTTGGGGTATATGTGAGCGATGAAAGAGGACAAGTTTCGTTCGAATGGAGGAAGCGCCGGTCCCTTTATGGGCATGGACTGGGAAACGATGTACGTGACTTTTTGTGCGCCGCTTGGCCGTTTAGGGTTACGCTGTGGAGTTGGTTGGTGGGTGTCACGTGAATTATGGAGACGGCTGTGCAAAGGGTTTGGGGTGTTTTGTGTGTGGAGGGAAAGCCATTTTTTTTTGGGGTGGATGGGGAAAGAGCGGTCCAGTCAGTTGATAGTTGATAGCTCCTTCCTCGTGAAGAGCTGCAGAATTTATGCTTCATGAGAACGATGAGGGATGAGGTCATAACCATGAGGCTGTACTGCAGTGCGAGACCAGAACGTGAGGGATTATGGCGTGAGCGACCTGCGTGGCATCTACATTGGGATGTGTCACCGCAAATCCACGAGATCCCAGGGGGCAGAGGGAGGAGAGATAAGGCGCTGTGGTGAGGTGATTGTAGAGATAGGAAAATTTCTCTATCAAACCGTGGCCACAGCTTTCATCACCAGTGGCTGGAATGTCCCTTCCTATCCTGGAAGACAGATAAGAATGTGAATCTGCGCCTGTTCTATATAAACCTGTAGATATGCACGTTGGGTGAAAAGTTTTTTTTGGGCTCTACTGAGGAGAAGCTCGCAACTGACAAAACTATGGCCGAGTCGAAAATACAGCAGAGCGGCCATGGTCAACGCGGTCACTGGCAGAGATGCCGTGTCCACTTTGTTCTTGTATTTATATTTGTCCAGTGCTGCACTTTTGCCCTTGCGGTTCTTCTCATGCGCCAATTCCTCAAGGTCAATCGGGCGCTGCACTTGTAGTGTTTTTATATTGGTCACTTCGAAGACCTTCCCCCCTTCACACCTCGATATACCTTCATGAAGCCGGAGAACCGTCTCGAATATCGTTTCGAGAGAGGGATATGGTCATACGCGCAGTGAACTTTCAATGGTTAGCAGGGAACATATGGCAGGATGGAAGGGGAAATCGAACCTCTGATGTGAGACCTATTTCCCAAGCTCGTCGCTCACTCAGCCAGTTGGTTGGTATAGCAAGTGCCTGCCACCTACCACCTACCACCTACCACCTCAAGGGCTACCGGCTTGCAACTTCAATGTTGTCTTCGCCGTCCATAACCCTGATGCCCATAGGCCTGGTGGATGTAGGTGTTTCAAGGGATGGGGATGAGGTCGTGCAACTCTTTAGTCGTCATTCTATCCCACGTCTCACGCTCAAATCCAACTAATATGTGATGTGCTTATTCTCAGCTAGACATGGCCGTCGACCAAACCGCACATCGCCGACACCCTTCGCACATTATCAGCATTGCATGAACAACTGCTGTTAATAATATGGGATAAGAATCGTTGGACCCCTCCCAGGATCAGGCTCACACGACACTCTGAATCTTCAGGGTTGCATGCAGCACCTTCGGACCTTCCCCGCACACAAAAGCTTCGGTCGCCCTAGCCCTGGTAGCGCTGGGGACACCTTACTCGAAACAATTGCTATGGAAGCCACGAACACCGTGGTCGCGGAAAACAAAGCCCAGCCGCATTATCAAATGCTTATCATTGGGCCGTGAGTGGATCTCGGTTCGACGTCGATACGCATCCCCACGTTGCTCAATCCGCCGGTAAAAAATCGATGTCAGCTATCGCCTGGTTACACCTTATCTTACGGATTTTCATCGGTCCGTCCACAAGTGCCTGCCGATATCGTTCCATCTGTTCCATCGCGAATTCGTTAGCATGCGGAAGTTGCAGCTGTGGTGGGTTTCTGGTGAAGAGACGCTTTTTACAGGCCGAATCGCTGATTCGGAGAGACTCGGGGAGCACAGGAGCCACTTGGAGAGGTTTGCTAAGTGCTGCTAGTGCACCAACTAGCAGCACTTAGCAAACCTGTCCAAGTGTTGTTGCTGCTAATGTTGAACTATTCGCACTACATACTCGATAATCCAAGCCCTCTCCTGAGCTCCGTACCTACCGACCCACGACGGCTCCCTTTGCCCCATCGGCAACGTGGCGTTTCATGATAACGAACGAGCCTGTTGTTTTTTGTGGCGCGCATCCCGAAGCTTCGCGCTTATTTATAGCGCTGTGGGTAGAACTTGGGGCGATGGAGTATCGTTCTAGAACTGGGAATTCGAGGCAGGTCAACAGTTTCGATCAAATTATCCGGCGACAACAGCGGTTTTGTATCAGAGAGTTTGCACGTCTCTCTTCGGCCGTAGGAAACAGACAGCCAGCTGCAGGCCAAGAAACCCCCTTTTAACCAACCGGATAGGGGCAGGAATCTCGGTTTACTGCCGTCATTTCTGCCTCTATCATAACCGCCGTGTCTCTGCTGGTACAGTCCGAAGTACTGCCTTCGTACTTTGGGGGTGTCTATCTTATCCAAATAGTGTTTCACGGCACCCCGCACGCATGTGCGACCCCCACGGCGAGTTGCGAGGGTGGGAGAGGGCGCAATCCAATCATACTAGCCGCTGCGGCGTTGGCGGCGTGGGTCGCATGGTCGTCAAGGCGATGCACGTACCATGATCGTGCCGCTGGCTCCATGGGGTGGGCCACACGCACTTGCATGGGCTTCACCTTAAATCCTCACCCACCGCCGGCTGGGCGGGCGTCGAGCCGGCGGTCCAATAGCGCGGGTGCTATATCGGAGCCGAGGCGAAAGTGTGGCTAAGCTATCCAATTACGCACACGAGAAGCGGCGGCCAAGGGTCCTCCGCGCTCCCCTCCCACTTCTTTTTCTCCAACATTAACTTACCTAGGGTAGGTACCCTGCGATGGGATGGGGAGCTCGGATCAGACAGACCCCAGAGGTATGCTGCAGGCCAAGCCGGTGCACCCCCACCCTTTAGTTCTACGTGCATACTGAACACATACTCCGGAGGGAGGGAGGGAGGCGTGTGCTGATTGATAGAGCTGTATTGTAGAAAGCGGCGCGGCCGGCTTGCCATTGCATCTCTCTGCTGTACTCTATGCATGTACTTGCTCCCATCCTGTCCTCACCTCCCTCCCTCGTCCTCCCGTTGAAGAGAAGTACTCTCCCAAGTACCACCCACCGCCTCAACCCATTCCCCATTACTAACTCTACTCTGCCTACTACTCTGCCTACTACTAACCCTACTCTGCCTACTACTAACCCTACTCTGCCTACTACTAACTCTAACTTACTCTGCCTACTAACCCTACTCTGCCTACTGCTAACTCTATTCTGCCTACTACTAACTCCTACTTACTAACTTACTACTACTACTACTAACTTACTACTACTACTAACTTACTACTACTACTAACTTACTACTACTACTAACTTACTACTACTAACTTCCTACTACTACTACTACTCTTAACAAACTTCCACTCAACCCTTCCTCCCCCTCCCCTCCCTCCCCCTCTCTTCAACTTCAACTTTACTCAACTTCTTTTATCGTGTTACTCACTGTCTTCTGTGTTTTAAATCGTCCAATGCTCCAATCAATCAATCATATCAATCAATCCCATCCAAATATCCGGCGTCTAGACTTTCGCAATTACCAAAATACTCCATTACGACAACACTACCTACTACCCAAACTACTTTCTACACTACCAACCGCTCTACCAACTCCCACGTACCGACCACCGCCCTGCTAAATTTATTGAACCGTCCCCGCCGCCCGCACTCGGAAATCCTTCCCATCAACCCCGTCCCCCATCCCATCCCATCCATCCCATCCCATCCCATCCCATCCCATCCCATCCCATCCCATCCCATCCCATCCCATCCCATCCATCCCACCCCCCATCCCATCCCATCCCCCATCACCCTCTCTCAAATTTGGGGGTCACCCAATCGCAAAAAGAAAGCAGAAGCATCCCATCAACCTCTCTCCAACAATCCTCCCACAACCCACCCCATATCCTTATCGCCTCCCCCTCTCCCCCCAAAAAAAAGTATACAACACACACACAACACACACACAACACACACACACACATCCAACCCTCTCCAGCCTTCCCCGTCATCGAAAACCAAGGCCTCGCAACATTGGGCGCGCAGCCCCCGTCTCCCCGACCCCGAGAGCATCACCAACCCCCATCGCCTCTGCGGGCGCTCCGTCTCGCCCACGGGCCTCCGCCATGGCCTCGACGCAATATGGCGAGCGTGGGGGATTCGCAGACCAGCAGCACGATCTATACGACTTCAGCGGCGCCGCTCACCCGTCCGCCGCCACCACGACCACGGCGTCGTCCAACGCTCACGCAACCACCCAGCACGATTACCGCTTTCCGCGTAGGCCGCCGGGTGGCCAGCACCTCCAGCAGATCCCGCCGCATCAGCAGTACCGCGATACGTATGACGACTCGTATGATGAGCCTGAGCCGCGCGGCGACGGCGTAGACGATAGCAGTAGCGGGCGGCGTGATTTCGCAGCGGCGACGACGACGCCGCCACCTGGGACAGCACGCAAGGAGATGCTGCGCGAGACGATTTTCCCGACGTGGAAGGACAGTGGCGCGGCGGATCTGGATAGCCCGGATGAGATGCAGCGCAGGGATCCGCTCGCGACGCAGATATGGAGGTTGTATAGCAAGACGAAGAAGCAGCTGCCGAACCAGGAGCGCATGGAGAACTTGACGTGGCGCATGATGGCTATGAGTTTGAGGAAGCGGAGGCAGGAGGAGGAGGCTGCAGCTGCCCGGTAGGTTTTTCTGGGGGAGGGAAGTCCCAATTGCGGTATAGATGTCGAGACTGACGTGTGTGTAGTGAGGAGGAGGAACAGCTTAATGCTAGTGCGCCGAGTGGCATTGCGCAGCTGCGCAATTCGATGCACCAGGGCGATGAGAGCCCGGATAATATGAGTATCGAGGAGTTCATCTTCTCCAACATGGCGTCGCCCACGGATATGTCGTCGCCGGACTTGATGGATAACAGGCAACCCATCGCCGTCGCCTCGGCCATACCGATCAAGATGCGCAAGGAGCCTGCGGCGGCGTTTGCTCCGCAGTCGGTTCCTGTGACGCAGCACCAGGACGAGTTCAGTTATGTGCAGCGCCATGTCAGGAAGACGAGCATTGATGAGCGTCGGGTACGTATTTTTGATATTACTAGCCCAGTTGCTATCATCTACGCCCTCTGCTTTACAGTTCTAACATCCACTCAGCCTCGCAAGAGACCCGCCGATTTCTCACCTCATGTACCGCCGATTGGAATCACCATACCGAACCACTCTGAGATGGATGCGGATCTCAATGAATACTCACTTAACGACCAGTACGGGATACTGAACCAGCATGACCACCACCACCACAGTGTTCCTTTTAACCCCGACACGTACAACCTCGATCAGGAGCAGATTCTGAACTCTGCTGGCCAGTACCAGCAGAACTACGGCTTCTCGCCGTCTCAGTCGCCGTTGGTGCCGTATGGGGCTTTCCAAAACATGTACAACAATGCCTCGATGGCCCCGTCATCGCTCAATTCCAACGACTTCTATTCTCCGCCGGCTTCTAACTATCCATCAGCCGGATCGACCCCGCAGATTGGAAATGATGGGGATAGGCAGATGTACTTTAACCAGGGCATGGATATGCGCCAGCAGCAAAGGCCGCAGAACTTCAGGCGTAACCCGTCTAACCTCTCTAACTCGCTCGGACCGCAGTACATGTACAACCAGAACGGCAATGCCATTTACTCTTCTTCGTACACCGGCTCAGGGGCATTCGGTATGCAGCAGCATATCGATCCTTCTCAGGTTTTCCAGCATGATAATATACAATCGCCGGGTGTTAATATGGGCACTCAGGACAGCTCGTATAATCTCGATGTTGATTCTGACGGAGAGGAGACTGAGGGCACAGCGTTTGCTGATCGCACTCTGATGAACGCGAACGACTACGCGCTTTCTCCAATGGAGGACGCTAACATGGGACTCGCATGGGATGCGACACTGCCAGGGCAGTTCAACACGCAAGCTGCGAGGTATCCGGGTGGCCCTCCTCGGAAACAAGTTACGATAGGCGGCACCACCACCGAGATCTCCCCTCTCGACTGGGACGGCACCGGCGGCTCCCTCGGCAGATCGCACACCCACGCCTCCAGCGCCTCCATCTCCGACCACCGCCGCAACGGCGACCGTCGGCAGAAAATCCCTCGCACCGCCTCAACCCCCAACGTCCCCGCCGCCCAACAAACAATCTTCGACGGCCAAACCGCACAATCCACCCCAAACAGCCCGCCAGACATGACAGGCAACATGAGCGGCTTCAGCTCCGTCGCACCCAGCCGACCCAGCAGCCCCGCTCCAAAGGGGTCAAGCACCAACCTCTCCGCCGCCGGCGGCCCTGCCGACCCCGGCGTCCCGACCACATGCACAAACTGCTTTACGCAGACCACGCCTCTCTGGCGCCGCAACCCAGAGGGCCACCCCCTCTGCAACGCCTGTGGTCTCTTCCTCAAGCTCCACGGCGTCGTGCGCCCGCTTTCGCTAAAGACAGACGTCATCAAGAAACGCAACCGCGGCTCCGGCGCGACCACCACCGCCGTCCCCCTCATCAGCTCCGCCTCCTCCACCCGCAACGCCAAGAAACTCGGCGGGGGTCCCTCCGGCCCCAGCAGCGGCGCGAACACCAACGGGACTAACACGCGCAAGAACTCGTCCGCAGCTATAGCCCATCTCGCGTCCGCGGGCACGAGTCCCAATGCCCCGCTCGACTTGGAGAGTCCGCAGTCTGCGGCGGATGGCGCGCAGGGGAGCAATAGCACGGCGGGGAGCACGCCGACGAGCTATCAGGGGTCGACGACTAGTTCGTCGGGGGTGGTGAAGGGGGTTGTGCCTATTGCGGCGGCGCCGCCGAAGGCTACGCCGGGGTTGGGTGCTGGGGCTGGGGCGGTGCCGAGGGTGGTGGCTGTTTCGGTGCCGCTGAAGAGGCAGAGGAGGCATAGTAAGAGTGTTTCTGCTGGCGATGGAGGGGGGATGGATGTCGATGATCGGAATGCCATGGCTGGGGTTGGTATGTCGTCCCTCGGCCCCTCTGAGAAGGCTGGGGGGATGACGAGAGCGCCGCTCCAGGGAGTTGGGGGGGGATGGGACAGAGTAGTTTGGGGATGTTGGGGAGTAGTGTTGCCGGGATGGGGGTGGGGATTAGTGGCGGGGGTGCGTTTGGAGGGCAGAGACCGGGTGGGGTGGGGATGGGGCCGGGGGCGCCGGGGGCGCAGGTGACGAGTGCGAGGAGTCAGGAGTGGGAGTGGCTTACTATGTCGCTGTGATCGGTGCTGTTTGAAGATAAGCCACGCGCTGGACCTCGCGGGACGTGCATCCCGCTCCACGCCAATACACGTTCCAGCGTTTTGTTCCTTTTCTTCGAGGGGACGATATTTGGGAAGGAGGGGTGTTGGAGGGCTTCATACGTTGGGATCGAGCGGATGACGAAGGATGCACATGGCTTATTTTATGTGCTTAATACACACCGACGAATGAAAGGAGGGGGATCTGGTATCCGGGCTACACATGAAGTTAGCGCATCATCATGGGAAGGCGAGAGAAGCCAGGCGAGGGGAGTGCGTTGATCGCTGATGGAGATGTTTTGTCTTTCCAAAACGCCACGCCACATCTTCAACTTTTCAACTTTTTTATCACGACGAACACACCGCGCTTACTTACCTTGCTTTTTTATTAGACTGCGGAGTTTTTGTTGTTAGACGGGAAGCGGATCTTTTTGGATTTTTGTCGTATGGTGGGGGGGGATTGATCTTTTTAGCTTTTCTGTTGTTGTTAGGTACGCTTTGTTGTTGTTTTGTTGGTTCTGTCTGGTTTTTTGTCGAAGCTGGGTTTTTTTTGCGTCGGGGGGGAGTTGGTGGTGTGGTGGGGTGGTGTGGTGGTGTGGTGGTTTGGGGGGTAGGAGGGGGCGGAAGGGGGGAATGGGGGGGGAAGGGGGAAAGGGAGGGAAGGGGACGATGTTTTAGTGATATACCCGAAATGAAACAAATTCTATGATAAAAAGATGTGTGCCTTTTCTTAGTTTTATGGATGTGCTTGGTGGGTGAGTGGAAAAAGGGGTGATGAGTGATGTGGAGGGAGATTGATTTTGGGGGGATTAGTGCTGTGGTGTATGTGAGAATCGTATCGTGGCGTTCTTGTACAAACGGCCTCTCAGTATATCAAAACAACCCAACGCCTCAGCACGTATGACTCCCCAACCTACTCACGCACAACTCACACCCGGGTCAAGACGAAAGAAAGATGGGGAAGATAACATTTTTACACCTACCTCACCGCAATCAATGGGTTTATATACAAAACCACTACAATCCCAGTCGTAGGTACACCTCTTCCATCCATCCACCATGCGTCCACCATTCTTTCCAACTCTCCCCCCTCCCTCTCTCCCAAGGCAGTCGACATACATCCAACCACCCACAACATACAAACACAAAAAAAAAACACCCAAAACTCCCAACAAACCCAATCCCGCCCATTACACCCTCCCGCTGGATACCCAAACACCAAAATCTGTATATATACCCCCCTAAACACATCACCACGTCCCCCCGTCCCCCTCCTCCTCCCCCACAACAGCGCGAGACCCCCGCCGCTATCCACCCCAGCGTCCAAATAACCGTCCCAACACCCCCCGTCCAGCAGTCGAGCGCCGCGCGTCGCGGGGTATGAAACCTCGGAAGCCTGTTGAGCGTCTCCTCCTCCGCTGGCGGGCGTGTTCATCCGTGCCGCCCTCTACAGTCCCGTAATCGTGGCTATGACGGGGAGTATCGCGGTCCTGTAGTTCTTCCCATATCGCTGCTGTTTCGGCGGTGCGGGCGGTGCGGGTTTGGGAGAGGACTGAGTCGAGCTTTGCTGTTGCTGCTGGGGATTGGGGGAAGAGTGAGGAGGAGGGGGTGTGTTGTGTGTGGTTGTGGGTGTGGTTAGGAAGTAGGGCGGTTT
This sequence comes from Pseudogymnoascus destructans, assembly GCF_001641265.1. NCBI lineage: Eukaryota > Fungi > Ascomycota > Leotiomycetes > Thelebolales > Thelebolaceae > Pseudogymnoascus > Pseudogymnoascus destructans. The sequence continues at coordinate 544,933 of NW_020167520.1, forward strand.
CCTCGTCAGGTGTCCCCAGGGTGGGGAGGGGGGAATCGGTGTCCTCATCATCTATCAGCCCCAAGCCTGGTGTTAGGGCGGAAGGAGGAGGCGGGGGCGATTGTTCGTCCGAGAGGCGCCACGAGAGTGCCAGGACGCCGGAGAGTAGGATCAGCGTCCCCAATGCAATTAAAGACGCCGCGAGGGGTGTGAGGAGCGAAGTCTGGTGGAAGTAGATCAGCCCATCCAGGATAGCGATGATATTATAGATGCAGAAGACGAGCGGGTAAAGCACAGAGGTTGAGACCAGCTTGAGGCCAAGATGGAGGTAGTACAGCTGTACCAAGGCCAAGGCGACCAGCGTAGCGAGGATGAGAGAGCTTTGGTACCGGTCGAATTGGTTCTTATGGTCGATTATAGTCCTCACCAGCAACTCGACGGAGATCTTCGCGAAGAGGAGGGAGTGCGCGGACAGGATCCCGGATATGCAACCAAACGCCAGCCCACGCAGGAGACGCACGCGGGGGGAGGAGTAGCGCGCCAGCGAGGCGGCGACGGCTGTAATGGTGACCACCAACGCCGCCTGTCCCAGCATCCACAGGATGAAGGGCGCGCGGTTGAGCAGCACGAGGAGCTGGTCCAGATTATGCGCCGGCTCCGGTATAGCGCCAAAGATAGCGATGAGCACTGCGCCCGCGCACACGAGCAGCGTCCCGCCGAGCGACCAGCGCGTGAACGGCTCGCCGAGGATGAGGGTCGCGTAGATGGAGTTGAAGACGAGGCCTGAGGCTTGGAGGGTGGAGAGGACGGGGAGGGGTAGGGTGGTTATCTGGATTGTGCTGCCGAGGAGGTTGGAGATGATGAACATGCCCATGCCGAGCTGCCAGCGGCGGCGGTGGTGGGGGGGGCGGCGAGGGAGGGGGGGGGGCTTTTCGTCTTCGAGGATGTGGGATTTGCGTTGCAGGGTTAGGCCGAGGCTTTGGACGCTGGTGGAGATGAGGCCGACGAGTATGCCGATCTGGAGGGACGGAAGGGTTAGTATTGTGTTTGTTATCTGGGGGACGGGGGGAAGAGGGTGTGGTCCCTCGGATGGGGGGAGGAGGAAGATGAAGCCTTACAGCTATACTGCCTTTTGGCGACAGATCGCCGAGCTGGCCCACCATCACTCAGCGGTAGAGGTTCGTATTCATTTGCGTGGCTATGGGTATGATTCCTGGCGATCTCGCGGTCTTCCAACTCGTCCTTGAGGTGTTGGTGAGGGAGTGGTGGGAATGGGTGGTGGGAATGATGCGGTTTCTAAGGAACGTGGTGGCCAGGTCCGGACCAAGACGGTGTCACTCGGATGGTTCGTTCGTTCTGAGACTCACGTCGTTTTGTATGGGTGCGGCCGCGAGATCTACTTTGGAATTCCCACGGGCAATGCGCCAGCGACGGATACCGAGGAATAATTGTTTGAACTCCCAAAATGGGCAGGTTACACTCTTCTCTTTAAGTAGTCAATGAGAACAAAATCCCCTCCCGTGACAATTCTCCCACTTGACGAGATCATTCACTCCCATCGATCCATTGTCACCTGACTTTGGCGGCCTGGGGTGTCAGCTTGAGACGTATATCGGTTGGCGCTTGGTGCTTATCGGAACGGGAGCTTAATCTGTCCAGGATCCAGCTTGAGCACCTCAACCACATCTCGTACCTACCACACGCATCTTGGCCCACGGCACCAGCACTTTTTACAACACCACACTCCCGACGTGCCAGGACCCCTTCCCATTGCCCGAGATGTCGCACTCACAAGCATTGTCTGACGACCAGGTACGCCTTCTTCTCCCCCTCCCCTCCAACACCGCACCACAGAGCACATCTAACCCTATCCCTAGGTGGGTCAAGAGCTGAGGAAGATGACCGCTTTCATCAAGCAAGAAGCCGACGAGAAGGCCCACGAGATCGAGATGAAAGCGGACCAGGAGTTCGCCATGGAGAAAGCCAAGCTCGTCCGCGAGGAGCAGAGCGCAATCGACACGCAGTACGAGAAGAAGTCCAAAGCGGCCGCGATGTCGCAGCAGATCACCGCATCGACGGTATCCAACAAGACGCGGCTGCGCGTGCTGAGCGCGCGCCAGGAGCTGCTCGATGGGATCTTTGAGGCGGCGGCGAAGAAGCTGCCCGAGGTGACTAAGGATAAGGCTCGCTATGAGACGATTCTTAAGAACCTGGTGCTGGAGGGCTTGTATGCGTTGAATGAGAGTAAGGTGCAGGTGCGGACGAGGAAGGCGGATATGGCGGTTGCGAAGAAGGCGGTGGAGGCGGCTAGTAAGGAGTATACGAAGAATACGAACAAGGAGATCTCGGCGACCGTGGATGAGGATAACTTGCTCGAGGACGATTTGTGAGTTTTTAACGCCCCTGTTACTTGCTTGTGCGAACGCAGCCTTACTAATGGGGACCAGGGCGGGCGGTGTCTCGATTGTGGGAAGTGGTGGTAAGATCGATATCAACAATACCCTGGATGAGCGCCTGCGGCTGCTCCAAGATAACGCCTTACCCGCCATCCGAACAACGCTGTTCGGGGCAAACGAGAACCGGAAGTTCTACGACTAAGCGGTCTTGTGATTTCGACGGCTACTGCTTGCCGAGGGTGATGTAGGGGTCTTATAGATGGACAGTGTGTGTGTGGGATGTGGATGCTGCTTTTTGGAGGGAGCATGACGTAGATTGGAGAGCCTGGAATTGTATGATATATTTACACTGCAGAGCGACCATGGAGCGTGTTGAAGCCGAGAGAAATTTTGAGCTCTAAATTTATACTCTGTGACATTATCATTGATCTATTTGAACTCCGGCCTCTGACCCAAGGATTTCATATCGCCGCCATTATTCATTAGTTATTGGTTTTCTAAAGTGTTTTGTCATAAAGGCCGACTGCTTCAGCGCGCCCTCCCTCTCCGCTCCTTGTCCTGACAGGTCAAATATACTCTGCCTGGGCTTCAGACGCGTCCGAACCATCTCTAACAGTCGGTTCCGCAACTTTTCTACTGTCCGCTTTGTGTGGATACGTGATGGGGACAAAGTCCCGCGGTCGTTGATGCTACTCCATATGACCTTGAGCAGGTACGCCAACTCATCGAGGCAGGAATTATATTCCTCTTCAGCTTGCGGATCGCTCACGTCGAGATCGGCCCCGGACCCGTCGTCGATGGCAATGTCGAGGAGGGATATCAACGCTGCGAGCTGCACATAGTCTGTCTCTCTGTTTATCTGAAACCTGGGGCCGCTCAGCACCTGCATGAGCTTTCGCAGCTCGACAGTTTCTTTAGCGGGCTTTTGGGTTAGGTCACAGTCCCGGCAGAACACAGAGAGAGAGAGTCGCGCTCGTAGGTCGATGAGGTGAGGAGTAGAGCCCGGTATACACTCAAGAATGTGTAGGCAAATTGGCTCCTGTGCCACTGTTTTATATATATTAGAGCATATTTGGTGGCACTATCAAGTTCAGTTAGTAGATGAGTGTAGGGGACAAATCAAGCACATACTGAAATCTCCCAGGCACCATGTTTTTCAATGGCATCACAGAGCTCTCCCATAGCGTAACGCACGATAGATAAAATCATGTTATTTTCCTTCACGAGGTTATCCGCGCAAAGCCTTGCTAGCAGAGACGTCGTATAAGCACATGTAACCGGCGTTGCAGACTTCGCTGCATCGCCAAGGAATTTTATATACCGCTGTAGGGTATCCAAGTTGCGCCCCCTGTACGCCTTTTTATAAACACCGACGGCTTCGACGTTGGCCTTCCGATCGGTTGCTTGGCGAAGAGCGCCTAACAGATCAAATATTTTTTTGACAGCTTTCGGGCGAAGGTATTTGTCTATCGCTCCGGGGGCGGCAAGCAGAGCGTCAAAGTATGACTCTTCAAGATTTGTAGCTGGCTGTGTGCACGACATCTCTAAAATCCACAAGAATTCCTTTTCAGACAGCTCTTCCTGGGTACGGGCCGCATTACTCATAGCTCCAGAAACAGCCGTCGAGTCTCTGTCTATCACCCCCCCTTGGTTCCATTTCTGATATATTTTTGAAATATTGGCCGGAGTATTTGTTGGCTTGTGGGTTGGCACCTTGCTGTCAGGGTCAAAGAAGTACCATCTCTTCTCCGTTGATGTAGCCTCGGTGCGCGCAACGGCTTGCAGGATCTTGTTCGCGCTGTCGGTATCCTTATCCGCAATCACCGATTCCAGCAGTGCCTCTTTGTCATCTTGTTGCCCTGCCTCCTCCCCGTTCCCTGGCTCATCTAATATAGTTTTCGCTCTCTGCGCGCTGGCCTCTGTAGCCTCGTGCCTCTGTGACTGGCTGACCAGCGACGTGATACTGAATTTGTATTTATGTTTTGGCTGGAACGTTAACGGAGAGGCGTACGACTGTGCCCTCGATTTAGTCGTGGAACCGGCATCTCGTAATTTGCGTGTACTCCTTCTGGGCTTTTGTGAGGTGGTGGGTGGTGTGAAAAGATCTGGCAGATCAGAGTCCGAACCAGAGGAGTTGTCATCTTTAGTGAACGAGTCCCAGAAGTCTTCCTGGCCAGTGGCCATTTCGGTTTTGGTAGAGACAGATTGTGCATCGGCAGGCCCGGGTTTGGGCGGGGAGTGATCATTGTTGCTGGTGGTAGTTGTGGAATAAGTATCAGAGAGGCTGCTTCCGGAGTCCTTTGTCTTTAGCTTGGGCGTTGGTTTGAGGTGCGGTGCTGTCCTGGTTCTAGCCGTGCGAGCGGCAGCTGGTACATCCCCCGTGGGCGTGCTTATCGAAGCCGACTCGTAAGAGATGACATGGGGCGGCGAAGCCTGCGATGGATCACTGTCTAAATCAGAGAGGTCGCTGTCTTCGTCTGAGTCCTCGATGGTGAGCTGGCTGGTCATCTGGGGTTGGCTAGAGAAGGGTTGCGCTTCCGCAGGCTTGGGCTGGGGTGGAGGAAGTTCATTCTTCCTGTCGGTGGCGGTTGTGGGAGGGTGAGAGGTGGCTTGGGGCTGCGAAAGCTCTGATATATCACTCCTTGCAGCAATGGTGAGCTGGCTGGTCATCCGGGGTTCACTAGAGAAGGGCTGCGCGTCGGCAGGCTCGGATTGGGGCGTAGGCTGTTCATTCTCCTTCTTGGTCATGGTGGTAGGAGGCTTATCAGAGACACTGGACGTGGCGTCTTTTGTCTCTGGCTTCGGGGGTACTGGTTTGAAGAACTGGCGAAGATTGACCTTTTGAGGAGGGAACTTATCTTTTTTTGGTGGCATATTCGAACACAGCCGTTTGGCTCTACTACGTCATGGAAGCATGGCGAGTAAGGTTACTGAATGTATGTGGTGGGGAAGATTGGAAGGAGGGGCAGCAAGGCTCACAAACCAGTAGCCGCCTTCTGTTATCTTAGTGCCTTGCGCGGTTTCGCGATTAGGGAGACGCGAAGCGCGATGGTTTCCCGGTTCCCGTCAGTCGCTGTGATTCTGGCCCCAAGAATCAGGCAGAATCAGGCAACAACATTTCGTTACGTAGAATAGCTTCCGGGGCCACGGCATAAGTAAAGGCCGTAGCCCCGTAATATTCATCATTGGTTTTGAAATACTTTATTTGACTTGGACACCTAATAAATATGCATAAAATGCATATGCCCAAAAGCTGTGTCATTGACTTGTTCGTATTGTTGTTGCCAAGCTCCAGTGTCTGGCTGTAGTTGTAGGCGGCGCTGTGCCTTCCTCCCAGCTACAGTAATAATTTGACCCGTCTGCCAATCAAGGTGTCGGTCGAGGGGCTCAACCATCAAGGTTACATGAACGCCATGGAATTGACCACCCCGCCTTCGGATTTGATTTAAATTGTAAAAACTCACGAACAGCTTTAATTGATCCTTCAAAGTCTTGCTGAACAAAAAGTAATCATGAATACAACTCTAGAAACTCCCGAGGTTCTCGATATTGCCATCATTGGTGCTGGCCCATGTGCTCTCGCAGTAGCAGCACGGATGCGAGAGACAACACCCTCAGCACTCTTCACAGACGCCGAGCACCAGAGATACCACTGGATCAAGCGACACAAGCATCGTGTAAAGATCGTGCCTACCAAAGGACGTGCAACGAATAAAATATTGATCGAAGACAAGTTAAAGAAGCCATGCGGGCCAATCTGCAAACAGCCAAACTATTTAATGGCAGTCTACGACTCCTCGGGGTCAGACTGGATGGCAAAGTGGACATGCTTGTTTCGTGCTTACAACATCAAGACCTTGAGAAGTCCGTTGTTCTTCCATGTTGACCCAAGAGATCGAGATGGGCTAAAAGCATACGCATACGCCAAGGGTAGAGAGAAGGAGATGGTTGAGCTGAAAGGTGTGGTGGGAAAAGAAATATCAAAGCATCTAATGAAGAAGAAGCTGAAGAGAGGACCATCTGTAAATGCACACACGTAGGTTAAAAACCCCGCTATATAGCTTATACTGATTTATGACAGTGGTAAATCAATCGATGAACGAGACATGCAAGACTACTACACACCATCTACATCTCTGTTTAACGACTACTGTCAGGATTGTATTGACCGATACAGTCTGAATAATCTCGTCACACAAACCGACGTGCATTCTATTGAATACGATGAGCATGGAACAGACGAGTGTCCAGATAACTGCTTCACCATCAAGACTTCGACAGGCACGCAACTCGCACGCACAGTCGTTCTCGCCATCGGGCCTGGGATGCCCGCCCCTGTGCCATTCACTTCTAACGAGGCAGAAGGTGCTTGTCACACATCTCAGCTTCTAAAGCAAGAGTGTCTTGCACCACACGTCAAGAGAAAGGTGGATTCAAAGCGCACAACGAATGTTATCGTTATCGGTGGCGGTTTAACTTCCGCTCAAATCGTAGATCTGTGCATCAAGAAAGGCGTTTCGAAAGTGTGGCACATCATGCGTGATAATTTCAAGATCAAGCACTTTGATCTCAGCCTTGATTGGGTTGCAAAATACAAAAACATCAACCAAGCGGCCTTCTGGTCAGCAGACACGGACGAGGAGCGATTTGAGATGATCTTATCTGCTCGCAATGGAGGTTCGATCACCCCGGCGTACAAGGCTATTCTTGAAAGTCACCAAACAAAAGGAAGGGTCTTGCGCTATACAAAAACACAAATAGTGGGCAAGTCCTGGGACTCGATATCAAAGTTGTGGACAATCAAGACAGAGCCTCCGATCCCAGACCTACCTCCGATAGACTACATCTACTACGCAACAGGCGCAAAGGCAGACATCAAAGCTATGCCACTGTTACAGCCTCTCTTACAGAGTCACCCAATTGAGACTGTTGGAGGGCTTCCTTGCCTGACTTACGACATGCAATGGAGTAAAGACGTCCCCCTTTTCGTGACCGGACGCCTTGCCGGTCTTCAACTCGGGCCAGGAGCTGCGAACCTTGAGGGAGCTCGGGCTGGAGCGGAAAGGATCGCTTGGAGGTTACAGGAAATTCTAGGAGAAATCGATGGGGATGGTGATTGCAATGAAGATGTTGATGAGATGGAAGAGCTACGAGAGCGGGCTGAGAGAAGCTGGACGCATTTGAACATGTTTGATACGCTTAGCGTTCGAGGAGACGACTAAAATAGTATGTGCTTTAGTCTCAAATGAGGATTCACTTATTGGTCGTCGTAAATACAGATATGAGAATTTGGAATTAGAAAAGAACGCGTAGAGGTTTGGGATGAGACATAGAACCAGCGTACTGATAATCGAGCTAGACTTGGCCACTATCTATCTCTAAGACATGTGTATTCGTATTCTCAATTAAACTACACTTAATGTTTAATCGGACAAGAGTTGTCCTAATGCATTGTAGATCTAATAGCAAGCTAAACCAAATGCACTGGATCTTGGATATCCACGACATTACCCCAGTCATCAATCAGCACCGTAGTCTTCTTAGTCCTCCAACGTTTTTCCAGCCGTCTCCACAAAGAAGAAATAAATCACCACCATCTCGACGCAGATCCTGCCGATACACACCAAGTACAGCTTCCAGCCAATCGCTGCAATCCCAACGCTGATTCCATAAGTGTTGACGACCATTGCAACGTTGAGGAACAGAAAGTTCAGTCCGGAGCCCTTGGCACGAGTGCGGTTTTCCAGACACTCGACGGAGTAGACGATAAAAGAAACCTTGCAGATAGAGCAAATATAGCAAATAGGATAACTGGCTGGACTACCCTTGCCGGAGGCCTATGAAATATGGAATGAAACTTGTCATGGATAAAGTCAAAATACAGCTCTACCAGCTCTAAGCAAGGAAGCAGCGGTAGGGTTCGGCACGGATGACCAATTTATCCGTCAAATCCGTGCATCCGTGAATATGAATACAAATTGTTAGATTCCAAAAAGTATGAGTATGAATATGAATACAAATTATGATTTTTACTAATGGATACGGATGCCAATCCATTCAATCCGCGGATTGAACGAATTAGATAGACTGTAGTTAGAAACTGAATTCATTGAGGTCATAGAATGCAGCCCTAGCCTCTAATGCCCCCCTTTACTCAAATCCCTCTCCCACATCGCACGAAGTAGTGTTAGAGTCCTCATAGTTTCACTACTTAGACTATGCCGACGTAAACCTAATAAGTCTGTATTTTGGTTGAAAAGGCGCTCACAACTAACCTCTGTAATGGGAATTGCAAGGAAATCGCGTGCAACATGTGCCATTAGCAGATATTCTCCCTTATGAGAATCCCACCACTTTAGGAGCCAATCAGTTGACTTTGCATCACTAACAGCCACTGGTGGTGAATCAAGATATATATCAATATCAGACACCTTCACTATGGTCTTCTTTTTGCCAAAGCACTCAAGCATACGCTTATATGGATCTAGCTCGGGTTGAGATGTCATTGTCTTCAGATTGAGTAATGGTGGGAGTACCAGCTCATCGCTCAGAGGAGGAGTTGAATAACGATCATGAAGGTAGGTCCGTATTTGCTCCTTGACAACATTTGTCGCATCTTCGTCTTCAAATTCCTCTTTCAGCATCTCAAATTTGAGTTGTGGATCAAGCATCATTGCAATGTAATGAATATTTGACCCATGATCCATATATGCGTAATACTTTTCGTACTTTCTTAGCCCAACCTGCACAGCCTTTGAGATATCATCATCTAAGCTTGCAAAGTCCCCTTTTTGGTCAATTGCATCCTCTAAAAAGCTCTTACACTCAAAATAGAGGTAGACTGACATGCTTATTTGTGGTGACGCCTGTGATATATGCTTTGAGAACTCATTAAACTTAATAAGAACCTTGCGGATTTTCTCAAGCTGCTCCCAATCAGCTTTTTCAAATAGGGGAATAGCAGTTGAATTATAATTGCAAAGAGTGTGAATTGCTTTGATAACTTAAGGGCGTCATCAATCATCCGGAAAGTTGAGTTCCATCGTGTATCAACATCATACTCAATCATATTTGTTGGAAGGTTGTTAACTGTACACACAGTCTTCCAATTTTGCCGACGAACTGCACTACGATTCATCCAGACTATAATAAGTCTAAGTCGTGCAAGTGCAGCGAGGCCTGATGGGAAAGGGGTTCCATTTGCCATAGCATTGCAAGTATCAACTGCAGTCTTCATATCCCCTGACTTTAAACTTTGTAAGATGTCTTTCACAATTAAATTGAGAACATGTGCAAGAAAGCGTACATAGCTAACATCTCCTTCGAAGCGGATAGAGAGGTTTGGCTCCTCAATATATTGCGTAATGTCATTATGAGATAGTAGCTCATATAAATGAGAACATAGTGTGCCATTGTTATCCACATTATCTGCAGTGATCGCAAGTAGCTTTGAATTAAGATTCAACTCCTGACATAATGAGAATATCATTTCAGCCATATTCTCTCCACTATGTCGTCCAGGGATCTCTGCAAACTCAAGGACTGACTCATGATATTGAAAGTCTTTTGACAGCCAATGGCCAATTACACCTAGCATTCCACGATGATTGGTACTTGTCCATGCATCAAGTGAAAAGGTAATAGTAGAGCACTCGACATCTAGCTGATTCTGTAATGTAGTGCATGACTCTTAAAAGTATTGAGTGATGCGTGATTCATTGTTTTGCAGACTTGAACTTGAGCGCAAAATTAGGGATGCTGCGGAAAATTTGATGGAAAGACGGTTCTTCAATGGCAGTAAAAGGTTGTTGAGTCTGTACAATCCAATGTGCAAGATTGTATTCAAATTGTTCTTGGCTATTCCGTTGCATAGATTGTTACGGCTACAGTAACATGATGTCATGGTTACAGCGCCAGGGCCTAGTAACGTGACGTGTGAGTCACAGTGAGAAGCGGGGTAGGCTGCCATGTGACGGGGCTAATGGATAGTTGCAGAAACTAGTGGATATTGGATAGTTGAGCTATCCACGAACTATCCTGAATATCTAGCTATCCGCCAACTATCCAGATTACCCATGAGGCACGACGCCACTATATAAGTAGATAGTATTTCCTTAGATAGGAGCTTCATGCTCAACTCAATATAGTATTCTTTACAATACTGTAACGTGTTACTTGGAAAGCCTTTGTGTCTAATCCCCTGCCTCCTCTGTCAAGTCAACCTTACACAAGAAACCTCTGTGTCTTCTATCATTTAGAAGTCAGCGTTACATAGATGTTGGAGGGGGCATCGTCATTGCTGATGATAGGAATGATGTGATACTTGCTTGCTCACTTGATGATTGTAAGGACACAGGGCACCCAGCTCACAGTAATAGCATATGAGAGTGCGAGTCGGAGGCTAAACGGATGCTATCCTATAGGTCTACTACGAAGGATACAAAAAAGATGAAGGGGGAACCCCGTTGAGTCTGTTTCCTTAACTCCTGAAACGGGCCCGACTCGGTTATCCCAACCCTAGCCCTGAACCTTCCCCCGCAACAGGTCTACATCGGCCCTGAACCCTATACACTTACTGTCCCCCACTATAGTGTAACTCGCTATATGATCCTCTACTGGTTCGAAACCCCACCGAGTCGGATTCCATGTTTGTAGTGACCGTAACAGTTCTGAGACAGGTTCTTCGAGTATCTAGGTACGGAGGCATCCTTACAATGATGCTGTAAGGCCTTGTCCGTCCTTGTAGATATGATGCGATTTAAGGTGTGTAATCATATTAGATGTTGTTCCTTGTCGCTTTGAGTCGCTGTAAACCCCAGAGCAATGAAGGGTCTTGCAGGTCCAAACACGCTCAATTGGTATCATCTTCTTACTTGACTTATGTAGCCATGGCTCTGCAAGTTCTACCATATCAAAATAAGCATACACCCAGCTACTTTGCCCTATTGGCTCCTTATTCACTCATTGAATTAAGGGGGTATACTCAAGAGCACTTGAGTAGGGAGTATTTGTAGTAATTGTAATGGTGGGTGCACCAGATGTGAGAATCTAGCCACCCAAGGAAGGGATGATTTTACTAAGACAACACACTGTCTTAGGAAACAGAGCCAAAGGGTTGTAGCTTAGACTATTCCACAACGCAGCAATCAGGTGTATGATGTAGTGAAGTGGTTTAGACAAGTTGTAACAAATGTTGAGTCTGAGAACTCAGGGGTAAGTCAGAGGTTAGCACCTCACTGACTTTTTAGAAACAAAGAATAACAAGATTAATGCTTGGAAGCTTGTAAAAGACGTGGGAGTATGTGATAGTCGATTTACTGTATTGCCTGCTTGCCCTTTCTTAAGGAAAGGGCAATCCTATTTATGCCAAAGGAGTGTAGTTCTCTCATTATCCATGACTTTCCATGACTAACCAGGCTTGGTAAATGTATTAGAAATCAAGTGCGACCCACAACTAGCTTGCTAATCATGTAGCGAATGTAAGAGAATTCCATAGAACCATCTCTTGGGTTCCTAGCCTATAGGAAGTGAAAAGGAGGTCCAAGGTCAGAGTACCTATAGATAAATTATGTCATAACTTAACCAATCTTGTGGGTAACTAAGGAGCGATGACGTGTAATGAATCATAGAGGGTTGTAGAAGCTTCTAGAGCTATCGTTCATGTTCCTAGGCCTCTAGTTGGTAGAGATATGCCATGTGGTAGTATTGGCCCACCCCCTTAAGGAGGAGATTTTCTTAATAACTTGTTCAATGAGTGTCCAAATGATATGCCGTGATGTATGTAGCATAAACAGATGTAGTAGAAGAGTTTGCAGCAATCGTTGAGTAGTATTGCTTCTGTTGTTGGTGTGATAAGCCAAGATATGTATGGTGACTTGTAGGTTTGAGGAGGAGATTTCTAAGTTTGCTCTTGAGTTTGATAGCAAACTGAGTGCAACGAATGTCAGTATGACAGTAATGGTATTTTTCTCTTCTGTATGTAGAGGGTGTGAGGCTTGAACTTGCGAAGCTGAATCATGTGGTGAGATATTATCATCTTCTTCTCTTAAAAGTGATAAATCTTGAGAGATTTGGGCTTGTTTTTGGGCGTTTCGTGGTCGTTTAACTCGTGATACAACATCAGAGTCATATTCTTCGTCACTTCCATCATTTAATGTATGAAAATCAATTTCTCGATGACGTGTGCGCCGTGCTAGGGGAGAATTAGACGGATTCATATTTAGATAATATGAATATATCCTAAATAGAGCGAAGAATAAAAAAGAGAAGTTATGGGGGTTTTGTCATGATTATAACACAAAACAAATATAACTTACCCCTCCTTTACATGATTTTACGGCCTCAATTATGGCACGTGCATACCGCTAACACATTGCCAAGCATTCATGAATACGACGAATATGAATATGAATAGTTTTAATCTTCTATGAATATTATCACGGATTGAATATAAGGGCCTTCAAAACCCACGAATACGGATACGGATTGAAAAAAACCTCACGGATTTGCATCTGTGCCGAGCCCTAAGCAGCGGTAACCCGACCGGTGGCGGCTGCCGCACAGCAGGTGGTGAGGATGGTGCACTGTAACCTTGAGATGAAGGGGAAGGCACTCCGCTACCTCGAATACACGTGATGCCATGCTCGGTGCAGAGGCAGGTCGTCGAGCCAGGGACTAATGTGCACTTCCTGCGCCGCGTCCTGTAGGCGTTAGCTTAAAAAGATATTGTGATGACAAGGGTTAGCGCTATAGATCTTGGTATTATAGAAGAAAGCATGGCATACCTGCAGGCCGAACAAGCTACAGTAAAGCACCATTATAACGATTCTCGATTAAGCGATAACTTCATTATTGCGATATTTTTCCTGGTCCCGACAACACCACCATACAATTACCGATTATCACAATATCGCAGCTCCCTTCCTGAATATCGCTTTATCCGTGCTATGGTGTTCCTATTCAGACCTTGAAATGATGAAACGATTTTCAATAACTATTGAGCAATGCTGGGCTCTACGCAATTCACCCGAAGCCTTCTCAAAAGCAATGTATCGAATGGTTCTCTCAGAACTATGGCCATAAACTCAGTCAGTCGACAGTTTCTGAGTCTTTAAGCTCACATTTTGAAGATCTAGACAAAGCTATACAACCTACGGGATCACGACTACGAGTTGGGCAGTGGCCAGAAGTAGAGCGACTCCTTATTATATGGCAGCAACGAATTCAATCGCGTGGAGGCTTTACAAGTGGTGATATACTACAAGAAAAGGCTCGAGAGATTTGGCAACAACTACCGAACGATGATAATCTACAATGCCCAGACTTCTCAACTGGCTGGCTCCATCGATTTAAAGCACAATATCATATCAAGGTCCATACAAAACACAGCGAAGGAGGCTCTTATCAAGAAACAGCAGAGGAGGAAATGAAGGCTCTACGAACTATCGCTGGTGAATTTCAAGAGGAGGATGTTTATAATATGGACGAGACAGGCCTATACTGGAAGATGATGCCGTCTCGAGGGCTTGCAACACAAACGCTTCCAGGATTAAAGAAGGAGAAAACTCGAATGAGCCTCGTCTTTTGTGTTAATGCTTCTGGAACTGATCGCCTATGATTGGACAATATAAACAGCCGCGTGCACTTCGAAATATCGATATACCATCAATGGGAGGGCACTGGCGTGTGAGCCAGAAGGCTTGGATGAATACAACAATTATGAGCGAATGGCTTCATGCTTTCTATCGACATATTGGAACGACTCGACAAGTTCTTCTTACGATGGATAACTTCTCAGCTCATAACACTGCTCTTGAGCTTTGTCCTCCTCCAATAAACATACATATTTGTTGGCTTCCTGCTAACAGTAATAGTCGATTTCAGCCCCTTGATCAAGGCATCATTCAATCATTCAAATTCCATTATCGACGACAGTGGCTCTCTTTTATGCTTGATGCTTTTACCTCAGATCGAAACCCACTCGAATCGATGAATCTACACTTTGCGGTCCGATGGATTCTACGGAGCTGGAATCATTTTGTCACAAATACAACAATCTATAACTGTTTTCGAAAATCTACACTTGTCAGCATTCCGATTGCTCTTCCGATTCCAATTTGTCATACTGACATTCGTTGCACTCAGTTTGCTATCAAACTCAAGAGCAAACTTAGAAATCTCCTCCTCAAACCTACAAGTCACCATACATATCTTGGCTTATCACACCAACAACAGAAGCAATACTACTCAACGATTGCTGCAAACTCTTCTACTACATCTGTTTATGCTACATACATCACGGCATATCATTTGGACACTCATTGAACAAGTTATTAAGAAAATCTCCTCCTTAAGGGGGTGGGCCAATACTACCACATGGCATATCTCTACCAACTAGAGGCCTAGGAACATGAACGATAGCTCTAGAAGCTTCTACAACCCTCTATGATTCATTACACGTCATCGCTCCTTAGTTACCCACAAGATTGGTTAAGTTATGACATAATTTATCTATAGGTACTCTGACCTTGGACCTCCTTTTCACTTCCTATAGGCTAGGAACCCAAGAGATGGTTCTATGGGATTCTCTTACGTTCACTACATGATTAGCAAACTAGTTGTGGGTCGCACTTGATTTCTAATACATTTACCAAGCCTGGTTAGTGGAAAATCATGGAAAATGAGAGAACTACACTCCTTTGGCATAAATAGGATTGCCCTTTCCTTAAGAAAGGGCAAGCAGGCAATACAGTAAATCGACTATCACATACTTCCACGTCTTTTACAAGCTTCCAAGCATTCATCTTGTTACTCCTTGTTTCTGAAAAGTCAGTGAGGTGTTAACCTCTGACTTACCCCTGAGTTCCCAGACTCAACATTTGTTGCAACTTGTCTGAACCACTTCACTACATCACACACCTGATTGCTGCGTTGTGGAATAGTCTAAGCTACAACCCTTTGGCTCTGTTTCCTAAGACAGTGTGTTGTCTTAGTAAAATCATCCCTTCCTTGGGTGGCTAGATTCTCACATCTGGTGCACCCACCATTACACAATTACTCCTCCAGGTATCAACGAACTCTATGAACAAGTTATACGAGCTGGCAATATTCATGATGTTATGGCAATTTCTAATTTTCTAAACCCAAGCGATGAGAAAGGGATATACAAGATGGGACACCAAGCGAGGACGAGATTCTACAAGAGGTTATTGATGAGCATCTAGGTCTTCAGCAAACTCAAGATGATGATGAAGAAGAGTTGCAAGAGCGCTCTTTACATTCTGTGAAGAGCGCTCGTCAAGCACTCCAGGTTCTGATTGAGTTTACTGAAGAACAAGAGGCCCTTTAATCGGACTATTTACGAGGCCTCGAGCGTTTAGAATTCGCTCTTGAGGCATTAGATCAAGAGTCACGGGTGCAGAGTACGTTAGATAGTTGGATTACATAAGAATCAATATAGCGATATTATCATTATAACGATATATTCTGCTGGCAGCAAATACATCGTTATAACGGTGCTTTACTGTACTAACGCCCTCATTGTAGCTTGTAGCGTGTCGCGATATATTTGTCGCTGGGGTTGATCAAGCAGGGGTCGTTGTTTCTCAAGTGACAGGGATTTTGCGGGGATAAAAAGCCAGCAAGAAGCCACTAACGCCCATGCCAAGCGCTTTGGGTTGACATTAGCTAGCGCTCACCTCTGATTTTAAGAATCACTGTGTTGGTTCAATTCTCGCAGATCATAGCTAGTGTTAAGAATATATTTGTTGGATAATGCAAATTTTACTTTTGTTACCCCTCATTCCTTTTCTGTGAGGGTATATGAGACAAGGCCCTATATAAACGACACATGCTTGGGTGCATACCCATCCTCAAGATACTTGCAGTCCTCCTTCGTCAACCCCCCACCACTCTGCCACTTCACCGCCTCAACGGCCTCATCAATCCTCTCCTTGCTGCTGAGGCCCACAATCGGATTTGTCCCCTTCTGCAGCGCCCACGCAATCGCCACCCTCGCCATGCTCACCTTCAGTTTGTCGGCCACCTCCTGAACCCGACCAACGACAGCCTTGTCAATCTCCGATTCCTTGCGGACTATACCGCTGAGTACCTGATCCGAGCCCTCACGCACCGTGGATCGCGAATCGTAAGGCCGAGCGAGCGCACCGCGCGCCATGGGGGACCAGGGGATCAGTCCCACGCCGGTGTCCTTGCAGTAGGGGATCATCTCGCGCTCCTCCTCGCGGTAGATGAGGTTATAGTAGTTCTGCATGCTGATGAACTTGTGCCAGCCGTTCTTCTCGGCAATATTCTGCAGCGTCTGGAACTCCCACGCAGCCATCTGCTCGGAATTAGCGGGTCCGGTCTGACTCAGAGGTATAGGGGTGACTCACGCTGCTGGCGCCGATGTAGCGTACCTTGCCACTCTCGACAATGTCGTTCAGCGCCTTCATGATCTCTTCCCGTGGCGTCTCATGGTCCAGTCGGTGGATCTGAAGGACGTCGATGTAGGTGCCCAGCCTCTCGACGCTGGCATCAACAGCGTCGAAGATGTGCTTCCGGCTCAGGCCAACCCTGTTAACCCACTTGGGGTCAGTATCCCTCCCAGGGGTTGCGTATATGCGTTGCTGTCCCTCTTCAAGGTCTGCGACGCCGAAGTAGCACTTTGTCAGGAGCACGACGCGGTTGCGAGGGATGTTGTATTTTTTGAGGGCCTTGCCGAGGATCCTCTCGGATTCACCGTTGGAATACATATCAGCTGTATCCCAGGTGGTTATTCCAGCGTCGTATGCATGTTTGAGGAGAGGAAGGGCGGCTTCTTCGTTTAGGACCCATTCCCACCATTCTGATGAACCGTAACTCATGCCTCCCAGAATAAGCTTCGAGATATTTAGGCCAGACTTGCCCAGCCGTGTATACTCCATCTTCATCTCTTTGTCCGATGCTTTGTCTGCCATGTTTGGTAGGAGTATACGAATGAGAAGTCGAGGTCGTCCAAGAAGCCTAAGAAGTATGAGAAGCCCAGGTAGTATGAGAAACCCAAGTATGAGAAGTCCAAGTAGTATATGAAATCTACGGATCTACCTTCAATTTTGCAAAGCTAATCTCTTATTTCCGACGGACCTATTGATTGTAAATCCGAAATCGCATCACCCCGCAAGGTAGCGAGTTTATGATTGTTTGAGGCGGTGTAGCGAGGTGTTGTTCATAAGTTTTGTGAGTGGGTCGGGCTAGGGCCCCCTGCGTAGGCTGGCTTGGCAATTCTGGCCAAAGTACCGATTCTCACGCGTCACGAACACTTGAGTGTGAGAGCAATCAATTCTGTAGAATAATGAGTAGAGTAGATACCTAAACCCCTATGTAAAACTATACTATAAGCCTAGTACTCTGTGTGCATACCATTTGCAGCAATTACTGCTGCCATACATGTAGGCATACTATTAAGGAGAGCATTAAGCTCAGCTTCTCCAACTTGCTCCCACGCTTCCTTAACTGTAAGGACAGTTCGAACCGAGGCTGACCTTCAAGTCTGCAGAAGTATCCAAAGTATAATGTGAAGACTTCGATACTCAAAGCAGTAGGACAAGGTATGGTAGTTCAGGCTCCAAAGCATATACTTTATACCACAGGGGTCAAGTGGTGAGACTAACAGGTTGGCCAAGTGGTTCGACTCGAAGTAAGGGAATGCAAAGTAAGTCGAAGCAGGAGGAATTGCAAGAAGGCCAAGTAGTATATAATTTGCTAGCTAAAGATCAATAAGAGACATGAGCAATAAGTGCTTATATAACAGTAAAAATCCCTAGTGCCAAATAAGCAAAGGCACTAATTAACCGAACCCTAGCTAAGCGAGCCCTAGTGCAGCAAGCCAATAACAAGAGAGCCTAAGCCAGTAGTCAACATTTGGGCTGATCTAGGTCAGCAAGTGAAGCGAAGTGAGCGAAGTGAGTGAAGCAGGTGAAGTGAATGACATAGTGAAATAAGTACTAGAGACTAAAGCGAATCGAAGGGTCGTGACACAAATATCGAAGGAGTGTCATGACAAGAGCCCCTCGCAAGGACCGAAGTAAGTGAGGTCTATGTAATCTTGAGTCTGAGATGAGCGAAGTATCGAAGTAGGGGTTATTGAAGTTCGAAGTTGAGTTGCTAGAACTTGTATTTTCTATGAATTTCTGAGGGTGTTCGAAGTTGACTTAGTTCTTCTTTAAGTTTCCATGAGATTCTGAATTTTTCCGATGCGTTCCGAAGGGTTCTGAGTTTTTTTTTTTTTTTTTTTTTTTTTTTTTTTTTTCAAGGCCGTTTCGAAGACGCCGAAGGAGCTGAGGTTGGAAAACTTTGAGAAGATTACCAAATATGGTGAAGCCCCAGATCCGAAGTGTGACCGATGTAAAGCGAGGCCAAAGATGAGTGATTGCATCACTTGGTCTGGCCATACATCATTGAAGTGTGCTTGGTGTATCAAACAAGCTCATTCCTGTTCTTTCACTATTTCGAAGGAGGCAAAGGAGGTGAAGGAGGCAAAGGGGAATGAAGTGAAGGCAAAGGAGACAAAGGAACTAAAGAGGGTAGCAGGGTCCTTATATCGAGTCGAAGAGAGTGAGGATGAAGAAATCGAAGGTGAAGTTGAAGGAGTTGAAGATGAGGGCGCTGAAGATGAAGTCGAAGAGGTCGAAGATGAAGAGGTCGAAGATGAAGAGGTCGAAGATGAAGAGGTCGAAGATGAAGAGGTCGAAGAGGAGATTGAAGATGAAGGGGACAAGGTTGGGGATGAAGATATTGGACCAGCTGGAGCTGCTCATTGCAAGGCTCAAAGTGTGCCATTTTTGTGAGCCTTTCTACCACCACAAGGATAGAGTCATAAGGGGTAGCACCCCCTTTTGGGATAGAAGGAGGCAACTTGACTATAAAGTCAATGGATATGGAGTCCCATGGGCGTTCTGGTATAGGTAGAGGCTGCAAGAGGCCATAGGGCTTTTGCCGTGTAGGCTTGTTCAAGTTGCAAGTAGTGCAAGAAGATATATAGTCTTGAAGAGTAGTCCTTAGACTAGGCCAGTAGAACTTTCTTGTTAGAAGTTCATAAGTTTTTGCAAAGCCAAAGTGCCCTGCAGCTGGAGCATCATGGAACTGCTGTAGGAGGTGTAGCTGTAATCGTTTATCCCTTGGGACATAGATATAGTTCTTGAATAAGAGAAGTCCATGCTGATTTTTTGAGAAATTCTGTAGTCCAACTTTCTCAAGAGAGGAACCTTTCTTCTGGAGGTATTCCAAAGTTCTTTTCGCAAAGGGATCATGGTTGTAAGCATCTTTGAATGCTTTAAGAAGTGTTGCTGAGGGTGTATAGTCTTTAAAGGTCTCTGGTTCCTGAGAAGAGGTAATGGGGGCAACTTGGTCTTGAGGGGATAAGTTTACCCCTAAGTCCTCTGTAATGTGAGGGTTGCTTAAAGATGCTGCTATAAGCTTTGTAGAGTCTAGCAGGGCCTTTGTATTGCTTATTTTAGCAGAATCTTGGTAGTCATGTCTTCTTGAGAGGAGATCTGCTCTTTGATTCTTGGCCCCTGAGACATGTTTTATAACAAAGTCAAAACCTCCTAGTTGTTCAGACCACCTTGCTTGTCGTCGATTGAGCTGTTTAGTGGTTGTAAAGGTCAAGAGATTTGAATGGTCACTGTAAATAGTGATAGGATAGTTTGCCCCTTCAAGGTAGCATCTCCAATGCTTTAGAGAACATACTATGGCAAGCAGTTCCTTGTCTGTAATGGGATAGTTTTGTTCAGCTGCTGATAGCTTTCTTGAGTAAAATGCCACAGGCTGTAGCTCTTCTTGTTTGTCTTTTGGAGCTTGGTATAAGATTCCAGAAATGGCAAAATCTGAGGCATCTGTCTCAAGAGTGGCAGGTTTCAAGGGGTTAAAGTGTAGTAACATTTTCCCTTCTTTAAATTCTCCTTTAAGAGCATCGAAAGCATCTTGCTGTGTCTTATCCCAGTGATACAAAGTGTCCTTGTGAAGTAATTGAGTAAGGGGTAAAGCCAAGGATGTATATCTTGGTATAAACCTCCTGTAATAGTTGGCAAACCCAAGGAAAGACTGAACCTCTTTAATGCTGGAAGGAATAGGCCACGTTTGTACTGCTTTTGTCTTTTCAGGGTCCATCTGAATGCCTTCTGTTGAAATTCTATGTCCTAAGAAATCAACTTGAGACATATGGAAAAGACATTTCTCAAGTTTGCAAAAGAGTTGTGCTTGAGATAGCTTCTCTAAGACTTGTCTAACATGTAGAACATGCTCTTGAGTGTCTAAAGAGTATATAAGAATGTCGTCTAAGTAGACAACAACAAAGATATCCAAGTAAGGTCTTAGAATATCATTCATGAGAGCTTGGAAAGAAGCAGGTGCATTGGCAAGCCCAAAAGGCATTACCTGGTATTCAAAATGACCATAGCGTGTTCTGAATGCTGTCTTCCACTCATCACCTTCCTTGATGCGTATCAGGTTATAAGCTCCCCTGAGATCTAACTTGGTAAAGATCCTTGCTGAAGAGAGCCTATCTATGAGCTCAGGGATAAGGGGTAAAGCATATCTGTTTTTAACAGTGACTGCATTAAGGCCCCTATAATCAACACAGAGACGCAAGGAGCCATCTTTCTTCTTGACAAAGAGAATGGGAGCTCCTGCTGGTGAGGAAGAAGGTCTGATAAAGCCAGAACTAAGGTTCTCATCTAGGTATTCTCTGAGAGTTTTCAGCTCTAATTCAGATAGAGAGTAGATAGGGCTGTAGGGAGGCATTGAGCCTTCTGCGAGTGGCATCTCATGGTCATAAGGCTGGTGCTTTGGCAGAATTGATGCCTTTGCCTTGTCAAAAAGATGTTGGTAGTCTTGGTATGCTAAAGGCAAAATGACCTCCTGAGATGATTTCTCCAAATCTGAAGTAGCTGCTATCTCCAGGACAGGTTGGAAAGGTTTAACCCATATCAGAGATGATATATCGTCCATAGTTTGGTCAAAATCCTTGATCTGGGACAAGTTTGAGTCTTGGACCTGAATAGGGGTAACTGAGGCTTGAAGGGTTTTTCCAGTATTGAGCTCAGGATTTGAGCTAAACCCAAGCGATAAATGCTTCCAATTGATAGTTGGATCATGCCTTTGAAGCCATGGAAGACCTAGGATGACTGGGTACTTCATTGGTATAACATCTAAAGAGATGGTGTCTGAAAATGTTGATTTTCCTAGGGGAATCTCAAGTTTGAGTACTGGGGTGTTGCAGGTAATGGAACCTGAACTGATAGGAGTTCCATCAATGACTCGGAGCAACTCTGGAGTGCGTTTGGGAATTGTAGGTAACTGGTGTGTCAAGATGAGGTCTTGAGATATAAAGTTGCCTGTTGCCCCTGAGTCTATCATAGCCCTTGTAGACAACACCTGTTGTTTGAAATGGAGTTGAATAGGGATTAACAGGTGTGTGAGACTCTGAGAAAGCACCATCGACACATCTTTGTTGTCTAGGGGAGAAGTTATAGTCTCAGTTGAAGTTGTGCCTGCTAGGGATTTTTCAAGTTTTTCAGGAATAGCAGTTGTGACTGTGTCTGAGGCTGCTATATGTTTTGAATCAGCACTCCCCCGTGCTGAATAGCACTCCTGAATTCTGTGTCCCCCTTTGCCACAGTATAAACAAAGGTTGTTGTCCATTCTGTGTTTTCTTTCTTGAGGGGTAAGTTTACCCCTTTTCAGTTTTTGAGGGTATCCTGTAGGCTGAGGTGCTGGATTTGCTGTAGATCTCTTTATAGAGGCGTCTAAGTCCATAGGTTCAGGTGCTGAGTCCTTAGCAGTTGGTGTAGAGGTGTAATTGTTGAAATTTCTTGTTGGATGCCAGTCTTGGTTCTTCTCCTTTCTTCTTTCAAAAAGCCTATCATCAAGTCTGACAGCTTTCTCTATAAGCGTTTGAAGTGTTGTAGGGCGTTCTTCTTTGCTGAGTTCATCCTTAATAGAGCTCTTGAGCCCTTGGTAGTAAGTGAAGACTAAGGCTTCTTCATTCCAAGTCAAGTGAGAAGTGATTCTCCTAAATTCTGTTGTATACTGAGCAGCAGAGGTCTTTTGACATAGCTTCTGTAGCTCTCTTTCTGCTGTAGCAGTTTCGTTGATGTCTCCAAAGGTCCTGGTAAGTTCCTCTTGAAACTGGTCATAAGAGGTAATCAAAGGTGTAGTGGTATTTTGGTTGTTGCCACTAAGTCTTCTAAGATATGGCTCAAAGAAGTTGAATGCAGATCCACGGAGGTAGCTGGCAGCGAAATAGATCTTCTGAATGTCTGAGGTGAACTGATGAGGCCTGAGGGTGAAGTAGATGTCCAGTTGCATAAGAAATCCCTTCAACTTCCTCCTGTCTCCATGGTATAAATCTGGTGTTTGCACTTTAGGAAGTGCACCTGGGGTACTCGAAATAGCCAGAGGAGCTGTGGGAAGCTCTGTATGATGTGTCTGAGTTGAAGATTGTGTTGCTGAAGTGTTGGCTTGAAAGGTGTTTTCCAAATTCTCAAGTTTGTTTGCTATAGTTTGTATAAAGGCAAACAGTTGTTGCATCTGCTGTTCAGCAGTAGTTGTAGGAGCTTGGTCGTCCTCCATTGTAGTATCGAAGTGCTGCTATAGAAATAGTTGAAGCTTGAAGCAGGCAAGGTGTAATGGTGGGTGCACCAGATATGAGAATCTAGCCACCCAAGGAAGGGATGAATTTACTAAGACAACACACTGTCTTAGGAAACAGAGCCAAAGGGTTGTAGCTTAGACTATTCCACAACGCAGCAATCAGGTGTATGATGTGGTGAAGTGGTTTAGACAAGTTGCAACAAATGTTGAGTCTGAGAACTCAGGGGTAAGTCAGAGGTTAGCACCTCACTGACTTTTCAAAAAACAGAGAATAACAAGATCAATGCTTGGAAGCTTGGAAAAGACGTAGAAGTATGTGCTAGTCGATTTACTGTATTGCCTGCTTGCCCTTTCTTAAGGAAAGGGCAATCCTATTTATGCCAAAGGAGTGTAGTTCTCTCATTTTCCATGACTTTCCATGACTAACCAGGCTTGGTAAATGTATTAGAAATCAAGTGCGACCCACAACTAGCTTGCTAATCATGTAGTGAACGTAAGAGAATCCCATAGAACCATCTCTTGGGTTCCTAGCCTATAGGAAGTGAAAAGGAGGTCCAAGGTCAGAGTACCTATAGACAAATTATGTCATAACTTAACCAATCTTGTGGGTAACTAAGGAGCGATGACGTGTAATGAATCATAGAGGGTTGTAGAAGCTTCTAGAGCTATCGTTCATGTTCCTAGGCCTCTAGTTGGTAGAGATATGCCATGTGGTAGTATTGGCCCACCCCCTTAAGGAGGAGATTTTCTTAATAACTTGTTCAATGAGTGTCCAAATGATATGCCGTGATGTATGTAGCATAAACAGATGTAGTAGAAGAGTTTGCAGCAATCGTTGAGTAGTATTGCTTCTGTTGTTGGTGTGATAAGCCAAGATATGTATGGTGACTTGTAGGTTTGAGGAGGAGATTTCTAAGTTTGCTCTTGAGTTTGATAGCAAACTGAGTGCAACGAATGTCAGTATGACACTTTCAACCCCGCCACCCTGTCGTAGTTCTTGAGATATCTGCTCTTCCACAGCTAGGTGAGCAAGTATATCCTGCCCTTCTTGAATTGTAAGGCACCCTCCTTGTTGTATACACTTTTTTTCGCTTTTTGCGCTGACTTGCAACTTCATTTGCTTGTTGTAAGGCCTGAACTTCCGCCTTCATTAGAACAGCAGAATACACCATTGTTTGAGCACCTCTTAGCAACTGGTCTAGCGCATTGTTAATAGGAGTTGGTGAGCTATTTTGATGGCATATAATGTGATCTTTAAGATGCGTAGTTTGACTTGCTAGCTCTATTAGATTGTGTGGTGTTTTAGGTTCCCATGAAGCATCCTCAAAGGTTGGTGGTGTTAAAGGCCGTAGTTGAATGTCAAGCTGTGACAACACAACATCAGGACAGAATGGAACTAGCCCTGTAGCTCGAAAACTACTGCAGATGTTCTGCTTTGTGATTGCGTCTGTGAAAGCCTGCTTAAAGGCAGGAAGAAACTCAACTTTCGTAACATGGTTTATATGAGTGCAGATTAAGCTCTCAACTTGCTGTCCATATGCCTTCTTAAGTGGTCCAAAGCAACTAACATCAAGCGGTTGAAGTAGATGAGATGAGTGCGGAGGCATATAAAGCAATATTATACCATTCTCCTTACAGTATTGCTCAAACGGTAGAGAATAGTGACTCTCATGGCCATCTAGAATTAACAGGCGATGTGCACCAACTGTACGATGCTTTGTATGCTTATGAAATGTTGGATCCATTGAAATCCAAGTTCATTTGTCGTCCATCCATTCTCACTTAATGCGAGGATCCAATCTTGTGGTATATCTTCATCATACCATGTTGAGAGATGGTTCTTCCCACTCATAATAATGAACGGTGGGATTGACCATCCTTGCGCGTTAATCCCTTGAATTACTGTTGCCCACTCTCTGTTTCCAGGTTGAATTGCTTTAGGTCGATTCTGCCGTTCAGAGTTTGTAACAACCATTGCTGTTGTAATAATGCCCATTTGAAAACCTGTCTCATCAAAGTTGTAGATGTCTGCATCGGTAATTCCATACTTTGCAGTAGTGTTTTGTACAAGTGTAAACCATGCTTTTATGAGCTCTGCATCTTCACATAGAGCTCTCTTATAGTCGTATTTGCGATTAAACTTTGTTTTAAGCTCAACATGGCGTTTAACAAAGTTGGAAGCCCAATTAACTCCAACCTTGCCCACACCTCGAGATGCGAGTAATTGATTGGCCATATCTTGAACAGCATGAAGCCTAGGCGAAAACCCCCGTGAATCTAGGTCGAGGATATGTTGAATAACAACTGATTCTTCCAAGCAAGTGAGTTTTTGAGTTTTTGGTGTAATGTCGCGTCGTGGGCGTATTCCCTTTAGGCGCCTCTCAAGTAGCTTAGGACAGACATTTGAGGCCTTTGCAGCTGCCCTAATGCTATTAAATTGGCGTAATCTAATAGCTTCGATAGCAATATATATTCTACCTTCAAGATTAGTTGATGGAATATCAACTTGTTGAGGCATCTTGCAGTACACATAAGGAGCGTGTTGTGTTCGTCGCGTGCGACACTCACTTGTATGCGACACTCGCTTGTGGAGGACGTTATATGCTTTATAAATAATCATGATTATGATTACGACTACATAATCATGATTATAATTGATTTTCTAACCCTGCCCCTCGCTTTCATATATTTGATTTTAAATTTTGGTTTTATTCATTGTGATGTAACTAAATTGCTTTTAAAGACTATTTTTTGTAATGGGCGGTTAATTTATTTCTGGCCTTATTAATGGGTTTACTCTTTAGGATTAACATACATGTATAGCGAAAGCGCCAAACAAGCGAAAGCGCCAAAATGATGCGGTGACCAAACCCCCCAACTAAATGTTAAATTCCTCAACAACAAAACATGCCCCATAAAAACGATGAAAGCCAATTAGTGCTAGCTATCCAGGCTATGCAAAGCGACCCAAAGTTACGCCTTCGAGTTGCTGCTAGGATCTATTCTGTGGACCACCGCAAGCTAGGTCGTCGTCTAGAAGGTGTACCTTCACGACGCGATATCCAAGCCAACTCACGGAAATTAACTAACCTAGAGGAGTCCGTCCTTGTTCAGTATATACTCGACCTAGCTGCCAAAGGGTTTCCTCCTCGGCTGTCTGTTGTTGAAGATATGGCAAGTCGACTACTTGCAACACGCGACGCGTCACGCGTTGGGTCGCGTTGGGCTTCAAACTTTGTTAAGCGGCGTGTAGAGCTCCAGACACGCTTTCAGCGCAAATACGACTACCAGAGGGCTAAGTGCGAAGATCCAGAAGTTATTAATGGCTGGTTTGAGCTTGTGCGTAACACAATTGCGAAATATGGTATCGATGAAGCAGATATCTACAACTTTGATGAGACTGGGTTTATGATGGGCGTTATCTCAACTGCTATGGTTGTAACAAGCTCAGACGGGCGGGCAAAAGCAAAGAAGGTACAGCCTGGTAATCGGGAATGGGTTACAGTAATCCAAGGCGTTAGTTCTCAAGGTTGGGCAGTACCACCATTTATCATTGTTGCAGGCAAAAACCACCTTACATCTTGGTATGAGAATAGTGGATTTTCAAGCGATTGGGTGATTTCTGTTACTGAAAATGGCTGGACTACAAACGAGAGAGGCATGGATTGGATTCAGCACTTTGAGAAGCATACAAAGGCCCGGAGTGTTGGTGGTTATCGCTTGTTAGTCCTTGATGGTCATGAGAGCCACCACTCAGATGAGTTTGAGGAGTACTGCAAGGAACACAACATTATTACGCTTTGTATGCCTGCTCACTCTTCTCATCTACTCCAGCCACTTGATGTTGGCTGTTTCGGCCCGTTAAAGCAGGCCTATGGTCGGCAAATTGAAGATATGATGCAGGCTCATATTTCTCATATTACAAAGGATGACTTCTTTCCTGCCTTCCACGCTGCATTTAACACTACAATGACGGAAAGTAACATTTGAGGCGGGTTCCGAGGGGCAGGGCTTCTTCCATTTGACCCTGAGAGAGTGATATCTACACTTGATCTTAAGTTAAGGACACCAACGCCTCCAAGCTCCCGCCCAGGTACTGCTCAACCTTGGGTTTCTCAGACACCAAACAACCCAATTGAAGCTATGTCACAGTCTACATTTATTAAAACTCGGATTTCACGCCATCAAAATAGCTCTCCAACCTCAATCTATGCAGCTGTTGACCAGTTTACAAAGGGTGCATCGCAAATAATGCATCAATTAGCACTGCTAAAGGGAGAGAACCAAAACCTACGACAGGCAAATGAAGTACTAAGCAAGCGCCGGAGAGCTAGGAAGACACGACTACAGCAAGGAGGATCACTTAGTCAACAAGGGGCGCAAGAGCTACAGGATGAGAGGGATGTTGTGCAGCAGGTAGAGCAGGAAATAAGGGCAAGCCGTGGTCGGAAGCCAAGGGAAGAAACCCGTGCCCGTCGCTGTGGCAAGTGTGGTGAGACTGGGCACAATGCGCGCACGTGTCAGATTGTAATAGACACCTCTGAGGAAGAGGACTCCGAGTAGTTTCAATTGATTTCTAATGTTGTGGTAGATTTATCGCAATGTTTGTCGTGAGGGTAGATAATTTTGGCGCTTTCGCTTGTTTGGCGCTTTCGCTATACATGTACGTTATATCCATAGACATAAATAATATATATTTAATTATTAAATGATTTCTTCTTAAGGCTAACTTATCCTCTTAAGTGATGTTTAAATTATATTCATAGGAATGACGCGTAAAGTAAACGTAAAATCAACCAAGTCCAGCCCTTATGAAGCTGGGCAACTACCCGGCAAACCGTACGGGTATATCAACCAAGTTCTAGCCTAAACTGCTTCTTCTTTCTTCTGCATTAGTCACCACCACTACCACACCACTACCACGCCACTACCACACCACTACCACACTACTACTAGTCTACAACTACTACTACCAACTGTCCCTACAATTATTTGACTCATGCTCTATAAATATCACGTGTAGTCTTACCTTCTCAGTTCTAGCTCTTGCACCTCACTTGCACCTCACTTGTTACGACTCTGATATTACATACTCATATTCGACACAACATAATTCCCCCATCGATTTGGACGATCCTAAGCTTGCCTAGAATGGGAGTCATTTGCAGAAAAAGAAAATACGCGTCGAGCAGTTCGTTCGAAGACTTCGACCCCATCAGTAAGTCTGTTATATCTCGCCTTGACTATATATCTAACACTTCTCAAGCTGGTGCATGCTCCGTCGAGAAATTTGCTGCAAGCAAGGATGCCTTTCGAGTTGCGCCTACTCTGAAACTCCCAACCCCGGAGCCCTGCGATTCGAAGAGGTGCTCGGAGAAGGTCCGAGATATCACAGAGATGCTGTTTGGCGACATCATAGAGGCGGCAGAGACGTTTGGGATTTCATGCCAGACGATAGAAGTTTATCACATGTGGCAACGAGGTTTGCCTCAAACGGCAAAAGATACGATCATCCTCTCAACGCTTGATATAGACACGGCACGATGGGAGGCAGCCGCTAACCATATCCTCGGCATGGTTGAAGAGGTAGTCGTGGACATAAAGTTTCGCGTGGAAATCCGCAATCCTGATCTCATGTATTCTGACATATCTATGCCAATTCGAGATGACGAAGTCTGCAAGATACTCAAAGAGATCGCGCCAGCCATTAAAGCGGAAGTTGAGAGAAGTTGCCCCAACCTATGGACCAGCATTGCCTACCATTCTCGGAGGCGCTATGATGTCCACGATGATCCTGGCAACGCTACGATCATGCTATTCATCGAGCCTAAGTCAGTATCCCTATGGGGATTAATCGAGGAGCGGCTTCAGGAAGCAATCGAGTCGGTTCAGTCTGCACGCCAGTTTAACATCTCACTCGAGATTCTGCCTGGATTTAATATCCCCGCCATCACGCCCTCTGAACATATGCTTAAGGGATCCGATATGTACCACGACGAAATTCCTGCATCCCCGGAGAATGGCGCCTCAATTGGGCCAAGATTGAGTACCACGGGATCGGGGAGCATAGGTCCTGTCGTTTACTTCAAGGCCCACGACAAGGCAGAGAGGCAGAAGGGCATATTGACATGCCATCACGTCATCTCTTCTGGAGATCCACAAGGGAGACGGAATAACGACAAGTTTGGAATTGGCCTTGATGGGCGCAAGACTAACCGCCGAATCAACATCAACTGGCCGTCACGGCAAGATATAGACTACACCACACAGCAACTCAAAGAGTATATTGCAAGCGGAAAAGATAAGAGTAACGAGTCAGCATCGACGCTTGCATCTATAACGCAGAGGTTTACGCCGACGAGCAGCATTGGCCATGTGGCATATTCATCTGGTATGCGTCTTAACCAAGATCAGACTCGGATGGACTGGGCGTTTATCGCTTTGATTTCCCCTGGGCCTGGTGATGCTATGGAGAATATGCTGCCACCACGGTCGGCGTTTGATCTCCAGTTTAAAGTCCCAGATTTTAAGGATTATAAGGTGGCGCCAGGAGACAGGATGTCGAACATACACGAGCTCATCCCTAAATCGTGGGTAGGGAAGAAGGGTCGAACGAGTGGAGCCACGGCTGGTAGGGTTGGGGAGATGAAGCGCACAGTTCAATGGCGGAATGGAATGGAGTCCGAAGAATTCGAGGCCTTCAGCCATAAATCAGGGCGTGAATTTGCGCAGCCAGGGGACTCAGGATCGATGGTGTTCGATCTTCAGGGGGGATGGGTTGGGATGGTGATTGGAATGGATTCTCGCGAGGATTG
This sequence comes from Pseudogymnoascus destructans, assembly GCF_001641265.1. Taxonomy (NCBI): domain Eukaryota; kingdom Fungi; phylum Ascomycota; class Leotiomycetes; order Thelebolales; family Thelebolaceae; genus Pseudogymnoascus; species Pseudogymnoascus destructans. The sequence goes on from NW_020167520.1 coordinate 574,754, forward strand.
CGGATATGTTACGTCGGCTCATGAGCTTATTGCGGATATCGAGGCGAAGACGAAGGGAAAGATTACCCTGGGATAGTTACTATGGCGGCACATCGTGCTAAGCGGTTGTGAAAGTCCGCATAGCTGTTATGGTTGGCTCGGGAGTTGCGCGTAGTCCGTCTGAACTGCTCAAAATCCGTCAAAACTACGTCGTATTTGTATAATTCCGTTCCACTGTGCAGTACTGAACTGTATTTATACGAATATAGGAACGGCGAAAAATGAGAACACGTGACCCACACTTTTCACTATCCATCGACGAGCGTCTGTTCTCCCATCCCAGCCCTTGCCTCCTCATTAATAGAGTAACCCCCGCTAGACGCTGGCTCGAATCCTTCTAACGGCTACCATCTCGCACTTTACATCCTTTGCACTACCACATCCTCCTTCACATTTTCTTGAATTCCATTGATCCATCTCGAGAATTGTGCGCGCATGGGGTGAAATATGAAAACCATGTCTCTTGCTCATAACGCCCGGGACCGGCGGAACCGGCCTCGACATCCCCGAATGTTCCATCATGATTCAGATTGAATTGTGGTGGTGGAATGTGAACGTCGAGAAGCAGATGAGAGGCCGGTTCTACCGGCAAGGGCAGGATAAGGAGGTAAAGGTATATAGGTTAAAGAGCAACGCCGTTGTCGATCGCATCATTTCGGAAAACCAGGTCAACAAGGGCTTGTACAATGATACCATGATGGGCACCATCGTTTGCGACGACAGCCAAGAGGTGGTCATCCCACCAGTGTTTGAGAGTCGGGAGCTAGACGAAGAAGAGACTGAGCTATATAGGCTCCACCAGCAACTCTCCGCTCACTCTTCCCCGAGCTTGCCGCGAAGAGAGGATAGGTCTCTACCTCGGCTCTCGGGCATCGGATGAAGGCGCGCGTCTATCGAACGGCAAGATCATCGCGCGCATCCGAGACGAGTAGTCCTGCTATGGTTGCCTGGCGCTTGCCGCGTCTCCCTTCGTTGTAGGGATGGGCCATGAGCTTCTTCGGCATGGCGTTTGAGATGGGAGTTTATTTAGCTGCGGTCCCTAGCGACCGTGGTTGGGACTTCGAGGCTCTCGAAATAGGGGGCGCGCGAGCTTTTTTTGTTTTCCATTTGATACGTTCTTTGGGTAGGGCGCCGATAGGATTCGTCTGGTTGCAGCCTGAGCAAGATGCGCTCGTTGCTCTCGAAATAGGGGCCGGGCGAGTCTATTCTCTCGTCTAGACATGGGTATGGTGTGGTAAGTATTTTATAAGCACTAAGAAGCTCACTAGGCGACAAGCTCGATGGGCGGAATTCCTCTCTTGGTACAATTTCCAAATCGTGTATCGACCTGGTAAGTAGAATTGGAAATCAGATGCTCTTACCCGAAGGCTAGGGGATCGACTAGAAGGAAACGAAGAGGATGATCGACAGAAGCAGCAGCTTCAAACAATGCTACTAATGGAAAAACTACAGCTAGAACTCAAAAGTCGAGAGCAGGCACAAGATGCTCAACTTGCACCAATCCTACTATAAGATCAGAGCATCTACGACATGATCTGAGCTGCGTAGCTTTAAGATGAACTATACAAGGATACAATCCAAAGACTATAGAACAACGAGCGAGATAGTCTAAGCATAGCCTTAGCACATTGTGAAGAGAGAAATGGACTCCTACTCTACCAAAATCAAGTTTAGATCCTAGAAGACATCCGAGTTAAACTCCTTCATGAGGCTCACGACCAGCTAGTAATAGGATACCCTAGAATTAGGAAGATGATTCGAATCATTAAGAGACAGTACTACTCGCCTCGGATAGACAAGACTATAACTTAATATGGAAGGAATTGCTATATCTACAAGAGATCAAACCCAACCTAGGACGCATACAATGGACTCCTACAACCAATCCCAATTAGAAGCCAACTATAGCAGGATATTTTTCTAGACTTTATTACTAGATTGCTGTTATGCGAAGGAAGCAACGCCATTCTAGTAGTGGCCTGTCAACTAACTAAAGAACTGCACTTTATTCCTTGCTTCACAGGACAAGAAGCCATTATAGCAGAAGCTATAGTGTAGTTACTGCTCCGACATGTATGGAAACACCACAGCCTCCCAAATTCGATTATATCAGATAGAGGTCCTTACTTCATTACAGTAGTATGGAAAGTGTTATGTACGGTATAGAGAATTATAGCAAAACTATCAACAGCCTGTCATCTAGAAACAGATGGCTAGACAGAGAGGTTTAATAGAGATCTCGAGCGATATCTAAGAGCCTATATGTCATACTGACATTCGTTGCACTCAGTTTGCTATCAAACTCAAGAGCAAACTTAGAAATCTCCTCCTCAAACCTACAAGTCACCATACATATCTTGGCTTATCACACCAACAACAGAAGCAATACTACTCAACAATTGCTGCAAACTCTTCTACTACATCTGTTTATGCTACATACATCACGGCATATCATTTGGACACTCATTGAACAAGTTATTAAGAAAATCTCCTCCTTAAGGGGGTGGGCCAATACTACCACATGGCATATCTCTACCAACTAGAGGCCTAGGAACATGAACGATAGCTCTAGAAGCTTCTACAACCCTCTATGATTCATTACACGTCATCGCTCCTTAGTTACCCACAAGATTGGTTAAGTTATGACATAATTTGTCTATAGGTACTCTGACCTTGGACCTCCTTTTCACTTCCTATAGGCTAGGAACCCAAGAGATGGTTCTATGGGATTCTCTTACGTTCACTACATGATTAGCAAGCTAGTTGTGGGTCGCACTTGATTTCTAATACATTTACCAAGCCTGGTTAGTCATGGAAAGTCATGGAAAATGAGAGAACTACACTCCTTTGGCATAAATAGGATTGCCCTTTCCTTAAGAAAGGGCAAGCAGGCAATACAGTAAATCAACTATCACATACTTCCACGTCTTTTACAAGCTTCCAAGCATTCATCTTGTTACTCCTTGTTTCTGAAAAGTCAGTGAGGTGTTAACCTCTGACTTACCCCTGAGTTCCCAGACTCAACATTTGTTGCAACTTGTCTGAACCACTTCACTACATCACACACCTGATTGCTGCGTTGTGGAATAGTCTAAGCTACAACCCTTTGGCTCTGTTTCCTAAGACAGTGTGTTGTCTTAGTAAAATCATCCCTTCCTTGGGTGGCTAGATTCTCACATCTGGTGCACCCACCATTACACTATATCAACTACTTATAGACAATTGGGTTGAGTATCTCTGCCTAGCCGAATTTGCAGCAAATGCTCTTCCATTAGACTTAACAAAAGTTAGTCCATTTTTTGCAAATAAGGGTTTTGAGCCAAGAATGAGCTTTGATATAGAGGATAGTAAGTTCAAAACTACGTCACAAGAACATAAGGACATAGCTCAAAGCATGAAAGATATTTGGGAATTTCTACAAGATCAAATTGCACTCTCTTAATCCTAGATGGAGATTATAGTGAACTGGAACAGAAAACCTTTACTAAGATATAAGATATCAAATTAGAGACAGAGTATGGCTATCTACTCGAAATATCAAAACCTAGAGGCTATCTAAAAAGCTAGATCATAAGCAAGTTGGTCCATTTAAGATTCTAGAACGAATTAGACAAGTGGCATATTGGCTAGAACTACTAGTAAGTATGAAGATACACCCTGTTTTTCATAGCAACTTGTTAAGACTTGATTTAGATGATGCACTACAAGGCCAACACCATGAACCTTCGCCTCTAATTATCATAGAGGATGAACTTGAATGGGAAGTTGAAGCTGTATATTATAAGGTTTAGCCTCACCTTCATACTTTTCTTCCTCTTCTTCTCTCTTTAGATTCAATCTAGCTTACTTTACCTAGACTGGCATAATGACCTCTATGACCATCGTAACATACCTATAGGGCCCTAGGGGAACTAGAAAGACCTTTTTATATAGGCTCTATGACATTACTTCTATGCATAGGGGAGGTTAGTACTCTGTGTTGCTTCAACTAGAATTGCCACCTTATTACTACCTAATAGGTGTACGTCTCATACCTAGTTTAAGATTCCTATTAAACTTGATAGTAATACCTATTGTTCTATAACCTGCAACTTAAGGCTTAGCATGCAACTACAAGAAGCTAGCCTTATTATATAGGACAAGGTTCCTATGTAACATAAATAGTGCTTTAAGGCAGTAGACTAGCTTCTATGTGATTTGCAGTCCATTATAGACAATGTGTAAGGAAGGCCATCACGTGCCACCACGTGAGGTCCCTTTCATAAGCGGCCCATAGGGCTCGGTAAAATAGGGCACAAGGTGCATAGATAAAAGGGGTTGGAGGCCTCGGAAGAAGGCCTTCAGTCAATAGTCGATGTATCTATGTAGACCTATTGTGCTTACAGAATACGATACCTTCCTGCCTCCTGACCTGGTTCCCTGGACTCCCGTGAGACCCTTAGGCTTACGATCCTTACACAATGTTCCCTTTAGTGGCATACCTATATTACTTAGTGGTGATTTTGCATAGATCCTACCTGTAATGCCTTAGGATTCTTAAGCGTAGATTGTCTATGCCTGTTTATAGTGCTCATTTGTATGGCCACGGCTTTAGCAGCTACATTTACAGGTTAATATGTGTGTTGAGGTAGGGTGCTTAAGGAGGAATTTGTTACATGGATTAGGGGAATATCATACAATCTGCAACTTAATGGCATAATACTAATACCACCATATATTACATAGTTAAAGGAATTAGATGGCCTTATTGCTACAATCTACCTAGATAATGTATTACAGCCCCATAATCATACTGAAGATCTCTTTATGACCAGGATATCCTTACGGTCTATAATGAGACTGTATTACACCTTAACGCTCTTATACTGTCTTATTATCTAGGTCTAGTACAAACCTTACTATCTATTGATACTGTAGACGTTAATGATAGAATTCATCATGTCCTAGTTAAGGAGCTTTAGAATTGCTCACTGTCATGACACTCCTGTAACGCTGACTTCTAAATGATAGAAGACACAGAGGTTTCTTGCATAAGGTTGACTTGACAGAGGAGGCAGGGGATTAGACACAAAGGCTTTCCAAGTAACACGTTACAGTATTGTAAAGAATACTATATTGAGTTGAGCATGAAGCTCCTATCTAAGGAAATACTATCTACTTATATAGTGGCGTCGTGCCGAAGGGATATCCGTGGATAACATGGATAACATAATATCCATGATATCCAATGTTATCCATCACGTGAGGTTGCAGCCGTAAGTGCTAGCCATAGTACTAGCACTTAGCCATAACAACTCCTTCGATATTTGTGTCATGACCCTTCGATTCACTTTAGTCTCTAGTACTTATTTCACTATGTCATTCACTTCACCTGCTTCACTCACTTCGCTCACTTCGCTTCACTTGCTGACCTAGATCAGCCCAAATGTTGACTATTGGCTTAGGCTCTCTTGTTATTGGCTCTCTTGTTATTGGCTCTATTGTTATTGGCTCTATTGTTATTGGCTCGCTTCACTAGGGCTCGCTTAGCTAGGGTTTCGTTAATTAGTGCCTTCGCTTATTTGGCACTAGGGATTGTTATATAAGCACTTATTGCTCATGTCTCTTACTGATCTTTAGCTAGCAAATTATATACTACTTGGCCTTCTTGCAAATCATCCTGCTTCGACTTACTTTGCATCCCTTACTTCAGTCGAACCACTTAGCCAACCTGTTAGTCTCACCACTTGACCTCTATGGTATAAAGTATATGCTTTGGAGCCTGAACTACTATACCTTGTCCTACTGCTTCGAGTATCGAAGTCTTCACATTATACTTCAGATACTTCTGCAGACTTGAAGGTCAGCCTTGGTTCGAACTGTCCTTACACTCACCCACCTAGCTACCATTATCCTTTCTACAGCTAAGGTTAGGGTACCTGTAATGCTCTTACGGAATATAGTTCTATAGGAAGGATTATGTAACAGGTCACGTATGATTGTTTTAAGCATAACATTACACTGTCTTGCGGTCCGCTTACTTAGAGAACAATTTTACAGGCAGTTACGAGACAATCTTATAGGTAAAGCTCTAGATGAACGAGGGGGACTTACGATACATCCTTACCTATAAACAGTTTCTAGTCTGGTTATGTTTTGCAATGACTATTAATAAGTCTCAAGGCTAGTCATTTAAGTTTGTTAGAGTTGATTTACAGGCACCTACATTTAGTCACAGGCAATTCTACGTTGTAATGTCGTGGACGTCATCCGTAGCTGGCTTACACGTTCTACTTCCGGAAGGTGACGATAACACTACACATAACGTTGTATATCCAGAGGTATTGTGTGATATTAACTAGAAATACTATCTATACTACTATTCTACTACTTGCCTTTTAACTCTACTTGGTTGCTACGGGTGGTTACGGGCGTTTACCAGGTTTGGATTTCGTCCGTAATATGTTTACGGGTTTAAACACATGACCACTTACGGCAGGCAGAGTCGTCGAATGTATCTCTCCTCTCCTATCCCGTCAATTTGATCGTATATGAAGATTACTGAACATTCCTTTGAGCAGGTAAGCTTTTATTACACTCTGGTACCTCGTGGAAATCTGACACAATGTTAGCATATACGAGTACGAGAATTATATGCGATTCATCGTTGTCTCGGCGTAACCCTCGGTGCTCTGTAACTCTTCCACGTCTCCTTATCACAACTGTCTAGCCTGTCTCCTTTGCTCGCAATGCCTCTTACGGTTCTCACAGACGCAGATGTCTGCCAAGTCCTCGAGAGCCTTACCATTGATGATGCCCACGCGCTGCAAAAGTCTTTACGGAAAGCTCTACATGAATACTCGACGGGAACCCAAGGCGAGGCGGCATGTGCTATGCACCAGCCCGAGCGAACGGCCATGGTGGCCCCCAGCGGAAATACGACTCTCCTCATGCCTTCAACAAGCTCGTCGGGGATTGGAATGAAAGGTTGGTGAAACTATTCATAGCACAGGAGCAAATAGCTGACAAGTTACCCCGCAGTGGTCACTCTCGCAACACCTGGAGCAAAAGGCCCCGCTGAAGCTACGGCGGACATGACCCCCCATGGTTCCCTCACAATTATGTCTAGCAACGGCACCCCCACAGGCTTCCTAAATGCCGAAGAAGTAACCGCTTTCCGAACGGCGCTCTGTTCCTCCCTTCTCTTCTGCCGGCGCAAAAGCTTCAAATCCGTCACCGTTTTCGGAGCGGGTCGCCAAGCCTTTTGGCACATCCGCCTCGCCCTCATCCTTCGCGGCAGCTCCCTGAAAACTGTTAATATTATTAGCCGGACTTTCTCTGACAGGGTGCGAGACTTGCTGAAAACCCTTTACTCGGTTGACCCAGCCATCAAAGAGCGTGAGGGCTGGGGGAATGTAAAATTCTCAATCCTGACTCCGGGATATGGCGAGTATGCGCGGCTATTGAAGGAGCAGCTTCGCGCGGCAGATGTGATTATCACTACCGTTCCTTCTACCACACCACTATTCGATCACTCGATCCTGACATCAACCGAAGGTCGCCGAAGAGGTAGACTCATTATTGCGATTGGCAGTTACAAACCTCACATGATCGAGATCCCAGTCGAACTCTTCCAGCAAGCTGTCAAGCCCCATGAGCATCGTCACTACCACAACCACGCCTCGGAAGGCGGAGTAGTTGTAGTAGATACACTGACTGGCTGTCTCAAAGAAGCAGGAGAAATCATCCAATCAGGCCTATCCCCTAACCAACTTGTCGAAGTTGGCGAGCTAGTCATGCTTGAGGGCCAACTCGCCGGCGATAGCTCAGATGACCACGAAGTTGACGCAGACGGGAAGCAGATCGACCTCGATGGACTCCGTCGGGAGTTGTCTGACATTTCTTCTTCGGGCGCGGGGAGCATGCATGCCGTGATGCACGAGGGCAGCGATCTAAGTACCGTCAGCACAGGGTCAACGGGGCGGAAGAGCATGGATAGCGCGAGGTCGTCGAAGAGCTCCTCGCGGAAGTCGCTTGGCCCGGGTAGTATTGGGAATAAAATCCGAAGCTTGAGCATGGATAATAGGAAGGTTAAGAGCAAGGATGATGCGATGGCTACATGGCTAAGGGAAGGGAATGTGGTTTATAAGTGCGTCGGGATGGGGTTGATGGATCTCGTTGTTGGTGGGGGCCTTATTACTTTGGCTAGGGAGAAGGGAGTTGGAACGACGATTCCGAATTTCTAGGGGAATTTTGGCGGCACTGACATATATTGGATGTGTGGAAATTGAGCACTTTGGGAGGATATGTCGTTATGATATCACTTTGCTAATTGACCTATTTAGAATCATGAAGCCCTGCTGTTGAGGCATTGGGTATAATTTTCAGATTAATCGTCAAGATGCTGTAGCCGGGAAAGATATCTATTATCTATCCTGCCGTCAACGCTATCCCCTCCATTTTCCTCCTCAGCGTCGAGCTATCATCCTCATCCTCCGCATCAACCTCGATTTCCACCTGCGGCCTATTTTTATTCAACCCCTCCAGCAGCGTGCATGCCTTGCATATCGCCTGACTAGACATATACCCACACCTCTGACACGTTCCCAGAGTCTGTCTGGGCAACTTCCTCCCCATAACCTCCTTCCTCAGATTCCCCGGCCGCGAGCTCGCCATGCTACTATTCGTATCCCGCCGCCTCGACACCTGCGCACTTGTGATTTCCACCTCTCTCGCACCTGCACCCTCATTCTCCCTCAGCTGCTTCTCCATATCAGCCATCTCAGAGCCGCTACTACGCCCGTTCCCGCTGCCGCAGCCACCCGCACCCTCTTCCTCCTCGCGGTCCGCGGCAAGAACCTCCGCTTTGCGGCCAGCGCACTTAGGACCCCCTGTCACCTCGGCGGGAACGAGCTTCGCCATATCCTCGCCACTACGAACGACATCGAGGATGGCAGAGGGTCGTACGCGTTCGAGAGCTTTGATGAGAGTTCGTGCTGAGCCGCGGAAGGCCTCGGGGCTGTATATGCACTCCGTGCTGAAGTAGTCCAGTTTCTTGTGATGTGCGTAGAGCACGATTTCCTTCTCATATGCGTACTTGAGCGGTTTGCTGCGGCGGACGGAAGATGTGGCGTCTCCAGTTATAATGCTCGTGCTGCGGGCCAGCCGCGGTAGGTCGCCTCGGAGGAGGTTCATTAGGATGGTCTCGGCGACATCGTCGGCATTATGGCCAGTCACGACGTGGTTTATGCCTAACATGTTTGCCCCGCGGTCGAGCGCCTGGCGCCGGAAGACACCGCAGTATGTGCAGTTCCCCTTCTTGCCGATGGTCGCTACAACCTGGTCCATAGTCCAGCCATAGAGTTCGTCGTAGCCGACTATCTTCAGTGGCATCTCGTATTGCTCGGCATTGCGCTTGACGGTCTCGAGCGAGTCATCGCGGTAGCCTTTGATTCCTTCGTCGATGGAGAGGAGGACGAGGTCAAGGCCATAGTTGTGTCTTTCGTTGAGGGTTTTTAGGACAGAGGCGAGTACTGTAGAGTCTTTGCCTCCAGATGCGCCTATAGCGATTCTATCTCCTGGGGTGAAGAGGTTCGTGGTTGTGATGGTGTGGTGGATTTCGTCTTCGAAAATTTGGATAAAACAGACTTTACATAATTTTTGGTGGTTCTTTGGCCGAATTATAAGTGCCCTGTTGGTCTCACAAATGGCACATATTGAGGGCGGCATCTTTTGAAAATCTAGCATATATGGACTACCAGATCTCTCAAGAGATTGATTTTACTGTTCGATGGCGGGGTCATGAAGGTTACAAGTCATAATCAAAAAGTTTATGTTTGCTAGTTGCGCAAACTACCTTATCGCTTTAATCTAATCGCGGTTAGCGTAAATGCAAAACGCCAAGACTTCATGCCCTAGCGACACACAGATCCGAGAATCTTCTCTTCTGATTTTCTGTTCTTCATCGCCGCCAATTTCACGACAATCACCACAGCCCTTCGACCCGGCAAAATCAATCGACATGGTAAGATAAACACATAATTATACTTAATGCCCCTATTGCGACTCCTATCATTTTGTCCGAGGACACTTGATAATGGCTTGAGCATTACAATTTCTCGTGTGTCGAAAGGCACCGAGATCTAGTTTTGTCTCTTAGAGTTTAGAACAGCTGCAATGTATGGAACATTAGCTGATCTTTCTCAATGACTAGCCTCCCAAGAGCACCAAGAAAGTTGCCGCCGCCCCCTTCCCCCAGGGAAAGGCTGGTGCTGCTTCCAAGAAGGCCGCGAAGGTAAGTTGATCATCTACTCCCCTCCAGCAGCTCATGGAAAGGCCTGCTAATACTCTCAGAACCCTCTCATTGAGAAGCGCACTCGCAACCATGGCATCGGTCAGGCTATCCAGCCCAAGCGCAACCTTTCCCGCATGGTGAGGTGGCCAGAGTACGTCCGCCTCCAGCGCCAAAAGAAGATCCTCAACCTCCGCCTGAAGGTCCCACCTGCGATTGCCCAGTTCCAGAACGTCCTTGACCGAAACACCGCCGCCCAGGCTTTCAAGCTCCTTAACAAGTACCGCCCTGAGTCCAAGGCCGAGAAGAAGGAGCGTCTCGTCAAGGAGGCTAGCGCCATTGCCGAGGGCAAGAAGAAGGAGGATGTCTCCAAGAAGCCATACGCCGTCAAGTACGGTCTCAACCACGTCGTCGGCCTGATTGAGAACAAGAAGGCTGCTCTCGTCCTCATCCCCAACGATGTTGACCCAATTGAGTTGGTCATCTTCCTCCCAGCTCTCTGCCGCAAGATGGGTATCCCATACGCAATCGTCAAGGGCAAGGCCCGTCTCGGTACGGTCGTCCACAAGAAGACCGCTGCTGTCCTCGCCATCACCGAGGTCCGCTCCGAGGACAAGACTGAGCTCTCCAAGCTCGTCCAGGCCATCAAGGATGGTTACACCGACAAGTACGAGGATGCCAAGAGGCAGTGGGGTGGTGGCATCATGGGTGCCAAGGCCAACGCTCGCCAGGAGAAGAAGCGCAAGGCGCTCGAGTCTGCCATCAAGATCTAAGTGTAATAACCCAAAAGTCTTGATTGCGGCTGGTGCCCTTAGGCGTTCCTGGTATGGTTTCAGTAACAGACCGTGGGATTGTCATATCTCTCTAGCTAGCTCTGTATCCATGAATGATAGCTCGATGATACCAATTTTACGGAGCAAATGCTTTTTTTCATGAACCTCTTCCACGAAAAGCCATTGATTCCGACAATGTCTACCATGTTTGTCACTCTGCGATTTGATTTGTTCACCCAGCGCAGAAATTTCTTGTTTACGAGTATATATTTGTGTCCTTCGCCAATATTCTCACGAAAAAGAAATTATCGTGCCAAGGCAAATATTCGAGGCGGCGATGGTGTGATTTTCGTAGTGGGCGAATATGTTGAGACGAGCTCTGTTGGTGGGTGGTAGGCGAAACTGGGGTCCCAGACGGAGTTGCAACATCGAATAGTCACCGCGTAAACTGTGCATTTGTCAGCCCGTTCCTCCTCGAGACAGGTTCTTCATGCAATATTATCATATACTTTACAAACCTATCCCATCTCCCTCGTAACTATACTTCGTAAACTCATTTTCCTCATCCGTTTGACGTTTTCGGTCGCTGTCGGCGCTTTTCTCAACGAACAAACCCTAAAAACCTTAATCGATTAATTCAGATAAAGCTTTTTGCTTATCACTCCACCACTCGACCCGCGGAGCCCCGAACGAATGCCGCTGACATGGGAAACGCCCCCACTCGATCCATACTCACCAAATTAACATCCTAATACCCGACGCTACTCATTACCACCGAATTTCCTATCGCGCTATTGTTCGAAGGATATTTATTGTTTGACAAATTCTGAGTCGTTGCGAGCGAGAACCCTAATTCACAACCTCGGGTTTGTGCCGGGACAAGCCACACGTAGGCATTCTCAACGCCTCTCAACGTCAATCATCCTCCGACCCCTCTGAGTCGAACCACCTTCCAACACTCACAACACAGCCGCAATGCTTCCCACAGGTATGCACGCAGACCTGCCACATTCCTCGCAGCCTGGTCACGACCGAGCGCCTCTCGCACCCTCTAAAGACCTCCACTGACCCCCACGCAGCCGACCCCTTCTCCCACGCGCTCTCCTCCAACGCCTCCTGGGCCTCCTACAAAACGCATCAGAACCCGGCCTTCTTCCCAACGCTCGCGACCGGGCAGACGCCCACGATCCTCTGGCTCGGCTGCTCCGATTCGCGCATCCCTGAGACCACGGTTCTTGGTCTGCAGCCGGGTGACGTCTTCGTCCACCGCAACATCGCCAACATCGTCAGTCCGACTGATATCAATTCCAGCGCAGTCATCGAGTATGCGGTCGACCACCTGAAGGTCCAGCATATTGTGCTGTGCGGACACACGAGCTGTGGCGGTGCTGGCGCGGCGCTGGGAGATAGTCGCGTTGGTGGAGTGCTGGATACATGGCTCACACCGCTGAAGAAGCTGAGGCGCGAGAACAAGAATGAACTAGAGGCGATTACTGATCAGGGCGCGAGGGCTGCTAGGTTAGCGGAGCTGAATGTCGCGGCGGGCGTGGAGACGCTGTTGAGCAATGTTGTTGTTGAAGATGCGGTGAACAAGCGCGGGTTGCTTGTTCACGGTGTACTGTTTGATATTGGGAGTGGAAAACTGAGGGATCTGGGAGTGGGTAATTCGAAGGCATACTTTGTGGAGAGTGAGAGGATTGTCAGGGGTAACCATGGGATGTTGGTCTTTGGAGGCGAGGGCTCTACGTTGGCGACGCGGTGATGAATTTGTATCATCGACGTAGAAATCAATCATTGCAATGCGAAAGCATGGAGTAGAGGAGTTGATACCCAGCGAGGGGGGGAGAGGCAGACGCCGGTGGATTGGAGCGGTCCCGGTTTTGATTTTTAAACGGCCATGTAGAGTGCTGGTTTGCGGGATGGGGTTAAAGGCACAGTCTACTGCAGTACGAACATGACTCTATTCTTTTAACAAGAAGGAAAGGTGGCTATAGGTCCTTTGAGTGTATTTCTCTTATCTCAATGTAGCGAGGAGAATAGAGATGCCCATTGTACGCACAAGAATTTGTCTTGTGCCTAAATGTCTACAGTATACGTGTTCAGGTTTAATTTGTGCAATCCGTGATGATATCGCGAATATCTACCATAAAAATTGTCAGATGTAGCCAATATCAGCTCTCACCTGTGAAATTCTATTAACTTCTATTTCTTTGGCTTGTGGTGAGTCTCGGGGGAATCGGAGCAAGTCGCAAGATGGGCTTTACATGTGATACTATGTATGACAAGCCACAAATAGACAACTAAACCTAGATATACAAAGGCACAGATACCCACTCCAAAGCCTTCTGGCCGGCGCTTATAGAGTGGGTATCTGTGCCTTTGTATATCTTACCTTGCAGCAAAAACCTACTGGTGCCACCCGAAGAGAGAGTGCCGTTGCTGAGGATTAATACTAGCAATATAATCATTTCGTTGGCTCTATTTCTAAGCAACTGGCTTCTTAATTGCAGCCCCCGGTGATTGAGCGCCTCTATTTTAATCATAGTTAATGTAAACACCAGCTGTTGTACACTTGTGCACACTTGTGCAATGTCCTTCTTGGTACATTTGGTCCCAAGGGCGGGACCAGAGGAATCCGTATACCTAGGTTTATATTGACAGATTTGGAATAAATTAAACCCTACGTATAAGAGCATTATGATTTTGAAGGTTCATGGGCACTACGAATGAAAGGGCAAAAGATCACACGAAGCTATTGAGTCTTTGAGGAATTTAATAGAACAAAGCCCTAGAGGTGGCACGACCCGCCACTGGTCCAAAGCCCAATTCTTTCCCACATTCATGGCGAAGAACTTGGTACATGCTAGGTTTTGTTTTAAATCTTTATTGGTTTTGATATATACATTTTTTTGTGTCCAGAGGTATTGTCGTCTTGTGGGTAATTTAACGGAACTTCTTCTCCAGCTGCAGACACTGTTAGCATTGATCTCTGAGTTCAACACCCACAGGATCAGACCTACCCTCCATGGGTTGTTCAACTCGAAGCCCAGCGGCGCAATGGCACTGCCGGTTTGGCCGCGAAGAAAGCCTGTTAACCGCCTGTCGCGGTCCATCACTGTGAGAGGTCAGCCAATATCCCTTTTCGGTTTCTGCCATCCACTGCGGCTAATATATAGAATTCAGGATCTGAGAGGTTCGTACTTTGCTAAAAGACTGTTAGTTTTGCCGTCGTCAATGGAGGGGGTTTGGGGAAAGACGTACGCTATCCCATTGATCGACGGAATGTCTTCCACGCTTTCCACCGTTCTGCATCGCTCTGACCTTCGACAATCCAGCACCAGTAATGCCGAACATCTATACCGTATTGTTAGTATCCAAGCCGCCGAGAGATTGAGGGTGTAGGCGTTGGGAAAGTTGACGTACGGTCAGCATGATGGCGAACGGGATGAGGGTTTCGAAAGGGACACCCATTGCGGCTTCGGTGTGTAGCTGTTCACTCAATTGTCAGTCTACACACTCTTATATTCCATATCTCGAAGGTAGAAGCAGTCCAACATACCTTGCGCTCGTATCGGGTGGTGTAAAGTCCTGATTGTACCTGTTCCTCGGCAGCTTGAAGTGGACGTCGTTGATTGCATCGCTTACGTAAGACACGCGGCAACACCACCACGACAGCCCAGCCAGAGCCTCGCCCACGCCGCGACAGCACAACTCTACAACGGGGAAATTCGCGTAGTAATTTAGATTTACGCGTCGCACCGGTCTAACCTCTCTACAGAGTCACGCAGATTCGCTGAAAAGTGTTGTGGTGGACAGTCAGGGCTGCGACTGGTGATTTTGAGCCTCGATCTTCCCACCTCCAATCTAGGGGCGCGACTACAACGAGCGCGACGAGCGCAAAGGCGAAAACTGAGCGCGGCGGAAGCTGTGCTGCCCAATCCAATAACTGAAGACAAGGCCCATCGTACTCTTCATACGGCTACTTATGTTGAGGTGACACGGAATCGCGCTGCTGCTTTGCGAACAGACGAGCTCACTTCGAATTCACGTCCCATAACGATACGAATCGCAACCCCTACACCACTCATGCACCCCGCTACTCCTGGCTGAGACCATGGCGGCCGCGATGCTATTGGAGGAGCAGGTGCAGCAGAGCATGCCGACGTCGGAGGACGATGCAGAGTATGAGGAGGACTACGACCAAGACGTGGACATGGGCGCGAATGCTGAGGCGTTTGCCGCGAATAACCAGCTACTGAATGGAGTTCACAATAACCATACGAATGGGAGCGCATATGATGAACACGGAGATGAAAATAATGAGGAGGAAGATGAAGACCATAGGCAGGAAGATGACCTGTCAGATAGAGATGCGGAGGGGGAAGACGACTACGAGCAGGACCATGGAGATACCATTA
The DNA here is from genome assembly GCF_001641265.1 of Pseudogymnoascus destructans. Lineage (NCBI taxonomy): Eukaryota > Fungi > Ascomycota > Leotiomycetes > Thelebolales > Thelebolaceae > Pseudogymnoascus > Pseudogymnoascus destructans. Next base: position 590,254 of record NW_020167520.1, read on the forward strand.
GAATTAGCATGGGGGGCGATGGAGCCATGGACGACGAGGAAGAAAATGAAGATGACGAGGATGGAGAGGGAGTCGGTGCTGTCAAGATCCAGCCGAGGGAGCCGGATGATGATGAAGACGACGCAGAATTTGGACAAGACGATGCCGAAGAAAGCGAAGATGCGGTGGATGATGCGTCGCATGACTCGAGTGATGAGTCCGAAGTCGAGGCCGAGGCTGAATGGGAGGCTGCTGTGGCGCAAGACGACGAGGCTGAACCTATCGATCCTAACCGTTGCATGTAAGTTTGCCTTGCGGAATCTCGTAATATACTGTGATATTAATACGTGCAGTTTTTGTCACCAAGACGAGGAGCATGATCCCAGCCCAGAGTTTGAGGAGTGCCTTGCTTGTGCTGTTTGTGGCGATAATGGTACGGCTATCCACGGTATACCCCTGGATCTAGACGATACTGACAAGCGTGTTCACAGCACATCGACAATGCGCACGAGATGCGGAAGCACTCGAAGCAGACGAAGGTACGGCTCATTGAAATGGTTTATGAACTTTAACTAACCATTCTAGATGCTGCGAAATGGCGATGCCCAGGATGTGTGTCCAATGCCCTGGAACCGGAAACCGTAAACCAGGGAACTCCATCGGTAATCACCCTCCAACGGTCGTCAGCACCGAAGCTGGCACGAGACTTACTCCCTTCCCAGAGAGGGGCCATTAAACCCGACTCGCATTCCGTTTTCAACAACTTAATTGTTGACGATGACCCAATGGATGGCTCGAGATTACTACGCAAGCGCAAAACCTCATCTGCGGAGGCAGAAGAGGGCGTTATATCGTCCATCGGCAAACGTCGCAAACGAACCTCGGACGGATCTTCGAATGCAATAATGACGGACGCCAAAGCAGCGGAGAATATTGATAGCCACAAAGTAGAACCGGCCGAGGGGTTCAACAATGGAAATAAGGCCGCCGAACCCGCTACTTCTCGGCCATCTCGTTCACTTCGGCCCCTAAAGGTTTCAAAGCCACCGGTAACGATTGAAAAGCATTCACAGACAAGCCTTATTATTCGGATTCGATTGAATGCGACCGACTTGGCACGCATCCTTGCTAACCCCCCTAAACCAGTGAAGAAGCGACCGAGATCAACGCCAGCCGCACGTAGGGCGTCAACGTCAGCTCCGCCTCCGGCATACATACCGCGTATCTATTCTCAGCCATTTTATTCTTTCCACGATAAAGACATGGATGAGCTGAAATCGAAACCGTACGGTGGCATACTCACAGAAGCGCAGTCAGATACAACAAAAACGCTGCCCCAGGCCGATGACCGTCGGATGTTTGACAATGCTCGTCAAAAGGCAGAAGAAGAGTGGGCGCACAAGACCGCCTTAGAACATGGAGAGGCAGAAAACGTTAAGAAACCACGCAAGGTGTCCGGTCCAGCGTCCCAAATTGAGTGTATCAACTTCGGCGGCTATGAGATCGACACGTGGTATGCGGCGCCCTACCCAGAGGAGTACAGTCGCAACCGTGTGCTCCATATTTGCGAATTCTGTTTGAAATACATGAATTCGGAATATGTCGCCTGGCGCCACAAGATGAAGTGTTCAGCAAAGCATCCGCCAGGAGACGAAATTTACAGGGATGTATCCATCTCAGTTTTTGAAGTCGATGGGCGAAAGAATCCGGTGTACTGCCAGAACCTATGCCTCCTCGCGAAACTTTTCTTGGGCTCAAAGACTCTCTACTACGATGTGGAACCGTTCCTATTCTATGTTATGACAGAATACGACGAGTTTGGCTGCCATTTTGTGGGATATTTTTCCAAGGAAAAGAGGCCGAGCAGTCAAAATAATGTCTCGTGCATTCTCACCTTGCCTATCCACCAACGCAAAGGTTACGGCAATCTTCTTATCGATTTCTCTTATTTGCTTACCCTTGTGGAGAGAAAATCTGGATCTCCTGAAAAGCCACTTTCGGATATGGGCCTGGTGTCCTATAGGAACTATTGGCGACTTGTGTTATGCTACAGATTGCTGGATACAAGAGAGGAGAAGAGGTCGATAAGCGTGATCGAACTATCCCAACAAACCGGTATGACGGCTGATGACATTGTCTCTGCCCTCGAAGGGCTTCGGGCTCTCGTTAGAGACCCAGTTACTGGCACATATGCTCTGAGACTCGACTACGACTTCTACGAAGAGTACATCAAGAAATGGGAGGACAAGAACTACGTCAGACTTAACCCGCACGGACTCGTCTGGACACCCTATATCATGGGCCGCAACAACCAGAATATGATAGAACATGCCCCGCCTATGAGCGCTATTGCGCCGCGCGAGGATGAGGATGACGAGAAGCTGGCTGACGCCACGCAACCTGCTTTAACCAATGGGGATATCGAAAGCGAACAAACCAACGGCTTAACAAATGGCGCCTCTTTCGCCTCATCAGAACAAGGTGACGAAATGGTCCTGGACCCATCCTTGGCTGAAACCCCTATCAAAGGTCCTAGCCCAGCCACAGACACAACTTTCGTGCCTGCCTCTCCTTCATCAAGCCGGCCGTCACTCCAACCTCTAACCAACGGCAGGCCCCACCCCGACTATCCCCTCGCCATCAACACTGCTGACGACTTCTCTCCCATCCCCCCATCCCGTTTCGAAATCTACCCCCCAATCAACGCCTCACGCATCAAAGCCCCTCGACTCTCCCTCTCCCACCCCTCAGCCACGCCCCGCAGCGCCCGCCCAAGCACCGCACGCCGCGCCACAGGCTCGCGCGCGCTCTCAACGGGGTCAACTCGCAAAGCGTCGTGCTCGCAGCGTCCGACGGGTGGTACAGGACGCGGGCCTGGGCGCTGGCCGAAGGGGACTAAGAAGAGCGATTTCGGGAATGCGGGTAGCGGGCCTGGGTTACCGCCACGGCTGAAGGAGAAGAGTCGGCTTGGAGTCGAGGTGAGCCTTGGGGAGGGGCTGGAGGAGGGGAAGGAGGAGAGTAGCGAGGAGGATGAGGGGATTTTGTATGGGACGCCTGGGATGACTAGGCGGCGGAATGGAGGGGGGCAGGGGAAGGGGAAGGGGAAGATGGCGATTAGCGATGAAGAGGATTTTGTGGTTGGGGATGTCGATGTCGATGCTGAGGGGGGGGATGAATGAGAGATGCTGGCTTGGAGAAGGTGTATACTATACGGCGTCGACATTTATTGCGCGGTGGGGAGTTCGCGGTGTTGTTTGGTGAATGCTGGGTTATAATTCGGAATCTCATGAGGCGTTGGGTATGGTGGACAAATAGAGATGCTAAGATTGAGAACTGGAGGCGATACAGATAGGTGTTTTTGTAAACATACGGTGGCTGCTCTTCAACTCAAAGTGTAAACGCTTAGTTGCACCTTCGCTCACAATTCGGTTGACTTCAGGGGATGAAGTCCGGTGGTTAAAATATTTTAATGGTAGAAATTTTAAACTTTTTAAAAAATCAAATCAAATAAATTTACAGCCACAGTGTCAACGTCATCGTCAACTTTCAGGGTTAGCAATTCGAATATAAACTTGAATACTAGGCTATATTCATATTCATGAATAAAAATTATACACGTATTCATACAGTCGATGCGCGTTTACCCGATATTTATGACATCTCGATATATTTTGCGAGATCCATCCTTTTTACATACAAACCCCGATATACACGATATCGTGCCTTTTCTTCAGATTATCGACTTATACTAACCTCTTCTTCACTTTACAGGATGCCTCTAAAGAAGCTCAATTCGATGGCTCTCGACTAACGATGTACTCTCTAGCGCTAGCACCGCGAACAACGCCCTCGACCTTCGCAGAAAGCTTGCATCGCATGGTTCCAAGACCAATACCAGACTCTAGTCGGCCAATCTACTGTCTCCGAATCTCTTAGCGCTCGATTTGCTTACCTCGACGGCGCCCTACAAGCAGACGATCAAGAAGCTCGACGACGACGACGTGACGCTGCTTGGCCACAGCTAGAAGCTATCCTTTTCGACAAGCAGAAGCCTATTGAACGACGAGGAGGGGTTACAACAGGTGAGGTTTTGCAAGAGAAGGCAAAGCAGATCTAGGCACAATTACCACAACACGAAGGGGAAACAGTCCTAGAGTTCAGCTTAGGGTAGGTCACAAGGTTTCGACAACGTCATAAGATTCTTAATTAAGTTCGACACGGTGAAGCTAGATTAGTTCTAGCTATAGCAGAGGAAGAGATGCAAGCAATTCAAACAGTAGTAGGGGAATACTTAGAGGAGGATATATATAACATAGACAAGACAGGACTATACTAGAAGATGACACCATTAAGGGGCTTTATGACAGCAGAGGCAGCTATAGGTCAGAAAAGAGAGAAGGTAAGAACATTAGTAGTTGTTTGTGTTAATTCAACTAGCACAGATCGATTTCCACTATGGTTTATTAGAAAGGTAAAGACACCACAAGCTCTTCGAAATGTTAGTCATAGTAATGGGAGGGGTTTAGAGATGGAATAAAAAGGCTTAAATGAATTAGTTCATTATAGCAGAATGGTTAAAGGCCTTCTATTTACAAGTAGGCACATCTCGATCAATACTCCTAACGATGGATAACTTCTTAGCGTATTCCCTACCATTAAATCAACTCCTCTGCCCTTAAAGCATACTACTAGCAACAATGGCCCCACTATATGCTTGAATGTTACGAAGTGCATAAAGACCCTGTCTAAGCAAGGAATGTCTGACTTGCCATTTAATAACTCATTCGACCATAGAGGGTTGTAGAGATATGCTATGTGGTCATATCGGCCCAGTAACTAAGGAGCAATGACGTGTAATGAATCATAGAGGGTTGTAGCAATCATTGAGTAGTATTGCTCTTGTTGTTGGTGTGACAAGCCAAAATATGTATAGTGACTTGTAGGTTTGAGGAGGAGATTTCTAAGTTTGCTCTTGAGTTTGATAGCAAACTGAGTGCAACGAATGTCAGTATGACAGACCAGTTCTTGAATTTTGCTATCAACTTGGGGACTGTAGTCTCTTGAGTATTCGTTGGTGTAGTGTGCTGGCAATGACCTTTTGTGAAGATGACTTGGTCGTTTACCATGTCAAGCATTACTCCATGCTGCTTCATCCAAGCTTTCCCAAGAATGATAGAGTGTTTCCCAAGAGTAGTAATGATAGAGGGCATAGACTTTCAACGTACTCTCCAATTTTTAGTCGATGGTATATAGCATGTGTGACTATAGGTGCAGCAGCTCCATTAAATCCTTCAATGTTCTTTGGTTTTATAAGTTTGATAGGAGAGATGTTTTCAATTTCACAAATTCGTTTTGCGTCAACAGCATTCACAAAGCTTCCACCTGTTGCACCGCTATCCATTAAGGCTTGCATGACAATTTGATTTCTTCCTATTCTGCAGGTAGCTAGGAAAAAATGGGACAATGATGAGGCAGAGGAGGCAATTCTTGCTGTAGAACCTCTAGTGACGTCTTCTCTAGAGGCTATTCGTTTCCCGACTCATATTGAGCATGCTCTTCTGTAGTAGAGATCTCATTGACTCTAACTTTCTGCTTCTGTGGGCAGTCGCGAGCGCGATGACCACTTCCATGGCAATGGAAGCATTTGCCAAGCTTCATAAGCGATTCTTTCTCAGGATCTTGGTGGGGAGGGTGTAATGGTGGGTGCACCAGATGTGAGAATCTAGCCACCCAAGGAAGGGATGATTTTACTAAGACAACACACTGTCTTAGGAAACAGAGCCAAAGGGTTGTAGCTTAGACTATTCCACAACGCAGCAATCAGGTGTGTGATGTAGTGAAGTGGTTCAGACAAGTTGCAACAAATGTTGAGTCTGGGAACTCAGGGGTAAGTCAGAGGTTAACACCTCACTGACTTTTCAGAAACAAGGAGTAACAAGATGAATGCTTGGAAGCTTGGAAAAGACGTGGAAGTATGTGATAGTCGATTTACTGTATTGTCTGCTTGCCCTTTCTTAAGGAAAGGGCAATCCTATTTATGCTAAAGGAGTGTAGTTCTCTCATTTTCCAAGACTTTCCATGACTTACCAGGCTTGGTAACTGTAGTCGACGTAAGAGAATCCCATAGAACCATCTCTTAGGTTCGTAGCCTATAGGAAGTAAAAGGAGGTCCAAGGTCAGAGTACCCCTATAGACAAATTATGTCATAGACAAATTATGTCATAGACAAATTATGTCATAACTTAACCAATCTTGTGGGTAACTAAAGAGCGATGACATGTAATGAATCATAGAGGTTCGTAGGAGCTTTTAGAGCTATCGTTCATGCTCCTAGGCCTCTAGTTGGTAGAGATATGTCATGTGGTAGTATGAGTGATGTCATGTAATGAATCATAGAGGGTTGTAGAGATATGCTATGTGGTAATATCGGCCCAGTAACTAAGGAGCAATGACGTGTAATGAATCATAGATGGTTGTAGCAATCGTTGAGTAGTATTGCTCTTGTTGTTGGTGTGATAAGCCAAAATATGTATAGTGACTTGTAGGTTTGAGGAGGAGATTTCCAAGTTTGCTCTTGACTTTGATAGCAAACTGAGTGCAACGAATGTCAGTATGACAGAGGGCGGTAGAGCTTCTTCTGTAGTGCTACTATTTTAACAGCAGTATTAGCAGTAGGGCTTTGGCCACTCTGCTTCTGGTAGGCGAACAGCTGTGGCTTCATTCTCTTCTCCTTTTCTTGAATTCTCTGTAGGTTTTGGTCCACAAGCATGCATTTCTTCGCGAATTCATGTAGGGTAGTAGTTCCTACTTCAGCAACTAAGGCTTTCTGTAGGCTTTGGTTGATCTTGAATCAGAGATCGTTAAGCAAGGTCTCCTCTGAGTAATCCAGCTCTGCTGTGAGTCTCTGAAATTCAGCCCAGAATGTTGCAAAGGTATTCTTGCCCTGGTATAGCTTGCGGTACTCAGTTTGTGCGGTGTGTCTCCTATCGGGGTCACTAAACACTTTCTCAAGGAGTTGGAGTATTTCTTCTGCTGACTGAAGCATGTTTGGTGAGGTAATGCGAAGCCTTGGGTTCACATGGCGAACTGCGAGTCCTCCTAGTCTGCTTTGGAGATAACTCATCTGCATCTTGTCATTTGGGAAGTGGTTGATGTTGGCTTCCAGCTTGTGTTGGATCTTCACAACCCAGTCTTCAAAAGCTGGTTCAATCCCTTCCGTAAGAATAGGAGGATCCGGAATGCGAGCAGACTGGCGAGGTGCTGCATTGCGAATAGGAGCTGTATTCTCAAGATATTTTTGAATTCCTTGCAGTTCAGTAATCTTTTCATGACAATGAGGTAGTCCTTCATAATGGCTTTCAACATTGACCAGGCGTACTCTTGGCTGCTACGTGACAGCTTTTGGAATTCAGTATAGGTGTTGACATTCCAAGTCCTCATCTGGTGGCCGTTTGATAGTATAGATTGGTGTCTTTCTTGAGCTGTTTTGCCCATCCTCTTGAAATCTTCTCGGGCTTCGAGGAAGTCATCTTGAAGTTCATCTCTCTTCTCAGACTCCTCTGCTAAGGTTATTTTCTCATTTATAGACTCATAGTCTTCTGGGTTTTGATCACCCATCTTGGCTTTTTCTTTGGCCGTGTGTGCCATAGCAGCTTTGCTATTCTTTCAGTTTTCGTATTCATTAGATCAGACTCGTATCGCCAAAGGCCCTATTGCGCAGTTTGTCGACTGTAGGAGCCACTTGAGAGGAGCGCACTTCCCTCACAGCTATATTCCTTGTCGAGGGAGCGTTGTGAAAGGTCTGATCTATGAAGTCTATGGTGTTCTGCGGTGTTCTGGTGTGTTCTGTGGTGTTCTGGAATGACTTTAGGATATGGTTGTAGGGTTTCCAAAGAAGGGAATTCAAATTTCAGTATCAAGGTTCAGGCTCAGAGAGCAAAAGAAAGGTGAGATTCAATCTTATGTTACGATGGTCACGGAGGTCATGGTGCCAGTCCAGGTAAAGTAAGCTAGATTGAATCTAAAGAGAGAAGAAGAAGAAGAAGGAAGGAAGGTGAGGCTATTCCTTGTAATATACAGTTGTCCGCTTAGCAGTTGTAGCCTTGGTGGCTAAGGCTGCACCCGTAATCCCCTTATACCTATAACAACCGTAATAACCATAACAAGCTGTGAGCTGTAATCGTAACACTCGTCGTCGCTTGAGGAGATTTGCGACAAGACAGGCTAAGGTCGTATGATCTTGGCCGGTCTCTTCACAAAGGTCTTTCTGGACCTTCTTCCAGAAGGTCTTCCGGGAGGCCCGGGAGTAGAGCTCTGCATCTCTTATACAGAGGTGCAGAAGCAAAATTCTCATTGTAGGTAGTATTGAGACGAGCGCAGAGAGTTTCGGCAGGCTGGCGGTGGCTTGGGCGGGCAGCCTGAAGAGGAGGATTGGCAGCAGCAGTGTGGGTAGAGGGGGGGGCTATTGACGATATCGACATTGTCGGTATTGTCAAAAGGGTCATGAATAGTGGTAGGAGAGGGTGGGAGGAAGTCGTTGGGGTCTGTTATTTGGCCCCAGTTTATAGTATTTGTAGTCATATTGAGTATATAGATAATATACTCAATACCCTACGTTGTCAGAGTAGAGCCTTTGCCAAGGCTCTACTTCTACAGTCTAAACTAAATGTGGGCATGCTCATGTATGTCTTTACACAGCATAATTATGCTGCGACAGAGCATACGTACGTAATGCATTGGGTTTGGCGCCACTGGCGCCAGCTAGTATGGGGGTTTTACTGGGGTTTTACAGGGGGGGGTCACAGATCGTACTGCTTATGGCAATCGTAGTGCTTATGGCATGCAATCATGCCATGCAATTCTGGCTGAAACCCTCTAGTAGAGGCTTCGCAATTTGTGACTACACCCAAAACTCATGTTCTAGCAACGCCACAAAGACATAGGTCTAAAACTGAGCAATGGAAAGATAAAGTCAATTGCAAAAGAGAATGGACTTGCACATTAGCGAGCAAAAAAGCGACCAGAACTTACAAAGGTACATGCAGCAAATCGGCTTCTATGGTGTAAATGTTGAGCACATTAGGATGTAGAAAGATGGCGGAAATACATGTGGAGTGATGAGTGCTCTATTAAGCGAGGGAGTGGGAAAAGCAAGTGTGGTGTTTTGGCTTACCACAAGACAAGTGGAAGCCAGAACTCGTTGAAACTTACAGATCTAGTAAAGATATTAGAATCATGGTATAGGCTGCATTTTGGGGTGATAAAAAGCAGTGTCCTCTATATATTATGGACTGAGACTTTGAGTCTATGAAGCATGGATACTCTGTAAACTCATATCTTGAAGTTCTTGATGCACGTTTACAGGTTTACTACAAGGAAGGACTTATTTTCATGCAAGATAATGAAAGAATCCATACTATAGGAAAAGTTGTTGAATGGTTTGAGAATTATGACATTTAACAACTAATTAGCCACCATACTCACCTAATCTCAACCCGATTAAACATGCATAGAAAGCATTAAAACAGCTTATGGCAGAGAAGTACCTGCATCTTATGACAAGCTGTATGAATACAGATGAGATATGTACAGAACTCAAGGAGGCACTGTCATACTGACATTCGTTGCACTCAGTTTGCTATCAAACTCAAGAGCAAACTTAAAGATCTCCTCCTCAAACCTACAAGTCACTATACATATTTTGGCTTGTCACACCAACAACAAGAGCAATACTACTCAATGATTGCTACAACCCTCTATGATTCATTACACGTCATTGCTCCTTAGTTACTGGGCCGATATGACCACATAGCATATCTCTACAACCCTCTATGATTCATTACATGACATCACTCCTTAGTTACTGGGCTAATACTACACATGACATATCTCTATCAACTAGAGGCCTAGGAACATGAACGATAGCTCCAAAAGCTTCTACAACCGTCTATGATTCATTACACGTCATCGCTCCTTAGTTACCCACAAGATTGGTCAAGTTATGACATAATTTGTCTATAGGGGTACTCTGACCTTGGACCTCCTTTTACTTCCTATAGGCTAGGAACCTAGGAGATGGTTCTATGGGATTCTCTTACATTCGCTACATAATTAGCAAGCTAGTTGTGGGTCGCACTTGATTTCTAATACATTTACCAAGCCTAGTTAGTCATAGAAAGTCATAGATAATGAGAGAACTACTCTCCTTTAGCATAAATAAGATTGCCCTTTCCTTAAGAAAGGGCAAGCAGACAATACAGTAAATCAACTATCACATACTTCCACGTCTTTTCCAAGCTTCCAAGCATTGATCTTGTTACTCCTTGTTTCTGAAAAGTCAGTGAGGTGCTAACCTCTGACTTATCCCTGAGTTCTCAGACTCAACATTTGTTACAACTTGTCTAAACCACTCCACTACATCATACACCTGATTGCTGCGTTGTGGAATAGTCTAAGCTACGACCCTTTGGCTCCTTTTCCTAAGACAGTGTGTTGTCTTAGTAAAATCATCCCTTCCTTGGGTGGCTAGATTCTCACATCTGGTGCACCCACCATTACAGGCACTTAAAGTGTGGTAGGATGAATTGCCTAACTCCCTTTTTGAGTCGCTCGTCAGGTTAATGCTAGACTAGATAGTTCTTAGATAGGAGAGCTTCATCGTTAAACTCTACTGCCTAAACGCCTACATTACTATTGCCTTGATATCTTTAGCGCCTTCCTAAAAGTGTAAACGACAGACAAGAGACTACCCTCCATTACCTCCTCTATCTATGTTAACTAAATTAGTATTAATCGCTAACCGTCTTATAATCATACTTAAGGGGAGTGGCCCCTTAAGGATCATAGCTATAGAGGAAAGCCTCTATAACCTACAAAAGGAGGTTAATAAGATCCTCAGCTTATTACAAAGCTAAGTCCACATAAAAGACAAGAGAGGAGGAGAGTAGTCTAAACTTACCTATAGATTAGTTATAATAATAAATAAGCCTCTATCATTAGTAGAGGCACTATAAACCATGACCTAGAAGTAGATGTGCTTAGATATAGGTATGGCAGTTTGTAAGAAGCGCTACTACTAGAAAGTATACACGAACAGGTTGAAAACCTAACTAAAGCCCCTTTCTAAAGGATATATATGTCTATAAGATGTAGACATTACTAAAGGCTTGCTTAACAGCAATTTAGGTAGAGCAAAGAGCTTTGTTCTAAGCTCTTTCCTTAACACTAAGAAAGAGCCTCTCCTATAGATGCGTCTACAGGTAAGCTGTGCTAAAGGCAGTTCTATATACTGGGTTGCTATAAACTTAAAGGATGGTCTTATAACCATTCATAACCTAGATAGCATAAATAGTTAGTATAATTAAGAAAAGGCACAAAAGGGGGCATACCTCTTGTAAGTGCTACTCTATAGAATGGTAGTGCTACATAGTCTAGTCATTAACTAGACTAGGCTAAGGTCCTGTTACTAACAACATAATACTGTCTAGCATAACTATTACTTAATAGTTTACACATGAAGGTGCTTATGGCTAGAAAAGACAAGAAGCTATTCCTCTTGTCCTATTAATACTTAACTAAGGCCTTAACCAACTAAAGATCTTGAGAGTCGACCATCTCCTAGGGATGGTTAGCTGTGTATAAATGATATGCAAGGCTAACTTAGGGGTTAGCCGAATGCCTCTTAACTAAGAGACATTATAGAGGTGGAGGAGAGGGGTAAGCTAGCGAATATCCTTGTAGAGAACTAGAAAGCTTTAAGAGCTTAAGCATTAGTCAAGCTTTTAAGACGCCCTTGGCTGTCACAGCACATCTGTCACTGTTCTTGATGATTCTAAGCTCTCTAAGCTACTTTCTAGTGATACCGCAAGCATATCTACTATTCTTTGTCCATACTTGCCACTATAGTAAGTATAAGTATCATAACAATAGTGATTCTTTGCAACAGGTATATCCGATGCCATAATGAGAGCGAAAGCTAGTGAGTTAGCAGAGTATCCTAGTTTGGAAAAGGGGAGTTAGTTGTTAGTTGTTAGTCATTTATACCAAAAGTGATAATTTTAGCTAGAATACACTGAAATCCAGCCGAAATCCATCCATACAATAGTCAAATCACCAAATCACCAGTTCTAGGCTTCAAACCATACGGTAAGAATCAATTTTTATATTACTATATTTAGTTAGATTGAATGCCAAGCTATTATACTAACTACATATATACTACATTATACAGGGGTCCCTTGCTGCTACAAAACGAAGCAAAGCAGCTTCTAAATTGGCCTATTGACTAATTGACCTACGGAGGGGAGGCATGTACCAAAAGTCCTTGCCGGGCAGGGGTGCCTACCCCCTGTCAAAATGAGCGTTCACGATACTCACACCTGTAGCTTCATAAAATGGGAATCAATTATAACTATTTGCACTTAGTTTCCGAGGGCGTCCTGTTCGAGGGGCATCAATGAGACTCCGAGCTTATGGAGCTACATACCAGCAAATTAAAGAGGATACAAAAATTTGAGCTCGCGTTGCAAGAGAGTATGAAGGCATATTTAATATCTGTACTATCTTCTACTCTACGGAGTACAAAATACGAATTGACGATGACTATTTACAGACTTTACCCCTATCTTCAGCCCCGAACGCCACATTCCTTGGCACTGTCAGCCCGGCAAGGACTTTTGGTACACGCCTCCGTACATCATCTCCTTCCCGCCGCCCCTCTTACCGGCGCATCTCATCTCGCATCACATCGCAGCATGTCCATCGCACGGCCGAACCACACCCACGGGTCGAGGCCCTCGCGATTCCAAGCTGCATTAGGCAGTGATGTGGAGGTGACAACAGCCTTGATGGAGGGGTGAAGCGGGGGCTGTTGGTTTGGAATGTGACATGTCGATTAGTGGTGTTAGAGGGGGGTTTGGATCGGGATTTGCTGGTGGCAGTGATGATTATGGTAGCGATGATGGCTGCGGAGATATGAGGTTCCTACCTGACGTCGCATCGGCTCCATGATGGGCTACGCGTGGAAGACGACGTGGTGGTGTTGTGAGTTGCCCAACTTACTTACTCCCTTTGGTAGGAGGTAAGTTGAGCACATTACGCTGGGGTGGCTTTGTCAGAACCATAGTCTGTCTATAGGGGTCTGACTCCTAGTGGGGGTGATGTTATTCTCCACGCATCTCCAGACTCGGTCTCGGACAGGGGAGGGATAGGTGGGAGTGTGCGATGGGACGAGATAACAGCATGGTGTCACTGCCCCAACGAGTCGCTTGAACAAGAATCACCCAAGTCAATGAATCCAGGTTGCGGAAAAACAAACGTGAATATATATTAACGAAACCGCAAATATACACCGCCCCGTCCCTCCCAGTACACCGTGTAGTAAATAGTAATCCCCCCACGCCCGGTCCCGACAGCCCCTGTCATACTCCAATACCATCCCCCCACCCAGTGCCCGTGGCCCTGTCGGCGGTTGCGCCCCAGTTTCCCCTCAGCTAGTTTCCGAGGAGAAAGTAAAATTTGAAAGAGAAAAAAATTGCTTTGACTCCCAAGGTTACGAGGAAGAAATATTGGTGCGGGGGAAATGTTGCATGAGTACAGCCGCTGCTGATGTTGTCCCCTGTGTTGTTCGCCTGTTCGCCGTGTTGCTCCTGTTTGATGATGGTGTGTTGTTTTGCGTATGTGAATGGGTATAGGTATGGGGATATGGAGCCAAATCTAGCCGCCCGTTTTGTCGTATATGTATCATTGTATCGTATGTGTAATCTTATGTATGTCGTATATGTCCTATGCTACCAGTGCCGGCGAGTGATGCCGGTGATGTGAGTGTTGGTGAAGTGGTGCGAGGATGGTCCGCCGGTGGTCTGCCCATTTTGATGGGGGGCATTTGATGGATGATGGGCTCTTCCAGACGGGACGCGGTGGGGGCTGTTGGCGCCATACACGGCTGAGACGGCGTTGGGTGAGGATGGGGATCTTGAGGGCTTCCATCCAGGGCGCTTTGACAGCAGGTCGACAGGGACCGCAGGCGTAGCTGCTGAGGGGGTGTTAGTGGAGAACTGCGAATAAACACACAAACATACCGTTTCTCATACGCAACAACATACACCTTGCACCGGACATGCGTTTTTTCATACGTCTCGCACCACGCCCGCACCGTGAAGACACGATGCCCGCATTTGTAGCGGACCTGTGTAAACGGACACATCTCGTTGATAATATCTTCCTCCTCCTGTCTTGCGTCTCTATGCGCCAAATCAAGTCTGGCTATCCCAGCAAGAAAGAAGCGCCAGTGTGGGTTCGAATTTCCGTTGTGTGGTCACTATCCCTCGTCGTCGAACCAGTAAAGACAAGTCGACAGCAATATATATCCCCAAAGGCGTCGTCACTGTAATCAGTATATTCGTTCTTTCGTTATCTCAACTCCCTTCCTCAAGAAGTGGGCGAACCCCCCTCTATTCATATCCACCCCAGGGCCACCCTCTACGCATCAGCACATCATCCCCCTCCTCCACTCGGGGCTGTCTCGTCGCTGTCTATCCCATCCCATCCCTCCTCGCCCGCTCCCATCCAGCCCGCCCCGATCGCCCAGCCAGTAGTACTGTACATCCACACGCCCGGTCTGTTGGGCCTTGAGACCCCTGATCCCCATCCTGCACCGCTGTGCCGTGCGGTAGGTACGCTCCCAGATGTAGAGTACTGGACATGGGTCGACGCACCTCGGCTGCAGCGAGTGGCGTTATCTTGGAGGGCATTTCCGACATCTGACGAGTCCCAGGGCGGGGGGTGGGGGTGGGTATACAGCGGTAGTCAGTGCTCTGAAGAGGAGTGGAAACGGTGGGGAACTGCCGGGAATTGTAGCTGGTTTTCTGGTACCTAGCGCTGTAAATCTTGTCCTACAGGAACGGAGGGTACAGGACGGGGGAAGAACAGGGTTAGTATATTTGGGAATACCGACTTTGGTAATGGGTAACGAGTAATTGTGGGGGAAGCGAATGGTAAGTTAGGGTTTGACAATTATACAGCAAGTATCGTACTCTACTCATCTCATCTCATCTCATCTCATCTCATCTCATCTCATCTCATCTCATCTCATCTCATCGCCATCGCCATCGTCCTGCTTCTGCGCCGACCTGCATCGATCGCCAGCGCCAGACCATCCCCTGTCTCTGCGACCTCACCTCATGCAGCAAGCAACAAGCAACAAGCAGCAACAAGCATCACAGCGCGCACACCCGTCCTAAGACCTACGCCCGCCCTGTGCTGCTGCAGAAGCCACTCTCCAGCAGGGGAACACCAGCAGTCCAGAGGCTATGACACTTCGTGCCCCCACAGCGACACACCAGCGCCGCATGTCTTGGATCCTACCCACTGATCAGTTCACCTTTACTCACCGTCTCGGCGCCTCACACGCTTTCGATCGCGTGTGCATATGGCACGCCGACCTGTCTCCCAAAGGAGCCGCAACGTCCCCACGACGGTACAGCCGCTGCTACAGAGTCTGGCTTATCTGGGTCGCCGTCTCGACGACGGCTTCATGCAGGACTCACTACGATGGGATAGGGAAGACAATAGTTTGTGGGGAGGGAAAGGTCGGATGAGACATCTTTGTCTCGCTTTGGGCACAACACAGATTCCATCGATATGGTACTGTGCGCAGGTGTTCCACGTGTAATCTTGGTCGATGTTGTAAAAGGGTGCTACGCTGCGATGCTCCTGTTATCGCCGTCGCTGTGTCTGGTGATGTTGCAATCGAACGGCGGTCGCCATCCCCCTCCATCCCATCTCCCCTCACCCGCCCATCCCGCAACCAAGACACGGCGCCCCCCCTCATTCGTCCGCTACCACACACCAGTAGCACTGCCCGTCGCCTCCCACGCACGCCGACGCATCGGGAACCCGCCCTTCCCATTCCCAGACGACGGCAGCGCCTAGGCACTACGCGGGGACCCGGCCGATCCCCCGCCGTTGCATGCATCGAACCTGCTTACTTACCTCTTTCGGCTGCCACAGAGCTACAGAGGACCTACTTACTGTCCACCACTGACTCGGGCGGGTTGGTGCGCACCTGTCGATGGGCGGAGCTAGGGGTTTAGCCTACCGGGACTGGGACGGGTGCTTCAGAAGTAGTGGCGGCTGCATGTCTCGGGAGAGAGACAATACTGTCGACTAGACGGGACAGAAAGTTGTCCTGTCTCTTGTCCTGTCTCTTGTCCTGTCCAGCACTACAACGGGTTACCTGTGCTGAATAAAAGCAAGGAAAGCCAGATGGAGCACGAACGATGTCTCGTCCAATTTTTCTGCAAAGTAAACAACTACGACAACAACAGTACCAACAGGACGATCTATCGCTGTGAGGGATATCAAACATAACTCCACTATCTCCCCACGACTCGTAAGGTACAGTACATCCATCCAGCACATCACAGCAATCAGTACCTACTGATTGGGGGGGTGGTTAGGTAACCACCCCCCCAATCCCCCGTACCCACCACCACCCCTCTCCCCCACAACAATCCCACCGTCCCATCCTCGGCCTCGCCTTCCCCCCCCCTCACCGTCGAAACGCCTCTTCCCGTCTTCAGCCTCACAGGCGTCCAAAATACGCCTCAACACGGCAGCCGGCACTGTCACCATCCGCTTCGTCTCGCGTCTGTTCCTGGCATGCGGCGATGCTGGTGATCTCCCCTCACACCTCCCTCCAGTACAGTACCTTTTTCTCCAGCTGGTAATTACACTCATCCGGGCGTGCCGGGGAATGCGATAACGGCTGTGACTCCGCGGCCGGCAGATTGGGTGGATGGTTGTGAGGTTGCAGTGCATACTGGGAGATCAGGGGAATGAGGGTTTACAAGGGGGCTATACGGGCTGGGGCGAAGTGGGAGACGCGTTGATTCAGAGCAGTGTACTGTACTTGTGAAGGCGATGCGAGGTCGGTGAGGGCGACGCATGGTGGCAACGACTCTGGAGGGACGAAAGGAGGAACAGTTGCGACATCTCAGCTTCCCCAGGTTCGCAGGCTGCTGCGACATACTGTAGTACTCGTAACACGCCAAGCTGGTGGTTTGAACATCTTCATCATTTCCCTTCCACCGATCCAGCCCATCTGTCCTAGCCATGAAACGCCTATACTTCGCGGGAAACTAAACTAAACGCCTTGAATCAAACTCCTCTCCCGTATTCACATGTCCGCGTATATGGCCCCCTTTCACACCTTCACCCTCGGCTCCCGGATACGCCTCTTCGGCGCCGGCGTCCCATTAACACCCATCCCGAGCGCGATCTTGGTCTCCCTCGAACTCGCCATCCCGACCCTAACCTTGGTCGCCTTCTCCTCCTTATCTTCCTCCACAACTACCGTCTTCTTCTTATTCGCCCCCTTCGGCCCAGCAATACCCTTCGAAATAATCTTCTTCTCGTCAAATTCCCTCACACATGTCAACTCCTCCGCCCACACCACTCCCTTCTTCGCCTTCCCACCCTTTCCTTTCTTCTCCTTCTCGTCAAACATCTCCTTCAGCAATCTCTGCCTCAACACGGGGTCATCCTTCTCCTCTGCCTTCTTCGCTAGCAACTCCATGGCGCCTAATGCACCCGCCTTATTCTTCCGTGTATTCACTCGCGTTAGCGCGGCGAGTTCCTTCACCTCATTCTTCCCCCCAAGCGTGAGTGTCGTATCCTCTCCCCCAAGCCTCCTCATTGGGATAAAACTAGGTGCGCCCGGCGCCGCTGATTTAACAGGGAGCCTTGTGCGGCCGCTGCGCCGACAGCTCTGTGGCTCCGTCGGCTCATCAGCAATCCCCGACGAGTTAAGTCGCTTGGAGCGCTTAACAGGCGAGCTGGACGTCGGGTCGACGGGCTCTATAGAGGCAGTCTTCACGGGGGAAGGGGAGAGGTTGCTATCCATATCCCCCAGCGGGATGCGCAGCGGGGAGTGCGGGGAGCGCTTGCGCTTCGGCGAGGATTTGGAAGCTTTTGAGGCTTGCACGCGGGTGAGGAAGGAGCGGAGCATATCGGTGTCGTCGTGGTCGTAGTCTACTCCCGGGGGTGTGAAGGAGGCGGACTCGGCGGACTCAGCGCTCTCGTGGGAGTCTGCGGACTCGCTTGATTCGGATGGGCTGTCCGAGTGCGTGGCGTCCTCGGTGTGCTCGAAGACGGGTTGCTCGGGCTGGGTGGGAGGGGTGTGGTCAGCTTCTGCTGGCTCTGGGTTTTCGGAGGCATCATTAGCCTCAGCATCCGTTGTTTCCTGTTCTTCTGATGTAGTGTCTGTAGGACTCGGTGTTTCTTGAACATCATCAGTGCTTGGGGCGTCAGTGTCAGAAGAGGCAGGCTCTGTAGAAGCTTCGTCGTCTTGTTTTTGGTCCTGTTCTATATCAACAGCCCCAATAGAAATACGCTCGTCAGCCAATGCCAAACGCTCTTCCGTTTCCTTCTCTAAAGGCTCCAGAGGTAGCGATTTCTTTGCCAGAAGCTCCTGCAGATAGCTTTTGATAGGAGATGACCGCCTCTTCACCTTCTTCATCTTCGCGATAGGGGTGAAGAAGTTCACCATCTGCTTCTCGAGTTCGTTCCTGCTGAGATGGACCTTTGGAGGGGCAGTCGCTGGAACTGCTGTCGCCTTTGCGGCACGAACAGGGGTTCCCGCGATCCCTGCATTTTCTGTACTGGGACCACTGGGTGCTGAGCCTTCATTATCAGTACCAGCGAAGAAAGCTCCAGAGAGCCTAAGGTCCCCTCCAGCGCTTGACCTCTGTTCTTTCGCGGCGCGCACCCTCTGTTTCTTTCCGGGAGGTTTTAAAGGTGACCGAATCACTGGTGAAAAGACTTCCAGCATTGAGGCTTCGTTCGCTAGGTTGAAATCCGGGACGATTTTTGGAGATTCGGTCTGAGGAGGGATTGTAACAGATTCGGTGTCGACAAGCATCGATCTCCTCAGGCTCTTTCGTACAGATTTCCGCGGCCGCGTAGCTCTCTTAATGGCGCCTTCGTGGGATATTTGCATCGCGTCGGGTTGTGCTTGTATGTTGAGTGTGGTTTGGCGGAGAGACTTCTTCGGCGAGACGACCTTGTTGTTATTCCTCCTTTTCCTCGGCACAAACTTGAGGTCGTCTTGCATGAAGCTTTCGTCATCCCCAGCGTGTACCGCGCCTTCAGCAGCAGTGCTGATCTCGTCTGGGAAACCCTCCCACTCTGTGCCATCCCACTCCGCATCCCTTATGTTCTGTTTCGCGCTGATAGCTCTCATCTTCTTCCTCGACCCCATGCCCTCCTTCTGCAACTCCAGCTGTGCCTCCTCATTATTTGGGTCTTTCTCAAAGGCTCGAGCAACCTTCTTCCAGACCTTCTTGCCGTGTAGTCGAGGGGCACGTGAGGGAACCTTCGCACGGTCCCAGGCACGAATCGATCCGCGGTTCGCAGGAGGTAGAAACGCAGACTTGCTGATGTTCCTAATTCATTATAAGTAATAATTGTGGTTATGGAGACGTAGTAGTACATACCAGTCTTGCAGGTTAGGACCCTCCGACGCAGCCATTGTCGCTGCTATTCTGCTCGTCAAAACTGATAGTTTAGAACATAAAATCGGGGGTGCAAAAGTTCGCAAATATAGAAGGAATATAATTAAATCCTTCGTGCCCTCAAAGTACACGCGTCAAAATCGCATCAAAGTCGTAAATGGATAAGTCCTGTTGAGAACAATACTCTGTCTGTTATCGACTGGGAGTTTCTTCGTTTGTTTACATCTATCACTTCTTTCGTTAGCGCACCGGCCAACCGCTATCCCAAGTACGCACTAGCGTCACCGAGTTGTTTGTGCCTGAGTTTGTGCCTGAGTTTGTGCCTGATTGATCTCGAAAGTTTTTGAGGGACCAATTGGGACGACATCCCTCACGACAGTTCAAGATCTCTCAGCATTCGCCCTCAAGAGAAACAGTTTGTCTGAGGGTTTTCCAAGATGCCGCCAAAGAAAGTAGCTGTACCGAAAGCGCTAACGGCCCGTCTACCACCTCTGCCAAACCTTCGTGTCAAGAGGCCGAATCAGAACAATAACAACCCGTGCTTGGGACTCATGACTTCTGTTCTCAGTAGGTCTCCCCCAAGCTAGACACACTTATAACTAAGGGCAAACCGAGCAAATTGCTAACGGAAATCTACAATAGCTTGCTGGGCTTCTTCCGGGTATAGCGTGGCGGGCTGCAGCGCTTTAGAGACATCACTGCGCGCATGCATGGACAAACCGGTAAGTTACTCCAGAATTCGCAGGATAGGTTGCGCCGAGATGGGACGGATTGCTAATGAATACTGCGACTACAGAGACCGAAGGATGTGAAGAAGAACACCATCAACTACCATTTGTCGAGAATGTACCCGCAGATTGTCGGACCGAGGAAGAGGAAGTGAAGGGAGCGCAGGACGCGACGGAAGATGTGAAGTTACTGTATATCAGGATGAGGAGAGCCGGAAGAGTGCAAGCACGATTTCGAAAGAGCCTACGGAAGGAAATACTTGTACATTGGGAGCCACTGTTGTAGGATACGGCATGAGTGCATTGGCGGCGTATTGGGATTTGGGAAGACTGCATATGTATACCAGAGCAAATGAAGGAAAATCAAGCAAGACAAATACAAGACAAGAAGCAACTATTGCATTAGAGTTATGAAGTGATTGACAGGGAGACAACCGTGAGTGTGTCTAGCATGTCGCAAGCCATACTCCCTGGCAATCCTAAGAAACTACTTGATCAGCCATTAAAGCCCCAGACTCAGGATAATACAAGAAGGACAGCTGCAAGGATAGCTGCATCTTCCTAATACAGTTCTTTGGCCAGCAAGCCGTACATTTGTAGAAATCAACCTTCACGTCTCGATGTCACGTGATATATATAAATTACCTTGAACCGCTGGACCACTTCGGGGTATCCGCCATCACAGACACCGGCCAACCAGCCACAACCGCCGCAATGCCAAAGCCCCTTTTCCTCACGCGGCCTTTGGACTCCCCCCACCAGTCCCTCCTCTTCTTCTTCATAGCATATAAGTCCCTAGTCCTCTTAATCGCCCTCTTCAGCCCTGGCCCCGGTTACGATACATCTGCCAGCATTCTCACCCTCCCTGTCAACGATGGCTCATCCCTGACCATGTTTTTCGAGCTCCTCGCTGAGAAACTGACATCCTGGGATGCCATCTACTTCACCACAGTCGCGAGACGCGGCTATCTCTATGAGCAGGAATGGGCATTTGCATGGGGCTGGACGCACCTGATCTCATTTTTCTCCTCCGGTAGGCCACTCTCTGTCTATCCCCATTCGGGAACTAATACCCCGCAGACCTCGGTCAGACCTCCCTCGCCTACCTCCCACTTGAAAGCCTTGTAGGTGCCACCATCGCCCACGCCTCCCATGGTCTCTCAGTCTTTGCGCTCTACCACCTTGCCTGCGCCATCTTCCCTGGCCCATCTGGGCCACAGCTAGCTTTTATCGCTGGATGCCTGCACATCCTCTCGCCCGCCGGGATCTTTCTCACCGCTCCATGCGGGGAGAGCACTGCTGCATTTTTAACCTTTGCCGGGGTTCTGTTTTTTGCCTGGGGTGTGCCTGTTGGTGCTGTCTCATCGCTGAAGCAGGATGGGTTCATGGTGCTTGCGGGCTTGACGCTGGGGTTGGCAACCACAGTGAGGAGTAATGCGCTGCTAAACGGCATTGTGTTCGCGGAGGAGGCGGTGCTGGTTGCGTGGAGTGTTAGAAAGGGGTTGTCGGTCCAGAAAATCAGACGATTGGCTGCTGTAGGAGTTGGTGGGTGTTGCATCGCTGTCGGCTTCTTGCTGCCACAGTACATTGCCTATCAAGAGTACTGCTCTTCCACCTCACCTCGGCCGTGGTGCGCGAGGTTGGCTCCTAGTATTTACACTTTTGTGCAGGAACACTACTGGTATGTCCCTTAATTGTCTCCTCCGTATCCAGGTGCTAACACGAATGGTAGGGACGTGGGCTTCCTCCGCTACTGGAAAGTATCCAACATTCCACTCTTTCTTCTTGCGGCACCGGCCCTTGTGATTCTTTTGTCCTCCGGTCTCCGCACCGTAGACCTCACATCAAGGGAAACGACCAGGCCCTCACACAAGGTTGACCACTACAAAGTGACTCCCGCTGAACGCGCCCTCTCACAACGCACGATCCGCCTGCTCAGGAGCCTGGCGTATCCGCAGATTGTTCTCGCAGTTCTCGCGATCACCAATTACCATGTCCAGATTATTACGCGCCTAGCATCTGCGTCGCCGGTGTGGTATTTGTGGCTAGCATATAGCTTACTAGACGCCGGACAGGCTGATGGGAAGACGAAAGTAAGAAGTAGGTGGAGCGGTTGGGAAGGAGGTGTGGTTATGTACATGGTTATGTATGGACTTATCCAGGCGGTTCTGTTTGCATCGTTCCTTCCGCCTGCATAGCGTATTTAGGTTAACGGCTCCGTGAGTGCCTTCTACTTTTGTACTATCAAATATAAATAGTGTTTATCAGTCCCTGTTTCTATTTATGATTTATTTAGGCTGTCGGATGCTTGTTTTACTCATTTTATGAGTGGATGGTAGGGAAATCTTTCGATAAACTCGCTTTCTGTGCTCAGCCCAGTTCAACCAACGACAACAAACACCATAACTCTTCACACCTTTATCAAACACGCCTGTGTCTGCTTCGCTTCTACAAGTCAAACTGTTTCCGCGCGCTTGCCTGCCTCAAGCTACTTTCTTTGTTCAATATGCAGGTAGCCCCGAAACAACATAAGAGGAGCCTACCTTTCAGGAATTGCTAGTTTACAGTACTAATCTCATGCTCGCCTCGCTTGCACTTCTTCAACCGGATCGGCCACCAATATTTTGACGCCCTGGGATTTCACACTTGGGCGTCTTCTACGAAACTTTCTATCGAAAGGTAGCACTGAAGGCATTCTCTCAAAGAGCAGTCTAGATTGAAAGTACCACTTATTTCACGCCCAGAGATGTGGTCCAACAACAACTTTGGAAGCAACAGCGCGCCCACCCACAACGGGGCTCAGGACAACAACAACAACAACGATCAAAGCAACACCAACGAGGAGAACTACCAGGGAAGTGATATCAACCAGGGCGGCGGAAACTTTGTTAACTACCCTCATCATACTGCTGGCTTCCCAGTGTATCCACTGTTTCCGTTTGAATATTACCCGCCGCCAAATTCAAACTATATCGGGAATTACATGCCAAACGTGTTCCATCCAATGCCTGGATTCGGGAACAACGAGTTTATACAAGCCTATTTCACCAATCCAGCCAATCCGGTGAGTTAAGCATGAAGTTTTGCTCTTCCCTAGAGAAGAATTACAAATCCAAGTTCTGATCTATCTTCACTATTCTCGAAATACCTTCAAATCATTCCATCTTTATCCGAGCTAGACCTGTCTGAACTAACACCCGACAGGAGCAAGCCCAGGCCATGGAGCCTGTTGCGCTGGCCCATCCCGGTGTATCAACTCAGTCTGTTCCAGCAACTCGGCCCATCAAATCAGCTCGGCCTGACACACCAACTGAACCTGCTGCATTACGCAAACCTGTTGCTAACATGGCTCTGAACTCTAGAGCCGAGGAGCTAAAGTCCCAGCTCATAAAGAGCAAGGAGGAACGTGCCAAGGCCAAAAATGCACTGAAAGCCGATGAGGCTGTCACCGGCGCTCTCGATCCAACATCGCAGGAGATGGCGAGTTTGCTTCGAGGCTCTCCTACTATGCCCAGAAATCAGTCGAAGGGTCCTATGAGTGGCTCTATCGTGTCCTCTACTTCACCAAAGAATATTGCAAGGGGAATTATTCCAGGCAATACTGGACCTAGGCTGGCACGGAAAACTTCGGCCTGTGAGATACTAGGAAGACCCAAGGCTGACGATAATGAGGTTACAAAACTCATTGAGGCTGGCAGAGTTGCTGCTGAAGATAACTATAAGAAGCATCTGAGTTCTAACGCATTGCCTGCTTCAAGTATTGGGCCATCACCAGATGCTGCTAGAGTTGTACAAAACAATGTACAATCGAAGGGGTCCCAGACACAGCTTAATTTGATGCATTCAAAACCAGCCTCAACTCAAGCCAGAGCTTTTCAGGATATTGAGCAGAAAAGAACTGTACCCAACGAACAGCAAGAGAAAGTTCAGACGGAGGAGCTGGTTCAAGAGGCTGTGGGAAAGGAGAAATCGCCATCTACACCAAGTGTTGTGGAAAGGCAAGGTCTCATTAGGTTTCAAAGCAGCACAATTACGCGGGACAAGAAGCCTGCACCAAGACATGAATATATTGAGCAGCGCGGGTCAAGCGCCAATACTATTGACAAACCGAGACTTTACAGCTGCGACAAAGACAAAGATAACTCAAATGCAAAGAATAGCACCAACACTATACCTAGCCCGAAAGAAGACAAACATTCACCACTGGAGAAAGTTCTCCTGAGCAACGACGAACTCCGCGACTGGCTCAAGCTGACCAAGTGGGACGATCTCGCTCACCGCAGAAGCGCCCTCGGGCGCCACCGCGCCATCACCGCCATCGACACGGAAAAGGCCACGGAAAAGGCGCATCTCCTCGAGAGTGCTGCCAAGATCGAAGCTTTAGACAAGGAGAAGGCCAAGCTAGAGGCTCAAACGACAGACGACGAAGATGGATTTGGCGGCAGGTTTCCTGGACACTCCAAGACGAGATCAACTGCGAGAGGGGGTTCCTATAAAGGCTCTGTGAGCTCTCTCGACCAAGCTACAAAGCCAACCCCAGCCTCAGTCAACCCCAGGAAGCGCTCCTTCTCCACCTTCTCTAGCGCCAACCACCTCCCTGTGAGGCCCAACAGCCGCCGCTACCACGCCTCTGATGTACAGAGATCAAGCCCCGGCAACTCGGGAAAGGAGCTCTTCCACGACCGCCACGAACACCGTGGCCGTTCCCGTGAGCGTCGCAGCTACGAAGACCGTCGCAATATGTCGCCCAGTCTTAGGTCCTTCCTGGAGCGTGAAGATGCCCGCGAAGCACGCGAAACTGCAGCCCGCCGCCATAACGCCGGATTCCGTGGTTACAATCGTGAGGGGAACCGCCCCTACCGTGATTATCGGTCGAGGCCGCGGCCGCGGTAGAGTCGATTTTGATGACCGCCGATAGTTCAGACACCGATTTGAGAGGGAAGATGGGGTGGAAACTCGAGAGCTCGGTGGCGGCGTTGCGGCTTCGGGGATTTTATTTTTATTTGATGTTTTTAAGGGCCAGTTACTTTGTGTGGTGCCTTCAAAAATACATTCTGATAACGTGTCCCGTTTTTGCTTTGTGAGTGACTGTTCTGTAATTAAATGTTCATAGTGAGTATTCTGCGAAATTTGATAAATATTCGTGATGGTGGCAAGTCTCTTTCATCACAGCAACCATCTATATAACCCAATCACTATCCTGTGGGCAAGAATAAGAGAGAAGTCAACCCATTATTGAGTCAAAAATATATTGTGGGTAGCATTGATATGTGCTTCAACGTATTCTTGAATAACGTGGTTTATCAGTACCTGGCGCATGTCAGTACCTGGCGCACTTTTCCATGACCTCGCGACCACAACATTCAATTGTACAACCACAACACAACAACACAATGTCTGTCCAAACTAAAGAAGCACGAATTATCCTTGCCATCGAAGCTATTCGTACGACCAAAAAACTTAGTCGCAGACAAGCTGCTAAGATCTACAACGTCCCTAAAACATCCCTCCGTAACAGAATGAATGGCCGACTCCCACTCCCTAAACGCCACTAGCAATAACTAAATTAGAGCCCATAGAAGAGCAGGTGCTCGTACAACACATACTTGACCTAGATGCGCGAGGGTTTCCGCCGCGATTAGCTAGTGTGGAAGATATGACCAATCTCATCCTCGAGTCGCGTGGTAGGCGACGCGTTAGGAAGCTCTAGGCGCATCGATTCGTACGATGCCAACTAGCCCTTAAGATGCATTTTTCTCGTGGATATGACTTCTAGAGAGCCCTCTACGAGGATCCTGAGCTTATCGGCAACTGGTTCGACCTCGTACGAAACATGAGGGCTAAATACGGCATCTTAGATGACGACTTCTACAACTTTGACAAGACGGGCTTTGTGATGGGTATAATACATGGATCAATGGTTGTTACACGTGCTAATCGGGTCAGACGAGGCAAGCAAGTCCAGCCTAGCAATTGGGAATGGGCTATAGCCAATCAAGTGCATTAATGCTAAAGGCTAGTGCCTTCTACCATTTCTCATCGTAAAGAGGGCTTATCACCTTAGCAATTGGTACACAGAGGGCGGCGGTATGAGGAAGCAGGTGAAAACAGTGGTAAGAGAGTGCGACATTTGCAGAAAATCAAAATCTAATAGGCACTTGCCATATGGACAGCTGAAGTCAACTCTAGTACTAACAGGAGCATGGAAATCTATAGCTTTAGACTTCATCATCAAGCTACCACCCTCTTGGGACCCGTTAATAGGAGTAGTATTTGACGCTATCCTAGTTATTACAGAAAGACTTACGAAATATAGAACATTTGTGCTATATCTAGAAGCTAGCGGTGCTAAAGCACTTGCATACACCTTCCTTCGAGTCATATTAGCTAATTATGGATTACTAGAAGAAATCATCTTAGACAGAGACAAGCTTTTCACTTCGAAATTTTGGAAATCTTTAATAGCGTTTTTAGGAACAAATCATAAGCTTTCGACAGCTTTCCATCCCTAAATAGACGATAAAACAGAAAGACTAAATCAAACCCTTAAACAATACCTATAACGTGGTTTACCACCAAACGGAACATCCCACCAAATGAAACACTTTCCGATAGCATCGCAACCTCAAACCCAATTGCTCCACCACACCACAACAAAAAGATGCCTCAGAAAGCTAATGAAGGCCGAGTTTTACTAGCCATTCAAGCTACCAAATCACCCCACAAACTGTCCATCCGACGTGCTGCGCAGCTATATGAGGTCCCACATGTAACACTTACCCGTCGCATACACGGAAGCCAACCACGAGCTGGTAGATGCGACAAACAACGTCCATTGACCCCAATTGAGGAAGAGGAGCTCATACGATACGTACTTGACCTAGATTCGCGAGGATTTCCACCTCGAATTGAGGATGTACGAGATATAGCGAATCTCCTCCGTGCGACGCATCGCGAACCCCCAGTTGGAAAAAACTGGCCCTACCGCTTTGTACACAATGAACCAAAGCTTAAGACGCATCTCTCTCGTGCGTACGACCTCCAGCGAGCCCTCTGCGAAGATCCTGATTGTATAAGAAAGTGGTTTGAGCTGGTAAAGAACATGCAGGCGAAGTACAGCATCCAGGATGCTGACTTCTACAACTTTGATGAGACGGGCTTTATGATGGGTGTTATCTGTGGGAATATGGTTGTTACGAGCTCAGATCGAAAAGGCCGAGCAAAGCAGCTTCAGTCTGGTAATCGGGAATGGGCAACAGCGATTGAATGTGTGAGTGCAGACAGCTTTGTAGTGCCTGCATACTTGATTGTACAAGGCAAGCATCACCTTGTGCCTTGGTACACAGAGTGCGGCCTTCCACCTACTTGGGCCATCAAGACCTCACCAAATGGCTGGACCGACAATGATACAGGTCTAGACTGGATAAAACACTTTAATCAGCATACACGTGTACGAACACAAGGGGTCTGGCGGATGATTGTCCTAGATGGCCATGAGAGCCACCTATCTGCCCAGTTTGATATGTACTGCAAGGAGAACAACATTATTACGCTCTGTCTCCCTGCGCACTCCTCACATCTTACCCAGCCTCTTGATGTTGGGTGTTTTAGTGTACTAAAGCGAATGTATGGTCAAGAACTTGAGGTCTTCATTAAGGCCTCTATTACCCATATCACTAAGATTGAGTTCTTTATTGCATTCAAGGCTGCCCACGACCATACAATGACAACTGAAAATATCCTAGCTGGCTTTCGAGGTACTGGCCTAGTCCCGTACAACCCAGAAGCAGTTCTCTCAAAGCTTGATATCAAGTTACGGACGCCAACACCAACTGGATCCCCCCTACTAGAGGCTGACCCTTGGGTCCCTCAAACGCCACAAACCCCAGCTGATGCAATTTTGCAGTCTAAGTTTGTACAGAATAGAATTGGAATTCATCAAGGAAGCTCCCCAACAACGATTTTTTCAGCTGTAAAGCAGCTGGAGAAGGGTACAGACCGCATTGCGCACCAAATGACCCTTATACAAGAGGAGGTCCGTACCCTTCGAAAGGCCAACACAGCACTTTCAAAGCGTCGGAAAGCCAAGCGTACACGTGTCCAAGATGGAGGGTCACTTACTATAGAAGATGCTCAAAAACTGATCGCTGAAAAAGAGGATAAAGGGTTGAAACGACAGAAAAGGTCAAATGAGGAGGGTGCTGTAGAGGCTGGTCCATCGACTTCGCGGCGCTGTGGGAGGTGCGGCAAGACTGGGCATAATGTATGAACCTGTCAAGAGGTTGAAGAGATATTAGGAGAAGAGAATTCAATTGAGTGTAGTTAATTTTAATGTGTTAGGGTGGAGTAATTGGGTTTGAGGTTGCGATGCTATCGGAAAGTGTTTCATTTGGTGGGATGTTCCGTTTGGTGGTAAACCACGTTAGAGTTATGTCAACTACTAACAGGTATAATGGTGGCTGCACCAGATGTGAAAATCTAGCCACCCAAGGAAAGGGATGATTTTACTAAGATAGCACACTGTCTTAGGAAACAGAGCCAAAGGGTTGTAGCTTAGACTATTCCACAATGCATCAATTAGGTGTATGATGTAGTGGAGTGGTTTAGACAAGTTGTAACAAATGTTGAGTCTGAGAACTCAGGGATAAGTCAGAGGTTAGCACCTCACTGACTTTTCAGAAACAAGGAGTAACAAGATCAATGCTTGAAAGCTTGGAAAAGACATAGAAGTATGTGATAGTCAATTTACTGTATTGTCTGCTTGCCCTTTCTTAAGGAAAGGGCAAGCCTATTTATGCTAAAGGAGTGTAGTTCTCTCATTTTCCAAGACTTTCCATAACTAACCAGGCTTGGTAACTGTAGTCAGAATGGCTCTTCCTATATGGTGATCCAGCGAATCGGTGCACGACTGGTATCATGAGCCCATTTACTCATATAAGGGGGCGGCGTCATTTATCACCTGAAGAGAAGGCGTTTAACCACTCACTCTCATCAGTACGGATTGCAGTTGAGAATTGCTTCGGTCGAATCCAACAGCTATTTACATATACTGCCTTTAATAAGGGGTTAAAGTCAGGAAGCCAACCGGTAGCAGCTTACTTTGCGGTTGCTATTCTCCTGACGAATTGCCATACTTGTATGGCTGGTAATCAGATATCACATCGATTCAAAGTCAGTCCGCCATCAATTGAAGAGTATTTGTATATATTAGAATAGCTAGCTACATAGTAATCAATCCTGTTGTCCCATGCCCATCCGCTCTATCATCGAAGAGAACGAAGAGAACATCTGCTGCTGTTCTCTTCGAATATCTTCAAACTGAGTGGCGAACACAGCTTGAAGCTACTCCTCTTGAGCCTTCAAGTGGAATTCGAAGTTCCCATCTAGTGCCTCTGGATGTAGAGGCGGTGGTAAAGAAAGCATCTTCACTAGATCTTCTACCATAGAGAAGAGGCGCTCTTCTTTGTCGTTATCCAGGATGGCGGCGTTATGCATCTGAGAACGCTGAGAAGCAACAGATGGATGCGGCAAAGGAGAAGGCTGGTAAGAACGGTCAAGTGGTGATGGAGAAGATTGAATATCATCGTCATCAATGATAACGAGAAGCAGCTACATTCTTCAAGAATGTAGCTGCCGATTGGACGAAAGAGACTGGCAAAGAGCACAGAACTCTTCGTCGAGTGCTTAGGAGAGGTATTGCTGCACGGCAGAAATACCTTGAGGATCTTGGTACTGGCGAGCAAGACGGCCGAACGGAACGGGAGTTATACGAGGACAACTGGATAGCTGTCCTCAATGCTGATGCCACTGTTATCCGCTAGCGAAGAGAGCACCGAGGCAATATTGGTGCCAAGAGCGAAGCTTCTTTCCTCGCCCGTGCGGCAATGCTTCTTACAATGAAGGAGAAGCGGTCTATCAACCCGCCAGTGCCTTCGCCTTGGAATCCTCTTCCAGCACGCCAGGCACAGCAATTGGTAAGTGGTAGTGGAGATGAAGAAGTCGTTATCATTGATGACGATGATATTCAATCTTCTCCATCACCACTTGACCGTTCTTACCAGCCTTCTCCTTTGCCGCATCCATCTGTTGCTTCTCAGCGTTCTCAGATGCATAACGCCGCCATCCTGGATAACGACAAAGAAGAGCGCCTCTTCTCTATGGTAGAAGATCTAGTGAAGATGCTTTCTTTACCACCGCCTCTACATCCAGAGGCACTAGATGGGAACTTCGAATTCCACTTGAAGGCTCAAGAGGAGTAGCTTCAAGCTGTGTTCGCCACTCAGTTTGAAGATATTCGAAGAGAACAGCAGCAGATGTTCTCTTCGTTCTCTTCGATGATAGAGCGGATGGGCATGGGACAACAGGATTGATTACTATGTAGCTAGCTATTCTAATATATACAAATACTCTTCAATTGATGGCGGACTGACTTTGAATCGATGTGATATCTGATTACCAGCCATACAAGTATGGCAATTCGTCAGGAGAATAGCAACCGCAAAGTAAGCTGCTACCGGTTGGCTTCCTGACTTTAACCCCTTATTAAAGGCAGTATATGTAAATAGCTGTTGGATTCGACCGAAGCAATTCTCAACTGCAATCCGTACTGATGAGAGTGAGTGGTTAAACGCCTTCTCTTCAGGTGATAAATGACGCCGCCCCCTTATATGAGTAAATGGGCTCATGATACCAGTCGTGCACCGATTCGCTGGATCACCATATAGGAAGAGCCATTCAGAATCTTCTTTGCCTTCCATAATCTGCTCGAGTTTGGCTTCGCAGCCAGACTCTTGCCACATCATCCAATCATTTGCCGTTCCAAGAAAGGGGCCACAGACCGACGACGCCAGACCATCTGGTGTTACAACAGCTTGCATTGCTGGCCATGCTGACGCTTATGGCCGTTATATACTACACGCTAGGCTTCATCAGGACCTGACGGACGTGAGAATCCTCGAAACGTGCCGTCTACGAAGCCCCATATACGAGGGCATTGGCCAATAGCTTCTATAGCTATAGAGAACTCTTGCATCTTATCATATGTTAGATGCGAGGCCCACGCTAAAGTTGAAGCAAACCGGCCAATCAAATACTGACAGGTATCATTGAATATGATACTTAACCAGGTGCTAGATCTTCCAAAGATCCCAATGCAAGTGCTCCACCGGCTTGGATATGCCAGGCGGACGAGTACGACACATAAAGCAGCCTCGGGGTCAGCAACAACCCGGTGACGATATACAAGATCTTCGAGCCGAAGAAGGGGTAAGAGACGCCGGATCTCTTCAATTGAGAAGCTAGATAGTATTTAGTATAATATATAATCAAATAAGAGCTGACTTACCGTAAATAATGCTTCACTTTGACTGGGGAGTCTTGCCCCCACGCTTCGAGAGTCCATGACATAGACTCATACTCAAACGGCGCCCGGTATCGACGCTGTAAGGCCTCAATATGAAGCCGCTGGCGACGACGACGTAGTCGTAGAAGTAGTATACTGGTAGCTATCGTTGCCACCAGCAATTGCTGCCTCCGAATTGGCATTCTAACGCTGGAATTGAGGCTGTGATAATGTGATGATTTTTTCCACCGCTGTCATGACCAAAAGGTACTTGTCCACAATGACTCTACACGCAAAATTTATATAGGCAAGGCATCAGGGGTAAGTACCACATGGCTTGACAAAATCTGATCAAAACGGTACTTGTCCACAATGACTCCACACGCAAAATTTATATGGCCAAGGCATTAGGGGTAA
Source organism: Pseudogymnoascus destructans (assembly GCF_001641265.1). Lineage (NCBI taxonomy): Eukaryota > Fungi > Ascomycota > Leotiomycetes > Thelebolales > Thelebolaceae > Pseudogymnoascus > Pseudogymnoascus destructans. The sequence goes on from NW_020167520.1 coordinate 622,230, forward strand.
GTACTAGTATGGTCAAACCAAGCTATATACCGAATCTCATACATTTTCTACATATCCACTCCGTACGATCAATACCATCACCAAAAGGCAAAATCAGCACTCAGGGGCAGTATGGAAATCTTATATTACCACATTAGGCCTAATTAAAACTATCTACTAGGGTCTACGAGCGCTATAGCCAGCCAGCTGAGCCTGGGCTGTAACGCGGCAGCTTGGCAATTACCACATGAGGTAATGGTCAAGCCGAAGGTCCGATGGCTTTAGCAGCCTGACCGACCTTACTGTCGATTGTCAGTCAGTTCGTCGGTCGCAAGTGAGGGGAAGTTATGCATAATACCTTGGCATTCTTGGCAGGAAAAACTTTTGAACGCTACCTTCGTATTTAGTGGCGGCATACGAGTACGAAAGCTTTAGTTTGTTATGCCGGACCTGCTATACTAGGTAGGCCCGGGATAGCCCTGTCGGACGCTGACGGCCGAAGCTAAATTTGGTTTTTTGTACAATTTGTTTACTGGGACCTGATTCCGTTACCTGCCGCAACCGTGATGGATTTGATAGTTCAGGCACGCGAAAGCGATAGCTCGCAAGGCGTCTCTGATATCTGACATTTCACCTTCAATCGGTTGGAAAGGTTCTCGAGGTGGAGCTTCTACCTCTTTAACTTCGCTTCGCGCCCGACCATAAGGGCCTATCCAAGATAGGCAATCCCCTATTTTGGGAGGCCCTTATATTTACGGAAAGGCTACCAAAGTGGGACCCCTCGCTTCCTCAGCTGTGATGATCATGACCATGGAGCCGTTATCATGAACATTAGGGCCTATTCAGGATGGTCGTCCGAGCAAGGGACTCTTTTCCGGAATATACCGTACATTCCGGAAAGGCTGCTTGTGATCGTGCCATGCAGATGTATCCAAGATGAACGTTCCCCTATATTAGGGGGCTTTATATCGAGGGCGCCCCCCGCTGAGTAGGTGACAGGCAAGCATTTGTGGCGTTGAATCTCGTATATTTTCTCTCAATCACTTAAGCTATGAGATCCTCTACCAGCTTCGCTGCTGCGATTGGGATTCTTGCAGCAGCGCCAGCGCTTGCAGACATTTGTCAAACACTACAGGCTTCCGGCCGAAATGTGGACAAGCCTTTCACTCTAGCATACGAGACCGAACAAAAGAATTACTGGTCAACAGCGTGTGCAAGCCTTCGGCCGAGATGCATGCTCTCTCCGAACAGTACCCAGGAGGTGGCCGACATTGTTGCAGCGCTACATAAGACCAATGACCAATTCGCTGTCAAGTCAGGAGGCCATATGCCTAACAATGGTTTTGCCAGTATTGCCAATGGGATTCTGATCTCTACCCGAAATCTCGACCAGGTCGTCTACGACCCTGATACTAGAAACGTTGTTGTTGGCCCTGGTCTCAAATGGGAGGAGATCGTAAAGGGCATTGAGGAGACCGGCCGCACTGTTGTCGGTGGACGGATTGGCGCCGTTGGAGTTGGAGGATATCTTCTTGGAGGCGAGTTATATTGCATCATCTTCTCATTTCGCTCCTTCTAACTTTTACGTAGGAGGTCTCAGCTTCCTCAGCGCACAGTACGGATGGGGAGCTAACAACGTTGTCAATTATGAGATTGTCCTTGCAAACGCCACCATCGTCAATGCCAATGCGACGTCAAACCAAGGTCAGTATATGATCGCAAACTGTCAAAACTAGCTAACAGACTTTAGATCTCTTCGCATCTCTCAAGGGTGGTGGTAACAACTTCGGAATAGTAACAGCTTTCACAATCAAGACGCATCCACAGGCACACAAAATCTGGGGCGGAAACTACATCATCGACGCTCGCAAGACGGACCAGGTCCTCGCCGCAATCCGTGACTTTACCGAGTACAATCTGGATGATAAAGCCGCAATCATCGCGACTTCGGAACGTAGTACCCTCCTCAACACCTGGATCTTGTTTCTGTTCTACGATGGCCTTGAGCCTCCGGCAGGAGTTTTCGATAACTTCACGCACATTGGACCCATCCTCAAGACAACCAAGACAAGGAGTTATCTGGAGCTCGTAAAGTTTAACGACCAATTTATCCTGAAGGGCCAGCGATACGTTATTGCCACAGAAACGACCCCTCTCCCGAACAAGACTGAGGGTGCCGTAGTCATGAGATCGATATATGACCACTGGACCGATGTTACGAAGTCAATCATTCTGGAGCCAGGCCTGCTGAGTTCGATCGCTTTTCAGCCAATGCCGCGTTCAATTACGAGCAAGGCCAAGGCACTTGGAGGAGTAAGTACAACCTCAAAATAAATAAAGATATGCTGTCTAACCGTGTCTTACAGGACTTGATGGACTTTGAGACAACCCACGACTACATCGTTATGGAACTTGATTTCTCTTACCTCTTCGCAAGCTCCGACACTGCAGTTGATGCCGCGACCCAGAACTTGTACAACGGCATGCGCAACATCGTCGACCAGCACGTGGAGAACGGACGTCTTCCTGATATTTACCGGCCATTGTTCATGAACGATGCGTATTTCAGAGAGGATTACTGGGGCAGACTGCGCACAGCTGAGAAGGCCCGCGTGGTTAGACACGCAGTTGACCCCGAGGGATTCTTCCAGACCAGAACCAGCGGAGGGTTCAGGTTGTCATGATCTCGAAATGTATATAATAAATGGATCATAATTGATAATAGTGACCGGGCAGGGTACATATTACATATAGCGGCTAGAATATTTTCCGGGATCGGAAGTTATATAATATTGTCATCGCGTATGGAGCTGGCCTAAATCCTGTGTGCGGGGAATAAAGGAATCCATATCTTAGTAATCGCCACGTTTTGATTTGGAGGTGCATATAATGCCGTCCGTGTTTGGTTTTACCCTGGTGAGAAATGCATCTCCGCGTTGGCGGCAGGAGGCTCCGCGGGAGCCGCTGAAACCTCAACGGGTTTCTGCGACACTAACTCTATGACGATGTCATCTTCCGGTCGTTCTCGTAACTTGTGTTGTGCATTTGATATTGACTCATTAAGAAAAAAGACTACCCAACTGCGTCACTCTTATAATAATTGTGTGTTGATAGGCACGCCGAAGTTTCCTTTCTCTCGGCCCCGCGGAGCAGAGCCAGCAGAAGAATATGCTATCCTCCGCGCCAACGAGCCCGTATCCAAGGTCGAGCTCTTGGATGGAAGCCACGCATGGCTCGTTGTTAAACACAAAGATATCTGCAGTGTCCTCACTGACCAGCGCCTCTCGAAGCAGCGCAATCGTCCTGACTTCCCGGAACTCGACCAGGGTGGAAAGGAGGCAGCGAAGCGAAAGCCGACATTTGTTGATATGGACAAGCCGGACCACATGAAGCAAAGGTTATAAATCTGATAATCCAATTGTAGAGCTAGGCTAATGTGTTTTGAACCCACAGGGGCATGATCGAAGACATATTCTCGCGCGAAGCTATTGAGAGAATGCGTCCCAGCATCCAAAATACTGTTGATACTCTTCTTGACGACTTGATAAAGGATGGCTGTAGGAATCCGGTTGATGTCGTGGAGAAGTTGGCTCTCCCGGTTGCATCTTACGTGCTCCAAATAAACCGACTGCTGACATGTTTGATTGCTTCATTAGACTATTTATGGAATCCTCGGTGCACCATTCGAAGACCTCAAGTTTCTCACACAGCAAGCCGCCATCCGTAGTAATGGGAGCGCTACCGCAACAGCCGCATCCCAAGCAAATCAGTGGGTTTCATGTATCTTCTTATTGGTCTTGGTTTCTAACGAACTATTTAGAGACCTCCTCGACTATATCGGAAAATTGGTTGATATGAGAGTTTCTGAGCCGAATGGCGATCTCATCAGCAAAATTGTAACAGAACGGGTCAGTGAAACTCCTACTGTCTATTTACCAGATAATCCTAACAAATATTCTTCTGCTAGCTCGTGACGGGCCACATCCAGCGAGACAGATGGCGTTCTTAATGCTCGTTGCAGGGAACGCTACAATGGTCAACATGATTAATCTGGATGGTCATTCCACAAACTGTTTAGTGAATTAACTAACATATTCGATGTGTTTGTCTTGTAGGGAATAGCTACCTTGTTCGAAAATCCTTCCCAGCTTGCCGACCTGAAGAAAGCCCCATCGTTGAGGCTCTGCCCTAGCAACCCGCCGTGTGGCCAAAGTTGACATCACCCTAGGGGGCAAGGTAATGCTCACTTTTCACAGTTTTGCGTCTGTTTACTGACTCGTAAACCCCGCAGGTAATTAAAGCCGGCGAAGGGATAATTGCAGCCACACAATCCGGAAACCGTGATGCGACGTCTTCCATAACCCCGATACATTTGACATGTATAGGAAGCGCGGGGACGAATCAGCTTTCGGTTACGGATATGGAGAGCATCGCTGCGTTGCGGAGTGGCTTGCCCGCACCGAGCTGTAATTTGTCTTCTGTAAGCACTTTTGCTCCTGCATTCTAACTTTCACGGCTAACAAATAGTTACAGCTACTTTGTTCCAGAGGCTCCCAAATTTAAAGCTGGCAGTTCCGCTAAATGAAGTAAAGTACTCGCCGCCAGAGCGTGATGTTTGTTGGAGATTCGGGGAAATCCTGGGATTTGCCAAGGAATTAGCCTTGGGAGCGTTTCCCAAGGGTATCCCATTGGCCTGCTTGGCCGCAGTTATCTCTATGACCAACTCCGTGGGAGGTAAGCCAAAGCTCAGGGTTTCGGCTACTCCCCAGGAATCACCTATATAAGCTACGTAGAACGGTGAGATATTTAGATAATTCAATTGACTCTATTATATTGCTATATACTGTATTCTGCTCTGAGATATCTCTGTTCTGTCAACCACTGCCAAGAAGAGTGATTACGGTGGCCGGAGAATCCCATACGATTTTGGGTGTAAATCTCCGGATCCACGAATCAGCTCCAATTATGTTTCCAATCACGTGGTAGATATGAATGATAAATTCATACACCCTCAAATAGAAGACGAGCGCGGCTGTCATTAGATTTCATGTTACTTGGGGGGGAAAGGAAACACTGCTGTATTTTAGTAAGCGGATTTCAGTTTTTCTCACTTGATGGTATAATGTTGGCCTAAGGTCTCAATTCTCACCAGTAATTTTCGCTTTTGGTGGAACTAGATTTCTCCGATCACTAAGGCGGCTTAAAATATAAGAAGGCCACTAATAATATGATTATTATACGGCTAGGGCCTCATCTGCCTAAAACATGATCCCCTTACATGTGTATCTTTAACTTTAGCCAGTTTGACCGGCTGAAGTGTAGGATATTTACCATCTATGTAATCTATGTGAGGTTTGCCAGACTGTAATGGTGGGTGCACCAGATGTGAGAATCTAGCCACCCAAGGAAGGGATGAATTTACTAAGACAACACACTGTCTTAGGAAACAGAGCCAAAGGGTTGTAGCTTAGACTATTCCACAACGCAGCAATCAGGTGTGTGATGTAGTGAAGTGGTTCAGACAAGTTGCAACAAATGTTGAGTCTGGGAACTCAGGGGTAAGTCAGAGGTTAACACCTCACTGACTTTTCAGAAACAAGGAGTAACAAGATGAATGCTTGGAAGCTTGGAAAAGACGTGGAAGTATGTGATAGTCGATTTACTGTATTGTCTGCTTGCCCTTTCTTAAGGAAAGGGCAATCCTATTTATGCTAAAGGAGTGTAGTTCTCTCATTTTCCAAGACTTTACATGACTTACCAGGCTTGGTAACTGTAGTCGACGTAAGAGAATCCCATAGAACCATCTCTTAGGTTCGTAGCCTATAGGAAGTAAAAGGAGGTCCAAGGTCAGAGTACCCCTATAAGCAAATTATGTCATAGACAAATTATGTCATAGACAAATTATGTCATAACTTAACCAATCTTGTGGGTAACTAAAGAGCGATGACGTGTAATGAATCATAGAGGTTCGTAGGAGCTTTTAGAGCTATCGTTCATGCTCCTAGGCCTCTAGTTGGTAGAGATATGTCATGTGGTAGTATGAGTGATGTCATGTAATGAATCATAGAGGATTGTAGAGATATGCTATGTGGTAATATCGGCCCAGTAACTAAGGAGCAATGACGTGTAATGAATCATAGATGGTTGTAGCAATCGTTGAGTAGTATTGCTCTTGTTGTTGGTGTGATAAGCCAAAATATGTATAGTGACTTGTAGGTCTGAGGAGATTTCCAAGTTTGCTCTTGAGTTTGATAGCAAACTGAGTGCAACGAATGTCAGTATGACATGATACCCCTCTTAAGGACGTTTGTTAGCTGTGTGCTTGCCCTTTAGCCAGGTGGCTTTCTTAGAAAGAAATTCTAGAATCAGCTTGGATGCTTTTTTAGATTTCTCTTAGGTTCCCAAGTGTTGTCACTTGTAGGATAGCCTTTCCACTTAACGAGGAAGTAGTCCTGACCTCTAAGTGTCTTTTTGTCAAGGATAGACTCTACTTCATATTCTGGTTGATCCAAAATCAGAACAGGAGGTGGAGGAGACTGAAGTGGTCTTAAGGAACTTTCTTGTGCCTTAGACAAGAGAGATGCATGGAAGACATTATGGATAGTCCAAGTAGGTGGTAATGCAAGCTCGAAAGCATTCTTGGGCAGATCTTCTCCATCTTGCAGAATTTGCTTACAACAACACGGTCTCTAACACCACAAAAGAGACACCTTTCTATGCAAACTATGGTTATCACCCTAGGTTTGATGTGGCAGAACTTAATTGTCCTGAAAATCTCAAAAACCCTTCTGCTACTGAAAGATCATCTACCTTAAGGGCCTCCAGGACTATCTCAAGGTCCAAATACAGCGTGCACAAGACGAGCAGGCTCAGGCCTTTAACAGGGGGGTGGTTGCACCACAATTCAAAGTTGGTGATCAAGTCTTTTTGTCTAGAAGACATATCACAACTACTAGACCATCAGACAAACTTGATACTAAAAGACTTGAACCCTTTAAGATCACAAGGACTATTGGCAATGTCTTGAGCATAGTTTGTATAAATTCTTAGATATTGTTCAAGTACAGAGTTGACTCTCTCTGTCTGGCCATCTGTTTGAGGGTGATAAGCTGTAGAAAAGCGTTGTTCCATGTTTAAGAGTTTAGAGAACTCCTTAAAAAAGTTTGAAGTGAAAACTGCTCCCCTATCTGAGATCCAGTGTCCAGGAATTCCATGATATTTAAAGACCACCTTGAGGAATAGCCACGCAAGTTCAGAAGCTGTGATAGTCTCATTGCAAGGCTCAAAGTGTGCCATTTTTGTGAGCCTTTCTACCACCACAAGGATAGAGTCATAAGGGGTAGCACCCCCTTTTGGGATAGAAGGAGGCAACTTGACTATAAAGTCAATGGATATGGAGTCCCATGGGTGTTCTGGTATATGCAAGAGGCCATAGGGCTTTTGCCGTGTAGGTTTGTTCAAGTTGCAAGTAGTGCAAGAAGATATATAGTCTTGAAGAGTAGTCCTTAGACTAGGCCAGTAGAACTTTCTTGTTAGAGGTTCATAAGTTTTTGCAAAGCCAAAGTGCCCTGCAGCTGGAGCATCATGGAACTGCTATAGGAGGTGTAGCTGTAATCGTTTATCCCTTGGGACATAGATATAGCTCTTGAATAAGAGAAGTCCTTGCTGATTTTTTGAGAAATTTTGTAGTCCAACTTTCTCAAGAGAGGAGCCTTTCTTCTGGAGGTATTCCAAAGTTCTTTTGGCAAAGGGATCGTGGTTGTAAGCATCTTTGAATGCTTTAAGAAGTGTTGCTGAGGGTGTATAGTCTTTAAAGCTCTCTGGTTTTTGAGAAGAGGTAATGGGGGCAACTTGGTCTTGAGGGGATAAGTTTCCCTCTAAGTCCTCTGTAATGTGAGGGTTGCTTAAAGATGCTGCTATAAGCTTTGTAGAGTCTAGCAGGGCCTTTGTATTGCTTATTTTAGCAGAATCTTGGTAGTCATGTCTTCTTGAGAGGAGATCTGCTCTTTGATTCTTGGCCCCTGAGACATGTTTTATAACAAAGTCAAAACCTCCTAGTTGTTTAGACCACCTTGCTTGTCGTCGATTGAGCTGTTTAGTGGTTGTAAAGGTCAAGAGATTTGAATGGTCACTGTAAATAGTGATAGGATAGTTTGCCCCTTCAAGGTAGCATCTCCAATGCTTTAGAGAACATACTATGGCAAGCAGTTCCTTGTCTGTAATGGGATAGTTTTGTTCAGCTGCTGATAGCTTTCTTGAGTAAAATGCCACAGGCTGTAGCTCTTCTTGTTTGTCTTTTGGAGCTTGGTATAAGATTCCAGAAATGGAAAAATCTGAGGCATCTTGTCATATTGACATTCGTTGCACTCAGTTTGCTATCAAACTCAAGAGCAAACTTAGAAATCTCCTCCTCAAACCTACAAGTCACCATACATATCTTGGCTTATCACACCAACAACAGAAGCAATACTACTCAACGATTGCTGCAAACTCTTCTACTACATCTGTTTATGCTACATACATCACGGCATATCATTTGGACACTCACTGAACAAGTTATTAAGAAAATCTCCTCCTTAAGGGGGTGGGCCAATACTACCACATGGCATATCTCTACCAACTAGAGGCCTAGGAACATGAACAATAGCTCTAGAAGCTTCTACAACCCTCTATGATTCATTACACGTCATCGCTCCTTAGTTACCCACAAGATTGGTTAAGTTATGACATAATTTATCTATAGGTACTCTGACCTTGGACCTCCTTTTCACTTCCTATAGGCTAGGAACCTAAGAGATGGTTCTATGGGATTCTCTTACGTTCACTACATGATTAGCAAGCTAGTTGTGGGTCGCACTTGATTTCTAATACATTTACCAAGCCTGGTTAGTCATGGAAAGTCATGGAAAATGAGAGAACTACACTCCTTTGGCATAAATAGGATTGCCCTTTCCTTAAGAAAGGGCAAGCAGGCAATACAGTAAATAGACTATCACATACTTCCACGTCTTTTACAAGCTTCCAAGCATTCATCTTGTTACTCCTTGTTTCTGAAAAGTCAGTGAGGTGTTAACCTCTGACTTACCCCTGAGTTCCCAGACTCAACATTTGTTGCAACTTGTCTAAACCACTTCACTACATCACACACCTGATTGCTGCGTTGTGGAATAGTCTAAGCTACAACCCTTTGGCTCTGTTTCCTAAGACAGTGTGTTGTCTTAGTAGAATCATCCCTTCCTTGGGTGGCTAGATTCTCACATCTGGTGCACCCACCATTACACATCTGTCTCAAGAGTGGCAGGTTTCAAGGGGTTAAAGTGTAGTAACATTTTCCCTTCTTTGAATTCTCCTTTAAGAGCATCGAAAGCATCTTGCTGTGTCTTATCCCAGTGATACAAAGTGTCCTTGTGAAGTAATTGAGTAAGGGGTAAAGCCAAGGATGTATATCTTGGTATAAACCTCCTGTAATAGTTGGCAAACCCAAGGAAAGACTAAACCTCTTTAATGCTGGAAGGAATAGGCCACGTTTGTACTGCTTTTGTCTTTTCAGGATCCATCTGAATGCCTTCTGTTGAAATTCTATGTCCCAAGAAATCAACTTGAGACATATGGAAAAGACATTTCTCAAGTTTGCAAAAGAGTTGTGCTTGAGATAGCTTCTCTAAGACTTGTCTAACATGTAGAACATGCTCTTGAGTGTCTAAAGAGTATATAAGAATGTCGTCTAAGTATACAACAACAAAGATATCCAAGTAAGGTCTTAGAATATCATTCATGAGAGCTTGGAAAGAAGCAGGTGCATTGGCAAGGCCAAAAGGCATTACCTGGTATTCAAAATGACCATAGCGTGTTCTGAATGCTGTCTTCCACTCATCACCTTCTTTGATGCGTATCAGGTTATAAGCTCCCCTGAGATCTAACTTGGTAAAGACCCTTGCTGAAGAGAGCCTATCCATGAGCTCAGGGATAAGGGGTAAAGCATATCTGTTTTTAACAGTGACTGCATTAAGGCCCCTATAATCAACACAGAGATGCAAGGAGCCATCTTTCTTCTTGACAAAGAGAATGGGAGCTCATGCTGGTGAGGAAGAAGGTCTGATAAAGCCAGAACTAAGGTTCTCATCTAGGTATTCTCTGAGAGTTTTCAGCTCTAATTCAGATAGAGAGTAGATAGGGCCATAGGGAGGCATTGAGCCTTCTGCGAGTGGCATCTCATGGTCATAAGGCTGGTGCTTTGGCAGAATTGATGCCTTTGCCTTGTCAAAAAGATGTTGGTAGTCTTGGTATGCTAAAGGCAAAATGACCTCCTGAGATGATTTCTCCAAATCTGAAGTAGCTGCTATCTCCAGGACAGGTTGAAAAGGTTTAACCCATATCAGAGATGATATATCGTCCATAGTTTGGTCAAAATCCTTGATCTGGGACAAGTCTGAGTCTTGGACCTGAATAGGGGTAACTGAGGCTTGAAGGGTTTTTTCAGTATTGAGCTCAGGATTTGAGCTAAACCCAAGCGATAAATGCTTCCAATTGATAGTTGGATCATGCCTTTGAAGCCATGGAAGACCTAGGATGACTGGGTACTTCATTGGTATAACATCTAAAGAGATGGTGTCTGAAAATGTTAATTTTCCTAGGGGAATCTCAAGTTTGAGTACTGGGGTGTTGCAGGTAATGGAACCTGAACTGATAGGAGTTCCATCAATGACTCGTAGCAACTCTGGAGTGCGTTTGGGGACTGTAGGTCCCCAAACGCACTCCAGAGTTGCTAATAGCACTCCTGAATTCTGTGTCCCCCTTTGCCACAGTATAAACAAAGGTTGTTGTCCATTCTGTGTTTTCTGTCTTGAGGAGTAAGTTTACCCCTTTTCAGTTTTTGAGGGCTTCTTGTAGGCTGAGGTGCTGAATTTGCTGTAGATCTCTTTATAGAGGCGTCTAAGTCCATAGGTTCAGGTGCTGAGTCCTTAGCAGTTGGTGTAGAGGTGTAATTGTTGAAATTTCTTGTTGGATGCCAGTCTTGGTTCTTCTCCTTTCTTCTTTCAAAAAGCCTATCATCAAGTCTGACAGCTTTTTCTATAAGCATTTGAAGTGTTGTAGGGTGTTCTTCTTTGCTGAGTTCATCCTTAATAGAGCTCTTGAGCCCTTGGTAGTAAGTGAAGACTAAGGCTTCTTCATTCCAAGTCAAGTGAGAAGTGATTCTCCTAAATTCTGTTGTATACTGAGCAGCAGAGGTCTTTTGACATAGCTTCTGTAGCTCTCTTTCTGCTGTAGCAGTTCGTTGATGTCTCCAAAGGTCCTGGTAAGTTCCTCTTGAAACTGGTCATAAGAGGTAATCAAAGGTGTAGTGGTATTTTGGTTGTTGCCACTAAGTCTTCTAAGATATGGCTCAAAGAAGTTGAATGCAGATCCACGGAGGTAGCTGGCAGCGAAATATATCTTCTGAATGTCTGAGGTGAACTGATGAGGCCTGAGGGTGAAGTAGATGTCCAGTTGCATAAGAAATCCCTTCAACTTCCTCCTGTCTCCATGGTATAAATCTGGTGTTTGCACTTTAGGAAGTGCACCTGGGGTACCTGACATAGCCAGAGGAGCTGTGGGAAGCTCTGTATGATGTGTCTGAGTTGAGGATTGTGTTGCTGAAGTGTTGGCTTGAAAGGTGTTTTCCAAATTCTCAAGTTTGTTTGCTATATTTTGTATAAAGGCAAACAGTTGTTGCATCTGCTGTTCAGCAGTAGTTGTAGGAGCTTGGTCGTCCTCCATTGTAGTATCGAAGTGCTGCTATAGAAATAGTTGAAGCTTGAAGCAGACAAGGTGTAATGGTGGGTGCACCAGATGTGAGAATCTAGCCACCCAAGGAAGGGGTGATTTTACTAAGACAACACACTGTCTTAGGAAACAGAGCCAAAGGGTTGTAGCTTAGACTATTCCACAACGCAGCAATCAGGTGTATGATGTAGTCAAGTGGTTTAGACAAGTTGCAACAAATGTTGAGTCTGGGAACTCAGGGGTAAGTCAGAGGTTAACACCTCACTGACTTTTCAGAAACAAGGAGTAACAAGATGAATGCTTGGAAGCTTGTAAAAGACGTAGAAGTATGTGATAGTCGATTTACTGTATTGTCTGCTTGCCCTTTCTTAAGAAAAGGGGAATCCTATTTATGCCAAAGGAGTGTAGTTCTCTCATTTTCCAAGACTTTCCATGACTAACCAGGCTTGGTAACTGTATTAGAAATCAAGTGCGACCCACAACTAGCTTGCTAATCATGTAGTGAATGTAAGAGAATCCCATAGAACCATTTCTTAGGTTCCTAGCCTATAGGAAGTGAAAGGAGGTCCAAGGTCATAGTACCCCTATAGACAAATTATGTCATTAACTTAACCAATCTTGTGGGTAACTAAGGAACGATGATGTGTAATGAATCATAGACAGTTGTAGAAGCTTTTGGAGCTATCGTTCATGTTCCTAGGCCTCTAGTTGATAGAGATATGTCATGTGTAGTATTAGCCCAGTAACTAAGGAGTGATGTCATGTAATGAATCATAGAGGGTTGTAGAGATATGCTATGTGGTAGTATTGGCCCAGTAACTAAGGGGCAATGACATGTAATGAATCATAGATGGTTGTAGCAATCGTTGAGTAGCATTGCGCTTGTTGTTGGTGTGATAAGCCATATGTATAGTGACTTGTAGGTTTGAGGAGGAGATTTCTAAGTTTGCTCTTGAGTTTGATAGCAAACTGAGTGCAATGAATGTCAGTATGATATCTTGCTCTCGCTCTTTGTTTAGAGGGCTTCTAGGTTAGAAATTAGGTCCTCAAACTCTAGAGGAATTAGGAGACCAGCTTTTCAAAGAGCTGCCACCCCCTTCTTCTAGAGGGCTCTTGCTTCTAGGCCTCAATTCCTACCTAGCGAAGCTGCTTTTGGGCCTGGTTAGCAGCCTAGTAGGCTACTCGAACCTGCTTAGCCTCAAGCTTCTAAGCTGCCAGCTTAGCTTTCTAGGCCTAAAGCTCGTAAGCATAAGCTGCTGTAAGCTCACCTCTAACTAAAGGTGAGACCGCTTCTTTAACTCCTCAACCTAGCATCAAAAAGCTAGTAGGTCAAGCTCTTGAAGCTAGCCTCCTACTACAACCTCTTCTGTTCCTATGAGCCAATTCCTATAGCTCTCCTTTAAGGGGCTACTAAAACCCTCTAGAACCTGTTGTTTCTAGTACTATAGCCCCTCTTCAACCCTAAAAGTTGAGGGTTTTGGTGTAAAAACCTATAGGTAGAGTTGTAGGCATAGATATAGGTGTAGGCGTGGGCGTGGGCATAAGAGCAGGCTGTGAGTATGTACATAGCTTTGCAAGAGCTATAATGTGGCTTACTAGCCAAATTCCTACTTTCTAAAAAGCTGGTATAATTGTAGACTCCTTAAAAGTCTATAGCTGCATTTTGGTAAGGTCCCTCATAAAGGACTATAGATCATATGTAACATCCATATCACGTATGGCAGCAAGCACAGCCTCTCTATGCTAGTGCTTATATGGCTAGAAGATCCCTACATCTAGTGGCTGAGTAAGATGGGATGGGAATGTGTAACGTACATGTATAGCGAAAGCGCCAAACAAGCGAAAGCGCCAAAATGATGCGGTGACCAAACCCCCCAACTAAATGTTAAATTCCTCAACAACAAAACATGCCCCATAAAAACGATGAAAGCCAATTAGTGCTAGCTATCCAGGCTATGCAAAGCGACCCAAAGTTACGCCTTCGAGTTGCTGCTAGGATCTATTCTGTGGACCACCGCAAGCTAGGTCGTCGTCTAGAAGGTGTACCTTCACGACGCGATATCCAAGCCAACTCACGGAAATTAACTAACCTAGAGGAGTCCGTCCTTGTTCAGTATATACTCGACCTAGCTGCCAAAGGGTTTCCTCCTCGGCTGTCTGTTGTTGAAGATATGGCAAGTCGACTACTTGCAACACGCGACGCGTCACGCGTTGGGTCGCGTTGGGCTTCAAACTTTGTTAAGCGGCGTGTAGAGCTCCAGACACGCTTTCAGCGCAAATACGACTACCAGAGGGCTAAGTGCGAAGATCCAGAAGTTATTAATGGCTGGTTTGAGCTTGTGCGTAACACAATTGCGAAATATGGTATCGATGAAGCAGATATCTACAACTTTGATGAGACTGGGTTTATGATGGGCGTTATCTCAACTGCTATGGTTGTAACAAGCTCAGACGGGCGGGCAAAAGCAAAGAAGGTACAGCCTGGTAATCGGGAATGGGTTACAGTAATCCAAGGCGTTAGTTCTCAAGGTTGGGCAGTACCACCATTTATCATTGTTGCAGGCAAAAACCACCTTACATCTTGGTATGAGAATAGTGGATTTTCAAGCGATTGGGTGATTTCTGTTACTGAAAATGGCTGGACTACAAACGAGAGAGGCATGGATTGGATTCAGCACTTTGAGAAGCATACAAAGGCCCGGAGTGTTGGTGGTTATCGCTTGTTAGTCCTTGATGGTCATGAGAGCCACCACTCAGATGAGTTTGAGGAGTACTGCAAGGAACACAACATTATTACGCTTTGTATGCCTGCTCACTCTTCTCATCTACTCCAGCCACTTGATGTTGGCTGTTTCGGCCCGTTAAAGCAGGCCTATGGTCGGCAAATTGAAGATATGATGCAGGCTCATATTTCTCATATTACAAAGGATGACTTCTTTCCTGCCTTCCACGCTGCATTTAACACTACAATGACGGAAAGTAACATTTGAGGCGGGTTCCGAGGGGCAGGGCTTCTTCCATTTGACCCTGAGAGAGTGATATCTACACTTGATCTTAAGTTAAGGACACCAACGCCTCCAAGCTCCCGCCCAGGTACTGCTCAACCTTGGGTTTCTCAGACACCAAACAACCCAATTGAAGCTATGTCACAGTCTACATTTATTAAAACTCGGATTTCACGCCATCAAAATAGCTCTCCAACCTCAATCTATGCAGCTGTTGACCAGTTTACAAAGGGTGCATCGCAAATAATGCATCAATTAGCACTGCTAAAGGGAGAGAACCAAAACCTACGACAGGCAAATGAAGTACTAAGCAAGCGCCGGAGAGCTAGGAAAACACGACTACAGCAAGGAGGATCACTTAGTCAACAAGGGGCGCAAGAGCTACAGGATGAGAGGGATGTTGTGCAGCAGGTAGAGCAGGAAATAAGGGCAAGCCGTGGTCGGAAGCCAAGGGAAGAAACCCGTGCCCGTCGCTGTGGCAAGTGTGGTGAGACTGGGCACAATGCGCGCACGTGTCAGATTGTAATAGACACCTCTGAGGAAGAGGACTCCGAGTAGTTTCAATTGATTTCTAATGTTGTGGTAGATTTATCGCAATGTTTGTCGTGAGGGTAGATAATTTTGGCGCTTTCGCTTGTTTGGCGCTTTCGCTATACATGTACGTTATATGATAAAAAAAAAAAATCTGTAGTAATGATGAAATCATCGCTTGTATAGCTCACATAAGAGTTGAGTAGTAGAACCTTCATTTCCTTAGAGGAAGTATGCTCTACAAAGTGCTCTACCTATAAGGCAAGCTGGCTTTTTGAAAATCCAGTGTTAGGGAGAATGATGAGCTCTGTGTCTTAGAGGTTAGCGTGGTACTAGGAATCTATGTGTATTTTGCCTATAATGATAAGAACAGGCAGTATGACTTTTCTGTTTAAAGACACAGCCTTAAGTATAGTAATAGACATACAATTTTCAGGGCTTGGGGTGTAGAGCTCCTTTATGGCTCATGGCACAATTACATGCTCCCTACCTAGAATCCCAACCTAAAAGCCAGTTTCATCCATATTCCAGATTGACTCTGATTTTATACCACGCTCTAGTATAAACCAGCCATACTCTTGAAACCACTTTAGAACTATAGGCTCATCTTGAGCCTTCGTAAGCTGCTGTGTAATTGGCTTCATGTAAGGACACAGGGCACCCAGCTCACAGTAATAGCATATGAGAGTGCAAGTCGGAGGCTAAACGGATGCTATCCTATAGGTCTACTACGAAGGATACAAAAAAGATGAAGGGGGAACACCGTTGAGTCTGTTTCCTTAAGTACCCGAAACGGGCCCGACTCAGTTATCCCAACCCTAGCCCTGATCCTTCCACCGCAACAGGTCAGCATCGACCCTGAACCCTACACCCTTACCGTCCCCCACTATAGCGTAACTCGCTATGTGCTCCTCTACTGGTTCGAAACCACACCGAGTCGGATTTCATGCTTGTAGTGACCGTAACAGTTCTGAGACAGGTTCTTCGAGTATCTAGGTAAGGAGGCATCCTTACACTTCATAGTTATAAAGTGATATTCCTTAAGATCATTCTGTATAAATTTTGTAAGCTAGCTCTATGACAGGGGCAGCTGTGGGCTCTAGAGCTTATATTCCTAGTTGCTCTAAGCCCTAGGTAATACTGCTTAAGGATCCATTTCTTTATGGCCTCTGTCTACATAGTAGAGAGTAGCTTATTCTAGCCCCATTAATGTGTAGTTGCTGTTTTAGAGGGGTTCTCTAGGAGCCACTTATAGGCATTTTATAGAGGAGTCCCTTCCATTAAATGAATTGCATATAATTACTATCTAAATACTATGTACAACTATAGTGGAGGTTTTGTTAAGGAGTGGCGATGAATAGATGCATGTTCTAACGAGCTGTGTGTTGCTTCCTCTTAGGTTAGGCAGCTGTGTATTGATTACTCCAACCTTAAGCAAAGCGAAAAGTTTAGTCATGACGATTAACTCAACGACGTGATGGACGGACTACATGACATGACACTACACCTAAATCACAGAAGCCTACAGTCTTAGAAGAGGAGGCTATTGTAGAGAGGGTCCTTGAGCTAGATGTGTAGTCTTTTCCACCTAGGGTGTGTACAGTGCAAGATATGGCTAATCGACTACTCTACGCACGCAATATGCAACCTATTAGCAAGCACTAGGCTATGAACTTTATCAAACGCCATATAGAGCTTAAGACACATTTCTCTTGCAAATACGACTACTAAAGAGCTAAATGCGAAGATCCAACTATAGTAAACAAGTGGTTTACCCTTATAAGGAACATAATTGCAAAGTAGGGCATCCTAGAAGATGACATCTACAATTTTGATGAAACAGGGTTTATGATAGGTAGGTATAATCTCAATAGCTATGGTTGTCACAAGCTCTAAAAAGCAAGGAAAAGCAAAGCTATCTCAACCTAGTAACCGTGATTAGGAAACAGTTATATAAGGTATAGGGACACAAAAAGCAATTCTACCATTTATCATCCTTGTAGGTTAATACCATCTTGCACATTAGTATACAGAGTGTAACCTCCTAAGAAAGTGGTGCATTATAACAACAGAGAATAGATAGACAACAAATGAAATGGGCTTAGAATGGATTAAGCAATTTGATCAACATACAAAAGCTAGCACAAAAGGTACCTACTAGTTATTAGTGCTTAATGGTCATGAGAGCTACCATGTAATGCTGCTTCCTAAATGATAGGATGTATAGACATTTCTTACATAAAGGTTTAACTTAATGGAGGAGGCAGGAGATCAGACACAAAGTCTTT
Source organism: Pseudogymnoascus destructans (assembly GCF_001641265.1). Taxonomy (NCBI): domain Eukaryota; kingdom Fungi; phylum Ascomycota; class Leotiomycetes; order Thelebolales; family Thelebolaceae; genus Pseudogymnoascus; species Pseudogymnoascus destructans. The sequence goes on from NW_020167520.1 coordinate 639,796, forward strand.
CTAAGTAACACGTTATAGTATTGTAAAGAATACTATATTGAGTTGGGCACGGAGCTCCTATCTAAGGAAATACTATCTACTTATATAGTGGCGTTGTGCCTTATAGATCCTGTCTAGTCTATAGACCATGTAGGATCAGTCATGTCCTGTGACCTCCTTATGACTCACGGATCCTATCTAGTCTATAGACCATGCTCATGACCACTTCATGACTTATGCATGACTTATGACTGTAGCCTTCTAACAGGTTAGGTCACGTGGCACATTCTGTCTTAGCACTGCTAGTAGAGTGGACCATAACAGCTGTAACAGCTAGTGGATAGTTGGGAAACTAGTGGATAGTTGGATAGTTAGGATAATTAGAACTATCAGTGTTCGGCGGATACCTCTCGGGTATATACCTGGAGGTTGGCCAGGTAGGGTAGGTATATACCCGGGTATTGCCAAGCCTTGTGACTTGATCACGTGTAAAATGTATATAGCAATAAGTAGCACCAAAGCAGGATCACGTGCTAAGGGCTGACCTGATCTTCAGCACGTGACGGGGCACGGGCGACTTCAAATACCCAGATACATACCCAGATACTCAGGTAGGTACGGGTATGTATAAGAATCAGAAAGGTAGGTATATACCCGGGTATATACCCGGATACGCTGGGTATATACCTACCCCGTGCCGAACACTGAGAACTATCCACTATCCTAACTATCCCTAACTATCCGAACTATCCACAACTATCCACAACTATCTGAACTGTCTACAAGGCATGATGCCACTATATAGGTAGATAGTATTCCCTTAGATAGGAGCTTTGTGCTCAACTTAACATAGTATTCTTTACAATACTATAGCGTTTTACTTAGAAGTGTTCATGTCTAATCCCCTGCCTCCTCTGTTAAGTCAAACCTTATGTAAGAAACCTCTATGCATCCTATTAGATAGGAAGTAGTGTTACATTATAGCTGTAGTAACATGACTTATAGTTACGATGCTAGGCTGTAGTATCATAACTCATCTAATGGATAGTTAGTGTGTTAAATAGTATGAACCTATATACTACCAAGCATTTTTCCTAACATCATAGAGTCTTAAGTGGGCCCTAAATAGGAAATTTTGAGATAAATAAACATTGTGTTACTAAGGTTATTATCATGTTAGTGGAGCAACTATCACACACATGCTTTATGCTAGCATCTACATTCCTTAGTAGCATATAGGCCATATACTATCTTATACACTATAGATAGTTAGATAGTTAGGATAGACTATCTAACTATCTGAACTATCCACTAAGTATGATGCTAACGTGACTGTCATACTGACATTCGTTGCACTCAGTTTGCTATCAAACTCAAGAGCAAACTTAGAAATCTCCTCCTCAAACCTACAAGTCACCATACATATCTTGGCTTATCACTCCAACAACAGAAGCAATACTACTCAACGATTGCTGCAAACTCTTCTACTACATCTGTTTATGCTACATACATCACGGCATATCATTTGGACACTCATTGAACAAGTTATTAAGAAAATCTCCTCCTTAAGGGGGTGGGCCAATACTACCACATGGCATATCTCTACCAACTAGAGGCCTAGGAACATGAACGATAGCTCTAGAAGCTTCTACAACCCTCTATGATTCATTACACGTCATCGCTCCTTAGTTACCCACAAGATTGGTTAAGTTATGACATAATTTGTCTATAGGTACTCTGACCTTGGACCTCCTTTTCACTTCCTATAGGCTAGAAACCCAAGAGATGGTTCTATGGGATTCTCTTACGTTCACTACATGATTAGCAAGCTAGTTGTGGGTCGCACTTGATTTCTAATACATTTACCAAGCCTGGTTAGTCATGGAAAGTCATGGAAAATGAGAGAACTACACTCCTTTGGCATAAATAGGATTGCCCTTTCCTTAAGAAAGGGCAAGCAGGCAATACAGTAAATCGACTAGCACATACTTCTACGTCTTTTCCAAGCTTCCAAGCATTGATCTTGTTATTCTCTGTTTTTGAAAAGTCAGTGAGGTGCTAACCTCTGACTTACCCCTGAGTTCTCAGACTCAACATTTGTTGCAACTTGTCTAAACCACTTCACCACATCATACACCTGATTGCTGCGTTGTGGAATAGTCTAAGCTACAACCCTTTGGCTCTGTTTCCTAAGACAGTGTGTTGTCTTAGTAAATTCATCCCTTCCTTGGGTGGCTAGATTCTCATATCTGGTGCACCCACCATTACAGTGACTCATTAGAGGGGTAGTGACTCATCTAATGGATAGTTGGATAGTTAGGATAGTTCAGACTATCTAACTATCTGAACTATCCACTAAATATGACACTAACGTGACTTAGTGACTCATCTGATGGATAGTTGGATAGTTAGGATAGTTCAGACTATCTAACTATCCGAACTATCCACTAAATATGACACTAACGTGACTTAGTGACTCATCTGATGGATAGTTGGATAGTTAGGATAGTTCAGACTATCTAACTATCCGAACTATCAACTAGGCACGATGCCACTATATAAGTAGATAGTTGTAATGCTGACTTCTAAACAATAGAAGACACAGAGGTTTCTTGTGCAAGGTTGCAGCTGTAAGCACTAGCCATAGCACTAGCACTTAGCCATAACAATAGTTATTTCTTAGATAAGAGCTTCGTGCTCAACTCAATATAGTATTCTTTACATACTGTAATGTGTTGCTTAGAAAGCCTTTGTGTCTGATCACCTACCTCCTCTAATAAGTAAACCTTATGTAAGAAACCTCTATACATCCTATCATTTAGGAACTAGTGTTACAGGACATCTACAAAGGCACGCCACTGTAGTGCCTGTAACAAGACCGGTCATAATGTAAGAACTTGCCAAAATGATGCAGCGGCATCTATTACAGTTATTACTAAATAGTTTAATTAATATCTGTTATAACGTACATGTATAGCGAAAGCGCCAAACAAGCGAAAGCGCCAAAATTATCTACCCTCACGACAAACATTGCGATAAATCTACCACAACATTAGAAATCAATTGAAACTACTCGGAGTCCTCTTCCTCAGAGGTGTCTATTACAATCTGACACGTGCGCGCATTGTGCCCAGTCTCACCACACTTGCCACAGCGACGGGCACGGGTTTCTTCCCTTGGCTTCCGACCACGGCTTGCCCTTATTTCCTGCTCTACCTGCTGCACAACATCCCTCTCATCCTGTAGCTCTTGCGCCCCTTGTTGACTAAGTGATCCTCCTTGCTGTAGTCGTGTTTTCCTAGCTCTCCGGCGCTTGCTTAGTACTTCATTTGCCTGTCGTAGGTTTTGGTTCTCTCCCTTTAGCAGTGCTAATTGATGCATTATTTGCGATGCACCCTTTGTAAACTGGTCAACAGCTGCATAGATTGAGGTTGGAGAGCTATTTTGATGGCGTGAAATCCGAGTTTTAATAAATGTAGACTGTGACATAGCTTCAATTGGGTTGTTTGGTGTCTGAGAAACCCAAGGTTGAGCAGTACCTGGGCGGGAGCTTGGAGGCGTTGGTGTCCTTAACTTAAGATCAAGTGTAGATATCACTCTCTCAGGGTCAAATGGAAGAAGCCCTGCCCCTCGGAACCCGCCTCAAATGTTACTTTCCGTCATTGTAGTGTTAAATGCAGCGTGGAAGGCAGGAAAGAAGTCATCCTTTGTAATATGAGAAATATGAGCCTGCATCATATCTTCAATTTGCCGACCATAGGCCTGCTTTAACGGGCCGAAACAGCCAACATCAAGTGGCTGGAGTAGATGAGAAGAGTGAGCAGGCATACAAAGCGTAATAATGTTGTGTTCCTTGCAGTACTCCTCAAACTCATCTGAGTGGTGGCTCTCATGACCATCAAGGACTAACAAGCGATAACCACCAACACTCCGGGCCTTTGTATGCTTCTCAAAGTGCTGAATCCAATCCATGCCTCTCTCGTTTGTAGTCCAGCCATTTTCAGTAACAGAAATCACCCAATCGCTTGAAAATCCACTATTCTCATACCAAGATGTAAGGTGGTTTTTGCCTGCAACAATGATAAATGGTGGTACTGCCCAACCTTGAGAACTAACGCCTTGGATTACTGTAACCCATTCCCGATTACCAGGCTGTACCTTCTTTGCTTTTGCCCGCCCGTCTGAGCTTGTTACAACCATAGCAGTTGAGATAACGCCCATCATAAACCCAGTCTCATCAAAGTTGTAGATATCTGCTTCATCGATACCATATTTCGCAATTGTGTTACGCACAAGCTCAAACCAGCCATTAATAACTTCTGGATCTTCGCACTTAGCCCTCTGGTAGTCGTATTTGCGCTGAAAGCGTGTCTGGAGCTCTACACGCCGCTTAACAAAGTTTGAAGCCCAACGCGACCCAACGCGTGACGCGTCGCGTGTTGCAAGTAGTCGACTTGCCATATCTTCAACAACAGACAGCCGAGGAGGAAACCCTTTGGCAGCTAGGTCGAGTATATACTGAACAAGGACGGACTCCTCTAGGTTAGTTAATTTCCGTGAGTTGGCTTGGATATCGCGTCGTGAAGGTACACCTTCTAGACGACGACCTAGCTTGCGGTGGTCCACAGAATAGATCCTAGCAGCAACTCGAAGGCGTAACTTTGGGTCGCTTTGCATAGCCTGGATAGCTAGCACTAATTGGCTTTCATCGTTTTTATGGGGCATGTTTTGTTGTTGAGGAATTTAACATTTAGTTGGGGGGTTTGGTCACCGCATCATTTTGGCGCTTTCGCTTGTTTGGCGCTTTCGCTATACATGTACGTTAGTGGTGTTGCAATTTAGGTTTATTCTTAAGCGTTGCCGCGAGGTGGCGCGCTCACCTAGGTGGCGCGCTCGCTTGTGAAGTACGTTATTTGTGTTCTACAACCCGAAATCTACACGGCCAATAGTTCTCCCGAGAGCGGTAACACTTCTACCTTCTACACCACTTTTTACATAACTTTCTACTTCCACCTATATTTATACCAAGGCACCACAACTGCACCACTGCTTTAGAAGGAGAAGTGTATCCTTGCCAACTTTCCTGCAGACAACACCGCAGGTAAGACAAGAGTCCATGCCTCACTTCTTGACCTCTCAAGCCACTCTGGCCTAGCCTCTTGTGGACTCTTGGTCTGCAAATCGATCAAAGCACACGTTACACTGCTGGCTTCCGGACTCTCAGAGCCAGCCAAAACGTGAACCTACTACAGTTCACATCAATTTGTATGTAGGTTGCAACACAACTTCAATCCATGGGCTATGGCTGTCCCTCCGTGGGCTATCTGAGCGATTTCACTCTGTTTCGAAAATGAATTTCATTGGATTTTATAGTTCAATCCACTTTCCAAGTCAACCTCGATATGGCTTGTAAGGATACCGCGCAGGCTCATTTGTGTGCATCCCTTACGCCAGCTCAACTTCACTTGTTTCTTTCAGTGCTCTGTTTTCAATGCCTTTTTATTATTATTGAAGGACCAATCCCCGTACCGCCCAACTGCAAGCCCTCTGCTGCGTTGGTGTTGCGTCTCCCTTTGTTCAAAGCGAATTCTTTTCAACCCTATTCAAGTGTTCTTTGTCCGAACACTTTCTACTTTCCGGGGATGAAGATCTTACATTTAAGATCAGAAACCATAAATAACAGCTGCTCTTGCTTATTCTCCTACAATACAATGGCTAACTTGGATGAGCAGGTCACTCTTGGGACAGAAGGCACGACCGTGCCCAAAGTCCAAACATGCCGCCACAAAGACCCCCAAGCTCATCTGGTCCGTCATCTTCCTTGATGGTCTCGCAAGATGACTACGTCCCGCCAGTCAGATGTGACCCAAGCGTCCGTGTCAAAGCAGAGAGGGATGGCGATAACGATCATGATGACTTCGTCGATGTCGACGATGAGGCAGAAGAGCTTCTTGCCGATGCCGATGGAGTCCCTATGTACTCTGATGCCGACTTTAAGATACGCCAAGTCGCATCCCCATTTATCGTCCAGCGTACACTAGTGAGTCTATATAGTATGTCCCTTGCCATAACCATTCTCTATTTAATACTGACACGTAAGCAGACTTGAGCAAGACGAAATACCTGAAGCTGGACCCTGAGTATCAGCGAGATGTGGTTTGGGATGAGACGAGGTCGTCAGGCCTAATTGCCTCTGTCCTGCAAGGTTACTTCATCCCCCCCATTATTTTCAACGTGTTAGAAGAATGGGAGACGTTGGATAGCGGCGAAGAAATAATGCGACATTGTCGGATTTGTGTTGATGGAAAGCAACGTCTCACCTCCCTTCAGAAGTTCATGGAGGGCAAAATCGGAGTGTCCGACTCGTCGCACCCACCGAAGAAGTGGTTTTTCTGCCACCCGATTGTCGGCGGTGTTGAAAAGCAATCAAACCACAATATCCTTCCGCTGAAGACAAAGAAGTTTTTCGAGTCTCGAATGTTTTGCTGCTATGAATACCAGAAACTCACGCCTTCTGTTGAAGAGACGATGTTTCAGCTCGTCCAACGCGGGATGCCACTTACCCCAGCTGAAAAAATGCGTGCCATGTCGACACCATGGGCAAATTTTGCAAAGCAGTATGAGAACGATTACCCAGCTGTCCTCTCTCTAGGTAGACAGAGCAGGGCCTCTGGCTTCCGTCAGATCATGTCAATATTCTGCCAGATCATGGAAGTCATGTCTCCAAGTGCCGACAAGAAAAAGAACAGAGAAGGAGCAGGATGGAAGCCAACTTACCAAGCCACCCCATCAAACCTCACAAAGCTGCTTATGGATACGCCATCCCTAAACGAAAGTGTCAAGAGAAAATTCAAAAAGGTTTTCGACAAATATGCCGAGCTCATCGCATCGTGCTCAGAGCCAGATAAGGATTCGCCCACCGGATCCTCAATCAAGAAGAACAGTTGCTTTGCGCCTACTCCGGAGGGCCTAAAGAATAGAGGGGCATCCCACGTCAGGACCTTCTCACCGCTCGAGGTTGTCGCCACCGCAATCTTGCTCCTCCGCCATATGGACGATAGAACCGACACGATGCTCCAAGGTGACATCATGGAAATGCGCGTCTACCTCCGCCAGAAGAACAAGGACCTGCGGCTGAACAACACATGCTGGGCTGATTCCTATCAATTCATTGATGTCGACATGATCCAGATTCGCGGTGGAGCAGGGGCCTCGAGACGACGTGCGCCTCCTGTGTCGCAGCAAGCTCTTCCAATTGAAATCGATAGCGATGCCCCAGATAATCAAGCGGGCCGACGCACCTCCGCACGCAGAAATACAGATGGGTCATCCGCGCTGCCAATGCGTGGGGTAGATCAAAATGGTGATGCAAGGCCCACTCGGTCAGGGCGAGTGGGCATGAGCTCCTTGACGGCTTCAATTGCGAACGGCAGTCCGATAATGACGGACGGCCTATCCAGTCCGCAGGCTGGATGGGGAGGACCACAGGTAGCACCAACGGCACCAGCGGCACCGATGGCTCCGATGGTGCAGACAATCCAGCCTCGGAAGCGTCTCCATGGATCTGATGGCAGTGCAGCCCCTACTATCAGGCGTGTTCGACCGAGAGATTGAGATGGTGTGCGTGGTCCTCTGGTCTCAACTCGTCCGCTGACAGCTGCAGACACATGCTTGATACTTCCCTTCTTTTGGTTTAGCCTTTGCAAATCCGACAGGACTACCCTTCTATCTACATACTCAGATTACAACAATGCAACGATTTAACGAAAACGATTACGCTGCTCTTTCCAAAACATCTCTTAAGTTTCGCCGTCGTCGGAGACCGCCGCGATACACAACTTGCATGTGCAAGATATTTATGCACCCTCGGGCTTTTCATTACTTCCATCTTTTGGTTTCCCGGTTCCTCATGCATGTTTGCCTGAGTTTTGCTCGAAGAGAGCCGTTTGGGTGGTTGATGGTTTGTTGCCATGTAATGATTGACCTGTTGCATGCTAATGGAGAGAGAGACGTTGCAAGGGGGGTAGAAGAGATAGCTTATTATCTCGTTGCGAATGCATGGCTTTCAAAGATCATATTTCGTTGTAATATTCTGTGTGTTTCTGAACATGCCATGTCTTTCTTGACAAAGCTCGCACGAATCCCCGTCCTGCCTAGGTATCTTAACTCCATTTGCCACCGCCCTTGCCCCCAATTCCGACCCCTTGTGAGCAATGATTCCTCCCGCACCCCCAACATCCATCCCTTGTGTAATGGTTCATCCGGCCCTGGGCTCAGCTATCCCCTGACCGCCACTTTGTGATGCCAAATCCATCATGGCTCACACACCACCCATCACGTCGGCGTCGCACAGCCATCCCTCTATCCATTACCAACCAGTCTCTCGGGCCCTCTCTTTACTCGAGTATGCAATATCCCTCCTTTCCTCTCTCCCTCACGTATCTCCCGCCTGCGACCCCTCCTGTCCACCCCCCGCCACAGTCTCCTCCCCCAACACCTTCGAGGCAGCCATGAATCTATCACTTGTATTAGCCCCCATTCCAGCTTCCCGCGCCCCGAAACCCAGAAAAGAGAAAAACTCACAACCCCCCATGCCACCCTCCTAGCCCCCGTACACACTCGGCCTGCACACTCGTCATGCGTACCAGATTCTCGAGATCCGCCAGATTGGCGCTCAGCTGGGCCAGTTGCGCGTGGAGGTGGGACTATAGCGCGAGAATGTCAGCTAGCTTGGCCAGTACAGTATACTACGCGCTCATTCCAGATGAGTCGGGGGTTTCGGAGGGGAAGATCGGGCCGGGGGGGGGGGGAGACGTACAAGTTGACGCGGCTTGATGCTGCTCGGTGCTGTGCTCAGGCGCGGGGGCCCGCGTGATGAGGATGCCATCCCTTACTGCGTTTGTGGCGCCCTGTGCGCGTCGCCGTGCTTGTTCGATAGGGTATTTTAAATATTCGGCGATTGTGAACCTCGTTCAGTGCAATGTGGAGCTGGCTCGGAACGCTGTACTAGTGGGACATGTAACGCTCGGTTAGCCCCCTCTCAGCTTCGTAGCCTTGTCGGTTGCGTACCGACATGATGACAGTTATACAAGCACAAAACCTTGATTCCAAGCACGGATATATGAAGCACAAGAATGAAGTACGAGCACATGTTTATACGAGCATGATGTACGCGTACGAGTACTACAAACGGCAGAGCGATACTCTACTCTCGTAATGCTGCTCTTCCGACTGGTTGGACAACGACGTTTCGGAGAGACACTCCATCGGACCACCTGCTGATCTGGGAAGGGTCGAAGGTCCAGTAATACTCCAACGTCCGTCCACTTTACTCCTCGCACTGGCATTCGGGTTCGCAAGAGCCGGCCGATCGATATGGCTCTAGACTACTCCAAACCATCCCCGCCTCCACAAATTCGTTGTGGCACTGAAACGATGTGAACCCCCTCCTCCTCCTGCTGTGCTCTTGTATAATTATGGAATTATTATGGAATTATGAAAATATTATCCTCCTTGCTCTCGCGTGGATGATGTTGTGCCTCCTCTTCGGGAGGGAGCCATCCCGAGTCAACTAGTATGTACAAGCCAAGGGGGTTTGAGACATATTTACATATACTCGTACTTTGGGTCAAGAATTGTTAACAGGGGAACCATGTACGTAGTTCCACCTCGACGCTGTTTTAAAAAGTTGCGAGAAATAATAATATAACGTATTTCACATGCGAGTCGCCCACACAAGCACCTCATTACAACATAATATCTTTATAGTCTTTTTCCTATGCGCTTGAATTCATATACCTTGATCTTACCGAGTAGAGTGATTAGTTTAGTAATTATTAAGATGTTAGTTTTTAAGGTTGTAGATATCACCCATGTCTTAGTATCTTAAGAATTACTAAATATATTACTATAAAATTAACATGTAAGACTTTAAATCCATAGGGAAACCTAACGATATATTTTTGAAATCTATTATTGTGAGATATTATGTTGTAAATTTCCTAATTTTTAGTGAGAAATGAGGTGAACGAGCCGCTTGTGTGGGCGACTCGCATGTGAAATACGTTACCACTCGTACGTAAGTAAGTACGTGACGCGTTATATTATTATATAACGCGTCACGTACTTACGTACGAGAGTTAAAGCAGCATAACATTACTCGGGTTTTTATTAGACTATACTTCTACAAGGGGGGAGACGATCATTGCAGGTTTAACAATTATTAAAGTGCCTACGCAGAACTGCACTGGCCAAGTCACCGCCGTCCACTAAAGGAATATCGGGACGGGCCCCTACTTAGTACGGAAAGTAAGTTTTGTGAGTGGGGGGCCTAGATATATGTGATCGATACACGAGTTTATGCTGTTGTGCACAAATTCTGGGGTCCCATGCTCGATCCACTCACAAAACTTTTGAACATTACCTCCGTAGACGAGCCATTCTCGATGGGACTACAGTACATGCAGACCGGGCCCAAATGAAACCGACGATGCTCAAAGCTCCTCTATCGGCGCATTCCTCCGGGGAAGATGCCTGGGCAGTTAGTGATGGAAAGTAAGACATATATTTAACCAGCACATCCAATTTGTCTCCTTATGAAGCGTCTATCGTCCTCTGTGTCACATCGTCCTCGATCTTGTTTGTCTCTTCCCATATCTTCTTGCTCATCCCGCATCTTTCTTCGTGGCCGCTGGCCCTTCCCTAAAACTCTATTTTACTCTACCTTGTGGTTTAATCCCCACCACAGATCTGCAGTCGTCTAGAAGGTCGACTCACACCCTTTCAACATGTTTGTCGATGCTCTCAAGGACTTCGCGGCTGAGTCCCCCGCCGCAGCAAGTCTTGCCGGCGTTCTTCTCGTCGTCTCTCTCATATACTACTTCGTCCAGCGCCCGCAGCGGCTTAACTTCCCTGTTGTCGAGTTGGGCGATGACTTGGGCTATGATCGAGCTCTTGATGAGGGCTTCTCAAAGGTAAGTTCACACAGTGCTATCAGACACAGGATTGGGCATGTGTGCTAACACCTCCAAAAGTATCCCGATTCGCCGTTTGTCCTCCCAACCAACCCGCCGGTGGTTATTCTGCCACACGCATGCGTGAATGAAATCAAGTCCCTACCAGAGAACAAAGTGTCGTTCAAGAAAGACGTCCAGCATATGTTTACTTGCAAGGTAACTGGCATTGGCGCAGAATCACATGAGCTCCTCTCCGCCGTTAAGATCGACCTCACCAGGCACCTCGCCAGCGTCCTCGATGGACTCCAGGATGAGACCCGCTATGCTATCAACTCCGAATTTGGCCGATGCGAAGACTGGACGCCCCAGCCCGTGTACTTCAAGCTCACCCGGATAGTCGCGCTTCTCAGCGGCCGCGTCTTCGTTGGTCGGCCTCTGAGCCGCGATGAAGCGTGGCTGAAAGCAACGATCAACTACACGTGGGCTTGCATCCGGGCCTCCGATGCCTGCAAGAGATATAGCCCATACCTCCGCAACATCGTTGGCCCCTACCTAAAGGAAGTTAAGGACTTGAAAAAGCACCGACAGGATGGTGCGGACCTGTTGCGGCCTCTCCTGAATGACCTCCTTGAGAGAGAGGCCAGTGAGAAGCCCGGTTCAGGCGGGTTCGACGATCAGCAGGGCACGTTCTGCTCGTGGGTTCTCAAATACACTGTTGAGAAGGACCGGGCGAGCGCACTGAACTTGGCCAACTCCCAGATGACCCGTGAGTATCTCGGCCCCCACGCCCAGCTGCACGTGTACTAATCGCCTATCTAGTATCATTCGCAGCTATCCACACCAGCTCCATGGCACTCTCGCAGGTAGTCTTCGATCTTGCTGCACGTCCTGAGTATATCAAGGGTCTCCGCGAGGAGATTAAAGAGGTCCTCGCCGAAGACGGCTACGACATCGATGGCGATGGATTCACGAGGCTAAAGAAGTCCTCCTACACGAAGCTCCGCAAGCTCGACAGCTTCCTCAAAGAAAGCCAAAGACTCTCACCTCCCAGCATCAGTTTGTCCCCCTGACCCCCTCAACATGCCCCATTCTAACAAAACCTCCAGTCTCCATGCAGCGCATGACAACCGCCCCTGTTACCCTCTCCACCGGCCACACCATCCCCACCAACACCCGCCTCGCCTTCGCCTCCCAAGCCATCCACCGTTCCACCCGGACCACCACCTTCTCACCTGAATACAACCCTGCCTCCTACGCCCCGCCCTCCGTCTTCGACGGCCTGCGTTTCTACAAGCTGCGCGAGATGCCTGGCAAGGAGAACCGCCACCAGTTCGTCACAACAGGCGAGGATAATTTGTCCTTCGGACACGGGACCCATGCGTGTCCTGGGAGGTTCTTTGCTAGTAATGAGATTAAGGTTGTGCTCATTGAGTTTTTGAGGAATTGGGATGTGAGGTTGAAGGGGGATACGGAGAGGAAGGGGGGAGATAGGCCGTCGAACTTGATTAAGGATAGTGCGTGTGTGCCAAATATGGAGGCGGTGTTGGAGTTTAGGAGGTTGAAGAGCGAGGAGTGCGTGTAGGCGGGGGATGTTTGGATAAGTTTGGATTTGGTAAAAGGATGGCTTGATGGGGAATGGTTTGTACCGCGCGATTTACGTAGGGATGGAGATATGGGAATCTACGTATGTCGAAGCTGATCTACTTAGCATTTCTATTTAAACGATGCAACGAAATTGATGGAAGTTTTCCGCACAGTATCTCCTGGTTTTGAAACCTGCATTGCTTCACTTTCACCGTTGTGACGACATATTTAAGTGATCACTATTTTATTTCTAAATAAAACGGACTTGCAACTTCCATGGACTCGTAACCGTCTACATCTACAGTACCATCTAACCCTAAATACGATTCTCCTTGCCGTTGATGACGAACACAGCTACGTCCACATGCGCCTTTCCTCCGCCAATACGCGTACAGTCGCCGCGAGTAACTGCGACAGGAGTTCGAGGGAATTCCTCACATCAGCAACCTAAACTACTAAGAGCAATACCGCAGCGACGCGCGTAGGATTTCGAGGCACAAACTTTCTACCAGGATAACCAGGAGACAAATGCGGCAAGCTGCAGCGGCATTGGACGTCTCTCTCGCCCATTAGGAAGCTGCATGTTAGCCACCAACCGAATTTTCGCTGATGGAAAATATATTAATGGATTTCTATCCGGAACAGGTGGTATTCTTATATATCATATCTCGTATAACAGCCCATACATGCCATACCTGGCCAGGCCGTGTGTATCCTATCCCATTAACGCCGCCGACCCGATTGTCTGTATCGTAACGACCAAGCAGCCCGTTTTCAGCCTCCAATCAATGGCCCTCGTAGCTCGTGGTGTACCGCCCTATCGCCAAGCTACCTAGGAAAACGCCGGCGAGGACGGAGAGGAAATATCCCACGTTCATCGTCATAACCGCCAACATTCTGTGATCCGTTAGCATCAACCCACAATCAGGAGTAGGAGTGTCACATACAGCAAGTATCCCATGCCGGCAATAACCGTATCTACCACCGCCCTCAACGGATCAACGCTAACTCTCCACGGACTTGTCATCTCCCCCTTCCGCTGCACGACCACCACCTCCTCTTCCACCCCATTCTCACTAAGCACCACAGCCTTCGCATCCTTATGCAGCGCAACCCTCTCCCTCAGACCCGGCTTCCCCGCAACAGCGACATAGCGGCGGTGCATCTCACAATCGAGCCAGCGCGCCTCCTGGCGTGCCTTGAGCGCCAACAGGACCCGGAAGAGGACCGCGAAAACGATGAGGAAGATGCAGGTCCCTGCGTAAGAGCCGGTGCCTGTGGGAGTCCAGGCAGTGCTGAAGAGGGGTGTAGAGGGGTTGTTTTGGAAGGTCATGACCATGGACATGCCGGAGGAGGAGCCGTGGGAGGAGCCGTGGGAGGAGCCGTGGGACATGTCCATGCCGGACATGTCGTCGCCGGAGGTGGGGGTGCTGGTAGCGAAGGGGTTGTCCGCCATTGTCGCTGATTTCCTGTGGGTTGAATTGGAAGATTCGGTCTATCGATTCCTGCTGCGACTTTGCTGCTTCGTCTGAGTTATTCAAACAACCATCCGATCCAGTAACCACCAGCTTTCCAAGAGTCCACCGTTCCTTATAAAGCCGCCGTGAGCAAGATTCGCTCCAAAACGTGCTCAACCTGTTTATGCAGGAAGGGGTGCAGAAAAGTCTAATAACCGTACGAGCAGAATATAATGAGAGAGAAGGAGAAAAGGAAAAGGTGAGACAATAAACCCGCTCCCCTGACCACAACCTACCTTCGTGGGACCGGCGGCCATGGCGCCGTCCCTTGGCTACGCTACCCTTACGTCTTCGTGCGCGGCGGTTGAGCCTGAAGGTGTATCTATCTCTCGCAAATGTGCTCACTTAGTAGCCAATGGGAGGAGAGGGATTGATTGGATGGGCGAGGCGTGCCTCAGGGCGGGATTTTGGCCGCGGGTGCGCGCCAAGTGGGAGCCGCAGGGCTTGGCGCGAGTAGCGGCGTAGCGGAAGCAGAGAAGGCTTATATCAAAAGCACCGGAATCTTATAATTGATACGAAAGGAGCGATTGGTATGAAGGTTACCATGAATAAGGAAAGGGCGAGTGACACAGTTAGAAGTCTCAACATTTTAATTAGAAGTCTCGTTGGGGCAGCAGGTGAGGCAAGTATGTATAACTATCATTCTTGATCATAGGATATATTTCAAACTATTTTAAATAATTCCCAAGAGCACATCATCTCCATCTCCTATCAAGACTGTTCCTACAGATATCATCGCTGGAAAGCAGGTCATAAACAAATACAGACGCGCCCGATAGTCCCCACGCGTCATCACGATGCGGGTAACAATCTACAACTTGGAAGCTGGCGATCCCGTGCCCACGCTGGTGATCTCGTTGTAGAGCAACGAGGTCAAGAAGTCGGCGTAGTCCTCACCAGTGACCTGGCCAGCGAAGTACTGTGCCGCGAGGTGGTACTTGTTGCCCTTCTGTGCCTTGGAGGCCAGCTCCTCGGTCTGCTCCTTGAGAAGCTTGAGCGCGTACGCCTTGTCAACCTTCTTGCCATCAGCGGTGGAGACACCGTGGCGAACCCACTGCCAAAGCTGACTGCGGCTGACCTCAGCGGTAGCGGCATCCTCCATCAGGTAGTTGATAGGGATACAGCCAACGCCGCGGAGCCATCCCTCCATGTATCCGAGACCGATGTTCAGGTTCTTGCGGATACCTCCCTCGGTGATTTGGCCGGGGACGTTCATGTTGAGCAAGTCGTTGGCGGTGATCTTGACATCCTCGCGGCGGACGAAGTACTGGTTAGGTGTGGGCATGTGCTTGTTGAAGACCTCGGATGCGATGGATGCGAGGGCTGGGTGAGCAACCCAGGTTCCGTCGTGGCCGGCCTTGACCTCGCGGAGCTTGTCGGCGTAGACACCCTCCATGGCTTTGTCGTTGGCGGCCTTGTCGTCCTTGATGGGGATCTGGGCGGCCATTCCTCCCATGGCGGCGACCTGGCGCTTGTGGCAGGTCTGGATGAGGAGCTTGACGTAGGCGTCCATGAATGGGACAGTCATTGTGACGGCCGAACGGTCTGGGAGGATGAAGTTGGGGTTCTGGCGGAACTTCTTGATCACACTGAAGATGTAATCCCAACGTCCGCAGTTAAGTCCGGAGCTGTGATCCCTCAACTCGAAGATGATCTCGTCCATCTCGAAGGCGGCCAGGATGGTCTCGATAAGGACGGTACCACGGATGGTGCCTCTTGCCATGCCGATCTTGTCTTGGGCAAGATTGAAGACGTCGTTCCACAGACGGGCCTCGAGGTGAGACTCCATCTTTGGGAGGTAGAAGTATGGTCCATGGCCACGCTTGACGAGCTCCTTGGCGTTGTGGAAGAAGTAAAGACCGAAGTCGAAGAGCGATCCCGAGATCGGCTCGCCGTCAACGGTGAAGTGCTTCTCCTCCAGGTGCCATCCTCTCGGCCTGACAATCAGAGTTGGCAGGGCGCGGTCTGTGCGGAGCTTGTACTCCTTTCCGCCGAGCTTGAAGTCCACCTGTCTGCGGATGGCATCGTAGAGGTTAACCTGGCCACCGATCATGTTGGCCCAGGTTGGGGCGCTGGAATCTGAGAACAAAGCATGTCAGTCTCGCAACTTGGAATTGGGAATATCTGGGACCACATACCTTCCAAATCGGCCATATAAGTCCAGACATTCGAGTTTAAGGCGTTGATGATCATTTTCCTGTCAGTTGGGCCAGTGATCTCGACTCTGCGGTCAGCCAACCCTGGTGCTGGTACTGCTGCCCTCCACGTCGCATCGTCTCTGATGTGCTTGGTCTCTGGGAGGAAATCTGGGAGGGCGCCTCTGTCAAGCTCTGCTTGCCTGATCACACGGCGGTGGAGAAGCTCTTTCCTCCTTGGGTCGAAGGATCTGTGGAGGAGGGCAAGGAAAGCGATAGCATCCTTGGTGAGAATCTTCTTGTAGGACTCGTTGATGGCGCCAGTGATGTTGACACCCTGGATGATAGAATCAATGCTAGCCATCTTTGCGAAAATATCTGTATAGATTTGCGGTGATGAAGTTTATGGTATACCTGGGCGGGGAAGGGCAAGATATATGAGGGGAAACTCGATGCATATATGGGGAGAGTGACTTGGAGAACGGGTGAGGAAGTCCGCGAGCCTCCGGTACCAAAATGGTGACGATTTTGACATTACTGCTATTTGAGTGGCTACAGTGGTACAAAAGAGGTAACGGCTACTTGATATTCGGCATCTTTTGAAAATCTACAGTATACACCACTCATGTCCGCCCATGTCTCCGAGCGTAGACGGAGGGGCCCAGGTCTTTGCAGACATCGGATTCGCTTGTGATAGTGTGGGGAAGCTCAATTGGAGGCGGCTTCGGCTTGCAACTTTGCAATCATCACAGTTGGAGTCCTGCGCTACGTCATAAGATAGCTGATAACTACCCATGCATGCATCAGTTCTACGTAGAAGCCGATCTGCAATACACCATTTCTGATAGAATCGTGAGTTTCTCCAGGCGCAACAATGAACGATATGTTGAAGATTCTGTATATCTACAATTTAGATACACCTGCCCTTGTCCCTTGAATGACGATAGGATCGTTATCGGCCGGGATCCGTACCTCGGCACCCTCCAACCTTATCGTAAGACCGATTTTCTCCGATGCCAACCTATCCCAGACCCCGTGATATACCGAGGCATAATTGTTAGTCACATCATGTGATGCAAGTCATGTGTATACATGGTGACTAATTAATGAGTAATCATGAAATACAGTCATGTGACTTAACGGGGTTTGAAATTTGGAAACCCTATCAACCGAACCAAGAAGGAGCGTTAAGCGAGAGGCGAGCAGAGAGAGTCACTGGAACCTCGACGACGACAACTTTCCATCGCAACGCCATCAACAGTCGATCTCATCCACGAAATCGATAAACCGCCATCATGGGAAAAGTCCACGGATCCCTCGCACGTGCCGGAAAGGTCAAGTCTCAGACACCAAAGGTACGATGATCTCTGAAACTGCGTTGCTTTGGAGGATGGAAAGAGGGTTGGGAGGAGCGAAAAGCTCGCTCGAAGGGCTCAATCGACGACGAGTTTTCTGTGACAACGGGAAACGTCAGCGATTTGAGCGCGACGACTTTGGGAGCTTCGACGATATTATGGATGGACTACGACGCGAATATTCGAACCGGACGCTGATATTCTACGATAGGTCGAGCCGCAAGAGAAGAAGAAGACCCCTAAGGGCCGCGCCAAGAAGCGCATTCAGTACACCCGCCGTTTCGTCAACGTCACCCTCACCGGAGGAAAGAGGAAGGTTTGTCAAACCTCTGTCCTTGAGACCACGAACCCAAATACTGACCTACGCGCAGATGAACCCCAACCCAACTGCCTAAACGACCAGCCATGGACGGGACGGGATAGCTGGGAAAGTCTTGCACACGGAAATTGTGGAGGATGTGCCCGGATCAGATGGACGGTGGTTTTAGGAGTGGAGTTTTGTCTCTCCTGGATGGCGCCGATTGTCTGTGGAGGATGGGACGCATACCATAGGCGCATTTGTACATCGGACGAATCGTTCTTGCTTCTGCTTGACAATGACATTGAGCTCCCTCCATTTTTCGGGTTTCTAATTTACACTGGAGACCGTGATGAAATCATGTGCGATGAGTAACCTACGATAACCAGTTACGTTTTGAGGCTATCTTCTTTCATTTCTATGATACTGGACTTTCAGGCCCTAAGAGCCAATGTATGGCTTTCAATATGTAGTGTATACCTGGGGCAGGCACGCCCATCACCTCCCCATTCCGTAGTTCCAGCGTTGGCTGTCATGCCAGCCAAACCAACGTCCCCTTTACAATCCAGTGGCTGAGCCAGTTGGGTGGCTTTGAGCAGTACCTTTGTGGCACACTCTTTTGTCAGCCTGGCACTAATCTTCTACACAGCTGACTGAGAATGCTGACTGGCTTCCATCAGTCTTCGCCGTAAGACTCATACGATGACTCCTTCGGGCAACCTTGCGGGGGTCAACCTCCGTGGGGATCTCATAGCTGGCGCGGCCGATAATCGGGCAGTAATCATATTTCCCGGGTTTGATTCAGTATCAAACGCCACCCTTGGCATACTTTCAACCGACTTGAGTCGTAGCTTTAGACACCCGGTTCGGTCGCCGCGGTTGCCTCTCCGCATTGACGGGGAATCGCTTCTTGCAGCCACAGTTGCCGCACGTCCGTACCAGCACATCGGCCCAGGGCTTCCTTCCATTCTTGCTCTTGTTTTCGATCTTTGTCACGCAGGTTGAGCCGTCTTGTAACAGTGCGTCACAGCGTTTGCATATCGTGTGTTTCATGCCTGGAGATAGGCGGATCTGCATTTTCATCGAGACAGTGCGGAGGTCTGAAAGTAGCACTCTCGTGAGAAATTGAGAAGAGGCTGGCTGGGGCTCAGCCGGTACTTGGTTGTGACCGCTTTCATCGCCGGCATTTTGTAGGTGGGGTTGAGAGGGAACTGGTGGAGGGGTAGGAATAGCTGGAGCTGTGGAAGTTTTCTCCTGGGCTGATAGATAGGTCGCCGCCTGGTATAAATAAGACAACCTGCTATGCAAAGCCTTGTGAGGCACGTTGGCACCCTTTGCCTGCTTTGCTTTGGCCATGATATGTCTCCAATCATATAAGAGAATCTCCAAAGTTCCCTCATTGATATAAATTACAACGTGCCAAGTTGAGCCGCATCCGAGCTAGCTGTGCCTGGCTTAGCGCGTTAGCGCACAATTCGAATCGGTTTGCCTGTCAGAACATGTCCTCTGGCAACATCAATAACAACCTCACCTGAATTCATTCTATCGAATTCGAACCTCGACCACTTTATAGATCGGTACCATCGACATCAATTTCGCGTCATAGAACATACATCACCCATAACTGGCATAGCAGTTTCGCATACCGCTTTGTTCCAAGACCTTCCATAGAGGTCGCGAGTGACATCGAAACCAACTTTGCCACACCTTCAACTCCGATCATAACCAGCACACATCATGTCTACCGAAGAAGATCTCATCGATTACTCCGATGATGAGCTTGAGACAAAGACCACAGCGCCAGCTGCTGGTGCAGGAAATGGAGAGGCCAAGGAGGGCGATCTGACCGTATCTGGAGGTAACCCTGACAAGAAGGGATCATACGTCGGCATCCACGCGACCGGTTTCCGCGACTTCCTGCTGAAGCCAGAGCTTCTCCGGGCCATCACTGATTGCGGTTTCGAGCATCCATCGGAGGGTTAGTTTTTCACCCCTAAGCTTCGTCGTTACCCTTCTTGAACCGTCCGTCCGTCCATCTCGCAAGCAAAAAGAACAACCAAATCACGCTGGAGGAGCGTCCAACAACACGAGTGATCCTGGATGTCTCTGCCAATGGCCTATCTCAAATTCTTGAGAATCTTTCCGAGGTTTTCTCGAAAGAAAACTTGGGGGTTGCATGAGCAACGTGCGGATGGAGAGTGTCGTGGTGGGAGATATAAAACTGGCATCACGAAGAGACTCCAGGATCGACTTGCTTGCGAATTTATGACTTCCAAGGGATATTTATATTTGAGCGAAATCTCAGGATATCATATATCCCGACTATGGCATGAACAGATCGAGCCCCGATGAGGCCGTCGCGAACGTTAAGCTTTGTCTATTTGGTGATGCTGCGATGATGGACGGACGCTGCGATCGTACACATCCTACTCAATTTGAGAAAACTATATCTGACTCGGCCCGCTTTATTCTACAGTCCAGCAAGTGTGTATTCCTCAGGCAATTCTCGGAACCGACGTTCTCTGCCAGGCCAAATCCGGTCTTGGTAAGACTGCCGTCTTTGTCCTGACCACCCTTCAACAAGTTGAGCCGGTGTCCGGAGAGTGCTCCGTTCTCGTTATGTGCCACACTCGCGAGTTGGCCTACCAGATCAAGAACGAATACGCCAGATTCAGCAAGTATATGCCAGAGGTCAAGACCGCTGTCTTCTACGGTGGAACCCCGATCCAGAAGGATGCCGAGATCCTGAAGAACAAGGACACCCACCCGCACATCATCGTCGCCACCCCCGGTCGTTTGAATGCCTTAGTCCGTGACAAGCACCTCCGCCTCGGAAGCGTCAAGGTCTTCGTCCTCGATGAGTGTGACAAGATGCTCGATCAGATTGGTATGGTATATTTCCGCACATAAGGTCAGAAGGTACTGACTCCCATTCCAGACATGCGCCGCGACGTCCAGGAGATCTTCCGCGCCACGCCAACCCAGAAGCAAGTCATGATGTTCAGCGCCACCCTGTCCCAGGAAGTCCGCCCGATCTGCAAGAAGTTCATGCAGAACCCTCTTGAGATTTACGTTGATGACGACACCAAGCTTACCCTGCACGGCCTTCAGCAGTACTACATCAAGCTTGATGAGAAGGAGAAGAACCGCAAGCTCAATGAGCTTCTTGACGATATGCAGTTTAACCAGGTCATCATCTTTGTCAAGAGCACCCTGCGCGCCACTGAGCTCGACAAGCTCCTCCGCGAGTGTAACTTCCCGTCTATCGCAGTTCACTCTGGTGTTAGCCAAGAAGAGCGGTTTGTACTTTCTAGCCCGTTTATCCTTTATGCATCTAACAATACCCTAGTATCAAGCGCTACACGGAGTTCAAGGAGTTCAACAAGCGTATCTGTGTCGCTACCGACGTCTTCGGACGTGGTATTGATATCGAGCGTATCAACCTTGCCATCAACTACGATCTACCCGGTGACGCCGACTCCTACCTCCATCGTGTCGGTCGTGCTGGTCGTTTCGGATCCAAGGGTGTCTCTATCTCCTTCGTGAGCAGCGAGCCCGACCAGCAGGTCCTGAAGGATATTGAGAAGCGCTTCGAGGTTGCACTTCCGTAAGTTGCACCCTCCTAGTGAAATTTATATGTGAACGAAATTCTAACCCCTTACAGTGAGTTCCCAGAGGGCGGTATCGATGCCAGCACCTACATGGCGAGTTAGATGCACAACCCCGCATTTTTCCCGTCGGGCCTCTCTCAACTCTTGCAAAGTCCCCTATCTCGCGCTCTCAGCACCTACCGCTTGAGCGCCAAAGGGATGGGTAGCCACGCAGTTTTAGGGGCCCTAGTTAGCCTAGTGACGGACCCGGAGTAGGAAGTTTTTACGCGCTGGCAACTTTTGTGTTTTTTTTATGGGACTACTACTGGATGGACTGGGCGAGGGGGTAAATTTCTTGTCTTGTCTTGTCTTGTGTCTTACCAAGATATTAAAAAAAAACTTGTGATTCTTTTTTTGAAAGCCGTGTTTGCCGGTGTCGTGAATAACGCGTGGTTTAAGTGATGTGATGACAGGAGGGCGCATCAATGCACCCAGTTCTCGTGTGGCTTGGCTGCGTTGAGTGATCTACGCCAGGTAAATCAAGTGAAGAATGGTCTGGAGAGAAAAGGAGTTTGGTGAGGGACGAAGTGAGGATACTTATAGGGCCATGATGAATGAGCATTGTCATCTTGAAATGAGGATTGGATTGAATATAGCGGTGATGAGGGTTTGATGATGAATAATAGTCCTGCTGTTCGGATATAAAGAATTTCCATGAGACCAAGGAGGTGAACAATGGAATAAGTAGCAACGAAGTCTTTATCTGTATTCGAGTGTTGTTGAACAACGAATGGCTTTGAATGGCCTTATGTGCACTTGAGCCTCATAGAACAATGAATCCCTTTGTGCGTATTCGAGCCTCGACGAATGATGGCTTTGTGTGCATTCCATGCTTACCCCTGCCAAATCCATCCGCATCCGCATCCGCATCCGCATCACATCACACCCCCCAACCACCAAGCGAAGACAACCCCCCTCTTATAAACCAACTTAACCCCTCATTAGAATCACCTCTTAGCTTAGTACGAGGACTTAGGATTGCTAGACAATTAGGTGATTATACTAAGTAAGAATGGGTAGACTTTAAATTTAACTAGATATAAGTAGATTTAACACTTTAATTAACATACTAACACTTGTACGATTAGAACCTATTGCCTTCTTATTCTTAACGAACATAAGAGCCATGTAATGCTACTTCCTAAATGATAGGATGCATAGAGGTTTATTATGTAAAGGTTTAACTTAACAGAGGAGGCGGGGGATTAGACACAAAGGCTTTCTAAGTAACACGTTATAGTATTGTAAAGAATACTATATTAAGTTGAGCACGAAGCTCCTATCTAAGAACTAACTATCTACTTATATAGTAGTGTTGTGCTAAATGGATCTTATACTAGATCATACTATTATCATAAGCCATCATGACTCTCCTCAATCCCCTATGATCCCATGACCTAGATCATCCTAGTTTATAGAAACTCTATGATCCTTTATAAGTCTCCTTAATCCTCATGATCCTATGTAACCTAGATCATCCTAGATTATGGAAACTCTATGATCCTTCCCCTAATGTTACGCTAATAGTAGGGCGAGCTGTAACAAGCCACCTCTTAGCTCAATTTCAACACTACTATATAGAACAGAAGATAATCACTCTCTATATGCTACCATACTCCTCGTACATCCTTTAGCCTCTTGATGTTAGCTGCTTTACAATAACACTGGTGCTTCAATTGGTATGGGAAAGCAGATCGCGCTGGCGTTAGCTGAGAAGGGTCAAATTTATTTTATTCTCTAGAACAGAAGTGAGCAGCCATGCCAATTTACCAAACTAACACTCTCACACAAAATAGTCTAAACTAGCGGACCTTTCGGAAAGTATCAAAAGCAAGTACTATGCTTCTGTGGACATTCAGGACTACGAAGGTGTCAAGGCGGGAGTAAAGAATGCAATCAAGGAGATGGGTGACATTGATATTTTAAAAACGTAAAATGTCGAACGCAATCTAAGTGATCAAACCTTCACTAACAGGCCGGTCTTGCGCTCGGAGCCCCAGCAGCCTTCCAAGACCTTTCAATTTCAGACATCTTACAGATGAACAACAGGAACATAAACGGGATGATGTTCATGACATACGCTGTACTTAACGACTCCTTTATGAAAAAGGCTGGCACCATCCTTAACATTTCCTCTAACACAGTTTTTGATCGAGAATGGAACGGAAGGCAAGAAGAGAATTGAAGTAGTGCCTATAATAGGATGTAGCAAAGGTTCCTATGTTTTATACTCTTGACATGTCTATTAATATACTCTACTTTAAATATATAAATCTAATTGGCCTAAGTCGATTGTGGCATATGTAACCAAGGCCGCATCGTCCATCCATCCTTATACCTTCATGCTCCCTCACCCCCGCCAAATCTCCAAAGGCTCGATACATGCACAGTCCCATCCTATCCCAACAATTTTACACCGCACATGGAAACCACACCAAGGCGGTCATTGAGGTTAAGAAACCTCGAGGCGAAACGAGCAGACGCAGAACTGCAACGCCCCCAAACATCCCAGGCGCGCCAACCCAGTAACCACCATCCCCCTTCCACCAAACCAGCGTCAAAAACTACTAGACCTCCCCGCCGAGATTCGAGTCCTCATATTCTCCCACATAATCACCACAAAGCGCACCTTCCTAATCGGCAGATGCCAAGAAGAGCGCCGCCGCAAAACCGAAGGCAGTCCCCGCGACGCCACCGCCTACCCACAAAGCAACTTCAACGACCGCCGAAGCCGCCCCAAACAGCCCGCGCGTCTGCCGCAAGTTTCGCAAGGAGGCCCTGCCGTTGTGGATAGCGCGAACCGCTTCTTGTTGATCCACAACGAGTTCGAAGTAGACGACGCGGTCGCGAATCCGGTTAGGGGATTCGTTGCGTGGATTTCCCAGACTCCCCGGCGGCTGTTCGTTTTCATGGAGCACATTTCACTGTGTGGCTATGCAGCCTGGCCGAATCGGATTCTGATTACCCTCGATCTAAAGAATAAGCGGGTGGTTGAGATGAGGCATTATTCGATCTATGGCCACGAACTCCCGATCTACCAACAGAGTTTCATCGATTCGACCGTGCAAGCTCTGGATAGTAAGGCGGATGAAGACGGGTTTGTGGCGCTCCAGGCTGTGCTGGTGGAGCAGGATGGGATCTTCCGGATTTCAAAACAGCATGTGTCATCGCCGCCGGGAAGGTTGAAGAGGACGCCGCCGGCGGTTGGCTGGGAGTATGTTTGGTAGATAGGGCTGGTTGAGGGTTTGAGAAACTTCAAGCTACCTAGCCTGAAGTTTCTCAAACCCTCAACCAGTGATGAAAGTTATTTTTAGAAATTTTGTGCTGGTGTAGACTATCCATCACGTAGACAACACTTCACTCCCTATCCAACGTCACTTCCTCCCCATCCCCAATCCCCTTGTCTCCCCCTTGTCTAGCCATTCCAGGGACGCCGCCGTCCCCCTCACCACCAGAGTCATCAATGCCACACCCGTACCCCTCACCCACCCACCCCGGCACTCTCCTCATCAGCCACAGCAACATCGCGCGCCTCTACGGCTTCGAAGCTCGTCTGCGTGTCGGCGTGAGGCGGTCGTGAGAGTGAGCTGACTTGCCCGATAGTATTGCAGCAATTGCTATTGTTGGCCGCCTGTCGCAGATGATTCGACAGGATAGATCGATAGTATTTTGGTTTCGTTGTATTCTTCCCTGCTGAATCAATGGGCTCGGTCGTTAACAGAGAAGGGAGGCAGCACATACACTCACACCCAGTCACATCACATTCATTATTTTGCAAATTCACACAAAGCACAACACAGCGCAGCACAAAACATCACTCCTTTTTCATCCCCCCATCTACCCCTATCATCCCCTCACTCGCACCCACCCACCCATACAAAAGTCCCCCCCACACAACCCACACGCCCCATCCATCCCCCAAACCCCACCCATACCATCCCACAACACCACCCATCCCACAACACCCAAACAAAAGAGAGTTTCCGTTTCCAGTAATAAAAAAAGTAATAAAAAAGATGAACACAAGGACGGTAATAGTAGTAGTAGTAGTAGCGTAGTAGTAGTAAGGCGGGTGTAATAAAAAAGAGGGATCTGTATACCTCCCCACCTTCCTTCCCAGCACAAAAAAAAAAAAAAAAAACACAAAACACGAAAAAAGGATGTCGAAAAAAACGACAGAACGCCGCGGAACCATGCAGAAATGCCCAATGACAATTAGACGTATTACCAAGTCCACCCCGGTCCGGTATAGATAACCCCCATCCCAGCCCCGCCATTCAAATCCTCCCTCGAGAGAAGGAAAAAAGAAGCCAACATCCGTCCGTCCGCGTGGTGCCCTTATATCGAGCATATATGCGCGCGTCCGTCTGCCGGCAGTCCCCCCCAGTCGAGATAAAATCGAATCTCTATAGTAAAAAAAAAAAAGAAGCCCAATATTCATTATTAAACCACGCAGCCAGTAATCGTGATTAAAGCGCCCCCTTCCCGTGACCCTCGCCTCGCTGGGTCGAGTTGGTGAAAAAAGGTTTTGGTGTGCGAAGAGTAGTAGTAGTAGTTTTCGATGACTTGAGTATATGTATTGCGTTATAATCGGGTAAAGCAGTCATGGTCTGGTGGTGTGTGCCGTTCTCGTGTTGCTAAAGGGAGGCCCCTTGCCTGGCTGACAGGCGCTTTCGTCACCGCGCCGTCTCCATGTCTACCCTCCCCCATCACCACGCTTGGCGCGGCCGGGTCTCCACCCCGGGAGACCCCCGAACCAGCTCACCGTACCCCAACGGGGAATCGCGGCCCGAGACTGCTCTGGCTGCTGTGTGCCGAATTCTCGGAGTCGATGTGTGCACTATCACCACTCCCCGCGCTGGCGCTCGCACTACCAGTCAGACTTCGGTTGTTTACGGGCCCTTTGGGCAGGTGGAGGGCGCTCACCCCTGCATGCTGCTCGACTTGCTGCGGCGCAACCGTATTGCCCTGTCCTGGTGGGTACTGTGGTATCGGCTGCCTCATGCCTCCAGGTGGAGATGGGCGGCCATTAGGTGGGTATCCCATGTGTCCGTTGGGTGGCGAGGGTCGGCCGTTGCCGCGGCCGAGTTGCGGGCTGTAGGGGTTTCCAGGGGATTGGCTTGTCCGGCGAGGGAAGGGTCCGTTCATGTGGCCGCCGCCAAACTGCAGTTCATCGAGTCGTGCTGACGTTAATGAGGCGGCTCTTGAATCCTGTCCTAGCGATTGGCGATCTACATTACCGTAGCGGTTCGACGAGTAGCCCATCAGCGGGTCGTCCATAATGGAGTCGTGCGTGCCGGGTAAGCTGCCGATTAACCTGGCGCTAGATCGGTTCCTGCTGGATTGCATGGGCCTCTGGCCGTATCCCCTCCTGGAGTCGCCTTCGGGATTGCTGCGCATCTTGCTCTGGTTGATGCTAGGCGCCTTGCGGTTGCGTCGCGAGGTGACGCTCATCATGTCGAAGTTGTCCGGGTCGATAAGCGGTGGTGCAGGACGGCTAGTCGGGTCGAAGTACTCGTCATCGTCGTCGTCGTCATCGTCGAAGCCGCCATTCCGGATGGATGGGGTTGCGCCGCCTCTTCTGGGTCCTGGTGGTGGTCCACGCCTCATGCGCATCTCTTGTTCCCTCATGTTAATCTCGCGCTGTCTGAATATCAGTTCACGCTCGCGAAGCGCCATATCGTCACCCATGTTGTTGGAAGCGCCTTCTGGGATGTCGTCGTAGAGCACAACATGGCTGAAGTCGTCCGCCAGCTCATTATCAATAGACCCGCGTCTCGACTGTTGGCGAGATCCATAGCCATTCGGAGGCGGCCGTCCGTAGCCGTTTGGAGCGCCGTTCATTGGTCCTCCACGTCTCATTCCAGGTGGTGGTCCCATCGATGGAGCCCTTCCTCGTCCTCTGCCCATCCCGTTCATCATTCCATTGGGAGCACCATTAGGTCCGTTCATCGGTCGTGGCGTCGGGGCTGACGATAACCGTGTCGGAAACTGGCCATTCCCGTTCAGAGCAGGGGTCACTGCGGCTTCCTTGGGCTTCTGTTGGTTCACGATGTTGACGCTGTGCAACAGCGCGTACAACGTTTCGATTCGGGGCACCTTCAGGCCAACCGCCTGTGCAAGTTTGATAGGCGACCCCAAGTAAGTTTCGACCTCCATCGGTCTCCTCGCCATGAAATCCTGGTACATGATGCTATTCGACTCGGATGGCCGGACCATTTCTTCGAGGGTCTTTTCCGGGAATCCTTTCAGGAAAGTGCACCCCTGTGCTTCGGCTATGCGTAGTAGTTCGTCCATCACATCCTTGATCATCGGCAAGACAGCCGTCTTCTCGAGCAGAGCGGCGTGGGACGGAGTCTCCATGAGAACACTCAGTGGGTGGAAAGCTATCGGTCTAGAAAATAGTTAGCGTGCGTTTCTCATAGGAACTGTGATATCCATACCCGATCATTCGGTCATACTGCTGTTGGCGGATGTTGCGCGACACCTTGCAGTCCACTTGTCCGGTGCTCAGCGTCATTGCAAGCGCCTCAGCCATGTCCTGTTGTATCGACGCCGGTATAGCTGCGTTCTTATTCGCAGCGCCCACCCAGACCTCTGTGGATGCCTTGTGCTCGAATTCACTGACGCCAAGCTGTGTGAGTTCCGCGCCGGATACCAGGGATAGGACAACGTTAGTCGGGAACCGCTGTTCGAGATGCGCCTCGACGCCGAGAGTGTGTGTCGTGTTGACGAGAATGCAGGTGTGTTGAGGAGTGACCACCGACTCAATTACAGCCGCGAGGTCGTAAATATCGGGAAGGGCCTTGACACAAAGTAGAACGTAATCGAAAGCACCCTCTTTGCTGGCCGCAGCTTCTTCTGGTGTCCGGACAACTGGGGATTAAAGTCAGCGGCGATTCGAAGAAGCTGGCAGATCGAACTTACCATGCCGCGGCTTGAATCGCTCGTTACCAAACGCTGTCGATCTGAAGGCAAGCTGTCAGTATTCATGGTTTGACATTGACGAATTGTCCATCCAGAAACTCACTTGAATGAAATGCCGTATTGAGAGACCATATCGAAACCCGACTTCCATACCAACGTCACATCGCAAGCGTTGGTTGCTTGAAGCCTCCACGAGAGGAAGGCCGACACTGCATTTCCGCCCACTACACAGACTTCCATTAGCATTGCGTCGCCCATCTTTGACAGTTCATCGGCAGACGCGCAGGTGAGTCGGAGAGCAACAGGGACGGGAAGTTTTAAAAAAGCGAAGGTAGGAAGCGTAGTTGCATTTGTCCTAACTTGGAGGTACGGGACAGAGTAGGCGGGACCGGGGTTGAGGGTTGGGGGCAGATGAAGAACAGTATGGGAGATCAATTGGGTTAGAGAGATAGACGGACCTGAGAGGATCCTCAGTCGAGAAGCTGTCGGAGCCATCTTGCCCAAATGGGAGAAGTCGGCGCACTATTCCCAGCACGACAGATGTGGCAGCTGGAAGGAGGCTTCGGTGCCAATGGCGCCAGTTCACGCGCGCACACGGACGCTGTGTTGTAACTTGACGCGAGCTACGATAGTATAAGTTCGGTGGATATTGAGGCGTGTTGGGCGCTTGCTTTTGTGACGGGATATCTGACCTGCACTGTATGCAGCAAGGGCAGGTATGTATTCGGGTCGGGGGGGGGGGGGGGGGGGGGGGGGGGGTTGGCCGTCGATGCGTGTATGTGCGTCGGTGCGGATGAGGATTGACGATGAGGGCTGGTAGGATCGTGATCGTGAGGCCGTTCGCGGAAAAAGGTTGGTATGTCTCTGGTCGGTGGTGGTGGTTGTTTGAATTTCGCAGGGCAAGATCAAAAACGAAGGTGATGTTTCTCTCTACCAATAGATATGAACGAGTGTCAGCAACTACTGCTGTGTGAATCTGTATTCACAACAGACAGCTGTTTGTAGTTGGTAAATTATTGGGGAGAACGGTGGTGGCTTTTTCGTGGTTGACGTGCCTAGGATGGATTGTTGAAGGAGATACAAAAGAGTGGATGACAATAACTTCGTTCCGTGTCGAAGGCGTTCGCGAGTGGCTTTCGAGGCTTGGCGGCGGGACTACAGATGGTACTTATTTTATGAATGAGATGGGAAATGGGATGGTAGGTATCTTTTGTATGT
This sequence comes from Pseudogymnoascus destructans, assembly GCF_001641265.1. Classification (NCBI taxonomy): domain Eukaryota; kingdom Fungi; phylum Ascomycota; class Leotiomycetes; order Thelebolales; family Thelebolaceae; genus Pseudogymnoascus; species Pseudogymnoascus destructans. The sequence goes on from NW_020167520.1 coordinate 669,414, forward strand.
CGTGCTGTAGGGAAAGGTACTTTGGTGATTGGGGGGGGTTTGAGGTTGGTGGTGTGGATGGGGGAAGTACGAGTACGTAGCGATTTCCGATGAATTTTGTATACGAGGTGCATAAACATAAAAAGCTTTTTTAGGCAAAGAGTACTTGGGTTTATGGTGGTGAGGTGGTAGAAGAAGGAGGTATCTTTTAGTTGGTGATTCTCAGGCAAAGAGTACGTGGGTTTATGGTGGTGGGGTGGTAGAAGAAGGAGGTATCTTTTGGTTAGTGATTCTCAGGCAAAGAGTACTTGGGTTTATGGTGGTGGTGTAGTAGAAGAAGGAGGTATCTTTTGGTTAGTGATACCTGTGTCCAGGTTTATACTCTACTATATCCCCTGGGGGGATAGTATACCCACTGCCCTCCACTACTGTATTCAACACCAAAAAGTACCGCCCATCACCATCCATCACCGCCCATCACCGCCCATCACCGCCCATCACCGCCCATCACCGCCCATCACATCCCCAACAGCAACGGAAAGCACACCCCGTTGTACTTTCCCGTGAAGAAAGAACGCCCGACGATCCCAACAGCTGGAAAATAATGGAGCCCATGATGGGATGATCTGGGATGGACCTGATATGAAATCGTATCAACGCACTGCATGCGTGCCCCTTCTCCGTAGCAATGTCTCACTTCGTGGCTACCACCACCACCCGGTCACCGGTCACGGCTTTTTGTCTATGGCTGCTAACTGGCCTGTCTGGTCCAGCCGGTTTAGTTATGACATCACACACGCCATGCACCCAGCTAGTACATGACGGTCATCTGTATGGGAAAATCACAGAGTGCTTTCCACTACGGAGCTTAGGGGCAATCGCGAAACGGGTGGAGATGACGAAAACTGTCTTTGTCCAGTACAGGTTTTTGGAGCAAGAGCAGGCAAGAGCGGCCGGACCGGGGGGTGGCTGGAATGGAAGTACTCGAGTATCATACATAACTACTTGGACAACTGTACTCCGTAGTGAGTACCAGAAAAAACGACCCTAGCAACGCTGATAGCCAACGACCTAGATCGATCATCGAATCGCGTCGGCGAATCGATTGGGGATGGGCGTGGGCGATGGGCGTGGGCGATGGGCGTGGGCGATGGGCGATGCCGGTGCCAGGTAAGTCTTGAAACCGTAGTTTTGCTGTAGCTTTAGTATCCGTCGGCGAAATAGGTACGTACGTACGGCGGATATCTAGAGTGCCCACACGATGCTCTGGCCAGCCCTGACTAGGGCTCGCTCTACAGATATGCCCTCCCCCTCGAGATTCGCGCTCTGATATGGAAATCGACCGGAGAAGGGGATGATGGTCGGGCATCTAGTCTGGAGGCAGAGCGGCAGTTGGGGGAGCGGCAATTGGAAGATACTCGTAAGATGAGTAGAGCGGGTAAAGCGGGTAAGGCGGACATAATGAGCAGACTTTTGGACAATCCAACAGAGATACGGATAAGTATAGAAAGAATACGGAGTAGAAAGTATAGAAAAGCGTACAGGTATCCGCATGTACGAGTACCAAAACGCATGTTCAAATGAGGTAACCACATCAAAACGTGGAAAATAATCACTCAACCTCAACAAACATTCACTATCACAATCACCTTCTTTCTACATCTCGGTCATCACATCAACACTTCTATTATCCGAGAATAGACACAACCCTACGAGAAGTACGGAGTCTACATAAAACCCCCCCCTCTCACAAACAGGCGCCTGCAAAAGATATTCCTCTCTCGTGTCAATTCCCTCTAAACTGCCCATCATGACGTCCCCCCCCTCTCCCCCCCCTCTATCTCCCCCCATCTCCAATCCCCAATCCCTCCCCAATCCCTCCCCAATCCATCCCCAATCCCTCCCCAATCCCTCCCCAATCCCTCCCCAATCCATCCCCAATCCATCCCCAATCCATCCCCAATCCATCCCCAATCCATCCCCAATCCCTCCCCAATCATCCCTCCACATCCCCCCAATCTCCAATCTCCCACCACGCCAGGAACGCGTTCAACTTTCAACCCCCTGGGTCATAATCGCTAGTGTCGCGGTACGTACCCCGACGTACTTTGCTTGTGCCTTTCGCCACTAAAAACAAATTAATTTCCACATCCGCCGAAATGTGGAGGAAATAGGTCAGGAACAGGACATATTCATCTTACATAGTAGAACCGTAGCTGCCCTTCCCCAGCACACCCAACCACCACAACCACCACAACCACCACAACCACCACAACCACCACAACCACCACAACCACCACAACCACCACAACCACCACAACCACCACAACCACCACAACCACCACAACCACCACAACCACCACAACCACCACAACCACCACAACCACCACAACCACCACAACCGCCAAACCACCACAACCACCACAACCACCACAACCACCACAACCACCACAACCACCACAACCACCACAACCGCCAAACCACCACAACCACCACAACCACCACAACCGCCACAACCGCCAAACCACCACAACCGCCAAACCACCACAACCACCACAACCGCCACAACCGCCAACACACCCACCCACCACCTCGCCGCCTCCAAACTTGGCTCGCTCACCATCCACACCCCCCTACACACCTGCAAGCACCACCACCTCACCACAACCCCTGCCGAGCTGACGTCGTGCCGCGGAGCGGGGAGGGGTAGGGGGGTAGTGGTGGTTGTGCCAAGGCCAAGAGGTCTGGGTGTCGATCTTGGGTGGGCTGCTGGTTGTTGTGTGGGGATGGTGATGGGCATTGGTGATGGGCATTGGTGATGTGCATTGGTGATGGGCATTGATGTGTTCTGTGAGTTTGCCAGTATGCATGTGTGGAGATTGGGAATGCAGGATGGGTGGGTGAGTGACTGATGAGTGTCGTGGTAGAGTACTACTGGACTGTGAGATATGTCTCCCTACACTCCCTCCCCCTTTCCCACCCGCATCACCACCACCACCACCGGTTCTCCAGTATACCATACCGTAACACAAAAATCAAATACCATCCATCCTCCCCCCTACCTCCTATCCCCTACCTTTTCCCCTACCTCTTTCCCTACCTCTTCCCCTACCTCTTCCCCTACCTTTTCCCCTACCTCTTTCCCTACCTCTTCCCCTACCTCTTCCCCTACCATTTTTTTCCTAAAGAAGAAAAAGTGATCTCCCGTCAACTTGCCAGACGATTGATGGATGAACTGCCAAACAGATCACCAGGGGGGGGGTTGACCTATTCAAGGTCCTCGTCGGAGAATGGAAAGGGCCAAGACGGGATAGACGTTGTGGCATGTTGCTAGTGGGTGTTGATCTCCCTTCCTGGGGCCGGATATTGATGCTAAATGGGATGGGAGGGTGTTGGTCATGATTGAGGGTGGGATGGGATGGGAGGGTGTTGGTCATGATTGGGGGTGGGATGGGATGGAGGATAGGGGTAGTGGGGGTTTGAGACTGATGCTTTGGGGGGGGTTGCGTGTTTGTTGGTGTGGTTTGTTTTGGTTTTCTTTATTGTTATTTGTCTATACTGCGAGGAGAGGGGGTTTTCATGTAGGTGCTACAACTGTCTTTGTCAAAAGTTAAGTAAGATTTACTGCCATTGTCAAGCTCTCTACTTCTCGTTTTTCTCTCTCAGCTGGCTGCGTATAGTTTATCACCCCTTCTATCATCTTAGTAAGTGTGCTGTTAAAGAGCTTGCTCCATAACGTCAAATCTGAGTAAACTCAAAGGTTAACTTTCAATTTCTCTCAATATTTCAAATATATCTCCATTTTCCAATATTCCCATACACCAACACAAAACTCAAGCCCCCCCGAAAAAACCCCCCTTTGACAAAGCCACCATCCCTTCGGCCTTACTGCCCACCTCCACATCATTTCATATAGCCTCTACGTCACTGAAGACACTTCATCCAGCTCGAGGGCGCGGATTGGATGGTCCTGCGCGATGAGGATGTGGGTGCGTCTGGGGCAGGGGTTGAGGGTGTGGGAGTACAGCACTGTATAATCGCCAGTGCGAGTTAGAGACGGGGGGTCTGGTGGATGAGGCGCACAGGTCGCTGATACAGAGAGGTTGGAGGGAATTGGTATGGCTGACAAAGTTTATGAGACTGTCCATAGGGGGAAGAAGCCGAGGGCGAGCAAGGGGTGGATAGGAAGACGACGCTCAAGATTGATAGGGAGAGCCATGAAATTCTCCAAGCCGGGTACTGGTGCTGAAAAAATGGGAGAGTGGCCCTTGCATGCACATGAAAGTCGCAATACATTTATTTAAACGGGTCATCATTGGTGAAGATTTTATGGCAACGTTGTGAGATGAGTCTTGGGGTTGGGGAACACAAGTATATTGGGCTGGGGGGCCGGCGGGTTCGGTATATTCTGTTTGAAGTGTATTGCACGATTTAACGATATGATGATTTAATATTACGACAAAATGTAGCTAGATTCAGTGTTGCCCGAGTACTACTCAGAGTACTACTCAGAGATCTTCGAGTAGAGTACTGTTTTTTGGGCTCGAGTAGAGTAGTACTACGAGTACTACTCGAGTATAAAAATGAAAACATGATTGATAGCTATATAGACTACAGTAACTATGCATCCTCATCTTCCTCTGAATCCTCACCTGCTGATACCACGCCCCAATTCCTAAGACATATAAGATATCGTAGTGTAGATGGTGCTAATCTGTTCCGTTTCTTTGTAATAATATCTCCACCAACACTAAACACTCGCTCAGATTCCGCTGATGTAGCAGGAATTGCTAAATGATCTTTGGCAATTGCGGCAAGTATTGGATATTGGTATTGCTTACTTGCCCAAAACTTGAGTATATCAATTTTAGGCCCAAGAGTTGGCTCGTTCATCCAGCGCTTCCATTCTGGATCTAAATCTGGCTGCCGTTGTGAGACATATAGCTCATCCTCAGAATCAGACTCCGTCTTCTTAGAATTCTCATCTTCTAATTCCTCATCTTGGATACTTTCCATAACTGTTGAAGGAGGAGGTTGCTCAGACTGATTGGTTAGGCGTGTGGCTCGCCAACCGAATCGGGTTGCGGACCACCCACAAATAGTTCCGTAGATAGCTTCACTCAGAACAACAACAATACAAAAAACATATATTCAAGTGAACTGTTGTTCAACTCAACGTGATAACTATGCCGCTGCAGATACAGATACACCACTGATCTCAACAGGTTATGAGCCCGGCTATCGCAAAAGCCAAAAAAGTTATCATATTCAGAGAAGTGCTCATTACAGCACATACAATCTGAATTCGTGGACAAGCGCTAACATACAGCACATACACTCCACGAAAACCTCAAGACGAACTTGCAGCCTCTAGCAGATGATCGATTCAACTCAGCAAGAAGAGGAAGAAGAAGATCAATTCTACAATCTAGGAAGCCCCAGATCGAATTCATCATCCATCATCCAACTCTCACAAACTCGAAATTCCTTATCCAAACACACAAGACCTTTCACAATGGGTGAAGGCAATGGAGGTCGGAATAACCTCCCAGAGAACATGAAACTCCGAGGAGAGGAGAATTACATACAATGGAAAACTGCGATGGAGGACCTCGCGGATGCCAACGACCTTGTCCGTTTCGTACACCCAAAAGGCAAAGCTCCTCCACAAGCAGATGAGTTCGATGAGAAGGTGGACATTGAGAAACTCGCCACATGGAAAGCGTGGAAAGCAGGAGACGCATCGATGAAACTCATCATCCAAACTAATGTGAAGAAAACACCATCACAGCTGCTTGCAGGTTGCAAGTCAGCACGCGAAATGTGGGTGATCTTACAGTCTCAATATGAAGGAACTGGCGCAGTTCTCAACTTCAATGCAATTGAAACATACACCAAGATCAAGTACGAAGACTACGCAAACCTTGAACAATTCATCATTGGGTTCAAGAAAGCAATTGAGAAGCTCGCCAACCTCGAGATCTCTCCACCAGATGCGTGGCATCCAATTCTCTTCATCATGGCACTTTCAGATGCATGGCCAATCTGGGCAGAACGCCAGCGCTCGAATACCCGTAGTGAAGTAACAAAGCTCACACTCTCCGCGCTTATTGAGGATATTACGGATGAAGCTCACAAGAAGGACAAGAAAGCAGATGGAAGCATACACTACAATGGCAAACCACCTACGAAGGGCAAACCAAATTCGAAATTCAAAGACAGTGCAAAAGGGAAGAGTGGAAAGATGTGCAAGAACTGCGAAAATCCAAACGCAAGGCATGAACCCGAAAACTGCTTCGTTACAAACAAGAAGCTCCGTCACGAATGGGAACAACGGACTGGAAAGAAGTTCATGCCATTTAAACCGTCAAACTCAAGTAGCAAATCAAACAAGCTAAAGTGAGGCAAATTATGACAGAGATCTAATTCAACGAGTCTCTAAAACACAGCATGAAGAGCATCACTCAGAAATCGAAAATGAGAGCGAGATCTCAGAATCCGAAAACTCACCTCAGGAACTAGAACTTCATGAGTTGGATCAATACTCAGAAGTCGATGATGAGGATATAGAGCTGATGCCCACTATCACAGCGAGGAGAACTCGAAAGGTTTATATCCCAAAACCTGAGTTCAACAGGGTCACCCGCAACCAAACCCGCGAGCGACCACAACAGCCATATCAACCACAACAGCCACCGCAAGCTATGAAGCTCACTCAACAGTCACAGAACCAGAATTCGAGCTCAGCATTCATTGCAGCATTCACAGCTGGAGCACATACATCTATCTACGATGATCCAAGTACAATTGAAGAAGCAAAGCAGCAAGCAGACTGGCCAGAATGGCAAGCCGCCATCCAAAAGGAATACCGAAACCTCAAACACAAGGGCACTTGGAAGCTTATGCAGCGAACTCAACTACCATCACACGCGAAAGTGCTACCAGGAAAGCTAGTCCTCAAAACCAAGAGAGACAAGAATGGCTCTATCATGAAGCGCAAAGCGAGATGGGTTGCAAAAGGTTTTAGACAGAAACAGGGAACTGATTTTGATCAGACATATGCTGGAGTGTGCAAGACAACAACATGGAAACTCGCAATCGCAATCGCAGCATTTTTCGGACTTGAAATTGAGCAAGTGGATGTGGTTGGAGCCTTCCTCAATTCTGATACGGACACAGAAATCTTCATGGATGTTCCACCAGACTGGGAAGTCAATGGCAGCATACTGGAAAATGCGCCAAATTGGATGTGCCATCTACAGAAAGCACTTTACGGATTGAAGCAAGCACCTCGACTTTGGCAAAGAGAGCTTGCAAAGGCACTTCATGGACTTGGATTCACTGCATGCGCAAGCGATTACAGCGTTTATTGCAATCAGAAGACAGGAATCCTCATCGTCACATATGTGGATGATATGCTGATCATTAGCAAACAAATCACAACAATCCAAGGGCTGAAGAAGGAGCTGATGCGAAAATTCGAAATTGAAGACCTTGGGCCAGCAGCATACTTTGTAGGGGTGAGGATCACACGCAACAGAGAGGCAGGAACAATTTCCCTCTGTCAAGATGCATACATCACAAAGATTCTGCACCGCTATGGCATGGAGAATTGCAAGGCAGTGGACACACCTGTGGCTACAGGAGCTGCAGAAGTCATGATCCCATTTAAAGGCAAGGCTTCACACGCAGAAATTGAACTCTATGGATCGAAGATTGGATCGCTCATGTACCTCGCTGTCCAGACTCGACCAGATATCTCATATGGAGTCTCTGTTCTGTCCAGATTCCTCACTAATCCTTCGCCAGCTCACATGAAAGCAGCAGATCGAATCCTCCACTACTTACAAGGCACAAAGATGCTTGGAATCGAATATGGCATGCAAGGCGATACGCAGCTCCATGGATACTGTGACTCAGACTATGCAAGCGATAAAGCAAACCGTAAATCGGTCCTTGGAAATGCCTTCTTCTTCGCCGGAGGTGTGATTTCACACACTTCAAAGCGACAACAGACCGTGGCACAATCGACCACAGAAGCAGAGTACTACGCACTCGCAAAGGCGGTGTCAGAAGCACTATGGCTACAACAGATCATGAAGCAGATGATGTACACAGGAAATGACATTCAAGCTACGAAGATCTATGGAGACAACCAAGGCTCATTGAGCTTGGCCGAAAACCCCAAATTCCACCAGAGAACCAAGCATATCGATGTCAAGCACCACTTCATTCGGGAGCACATTGAAAATGGGTCAATTGACCTCTGGTATGTGGAAACAGCCAACATGGTAGCAGATGGATTGACCAAGCCGCTACCCGCCACACAACATGAGAAGTTCATACAGCAGCTTCAGATGAAGGTGATCACGGCCTAGGAAATGGGAATGGCCTCAATTCAGTCATGCAAAGGGGTGTGTTGAAGGAGGAGGTTGCTCAGACTGATTGGTCAGGCGTGTGGCTCGCCAACCGAATCGGGTTGCGGACCACCCACAAATAGTTCCGTAGATAGCTTCACTCAGAACAACAACAATACAAAAAACATATATTCAAGTGAACTGTTGTTCAACTCAACGTGATAACTATGCCGCTGCAGATACAGATACACCACTGATCTCAACAATAACCTTTGCTGCTTGGATGTCTAATGCCTTGCCTGAATATTTATAATAACAGTCTTGCCATTGTGCTTTTGCCCGCCTTTTTCGCATGTCTTGAATGCTTTTTGGCCAAATAATATCAAATACGTTAAAGTTATAACGTGGGTCGCATATTGTAGCTATAGTTGAATGACTCCGCTGTTGATTTGTTGCAAGTGTATAATACTCATTAAGCTTTTTTAATGCTGCTAAACAAGCGTCGTATATTGTGCTATTCTCTGTATATCCAGCTTTAAAGACTTCAAGCTTTTGCGTCATTCTCATATACTGTATAACAGCATAATTTAAAGTAGAATAAGAAGAGCCTTGTAGCTTCTCTGTTGGGCGTATAAAGATATAAAAAAAATCTAATAACGCCTTCATCGTTTGCCAATCTTTTGCTGTTAAAGCTATATCTTTCATACTTAAATCAAGCTGTTGAGATGCACAGAGAGCTGTTATTGGACCTTGTAATCTTAACGCTAAATGAAGCATATAATATGTTGAGCTCCATCGTACTGGCATATTGAGGCTAAGCTGCTTAAACTCAATATTTGCAGCTTCACATTGCTTTTTTAAGGCATCCTTCCATTGTCGTCGGTTGCGAAACACATATATATGACGCCAAAGTTTGCTAAGAACAACTACTGACTCATTTTCTGGTAGTGATGGAACTCGGGCAGCTCCATACTCAAGGCGGTATGCGTTTGGCTCATCTGCTGGTACTGCCTTTAACGATGTTAAAGCAGCTTGAACAGCAAGGTTCATCATTTGCCAATCTTTTGCTGTTAAAGCTATATCTTTCATACTTAAATCAAGCTGTTGAGATGCACAGAGAGCTGTTATTGGACCTTGTAATCTTAACGCTAAATGAAGCATATAATATGTTGAGCTCCATCGTACTGGCATATCGAGGCTAAGCTGCTTAAACTCAATATTTGCAGCTTCACATTGCTTTTTTAAGGCATCCTTCCATTGTCGTCGGTTGCGAAACACATATATATGACGCCAAAGTTTGCTAAGAACAACTACTGACTCATTTTCTGGTAGTGATGGAACTCGGGCAGCTCCATACTCAAGGCGGTATGCATTTGGCTCATCTGCTGGTACTGCCTTTAACGATGTTAAAGCAGCTTGAACAGCAAGGTTTATAATGTGCCCAATACATCTGACATCACCTTCTTTTGTTGTATATGCCCATGGTTGCTGTAATGTAGTTTCGTTCTTGCATGCTAAGTTCTCATATTCTGAGAGCATGGTAGTGTTTGCAGAAGTGTTATCACGAGTGATAGTAAAAGCTGCAGGAGTAATACCATAGTCGTCTGTAACAGCTATTAACTGCCCTGCAAGATATTCACCAGAATGGATTGGCTCTTGTAGCTCAATAACATCTAAGACTGTACATCGTAATTATCACTTATCAGAGATTCAATGTGCTGTTACTGCAGCGTATTCAGAATAGTTGCGTGCAGACCAAGTATCAGTTGTTAAAGATATCCGTCCACCTTGTGCAGTATGCTGCTGTAATTCAAGTTGTAACCTTGCTGTAACGCTGACTTCTAAACGATAGAAGACACAGAGGTTCTCTTGCGTAAAGGTTTACTTATCAGAGGAGGCAGGGGATCAGACACAAAGGCTTCAAGTAACACGTTACTAGTATATAACAAATACTGTATTGAGTTGAGCACGAAGCTCCTATCTAAGAACTAACTATCTACTTATATAGTGGCGTCGTGCCTAGTGGACTCCTGGGAACTCACTCGAGTCCTCGGAGTCCTGGACTCTTAGGATTCTTCTCATCATCCTGCGAGTCCGTCACGTGCCTAGTGGACTCCTGGGAACTCACTCGAGTCCTCGGAGTCCTGGACTCTTAGGACTCTTCTCATCATCCTGCGAGTCCGTCACGTGATACTTTCGGAACTACTATTCCCCGCTGCCCCTCCAGGTACCAGGGCCGGTCTCATGCGACCTCCCTCCTTCCTGTCCTGTAGTTGGCCAGCCTTCTTGTTCCGTCGTAACACTTGCTTTATGAATGCAAAATATCCGTTGCAAGTCTCTTGCAATTGTCGTCCGTCCAATTACAAGTGTTGTTGGATTTAAATGGCTAACAAGCTGCCGGAAGGATAGACTCTCAGATGTACGCAATGGTAGGTTATTAGACACAATACATGAGAGTAGAAGCTCTCTAAATTTTGACGAATTTGGTGCATGGCTAGGTACTTTGCGAGGCTGGAAGAATGTAGCTGTAGTTGAAGAAGAAGGCTGTGTATCTCCGTCTTGAACATGCTTTTTCTTATATTGTGCATGTATTGCTGGATGTTGTGTCTTTAAATGCTTCCAAAGATTACTCGTTGTCTGCATCTTTGTAGGTTGTGATGGTGTATATGTGCAATGTGGCTGCAAGCACTTAAATTGGCGTTTGGGCAGAAGTGAAGTCGGAAGCCTCACTTCACTGCCTGCATTACTTTGATTCTGAAAGGCGCATTATCAAGAACAGTACGAGAGTATAGACCCTTTGCAAAGAGGATTGAGTCAGAATCTGGTAACAGTTGGTCTTGAGGCCGTACAGGCATGCGTACAAGTGGTAGGGGCAAGAGTGGATCTTGAGAGGCATTCTCATATTCGCCCGGGTCGTCTAGGGGCGGCGGTGATAGCGAAGACTCGCTCATCTTGACGATGGTAAGTATCACAGTAATATTCAAGTCATTGAAAGCTTCACTTTGCCTATGCTATAATTCTGTCTACGTCCTTACCCCGCTCTCTTGGCTGTCTTGGCAACTACTCGAGTAGTACTCGAGTAGTTCAGATTTCTTCGAGTCGAGTAGTACTCGAGTAATTCCTCGAGTAGTACTCGCAACGAGTAGTACTCGGGCAACACTAATTCCAAGTAGCTTTAGTTTTAATACATATTCTGGTTATTTAATTATATTTTGAAGTAGTGGGGTGGGGAAAAGTGATCGACTCGGTGTACAACCACGTTATACATTATACCACTTATTAATCCCCTACTCATCATACTCCAGCGTCAGCGTCGTCGGGATCGGAGATTCATTAGCATTAGAATCCAAATACTGCCTCATCTTCACCCCCGCAAACTCATGCTCCACAATCGAAAAGTGCCCCTGCCGCCCATTCGCCCTCCTAACATTCTTCAACCTAAACACCTCCTTCAGGGTCGCCGCGAGCGACGCCCCAACCAACCTCGCGCCGAAGCAGAAGTGCAGCCCGTGGCCGAGGAGAATATAATCCTTGAATGGGCGGTGGGGGTTCAGCTTCTCGGGGTTGGGGAACTGGATGGGGTCCATGGCGGCCTTGGAGATGGCGATCAGGATGGTGTGGCCGGTTTTGATGGTGATGGGGCCGCGAGAGCCGTCCATGATTGTGACGTCCTTGGAGGCGACGCGGGGGAGGCCGGGGACAACACCGGCGTGGCGCATACCCTCGAATACGAAACCCTGGAGTTCTCTCTCGGATGCAGCGTCGTCCTTGTGGGACAGCTCGATGATGCGGTCCTTGTACTCATCATATCCCTCGCTGAGGTAGAGATCGATGAGTAGGGAGGCTTGTTGGGTTAGGTTACCAGCAACTGGAGTTCCCATACTGATACAGTCGCCCACGAGGTCACCAATAGGCAGCTTGGAGTCGTTGAGGGCGTGGTAGATTCTGTCAGCATCCGGGCCAACCTCGAACGCACTATCCTTGGCGAGCCAGTCGACAATGCCTTCCTTGAAGCCTTGCTGGGTCTTCAGGTGGGCCTCGAAGATCGCTCTGAGGGCTGGGGCGGCCTTCATTGCACCCTCTCTCAACTTCCACTCATTTGCGGGGATGATGTTGAAGCCCTGGTACATGAAGAGGACGAGGTAGATCATGAACAGCTCCGGGGTAGACATCAGGCCGTGCGGTGTCTCCTTCGTCTTGAGGGGAATGGCGAATCGCTCCGCAAGCCAAAGGATGGGGGTAACGTTGGTAACATCGCGCACGATATCAATCGACCTCCTGCTGTTCGAGTACTTCAACGACTTCTCCTTAATGAGCCTCGAGACATTGGTCCTGAAGAACTTTGTGAGGTTCGCCTCGAAGCCCTCTTCAAAGAAGACCTTGTGGAGAATGCTGGAGCGGGTGTCGTGACGCTTAGCATCGTCCCAGCCGATCATGAAATCGTGACCATCGGTACACTTGCGGGTTGCCGTCTGGTACATAACACGAAAGTTCTCGCGGTCCTCGAATACCTTTTTGCAGCCCTCGTGGGTGTGAATGCCAAGGACAACCTTGTCGCTAGCTGGTCGCTCCAGGTCGTATTGGTCAAGGACCTTGTTACCCTTCAGGATGCCCTTCGCTGCAATCGGAGTATAGAAAGGGAGGAGGACGTATGTAGACGTCCCCGTCCAAGCACCCGGAAGGGCATTGAACAGCAGATGAGGGAACATGCCACCGTACGCTCCGGCTGGGATGGCACCGAGTTTGGCGAATCCCCAGTTGCTTAGGGTGGTACTGTTGAAATCGTAGCTGAGGAATCGATCTCCACGGACGAGCGCAACGGCGTCATCGAGGATACCACGGCCAGTTGTATGGCCAGGGCAGACACCGCTACCAGGCATAGCTGGCTTGGTGACCTCTGCCATAAGACCAGGGTATAATTCAAGGTTCTCAATGTGGCCGTACAGGAGCTCGGCAGCTCTTGCTGTCTCCTTGTCTGGGTTCCAGTCCTCAAAGTCCTCGTACGGTTTCAAGTTTAGGTAACGACGGAATCTATCATAGATTTAGTACGACGCAACTTTACCCATCTCCATGGAATAACTCACTCGTTCATCGTGCAAACATTAAACACCTCTCTCGCCTGCAGCTGTCCCATTATATCAACAATCTTCAAACTCGCCGGAGTGCCGTGCGCACCAAAGGCGTGGGCTGGCTCTTCGATGCAATCCTTGATAATCTCCGCAAGTTCGACGTCGTTAAACCTTCCATCTGGCCCACGCTGGAGACCGCCAAATGTCCACTCTTTTGGCGGAGTAGCCATGAGCTTGTGTCCCTCGGTCATCATGACCTTCTTGAAGTCCGCAGCGGTGACATCGTCAATCGACTGGAGATCTGGGATGTGCGCGCGTATAACATCTTCCATCCACTTGTCATCAGCCGCACTGAGGGCCGCATGCCAATGGTAGAGGACGGCGAATTCGACGGAGACCACGTTGCCGGAGCCTCGCTCGAGTCGCTCTCCGCCATTCTTGATCTCACCACCGAGGTCCAGAGACCAGACCGAATCGGCTCTCGGGGTGTTAAGAATGGCGGCAACGTAATCCTTTAGCACCACCGACGCAAAAAAGCCGACATTGATGTTACGGGTAAGCTGGAAAAGATCCTCATCTTGCCTAAAATGCACGTGTTAAGATATTTTCTATAAATGCCTGGGAATAAGAAGCTTACCAAGCCTTCTGCTCGTCATCGAGGCTGTCCCAGTCCTTGTACTTGCCGCTCTCGTTAACAGACAGCAGGTTCTCCGCAATGTGGTTGTGATTTCTCGAGAACATCAACAGGACGGCCACTACACCCGGTGGCATCATCATGATTCTCTCCGATGCCATTGAGTCGGGGAAGATCCTCCCTTGCTCATAAGTTCTGACGCGCTTCTGCTCGTTTGCGTTATTTCCGTAAATGGTGCTCAGATCGACGTAGCTGGAGGTCTCGTTGATCAATGGGTTAGTCCGCGAAGTCTGGAAGCACTCGTGGATAACAACGGTAGCGAAGGAGAAGAACAGCCTGTTCAGGCCAGATGGGTGCTCGCGGAAGGGGCCCGTTCTCTTTAAGATCTGGTCAAATACGAGCTCTGGGTCTGGAAGGTTTGGTCCCTTGGGCTTCATGGGAGGCACGCTGCGGGAATAAGGCAACCCGGCCTTGCCCATCTCAGGAATCCACGGGTTGTTGCCGCTGCCATCAGGCTGTCTGTAGCGGGCTGCTGGGCCAGCGGTTGTGGGGGAAGGATGTGGCAGGTCTTTCCACAGCATGCCAATGAAGTTATTGGAGATGGTCTGGCTGAGGCCGCTGTTGGTTGGGAGGGATTGGAGCATGGCGACGCCCTTCTCTAATAACAGGTCCTTATCATCCATAGGTTCTCCCGACGCAAGAGTGGTTATGGCCTCCGCCACCGTCCTTGTGTTCTTGAGGCCAAGGTGTGTGAGATCATGAATGAGGGAGGTCCTCTCCTCCATGGACTTTCCGTACGCCTGCTCGTTCGTCCTGCCATCTGGGGCGTGAGAAGGCTTCCTCCGGATCGAGCCCAGAAGCGTCTTGAACTGACCGGGAGCCATTGTGAGAGTAGGGTTGAGGCGATGAACCTCGATTTGAGATTAAAGAGTTAAGATGGGGTATAATGATAAATAATAAGTGAGGAAGATGGGTTTGGGGATATTTTACATAGACTTGGGGAGAGAGAGAAAGAGAAATGGTCAGGCCGAGGGAGGAAAGGAATGGAGGTGGCAGGAACTGAAGGATGCGCCTTGTGGGCTGGGCTGATTGGGGGATGGAGGGGGGGCCCATTGGTGGTAAGGCGGGAGGAGGGGGGGGGGCTTCAAAGATGGGCAGGTGATGCGGTGACGGGGTGACGAGGTGGGACGGACTTGTAGAGAAAATTGGAGGTGTCAAGTACTGACAATACGCAAGTCAGAGCAGAGCCTATAGAATGATGAGCAACAGGAGCGGCAGGAGCGGCAGGAGCACCAGGAGCACCAGGAGCACCAGGAACAACGTGAGCAACGTGAGCAGGATGAGGTGAGATGCGATGCTCATAGTGGCTGGTTAAGGCGGCTGTGTACTCACTATATTGCGCGTCATATTAGACAAAGTAGGATTTTGTGCTGGGTGAAAGCGGCGAGGAGCGAGGCTATTCGACGGCGTGGTGGTGTGGTACGTCGAGTATAATCTCTCTATAAATCGCCTACTGGGGTATCAAATGCGGTCTGTGTCTCCGGGGACCCTTGAACAGTGCTACAACTCAGTATTACAGCATTACAATTGCCGTACAAATTACACGGCTGGGACGGCGGATCTGATTTTCCCCGGAAATTATTCCCAGCTTCAATGTTATGGAGTAAACACGCACTCCTTCCCAAACGGGTAAGTAAGTGTGGCTTGCATCGTCGGGAGCTGACCTGTCTCGATTTGGCTCAGCTCAGCTCAGGGTCCCGATCCAAGCCAATTACGTCTTAGTCTACCTCGGCGCCATCCCTGGTGCGGATCGCACGCAACCTTAAACCTTTTTAAAAAACCTTCTTAGTCCCCCCCGCCTGGGCCCTTCAAATCCCCCAGTAATCCCCTCTCAAAGCACTTTCTCAGCCCGACCAGACGGCCCCGAATATCATACTAATCGGGCAGTTCAGCCGTACCAGGTAGACTGACTGATTCATATGATTCACCCGGTGCGCGTAACCCTGTTGCTGAGTGGACGCCGCTGGAGGTGGCGTCGTATGGCGCCCATCGATATTGGATTCTCCTCAGCCCACTACATGCCGGCGACAATACCCTTTCCCGACTGCCTAGGTTCATCATTAGACGGTGCACCCTCAAATACCCTGCCGAGTCGGGGTGTGTGATGGAGCTATTGCGGGGTTCATCTGTCCTTTGCTCCATTGGAAGCCGCTACTATGCTAACCTACCGCCTACTCCGCAATCGCCCCCTCGCGACCCGCCTCAGATCATCATTACATCTCAAAGCAAATAGAGGCGCTTCATCTCATATGCTCTATTCAGGCAGCCGGCTCGCCGATATTGTTTGGTGTACTGCTTTGTTTACCCCTTGAGGCTGTGTATTATCATTCTAAGCTCGAGTTGAGTTGCACAGACAGAGTTCGTTGGCACCCACTATTATCTCGTACAACCACTTTTTATCTTAAGAAGAGCGACATCCTACTCGTCATCCTCAGTCACACAGCACAATGAACGGCCACGCCACAGATGTCCCCTGGAGGCAGAAGTTTTACCCAAGTCAAACATGCGCCGAACAGGTGCTGAACTACAAGTCGCTGGCGCCACTGGTTGAGGAACCAAGACCTGACCTGCCGCCCTCAATAAGAGCCGTTCGAAACCCAGGCGAGCCAAGCTCGGGCGGCCGTACCATCGTCATCTGCCTCGATGGCACCGGCGACCAGTTCGATGGCGACAATAGCAACGTAGTCAACTTTGTCGCGTGCTTGAAGAAAGATGATCCCAACCAACTCACATACTATCAATCTGGCATCGGCACCTACGATGGGCGTGGGGTGAAGAGCGGGATCTCCGCGGCTATCGACATGGCAGTTGGCAGTGGCCTCGGGACTCACGTTAAGGATGCGTACCGCTTCATAATGGAGAATTACATTGAGGGGGACAAGATCTGTCTCCTGGGATTTTCGAGAGGCGCATACACCGTGCGCTGCCTAACCGGTATGCTGCACAAGGTTGGCCTGCTGCCAAAGCAAAACAGCGCCCAGGTCGCGTTTGCCTACCGCTTCTACAGGAATGATACCGCAAAGGGTTGGAAGATGAGCGCTGAGTTCAAAAAGACATTCTGCACCAACATCCAGGTGCACTTTGTTGGGTTGTGGGACTGTGTGGCCAGTGTCGGATTCATCCCCAGAACGCTGCCTTTCAGCAAGACTCCAACGAACACGATCCGCCACTTCCGCCACGCCATGGGTCTGGATGAACACAGGGCTAAGTTCAAAGTATGCCAGTGGCAACATCAGGATGTAGTCGTCGACGGCCAAAATAAAGGTCAAGGTCCAGCCGAAGCCGAGCCGGCCCCGCAAGATGCCTACCTCAACTTCCAACCTAGAACATCTCACCCTCCAGCTAAACGGTGTTCTGAAGCGGTCATCGAGCACCCCCGACTTCAAACTCAAGCGATCGTTGACTTTGCCAATTGGTCTTGTGGGGAAATCACTCAAAGAGGCCCAGGACCAAAAAGACCAGAAACAGATCCGACTCGAGAAGCAATTCGAAAAGGACGACCACTCTGTGTACGAGCATATCAAGACTGACACCCTCGAGGTCTGGTTCACAGGTGCCCATGCCGACGTTGGTGGGGGCGCAGTACCGAATGGGGAGCGCCACATGCTCTCGCGTATCCCTCTCCGTTGGATGATCCGACAGTGCTTCGAATGCGAGACTGGGATTATCTTCAACGCCGCCCCGCTAGCAGAAACTGGCATCGACGTCCTGACCGTCTGGCCCATCTACAAAACGCCGACGAAGCCTGTCGTCGGCCCTTCGCCAATCATGGTGGGTCAGTACGAGGAGAAGAAGCTCCCTCCTCTCAGACGCCGCTCCACTGCCCTAGGTTTGAACAAGGATTATGAGGACATGGGTAACGATGAAAAGCGGGAGATTGTCATTGACGACATCATGAATGAGGCCGAGAGACTGCAGTACCAGGCAGACCTGCTTCCCGAGCACGTCGAGGACCACTTCGACGCCATGGCCTCCATCAACGACCAGCTCGAGCTAGCGAAGACTTGGTGGGTCCTCGAGTTCTGGCCTGTCAAGGTGCGCGTGCAGAAGAAGCACTCGGAGGAGTGGGAGAAGGTCGTGCGGTGGAATCTTGGCCGGTACAGACCGATTCGCGAGGAGGAGCCGAAGATGCACTGGACGGTGCAGATGCGGATGAATGATAAGGCTTATAAGATTAGGAATAGGGTGGATATCAATGCGATCTGGCAGGTCGCTACGTGAGAACTTTCGGGGTGTTTTTTTCCCTTTGTTGGGGTAGTAACGGATGAGGTATAGTAAAACCGGAAGGACCACCTACGAGCGAAGCTCGCTTCGCTCGTAGGTATTTAGGGTGGGCTTTAAGGAACTGTTGAAGCTAACGTTAAGAGGGCAGCCCTTTGCTGGGTGGGCTTTAAGGAACTGTTGAAGCTAACGTTAAGAGGGCAGCCCTTTGCCTAGTCGCAAGTAATATATGACCCAACTCGAGCGTAGTATTCCTGCAAATCGGAGTACTACTACAAGCTGTCGTAGACTTGCGACTAGGCAAAGGGCGCTGTCGTAGACTTGCGACTAGGCAAAGGGCTGCCCTCTTAACGTTAGCTTCAACAGTTCCTTAAAGCCCACCCTAAATTCAGGAATACTACGCTCGAGTTGGGTCATATATAAATTGGCAAATTGCAGCATCTTGTGCAGGAGTCAATACTCGGTTTTTTCCTCCATATGGCTTGCGCGTTGTAGATATCTGACCCAACTCGAGCGTAGTATTCCTGCAAATCGGAGTACTACTACAAGCTGTCGTAGACTTGCGACTAGGCAAAGGGCTGCCCTCTTAACGTTAGCTGTCAAGGTGCGCGTGCAGAAGAAGCACTCGGAGGAGTGGGAGAAGGTCGTGCGGTGGAATCTTGGCCGGTACAGACCGATTCGCGAGGAGGAGCCGAAGATTGCTACGTCGCCTCGTGAAAATCACTTCAGTACTTCTCCAACCCATGATTTTGCAGAAGCCGTGCAGTTCTCTTTAAAGCCTCCACAAGCCCATACAATCTCCTGGGTCGCTACAAAATTCGACATTAAGTACGAAACTCTACTACGAGTTGGGTATGCGAAAGCAAGTATGCTACGTCGCCTCGTGAAAATCACTTCAGTACTTCTCCAACCCATGATTCTGAATATAAATCTCGCATTGCAGAAGCCGTGCAGTTCTCTTTAAAGCCTCCACAAGCCCATACAATCTCCTGGGTCGCTACAAAATTCGACATTAAGTACGAAACTCTACGACGACACATATCGAGCCGATATCTACAACGCGCAAGCCATATGGAGGAAAAAACCGAGTATTGACTCCTGCACAAGATGCTGCAATTTGCCAATTTATATATGACCCAACTCGAGCGTAGTATTCCTGCAAATCGGAGTACTACTACAAGCTGTCGTAGACTTGCGACTAGGCAAAGGGCTGCCCTCTTAACGTTAGCTTCAACAGTTCCTTAAAGCCCACCCTAAATTCCACTCTATCATGAAACTGCTGCTTAACCCTATTCCGTTTGACTTCTTCTACACTACTTGGCTAAAGGCTATTGAATACATTAAGATTCATGTGTGGATCGCAAATTGTAGCTACCCCTAAATGAGACCATCGTTGATTTGCAGCAAGAGTATAGTACTCATTAAGCTTCTTATATGCTGCAATATAAGCTAGGCTAATTGTTGACGATATGCCAACCTCCTTCTATAAAGCCCAAAGCTTATTTATCATCTTTAGATATTGAGGAATTGCAAAGTTAACCGTTAGATATAAGCCTGCTTGTAGCTTTTGTAAAGGCTTAACAAATATCTAGAAGAAATTTTGAAGTGTGTAGAGTGTTACCCAATCCTCTAGCGTAAGAACAATATCCCTTATTGTAAGGCGGCCCTCACGTGAGGGCACGTGAGGTGCCACGCTCTTACAGTGGACCTGGCGGGCTCAGTAAATTAGGGCCTACGGGTTCCTGTATATAAGGGGCTGGAGGCTCGGAGTGAGGCCTCCAGTCAATAGTCGCTATATCAGCGTAGACCTATTGTGCTTCACACCAATATAACCCTTACTTCCTACCTCCTAACCTAGTTCCCTGAACTCCCGTGACACCCTGGGCCCTACGCCTTTACAATTCTATTGACTCAACCTATATTCAGCCTACCAGATTAGGATGGCAAGCCAGGAAAAGAGGATTACCCGGGCGACCTCCGGAGGAGCGACACCCTCGACGGAACCAACAGAACCTGCCCCGAGGCCTATAGCACAGGAAGCTGACAGCCCAAGAGAGGAGATGGCCTCGAAGCTGGCTAGCCTCTGGAGACGAATAGATGAGGAAAAGGCCTACTTCAACACCATGGAAGAGGCCCTCCAAGTATTCCGACAGTCGCACGGCGAAGACTATAGCGCCTACCCTGAAGAAGTGAGGCTCTTCGCGGAAAGGCAGGCCCGGATATGAGAGGAAAGCCGGAAGAGGCGACACCAGGACAGTGAGGAAGAGTGGGAGAATCCTCCGGACGAGGAAGCCCAGGAAACAGCCTCTACTCTGTCGACAGAGACGACGCCAGCCCACAGGCCCTTCGGAAGGGTCAAGGACCCCAAGGTCTACAAGGGCGAGTCAGCTAGGGAGCTCAACGAATTCATGGCCTCAATCCGCACCTCCTTCCGGTACCAGCCTAGGATGTTTCCGACCGAACAATCCAAGGTGGCCTTCGCAGCCCAATACCTCGAGGGCGACCCTATGAAGGAATGGGACAACCGCTGCGCCTCCCAGGATGAGGGCTTCGCAGACCCCTTGGATATCGCTGGGTTCGAGGAGTCCTCCGCGACCTCCACGTTGACCCAGCCAACCGACAGCGTATTGCGGCCCTTAAGTATAACGGTGCCCACCAGCGCAAGGGACAGGGTATCCGTAAGTTCGTCACGTACCTTGAGGAATTGGAACGGGAAATGGAACCATATACCGAGTCCCAAAGGACCACCCACCTCCTGACGAAGATCCACCCAGATATGAGGCAGCGGCTCCTTGAGGGAGGGTACGCCGAGCATTCCTCCACCCACAGGGAGGCTGTCATCAATATCCTAGCGATGCTGGAAATGACCAACCGGGTCACAGAGAAGGCTCCTACCTCAGACAAGCCTAAGGAGGGAAGAAGCTCCCCTCGGGGCAACTTCCCGAACCGAAGGGGCAGTTTCAGCAGCAACCGGGGATCTCGGTCCACCACCCCAGGAGAGAGAACCCTTCCCTGGAACAGACGCCGGAATCTAGACCAGCCTACAACAAGAGGGCAGACACCTACCCAGAGCAGGGACCCAAGGCCAGCTCCAAGCGGGAGCTGCTACAACTGTGGCAAGGCAGGCCATTTTGCGAAGGAATGCCGTAGCCAGGGCCAATATACAGGCCTTGGGGTGAGGAAACTGGATATCCAGAAGAAGGAGTGACTCCCAGCCGGAGCTCCACGACTTACGCCTAGAAAAAGGATGGAAATCGACGTGGAGCTACAGGTAGGGCCGACCTGGCACAAGGCCAAGGCCCTCCTCGATTCAGGGTCGGACGCATCGACGATCCACCCTCTTTTTGCAAAGGACGTAGGCCTCGAGTGCCGAGACAAAGGCCCACCCCGAGTGAAGGCTGTCAACGGCAAAGAAGTCATCATATACGGGACAGCAACCACAAAAGTTAGGGCCCAGGACCACTTTCGAAGGGAGTCGACCGTCAACCAGACGCTCCTTTCCATGGACACCCCAGGGGTGGATATTATCCTTGGAATGGACTGGATTGTACAGGTCAACCCCCAGATTGATTGGCGGACCCAGATCTGGCGCCACCCCTTCGATATAGCGAAGGCAGTAGTTGCGGATATAGAGGGCCTAGATGAAGGTGACGCCGCCTTTATCCTGGCCCTGACCTCAGAAGAAGCATCGTCCACGCAGTGCCCAAGAGAGTATGAGGAGTACGCTGATGTCTTCTCCGAGGAGCGGGCAGAAGACCTACCCGAACTAGGTAGGAAGACTTATGGTATCGATACTGGAACCCAGGAACCACCCTACGGTCCAGTATACAACCTTTCCGAGACGGAACTGGCCACGCTCCGCGAATACCTCCAATCGAGCGAGACGAAGGGCTGGATCCAACGGAGCGTGAGCCCAGCAGGCGCGCCTATTCTGTTTGTCCAGAAGAAGGACAGCAGCCTACGCCTTTGCGTAGACTACAGGGGTCTGAATAACATCACAGTGAAGAATAGACACCCGTTGCCATTGATCACGGAGACCCTAGATAGACTCCAGGGAGCGAGGAGCTTCACCAAGCTCGACATCCGGAATGCCTACCATAGTTTCCGTATTCGCCCAGGCGACGAGTGGAAGACTGCCTTCCGTACTCGCTATGGACACTTTGAGTACAAAGTGATGCCTTTTGGCTTGGCCAACGCGCCTGCCACGTTCCAAGCCTATATGAACGAGACTCTCGAAGGGCTCGTAGACACTATATGTGTCGTATACCTAGACGATATCCTTATTTACTCTCAGAGGGAGGAGGATCACACCAACCACGTACAGGAGGTGTTAGGACGCCTACGTGAGGCGAACCTATACGTGAAGCTCTCGAAGTGCGAGTTCAATACCAAGAAGGTAAGCTTCCTTGGGTATATCGTCACAACAGAAGGGGTTGCCATGGAGAGCGACCGGGTTGCTGCGATAGCTGAGTGGCCTATACCAAGGACCCACCGAGAGGTCCAGGTATTCCTCGGCTTCGCCAACTTCTACCGGCGCTTTATTGAGCAATACTCCTCTGTTGTGGCCCCATTGACTGGCCTCATGAAGGGGGCCAAGGCAGGAAAGCCAACAGGACCCTTTGTCTGGGGCGTAGAACAGCAGGGCGCGTTCGACCGCTTGAAGGAAGCCTTCACTACAGCCCCAACGCTGGTCCACTTCGATCCAAGCCGCAGAATCAGGCTGGAGACGGACTCCTCTGTCTTTGGCCTTGCTGGAAACCTGTCCCAGTTTGTAGACCAGCTAGAAGGAAAGGGCGTATGGCACCGAGTCGCGTTCTACAGCAAGAAGCTGGAACCGGCCGAATTGAACTACGAGGTCCACGATCAGGAGCTCCTGGCGATCGTGAGATCCTTCGAACAGTGGAGGCATTACCTAGAGGGTAGCCAACACCCAGTTGAGGTCCTGACGGACCACAACAACCTGAGATATTTCATGGAAACCACCGCCCTCACAAGGAGGCAAGCGCGGTGGGCGCAGGCGTTGTCAGCCTACGATTTCCACATATCCTATCGGGCTGGAAAGACGAATCCCGCAGACGGGCCGTCGAGAAGACCAGACTACGAGGAAGAGAAGGGTAGCCAGAACGTTATGTTGCCTACCCTTCAGAGCAAGCTCCAGAAAGCCATACAGGCAGGAGAAGCCCCACAGATCAGGCGGGTAGTGGCTGACCTACAAGAAGTAGGCATCACATCGGGTGAAGACCGGAATAAGGACACCAAGAGTCCAGGTCTCGTTGTCCCTCGAGTCATGGTAGCAGCTATGGCTCAGGGAGAGAGCGCCTATAGCGCCACGACCGAACCCTTGGCGGACTTGATCAAAACCCTTCAGGCGGCTGACGAGCTCGCTGTTCACAGGGCCAAGGACGTGGGGTCAGCGCGAGCGAAGGGCTCTTCAGGCTGGAGAGTAGACGATGCAGGCATCCTACGCTTCAAGGGAGCGGCCTACGTGCCTCCTAATCAGGCAGTACGTATGGAAATCTTCAAGATTTGCCATGACGACCCCTTAGCTGGACACTTTGGGTACAAGAAGACCCAAGAGTTGATCCGACGCAAATACTACTGGCCTGGCTTAGACCAGGAGACCAGAGAGTACGTACGGGGCTGCGATCGTTGCCAACGTATCAAGCCCGTACGGCACAGGCCATACGGCGAAATGCAGGCATTGAAGATGCCCTCAAAGCCTTTTGAATCCATAAGTATGGACTTCATCACAGACCTACCCCCAAGCGTAGAGACAGGCCAAGCCAAGGCCTCAGACTCAATTCTGGTTATAGTAGACCGCTACACCAAGGTATCCAAGTATATACCGTGTAGAAAGACCATTACAGCCCCAGAGCTGTCGCGCCTTTTCCTTGCGTACTGGGTTAAGGACTTTGGAATACCGGCCGAGATTATAATGGACAGGGGCAGCGTGTTCACGTGCCACTTCTGGTCGGCTTTCTGTTTCCACCTCAAAGTACAGCGTAACCTGTCTACAGCCTTCCACCCTCAATCCGACGGCCAGACCGAAAGGCAAAACCAGAATATTGAGGCTTACCTACGGATCCACTGTAACCAGCACCAGGACAATTGGGTAGAGCTCCTTCACTTTGCGGAGCTCACCTACAATAATGCCTTCCACGACTCCATCCAGATGTCGCCCAACTAAGCCCGGTACGGTATCAATATCGACCTACGGCAAGGGATCGAGGACGACCCCTCAAGAAGGGAGGTGCCAGTCGCAAAAGACCAAGTAAAAGTAATCCTCGAACTCAGGAGGGAGCTCGAGGAAGCATGGAAGCAGACGAAGGAAGCCCAAATAAGAGGCTACAACAAGCTGCACAAGCCAATGCAGTACATGGTAGGAGAAAAGGTGTGGCTATCAGCCAATAATATCAGGACCACCCAACCAAGCAAGAAGCTCGGCCACTGGTGGCTGGGACCGTACGAGATCCTACAGAGGATCGGGAAGCAGGCGTATCAGCTGAGGCTCCCACCAAGGTACAAGGCGGTCCACGACGTGTTCCACGTCTCCCTACTCGAGAGGTACCGGGAAGGCGTCGAGAAGGCTGATCCTCCACCAGATCCAGAGATCGTGGATGGGGAAGAAGAATACAAGGTCGAGGCAGTCCTAGACCACAGGACTGTGCAGAGGGGTAGAGGAATCCGAGAGGAATACCTGATTAGGTGGGCAGGCTACACTGCAGCTGACGATCAGTGGGTTCCAAAGCTTGACGTAGGACTACCGTTAATCAAGGCATATCACAAGAAACAGACGCAGAAGGCAATGTAGTGTATTGTTCTAAACTAAGGCAAAAAACAACGCGTCAAGTTCCGAAGGAGAAGGGCTCACAGACCCAGAAGCAGACCCTGACCCAGACCTAGAAGAAACGTGCGCGTCAGACAAGGGGGCGACGATGGGGGCAGGGCGTGGATTGAAGCGCCACTGGTCTGGACGCACAAACAAAAGCTCAAAAAGAGCATGATCGTGATCCGCAGGCGTAGGCAGGAGAATAGGTCCTACTGACAGGCGCGGAGGGCAGGACAGGTGTAATGGTGGGTGCACCAGATATGAGAATCTAGCCACCCAAGGAAGGGATGAATTTACTAAGACAACACACTGTCTTAGGAAACAGAGCCAAAGGGTTGTAGCTTAGACTATTCCACAACGCAGCAATCAGGTGTATGATGTGGTGAAGTGGTTTAGACAAGTTGCAACAAATGTTGAGTCTGAGAACTCAGGGGTAAGTCAGAGGTTAGCACCTCACTGACTTTTCAAAAACAGAGAATAACAAGATCAATGCTTGGAAGCTTGGAAAAGACGTAGAAGTATGTGCTAGTCGATTTACTGTATTGCCTGCTTGCCCTTTCTTAAGGAAAGGGCAATCCTATTTATGCCAAAGGAGTGTAGTTCTCTTATTTTCCATGACTTTCCATGACTAACCAGGCTTGGTAAATGTATTAGAAATCAAGTGCGACCCACAACTAGCTTGCTAATCATGTAGTGAACGTAAGAGAATCCCATAGAACCATCTCTTGGGTTCCTAGCCTATAGGAAGTGAAAAGGAGGTCCAAGGTCAGAGTACCTATAGACAAATTATGTCATAACTTAACCAATCTTGTGGGTAACTAAGGAGCGATGACGTGTAATGAATCATAGAGGGTTGTAGAAGCTTCTAGAGCTATCGTTCATGTTCCTAGGCCTCTAGTTGGTAGAGATATGCCATGTGGTAGTATTGGCCCACCCCCTTAAGGAGGAGATTTTCTTAATAACTTGTTCAATGAGTGTCCAAATGATATGCCGTGATGTATGTAGCATAAACAGATGTAGTAGAAGAGTTTTCAGCAATCGTTGAGTAGTATTGCTTCTGTTGTTGGTGTGATAAGCCCAGATATGTATGGTGACTTGTAGGTTTGAGGAGGAGATTTCTAAGTTTGCTCTTGAGTTTGATAGCAAACTGAGTGCAACGAATGTCAGTATGACAACAGGCCTCACTCGAGCTACCCACAGGGTCAGCAAAACGTCCAGGAAGGATGGGAATCACAAACCTACGACAAACTTCAGGGCGGCGACGTGGGTGTTGAGGCCAACCTGGTAGGCGTCTAGAGCCGCATCAGTAGCGGCGTGGAACGTAGCAGCAGCAGCCTTGAGAGCCTTGGTGTTGGCCTGATCCAGCTCAGCAAGGGTCTCAGCGTGGTGAAGAAGGGCTTGGCGTGGGTCGTTGAGGTTGCGGACGACGGGGCCCCCAGCCTCAGGGAGAGGCGCAACAGGTTCCTCGTGGAAGGACATAGCAGCTCTCTTACCCTTATTCTTGACCTTCGGGGTGCGAGGCTCCTTGCCCTTATCAGCGGTAGTGAACTCGCGTTGGGCAAAGAGGAGGGAGGCCAGAGCCTCACGGGTGGCGACCGAATCATCTTCCAGCCCAGCGTCCTCGTCGTCAGCGCAACAGTTCAAATAGGCGTCGGCCTTGAGCTGCAGGGCAGTGAGGGCATCCTTCTGATCAGGACCGACCTGCCTGGTTGTCAGCATATCCCACTAAGAAGGAAAAGGAGGCCTACCGGAACGCAGCGGTGGTTTCCTTGGAGACAGTCGCCGCACTTGTCCAAGCCAACAGGATCCCAGCAGATCTGTCCAGGATAGTTGTAATAGGTGACCGAACACTTGACGCAGCAGTCGCGGGAGCCTGCGCGAAGGGGACCAACAGACTCTGGAACTGGGCGGCGCGCAGAAAGCTTCCACCCCAGCGCCGTACGCATCTCCTTGGCAGCCAACTGAGCAGCGACCTCCTCCTCCTCTGGAGCGTCCTCAACCGAAGGTGATCGGTAGGGACGCACGGTGCGAGGGCGAGAGGTGGATGCAATGGAAGCAGGACCGAAGGGAGTAGGGGTGGCAGGTGACTCCAACTCGGGAGACCCAGACATCTGGGTGGAAGAGCGCTTGAGAGGGGTGGCGACAGGCGCCACTGTCTTCTTGGGCTGCTTGCGCGGAGCCATGATTGACGGAACTAATCCACAGATCAGTCCCTGAAGACGAAGGAAGGAAGGGAGGTAAATACCTTGCGAAGAGGGAGTAAGCCTTGAAGCAAACCTTGGAAGAGAATCAAAAGGAAGAAGCCAAGAACCCAGAGGAGCGCGCACTTGGTGTGAGGTTGTGTGAGGAAAGTAGGAAGTTGGGTAGGAAGTGGGAGTTAAGCGCGACGCCCACAACAACTGGGGGTGGCCGTGGCACAACAACAAGGGGGGTCACGGGACCCCCCTGACAGGCGGAGTTCGATAACAACAACCCACCCTACGCGCGAGCAAACAAGCCAAACAAGCCCAAACAAGGGCGCAATCAGCCCTGATCTCTATGCCTGGAATTGGGGGCAATTCCCTAGAAGGGGGAGGTAATTGTAAGGCGGCCCTCACGTGAGGGCACGTGAGGTGCCACACTCTTACAGTGGGCCTGGTGGGCTCAGTAAATTAGGGCCTACGGGTTCCTGTATATAAGGGGCTGGAGGCTCGGAGTGAGGCCTCCAGTCAATAGTCGCTGTATCAGCGTAGACCTATTGTGCTTCACACCAATATAACCCTTACTTCCTGCCTCCTGACCTGGTTCCCTGAACTCCCGTGACACCCTGGGCCCTACGCCTTTACACTTATACTTAGATCCATTTGCTAAGTAGCAGATTGCTATAATAGGTGTTTGTAGCTTAATGGCTGTTGTAACCATTTCTGTCATACTGACATTCATTGCACTCAGTTTGCTATCAAACTCAAGAGCAAACTTAAAAATCTCCTCCTCAAACCTACAAGTCACCATATATATCTTGGCTTATCACACAACAACAAGAGCAATACTACTCAATGATTGCTGTAAACTCTTCTACTACATCTGTTTATGCTACTGTAAAGGCGTAGGGCCCAGGGTGTCACGGGAGTTCAGGGAACCAGGTCAGGAGGCAGGAAGTAAGGGTTATATTGGTGTGAAGCACAATAGGTCTACGCTGATACAGCGACTATTGACTGGAGGCCTCACTCCGAGCCTCCAGCCCCTTATATACAGGAACCCGTAGGCCCTAATTTACCGAGCCCTCCAGGTCCACTGTAAGAGCGTGGCACCTCACGTGCCCTCACGTGAGGGCCGCCTTACAGCTACATACATCACGGCATATCATTTGGACACTCATTGAACAAGTTATTAAAGAAAATCTCCTCCTTAAGGGGGTGGGCCAATACTACCACATGGCATATCTCTACCAACTAGAGGCCTAGGAACATGAACGATAGCTCTAGAAGCTTCTACAACCCTCTATGATTCATTACACATCATCGCTCCTTAGTTACCCACAAGATTGGTTAAGTTATGTCATAATTTGTCTATAGGGGTACTCTGACCTTGGACCTCCTTTTCACTTCCTATAGGCTAGGAACCCAAGAGATGGTTCTATGGGATTTTCTGACGTCGACTACAGTTACCAAGCCTGGTTAGTCATGGAAAGTCATGGAAAATGAGAGAACTACACTCCTTTAGCATAAATAGGCTTGCCCTTTCCTTAAGGAAGGGCAAGCAGACAATACAGTAAATCGACTTTTCCAAGCTTCCAAGCATTGATCTTGTTACTCCTTGTTTCTGAAAAGTCAGTGAGGTGCTAACCTCTGACTTATCCCTGAGTTCTCAGACTCAACATTTGTTACAACTTGTCTAAACCACTTCACTACATCATACACCTGATTGCTGCGTTGTGGAATAGTCTAAGCTACAACCCTTTGGCTCTGTTTCCTAAGACAGTGTGTTGTCTTAGTAAAATCATCCCTTCCTTGGGTGGCTAGATTCTCACATCTGGTGCACCCACCATTACACCTATCAGATGTTGGTTTTAGATGGGCATGAGAGTTATGAGTCGGCTGCATTCCACGAGTATTTCAAGGACAACAACATTATAACTCTCTGTCTACCTCCTCAATCATCTCACTTAACTCAGCCACTTGATGTTGGATATTTTAGTGTTCTTAAACGCATCAGATTCAGACCTTCATTAAGACTCATATAAACCATATTACCAAAGTCGAGTTCTTTCTAGCTTTTCACAAAGCTTACAACCAGTTAATAACAACTCAAAATGCGATGGCTAGATTCCGCGGAGCTGGTTTGGTACCCTTTAATTCACAATTGATTATTTCAAAGCTAGATTCATTGAG
This sequence comes from Pseudogymnoascus destructans, assembly GCF_001641265.1. Taxonomy (NCBI): domain Eukaryota; kingdom Fungi; phylum Ascomycota; class Leotiomycetes; order Thelebolales; family Thelebolaceae; genus Pseudogymnoascus; species Pseudogymnoascus destructans. The sequence goes on from NW_020167520.1 coordinate 698,933, forward strand.
GGTTAAAATGTTTTCAGACGCCGCAATATTAGCACTGTATTTAGATAAAGAGAGAACAAATTAAAGTTATAGGCTGGCGCAAGATATAGATAATTCTCAAGTATCACAAGTCCCCTACGGCATCGTATTTGATAATCTCCAAGAACGGAGACCTAGTGGGCTACTGAAATTCACAACTTTATCAACTCTTTATTAAACCAGTCGCTGAAGGTTCGGTGAAAGGTATTGAAGGATACAGCAAAGTGAATACACAAGCTGAGCTTGCACCAGCGGTAGAGAAGATTTCCAGGTAAACCCCATCGCAGGTCTCACACCAGCAGGCTACTCTTCATTACCAGCGTGTGCTGCAGTCAACGGCATTCCGTTTGAAGATTTGATAGCTCAAATCGTCGACAGTGCGATTGAAAGGACACATAATCATAAACTATCATGATGTATAGCTACAAATGAAGTGATTCATTGATGGGATTTTTATACTCAAAGCTACAACTTGGTCTCTCCCAGATGTGGTATTATATGACAACCTGACATCCTGGCACCCTGAGGTGCATGCCTTACCCCTTGACCTGCCCGCTCACCCCAAAGTGTTTGGTATCGCGGTGTCTCATGCAGACCCTCACCGTTGGCACACTAACTATACCATAGACTCAGATCTGCATTCAACATTACACTAGTTTTGCCAGATGATAAAACCGAGATATCGAACCAGTTTCATGCTGCCACTAGTCCCTCGCCGCCAAATAGTCCTCTTATAAAGTCAAATAAACGCCTGAATATGCCTGGGTATCATACGCCGAATTGTTACGGGTGTGCCTCTTTCACGCCGAAGGTGTCTCGTGTATCACAACGAGCAGATATTTCGAATCAGGGACAATGACCAACTCGTACTTTTTAGTTCGCAATCGTAGCAGTTTAACTTCGTCCTATAGTTCCCTGTCAGCAGTAATCACCCAGTCATGAGAGGCCATCCTTACCTGTTCATCGAGGCCTTGGACCAGATCTTTTGTGGCGTTCATGTAGTTCCAGACCATGCGGGCCAGCTCTTCGACCCCATTTTGATCCTTAAGGCCAGACGAAGCGTCGTCAGGAACGGCTGCTGGAACTGATTGGCTAGACCCAGAAGTAGATCGAATCGAAGACAATGTGCCGGAAGTATTCAGTATCGCGCCGCTGGTTCGGTCCAGGACAATAGTTGCCAACACTCCCGTCTTCTTCGAAAGGCGGTCCAGCGACTCTATGAACTGGTCCGAGGAATTTGATCCCTTGCGCTCGTCAGCTTACAGCCAGATAAATTGAGAGGTAGAAGGCATTTACAGTGCCCAATGGCAGTGATTGCGCCATTATCCTGCGTGTGAGATGGTGATGTTCGGCGAGGCTCTGGAGCTTCTTGGGACTCCACTCCACCCACCATACCCAAAAATCAGGCTCACAGACGAGGCGCAAGGCAGCAAAATCGCAAGGCTGAAAAATATAACCACCATGAAAAGCAGGACTTGCAATTACCACTTGATCATACGACAGACAATATGGGTTCCAGTGCTAGAAAAAAGGCCGAGAAGAAGAAGGACTTCAAGGTAATACTCCGGAATCCACCTAATAAATACTGGGGAGAGTTTTCTAACGAAATGCTGCACAGAAACCGAAGTTGCGGGTTGGAAAAGCCAAAGCAAAGCCGGATAATTTCACAGACACCAGCTTCAAATCCCGATGTAAGCTTATATTTTATTACTACACTCCAGTTTTTGCAAATCGCAAACGAATTATGCATTCTCGGCATTCAGCCAATGCACGTCTTTTCTGATCGATGTCGCAACTTCTCAACATCAGGACGCTTAAAATGTAATAGCCATCACCATCAACCAGCAATCTCTCACGACCTCTGCACCCTCTTCTTCCGTCCAATTCGAGCATTACCTCTCTCTCGCCTCTTCCTCCAAGTCCGACGCCCAACGACGAGATGCCTTATCCTACCTCATCACCCAAGTCTCGTCCCAGCCAGTCAACGCACCGATACCAGTCTCTGCCGCGATCATGCTCCCAAGGCTATACCCCTTGATACTCGACGGCTCACAATCAGTACGGACACAGCTGCTTAAATTCCTACGTCTCCTCCCAGCAAAGGATGTTGGTGTCCTAGCCGAGTTTGCGCTTCTCTACATCAGAGCCGGCATGACACATCTCGCGGTAGAGATCCGCAACGACGCCCTGTCAGTACTAGAATGGCTCGTGGAAACAGCGCCAGAAGACGTTGTCTCTTGCCCCGGCGGCTGGTTCAAGACCCTCGATTCATTCATGCGGATGATGGGCTGGGCCATCAGCGTGGGCTCAACAAAGTGGTCCGCAGCAGCCAAGGTTACATTCGGGAAGGGTGGGAAGTCGTTTCCGAGGCAGATTACGGTTCTTGTTCAGTTCCTGAAAGCCGGGCTAAGCAGGATGGCCACTGAGGAGTCCTTCCGGCGCGGGAGCTGCTTTCCGTTGTGGGATGCAGATATCCATGTCATCTCCGCACAGGCGAGTCCCTTTGCCCACCTGAACCTGTTCGGGCCGGGACGAGATGAGGAGAGCGAGATGTACACGGAGCGGGAGAGCAGGCAGCGGGTTTTCCGTCTGCGTTTCCAGACGTCAGTCGATAAGGGAATTGAAAGCGCAAAGAAGAAGGGGGGAGAGATGGGGAGAGCGGGTGCGATCCTTGGAAAGGTTGTCACGGAATCCATGGACGATTATGATGAGATAGGCAATCCGACGGATCACCCATAAAAGTAAGTTGAGCGGTTGCATATATGGAGTACAGGTTTAGGAGTTTAGATACCATAGGGTCATGGGTGGAATGATATGGGTGGTTTATAAAACAAAATATGAAGAAATGATAGGATCTGTACTCTATATTTTAAATGTTCATAGGTTTCTTAATGGTGTATAGTTCTATTTTTTAGAAATACTGTCTGTTGCGCAGTTTGGTGCCTAACTTGTGCCATCTCACGGCCGACACGATCAAGGGCATGTAACTAAGATATGTCCGACTTATCTACGCCCTCTTGCTGTAGCTTCCATAATCTAACTGTATCTAAACATCATAAAGCTTCTATTGTACTGACGCAAATATGTCTCTATCATTATCATCAACAATTTCACTAGCAGGTTCGATGAACTTGGCGAGTGAGAGGAGGTCCGTTATATCCGGGAGAGAGTTCATTTGAGTTTGTAAATCATCTCGATCAGCTTGTAAATTGTCATTGTCGATGACTGCGTTATTTGGCTTTAATAATTGTAGATTTCCACTAGCATTTCTTGATGGTTGTTTTTGAAACCTTGTTATTCCATAAGACGCGCACCTACTATATCGCTTTAAGGAGATTAACTGTCTTGTTCAGGTTTTTGTTCATTTCGAACTGTCAAAGCATATATGTGACCTAGAGATGCTGATATTAAAGCTTAAAACTTGTGATTATTCCTTAATCCATTAGTTGCTAGTGCGATGTTGTATTAGGAGGGAGCCAGTGTTGCCCGAGTACTACTCGTTGCGAGTACTACTCGAAGAAATCTGAACTACTCGAGTACTACTCGAGTAGTTGCCAAGACAGCCAAGAGAGCGGGGTAAGGACGTAGACAGAATTATAGCATAGGCAAAGTGAAGCTTTCAATGACTTGAATATTACTGTGATACTTACCATCGTCAAGATGAGCGAGTCTTCGCTATCACCGCCGCCCCTAGACGACCCGGGCGAATATGAGAATGCCTCTCAAGATCCACTCTTGCCCCTACCACTTGTACGCATGCCTGTACGGCCTCAAGACCAACTGTTACCAGATTCTGACTCAATCCTCTTTGCAAAGGGTCTATACTCTCGTACTGTTCTTGATAATGCGCCTTTCAGAATCAAAGTAATGCAGGCAGTGAAGTGAGGCTTCCGACTTCACTTCTGCCCAAACGCCAATTTAAGTGCTTGCAGCCACATTGCACATATACACCATCACAACCTACAAAGATGCAGACAACGAGTAATCTTTGGAAGCATTTAAAGACACAACATCCAGCAATACATGCACAATATAAGAAAAAGCATGTTCAAGACGGAGATACACAGCCTTCTTCTTCAACTACAGCTACATTCTTCCAGCCTCGCAAAGTACCTAGCCATGCACCAAATTCGTCAAAATTTAGAGAGCTTCTACTCTCATGTATTGTGTCTAATAACCTACCATTATCCTTCCGGCAGCTTGTTAGCCATTTAAATCCAACAACACTTGTAATTGGACGGACGACAATTGCAAGAGACTTGCAACGGATATTTTGCATTCATAAAGCAAGGTTACAACTTGAATTACAGCAGCATACTGCACAAGGTGGACGGATATCTTTAACAACTGATACTTGGTCTGCACGCAACTATTCTGAATACGCTGCAGTAACAGCACATTGAATCTCTGATAAGTGATAATTACGATGTACAGTCTTAGATGTTATTGAGCTACAAGAGCCAATCCATTCTGGTGAATATCTTGCAGGGCAGTTAATAGCTGTTACAGACGACTATGGTATTACTCCTGCAGCTTTTACTATCACTCGTGATAACACTTCTGCAAACACTACCATGCTCTCAGAATATGAGAACTTAGCATGCAAGAACGAAACTACATTACAGCAACCATGGGCATATACAACAAAAGAAGGTGATGTCAGATGTATTGGGCACATTATAAACCTTGCTGTTCAAGCTGCTTTAACATCGTTAAAGGCAGTACCAGCAGATGAGCCAAATGCATACCGCCTTGAGTATGGAGCTGCCCGAGTTCCATCACTACCAGAAAATGAGTCAGTAGTTGTTCTTAGCAAACTTTGGCGTCATATATATGTGTTTCGCAACCGACGACAATGGAAGGATGCCTTAAAAAAGCAATGTGAAGCTGCAAATATTGAGTTTAAGCAGCTTAGCCTCGATATGCCAGTACGATGGAGCTCAACATATTATATGCTTCATTTAGCGTTAAGATTACAAGGTCCAATAACAGCTCTCTGTGCATCTCAACAGCTTGATTTAAGTATGAAAGATATAGCTTTAACAGCAAAAGATTGGCAAACGATGAAGGCGTTATTAGATTTTTTTTATATCTTTATACGCCCAACAGAGAAGCTACAAGGCTCTTCTTATTCTACTTTAAATTATGCTGTTATACAGTATATGAGAATGACGCAAAAGCTTGAAGTCTTTAAAGCTGGATATACAGAGAATAGCACAATATACGACGCTTGTTTAGCAGCATTAAAAAAGCTTAATGAGTATTATACACTTGCAACAAATCAACAGCGGAGTCATTCAACTATAGCTACAATATGCGACCCACGTTATAACTTTAACGTATTTGATATTATTTGGCCAAAAAGCATTCAAGACATGCGAAAAAGGCGGGCAAAAGCACAATGGCAAGACTGTTATTATAAATATTCAGGCAAGGCATTAGACATCCAAGCAGCAAAGGTTATGGAAAGTATCCAAGATGAGGAATTAGAAGATGAGAATTCTAAGAAGACGGAGTCTGATTCTGAGGATGAGCTATATGTCTCACAACGGCAGCCAGATTTAGATCCAGAATGGAAGCGCTGGATGAACGAGCCAACTCTTGGGCCTAAAATTGATATACTCAAGTTTTGGGCAAGTAAGCAATACCAATATCCAATACTTGCCGCAATTGCCAAAGATCATTTAGCAATTCCTGCTACATCAGCAGAATCTGAGCGAGTGTTTAGTGTTGGTGGAGATATTATTACAAAGAAACGGAACAGATTAGCACCATCTACACTACGATATCTTATATGTCTTAGGAGGAATTGGGGCGTGGTATCAGCAGGTGAGGATTCAGAGGAAGATGAGGATGCATAGTTACTGTAGTCTATATAGCTATCAATCATGTTTTCATTTTTATACTCGAGTAGTACTCGTAGTACTCGAGTACTACTCGAGTACTACTCTACTCGAGCCCAAAAAACAGTACTCTACTCGAAGATCTCTGAGTAGTACTCTGAGTAGTACTCGGGCAACTGTCATACTGACATTCGTTGCACTCAGTTTGCTATCAAACTCAAGAGCAAACTTAGAAATCTCCTCCTCAAACCTACAAGTCACCATACATATCTTGGCTTATCACACCAACAACAGAAGCAATACTACTCAACGATTGCTGCAAACTCTTCTACTACATCTGTTTATGCTACATACATCACGGCATATCATTTGAACACTCATTGAACAAGTTATTAAGAAAATCTCCTCCTTAAGGGGGTGGGCCAATACTACCACATGGCATATATCTACCAACTAGAGGCCTAGGAACATGAACGATAGCTCTAGAAGCTTCTACAACCCTCTATGATTCATTACACATCATCGCTCCTTAGTTACCCACAAGATTGGTTAAGTTATGTCATAATTTGTCTATAGGGGTACTCTGACCTTGGACCTCCTTTTCACTTCCTATAGGCTAGGAACCCAAGAGATGGTTCTATGGGATTCTCTTACGTTCACTACATGATTAGCAAGCTAGTTGTGGGTCGCACTTGATTTCTAATACATTTACCAAGCCTGGTTAGTCATGGAAAGTCATGGAAAATGAGAGAACTACACTCCTTTGGCATAAATAGGATTGCCCTTTCCTTAAGAAAGGGCAAGCAGGCAATACAGTAAATCGACTAGCACATACTTCCACGTCTTTTCCAAGCTTCCAAGCATTCATCTTGTTACTCCTTGTTTCTGAAAAGTCAGTGAGGTGTTAACCTCTGACTTACCCCTGAGTTCCCAGACTCAACATTTGTTGCAACTTGTCTGAACCACTTCACTACATCACACACCTGATTGCTGCGTTGTGGAATAGTCTAAGCTACAACCCTTTGGCTCTGTTTCCTAAGACAGTGTGTTGTCTTAGTAAAATCATCCCTTCCTTGGGTGGCTAGATTCTCACATCTGGTGCACCCATCATTACAAAGGTGTTCGGCCGGCCATTCTATTAGATAGTGTCGCATACGGGACTTTGTAGATTTTAGCAGTAGAGCGACGACTAAGTTTTTTTGATGAACGAATAGCTTCGATAGCTAGAACTATTTGAGCTTCTTAAGTTTGAAATTCCATTTGTAGTTGTGGAGAAACGCGTGTTAAAGTCAAAAGGTAGTGGGGTGGGGAAAAGTGATCGACTCGATGTACAACCACGTTATAAGGTTTACTGTGTGTTTATACGAGGCTTGGGTTGTGTTTTAATGTGACTATGCTCGTTTCTATAATTAATATGTGTTGGTCGATGTTCGTATGCCGAGTTGAGACGATTCTTAAGATGCAGGAGTCGAACATTACCAAATGTATTTGAATCGTTGCTTAATCAACAATCTTCGCTATTCATAGGTACGCATAAGTATAATCATAATAGTCGTACCGTCAATGAGTAAAAGTCATAAAAGGGATTCCAACCCAACCCTCAAACCTCTTTCTGATACTGCCCAAACTCATCCTCCAGTTTCTCCTCCATCCACTCCCTCTCCGCCTCCGTCCCGATATAATTCCCATCCTTATCCTTCGCAAAGAACTTCTTATACTCACATCTCGGCATCCGCACAGCCTTGGTGGTAGATGGCTCCTTATCCTTCTTGAATTTACTCATGAACGACTTCTTCCTACACACAGCCGATCCGTCAGAACAGCATCCCCACCCAACCAAGGCGGAGAATAACTTACCCCTCCACAACCTTGGGTTTCTGCGCAGACACAACATTCATGACAATCACAACGATCATACTATCATCCGTGTACTTTTCCTGCAGCAGCTGCGGCTCCTGTGCAACGAAGCCAACAGGTGCGACCATGTTGCCCCAGGCGCTCAGCTTGGAGTGTCGCAGGGCTCCTCCCGTGGACCCGGAGTCCTGCGATTCCTCCGCGCGCATGTACTTTACTTCGCCATTCTCGCGGTAGGGGATCCATTTCTCCTCGGGGGGGGAGTCGGCGCTTGCGGGGGTGGATTTGAAGAATGGTGTGTGTGAGGTCTATTGGTGGGGGTTGTATCTAAGAGACGTCGCTTGTGGGTAGGATAGGATTATAGGTCGAGATATGGTGTTTTTGAGATGGCTGAGCTTCAGGAGGATTCAGTTCTGATTCATAGTCGGCGTTTCGTAAACGCCGCCATGGCGAGGCCGTGTTTCTTGGTAATTGGTGGTTTATGGTACATGACAACCGCAGGGCGTATCATAAGGTAGGTGCAAAACTGAGAATCCTGCAATCGATGTCATTGGCAAACAAATGAGATCTCTATAGTATAAGCTTTCTTAAGCTTCCCATCACTGTCCTCTGCGGCCTAGGATATGAACACCGAGGGGTTACGCTTCAACTTCTGACGGTTGCTTGTTACAATGATCTGCGCGTCAGACTTACCCCAATACCCGCAGCTTTGCATCTAGAGGATCATTCGGGATGGATCAGTGGGATCCACATTCTTATACTTAGTGTGCGCCACGGGGGACTGACCCTGTCGGGGGACCTAAACCGGACCGGACCACAGTCCGGTCTGAAGCTCATAAACTGCAGTTCCCCGTCGGTCTGCCAAGACTGTCATCACATGATGACTGGGTTAGTTGACAATGACGTGTAAATATTCTATATAATGACTTATTTTCCATGTGTAATTTGTAGTAGATGCAATTACTATAATTATTTCTATAGATCTATATTATGCCATGACTCCCAGATTTTCTGACCAGACAGGGACTTGTTACGGACTTGGCTTAACTCAATTGTTTCGACCATTTACCTATAAGGTGACTGGTGTAATGGTGGGTGCACCAGATGTGAGAATCTAGCCACCCAAGGAAGGGATGATTTTACTAAGACAACACACTGTCTTAGGAAAAAGAGCCAAAGGGTTGTAGCTTAGACTATTCCACAATGCAGCAATCAGGTGTATGATATAGTGGAGTGGTTTAGACAAGTTGTAACAAATGTTGAATCTGAGAACTCAGGGATAAGTCAGAGGTTAACACCTCACTGACTTTTCAGAAACAAGGAGTAACAAGATCAATGCTTGGAAGCTTGGAAGAGACGTGGAAGTATGTGATAGTCGATTTACTGTATTGTCTGCTTGCCCTTTCTCAAGGAAAGGGCAATCCTATTTATGCTAAAGGAGTGTAGTTCTCTCATTTTCCAAGACTTTCCATGACTAACCAGGCTTGGTAACTGTAGTCGATGTAAGAGAATCCCATAGAACCATCTCCTAGGTTCCTAGCCTATAGGAAGTGAAAGAAGGTCCAAGGTCAGAGTACCCCTATAGACAAATTATGTCATAACTTAACCAATCTTGTGGGTAACTAAGGAGCGATGATGTATAATGAATCATAGAGGGTTGTAGAAGCCTTTGGAGCTATCATTCATGTTCCTAGGCCTCTAGTTGATAGAGATATGTCATGTGTAGTATTAGCCCAGTAACTAGGGAGTGATGTCATGTAATGAATCATACAGGGTTGTAGAGATATGCTATGTGGTCATATCGGCCCAGTAACTAAGGAGCAATGACGTGTAATGAATCATAGAGGGTTGTAGCAATCGTTGAGTAGTATTGCTCTTGTTGTTGGTGTGACAAGCCAAAATATGTATAGTGACTTGTAGGTTTGAGGAGGATATTTCTAAGTTTGCTCTTGAGTTTGATAGCAAACTGAGTGCAACAAATGTCAGTATAAAATCTCTGTGAGAGGCTATAATCGACGTGAGTATCCCTCTCTACTTTACTACTATATAGACTAATAATTATTAAGGGATTGCTATGCGGAAGCCTATTATCTCAGAGACAAATCGACAAAAGCGACTTGCATGGGCTATTGAACATAAGGATTGGGTACGGAATGATTGGAATAGGATACTTTGGACTGACAAGACGTGGGTAACGGGAGGCCGCCATACTCGTACGTGGGTTACTCGAAAAGCAGGGAAATGTGGGATGATACATGTGTTGTAGATAGAGTACAACGGAGAAGGTAAGAGACTCCTATTTACTATAGGATTTACTAACAATCCCTAGAGGTTGGATGTTCTGGGGCTGCTTCTCAGGTGGTCTTGGAAAGGGTCCTATACTATTTTGGGAGAAGGAATATGGGAAAATAGGAGCTGAGTCCTATATGGCTCATACTGTCCCTCTAATCCACGGCTGGCTACACCTACACCCAGGCCTTACATTGATGCAAGATGGAGCTCCAGGTCATAGAGCAGGTGCAACATATGAAGAGTTGAGATCCCATGGTATTTGCCCTATAGAATGGCCCCCGTATTCACCAGATCTCAACCCAATTGAACGGGTGTGGCATATTATGAAGAATTATCTACAAGATAATCATCCAGAACATATATCCTATGACCAGCTCCGTGTAGCTGTTAAGGAAGCGTGGGAGCAAGTTGGAGAAGCTGAGCTTAATGCTCTCCTTAATAGTATGCCTACACGTATGGCAGCAGTAATTGCTGCAAATGGTATGCACACAGAGTACTAGGCTTATAGTATAGTTTTATATAGGGGTTTAGGTATCTACTCTACTCATTACTCTACAGAATTGATTGCTCTCACACTCAAGTGTTCGTGACTTTGGCCAGAATTGCCAAACCAGCCTACGCAGTGGGCCCTAGCCCGACCCACTCACAAAACTTATGAACAACACCTCCGTATAGGGAGTGTTCTATACGTAGGAGGAAAATTTTGCTGTCAGGGGTATTATAGTTGCACACTGCGCAGAATGGATTAGTAATTAGGAAGGAATAACCGAAATGGCTTTATACAATAATACATCATCATCAGCCTAGAAATAATAGCCCCTACCACGAATCGTCACAACACGATGGTACGTAGAGAGCCCGCGTGGATCATTTATATCATGATATGGGACTTTCAAGTAGTGTGATATGATATGATATGATATGATATATCACATGGGGAAGACCGCGTGATATGAGATGATATCTACATATCATTCATCTCATATCATATACTACTGGGGACACTGTGCATCAGTACCTCGACTCCGATGGATCCGGAACGAGCGAGGCCTGCGTCTCTGCCACCATCGGCCAAGAGCGCATTCAAGCCGCGACCGAGTGGCTGGAGGCGAACGGGAAGAAGGGAATCATCGGTGAATTCGCCGGTGGCGCCAACGACCAGTGCAAGTCCGCCGTTACCGGTATGCTTGAGGAGATGTTGGGGTTGTGGGTTGGGATTAAGGGACTTGAGAGTTTCGTCGCTAGGATGTTGACTTCTTTTACATAGTTGCCATAGGCTGTTCATATGCCGAACTTCAATGCATATAGCAAGAAAGATATAAGGGGTCGTTGAGTAAGTGCTCGCTATATCTGATCTACGTTGCTTGACTTTCTGGACGAACTTCGTGATGTGATGCAAGGGGCTAGTTTAAGCCTTGCCCGTTTCTCTGGATGGACATGTGAAACCAACGCAAATCCCATAGAATGAGAGAATAAGGAATTATTCGATTGCCGAGGCGGAATAGAAGAAGTTTATCCAAGTGCTCATCTCCAGTACTTGCAACATCACGAACCCCACCCCACAAAACTTTATAGGGGGCAACTCATTTGAGCCATCAAGTGGCTTCACTCGCCGTGTTTCTGTGGCTGCATTTCCCTTGACGACACCATTGGCGCTGAAGGTTCGTGCCTTTAATCAACTTATTACAGTACTTCTACAGCTGCAAACTTGGGATGTATGCACATTCTAGTATACCTATACTAGAATGTGCATACAGCTCCTGCAATATACGCTTCTGGACGGAAGTCAAAGTCTTGGCACTACTCTTTCATTTACCTTCCGTCATCCTCTCTCCTCATCTTCTTGTCCAGTAATTGAAATTCCAGTATTCCCTATTCTTTTCCAATGGAGTTATAGCCAGGTCTTCATTCCAGCGAGAATGCCGTCATTTTCATCGCTGCTCAAGCGCTCAAGACCGAAGCGCAAGGCTGAACACGATAATATTGCCAATGTTGACACCAGCAAGAAGGACAGAGCCAGCCGGAGACTGCCAACCCGAGGCGACTTCTTCCGAAGCTTTTTGGGCAGAACTCGATCCAGCGCTGGTCCGCGACCTGGTGCTGACGAAGATATTCAAAATAAGGTGTGTAAGCCTCAGCTGCCCACTTGCGACCGCGTTCTAACCTACGACTCTGTACAGCAAGCGCCCCTTCAATCACCAACTCAAGGAAAGGCCGGCAATGTAGCGACTCCCACATCCGATCCGAACAAACCATTACCTCCCCCACCCCCATTCAACGACTCCGAATCGGCCAAGCAGCCCGTCAAAGCTGACATTCAGCTGAAGCGCATTATCCAGCCGCTCACACTTGCCGACATACACAAGCTATTTTCCGGGGCACCCCAATTCTTTGTTCGATCAGAGGGCCACCATGCCGGAGCGCCGCATCCTTCAGTTGCCTTTCCTTGGAACGAGGAATTGGAGATACGGGACTTGAGCGACCATGGGCAAATAGAAGAGAAAGCTTGGGGATGCGTCACCACAACCCCGCACATCATTCGCAAGCAAAAAAGAGACGCGGTGGTAGAACAGGCCACTGAAGAGAATGGAAATAAAACCCCACACTTTGTCCCTCGTTGTAAAGAGAGGCCAAATATGCTGAGTATGCAAGGCTTGGAACGGGGGACTGTTGGGTTTCAGGCAGCGCTCGAAGTTGCGGTTGCGGATGCGCTTCACGAGGACAAACCCCATCAGGATGAAAAGACTCTACAATCACTCAGAGTCAAATTTTTGAAAGGGAAGAAGCGTGGACTAAGACCACTAAGTGAAGCTTCAGTTGTGTCGAAACTGACCGAGATGGGATTAGCATACCACGCAAAACCCCCAGTTTCCAAGACATCAGTAGAGATGTACACAGAACTCTTCACACAAGTTTTGTTCCCACCGACGCGCGTCACTGATGCAGATGACCCCACCAGCTTCCATGTTCAAATTGAAACCTTAGTGAGCGTTCTCACAGAGCCTGGCATCTGGGTTGATTTTAGCAATGTTGAATGGCGGATAAGGCTTGGGCAGACTCTGTGGGGCCCGTCTTACCAACCTGACCAGGAAGAGGAAGTTGATGTTGATGGCGAAGAAGAAGAGCACAGGCACGAGAGCCAGCAATTTTGGCTCCTGCTTCAAATATTATTGTCTTGCGAGCTTGTTGTCAGACTTGACGCGGTTAGCCGAAGCGCACGACAGGATCCGGGGCTTATAACAGCGGAAGAGATACAGAGGTTCGAAAGAGATGTCACAAGACCTGTGAAATGGTCGCTTTTACTGGCCAGGCTGTGGCTTGAGAATATTAAGATTACACAGTCTGTCAATCAACCATCAGAGCAATATCCGCCAGAGCATGAGAAACGACCTTCGGGGTGGCTATCGTCAATTAAACAGGCCGTAACTCCGCAGCATGAAGAGTTTGACCCTATCACCTCCCACACGATTGACTTCCAAGGCAGGCGCCAAAAAAGGCAAATCAATGGACTGATCCGCTTCTCTCGAAAGATGAGGTGGCCAGGAGCTGAGCGTATCGCTGAGAAATTTGCTATGGATCTTGAGAAGGGAAGTGACGGCACTGGAAGCACTCTCTCCGACCGCGCTTCACAGGCTGGAACATCCCTCTCCATGACTACGCAGCGATCGTCATATTTCGCAGGAATTGGACGACTCCGAAGAGGCCTGACTATGGGTGGACAGCCGAATATGTTCCATCCTTCGGGGTGGCTCTCGAAATCATATCTGACGGGCCTTATTCTACCTGGAGAGGGATTGAGCCATTTAATGATGTCGACGTTACTTGAGAACGACGAGGTTGCAGTCGCACGGCTTGGGGGTGATGCTAACCTATATGGTGGCTTCGTATACTCGGGGCAAAGCTTTTGGAGCACGGCTTGCATTATTGGTAGAGTTCTTGCTGCCGGGAAGGGTGCGAGCGAGTGCATGGGCTGGCTATCTTCACCTATTAAGCCAAAGAGAGTTGTCGAAGGGTGGGTGAGCGTCGATGTAGAATTGGAGCCTCGTTCAGATGGAGAAGAAGGGCCTCATGCTGCCCGCATCTGGAAGAAATCTACAGTGGAGCGCGAGTCCCACGTTCTCGGAGATGGAGATGCCAGGACGATTCTTCCAGGAGACTTCACGCTGCCACCGGCCGATGTCCCTGATCCGGTGAACCTGGAAGTAAATCTAGAATCTCTCGATCTATTTACTGGCCTTGACTCTGCCGAGTCTTCACCACTCGAAGAGGATGAACCCGGTGTTGAAACTGCAGGCAAGCCTAATATTCGTACATATTCCGCCATGTTGCAATTCACCGTCAAGCCGTCCGATGAGCCTACGAAATCTATGAATTTCGCGCTCATATACGACGTTCAATTTGTCACTGCCCACCCTTGCGTCCCGTCGTTACACACGCAATTAATTCAATCGTCAACAAACCCAGGATCGCCGGCCGTACAGCTCGACAGTGCATCCTCGGGGCCACACACTTTATTCACAGGTAAGCCTATCATCCCATCCCCCTACCCTTCTAAAGCCCCCCAACTAACGCATCCAGGCCACGCCCTCCACAAATCCTACAACTTCTCCCGCCACACCCTCTCCTCCGTCGTCTTCCCCTCCCCCGCCGCACCACCCCCCCTCCTCTCCCTCCACACCTCCAGCACCGAAATCTTCGTCATCGACTGCACCGAGCCCGACCCGCCCGAGGTAGCAGCCCTGGATGCGCACCCGGCGCAGAGCGCGTACGTCTCGCGCAAGCGCCGCTTCGGTAGCGATCTAGAGATGCTGACACGCGCGTGGTGCGCGGAGAAGGGGTACAATGCGCTGGTGAGTCGGAAGGGGAGGAATTGTATTGCGTGCTCGATTCGGGAGGCGAGGGCGCTAAGTTGGAAGATTGTGTTGAGGTTTGGGTGAGGGGGGTGCAGGGGAGGTGGTGCTTGGTGAGATGGTGAGTTGCTGGGGGTTGATGATGGACGTTCGGTGGGGGGGGGTACCTGGGTTATGATTCTGGCGCCGTCGGTGTATGGTTTGATAGCGCTTTTTGATATCCCCATGAGCGAACTTAACGACGGGACATGACGCGATACAGCACGATGGTAAATTAGAAATAACTAGCTAGTGTAATGATCGTTATCAAACTACTTACATATGCACTCGGATACGAATGAATTGAATTGATTTATGATTGGATTGACTATCGGACACATCTCATCCTGTAGCTATAAATGGTGCCAGCCCCTTGTATGGTATCTCCCTCTATCGCTTGGTATCTCATCTCATCTAAAACGCCCCCATCAACACCCCTCATTTACTGACACCCAACCCTCTCCTTCAACCACCCAATCACCCTCCCATCCGCCTCCCCCGCCTCCTCCAACTCCGGCGCCTTCAACCAAAACGTATGCGGCCACCCCACCATCACATCCGTCACGAGCTCATTCCCCGCCTCCTCCACCGCCTCAGCATAACACGCCCCATCGCTATAAAAGATATCATTCGTGCACAGCTGCAGGAACGTCGGCGGCATTCCCGCAAAGTTATCAGCGTTCAATGGCATATCCCTCGCCATAGGGAGGTGGTTATCCGCGTCGAAACCGAGCAGACTCGTCCCGAATGAGGGGCTGAAACTCGTGTGGCGATCTTCGTAGCGCTGCGGGATCGAGACGCCGCCTTTACTCGCGTCGACGGTGACGGGGCAGCGGATGACAAGGCCGGAGATGAGATATGGAGTGCCGCGTGCGCGCTGTGCGGTTTGCGCGGCGAGTTGGGCGCCGGAGGAGCTGCCGACTATGTAGACGCGTCCTGGTTGCTGGTCGGTGTTGTATTTCCACAGCTTAGCGATGCCGAGGAAAGCGGCCCAGGCGTCGGCGACGGCGGTATCGGGGGAGTAGTCGGGGAAGAGGCGGTACTCGACTGAGACGACTTTGATGCCCAGATCCTTCGCGAGGCGACGGCACTGGAGGTCCTCGCTGTCGAGGTCTCCGACGCAGAGGCCGCCGCCGTGGTAGTAGATGATGAAATCCTGGGGGTGCGTGAGCGCGGTGGGGATGTAGATGCGGAGGTGGATTGTGGCGCCGTCAGGGGACTGGGTGGAGTCGGGGTGGGTTTGGATGTCGCAGAGGAGGGCGTGGGAGGGGCCAGTGGGAGAGGCCAGATGTTCATTGCGGTCGCGGCAGGTTTTGGCGTAGCTCCGTTGGCGGAGTCGGAGGGCGTCGGCGCGGGAGATGTCTTCTTGGGGACCTGGGGCGTTGATGTGGCCCTTTGCCTTTTCGTAGGCTAGCCAGGCTGGGCTGAGGGGAGGGGCCTCTGAGAGAAAGAGATCAGAGGCCATGTGGGAGATTTGGGGTGTAGAAGTCTAGGAGATATATGAGTGAAGTCTTGGGTAAAAGCTTGAAATGTAGCTTAAAATGTAGATGCAGATGCAAACGGAGCGAGACAAACAAGCAAAGAAGACAAAGAGGAGAGGGGAACTACCTATACCTATAGCTTTACCTATTCAGATCTGCACCATTAGGCTAAAAGAAGTGACACTTTTGACACCTTTAGTGGAGATAATGAAGGAGATAGAGAAGCAGAGCCTCTCCTCCCCCGAAATAATTTGTCTACGTTATGACAATTCACGACCCGATGGAGTTCGCGTTTCTGCACGTTGACGTCGTCACGCCTGGGATTGGGATGGTAGGGACGGATTTGCGGAGGGTTGCCTATTTCGGGGCGGAACCGAGATGAAAATCCCCAGCCATTCCATATTTCATATTCTTTATTCCATGCTATTTATCCGTTTGGTAGCTAGTTTGCATGCGGGACGATAATGCAGCACGGATAACCCCTGGGAATAATATTTAATAACTTATCAACGATATAAAGTCGTAACCTAGACCCCTATCCTGGTCCCTTATAATCACGTGATTAAACCCATGGTTAATAATTCACGTGACCAACAAGCTACCCCGCCACCCACCATTTCTTCCTCGGATGAATTATGACGACGATGATGACGTTAACACAAAGTAAACAAAGACTTGGGGACAAGAATAATGAGAATTTCTCTTTGCAGCTTAATCGTACGATTATATGCCATGAGACTCTGATAAGGTAATTGAATTAAGCCTTTCTTGCCTACTGAGCTCAGTTGAATCCAACTACCTATGCCCTTCCTTAACCCCCACACCGAACTACCGAGCTTCACATCCATTCCCCTGCCAAATGTGGTGTCGGCCCACACGCCTTTCCACAGACCTGCCATTACGTCTATATCACCCCTCCTCCGTGATAATACTCCCAATCTGCCCGTCTCTCTTCCCAACAACACGCATCAACCACCACAACACTCGATACTTTCATAAACAACCTCCCACAATGTCTAAACCAACCCCCTTCGAGCACGTTGAGAAGATCTCCGGGCACTCCAAGGCCTGCTGCACCATCCCCCCGATCGTACCCGAGAAGGAATACAAGGCAAAGGGCACCTATGAGACCATCGACGGCATCAAGACCTGTTCGTCCCTCTTTCATTCCCCCCCTCCCCTTCTTCAATCACCTCTCAACTAACTCCCCTAGACGTCACCGGTTCACCCTCCGCCACCACGGGCATCTTCGTCGTCGCCGACATCTTCGGCTACTACCCCCAAACCCTCCAAGGCGCCGACATTCTCTCGTGCGACTCCACCTACCGCGTCTTCGTCCCCGATTTCTGGGACAACGATCCCTGCCCGCTTGAATGGTACCCCCCCACCCCCGCCACAGCCGAGAAGCTCGGCAACTGGTTTAAGCAGCACGGCGACTTCCCTGCCGGGTGCGAGAAGACGCACCGCTTCCTAGAGAGCTTCAAGAAGGCGTCGCCGAAGATCGAGAAATGGGTCGGGCTGGGGTACTGCTGGGGCGGAAAGATCATGTCGCTTACGTCTGGGGAGAACACCCCGTGGGCGGTCAGCGTTCAGTGCCATCCGGCCGGTGTGAGTGGTGCGGACGCGGCGAAGATTACGGCCCCGCATATGCTGCTGGCCAGTATGGACGAGAGTAAGAAGGATGTGGAGGCGTTTGAGAAGAACTTGAAGGTTGTGAAGCATGTTGAGACTTGGGATAAGATGATCCATGGGTGGATGGCGGCGAGGGGCGATTTGGATGATCCCGCGGTGGTGAAAGAGTATGAGAAGGGCTATCAGACTGTGCTGAGCTTCATCGAGAAGAACTTGTGAGTAAGGTTTCGTTGCTTTCCTCGGGGTCGAAGAACCGATGAGGATGGAGCGAATGAGGGTAGGGCGTGTGATGAGTGTTAATGGTGTGTTTGCTTATATATCCCGTGTCCATAGAAATGCCTCATCCGGGTCCTCGAAAATATAATTCAATCAGTCGTTTAGCTCTCACAAATTCATCAATCTACCGACATCGCCTGTTTCGATTTGTGCCATGAACATGAGCTTGCCGACCCCATCTTCAAATCATGCCCATTCTGCTTACTTCTCTAGCCTCCAAACTCACCACCATGACCTTCACCCATCCCTACACCCCCTCTGCAGAAGCATAGCACAAGTTTCACACCCACTAACACCACACCTCTTCACTTCCCACATCTCCGCCGCCTTCCTCTTCGCCCGTACTGCCCGCGACTCTCTCATCTAGCTCGACCCGTTCGAGTCTGCGAAGGCAGCTAGCAGGGTCGCCTCCTCCATCAACGGCGCGACGGGCTTATCGATGCCGAACACCGCTGCACCGAGGCGGGTGAGTGCTTAGAGGACCCAAGCGCTGCTGGCACCGCGATATCTGTGGGAGTGCTGGTAGGGGTAGAGACTGAGGGGACGGGAGTGTTGACCAGGATGTCATGCGCGCTCGCGACATCGGGGTCGATGAGGAGGGCGGCGATGATGGTGCGGGAGGTCGCGGATGTCTTCGGTCAAGTGGTCGGAGAGGGTGGAGGGGGAGGTGAGGGTTGCGGGGTTGAGTTGGTAGAGCATGCCGTAGGGGTGGGAGACGTGGATGTAGAGGGCGTGGTGATAATGTCAGCCGCCGAGGGGGGAGAGGAGGATATAGAGTGCCACCGGAGTAGTGTCCGTTCATGGTGTAGTTGATTATGGTGAGGTAAGTGAGGATATTATGAGAAAATGTGGAATGCGGAAGGCGAGCTATCGCTGCTTGAGTTCTGTGTTGAGGGATTTGTATTACTTTCATGATATGAAGAGACAAACGGCATAGTTGATACATAAATTCCATCTCAACTGCGCCACAGGCTTGGAACTTATAATTCTCACGATGACGAAGGAGGCCGACGAGTAGGTCGCCATGTTAGGTGTTTGCAGTCACGAGCGAGGCTGAACCGACTTGAGGCAGCACACCGAGACCACAGAGATGTTGGAGCCAACAAGTACTGGAAAGCGACTCACAAGACCGCAAACGTGATCATAGTAAGTCACAAGTACCATGAGATGTTATCATCATCGTAGAAACTGTCATTGCTCACCGAGCTGTTGGTAACCGTTGCACGCGCTTGGAAGAAAATTGATGTTGGTCGACGCCTTTCATCAGGTCGACGTCCCGTTTGCAATATAACATCACAAGGCTGTAATAAAAGTGTAGAAAGTACAGTATTGGTCGGTTCTAACAAGTACGTTACAAGTTAAGTTGATACTAGAGCGATTATAATGGCTGTAGTGTTTGATACTGAACAAGGTGTGCTGTTCTGTTCATTCACAGTAATCAGTGACTTATCACTGGAGCAAACGTCTCTTCGTTGTAGCAAACGTCACGACTACCGTTTGCAACTAGCATTTCTGTTGGAGCGTTTATTTAGAACAGTGACACTGCATGATGAATTACCAAACCCAGTCTATAAAATTGCTAAAGGAGAAGGCATCTGTTGAAGGTTATTATATTCGCTCGCTGTAGCCTTCACTTGACATCCACATTGGTTGATGAAGGTCGATTGGACTGATATTGTTTCACATGATAGCCTCCGCATCCAACCACCACCACCCTAATCAAAATTGGAGACAAGGACTACCATATCGAGCTATCTGAAATACCATATCTATCAGCCTTTGCCAACTTCGAAAGAACAAAGGCCCAAACTCAATAAAAGGAGCTTGTCCACGGTCCTATCGCCCATTTTGATATAGCCCTATCAGATAGCACCGCAGGCCAAACAAGCCAATCAGGAGCTATGACACCTGCCAATTGTGTTGGTCCAAACCAACGAATTTGGGGGCCACATTCAGATACCTTGTGAAAGTGATGCTTTTTAGTGGCCCATCATTTGTTTAGCGCCTTTTATGTGCATGGCTGGCGGAATAACAGTGTGGCTGAGCCTACAGGCCCCTGTGCGATTGCTCAGGGTGCGATTATCACATCTGGTGCACCCACCATTATATTTGGCTCAAGGTTATCATTATACTATGAGTCCATATGAAGTTTCCCCGGAATGCTGTACCACTTGCATTTACTCCCTTAATCACAGTAACAGAGAGCCGATTCTCAGGATTATCAACAGTCCATTGCTTTACGCCAATCGGCACAATAACAACTGTAGATTTATAACATCCAATCATGTAGCCAGTCTCGTTAACATTCCATAAGTTATATGGCTTAATGTTGTGTTTTGTAATAAGTGCGTTATATGTAAGGAAAATTTCCTCAAACACCTCTTTCTTTTGTGCTTGCTTTCTATGCGTATTTAAAGTCTTCGTATGAATCGAGTGGAATTCAGGGTATGCCTTAAGGAAGCGTTGTAACCACCGTTGCGATGGGATCGTACGATCAGGTCATAAGTCCGCAACAGCCTGTAAAACCATTGGTAGGTTTGTAGGGACCCCACACTTCAGTTGGACATATATAAATTGACAAACTGCAGTATGTTGTGCTTGAGATAAAACTCAGTTTTGACCCCCGCAGGGAAGGGGAGGGGTAGTAATGTGTCGTCAGAGTGTCTCACAGTTGACATTAAACTTGCGGGCAACCCAAGTAATTGTATAAGTATCTGGTTGTTTCAAATAGAACTACCGGGCCTCAATAAGATGGTCAGCTCAACTTGGATCACTATTCAAAGGCATCGTAGAGGGTTGTTGTTACGACAAATATTATTATTTCATCTATGTATCAAAGTGGCGCACATATCGCTGTCGCAGCCAGATCGCTGTCGCCACCTACGAGCGAAGCGAGTGGGTGGAACACTGAGTACAGTATTCCGGCTCGCCCGGAATATGCGTAACACGCTTTATATACCACATGTACTGTAACAGCGGAACCCCGTTACATGCCAATTGCCTATGCCTGCTTCATGTAGTATCCTATTTATAGTTGATGTTAAGCAAGCAACATTACAAGCATCCTTCACTTCTTGGTAATATGTATACTTTGGGTTTTAGTCATACGTGGCAGAGTATAAGGCGTTGCTCTGCTTCTGTGTATAACTTTCCCCGTGCTGTACGGGGTAGGCTCTTGCCTTTGGTGCGTATTAGGTCAACTGCAATTGTATATCGTACAGTGCTTCGGTTAAGGTTTAGGTCATGTGCAATCTTAGTAGGTGTTGCACCCTCTAACTGCCTCCTAATAATCTGCCTGCGTTGGTATGTGTCATACTGACATTCGTTGCACTCAGTTTGCTATCAAACTCAAGAGCAAACTTAGAAATCTCCTCCTCAAACCTACAAGTCACCATACATATCTGGGCTTATCACACCAACAACAGAAGCAATACTACTCAACGATTGCTGAAAACTCTTCTACTACATCTGTTTATGCTACATACATCACGGCATATCATTTGGACACTCATTGAACAAGTTATTAAGAAAATCTCCTCCTTAAGGGGGTGGGCCAATACTACCACATGGCATATCTCTACCAACTAGAGGCCTAGGAACATGAACGATAGCTCTAGAAGCTTCTACAACCCTCTATGATTCATTACACGTCATCGCTCCTTAGTTACCCACAAGATTGGTTAAGTTATGACATAATTTGTCTATAGGTACTCTGACCTTGGACCTCCTTTTCACTTCCTATAGGCTAGGAACCCAAGAGATGGTTCTATGGGATTCTCTTACGTTCACTACATGATTAGCAAGCTAGTTGTGGGTCGCACTTGATTTCTAATACATTTACCAAGCCTGGTTAGTCATGGAAAGTCATGGAAAATAAGAGAACTACACTCCTTTGGCATAAATAGGATTGCCCTTTCCTTAAGAAAGGGCAAGCAGGCAATACAGTAAATCGACTAGCACATACTTCTACGTCTTTTCCAAGCTTCCAAGCATTGATCTTGTTATTCTCTGTTTTTGAAAAGTCAGTGAGGTGCTAACCTCTTGACTTACCCCTGAGTTCTCAGACTCAACATTTGTTGCAACTTGTCTAAACCACTTCACCACATCATACACCTGATTGCTGCGTTGTGGAATAGTCTAAGCTACAACCCTTTGGCTCTGTTTCCTAAGACAGTGTGTTGTCTTAGTAAATTCATCCCTTCCTTGGGTGGCTAGATTCTCATATCTGGTGCACCCACCATTACAGTATGGGCTTAATTGGCATAATTATGGTTGTTGTACAACGAGGGTGTAAGGATGCCTCCTTACCTAGATACTCGAGAACCTGTCTCAGAACTGTTACGGTCACTACAAGCATGAAATCTGACTCAGTGTGGTTTCGAACCAGTAGAGGAGCACATAGCGAGTTACACTATAGTGGGGGACGGTAAGGGTGTAGGGTTCAGGGTCGATGCTGACCTGTTGTGGTGGAAGGATCAGGGCTAGGGTTGGGATAACCGAGTCGGGCCCGTTTCGGGCAGTGTTGGCAATAGACCGACCAGACCGCCTCAAAATGTGAGCCAGACCGACCGACAAGAGGTTCTCATGTCGGCAGACCAAACAGACCATCTGCAAGTCGACAGACTGTCTGTTTGGTCTGCCGACAGTCTACCATGTAATGGTGGGTGCACCAGATGTGAGAATCTAGCCACCCAAGGAAGGGATGAATTTACTAAGAAAACACACTGTCTTAGAAAACAGAGCCAAAGGGTCGTAGCTTAGACTATTCCACAACGCAGCAATCAGGTGTGTGATGTGTTACGACGGAACAAGAAGGCTGGCCAACTACAGGACAGGAAGGAGGGAGGTCGCATGAGACCGGCCCTGGTACCTGGAGGGGCAGCGGGGAATAGTAGTTCCGAAAGTATCACGTGACGGACTCGCAGGATGATGAGAAGAGTCCTAAGAGTCCAGGACTCCGAGGACTCGAGTGAGTTCCCAGGAGTCCACTAGGCACGTGATGGACTCGCAGGATGATGAGAAGAGTCCTAAGAGTCCAGGACTCCGAGGACTCGAGTGAGTTCCCAAGAGTCCACTAGGCACAACGCCACTATATAAGTAGATAGTATTTCCTTAGATAGGAGCTTCGTGCTCAACTCAATACAGTATTTGTTATATACTAGTAACGTGTTACTTGAAGCCTTTGTGTCTGATCCCCTGCCTCCTCTGATAAGTAAACCTTTACGCAAGAGAACCTCTGTGTCTTCTATCGTTTAGAAGTCAGCGTTACATGATGTAGTGAAGTGGTTCAGACAAGTTGCAACAAATGTTGAGTCTGGGAACTCAGGGGTAAGTCAGAGGTTAACACCTCACTGACTTTTCAGAAACAAGGAGTAACAAGATGAATGCTTGGAAGCTTGGAAAAGACGTGGAAGTATGTGATAGTCGATTTACTGTATTGTCTGCTTGCCCTTTCTTAAGGAAAGGGCAATCCTATTTATGCTAAAAGAGTGTAGTTCTCTCATTTTCCAAGACTTTCCATGACTTACCAGGCTTGGTAACTGTAGTCGACGTAAGAGAATCCCATAGAACCATCTCTTAGGTTCGTAGCCTATAGGAAGTAAAAGGAGGTCCAAGGTCAGAGTACCCCTATAGACAAATTATGTCATAGACAAATTATGTCATGGACAAATTATGTCATAACTTAACCAATCTTGTGGGTAACTAAAGAGCGATGACATGTAATGAATCATAGAGGTTCGTAGGAGCTTTTAGAGCTATCGTTCATGCTCCTAGGCCTCTAGTTGGTAGAGATATGTCATGTGGTAGTATGAGTGATGTCATGTAATGAATCATAGAGGGTTGTAGAGATATGCTATGTGGTAATATCGGCCCAGTAACTAAGGAGCGATGACGTGTAATGAATCATAGATGGTTGTAGCAATCGTTGAGTAGTATTGCTCTTGTTGTTGGTGTGATAAGCCAAAATATGTATAGTGACTTGTAGGTTTGAGGAGGAGATTTCCAAGTTTGCTCTTGAGTTTGATAGCAAACTGAGTGCAACGAATGTCAGTATGACATACCAGTCGACAGACCAAATAGACTGTCTGCTTTATTCTGAGATCGTGATTGGTGAAATCCCGTTACTGTGAACCAGGGCTTCACCGCCATTTCCTACATGTTAAGTTCAAGGTCGGCTTCTTCTCTGGTTTTCAATCTTACTACTTCATTTACACCATTATGACTGATAACTCTCCACAACTCTCTGATTCGCAAAGCATTCTAGGGGGCTTATCTGACTTTGAGCTTGAACAGCTCTACTCATCCAACCCATCAGATGGATCATTCCACAGCACACCACATATACCGCCAGAGAGTTTACCTGATTCCAGCAGCCTAGCACCGACAGCTATAAGTTGCCAGCTGGATTTCGCTCTGCACCACCTGGGAAATGTCCAAATACCTCGTGGGTTTGGCAGCATGGCCAGGAGATCATCCGGGTCCATGATGACACACCATTCTGGTTATGCCAGTTGTGCTATAATAAGAGGGTTACAAAGACATACTCGTCAAGGACAACTACACATGCAATGAACCACATGATTCATTTCCACGGTAAATCCAAGGATGGTACATCTAGTTCTCGACCTCGATCTGTGCTTCAACAGCAGCGAGCTGCAGCTTATAGTGTAGTATCAACGATCGATTTCGCAAAATTTAAGACCTTATTACTGCGATGGATAGTGTGCACAAACGTCAGATTTTCAGAAGTAGAACACGAGCAGTTCCGTGAGCTACTAGTATACTGTAATGCAGTATTAGGAGATCTTTTACCACGTTCTCATAACACCATTCGAGGCTGGGTTATGAAAGAGTTTCAAATGCAAAAAACTCATGTCCAGACAATGTTTGCAAACTACGAAGGTCAAGTTCATCTAAGTTTTGACATGTGGACATCAACAAATTCCCTTGCTCTTCTTGGTATTGTGGGCCACTGGATTAACGGAACCACAACACAATCAGCTTTGCTAGGTTTGCAACGTTTACGTGGGCAGCACACTGGCGAGAATATGGCAGAAGCAGTACTGTCAGTTATTGATGAGTATTCACTATGGTCGAAGATTGGTTACTTTATGCTTGATAATGCATCTTCCAATGATGTTTGCATATTATCCGTCTGCCAAAAGCTTGAGTTAGCTGATGGCTTGGTCAGTCAGCAAAAAGCTCGACGTTTACGCTGTACAGGGCATGTGCTAAACTTAGTCGTCAAAGCTTTTCTCTTTGGTACAGATGCAGAATCATTTGAAATCGATGTCTCTGCAGCTCATCAGTTATCAAACGAGCAGCGTGAACTTGAACTTTGGCGGCATAAAGGTCCAGTTGGTAAACTTCACAACACTGTTCACCATATACGCAGAACGCCCCAACGGCGAGAGGAGTTTTTCTGAATCCAACGGCAAGAAGGATTGGAAATTGAGCAGCTGATGGTTGTTGCGGATAATGCCACATGCTGGAATTCAACATACAGCATGATTGAGCGGGCTATGCGTTTGAAGGATCCAATAGATCTCTTTGCAGCAAGAAGTTTCGACAAAGATATAGCTCAAGATCAACTGACATGGGATGACTGGGATCAGCTTACACGTATTCTAGCTTTATTGAAACCATTCAAAGAGTTAACACTGCGCATGGAAAGCCAAGCCAAGGATGGAAAACGTGGATCAATATGGGCCCTTGATGGAGATTCTGCTGCATCATCTTGAAGCTGCAAAACAAGATTATGAACACTTAGGTTACGATAACATTACGGTTTGCATCAATAACGCCTGGAAATTACTCGACAGATATTACAATCTCACAGAAACATCACCAGTATATGTAGCAGCAGTTGTCCTAAATCCACAGCTTAAATGGAGCTTTCTTGAGCAACTTTGGGAGCACCGCTCTGATTGGATATCTGAGGCTCATAAAGCTGTCGAGCATCTTTGGACTACAAGTTATAAAGACCGCAATCCCAAATTGGCTGGGACAAGCAGGGAGACACGTGTTACAGTCCCAGACATGGATATACTCGAGCAGTTTTTATCCCAGCGATTAGACTGTAGACCGCTGGCTCAGCTACTGGCAGACGAGTATGAGGATTACTGCTACATCAAACCAGAAGCTCATGTTAGCAATATCATCCAATGGTGGAATGACCATTCTACTCTGTATCCAGCATTGTCGAGAATGGCGCTAGATATCTTGTCAATACCAGCCATGTCAGCAGAAGTTGAGCGGGTGTTTAGTAGTGCTAAACTGCTAATCTCAGACGCTCAAAACAGACTCAAAGAAGATATTATTGAGGCATGTGAATGTCTCAAGTCATTGAATACTGCCGGCATGTATCGTAGCTACAATTAGACTTCAATCTATTCATTCAAATCACATCCAATTCCCACCCCTTGGCAGACTGTCTATTTGGTCTATTTGGTCTGCAGACCAAGGCAGATCGACTAGACCAGGTCTCAAAATTAGCCAGACCGACCGACTGGGACCCTTTGGTCTGGTCGGTCGGTCTATTGACAACACTGGTTTCGGGTACTTAAGGAAACAGACTCAACGGGGTTCCCCCTTCATCTTTTTTGTATCCTTTGTAGTAGACCTATAGGATAGCATCCGTTTAGCCTCCGACTCGCACTCTCATATGCTATTACTGTGAGCTGGGTGCCCTGTGTCCTTACAGAGGGGTGGGTTACGTGACGCGATTTACGCGTCAAATTGGGATTCGGTTAATAGCAGTGGTCTAGTAACGTTTGCAATGGCGTAATGAGCACCATGGCGTAATGAGCACCAAAACCTGAGTCCTCTGACTTCAAATCAATTTTCAACTATAATACAACTAAGCGTAACGTACATGTATAGCGAAAGCGCCAAACAAGCGAAAGCGCCAAAATGATGCGGTGACCAAACCCCCCAACTAAATGTTAAATTCCTCAACAACAAAACATGCCCCATAAAAACGATGAAAGCCAATTAGTGCTAGCTATCCAGGCTATGCAAAGCGACCCAAAGTTACGCCTTCGAGTTGCTGCTAGGATCTATTCTGTGGACCACCGCAAGCTAGGTCGTCGTCTAGAAGGTGTACCTTCACGACGCGATATCCAAGCCAACTCACGGAAATTAACTAACCTAGAGGAGTCCGTCCTTGTTCAGTATATACTCGACCTAGCTGCCAAAGGGTTTCTTCCTCGGCTGTCTGTTGTTGAAGATATGGCAAGTCGACTACTTGCAACACGCGACGCGTCACGCGTTGGGTCGCGTTGGGCTTCAAACTTTGTTAAGCGGCGTGTAGAGCTCCAGACACGCTTTCAGCGCAAATACGACTACCAGAGGGCTAAGTGCGAAGATCCAGAAGTTATTAATGGCTGGTTTGAGCTTGTGCGTAACACAATTGCGAAATATGGTATCGATGAAGCAGATATCTACAACTTTGATGAGACTGGGTTTATGATGGGCGTTATCTCAACTGCTATGGTTGTAACAAGCTCAGACGGGCGGGCAAAAGCAAAGAAGGTACAGCCTGGTAATCGGGAATGGGTTACAGTAATCCAAGGCGTTAGTTCTCAAGGTTGGGCAGTACCACCATTTATCATTTTTGCAGGCAAAAACCACCTTACATCTTGGTATGAGAATAGTGGATTTTCAAGCGATTGGGTGATTTCTGTTACTGAAAATGGCTGGACTACAAACGAGAGAGGCATGGATTGGATTCAGCACTTTGAGAAGCATACAAAGGCCCGGAGTGTTGGTGGTTATCGCTTGTTAGTCCTTGATGGTCATGAGAGCCACCACTCAGATGAGTTTGAGGAGTACTGCAAGGAACACAACATTATTACGCTTTGTATGCCTGCTCACTCTTCTCATCTACTCCAGCCACTTGATGTTGGCTGTTTCGGCCCGTTAAAGCAGGCCTATGGTCGGCAAATTGAAGATATGATGCAGGCTCATATTTCTCATATTACAAAGGATGACTTCTTTCCTGCCTTCCACGCTGCATTTAACACTACAATGACGGAAAGTAACATTTGAGGCGGGTTCCGAGGGGCAGGGCTTCTTCCATTTGACCCTGAGAGAGTGATATCTACACTTGATCTTAAGTTAAGGACACCAACGCCTCCAAGCTCCCGCCCAGGTACTGCTCAACCTTGGGTTTCTCAGACACCAAACAACCCAATTGAAGCTATGTCACAGTCTACATTTATTAAAACTCGGATTTCACGCCATCAAAATAGCTCTCCAACCTCAATCTATGCAGCTGTTGACCAGTTTACAAAGGGTGCATCGCAAATAATGCATCAATTAGCACTGCTAAAGGGAGAGAACCAAAACCTACGACAGGCAAATGAAGTACTAAGCAAGCGCCGGAGAGCTAGGAAAACACGACTACAGCAAGGAGGATCACTTAGTCAACAAGGGGCGCAAGAGCTACAGGATGAGAGGGATGTTGTGCAGCAGGTAGAGCAGGAAATAAGGGCAAGCCGTGGTCGGAAGCCAAGGGAAGAAACCCGTGCCCGTCGCTGTGGCAAGTGTGGTGAGACTGGGCACAATGCGCGCACGTGTCAGATTGTAATAGACACCTCTGAGGAAGAGGACTCCGAGTAGTTTCAATTGATTTCTAATGTTGTGGTAGATTTATCGCAATGTTTGTCGTGAGGGTAGATAATTTTGGCGCTTTCGCTTGTTTGGCGCTTTCGCTTGTTTGGCGCTTTCGCTATACATGTACGTTACCAAATTCCAAGTCAGGCAAATCATCTATAAGTAGGTCCTCCTCAACTTCCTCAATAATACTGTCTTGTTCAACCCTTTGTGCCCGACCTTTACCCTTATTGTCATGGGTCGTGTTTTCAATCTGCGCAACTGCCGACTGGATTTCTTGAGTACTCATCACAATAACTCCTTTTAACGCTACTCTCTTGCCACGCTTATTAGCTCTACGTGCCGATAAAACACTTTGGGTATCTTGTAGCTCCTTAAGTAATAATCTGTTTTGCGTTCTCAAAGTTTCAGCAGTGCATGTAAGTCGTGAGATATATTTGCGTGTTGGAGAGTCAAGCACATTTTGAGCTTGTAACATCAAATTAAGAGCTGCATTTGAGCTACGCAACTCTGTACCGCTTTGTGGAGAGCTAAGGAGCAATGAGTGATGGTTTGGTGTTTGCGGAGGTGGTATAGTAGCGTTTGTTGAGGTTATAGAAGAGCGGGTGTGTAAAGTTGGTAAGTGTTTATATGCATCTTGAGGATTGAATGGATAAATACCCGCTCCTAACCATGCGCTTTGAATGTTGTATTGCGATATTGCTCGTAACCTTGCTTTGTAGTACATTTCTATCCATTCTACCTTTTGTATATGCCTTACTCCAACTCGTGAAAGTTGGTCTGTCTCCTTTGCAAGTGCAGTCTTTAAGCCCAAATACTGGACAAGAGGTTGAAGGATATGTGAACAATGAGGCGGAAGTATAAGAAGATCGATGTTATGTTGCATGCAATGAGCAATAAAGTTTGCAGAAATATGACTGTCATGGCCATCTGCAATCAAAAGCCGTGGTTTGCCATCTGCAATTTCACAGGTTTCAGGCTCAAAAACTTGTTGTAACCACTGTAATCCATGAACGTTTGACGTCTAACCTTTCGTACTTGCTGAGAATCGCCAGTCATAAACGTGTGGATTTGTACACCAAGTGCTGTCGATAGTTGTAGCTTTGAAAATCACAAGTGGTGGCAAAACGCGTTTATCTGCACTCAATGACCGACACCCACTCTTGACGGCCAGGAACAACTTTCCAATGCGTACGTATAGTAGCATCAACTACTACACGGTTCGTTTGGCTTGTACCAATCCCAAACCCTGATTCATCCATGTTATAGATGTTACATAACGCGTAGTTCTGTTCTTGCGACTTCGCTTGCAACACTGCAAACCAATGTTCAAGTGCTTCGAACGTTGCTTCTTGACGTCTTGCAGACTCGATTTGTCGAGTGGTAATTGTAGCAAGCTCTATATGACGTTGAATAAAGCGTTGGATCCATTCTTTGCCAATTGGTGGGTATCGTACAATTTGAGATGACGTGTCGTTAACGCATTGCACTCTTTGAATCCTGATTTCTTCCGCCAATTCCTTTATTAGCTGGTGTCTAATAGGGCGTCCTATCGATGAGAATTCCACTTAACCAAGGTACTCTCTTCAACTGTAGATAAAAGTTGTTGGTTTTGTCATGCTTGCGCTCGAGAATAGCCTCCTGACACGCGACGTGTCAAAGTCATCCGATTAACTTGAAAGTGTTCTGTAGTAGCGTTTAAGCTTGTAAACTGTCGATTCTGGTAAGCTATTATAGCTTCAGCTAGCTATACGAGCTTCGTTCTCTTGAACCCGGACGCTCTTGCGTCTCGCCATTGTTGTAGTTTACAAGTTTGAAGTTGCAAGGTGGGGGTTTTGGTGCTCATTACGCCATGGTGCTCATTACGCCATGGTGCTCATTACGCCATTGCGAACGTTACTGTAAATAAAACGATACTGCTGATGTAGCAAGAGGTCTAGACAATGCAAATGAAAGCAAGAGGGGAATGGCAGTTCAATAAATTAATTCGACTCTATATACATACACCTTATCTAACGGTGTCGGAAATGGAGCCGCCCTGTTGGTGTTTTACAATAGCTATCAAAGCTGGACCGACAAGGCAGAATCAGACCTGGACCAACCGCAGAGACGTTATAGCTAACAAATGTAATTTTAGTAATTAACAAGCGCCCTGAGAGTTTTACGGCCATAGTGGAGCCGTGTGGCCGTTTTGTAGGCGGGCGCTTATATGAAACGCTCATGATGGTATCTCGCGGGGAGAATGAATTGGGCGCTGGACTGGAGGCATACAGAGATACAATTCAATTTCCAAGACTATATCCCCCATCTACATACGCCGAACGGTGTTTGATAAGTTCTAAATTTATGTACTATGCATTAAAACGGGTTCCCATTCTCCCACAGCAACCTTTCTGCGCTAATTCATCCTTATACAACCCTGAAAATACATCCGACAAGGTATCCGGCCACGCGGTTTATAGATCCCTTTCGTATACTCCCAATACTCCGGGTAAAAGCCCGCGCAACCGAAATCGACGATGCCAGAGAGTTTCCCACGCTCGACGAGGATATTTGTCGGGCTAAAATTCGCGTGAGAGAATATCTCGTGGCGATGGTCATGTATGGCGGACCTTAGACTCGACCGAAATATAACATGGTTATTAAAAGCTCTCGCTGTCAAATGGCCCTGCTGGGTCTCCGAGTCGATAGTCGAATGCCGGACCGCCAACTGCACTACAGATAGCTGCGCTGTTAGGGTTTGGGATTTGGTGAAATTGGGTGACGCAGCTCCGTATATCAGCTGCTAGTTGCGACCGTTCCGCGTACGAGTCGCTCTGAATAGCCTCTTCTAGTGGAGTCCCTGGTACGCGAGTCATCACGAGATAGGTCTCGCTCTCAGTTGTAAGCAAGTCTATAAGCCTCGGAGCTGCAACTTTTGTGTACTGCTCAACAAGCCTCAACGCAGGCCCTTCCCCGCTCGGTACAAACTTGCCTGGACCATGCTTGATGTACAATCCAAAAGGTACACGTTGCACCCAATTAAGCGTCCTCCCATACATTTTATTCCCAACTTTTAGAAGAAGCCGGTACGTGAGCGCGCGAGTCCAGCGGGGAAAATGGAGCCACAGACGCCTAAACATAGGAACTGTGCAGCTAACAACCCTGCGAAATGTCGTCTTGCAGCTGTGCCAGAAAGCGTTTCCTGGCCAGCCGCGCTGTATCTGATGTTGAACTTGGACCCATCGTAGAGAGTTACAGAAACGGGAATGGATGCTAAAGAGAAAGGCGCTTGGGAGAGGCAATCCCTGGGGGTCCTTTGTAGAGATACTAACGACCTCAAGAAAGCGGACTATCTTCCCCTTGTCGTTCTCGATCCCAACGAAAGGACGAACCAACCCATAGCTTAACATATACTAAGAATGCCAGGTTAGCATTTTCATGCAAACGATAGAGATTGCCTACCTTGCAAGAGCTATTTTCCAGGCCGTTACCAGATTCGCCGGAAATCCAGTCAGGAAGGATCTGAATTCGCCCCAGCCTAAAGGCAGCAGCAGCGGTACCTGCAAGTGTCCAAGTGTTCCTAAGCTGGCTTAGATCATCTGAGGGAATATTCAGCCAGTTGGATAGCTGCCGCAGTTCACTCGCTGTAATAAATACCGCGAGTATCTCGCGTAATGAAGCCTGGAACCGTAATTACAGAAGCATCAAGCATTTATTTAGGAAGCAACGTACGCCCGAGGGGGTTTTTAGGCCCGCAACAACATCTGTGGGAACGATGCGGACAGGCATAGGGCTACTCTACTCCAGCCGAAGACATCCCACCATACTTTTGATCGCTTCGTAATGCAGCATAATCGTGCCACAACCAAGGACTTTGTCGCCGATGATACTTGGGTTGGCGATGTAACTAAAAGAGATCTTAGTTGGCCAGTTCAACGCTCTACATCGTTCCACAAGCCTTTTCCAGCCTTCAAGGAGATTATAGAGCTCAGTTTCCATGTGTATTAAATATTTGCCATAGCGGGATGCTCGCTGGAGGACATATAACGCCGCGGCTTTGGGATCAACTGCGTCTTGCACGAAGCATGATAATAGCCTATGCTCAGGTGGAGAGAGGGTAAGAGAGGTAATCGTAGATAATGCTCTCTGCACATCTTCCTCGTGCAATGCAGCCTGCATTGGTAGGGCCACGGGGCTGGCCGGTGTTTCTTTACATAAAGAGACGCGGACTGTCTATGCGGAATGTGCGCGTCGAAAGAATGTGGGTGGATGGACGCTTCTCCTGCGAACCTGCAACGGTGATATATTTAACTTTTACGCTTTGTATACATCACCGTCGAGGTATGCGCATGCCTTGGCCCCTGTCACCATTCACTATTAGCCGCTGAAATTCAATTGTCTTACCGCCGCTAGCTAACGCTAGCTGTACGACGATCGATACAACATAGCAACGATCGTGGAATCGTTCATCAACAATATAGGGGCACAAACCTTTAACATAAATGGCTATGACCCTTAGAGGTTTTTGTACAACTTATTCGATTACTATAGTTCCGAAATGGACAACCTGGCGACTATAACGGGGAAATGGGTACCGGCGGATCAACTGGTACGTAAGGGACCCACCCAGCAACATGTCTTGGCGCTCTGCCTCGGAAAACATTCTCACTCCAAACGCTCCTATACATGTCTTCTCTGGTGTGATCAAACGGATTACATTTTGCACTGCAGATTAAACTAGGCGAAACTCTTCATACTATAAGGCAATCTCGACACAGTTTATTGTCAAAGTCTGATATATTCGTGCCCCCTTGCTTTCTAGCCTGCTCGCCGGTGCAGACGAACAACACACCTTCACGATGACACCCGTTCAAATTGCGGTAGTAACAGTCGCCCCTGTAAGCCTTCTTGTTGCGTTTCAGGCCTCAGAGAATACAGCTAACGAACTTCATCACTACAGCTCATCATCCTCCTAACAGCACTCGCTGGGTACGTCCTCCCTACTCACCTATCACACCCAGCTCACAAACGCTAATATCACCAGCTACGCCTATACCCAAATCCGCCTCCTCTCCCTCCCCATCCCTCTCACTCTCCCCGTCCTCATCACCCTCCTTCCTCTCCTCACCACCCTCACGACAACCTACTTCGCCCGCCTCCTCCGCCCCTCCAACCTTCCCACCTTCACCACTCTCCTCACTCTAATCACCACCTTCGAAACTGCCCTTGCGACTTGGGCACTCACATACCTACCTGCCAGCTGCGGCCCTGAAGAGCGCTGGGCGGCTCTATACCGCGCTAAGGATGCGGATGCGATAAGGAGAATCCAGGATCGATGGGCGTGCTGTGGTTTTAATAGTGTGGTGGATCGGGCGTGGCCGTTTCCGCATGGGAAGGACGGAGATGAGTTCGGCGCGGACCAGTGCAAGAGGGTGTTAGGGAGGGAGGTTGCGTGTGGACGGGTTTGGGGGGAGGAGGAGAGGAGGATGGCGGGGATGTTGGCTGGGGTTGCCGTGGCGGTTTTTGTGGTTAAGGTGCGTGATCTCGCCTGTGGAGGCCGTCCACTTGTAGTGGTTGTGTAGCAACTTGCTAATCGTTTCAGATGGTTGTGCTCATTACGCATGAGGAGCACCGCATGGACTCGACCTGCATGGATGCGTTTCTTAGGTGGTACGGAGCCTGGCGACCTCGAGGATTCACGCGGGGGTCGGGAGAGCGGGAGGTTGTTGATTGGAGAGGGTGGGCGAGTGGAAGAGGAGTATCATGATGAGGAGGGAGATGTTGATCGTGCTCTTCGGGGAACGGATGCGGATGCTGAGTCGGCGAACCGCCCCAGACTTGAGCCGTCGGGACTGACGGGAGATGGGGCACAATGGCGGGAGTGAATGGCGGAAGTGAGCCCACATTTCAACTGCGACAAGCTCCGCTTTCGCACCTTCCCCGGAGTCGTTCGAGCCTTTAATATAATCATCGATCGCGCCTTCTCTAAGCTCCCCGTTCGCACTTGCCCTGGGAACCTCGTTCCTGTCTTCCTTCAACTCTTCGTCTGAGGCCCCCTGTCACCATGTCTCTCCTCATCCCCATCTCCCTTTGCCAGCAGCTGATCACCTCAGCTTTTCAGGCCTCAAAGCAAGGGCGCCAATGCCACAGGGCCAAAAAAGAACAGCCGCATTACCAAGCATCAAGCATAAACTCGCGTGAAGAAAGAGCAACATCACGGAAACTCCATGACCAAGCACCAAGCAGCGCCTGGCACGAAATGAGAGCCCCTTTGTACTACGTACCACCTCCGTCTCTACTTCTCCCGCAAACAATCAGGGGCCTTGGCACGAGGAAACTTCTGTACAACTGACCTGCGACAACTATCCTCTGTATAACGCCCATAGTGACCTTTCGGCGAATACGGAAATAGACTCGTTACGCTCGGCGGAGCTGAACTCATCTGATACTTCCGAGTCGCACAGCCCCGCGTGGCCGTATCACCCCGAGTTCATCCACCACCCCGTTCACGCGTAACTCCAGACATCGTCAGGGGTGGACGAGATAATATCCCACCGACGACCACGCAGCCCGGCGCTCGCCACATCCCGCCAGTTCCTGGTATCAGCATGGCTCCAGCGTAGATCCTGCGGAGGGGTCCGTAATGCGGGAAAGTGATAGAGGCTGGACGCTGCCAATAGGGTGGTGTTGGCGTACTGGTGATAGGGGTGGGCGTGGGAGCGATATGATAAGTCGGCGTTGGGAGAGATATGGGCGGAGCGCCGATTCGCCGATGGGCGGGGTGGCGGTCGCGTGGCGGTTCGGTGGCAGGGTGTTGGGGGGTACGAGCCGAGGTTTGGCCTAGATCGGAGTCTTTATTAGTGCGTCGGTTTTATTGTTTTATCGACCCTTTTAATTGTTTAACTGTCTTAATTGATTATTTTCATTTTATCTCGGCGTTGCCAACAGAATAGAAGTTAAGTTATGGAGTACAGCACCTTCTATGTATGGTATTGTACACGGCATGGAATCTGGCAGCAGCGATGATTAGTTCGAATGGTTATGGGTTCTAAGAGCTTTCTATTACAACACGCCAAAGTGTGTAGTACATACTTGTGAATCATCACCCCCCACGTTGCTGCTCTTCCTTACTACAGTATGGCCCCAAAAGTATACGTACGGATCTGTGCTTTTCCCATACAAAAAACGCTCGTTTACTGCAATCAATTTAAGCACCGGCCCGTACGTAAAACTTATGGCGCCGTACCTGTCTTTCTGCTTTCTAAGTGGTCTTAGAGCCCGGTCTGATAACCATTGGCTTGTGGTCCTCGCGTGCCTGCTCCCCGCACTTAGCACCCTAGCTGACCCTATTCGACTCTAGGACATTTAGTTGGCCGAATCCTCACCGAACTCCACCCGAAGAAGTCCATACTAGAAGCACTAGCTCTACTAGCCCTACCATTTTAATTCGACTTAATACTTCTTCCGAGTTGGTCTCATCTCATGTCAGAAGAAAACTAAAAGCTTTTTTCGTGCACAACCTTTGTAGGTCCCGCATCCTGTGCGTGGTAAGTCATTTCTAATCCCAATTTCATGGTCTGCATAAGATCGAGATAAGGCACCTCGGCCGGAACCGTCACCAGAATTTTCTTCAAGCCTCTCTGCTCATGGCCACATGAACCGCGATTGCTGCTCCTTTCTCATACGCGCCGAATATTCATAGTCGCGTCCGTCGAGTGCCGGCTCTCAGACGCTGACTTTCTACATAAACAGCAGTCTTCCCTTGCCTAGGCACTAGGATCTTGTTCTTGCACTTCAGAGTTTGCGCCGGACAGCTTCTCTAATGCACCACTTCCAACATGAAGGACTACGCGAAGATCATCAATGATCGCGTTGCGAGGAGCTTCGTCGGTCGCCGCTTCCGCCTCGAGGGCTCGGGACATGTGAGTACCCGGTCTCTGCGCCTGTGCTGCAAGAATCTAACACCGCACAGCGCTATGAGAGGAAGAACTCGCGCTTCCTGACGGAGATCAGAGCCGGCCTGGCGACCTTCTTCGCCATGGCCTACATCATCTCGGTATGCTCCTCTACAGCCACTTTCGGAGCGACAACTGACGGTGTCTAGGTCAATTCCACCATCCTCACCGATAGCGGCGGCCCCTGCGAGTGCCCCGCAGGCATGACGAGTTGCGACGACGACCCAGGCTACCAGTCCTGTCTTGCGATCATCCACCGCGACTTCGTCACCGGCACCGCTGCCATTGCCGCCCTCACCTCCGTCATGATGGGACTCTGCGCGAACATGCCGATTGCCCTGGCGCCTGGAATGGGGTTGAACGCCTACTTCACATATACAGTCGTCGGCTTCCACGGATCGGGACCTGTCTCATATAACCTCGCGCTTACTGCAGTTTTCGTGGAGGGATTGGTGTTTGTGGGACTCTCGCTGCTGGGACTGCGCCAATGGCTCGCGAGATCTATCCCAGGCTCCATCAAGCTGGCCTCGTCTGTCGGCATTGGACTTTACTTGAGTAAGTTCCGTCGGCTTCTGAGACCAATACAGCGGATGCTAATTTATCAGCTATTATCGGCCTGGGCTACAGCGCCGGAATCGGCCTCATCACTGGAGCGAAGAACACCCCCGTTGAGCTTGCTGGTTGCGTTGCATCCGCAATGGTGGATGGCACATGCCCGAACTCTACGAAGATGCGCTCTCCCACCATGTGGATCGGGATCTTCTGCGGTGGCATGCTTACTGCCCTCTTGCTTATGTACAGAGTTAAGGGCGCGATTATTGCTGGTATCGCTTTGGTGGCGATCACCTCCTGGCCGCGCAACTCAGCTGTCACGTACTTCCCCCACACGCCTGCCGGAGATGAGATGTTCGACTTCTTCAAACAAGTGGTCACCTTCCATCCCATTGAGAAAACGCTTAATGTCCTGCACTGGAACTTGAGTGGCGCAAGTGGGCAGTTTGGCCTTGCATTCATCACTTTCCTCTATGTTGATATTATGGATTGTACCGGAACGCTCTACTCCATGGCCCATCTTGCCGGTGCGATCGACCCTGTCACCCAGGATTTTGAAGGCTCTGCAGTAGCTTATATGGTCGATGGTAAGCCACATCCCCAACTCTCCTTTGTACTCCACAAATGCTAACCCACTCAGCCTTCGGTATCACAATTGGCTCCCTCTTCGGCCTTTCCCCCGTAACCGCCTTCATCGAATCCGGTGCCGGCATCTCCGAAGGTGGCAAGACCGGTATCACGGCCATCACCTCAGGCCTCTGCTTCTTCATCTCCATCTTCTTCGCCCCGATCTTTGCTTCCATCCCGCCCTGGGCCACTGGCTGCACCCTCGTCATCGTCGGCTCCATGATGTGCAAGGCCGCTGCCGTAATTAACTGGCGCTACCTCGGCGACGCCATCCCGGCGTTCGTCACCCTCGCCGTCATACCCTTCACCTACTCCATTGCCTACGGCCTCATCGGCGGCATCGTCACCTACGCCATCATCAACACTGCCGTCTGGATCATCGACAAGGCCTCGGGCGGCCGCTGGGTCCCACCCGGAAAGATGCACAAGGAGCCTTGGACGTACAAGCCCGTCGGAGGCGTTCTGCCACCGTGGGTCGTGCGCGCAGCGCGCGGAAAACGTGATTTCTGGCACGAGGACGATGAGGTGGTTGAGATGACTACTGTGCGCAGCACCGACAACAGCTCTGCGGGGAAAGGCGAGACTGTCCTCGATGCCTTGACGCCCGACGCAGGTGACCGACAAGGGCGAGGCATATAGAGATGCCCAGGCGAATATACATGGACATGCGTTGTAGTCTACTCTCTTTTGTTCCTTCTTGGATCATAATTTTATAAGCGTACTCCCTCTCCCTTATCTCTTTCGAGATGAGCAGAGCAGAGCGCTAAAACGGCCCCCGTTTTTGCGGAGCTACACGTATATTGTAGAAGCGGCCCGCCGGGTTTGGTGTCCGATTGGGAATTTGGGAATTTGTTTTGCATTTTCGCACGATTTATTCATGTTATGTATTGCACTTGGCGGATTTATTTTCGATATGCACTATTTTTCTGGGCCCTAGGGGTATATAGAATAGAAACTTTATATAATGAATATTTTTTAGTTTCGTTATTTGCACCTTCCTCAACCCAGTCTCACTGCCTCTGTCCTTCGCTCCTTCCCAATGACAATCTATTAGTCCCCGGTCCCTACAATACGTCTTCTCATGTCTATTTTGATTTCCATCTCGACGCTACGTTCTTGATTCGTGCCGTTCAACGTCTATCAGCCTTGGTAGCTGCAATTGAGAGCAATAGGATCTTCTTTCAGCTCAACCTGTGAGTAACCAGAGTATTTACAACTGCGATGTAATAATTGTAATATTTAGTCGTAAAGAGCGCTTATGTTGCTCACAGTTGCTGTAACGAGTAAAACATTTAAAGTGGCGATAGGGCTCGCAGGCGGCTGCTGCTTGTTATACGGCCAGACCTTTTTGCGACCTAAGCATCGTACCACAAATTAGAGACCATGGAAACTAGTCCGTACGACCAAGACCGTGAGAACCAACAGGCGTTAAAAGGGGTAAGGTGTCAGGTTTGTCAAAGTGACCATCGGCAGATCGCCAGCGGCGCCACGCTAGACCCCGCCGGCCGCCTGGGGGGCACAATGACTCCACTTCACTGGACCCGACCCCGCCGAAAACCGCGCCAAACATCACAGCATCCCACAACCACTACAACTATCACCAGAACAACAACGCATACCACCAGCCAATTTACAGCCCATCTACGCATTGCCACAACTAAGACGGCCATAACAGCCACCATGTCCTCCCCCGATCTTGCCGATCTCCTCCCCTCCTCCTACAAATCTCTCATCACCAGCTGGCTCGCCGAAGACTGCCCCTCCCTCGACCCCGCCGGCTACGTCGTCGGCTCCTCCCCTCGCACCGCCACCCTTTTCGCCAAATCGAACGGCATCCTCGCCGGCGTCCCCTTCTTCACCGAAGTCTTCGCCCAATGCGGCTGCACCGTCACCTGGCACCTGTCCGAGGGCTCCGCCGTTGCGCCCACACCAGGCAATCCTGTCCGCGTCGCGACCGTGTCGGGGCCGACGAGGCAGCTCCTGCTGGGCGAACGCGTGGCACTGAATGCGCTGGCGAGGTGCTCAGGTGTTGCAACGGCGAGTAACGAGATGGTGGAACTGGTGCGGGGCGCGGGATATACGGGGATCCTTGCTGGAACGCGCAAGACAACGCCGGGGTTCCGGGTGGTGGAGAAGTATGGGATGCTTGTTGGTGGGGCTGATGCGCACAGGCATGATCTATCGAGCATGATTATGCTGAAGGATAACCACATTTGGGCGCGGGGGAGTATAACGGAGGCGGTAAGGGCGGCGCGGAAGGTGGGCGGGTTCGCGCTTAAGATCGAGGTCGAGGTTGATAGCGAGGAGGGCGCGGATGAGGCGATTGAGGCGGGCGCGGATGTGGTGATGCTGGATAACTTTGGGGGTGAGGGCTTGAAGGTTGCAGCGAAGGCCATACGGGGTAGGTGGGAGGGGAAGAAGGGGGTTCTACTCGAGTGTAGTGGGGGACTCACGAGGGAGAATGTGAGGGAGTATGTGTGTAATGGTAAGATGAAGAGTCATTTTTTGTTTGCTGAGTTTTAGCTGACCGAAGCAGATATCGATATCATCTCGACCAGCGCGATTCACCAAGGTGTGCCGCATGTCGATTTCTCCCTCAAGATCGATCACTAGAGTATGCTAGTTTGAGACTCCTGTATGTATATCTTATTTCTTGCCTACTATTTGAAGCCGTTGTCTCCCACGTGTGTAGTCCAACCCACGTGGGAGACAACGGCTTCAAATATTCAGGTTCTATTCAGAGGTGAAAAATTACTGTGGGGAAATACGCCAGCTTTAGATATCTTGAATCTAGAACGAAATGAAGGACTTGACTATACAGACGATATCGCGTTGCTATTTGCGGGTAAGTCTTACGTTCAGGTTGTATTATACACACCAACGTATTACAGCCTCAGGAGACTTCCGCCATGTTGTAAAAACAATTGCGAATCTCCCAGAGGGGTTGACCCAACAGTTTAGTGTCACTGTGAATGATCTAGAGTTTGACGTGGTAGCACGAAACGCCATTTTGCTGCTTCTAGCTCTTACTTCTCAAGAGTCTACTAACTATGGTATGGCTGGGGAAGCCAACAGGCCACCAAACATCGCAGAGGCATTGATTCACGTCTGGTATTCTACGTCAATCCCCCCAAGTGTCTTGTCTCTCCTTCAAAACAGAGTGAAGCCATTAATTATGGAGCTATGTAGCCGAATCGCAGACAAGCCGCCAAACGCTGTCTGGCGAAAACTTGGGAATTTCCAGCGGGCCAAACCCTTCGCGATTCGGCTTCGAGGATTCTGTGATGTAACAGATGGCATGACGCCTGAGAATGCTACGCAGATCCGCACGGCTGTGACAACACTCGCCCCTGAGAGGGTCGACTATCGGGATCGATGGTATTATAAAGAGGCATCTACGTCTATGCGTATTTCCAAGCAACGGTTTCGAGAGGATGGGTTACTACGACCATTTGGGCACCCACGCGGTGGATTTAATGTGCCAAACCGTGAGTGCCTGGTATCCCCTAATACGTTTAATAACACTGACTTTCACGGCCTAGAACTTTATTATCAGCATCTAATAGCTGGGCAATGCGTGATCAAGAGAATCCCTCCGCGGGATGGCCAAATATGGATATTAAACAAACGCCATCTCTGGCGCCAAACGACTGGTACGGTAAATTATTCTTTTTTCGTCACAACGCGTTTAAGAAGTTTCTGGGTCGCCTCAAGGAAATCAGAGTCAGATTCAATATCTATAACCCGCAAAACAATTGCCTCGTAATCTCGAACAGGGTATATACTCAAGGATTGAGGTACGTTATTACGCACCATCTCTTCGACTTATACTAATCCTGTAAAAGGGGTGGCCAATATCTGCGATGCTTATTATTTCGGAATCCGCGATACGCTTGAAATGGATGAACCAGGGAGTTTAACTGAGGTGGCGAGTGTTTTGGAGCGCACCACTAAATATCTTCCTATTCCAGTCGGTAAACAATCCCGATATTCTAAAAATATATGATGCGCTCAACTCAGGTTCCGATGTCGACGAGAATTTCGAAAGGTAACTCATAATCAGGATAGTCGTTGCGCTAAAGCTGATTGTATATTAGATACATGGCGTACGGGTTTAAGCAAATTACGGCTGACTTGAACGTTGAGATGAAGAAGGTTCACACCATCGTTGAAAAGTGGCTAACCCGGCTGGAGCTTCAGCTAGGAGAAAAGGGGGCCAAAGAAGAGTTTCTTATGCTCTTGGGGTCTACATTCACAGGCACTGAGCGTCATGTGGAATGGAGGGGAGTTGAATAGGGAATCATAACGACACAGCTCAGTACCTGACGTTGCGATGGTTTGGGAGAGGTGCTGTGAAATAGCACATGGCCATGTTGAAATGATGGAGTCGGTAGCTGAAAAACTGTGATGTGACACTTCACCTGTTGCAATGATACAGGTCAACAGAAAGTGAATCGATGATATTACAGAAGCCTCTTCTATAGCTTCCCGTGATCTACACAGTGCCAAAGTAACCCATCCTCCATAGCTCACATTTCCTCACTCCAACCCCGTCAAGGTCTCAAATCGACCCCTAAATCACCTCCCACCATCCCAACCTCCCCACGCTCTCCCCTGCTCCTCTAACAACACAGAGTCTTTCTCCCCTCGTCCCCTTCCACTTCCCCCCTCCCCTCACACCCCCCACAACCCTTTCCACACCCAGGGCTCCAATTCCCGTCCCCGCCCCAGCAGCGAGGTTGAAATTCCCCGTAATCACAAACCCAATCAGGTCCTCCTCCCCTGGTACAAGCGGGTGCGGGCGCTCCGGCACTGGCGGCGGGTATGGTAGAGGCGGAGTCTGGACGAGCTCTTGTGCGAGCGCGCGGGAGCGATCCGCTGGTGTGGCGGTGAGCGTGAGTCTAGTGGCACGGGAGTTGGTGGGTTTGGGTTTTCCCGGTTTCTTTGTGGTGGGGGGGACGAGGGCCAGCCATGAGGCGCGGATGTCGGCAGATGTTGAGGATGAGGGAGTGGTGGCAACGGCGGTGCTTAAGGTAGCTTGGGGGTTCGATGCTGTCTCGGTAGTTGTGGAAATGAGAGGGAGGCGGTAGATGCGTGCGCACGACTGAGGCACGCCGCGGGAGAAAAGAGTTACACGGACGGTAGCCACTGAAGTGCTTGGGATCTGTCGTTCAGGGTCCGAAAGAAGAGCTTCAAACTCCTTCGAGTCGATCTGTTGGATCGGAGCTGACCTAGTCTTCGTTTCCGAGACTGCATCTGCCTCTTTACCTGGGCTCAGCGTTGCCTTCACACCCTCCATTTCTTCCTGCTCTTCCAACCCCATCAGCCTTTCGAAATCACAAGCCCACCCGACGCCAACCTCTCCCACGCGTCCAGCGCCCAAATCCAAGCTTTTCCATGAAACCTTCTTTCCCTTCGGTCGCACATCCCACTCCTTCTTCCTCCTCGCCCTTTCCTTCTCCTCCCACGCCCAACCAGCATTAGTCCCCGGAAAATCACCAGGGAACCAAGGCACACCACGTTCGAACCGTATCTGTCGCAACTCCTGCAGGCCCGCGAAGCGCGGGTTGCCGCCGCAGGACAGAGGAAAATGTAGCAGCGAATACCAAATCGCGGAAATGCATTTCCAGGGCGCGAGGAGAGTCCAGGTTCCTTGCGCGGACGATGAGGCGGAAGTTCGGGATGGATAGAGAAGAATTGGGATGGCGGGGTCGTTGGGTGTGAGGGGTGGAAAGGCGCCAGGGGGTGCGAGGGATTTGCGGCGGTTTAAAGCTTTTTGGGAGGGGAGTCGGGTTGCTTTGTGTCTGATGTCGCGGTCGAATAGTGATGATGATGGAGGGAGTCCGTCGGCGGGCCAGGTGGCGAGGGTTTGAAGAAGTGTGAATGCTGCCTTATCATCGTTTGGTTTGGGGAGGTCTATTTTTCGAGGTGGGTAACGTAGTCGGGGGTCTAGTATTGAGAACGAGAGAAGGGCATTGGGCGGTAAGGATGCGGCATTGGTCACGCCCGCTAATGACTTGAACACGCTCCCGTGCTCTGTTGCTCGTTCATCAAAACGATGTAAAGTCCCGATCAGGGCCTCTGTTGCACTTGGCCCTGTAAGTTCTATGCTTCCAATATCGAATCGTAGATCTTCCACGTGCACAATGGGATATTGCATCTTTGACACACGTAGAACCTCATCCCACAACTCCAGAAACGCAGCTGGATGTATCCGTATCAACAAACGGTGTCTTGGTAGCTTTTTGGCCTTCCTCGATTTGTCGGTTCGTATTTCCTCAGCCTCTACTACTACAGGCGGAGGTGGACACCAGATAATAGTTGCTGGCCCGATCTG
Organism: Pseudogymnoascus destructans; assembly: GCF_001641265.1. Lineage (NCBI taxonomy): Eukaryota > Fungi > Ascomycota > Leotiomycetes > Thelebolales > Thelebolaceae > Pseudogymnoascus > Pseudogymnoascus destructans. The sequence goes on from NW_020167520.1 coordinate 743,288, forward strand.
CTTCCGCTGCGCTTGGTCGGCTCTACTCAGTAAACCACTCCAAGTTCTTCTCCCCTCTCTCCATTTTTCTGCTTTCTTCCCTTCGAAGCCGATACCAAGTTCTCTCAGAACCCTCTCCAAAGCCTCAGCAGTGCCTTCAACGCCTATCGTACTCATATAACTCATATCCCAGGCCAGCGCACCCCTCTCCCCACCAGCCCTATGCGTAGGCCTGTAACACTTCTGGGTCGGCGTAATCGGCATCGCAAACCTCCAGAGCGGATCACCCGGCGCCGTCATAGTCGCCCTCTTCGCATGGTACATATGCGTCGGTAACCAGCTCTTATGAATCTGCCTCTTCCTAAATTTCGACGCCGGCCTTGGCGGACGCTTCAACGTTCCCGTAGCAGCCTTCGGTCTCGCTTTCCTCCCCAATACCCCATCCGTTGTCTCCGCCCCACCCCCCTTCTTATTCCCCTCCTTCTTCGCCCTCGTTGCCGCAACAAGCATCCTCATCCTCGCCAACCCCTCCTTCCTCACCCTCCCCCTCGCCGTCCCCGGCCTTCGCCGCCTCGCAACAACAGTCGGCGTATTATCCTCCTTCATTTCCCTCTTCGCCCGCCGCACCAACCGCTTCGGCACCCTCTTCGCATTGTGGCTCGCCGTGCGCCGCCGCATCTCCCACGGCACTTGCTGGAACGCCCGCTGCGTCAGCGCGCCCTTTGCACGGCGCATGCCATCTTCTAGGGCGGTGATCTCAAATTCGCGCGCCTTCAGGAAGGAGGCAAGGTTTAGCTCGCCGGCGGAGAGGGAGGGTTCGGAGGCTTGGGTGAGGATCTGTCGCGCGTGGAAGGTCTTTTGGCGCTTGGGGACACGGGAGGTGTTGGGCTTGTGGTTCGGGTTCGGGTGGGCATATTTGCGTTTTGTGGGCTTGCCTGGAGCTTGATTCGGCTTTGGGGTGTCTCCTGGTGCCATTGGAGGGTTGGTGGAGCTGGGGTTGCTCTGAGGCGGTCGTGGTTTGGGTTGCTCAGCGAGAGCAAAAAGTTAGGCGCGTTGGGATCTAATCTAATCTTATCTCTAACATTTCCAACCCCATCTAAAGTCTGAAGTAGGACCATGTGCAGCAGAGAAATTAACACTAGTATTTAAGTTGATAGGAATTATTATGTTTGCTATATTTTTTGGTAACTAACTTGGGACACTATAGCCCTGAGTGATTCGGAGCATTTATTTTACTTACAGTTTCTGTAAACACTGCGGTGATGCATGGTCTCTCTTCAGACTTTTAGGCCGCACGAGTACAGTAAAATCTCGATAACACGATGGATAGCATCCCGTAATTTCATATTGTGTTAACAAGATTATCGCGGTATCAAATACACGTGACTACGTTATCCAACTGTCCAAAGTGCCTTGAATGCCCTCATTTGCCTGCTTAACCTTGACAAGCCGCTCAAGCTGTTCTAAAGTTCTTAAATACTCCGTACTTAATACGCCACTATTCCCAGCCTCAAGAAACTCAATCAGAACTTGTGTGGCTTGTAAAGCTGACTGAGTTGTTAGCACAGGCAGCAAGACTTGCTCACTGCTTTCGTCATCATCTTGAGCTCCAGGATCCTCAACATCTTGAGTATAATGTGAAAGAACTTCTTGTAATGCCTCTTGATCTTGATCCTGCTCTTCACTACCATGTATATTTTCTTCACTTGGATTAAGGAAGTTTGCAATATCCATAGCGTCATGAATTTGCCCAGAGTTTCGTACTTGATTGTACAAGTTGTCGAGTGCTGGAAGAGATTGGATTGAAAGCTGTATTGGGTTTTGAAGCATTGTGCTTTTTCGGAAGCAGTTACATATTGTTGTATCTGTAACATCATGATGCCAGGACTGAAGAAGCCAGCGAATAGCGAAGTGTAAGTTAATAGAGTTGAAGGGATTCATGTTATTCTCAAATGCATTAAGCATGTATTCAAGCCACTGTCGACGGTAATGGGCTTTAAGGGAGGCAATAATACCTTGATCAAGGGGTTGAAATCGACTTGTTGAGTTTGGAGGAAGCCAGAGAATTCGAATATTTGAAGGAGGTGGAGCTGCTTCAATAGCAGCAATATGTGCTAAGAAGTTGTCCATGGTAAGAAGTACACTCCTCGTTGTGCCGATATGTAAGTAAAAGGCTTGTAACCATTCAACCATAAGGAACTGATTCATCCAAGCTTTCTTGTTTGACTTCCAAACTCCTCCCATAGATCCTATATTAACGTTTCAAAGAGCTCTTGGTGTTTTTGCATGCCCAATAAACCATAGAGGAAACCAATCTGATCCAGAAGCATTTGTACAAATAACAACAGTGATTCGAGCTTTGTTATGCTTTCTTCCAGGTCTTGACGTTGATGACAACCCTCTTGAAGGGGACATCTTCCAGAAAAGCCCTGTCTCATCCATGTTATAGATATTGTCCTCCTCAAAATCCCCAGCAATAGTCTGAATAGCTCGCATCTCTTCTTCTGCAGTCTCACTAACTGACCCTGCTTCACCGTGTTGGATGTGAACTCGTATGTTATGCCTTTTTCTGAAATTAATGATCTGTAAGGACACAGGGCACCCAGCTCACAGTAATAGCATATGAGATTGCGAGTCGGAGGCTAAACGGATGCTATCCTATAGGTCTACTATGAAGGATACAAAAAAGATGAAGAGAGGAACCCCCGTTGGGTCAATCTCCTTAAGTACCCGAAACGGGTCCGACTCGGCTAACCTGCCTTTGTAAGGACACGGGGCACCCAGCTCACAGTAATAGCATATGAGAGTGCGAGTCGGAGGCTAAACGGATGCTATCCTATAGGTCTACTACGAAGGATACAAAAAAGATGAAAGGGGAACCCCGTTGAGTCTGTTTCCTTAAGTACCTGAAACGGGCCCGACTCGGTTATCCCAACCTTAGCCCTGAACCTTCCACCGCAACAGGTCTGCATCAACCCTGAACCCTACACCCTTACCGTCCCCCACTATAGTGTAACTCGCTATATGCTCCTCTACTGGTTCGAAACCACACCGAGTCGGATTTCATGCTTGTAGTGACCGTAACAGCTCTGAGGCAGGTTCTTTGAGTATCTAGGTAAGGAGGCATCCTTACAGCCTTCACTCTCACCACATGACTGTGACTTGTATGACTCAGATACCTTCCGTCACTGAGGGAGAGGGACCCCGTTGGGTCAATCCCCTTAAGTACCCGAAACGGGTCCGACTCGGCTAACCTGCCTTAGCTTTTATCATGTGACCGTAACCTGCCCGACTCATATCCTTTCCGTCACTGATGGACAGGCATCCTTACATGATCCAGCCGTAACTGAACTCTGGTGTAGGCTATTCAGGAAGCTGTTCCCAGATCTCCTTCGCCTTCTTCTGTAGAATCTCTGTTGTTGTAATAGCCCCACGTTCCTCTACAAGCCTCTGCCAGTCGTAAAGGACTGCTTCAAGAAGTGACCAGGCTGGCGCTTTCTGTCGACAAGCTTTGGCCTGGTGTGTAGGAGTCTGCTGGATACTGTCGACTTTGTCGTATCGAGGGCCAAGAGATGTAGAGACTGTTGACTGGGTAAGACGGTGGTTATATTGGCTGAAGAACCATTCGATACAGGCTTTCTGAGACGGTCGAGGATATTGGCTTCGGTGCCAGCTTCGGAGTGCATGTCGCTGCTCATTTGTGATCGCCTGCTGCTTTTTTTAGAGGCATTTCGACAAAAGGACACAGGAATACTATAACACGATATTGACGTAATAGGACTTGATATTCTGTATATCGTGATTTGTATGAGAAATCAAAGATTCCCAGGAAAAATATCGTGTTGTCGTGATTATCGCGTAATCGTGTACTCGGTGTTCCACCCACTCGCTTTGCTCGTAGGTGGCGACAGCGATCTGTGCACGCGACAGCGATATGTGCAACACACAAAATGAAAGAAATAAGCCTCATATAGCAACTATGTAACTATATAATTAAATAATAAAATCAATAGAGCTACTATCACTATCTCCACTACTACTGTCGCTACTAATCTCAATGTTACTATCACTATGATCCTTACCATACCGTAAAATTATCACTTTGGATTTTAACCCAACCTTCTTCTGCTCTGCTACCCTCTTCCTCTCAACCCTTCGCTCTTCAATTTCAATTTTCCGTTGTTGCACCTGTAGCTGCTTTACTACTTGCTTTGATTCCTTTGCTACTCTTGCCTCTGCCTTTGCTTGTAATTTTGCTTCCTTCTCCTCATGTAACAGTCGGGCGTCTGATGCATATAACTGCCCCCCCTTCTGTAGTGATTTCCGTGCCCTTGCCTTTGCTGTTTTCTGCTCTGCTGACCGTAAGGTAACAATGTCAAGCTCGGTCTTATAGAGCTCAGCCCGATGTAAAACAACTGTAGTTCCACGTGCAAATGATTGAAACCCTTCTCTTGACGGTGATGAGAAAGCTGCCTCTACTCTCTTCTGCCAATGTTTAACTGCCTGTATAGTTTGCACACTAGTTTTTGGAGTTGAGATAAGGTCGTATGAAGCAAATGGCTCATAGTCTGGTGTTTGATTCCGGGTCTCTTGTATTTTATCAATTACTAGTGGAGGATTATATGGATATAGTCCTGCATTTCTCCAACCTGATTGAATTGTCCGGACAGTTAAGGATTGCCGTCAGATTTGTGGAAGGTCGGAAAGGAACGTACGTAGCTTATACTCATAGTCATAGCTACGTACTGCTTGATCAAGTGCCTTTTGATGGAAGTGTTTGCACTGCTTAAAAACTGCTACATCAAGAGGTTGTAGTAGATGCGTAGTATGAGCAGGAAGGCAGCAAATAACAATGTTATGCTCTTCTGCTAATGTGAGAAAGCGCTCCGTTTTATGAGAGTCATGGCCGTCGAGTAATAGGAGGCGGGTGTCGTCTGGTGCCATATGCTCTGCAAATAGTTGAATAAAATGCATGAGGTATTGAATTGCAATGTCGTCGTTTGAATACCCACTCTCATTAACGATAACAAGAGCATTTGGCTCAAGGTTATCATTATACCATGAGTCCATATGAAGTTTCCCCGGAATGATAATGGCTTCTGCAATTGCTGTACCACTTGCATTTACTCCCTCAATCACAGTAACAGAGAGCCGATTCTCAGGATTATCAACAGTCCATTGCTTTATGCCAATCGGCACAATAACAGCTGTAGATTTATAACATCCAATCATGTAGCCAGTCTCGTCAACATTCCATAAGTTATATGGCTTAATGTTGTGTTTTGTAATAAGTGCGTTATATGTAAGGAAAATTTCCTCAAACACCTCTTTCTTTTGTGCTTGCTTTCTATGCGTATTTAAAGTCTTCGTATGAATCGAGTGGAATTCAGGGTGTGCCTTAAGGAAGCGTTGTAACCACCGTTGCGATGGGATCGTACGATCGGGTCGCAAGTCTGCAACAGCCCGTAAAACCATTGATCGGTTTGCAGGAACCCCACGCTTAAGTTGGTCATATATAAATTGACAAACTGCAGTATCTTGTTCTTGAGATAAAACTCGGTTTTGACCCCCGCGGGGAAGGAGAGGGGTAGTAATGTGTCGTCGGAGTGTCTCACGGTTGACATTAAACTTGCGGGCAACCCAAGTAATTGTATAAGTATCTGGTTGTTTCAGGCCTCATAAGACGGTCAGCTCGACTTGGATCGCTATTCAAAGGCATCGTAGAGGGTTGTTGTTACGACAAATATTATTATTTCATCTATGTATCAAAGTGGCGGTGTACATGCACATATCGCTGTCGCGTGCACAGATCGCTGTCGCCACCTACGAGCGAAGCGAGTGGGTGGAACACCGAGTATCGCGTTATGAAGATTTTACTGTACTGAGGCAAGGAATTGTTATATGAATAATTGTCGAATTATATCCAAGAACAAACATATGACGGATCCAAGTAATACTGTCCGTCCCCCAATACCACTTATAGACATCTTGATACTTCTGGCACCTTGGCGCGGAGTTCCTCTATTATCTCACTCCATACATTATCCTGTATCTCGACCCCCTCGCTACTAGTTACAAGCTCTCCTGGCCTATTATATAGATGATTAGATTCTGTAAACAAAGCTGTTAAAGTATGAGGAGTATAACTTACGTTGTCAAGGCTGTGATCTTGTACCAGCCCCCATGGCATTCCGGACCCAACGCGGCCGCCGAGACGTATACCCTCGCACCCTCTTCTGGAGACTTGCTGAAAATCGCACCATATAAGCGGACTCCAGCGGAAGCAGCAAATCCAACCGCAAAGTCTCGTGCAAGTTCTGATTTGCAGGCTCCAGGGCATACCGTTGAGACGATGACATCTATTTCTCCGCTAGGCTGTGTAGCCAGTGCCGCAACCGACCATGACAACTGGGGGGACAAGGCCGTAGGGTAGAGTTGCTTCAACAAGGCGCTTCAACAAGGCGATCCATGGGTACGTTGGGTTCAACAAGCGTTGTGTGCTTCTTCTCATCGATCAAGACTACATTGGATAGGGCGCTTATATCGATGGTGTTGGTCGAGACGCGCGGACGAGTAGAGTTACTAGAGCCGTGAAAGATGCGGTACGGTTCCCCACGTTCTGAGAAGCCTTGGACTGCAGCAGCCACGCTGTTGACAATCTTTTCGTGCTGTTCCATTGCCGCGGTGCGAGATGAGGCTATTATGAACGGAGGAGATTTTCGTGTTCAGGAGATGTAGTCAGTTGGAAGCATATGCATGCAGGTCCTAAAGAGCCACCGTATTTATTAACGGCAAAAGAACAGTATATCCTGTACTTTGCCCTGCAAGGAGCCATCGTGGAAAGAATGATATATACCCTGTAGTAGGCATGCAGGCCTTGTGATTAGTTAAGTTTCCACCAACAGAAACTTCAAAGTCGTCTTATTCAGCGACCACCTCCAGTAGAGATTTCGAGTTGTCTTGAGTCTATGGTCGTATGTGCTTGTTCTTCGAGTATGATTGAATATGTACTGCTGTGCCGGGTTAGGAAAAAACGATGAATCTTGGCCGTCGCTTCATAATAACCACCCGAACAAGCATCCAAACCTCCCTCGAACATCCGAAACCGAAGCATGTATGTAACATGGATTGCACGGCAAGACGAAGAGATCTATTCTGAGCGAAAGACTTAGCTTTTGGTTTGATGTTTTGGAAACCTCGTTTTGGCTGTTTATAGTGCCTGTGCTGCATTTAATTTGTTTAAAGTCCCTGTCCACGGAGAATCGGCGTCGGCGGGGTGTATAGGCGCGGTGCCAAGGCTATGACGTTACAAACTCACCCATCCCGCCGCGCACCGCTACTACCCGTAGAGCTTGGGACTGGGGATAAGAGTTATGGCGGTGAGAGATTGAAGGTTGATAGGTTTATTTGGGGCTCTGGGATAAGGTTGGGGGGGTAATTGGGAGTGATCGAGCTACTGGTGGTGGGTAGGCTGCGCACTACTCGCTCAATACTCGGCTCACTCGCTCAGTGGGTTACTCAGCTGGGTGAGTAGCTGAACCTTTTACTCGACTCGGTGAGTGAGGTCAATACTCAGTTACTCTGTAAAAACCCGGTGAGTACTCGGCTATCACGTGTAAGATTTATGCATCATGTGAACAGTCCCTCATACGATTAATACTGTTTTATGGTTAAGTTAAAGTATTACATCTATTAGCATCACTCTCGCCATCTCTAGTAAGCTGTGAGAACGAATCATGTATATTCCTCTATCTAAGTACCATGATTATCAGAAGATTATTAGAACGCTATTATCTATTATATATGCTTAAGAACATCCCTCCACCTTGCTTGAGACTTTGTAAGGATGCCTGTCCCTCAGTGATGGAAATGATCTGAGTCGGGCAGGTTACGGTCACATGATAAGAGTTAAGGCAGGTTAGCTGAGGCGGACCCGTTTCGGGTACTTAAGGAGATTGACCCAACGGGGGTTCCTCTCTTCATCTTTTTTGTATCCTTCATAGTAGACCTATAGGATAGCATCCGTTTAGCCTCTGACTCGCACTCTCATATGCTATTACTGTGAGCTGGGTGCCCTGTGTCCTTACAGACTTGATTTAATGAGGATAGTCGTTGAGAAGACGGAAAAGAGTCTGAGAATACTGTCAGAATCAAACAACTCTGAGTATTGAGATGGCATTTGGCAAATTGCTCGATTATCAGAAGGTTACCAGAAGTCTGGCTACGATGAAGTACTTAAATACCTGGTTTTCCAACGCGAAAGGTACTCCAGCGCTATAACTTTAGCAACTCAAGTTCTCCTCTACTCTAGCTCCAGGAACAACATATCCTGTGCAGCTGATACCTTAGCCCACTTTTCCTTATCAAACTTCTTAGAGTAGACAAGTAAGAACGCCTCTTTGAAGCTAGAACTATGAGTGGATATTTGCAACCATCCATTGTCGACAAGATTGTAAGACTTTGGATACCACTGCACAGGTCCTGGTAATTAGGCCCACTTTCCAAACTGCCTGCTCGTACAAACAGAAATATTTATGTGGTGGGATAACCTCGTGAAAAGTGCTATAATAAACAATTAGTATTGCCAGAAGATTGCTAGGATGATCAGAGACGTACCCTTCCTCTACATCAATCCACGGCATATACTCAAAGAGACGCTCAGGCTTCTTTCTCAGCTTTCCAGCCTTTCTCGTATATGAGTGGATACAGCTATCCCAGAAATGTTGCCACTTGCGGAAATTGGACTCTTCATGGGCCTATCAACTATTAGTATCACCAGAAGATTACCAGATTATGAGGTAGCATACATCAATGTGCGCTTGAGTTAAGAGAGCCTGGGTGCTAGTGATCTCTTCATCGGAAAGCTCATCTGGTAGAACAGCCTCGTCATTTAAAATATCTCGCGCTGTAACATAAGCTCCAACTCCAAATCGTCTTCAACCTCAGTATCCTCCCATTCGCTGTTATGATTGTCATCGATTGGAATACTTGAGATACCCTCAAATGCAGCAAGCTCAGACAGAAGTTGTTTGGGCGGAGTAGATGGTGGGGCTTGTGGAGAAGAAGAGGCGCTAATATTCTTGACTTTCTGATTCGCAATGCAAGATGCATGGGTACCCTTCTCAGTCCTGTTTATAGTTAGATTGAGGCTACCAGAGATTACCAGAAGGAACTTACCGAACACAAATACGCTCAACCTTCAATTCATTCTGTAGACGTGTCTTGTCTTCAGTAGAGGCAGCGATATACTTTGTGTAATGACACAGGGCACCCAGCTCACAGTAATAGCATATGAGAGTGCGAGTTGGAGGCTAAAAGGATGCTATCCTATAGGTCTACTACGAAGGATACAAAAAAGATGAAGGGGGAACCCCGTTAAGTTTGTTTCCTTAAGTACCCGAAACGGGCCCGACTCGGTTATCCCAACCCTAGCCCTGAACCTTCCACCGCAACAGGTCCGCATCGACCCTGAACCCTACACCCTTACTGTCCCCCACTATAGTGTAACTCGCTATGTCCTCCTCTACTGGTCCGAAACCACACCGAGTCGGATTTCATGCTTGTGGTGACCGTAACAGCTCTGAGGCGGGTTCTTCGAGTATCTAGGTAAGGAGGCATCCTTACACTTTGCAGACTTATATAACTTCTTTAAGTAGTAGCTCAGATCAGCATGGTCAGCCTTGAGTGCTAAGTGAACAGCCTTCTCATCTTCAGTAAGGTTGGAGACGCAGTTGCGAGCTTTGATAGTATTCGCATTAGTGGAGAGTTCTTCATGTGCCTTGAGTTTCGCCATACTAACTAAACACGTGATTAGCAGAGATCTCCAGAAGTTCTGGCTATAGAATCAAGATAATAAACTTAGTTGAAGTCCTAGTGAAGAGGTAAAGGCTCAAAAGGGAAGAAGAATGTGTAGATCGGAGAGTAACCAAGGAAGGTGGTTCTAAGGTCATGGTTATTTTAAAGTTGCAAACAAAAATATTTGTGAAGGAATATTCACCTACAAAGAATTACTGTTCCAAAAACAACACCACAATGCGCACCTTCATATAAAACACATACCTTTCAACCTCTACCTCTTTACTATACTCTTCTTCTGCAATATTCTTTCTACAAACTCACTGTAAGTACACATATCTTTTGATCTACTTCTTTATCTTGTGTTTACTTTACTAACTCACCTTGATATTAGCAAATGACTCGTACCAAGCAAACTGCTAGGAGATCAACTGGCGGCATAGCACCAAGGATGCCACTTGGATTACGGGCTGGCTCTGGGCTTGGCGGAAAGGGACAGGAAAAGGCTGTGGGCACAGCAAGAAAAGCTCCAGTTTGCTCATCTCAAGCTAGCAACAATCATGCTCAGAAGGCCACGCGCTGCACAAAGTCTAGTAAGAGGATTACCAGAGGATTACCAGAGGATTACCAGAACTCTCTAATAAACATATAGGCACCAAGGCTCTCCGCGATATCAGAAGACAGAAACTTGATACTAGCTCCCATTCCTCTTGTTAGGGAAATCACAGAAGACTTCAAGTCCAATCTTCGCTTCCAGCAATCTGCTATCCTAGCTCTTTAGGAAGCTGCTGAATGCTTCCTCATTCGAGAATTTGAGAGTATGATGTTTAAACATAGTGACAGGGACATACTAACAGTTATAGTGACAAACCTCCTCGCTATTCATGCGAAGAGAGTGACAATTCAGGCAAAGGGTATGATATTGGTTCGGCGTTTGCAGGATATGATGTTTAAGCTGTGGGCTTAATCGATGGAAATGTCTCTCACCCAGGAATGAAGGTCAGATGAGTTCTGGCAACCATCTGGTAACCTGGTACCTAAAGGCCAAAGGTTATAGTGTGGAATAGGACATCAACAATATGGGAATGGAGTTGGAGTTATGGCGTCTTGATCAATGAAGTCGCACCCCGTTTTTAACATAAGTAATGGCTAATCAAACACGTGATATAACTGAGTTGCCAAGACCCATACTAGGTACTCAGCAAGTGAGTAATCCTCATTCAACAATACTCGGGACATGAGCGAGTAACTCAGCTGGGTGAGTAAAAATTCTACTACTCGACTCGTGAGTACCCAGTGCGCAGCCTAGTGGTGGGTGAGATAAATCTACTAGGTGCGGGGCGAGATGAGGCGTAATCACCGCCAACAAACCACTTTCTTCGTCAAGATAAAATCTCAGAGATCACATACTGCTCGAGTAGAATGAAGAGCAGAGTTCTCTATTGTAGAAATCCCTGAGGAGACTTAATTGTCCACCACTGTATCATCTACCTCCTGCGATTCTCCATGAAAGCCATGCCACATTCATCACGAAAGCCATGCCACATCCCCCACGAAAGCCATGCAAAGCTCAGGCACCTCCACACCATCCACCTACAACTTCGCAAGAACAGCCTCAGCACCACTAACAGTGACGCCCTGTCCCTCCTCCTTACCCGCATAAGTCACCTTCCCATTCTCCAACACAACAGCCCAGCGCCCAGTGCGTCCGCCCGCAGCCCATCCCCACGCAGAAGCAAGCTTGGTATCGGTATCGCTCAGGAACAGGATGCTGTCGTCCTTGACGCCCGAGGCCTTGGCCCAGGCGGACATGACCCACGGGTCGTTGGAGGCGACGACGGCGACGATGTCGACGCCCTTGGCCTTCAGCTCGGGGAGCGCGGCTTGGTAGCCGGGGAGGTGGGAGACGGAGCAGGTGGGGGTGAAGGCACCAGGGACTGAGAAGAGGACGACCTTCTTGTTGGCCCATTCTGTTGTTGGGGGGGGGGGTTAGCTTTGAGATCCGTAGTAGAGGTGAAGTTGTAGTAGGGGAGGGGTTCAAAAGGCAGATCGGGGTAAGTGAGGGGGAGTCCTGGGAGCTAGTATCGAGGTGAAGGTGAGGGGGAGTCCTGGGAGCTAGTATCGAGGTGAAGGTGAGTTGAACGAAGCATCGACGGAGACGACATACCCTTGGACGCATTGTATGGCACTGGCATGCCACAGGCCTTGAAATCAGCGTTCTCAGGGCTGTAAGGGACGTAAGAGAAGGTGGTATCGGCCGGGAGGGCATCTCCGACTTGAGGAGCAGACATCTTGATTGATTTGGTAGGGTTGATTGAGGGGATTGAAGTGTGTTTTGTAGTTGAGTCTGGATCCGCAGCTGGATCGAAAGTTGAAGTGTGTGAAGTGCGTTGTGTTGTGGTTGGGTTTGTGAAGTTGTTGTTGTTGTTGATAAGAGGAGGAGGTGGGGTGATATTTAAAGGTCGAAGTGGAAGAAGGTCGGGTGGGGCGGTGTAGTGGGGGTGTCTTTGTTTGATTTGTGTTTTATAGAGTGGTGATGATGATGTGCTTGGCGGGGATTGTATGAATAAGTAAGACTTTTAGTATAAGTTAACTTATCCGTATGTATGTATATGTAATGTACGTGTGAATCTCTTTTGAATGCGGCCTTTTTATGTGTTTGTGCATACTTGTAAGACTTCCTCCTGTCTTAACTGGACGGGCACAGCCGGCTTTGGTGTATCTATTTGCTCTGTTCCTGTCTTCCTCTTGCCTAAAACGGTGCGACATACATAGCTACACATACAGCACATCACAGTAACAGTACACTACTGGAATTCATATTTATGTTTATTCCGTTTATTGCGTCTTTGATCTTGTCCTCTGGCTCTACCCCTCAACCCTTCGGTGACCGCCGACGCGGCCATCTCCAATTCTCCGGCTAGAACAACCGCCTCGCTACATACAACATACAAGAGTATAAATCACTCGCCACAGCTGTTCCACAAACAGGTCCAGGCCATCGAACCTTTACAAACCTTCTATAAACTTATAAATCCCCTCTCCTTCCCTCTCATCCGATATCGCGAATACGACCAAAGCTCACCTAGAAAGATGGGTCCCGTCTTCGTGGCCCATGACGTGGTCTATCTCCTACGACTCGCCTCTTAGTCAGTAAGACCACTATCGCTATGCCGCGCCCCGTTCCTGTCGGAAGCTTTACCAAACACCGGAGATGGCGCACAGGGGTGGTTATTTGGAATTATATAGCTTGTTAAAAGCGAGGGGTATGGATCTTTCTTCAGGCTCGCTGGGCCGCGGGGTTGTTCCGTAGTTGGTTGGTTGGTTGGTGGTTGGTTGGTTGGTCGGCGTGTCGGTGAGGATTGACCCCGCGGTGGAATTGACGTCATAGGTGAGCTATGACAAAATAATAGACCGTGCATTTGGGTGTGTAGAGTTTTTTCATTGATGCTAACCACTAAACCTAATATAATACAGAGATCTTACTAATATGATACAGGGTTCTGATATCCTTGCACCGATGTCGGGGGAGCGGTTTAGTGATCGCCGGTAAAGCCAGGGGTCCTGGTGCCAAGCCCCTAGGGCTGTTTTCAACAAGCTATAGCTATATTATCGAGTTCTCCGAATTGCGGATGTTATAAATTAAAAGTATGAAGGGAATATGAGAATAGGGATAGGATGCGAAGTTATGGGATAGTATTAACAAGCAATAACGGCAAAGAGACAATACGATAAGAACCACGCGTACATACATACCCTACGAAACACTCTTCGATCCTTCAGCTTACCTCAGGACGGATGAATGACTAATAATCATGACCCCTCCCCCAGGGAAACCGTAGCACATATCTCCAAAGCCTCACCCCCAAATAATCTTCCTATGACTCCTCCTCCTCCTATATAAATACAATTAGATCTCTCCTGTACACCCTCCAAAGCTTCACTCTTCAGCTCCTAAGACCTCACTCCCCACCCAATTATCAATACCACACACACCATGCCCACCTCCACCCTCTCCCCCGACCAGCGGCCCCCTTACCCGCCCTTCACCCTCGAGACCGCGAAGCAGACAGTCAAAGCCGCGCAGGCAGCGTGGAACACAAAGTTCGTTCTCATTCTTATCTTCTTCACGCCTCACCGCATCGGTTCTTCTCCCCTCGTTACTTGCTCCTTCCCTCCTTTCATCCCCCTTCGTTCCTTCCTCCTTCCTACTTCCCCCTTCTCGTCTGCTCTTTCCTAATCCCCCCCTACCTCAATCGCTCCTTCCTCTTCATTCCTTACTTTCAGTAACCCCCATCGTCCCTTCACATACCCCATCATTTTTCGCTCTTTCCTCCCACCCCCTCCCGCTCTCGTTCCTTCCCTCCCGGACCAAAGACAGACCCTAACACCCAACCAGAGACCCAAAGCGCATCGCCCTCGCCTACACACTCGACTCCGTCTGGCGTAACCGCGACCGCTTCCTGCAAGGCCGCGAGGAGATCGAAGCCTTCTTGACTCATAAATGGTTTGTAGAGAACGGGTACAGGTTAAGGAAGGAGCTGTTTGCTTTTGCGGGGAATAAGGTGCGTTTTGTCTGTCCTGGGCCTGGCTCTTCTGCTTTTCTATGGCCTATCTTGTGGGGAATTTGTTAGGTGGAGTGGTGGGAAGGGAGAGTGGAGAGAAGGGGGGAAAATGAGGGAGAACGGCGGGGAGTAGATGACAAGACAGATACTAATAACCCACAGATCGCAGTACAGTTCTGGTACGAACACCATGACACCTCTGGGCAGTGGTTTCGCACCTACGGCCTAGAAGACTGGACCTTCGCTCCCGATGGACGCATGGAGAAACGCATGATGAGCGCGAACGACGTGGCCATCACAGAGGAGGAGAGGTGGTTTAAGGATGGCGTCGATGTGGATAGTGTTGAGATCAGTGCGAAGCATTGGTAGAGCCGCTGTAGAGGGGAGGTTGGGGGGCAAGAGAGGGTGGGGAAATGGGGAAAAGGCTGGAAGGGGTCGCTTTGAGTATGGCTGCGGAAAAGGGGGGAAATCTACAGTACTTCTTTTGTTCCAATAATGGCATATACTCAAACCAAAGGTCCTCGCTATACAGATAGGGCTCAGATCATCTCATCGTGGCTTGCTCAACACGCCAGCGCAGGTCCCATGTCTTAGACACCTCACTAAGCCCCCGACTTAGCCAGGGAAGATGGGCGAGGCTGCACTGTGACGTATATCGTATTGCCCCCTCCTTATTATGCGAAGGCTCAGGCAGAAGGTTTACGATTATCTAGCTGTGACGTGCTCGGAAATACAGGTCCGTATGAAAAGGGGGTCGCATACACCAGCAATAATCCATTCTGCAATACAAATAAAGGGCCTGGCTAGGTTGTCTGCATACCACGATATGGCATGGATGCCTCAGATCCCCCGCTTGGTGGTGGCAAAACCTTGTCTCACAATTACATATGAGAAGTGTCGTAGATGTCATAGTTGAGCTCTATAGGCTCTTGAGCTTTCTGTCTTTGTCTAGTTGACTTAGACATGCTCTAATTGCGAAATCAGAAGAGTCCGTCTCTAGGACTATCTTCTTTACAGGGTCAAATGTGTCTAAGATAGGTGCTTCTATGAACTTTGTCTTAAGTTCTTAGAAAGCAGCTTCTGCCTTATCTGTCCATTCAAACGTGAGGTCTTTCCTTATAAGCTCTGTATGTCACAGTTCACCAAGGCATAGGGCGCCAGTTGGGTATTATGAATTAAACTCAATCTAGAGAAGAAAGGAAAGAGAAGAGGAGCACTCGAGCAGTGGCTCGATCTATATACAGCTATTGTGGAGTGAATTCTCTTTAGCGAGACCAGTTCTGAGAATTCACTCCACAACTGAAAACTTCGCTCCAACCCCGGAAAGCTCCCCACACCCCTGAATCCCCACTCGAGCTGCAAGGCGCACTTGATATCGTAACACCTTCAATCGAATTCGAATGCAGACAGAAGAAGATGAAGACCTCACTACATTCAGAACTCGATTTGGATCCTACAAATACAAGGTCATGCCCTTCGGACTCACAAATGGTCCAGCAACATTCCAGAGGTACATGAATGAAACCCTCATGGATTACCTCAACCAATTCGTCACCGCATACATGGATGACATTCTTATCTACAGTGCTACTCGAGCGGAGCATACAGAGCACATAAGGAAAGTCCTACAGAAGCTTCGAGAAGCTGGACTGCAAGCAGATATCTCAAAATGTGAGTTTTTCGTCCAAGAAACCAAATTCCTAGGACTCATCATGGGAGTCAATGGCATTCGCATGGACCCTGCAAAGGTTTCTACTATATTGGAATGGCAAACTCCAAAATCGCTCAGGGATATGCAAGCTTTCATTGGATTCTGCAATTTCTATCGAAGGTTCATCCGAAATTACTCCAGCATCATGAGGCCATTGGTGAACCTTACTAGAAAGGATCAGATATTCGAATGGACTCATGCATGCCAAACTGCATTTGAGCTGTTGAAACAAACACTCACAGAAGCTCCTGTCTTGAGGCATTTCGATAGACACAAGACAGCCTATGTCGAAGCAGATTCCTCAGACTTCATCTCATCAGGAGTCTTGTCACAAAAAGATGATCAAGGGGTTCTACATCCAGTGGCATACTTCTCGAAAAAGCTAGCACCTGCAGAATGCAATTACGAGATATATGACAAGGAATTGCTTGCAATCATCAGATGTTTCGAAGCATGGAGACCAGAACTTGAAGGGACAGATTTTCCAGTCCAAGTCTTGTCTGATCACAAAAGCTTGGAATACTTCATGTCCACCAAGAAGCTGACAAGAAGACAAGCTCGATGGGCTGAATTCCTCTCTCGATACAACTTCCAGATCATCTATAGGCCTGGGAAGCAAAATGGAAAAGCAGATGCTTTGACTCGAAGGCCTGGTGACAGACCAGAAGGCAATGATGAGGATGATCGACAAAAGCAACAGCTTCAGGTGTTGCTACCACCTTCGAGGCTACATCCAGACATTCAGAAACTCAAAGAACAAGGCCAAACAGCTCAGCTAGCTCCAGTGGAAACTCATATCAGAGAAATGACAATTCTTGAGAAAATCCAAAAGTCTCAACTGGAAGACAAATTCTGCAAGGCTACACTACAGAAGCTTGAGAATGGTGATCGAACAAGCAAAGAGGTTGCATTGGCTTATTGCGAACTCAAAAACGGCATGCTAGAATATCAAAATCGAGTTTGGGTGCCAGAAACCATTCAGGTGGACTTGTTGAGAGAAGTTCATGAACAACCTTCTATGGGACATCCAGGAGCTGGAAAGATGCTGCGAGTCATGAAACAGCACTATTACTGGCCAAACATGGACAAAACAATAATTCGATATATCAAAAACTGCCATAGTTGTCGAAGATCGAAACCATCTCGAGATTCCTACAATGGACTTCTACAACCAATCCCTATTGACAGTCGACCATGGATGGATATATCAATGGATTTCGTGACAGGATTACCACTCTGTGAAGGGAACAATGCTATCTTGGTTGTTGCATGCAGGTTGACGAAAGAAAGACATTTCATTCCGTGTTTCGCTGGGCAAGAAGGGACTACTGCAGAAGCTACAGCACAGCTCTTACTTCGACATGTATGGAAGCACCATGGTCTACCAAACTCGATAATATCAGACAGAGGTCCTCAGTTCATTGCAGAAGTCTGGAGTTTGCTCTGCAAAATTTGGAAAATTTCGGCCAAACTTTCAACTGCCTTCCACCCAGAAACAGATGGACAGACTGAGCGATTCAATGCAGAGCTCGAACGCTACTTGCGAGCTCATGTGAACTATCTTCAAGACAATTGGGTTTCATACTTGTGCATGGCGGAGTTTGCTGCCAACAGTTTGCCATCAGATGCAACCAAGACAAGTGCGTTTTTTGCGAACAAGGGCTATGAACCAAGAATGAGCTTCGATACAGAGCAGCAAGCATATCACGAAGCCAAACAAGAGCACAAGAACATAGCTCAGACCATGGCAAAGGTTTGGGAGTTTCTGCAGGATGAAATCACGCTCTCGCAAGCAAAAATGGAACATTTCGTGAACAAGAAAAGGAAACCTGCACCACGCTATCAAGTGGGAGACAGAGTATGGCTTTCAACTCGAAATATAAAGACACAGAGGCCATCAAAGAAGCTAGACCACAAGCAAGTAGGACCTTTTGAAATTCTAGAGCGAATTGGGCAAGTTGCATATCGGCTCAAACTTTCAAACAGCATGAAGATTCATCCAGTATTTCATGCCAATCTATTAAGACTTGACTCGAATGATGCAATCGAAGGGCAGCAACAGGAGCCAGAGCCTCCAGTCATTGTCAATGGCGAAGAGGAGTGGGAAGTGGACGAAATCCTCGACTCAAAAGTTATTCGAAAGAAGCTTTTCTACAAGGCAGCTTGGAAGAACTATCCACCGGATGAGACATGGTATACTGCAGAGAGCTTTGAAAATTCTCCAGAAGTTACCCAAGCATATCACAGAAAATACCCTCAGAAACCAAAATGAGAGCTGGAGACAATTGTTTTTTTTTTTGAAAATGGGATTTCTTGATCAGGAGATCAACTCTGGAGTAGGGGGGGGGTAGTGTTACGATATCAAGTGCGCCTTGCAGCTCGAGTGGGGGTTCAGGGGTGTGGGGAGCTTTCCGGGGTTGGAGTGAAGTTTTCAGTTGTGGAGTGAATTCTCAGAACTGGTCTCGCTAAAGAGAATTCACTCCACAACAACATAGCTGTATATAGATCGAGCCACTGCTCGAGTGCTCCTCTTCTCTTTCCTTTCTTCTCTAGATTGAGTTTAATTCATAATACCCAACTGGCGCCCTATGCCTTGGTGAACCGTGACAAATCTAACTATTACTACTACCACCCTACATAATAACCCTTAATCAATTGTAATTAATTAAGGGCACCTCTCGCACGTACAGGCATTATGTCCCATATTACCACATGTGCTATAGCACTGTTACTGTCCCTTAGAACCCACCTGCTGTCTACTATCACTTGCCACCTCTATACGGACTTAAGCATCAACCTTAGCACTCTAAAGGATATCCTCTCCTCTCGTATAGAGAGACTACCCCCTTGCATTATACACCTCTTGTGCTTCCTTTCCCTCCTCTTTTTCTGTTCATTTGCTGCTTGTAGAGCCTTAACTTCTGCCTTAAGCAGAACAGCAGAATGCATCATAACTTGCACCCCCTTAACAAGGCAGCTAACAGCATCATTAATTGAGCTAGGAGAGCTGTTCTGACGTCGTACAATGTGGTTCTTAATGTGCTCTGTTTGAAAGTTAAGCTCCCTTATAGTTTGTTGAGACTTTGAGGTCTAATTGTCACTCTTAACTATAGGAGGGGTTGGAGTCCTTAAGTGCAGATTTAAGTGAGAGAGGACATTCTACAGCTTGTATAGAACTAGTCCTGTAGCTCGGAATATGCTCTTAATGTTCTGCTCTGTGTTATGATTATAGCTTACAGCTTGTTATGGTTGTTATGGTTGTTATGGTTGTTATGGTTGTTATGGTTGTTATGGTTGTTACGGTTGTTATGGTTGTTACGGTTGTTACGGTTGTTACAGGTGCAGCCTTAGCCACCAAGGCAACAACCGCTAAGCGGACAACTGTATATTACGAGGAATAGCCTCAGCTTCCTTCCTTCTTCTTCTTCTTCTCTCTTTAGATTCAATCTAGCTTATTATTCTCCAGACTGGCTATAATGAGTGTGGTGGCATATAGAGGGTGATTATCTTCCATAAGAGTTCGCAGCAGCTATTAAGAGAGTAGGGGGCACAGATGGGGTTTGGGGGTTTGTCGATGGTACTTTTCAGTCTCACTAGTGTCCACAAGAGCAAGATGCTTAGCGGCTTGTATTCTCAGGCCATAAATGGGCTCATGGAATCAACTACCAAGCAGTAGTAACTCCTGATGGTTTAATATCATCACTAACAGGCCATGGCCTGGTCCCGTAAATGATTGGACGATGTGGCAGCGCTCTGGTGTAGAGGAGCATATACGAGAGGTAAGAGTATTCTATTATCATATTACAATACTAATAACTATCTAGGTTATGCAAGACCATGATCTATTATATATCTATAGTGATCATACATACCAAGCAGGTTATGGTATGGCTTGCCCATAGACGCACCCATAGGGTAGACACTTCCTTTGGGATGAAAGGAAGGCTTGGAATAGAGCCCTCTCTTCGGTCCGGATTGCTGTAGAACAGGCGTTTAGAGGAGTGTAGGTTCTATAGACATATACAGCATTTGGAAAGGCGCTCCGTTCAGGATATCAGCCAGTTGGGGTTTACTATCCCGTTGCGGTTCTATTATCAAATTGCTTTATATGCTTCCATCACACATTAGCATCTAGATCACAGTTTATAGTGCCTCCACTATTAATAGAAGAGTATTTATCATTATAAACTATATACATGCATATCTATTATATCCCTTTCTATCCATCTGTACTATGATGCATCTGTTGTAATAGATGTAGTATTTGACTCACATCCGTAGTTCTTAGAGTTTTGATTCAACACTCTCGATAGCTTTTGCGTTCGAATGTTTAGCAGCATCGGTGCTTACTTAAAGCTTAGCAGTCCTTGCGATACTCTGAGCTATTTCAAGGATCGCATCTTTATAAGAAGATAGAGGGGGGTCTTTGGTGCACTGTTTCCACTTTCGTCTTAGTTGAGAAGCTGAAGTTGACAGTGTAGGGGACTTGAAAATATGAGAATCAGAGAGGATAGACTTAGAGAGGATTGGCTTAGAAGAAGACTCTATTGAGTTTGATAGATTTCGATGTGAGAACTAGGTAGTTTAAGCAGTTTGCCATGTAATAGATGCTTTGGTTTCTGCTTCCTTCATCCCTTTTGCTACATCTCGAATCGATTCCTTATTAGCCCATATATTAACGATATTAATTCACTAGTCAACTGTGTCGTTATATGAAGAAGTGTAATGGTGGGTGCACCAGATGTGAGAATCTAGCCACCCAAGGAAGGGATGAATTTACTAAGACAACACACTGTCTTAGAAAACAGAGCCAAAGGGTTGTAGCTTAGACTATTCCACAACGCAGCAATCAGGTGTGTGATGTAGTGAAGTGGTTCAGACAAGTTGCAACAAATGTTGAGTCTGGGAACTCAGGGGTAAGTCAGAGGTTAACACCTCACTGACTTTTCAGAAACAAGGAATAACAAGATGAATGCTTGGAAGCTTGGAAAAGACGTGGAAGTATGTGATAGTCGATTTACTGTATTGTCTGCTTGCCCTTTCTTAAGGAAAGGGCAATCCTATTTATGCTAAAGGAGTGTAGTTCTCTCATTTTCCAAGACTTTCCATGACTTACCAGGCTTGGTAACTGTAGTCGACATAAGAGAATCCCATAGAACCATCTCTTAGGTTCGTAGCCTATAGGAAGTAAAAGGAGGTCCAAGGTCAGAGTACCCCTATAGACAAATTATGTCATAGACAAATTATGTCATAGACAAATTATGTCATAGACAAATTATGTCATAACTTAACCAATCTTGTGGGTAACTAAAGAGCGATGACATGTAATGAATCATAGAGGTTCATAGGAGCTTTTAGAGCTATCGTTCATGCTCCTAGGCCTCTAGTTGGTAGAGATATGTCATGTGGTAGTATGAGTGATGTCATGTAATGAATCATAGAGGGTTGTAGAGATATGCTATGTGGTAATATCGGCCCAGTAACTAAGGAGCGATGACGTGTAATGAATCATAGATGATTGTAGCAATCGTTGAGTAGTATCGCTCTTGTTGTTGGTGTGATAAGCCAAAATATGTATAGTGACTTGTAGGTTTGAGGAGGAGATTTCTAAGTTTGCTCTTGAGTTTGATAGCAAACTGAGTGCAACGAATGTCAGTATGACAGATATATATAACATGGACGAGACGGGACTATACTAGAAGATGACAACATCAAGGGGCTTTATGACAGCAGAGGCAGCTAGCTATAGGTTGGAAAAGAGAGAAGGCAAGAATATCAGTAGTTGTTTGTGTTAATTCAACTAGCACAGATCGATTTCCACTATGATTTATTAGAAAGGCACCACGAGCTCTTCGAAATGTTGAAGTCACAGCAATAGGAGGGGTTTAGAGATGGAATAAAAAGGCTTAGATGAATTAGTTCATTATGGCAGAATGGTTAAAGGCCTTCTATTTACAAGTAGGCACATCTCGATTAATACTCCTAATGATGGATAACTTCTTAGCACATATCGCCACCATTAAATCAACTCCTCCTCCCCTAAACATCTGCATCATCTAGCTTCCTCTAAATGCAACAAGCTGATTTCAATCTCTTGATCAAGGCATCATCTCTACCCTTAAAGCATACTACTAATGACAATGGCTCCACTATATGCTTGAATGTTACGAAGCGAATAAAGACCCTGTCTAAGCAATAAACATCTAACTTGTGATTTGATGGCTCATTCGATCATGGACTTACGATGTTACAAACATAACTATCTATAACTGCTTTCGAAAAAGCACAATTCTCTAACGCCTAATTCAGCTTCTAATACACCCTCTTCCTAATATGAACGACCTTTATCAACAAGTATAACAAGTTGGCTACATCCGTGATGCTATGGATCTCTTGAACTTCTTAAATCCAGTGGAGGAGGACATAGAGATGATAGAGGAGAACATTAGGGAGCCTATAGGGGAGGATATACTACTAGAGCAGGTCATTGCATAATATATACTAGATTCTAAGGCTTAAGATGATGACAAGGATGAAGAGCTTAATCCATAGTCTGTGCTAGCCCCATAAGCTGCACATCAAGCTGTACAACGTCTGATTAAGTTTATAGAATCTAGGAATAGTGGCACGAAGGAGGCAGCAGTGTATTTACGGTCCTTTGAGAAGTTTAAGAGAGAGTTGGGGCTTATAGTAGCCAATTCTAAGGCACAGGGAACCTTGGATGGCTGGTTTATGTAAATTGCCTTATTTTAGATAGATGTCGCGTGAAATTCGATATCTCAATATTTACGCTATCTCGATATTATTTACAGGAGCTGAGCTATCGACCTAACGGATTATGACTGTAGTAGCGAGCTGCTACACTGTATCAGCTTTAGACTACAGTAGGAAATAGTGGCAACAGGGGGGCGCAAGGATTATGGTTACATCATTTCCTATCTAGGCTAAAGCTGCTACGCTGCTACGCTGCTACACTCAAATTACGATGCTGAAGTGGCCTATTGGCATGCCATGTTTTGTACCAGGCCAGCTACTCGATCGATATTGACCAGCCATAGCTGAAGCCAGAAGCTTGGGTTTGGCAGGGCGGTGTGATGTACGACGACATGGTTCAATAAACGTCCCAGCCCCTGGGATTGTATCGGTGAGTACTCTCTAGAAGTCCTAGGACGTCGTCGTACAAATCTCCAAATCTCTAGGTTTGTGTCATCGGTATTCTAGCAACTCATCAAGACCCCCATCATCTCATCCATCCCTGAACCAGACCCTCAGGCACACCTCCCCTCCCCCTGGACCATGTTCACCGTACCTGCCGCAAAGAGAAGAGAGGTCGCAGGACTCAGATTGCCAAATCCTGTCTCCAGCGCGCAGGCGCCCGACTCACCTCAGCTCAGTTGTCCCTAGCATCAGAAGCGGGGGATCAATACTTCACATCTCAGAAAGAACGTGTAACATCCCCAATCCATCCCTTACGCAATAACACCATCACCCACCTCGCAACCCGCTACCGATTCCCCCAATCCATCACTCCTGACTCAGCGCCGTGCATAACACACCCCCACCACCGGCACACTCCGCGCTTCTGCCGAAAAACCAGATCCGAATACCAACTACTCATGTAGGCGCAGTAGATCCAACCCGCGCCACCTCCCCATCAGATCTCAGAAAACTTCCCATCGCGGGGGATCGGGACAGGGAACGTGCATCCACCAACCGAGAAGGGCATGGTGGTCGTGCGCGGCACGCGGCACGGAGCGTTAGCGCCGAGCGATTGTCCGGTTCTGGCGCGTAGTGGGGCGAGGAGATGCTCGATGGAGGTGCGTGCAGTAACCGGAAGTTCTGGATGCGGATGTTAGGATTGAGTCGAGAGGAGAAATTCCTGTTTGTTTCGGTGAGCAGGCAGGGATTCCCGGCTGCATGGGCTGCATGGGCTGCATGGGCGAGCTACGGATGTGCCACGGGCCTCTTTGGGGGGCTTAGTATGGATGGATTGGGGAGGGAGTGGGAGACGCGATAGCGAGGGGAAAGAGACGTGCATGAGGGGTCGATAGTCGCCGATCCCGCGGCTTCCACATCTTCTCCCGCCGGGCCAATTTCTATGCTGCGTTTTCCTGTTTCCTGCTTTTAGTCGGCATCTTGCCAGGCCGGGCATGCAGGAGGGGTGTCGTAGCATGACATGGCTGGGAAAATGCGATGAGTCTGTGCCGTTCGTGCCGTGGTCGCCTCCTGACAGATTCTCACACATAAGTACGGTGGGTTCTCTCTGTTTCTCCTGTCGCTTGGTTTTGGAAATGGGGAAGCTCGCATCTGCCTCTTATCTGTCTCTATCAGCTCAACTTTTGCGGCTTTGCTCAGTGCTTTTTATCCTTTTGCTTCATCTCTGAAACGACGGCTACGAGACAGTATGGTCTACTCACTTGCGTATCGGCGCCCGGCGTATGTGGAGCCTGAGATTTATGCATCGAGGCAATCGGGGAGTGAGAAGGATGCTAAGGAGGAGTCTGTTCGGTCGGGAAGGTCTGGAAAGAATTCGGGGATTCCGGCGGCATTGGCTTTTGATAAAATTGTCGATGGAGGGACTTGTGCTGTGAGTACCCGTTTCTCACCTCTCATATTCATTGTGGGAGCAAACTTCATCGGATTTGTTGCTATTTTTAATTTATTTCATCTGTCATGGATTTCGTCGATGTGCTACCATACTAATACCACCCCAGCCATGCACGCTCCGCGATTTCATGGACTACATGCTCTACGTCGAGCACTCGGCCGAGAATCTGAAATTCTACCTCTGGCTACACGACTACACAGAGCGCTTCAACAACCTCACCGAGTCCTCCAAAATGCTCTCCCCACAATACATCTACGTCTCCCCCGAGCGCACCTCCTTGGTCACCATGCCCCTCCCCGCCGTCCCCAAACGCCAAAGCTTTACCAACGAAGTCTTCAAAGGCACCGTCTTTGACAACGACCCCTTCCGCACCCCCTGCTCCTCAGACTCAGACCTCACCGACCGCCCCGCAATCTTCTCCCTCCCCTGGTCCAACGTCCGCATCCCCGGCAGAAAAACCCCCTCGCCCACGAAACCCAACCGCACCCTCGCCATCTCCGCCTTCGCCAAAACAGGCATGCGCCCACCCTGTACGTTTCCCCCCCTTTCCATTCCCCATTACCAACTCCCATTAACACTCCACAGTCTCTACACAACCCTTCCGCACCGAAATCTCACGCGTAATAAGCACTTACCTCCTCCCCTCCTCCCCCCACGAACTCAACCTCTCCTCTCGCGACCGCGCCGCCCTCCTCGCAGCTTTAGAACGCACCACCCACCCCTCGGCCTTCATCCGCGCCCGCGCTGCCATCGACGATTCCCTACACAATCAATCCCATCCCAATTTCGTCCGTTGGGCCATCGCTAATGGAAACCCCCCCCGCATCTCCTTCGCGTGGTGGGGCGGCATCGCGTTGCTATTCTTCGGCACCCTGATAGCGATGCTTCTCACCCTGTCACGCGCGCCGAGGGGATACAGGATCCTTGCTGCGATACCGTGGGTTATTGGCGCGGCGACGTTTGGTGCCGCAAGAGAGGGATTGTGCGTTTGTCTGCATGCGATGCGAGCACGGCAGGTGCGGCCGTGGGAGTTATTCGGGGACAGCGAGGCGGAGGTGGAGATGGGGAAGGCGGAGTTGGATGGGATGAGCATTACGACGAGTGGGTTGAGCGTTATGATGGGGGTGGGGGATGCGCCGTGGGTGGGACGGTATAAGAAGAGGGGGCTGTTGAGACGGGTGTTTGAGAGGCAGGTTAGGGTTGTGGAGCCGGCGCTGAGGGAGGTGCAGAATACCTTGTTTGTGCAGGCGGCGTTGGTGGCGGTGCTTGGGACGGCGGTGGCGACAGGGGTGTTTGTCGCGATGCCGAGTGGGAATTTCTTTTGAGTTGCTTGTGATGGTGTTTGGTGGTTTGTTGTATATATTGAGGGCGTGCTTGGTGTATAGTGGGGGTGTGTGGGCTTGATATACTTTTTTGCTTTGCGTTTGTCTATACCTTTCTTCTTTTTAATAGGGTTTGCTCGGAGTACATACGATTATAACGAGCTATGATGAGACGCCCTTATGGCGGCCACAAATATATGATATTTATGACCAGTTGAATGGTATTAGTGCGAGACAAGGCAGTTGCCTGTCTTCGATGTGATTGAGGAGAAGTCTGGAAAAGCAAGCCTTGTTATTTTGGTATTGTTACTAGCAGTTTAAGATAATAGTCCTCATCTTTTCGGCTCCATTTTTGAGAGGCTGGCTTGTTTGCTTGCAGCCCTCAGTGATTAAGAGCCTTCATTTCAACTATAGTTCCTGTAAACACCAGCTGTTTCGTAAAGACTCAGAAGCCAAATTCAGCCTTGATAGTTTCCGAGATAGCCGCCATGGTCCAGGAACTCCGAAGCATCAACGTCACTTCATTAGGATGGGGGAACTAGTCATGGAGTCAATACCATTTATATACACGGTCACAATTATATTCTTCAAACAACACGCACATCAGAGCGGACCGAAAGAAATTCCATCCTCGTCTAACCCTGGCTTATAAGCCGTGAAAGTAATAGAACATCTCTAGATGCCAGGACGTCTAAATCCACACTCATTGCACTCCCCAATATGCCCGGTTCCAGCTTTCCATGCCTCGCGAACACTTCTTGTCATTTTCCACATCGGGCCGTAATTTTCTTCGCCGGCCTTCTATATTCAGTGCGATATCCCACTCCTCCACCAACAGGCTTAACGCCTCACTTTATCTCCGCAATCCTAATTCCTCCATACCAGACTGAATACCATCTATCGACGGATCTAGGCACTCGCCACAACTGGCTCGGGAGCCTGCTCTATCTTCGCCTTCTCAGCTGCCGCAGCTGCCTTGCCCTCGGGGCTGTTCTGGTACAACAATATACGGGTAACCTGGATAGCACCAACGCATCCAAGGAAGAAGTTGACTGTGGCGAGACTGGGAGGTGGTTAGCACCGGCACGGATAAGGTAGGGGTGGGAGAGAACGTACAGAATGTTCTTGGGCTTGATGATCAAGCACCAGCGTGTCCAGATTGCGCCGGTGCAAGTGAGGGCAGCGTTCTGAGTAAGAGAGAGGGACTCTGCTGGGCGTGCGAAGTCGGAAACACCAGCGAGGACAAGGGTCCACTGGTTCGAGTTAGCTATGTGCTCAAACGATACTGGCATCGACGAGGGGTCGAGGAATCGTAGATTCCAAGTGATGGGGAAAGTGTACCTTCATGACCGGAGCCCTATTCGCGAATTAGCTTTCTTGTACGCCGGTATATGAATTCAACCCATTGGATCGCGTGGCTTACCAGAAATGCACCGTCTTAACTCCGATAGGGCTGTCCCAGGCAGTCTTGAACCAGCTCGCCTTTGCGGCTCCCTGTGCCTCAGAGGAAGTGCCCTGGAAGCGTCGGCCGGCGCGGGTTGTGTTGCGGGCGAAGGCCGATTGGAATTGAGCCCTCGAGGCATTGTTGAGGATAGGGCGGGCGGTGCGGAAGAGAGTTGCCATTGTGACGGAGTGTCGAAGCAAGGGCGCTTCTATCAACTTGATCGTTATTCGGACGAGGGAGGGGAAGGCGAGTATCGAGGCCGGTGCAGTTAAGCTTCAATGAGGCCGATGAGGTGGAGTAGATTATATTCGGGGTGCGAGGCTGACGACTCACAAGAATGTTGAACGGCCTATGTGGAGAGTTTGGGGATATAATCCTTGTGCATCCTCCAATCAGTCGCCGACATTGCATAAATCGGGTGTTTGTGCACGGCGCGGAACAACGTTTAGGCGACGTCGGATCAACAGCTTCGTGAATCGGAATTGGAGGTAACAAGACCGCCAGCTCGAATCTTCAAGCATACAACTGATCACCATGTCGGGTAAATACACATTCACCAAAGGCCTCAAGGAGGTGCGATTCCTGCTGTGCCAGACTGGCGAGACGAGCAATGCTACGAGGTGCGACTCCCCCGTCCCAGCTCCGTTGTTTTTCGGGACCCCCATTGCGCCCCGGATGCAATTGAATGCGACCCGCACATGCGTGCAAGCAGTTGAGGACATTTGCTGATTCTATGAAACCCTCAGATCTTTTCTCGCACGCGCGTACCCCACGATGAAGAAGTACAACCCGTCCACGCCAATCATGATCCGCGAGGCCGCAGGGACACAACCACAGGTTTTCGCCCGCTACGGTCAGTACAACATCAGTCGTAGAGAAAGGATATCTAGGGCGCACTTCAAAGATCGAGGAGAACAGTATGCTGACAATGAGTTTGCAGACTTCGGCAAGGAGAAGAGCGAGCTATTGGCTGGGTTGTCGGATAAGGAAATCGAAGAGAAGGTTACTGGACTTGTGAAGTCCGAGGCATAACTTGTCGGTGGTGGATGAGACTGATGGCGATGGGCAACTGTATATATGGGATAGAAGAGGGCCATGAATGAAGATTTGTACGAGCTGGACCCCCGAAAGCCTATGCGTGTGCCTACGAACGAGACTATGTGCCGTTGGTGTGCGAGTTTGAGAAGTACTGGGAGGAATTTGTGCAACTGCATTAATGACACCCTCGAAAAGAAAAATGGCAATATTTCACGTGGAAATGACGGCTAGCCGGTAGGAATAAGGGATGGAGCTGCTCGTCTCTAATGTGAAAGGAGGGCCTGACATGCCAAAGGAAGGAGCAACCGACTTGTGTGCCAAAGGGGGTGGAAGGAACGACCGAGTTGCTAAAGGAAGGAGCGACTAACTTGTTTACCAAGGGAAGGAACGACCGGCTTGCTTTCCTAAGGAAAGAGCGGCTGACTATAGTTGCCAAGGGAAGGAGCTACGGACTGATTTACTAAAGGGAGGAATGGCTAGCTTCAGTTACTAAGGGAAGGGACGTCTGACTTGCGTTCTAGAGGAAGGAATGGCCGACTTCAGCTACTAAAGGAAGGAATGACCGACTTTCTTTCTAGAGGAAGGAGCCGACTTGCTTTCTAGAAGATGAACTATACACAGTCAGAGCCCGTCTTTAGGCTAGACTACTAACTTAAACATTAACGTACGCACCGAATACTAAATTGGTGTGCTCGAGTAGTCACCATGGAAATGAGCTATGATAACTTTCGACCTTCACCCGAGCTATATGACGACTCGGATTCAGATGAAGAAGAAAACACCCGAGAGGCTGCATCTGCCGGGAGCCAATCAACGAAGAAGCAGTAGTTGGGAAGAAGGTAGGCTTTCAACCTGTCTTTCAATTGAGTTCGGGCGCCAATCTTGTTGTGACAGCTAGCCCAGACAAATGAAAATAATTGTACGTGGCTGGTGTGGGCAATGACCCGCGCGGCGACGGGTTACTCGTTCCCGTATATAGCCATGGTATTTCTCGTAGTTTTTAAAACGCCAGTCTTTCAAGCCATCCATATACTCCTGTCCACAACCCCACTATTCTTCCTCGCTCTCGCTACTCTCCCCACCCCCCTTCGCCAACTCTCTTTCCAGCTCAGCCTCAAGGTCAACCTCCTCCTCCCTCTCCTCCTCACTCTCCTCTTCCTCCATCCCCCCTTGGGTCGGACTCCCCAAGTCCAGCACCTCCACATCCATATCCCCATCCGCATCTTCATCCTCATTCATATCTATATCCACACGTTCAACCACTCTCTCTTCCCTTCCCCCCAACGGCGTCCCAAGCCCCAACCCAAACGGCCTCGTCGGCGCTCTCCCCCCGGGATACTCAATCGTCAACCCATCATCACTCTCACTCTCACTCAAGCTCTTCTCCCTCCTCCTCCTCCCCGCAGTCTTCTGCCTCTTGACCTCCTCCTTCGGCGCCGCCACGCTCTTCCTCCGGCCCTTCGGCGCAGCCTTCACGGGACTCTCATCCTGCGCTGCTCCCCCCTCCTCTCCCTCTGCTCCCGATGAACGCACAAATGCCATCTCGAACACCGAGTCGACGGGCCGCAGTTCCCAGCCCGAACGGCTGGCGTCCCAGACGAGCACGTAGCGTGCGGCTTTCTTGGGGGCGCCGGAGCTACGTGGGCCATGGTAGAAGGAGGTGGATGTTGCGGTCGACATGGTCAAGTTGTATTTGTGCTGGTCGGAGGTGGAGGGTTTGAGGAGGGCGGAGGTCGCGGGCGCGGAGAGGGGTGGGGAGTCTGTCGGTGTTAGCTAGGGTCGACAATGGAGCGGGGGGGGAGGGGGACTGTACATTTTATGGCTGTTATGAGGTCTTTGTTGCTTAGGCCTTGGTTGAGGAGGGCAGGGCTGAGGAAAATGGGGTAGCTCCCTGAGGTTGGGGGCTCGGAGGGTGCAGCCATTGTATCGTTGTGTTTAGCGTCAGGGTTAACGTTGGAGGCTGTGGGGTGGGGAGGGATGTGCTGTCATTTGTTCGTAATTGGTGACTGTTCGAATGCACAGGGCCAGGCGATGGGGTGCAAAAGATTCGTCTATGTGAAGGCCAAAAGCCAGTTATAGATATTCTCTTTGTGGTAGTTAAGAGTGTAGCAGGTTGTCGTGGATGATGAGTGAGGCTGGTTCTGGCTCACTATGTAAGCCGCCGGGTGTCACCCGGATCGGCGCTTACCGAAGATGCGCCGTCGGCGCTAGCGTCCCCATCGAACTACTTCTGGGCCGCTGAGTTTACTGTTTAAATTCTACCTAAAATCTAAACGGTAAATTCCTATAAATGGTAATAAGAAAATAGCTTACTGACCTTACAACCTACAGAGCCAGTGATTCATTTTAATAGTATCGTTGCTAGCAACTGTTGGAATTATTGTGGTTGATAGTGACTGGAAGCAGCACAGCCCTTGTACTGAGAATCCTCTTTTATTTTTATCACTTCTGGAGCAATTGCTAGTCTATCAAGGTAACTACTACGAGACCCTATATAACTCTTATTATATGGGATGATTTGTCCTAAACGACCTGGGTAAATCGAAACCGTAAAAGGTAAATAGCGGCGAAATGGAACATCCTAACCTCTAAATGCAAACAACGACCTGCATTATTACCGTAGCAGCCCCCCAACCTTATCAAAAGCAGCAAAAACACAACAATGCTTGGCAAGCTACGCATCGCCCACCCAAAGTCAAGCCGTGGTAGACTGTCCATATACTCCCGCATCAGCAACACCTCCGTTAGGATGAGCCTCAGCTACCCTTCTAATACGGGGTTCGTAACACCGTGCCCCCATCGGCCTCCATTGCCTCCCCTCCCCCGAAGGGAAGGGCCTCTCGGACGCTCATTACCGCGGGGGTTCCAGTCGCCGCGAGTGTTATAAGTAATGTAGCCACCCACATATGGACCACCACCGCTATACCCGCCGCCACCACCGTACACTCCACCGCCGCCATACGGTCCACCCCCACCATATGCTGGCCCACCACCACCATACGCTCCACCGCCACCATACCCACTGTCACGTCCTCTCTGCGGGCCCATCGGACCTCCTCTCCCAACACCCCGCCCACCCCTATAACCCTGCCCCTCTACTCCATCCGCTCGTCTTGCCCCCTTCTGCTTCCGCTCAACCGTGAACTCAATCGGTTTCAGGGGCGTCCTCACCCACTCTAGACCATGAATCCCCAAACACACCTGTCTCTCTTTCGACATCGTCCACGCCTGAAAGCACTCCCCTAGACTAAGCTCCAACCCGCCATTATGCTCTCCCACCCCCGCTAACTCCACGATCCAAGCGCGACAGTACTCCCCCTTCGGGTCATAATCCCACGACTGCTTAATAGGATTAAAGCTGCGACCGTCGCCGCGCGGGTCATTTCCCACACCAGCCACGTACTGCCAGTTGCCCCAGCAGCTGCTGACGTCGTAGTCCTCGAGCGCGTACTCGTACCACTCTGCGCCCAGGCGCCAGTCAAGCTCGAGGTGCTTCGCGAGGAAGTTGGCGACGTTCTGCCGCGCGCGGCTGGATGTGTATCCCGTTAGCGCTAGCTCGCGCTGGCTCGCGTCGATGAGTCCTGTACCGGTTGTTCCGTTGAGGAAGCGCGCGAGCGCTGCTGAGCTGGCGGGATCAGTCGAGGGTGTGGTCCATGGTTGCGAGAAGTCGCGGCGGAAGCCGCCGATGGAGAAGAGGAGTGCACCGTATTTTCGTGTGCAGAGGCGCATGTAGTCGCGCCAGAGGAGTTCGTACCGGATGGCTGACGTGCCGCCCGTCTCGCCCTTGCCGAAGCCAGGAGTGGAGGCGCAGGAGGGGAGGTTGGAGTCGCCAGATTCGAATGAGACGAGGGAGTCGTGTATTTGACGTGCTGTGATGCAGCCTTGAGAGAGGTAGGAAGAGAGGCGCACGCTGTAGTCTGCGCCCATAAGGTCGTTTCGCGTGTCTTTGTAGGTGGTGATGGCGCCGGATTCGAGGAGGTGTAGGAGTCGGGATTTGGCGGCCTGGGATCCGCCGTGGAGGGTGGGGGATGGTGGCATGGAGCTTGGGCGCAGTGGGAATGTGGGGAGAGGCGATTGGGATATGGGTGAGAGGAGAGATGATTCAAGATCTTCGTAAGAGTTTGGTATAACGAATGGTGGAGATTGAGGCGGAATTATTGACATTGGAGGTAACGGTGGTAGTGTACCTTTGGCCGGCGTGGGTAGGAGAGCCCGAGGCGCATTGAGGAGTGGTTCAACAAGCTTTCGGTAGGTGGTGAAAACATCTGGAAGCTCACTGATGTCTTTGAGCGGGACATCATCGCTGTTTGGGTTAGAATCCTTCATATGAGCATCACAGATATGGGACACAGTGTTGCAAAGCACACGGTACAAGGGGAGACATACTCATCTACGAAGTACTTCTCATCCTTCCACAACTTGAAGTCGACACCTGCCGCGTCACAAATGGTCTTGCAATCTTTCTCGTCAAGTTTCTCCTCGACGCCTTCTTCGGCAGTCATCCACACAGCAGCGATATTCACCCCTTTCCCATTAAATTTGAACCCTGCTAAGAGATCTTTCAGAACATCGCTTAACATGCCAACTCTTACCTCGAGTCCGCTGCCCACATTTCCAAGGGTTTCCTTTAACTCCCAAACACTCTCCGCTATGAATTTAGCCCGGTGCGGCCCGCATCTCCAGAACTTGCTGATGCTGGATCGTGCCTCGGGATACGGACTCTTCTCCTCAGAGACTTTTGGGATGAAACCAGAGACTTCTATCTGCTGCGCCGGGAAAGCATAGACGGGGAGGAGGTGCGTATATGTTTTAGCGGCATCAGTAGCCGCAGTATGAAAGACTGGATTATCTTCTAGGCGGAGGTCCCTCCGTAAGAGATAGATGAGAATATTTGGCGGCGTCATCGTTCTTTGTGTCTCTCACACGTCCAACAATAAAACTGGAGGTCGAAGAAGATTGGATCTGACAGGACCTCGCGGAATCATGGCAGTATCGATGTCGACTTAGAGCTGGCAAACTAAGGGCAGAAGCACCGACAAGCCATGAGCTTGTTATATAGCATCTAGCTATGCTGATGACATAAGTCTGAGCAAGCTCCTGAGCCCGAAGGAAGGGCCCGCAGAATGGCGTCGGTCACACATGGTGCCACCAGTCCCAAGGGGCCCGCGTCGAGGCAGCCTCCCGAGGTCCCCGCGGAATGCAAAAGCGGGTTAGATGGGGTCCAGCTGCACCGCGCTCGGCCTATGAGCGCCGCACGCCATTCCCGACGCTCAGGGAGCGTCCCACCGGCGGTGTCCAAACGTGGACTCCATGAGCTTCAGCCGCAGTTGGATTGGCACGGAGAATGGGGGGTGGTGAGGGAGATCTCCTTCGCGGCGCCTCTGTCACGAACTATCACCACGGCTGCATCCCCTTCAATTTAGGAGCTGAGGGCGTGGGGGAAACTTGGTGATGGAGTAAGATGGAAGCGAGCACGGAGGGACGGAGAGGAGATCGGGAGTTGTGGAACAAGTGAGACGGGGTGTGTAAAAGGCAGTGGTGGAGAGGAGAGACACAGAGCGGATTTCTGCATCGCGATGCCCAGTTCCTGCTCCATCCATCCAACAGAGAATAGCCCCTGTAGTCTGAACATCATCACCCTGAGGCGTCCAATGATGGGCAGTATGTGTGGCCCATCGAGTTCATCGAGGCAGCTTAGCGCGTTTATGCCCATCTGCCCACTCATTAGTTTGTCGACGGCGTTGAGGCCGAGCGCGCGCGTTCGTCTTCGGGAACGAGGACTTGGGTCCTTGAGATCCCCCCAGCTAGACTAGATAGAGCCTCCCAGCGCTCGCTTTTTCATTGCCGTCGCGGGGGGGCGATGACCCTACAAATTCACACTTAACTCAGGATCTCCGTATGTATGTCAGGATGTATGTCAGAATGTATTTCAGAATGTATGTCTCAGTTGGCGTGTCCGGATGTACTGTGCTATACTGTACGATGTCATTCTTGGAGGTTCGTGATTGCATCACCGCCGCTGAGATATGAGGTGGTATCTGCGTCAATGCTATATTGGCCGGTGATATTATGTGCGTCCAATGTATTCGCGATGTGGTAAAGCGAAGAAGTTGTACAATGAAGTTTCACATCCGGCTTGTGTGATTCTGTGAATCTGGATCCATATCTCTTGTACACATGGATCCGAAAGCACTCTCCGATACTCCTACGATCATCATCAAACTGTACAGTAGCGTCAAAATTCGAGCCCCTCTCGCGCCTCTCGTCCCTACCTAACTAGGTAATTAGTTGGAGGGAAATCCCCACATTCCAGCGCGACAGGGATCGCAGGCTGCAGTAGTCGTGGTCGCCTATCTTTCCTGCCATTGGCCTTCCCGCGCGTCTCGCCCACACTACTCGTAGCAAACTCCACCGTTACACGCAGGGTAAATGTGATTGAGATCAAAACGCGGCACGTGAAGAAAAGAGCCAAGATGTTATTGTTTCGAGGCACCCAAACCCCGGAACACACTCCCACAAACAGGATCGGCGCTGGGATAAGCGGAATGAGAGAGGGCTATCCAACCCCAGCATCGCGAGAAGACAGGAACACGGATCCTCAGCTTTGCGCCACTTTGTCACGTTCTTGCCCGTCTTGTCTATTGCCGTACGATTGTCTTGTTGTGATGGCCCGAAACAGAAACCTGCCCGGTGCAACGATACATGAGGCTCAAGAGTCCTCTCTAAAATTTATCCCCCAGACCGGCCAGCTTCACATTCTTCGGCACCACATATAGCGCCCGACCCTCCGTGTACACCAATCCTACCAAATCCTCCACCCTCCCCTTCACCCACGCCTTCCTCTTGCTCGTCCCATTGTCTGGTCCTTCCTCCATCCACGACCTCACCACCCACCACCCTGCACTCTTAACAGGCCTTTTATATCCCAGCTCAAGTCTTGCTGTAACCCCCACGCCTCCGTCCAACCCCCTCATCCCTGTTCGTGCCAAACACTCATCCAGCAGCGTAGCCAACAAGCCTCCATGCACCACCCCCGGCCACCCCGACAGCCCCCGTCCCAGCCACGCGAGCACAACATACTCCCCCGTCGTCTTGTTGTAGAACACCCGCTGGTACCCAATCCCCCCGTATCCTGCAAGCGGTCCGCTCGTCAACCTGTTCGCGAGGCCGTCACCCCCAGGCGTCGTATATGCATCCCACGAATCCCATTCCTCCCCGGCCATCGATTTGGCGAGCGGCAGCGCCTCGGCGTCCGCACGGAGGGCCGTGGTGAGCTTCTGGCCCTCGGGGGACTCGGGGCTAGGGAGCGGAGGGGGCGCCAGTAGACCGGAGCTAAACTTCCCTACCGAGAGGCCCAGAAGGAGGAAGCCGGAGGCCAGGATGAGGGGGCGAATTGATTTTCGTTGGTTGCGAGGAGGAGGAGGCGGTGAGTGATTGGAATGTGGTGGTGGTGGTGTGAAGGCATTTAGTTGGGATAGCAGGTCGTTGTGATGGGGGGTTGGCACATCGGGGGGTTGAGAGGGTGGTGGAGTTGAGTATTGCCTGCATTGGGACGATGAGTAGATGAGATGTCGTGTATGCTGTCCATGTCCAGTCGGTTTGCCTTGGAGCTGGAGCTGGAGGCGGAGGGGGGCGAGCCCTTTTGCGAAGTTCTTCGTTGCCATTGTATGTCTCACGTAGTCAGTCCAATATCTCCAGATTAATAAGTGTTCGGAATGTCGAATTGGGACGCGGGCTACTCCTGTCTCGTCTCAGTCACTTAGCTCAGTCGCTGTTGTGTTGTTGTCGCGACGTGTTGGGTTTGAGCTCGGTTGTTTGGCAGAAGGCTTCAATCTCTATATTCCTTATCCGCTGCCAAGATAACCAGCCCCGTCTGGGACGGCTCGACGAGGCTGAAGAACACGAAGGCAAGCTGCTGCGTTGCAGCAACGCGCATCTTCACCTTCGTCATTCGTACAATCCATGCTTCAGATGTGCGACGGCAGTAACACCCGCAGCAATGAGTACTGTTTTCCATGAGCATGAAGCCTTTGATCTTTGCACTTATTCCTTTCATTATTCGGTTTCCTATGGCTGGTCACTTCGGGCTGAGTCAGTTCCCATTGTCCTTGATCATTTCAGTTCTTGTTCTCCGAGAGTATTTTTAGCAAGAATGCAAAACATTCTTTGATTCTTTGCCTGATTCTTAACTTTTCTTGTTTTGCTTATCCAGGTAACATAGATCTACGGTCCTTGGCCTTTGTGGGGCTTGCTTCGGTGATGTTTCCTTCTTTCCTTGCATCGACGAACAATAATAATGCTGTCTAGGTCTTTGAAAGTTATAATTCTTCAAAGAAGCTTTGTCTTTCTTCACTGTCCCGAGTCTCAGATAATAACCTTTGTGTCATTCTTGCATAAATACCCCTGCTGTCAAGGTGATCGTTATCATCTCGGCAGCACCATTCGCATTTCAAAACATTTCTCACCAGTACCATACAACACTATTTGTTAGCTTTTACTGCTGTGCAGTATACACTTCCATCTCCTATTCTCTTGCAGTCTATTTTGGCACGTGCCACTCTATTCCACGTCCTCCTCTATCAACCGCTGATCATGGCCGAACCATGGCCAGTGGGCGAACCGCAGCCAGTGATAATCCCAATGCTGGAGGAGTACTCCGATGGCACCACCAGTTGCCTAGCACAGTGTCTGTTGGAGGAAATATATCGAGATTACCATTCTAAGCGTTTTACATTCATTGTTGCTCCAGAACGAAGGTTAGTTCCCATCTTCCGCTGGCATAAGGACATGCGTTCGCGCATTAACATCCTCTTCTCTGCACTCTCCGGTCCTCAAAGATACAAAATAGTATTTGTGGCCATTCTTTCGATATCGCCGGCCTTCATCGAAGCTCTCAGGTACGCTGTTGACGATCTCTGGACATTACTCGTTGGGCACTTGACAGCAAACAAATCAAGCATCGAGTTTTTCGCGCGGTCGCGGGGTCTGCCCTGGCTTCGAGCCGTCAGAGAGTTGATCCCTGGATTATGCCGCCGAGACCCAGAGCCTCTTTTGAGCTCCTTCACTGATCATATTGTGGGACTTTACCCAACTCCCAACTCCATCAGCGATGAAGTCTTGCACCAAAATCTTAACGCCCATGGCCCAGACACGTACTATTTATCGATGAC
Source organism: Pseudogymnoascus destructans (assembly GCF_001641265.1). Taxonomy (NCBI): domain Eukaryota; kingdom Fungi; phylum Ascomycota; class Leotiomycetes; order Thelebolales; family Thelebolaceae; genus Pseudogymnoascus; species Pseudogymnoascus destructans. The sequence goes on from NW_020167520.1 coordinate 780,920, forward strand.
AGGCGCGATAGTTCCCATCCTAGCCCCGAGCTACAACGATGCCCAGCCCTCAGACCTCCAAGTTATAGACATCGAAGAGTGCACCTATGACCCCGCTCTCTTCTACCAATACGACCGTACGCCCGACTGGCCATGGCAAACCTGGCCACGCCAACCCCAAATCTGCGATGCCCCGGACATAGACGGCGTATACCACGAGCCTCCCCGCTGCGTGAAATGCGACCACCGCTTCTCCGGGGAAGAAGATTGGCATAACCCATTTACTGGCTGCCAATGCCACGACATGATGCACGCGTGGCAAGGTGTGTTGATCCAGATAGTTGAGTATCCCCCGTTCCCCGATCAGCCGAACGTCGTGAACCGCGGGGTGCGGGCCCTGCAAGCATTAGCTCCTAAGGCCCTGATAGGTGAGTACACGGGGGTCCTGGTGCCTAATGCTGATTACGATCCGCATTCTGAGATTTGCGACAACACCTACCTGTTTGGGTTATATGACCAAACATACCGGCGTTATGTCGCCGCCATCTCGGCGCGGCTGTGTGGGAACTGGACGAGGTTTATCAATCATACTGATGATGAAGACAAGCAGAACGTTAAATTTATTAATGTACGGATACTGAACAGATTGAGGGTGATGGTTATGACGACTAAGCAGATCAACCTTGGGGAGGAGATACTGGGACATTATGGTGAGGGTTACTTCAAGAGCAGGCAATTCTGAAGCAAATAGACATAGACATAGATATAGATATAGAAGAATACCATTCATTCCTTTGATTCATGGCCCAGAAAAGCAAGATAGGTGCTGACATCGATCCCCAGCTCCAAACGATCCCATTGCAGACTCTTGGGCCGCGCGAGTAGTTGCGAGGCTTATGTTGGTTGTTGGTTACAGATGTGAATAAACGATTGGCGACACGTCGACGGCGCGTAAACCCGAGGTTGTGGCTCATGCAACCTCGTTTTTCGGGAGCGCTTAAACAACCACCACCCGTCCACAACCCAGGCTTTCCCCGTTTATTCGTCCCCTGTTTATGCGCCCGGCACGACGGTGAAACGGTATGCACGGCAGGTATGGATATAGACGAGTCATACCAGCCGTCATCTGGTCTTTGACGCCGGAAAGTCTGCCAGCAGGGAAGGCTGAGGGTTTTCGGGCGGTCTGCCTGCATCTGCCCGTGCCCGTGTTGGAAGTCCAACATGCATAGCTGCCTTCATGGCGATCGGCGTATATGAGTCTGCGGGTATGTAAGTAGAGGGACGGAATCGTCTCCCTTTCTTAAGTCATTACAGTTACTACTCTCATGTTTCTATTTCGCTGCGAGTTTGTGTGACGAGGCTGGTGAAGCCACTATTCAATACATTTCCTACTCATGTTTCGATAAGACTGGCATGCAGCATCGAGCCATTACTATTGTTAGCTGCCGATGCGTTGGCTCCTCGGATACGATTGCTCTTCATTCTCCACAGTAGGGCTTTTCTGTTGCGTGGACGACAAAGACGCGGCATCTACGACGGGTTTCTGTTGCAGATACGGAGAGAAGGCATCTATCACACAGTCTATCCCAAAAATTACCCTTACTACTGCGGAGCAGCCAAGGACGAGACTTCACCCGCTCATGATAGCCACCCGACAATCTGCTCAAACACGCCAGCAGTCTTCAATCGCGCCTCCGCAACCTACAGCGACTCTCACCGTGCCTGTGGCAACTGGTCGAAAGCACATACAGCCTGAAATGGCGCAATCACAATTCATGCCGACTCCTCTTCTGCCCACGGCAACTCTCCGGATGAGTTCAACAGCTACTAACCAAGGTGTGACGACGCCCCGGCTGGATTCAACTGCCCAACATCCTTGGAATCGTCAACGACAGTCGTCCTACGAGCAACCACGCGAGCCCATAGCACAGCGACAACTGCCGAGTCGGAAACAGCTGCCGTCTTACAATATGCCCCCAACTCAAAGACAACTGTCAACTCGTCAACGACAGCCGCCCTACGATAATCCCTCTAGTGCAAGACAACCATCGCCTCGTCAACAGCCGTCATCCCAAGGGTTGCTAGTAACTCAGCAACCCACCGACCCGGAACAGATAGCGGCCCTGAATTTGAAACTTGAAACTTATCGCCAGATCATAGTCGATCTAATGAGGCCGACCATCAGTCAACAAGTGCCCGCAGTCAGTGCTGAACAGATAAGAACAAGTCTTCGAAAAGCCGTGTCCAATCCACAACCTCGAACCACGGCCACGCCATATCCTGACACTCCACCATACTCCCCGCCGCCTAAACAAAATGCTGCAAGTCAGTCACAGATAAATCCCGAACGTTTTGAACTGCCTGCGACGAGCCTACAACAATCCAGGCCCGTCCCACGCATCATTACAACTCCACCCTACGTGTATACGAACCCTTACAGGAATAAGAGGTCCGAACTTAGTGCAGCAACAGGAAATCACCACAGGACAATTTCTCAACCTCAAATGGAGCGTTCCCAATGGCCTTCGACGCCGGACCTATCCGAGGCGCCTTCTCGGACGCTCAGCGGGAAAGAAGTGCCCAAGTCAGAGCCGCCCAGACAGGCTCGTGATTCCAATGATGTCCCTGTGCCACCCGGCTGCTGCATCCTAGACCGGAGAGCCATTGAGCGTGGACTGGGTCTGATGGCGCAGTACTTGCACCAAAACAACGCCGACCTGACCATCATTGCCGTCGGCGGGGTGGTCTCTGCGTTCTTCCTCGGCGCCTGGACCACGAGCACCGATGTCGACGCTCTAGGATCTACTCTCACCACCGCCCAGCGCAGGTTGCTCGCCAGCGCTGCATTACACGCTAAATCTCGCGGCCCCGTGCGGCTGGGCGACGGGTGGTTCAGTGGCGAGAGCGCGAAGGATATGCGCCCCGAGGTAGCGCGCGACGTCTACGAACTCTCCAAGCAGCAGAACGACATTGTGTACTGCAGCGAGGGACTGACGGTCTTGGCGCCGCGGTGGAGTTATGCATTTATGGTGTGCGTGGACCGACTGTCTCGTGGCGTAGGGAGGCCCTATGATATGGGCAATGCGGTGCTGTATATGCATCAGTACATCAAGATCGGGAAGCACAAGCTGATTCCGATCTTGGGGATTATGAAGTGGGGGGAGGGGTATGGTTTACATGTTACCATGGAGGTACTACGCGTTGTCAAGGCGCAGTATCTGAGGCATTATGATAGGGAAGCAATTTCGGAATGATTTTAAATATCGCTCTTATATTTTTGGTTTGCTGCATTTTAGCTGGTTTCATAGCATAAGCGGACCTGGGATGATGGAGTATGCATTGGGATTTAGATGGGCCAGGCCCTTTCTTAGTCTCCTAAATGATACCCCATTCTGTTTTTGAAGTGCTTTGGAATCTTCATTTGTGATGATAAAAAAACCGGACGGAAGTATGACCCTTAATAAATTTATGTACCCGCAAAAATAACCACGGAAGGAACGACTCAACACGAACGACGCAAATAGCTCCTTCCCCAAATAAACTCTTACTTGCCTTTTAATTTCCCCCCCCCGAACCCCTCATCCATAAAAATCTTCGAAATCCTCAAGCCGGGAGGCATTTTTATGTTGCGAAACTGTTTGCTACATAATGCATATTTTGCCAGTCCCCCTCAACAACCACCAGCCCTGCTGGCACAATTGGTTAGCGCGTGGGCCTTTTATGCAGATGATTCGTCGTCAGCTAAAAGACAAGCCCAAGGTTCAGGGTTCGAGACCCTGGTGGGGCGTGCATTCTGTGGTTTTTTTTTTGGGTTTTTTTTGTCGCTTAAGGTCGCCCATCCTAAAGACTTATCTGTATTTATGATTGATGGAGGCTTTGAGGTTTTTTTTTGCACAGCGTTTGGTTCGTTTGGGTTAGCCAGGCGAGGTGGCGGGTATGAGCTGGTATGCGTTCATCGCCATCACTCTCCTCCGTACGTTCTTGGTGAACAATAATTATGTGAATATATTACAGGCACGATGATGGTATACTAGCTGCATGGTTTTCTGGTATATAGTTCGATATTTATAGTAAATGGCATACCAGCTACAATCTACGTATTTCAATGAACTTTTTCATCCAAAGCAAGGTCCCTTCTAAATCTAACACACCCCCACTCTCAATTTACAAGAACTTGCTGTCCTTGACAGTGTACAAGTCGACATACTCATCAATAGCCATGGCCTCCAGTTTCTTGCGGTCGTTTCCGAGATCGACAAGCTCCTTAACCCTCGCGGCATCGAAATGCGGGCCGAGATGCCTCTTGTACTTCTCGAGGATGACCGGCTTGGCCTCCTCTCTCCTGATCCTGTGTCCCAGCGGCGCCTCAACAACGATCTCGTCAAACACCGTGCCGTCGTTAAGGGTGACGGTAAGCGCGTTGGGGATGGTGCGCAGCTTCTCGTCATGGTAATCGCGGGTGAACTGCTCGTCCTCCACGCACTTGATCTTCTGGCGGAGGCTCTCGACGAGCGGCGAGGTGGCGGCTTCTCCACCGTCAGTGTAGTCGGTGGCCTCGAGACGTCCGTAGACAAGCATGACCGAGGCCATGTACTGGATGCAGTGGTCACGATCGGCAAAGTTGTCCATGGGCTTGAACTGTTTGTCGATAATGCGGATGCATGCCTCGTGGGTGCGGCAGGTGATCTCCTTGATGTCGGCGGCGGACTTGCCCATCGCCTCGAGCTTGTGGTAGACAGCCTTGGCGGCTTCAATCGCAGTCTGCGAGTGGAATTCGGCTATCATCTGGTTAGTCGCTGAAAATGTTGAGCGGTGGAAAATCTAGACTTACCAGGGTAGGAGACCTTGAACAAGACGTTCTCCATTACGTAGCTGCCGTATGGGCGCTGGAACTCGAACTTCTTGCCCTTGAAGAGGACATCGTAGAATCCCCACACTGGTGCGGAGAGGACGGTTGGGACACCGGGCTCGCCCTTGGCGACCTTGAGGACGAGGTTGACGGCACGCTGGCAAGCGTCACCGGCAGCCCAAGACTTGCGGGACATGGTGTTGGGGGAGTGTCTGTAGGTACGGAGGGACTGGCCGTCAACCCAGGCCTGGGAGACAGCGTCGGCGGTCTGCTTCTCGGACAGGCCGAGGAGCTTGGAGATGACGGCGGTGGAGGCGACCTTGACGAGGACAACGTGGTCGAGACCGACCTTGTTGTAGGAGTTGAGGAGAGCCAGGCAGCCCTGGATCTCGTGGGCCTTGATCATGGCCTCGAGAACCTCCTTGACGGTGATGATCTTGCCGTTGCCAAGGTTTCCGCCAGCACGGTTGGTGCGGGAAATCCAGTCAGCGACAGCGAGGATGGCACCCAGGTTGTCAGATGGGTGACCCCACTCAGCGGCCAACCAGCAGTCATTGTAATCTAACCATCTGACCATGGCACCGATGTTGAAGGCAGCGTTGACGGGGTCAAGCTGGAACGGTGTGCCGGGAACCTTGGGGCCGTTGGGGACAACGGTGCCCTCAACGATTGGGCCAAGGAGCTTGGTGCACTCCTTGAACCTGAGACCCTCAAGACCACATCCTAGAGTGTCGAGGAAGACGAATCGTGCGGTGTCGAACTGAGGTTTGCGTTAGCTGGGAGAATCCTTCGGGGGATTGCCGAGGTGGGGTAACATACAGCGAGATCCGAGTCAATCGGGGTGTTGTGGACGAAAGAAGCGATGTCCTTGATCTCTGGGTCATACTCTCTTGCGACCGGCGCCGGGGGAGCACCAGATTGAAGTTTAGACATCGTGGAGAAGCTGCTGGTTCTGAGGGCGGCAGAGGTGCGAATGGCGGGGTTGGTGAAGTTGATGCGGTTGAGAGCCTGAGCACGGACGGCTCTAGTCGGTAAGCGGATGGACTGGACAGATGCAGCTCGCAGAGTTCTGTTGATCGCCGACATTGTCCTGCTGCCAAAAAGACAGATATCTCCGAAATGGGCAATTGAGAGGCTACGGTGCGGTTTATGGCTGAGCCGTCGTAATTGGGAGAATTGTGGTGATGTAAGAGAGTGGCCGCTGAAAGGAATTTATGAGACGATTCTGGCCGCTACAGGGTTGGCTTGGGGCATTGGGGCGGTTTTGTGGCTATTGCCGGCGTTGCTGGTGTCCATGCCAACACCCGAGGCTAATCGGCCAATTGGACCAACAACCGACCATGTGCGAGGTCGGCACCTCCTGACATCGACAGCTCCGTGGCAACTCCGGCGATGTTTATTGTATGAAACTATAATGAGGGGTTGACGGTTTTGAGTTATGGTTATATGCTATGGGCTTTATTAGGACTTGGCATATTGGATTTGACATGTGCGGGGATTTTTCTGTATACAATTTTAATTGGTAGCATAGAACGCCTCGATTGAATGGAGTAGTGGGATAAATATAAGATCGTACAGTGATATAGTTCATTGCCCGACACTTCCAAACTACATATAAGATTAACGTATTTCACATGCGAGTGACGCACACAACCGAGTGACGCAGCCCATTTTACACCCAAAATCATAAATTTTGTAACTAAATATCTCAACAACTATTTAGTTATAAAATTCATGATTTTAGGTGTAAAATGGGGTGCGTCAATCGCATGTGAAATATGTTCGGGCCCAACCGTGAACTGAGCTGGTTCATGAACTGGCCGGCCTAACCGTAAACTCGGCCTAACCCAAAGTCAGCCTAATAAGTAGTGTAGATAGTATTGTAGAATATTTAAATCCTATAACGTATTTCCCAATCGAACCGTGCACCCGGTCGAACCGTGCAAAATAACCACCAAAATGCGTCTTCCTTCCATACAACTAATATGTCTCCAACACAAGCTTATTCTTCTAATCAAGAAGGTAGGATTCTTTTAGCTATACAAGCAATTAAATTATATCAATTTCGAAGCATACGAGCTGCTGCAATAGCATACGATATACCTCCTCAAACCCTTCGTGATAGGATAAAAGGAACAGCTCCCCGATGCAACACACCCTCAAATACTCAAAGGCTTACTTCTCAAGAAGAGGAAGCTATCGTACGATACATTCTCGACCTTGATTCGCGTGGATTCCCACCTCGGCCAGCTGCTGTACAAGAAATGTGTAATGGTGGGTGCACCAGATGTGAGAATTTAGCCACCCAAGGAAGGGATGATTTTACTAAGACAACACACTGTCTTAGGAAAAAGAGCCAAAGGGTCGTAGCTTAGACTATTCCACAACACAGCAATCAGGTGTATGATGTAGTGGAGTGGTTTAGACAAGTTGTAACAAATGTTGAGTCTGAGAACTCAGGGATAAGTCAGAGGTTAGCACCTCACTGACTTTTCAGAAACAAGGAGTAACAAGATCAATGCTTGGAAGCTTGGAAAAGACGTAGAAGTATGTGATAGTCGATTTACTGTATTGTCTGCTTGCCCTTTCTTAAGGAAAGGGCAATCCTATTTATGCTAAAGGAGTGTAGTTCTCTCATTTTCCAAGACTTTCCATGACTAACTGTCATACTGACATTCGTTGCACTCAGTTTGCTATCAAACTCAAGAGCAAACTTAGAAATCTCCTCCTCAAACCTACAAGTCACCATACATATCTTGGCTTATCACACCAACAACAGAAGCAATACTACTCAACGATTGCTGCAAACTCTTCGACTACATCTGTTTATGCTACATACATCACGGCATATCATTTGGACACTCATTGAACAAGTTATTAAGAAAATCTCCTCCTTAAGGGGGTGGGCCAATACTACCACATGGCATATCTCTACCAACTAGAGGCCTAGGAACATGAACGATAGCTCTAGAAGCTTCTACAACCCTCTATGATTCATTACACGTCATCGCTCCTTAGTTACCCACAAGATTGGTTAAGTTATGACATAATTTATCTATAGGTACTCTGACCTTGGACCTCCTTTTCACTTCCTATAGGCTAGGAACCCAAGAGATGGTTCTATGGGATTCTCTTACATTCGCTACATGATTAGCAAGCTAGTTGTGGGTCGCACTTGATTTCTAATACATTTACCAAGCCTGGTTAGTCATGGAAAGTCATGGAAAATGAGAGAACTACACTCCTTTGGCATAAATAGGATTGCCCTTTCCTTAAGAAAGGGCAAGCAGGCAATACAGTAAATCGACTAGCACATACTTCTACGTCTTTTCCAAGCTTCCAAGCATTGATCTTGTTATTCTCTGTTTTTGAAAAGTCAGTGAGGTGCTAACCTCTGACTTACCCCTGAGTTCTCAGACTCAACATTTGTTGCAACTTGTCTAAACCACTTCACCACATCATACACCTGATTGCTGCGTTGTGGAATAGTCTAAGCTACAACCCTTTGGCTCTGTTTCCTAAGACAGTGTGTTGTCTTAGTAAATTCATCCCTTCCTTGGGTGGCTAGATTCTCATATCTGGTGCACCCACCATTACACTAACCAGGCTTGGTAACTGTAGTCGACGTAAGAGAATCCCATAGAACCATCTCCTAGGTTCCTAGCCTATAGGAAGTGAAAGGAGGTGTAATGGTGGGTGCACCAGATATGAGAATCTAGCCACCCAAGAGGGATGAATTTACTAAGACAACACACTGTCTTAGGAAACAGAGCCAAAGGGTTGTAGCTTAGACTATTCCACAACGCAGCAATCAGGTGTATGATGTGGTGAAGTGGTTTAGACAAGTTGCAACAAATGTTGAGTCTGAGAACTCAGGGGTAAGTCAGAGGTTAGCACCTCACTGACTTTTCAAAAACAGAGAATAACAAGATCAATGCTTGGAAGCTTGGAAAAGACGTAGAAGTATGTGCTAGTCGATTTACTGTATTGCCTGCTTGCCCTTTCTTAAGGAAAGGGCAATCCTATTTATGCCAAAGGAGTGTAGTTCTCTCATTTTCCATGACTTTCCATGACTAACCAGGCTTGGTAAATGTATTAGAAATCAAGTGCGACCCACAACTAGCTTGCTAATCATGTAGCGAATGTAAGAGAATCCCATAGAACCATCTCTTGGGTTCCTAGCCTATAGGAAGTGAAAAGGAGGTCCAAGGTCAGAGTACCTATAGATAAATTATGTCATAACTTAACCAATCTTGTGGGTAACTAAGGAGCGATGACGTGTAATGAATCATAGAGGGTTGTAGAAGCTTCTAGAGCTATCGTTCATGTTCCTAGGCCTCTAGTTGGTAGAGATATGCCATGTGGTAGTATTGGCCCACCCCCTTAAGGAGGAGATTTTCTTAATAACTTGTTCAATGAGTGTCCAAATGATATGCCGTGATGTATGTAGCATAAACAGATGTAGTCGAAGAGTTTGCAGCAATCGTTGAGTAGTATTGCTTCTGTTGTTGGTGTGATAAGCCAAGATATGTATGGTGACTTGTAGGTTTGAGGAGGAGATTTCTAAGTTTGCTCTTGAGTTTGATAGGAAACTGAGTGCAACGAATGTCAGTATGACAGGAGGTCCAAGATCAGAGTACCCCTATAGACAAATTATGTCATAACTTAACCAATCTTGTGGGTAACTAAGGAGAGATGACATGTAATGAATCATAGAGGGTTGTAGAAGCTTTTGGAGCTATCGTTCATGTTCCTAGGCCTCTAGTTGATAGAGATATGTCATGTATAGTATTAGCCCAGTAACTAAGGAGTGATGTCATGTAATGAATCATAGAGGGTTGTAGAGATATGCTATGTGGTCATATCAGCCCAGTAACTAAGGAGCAATGACGTGTAATGAACCATAGAGGGTTGTAGCAATCGTTGAGTAGTATTGCTATTGTTGTTGGTGTGACAAGCCAAAATATGTATAGTGGCTTGTAGGTTTGAGGAGGAGATTTCTAAGTTTGCTCTTGAGTTTGATAGCAAACTGAGTGCAACGAATGTCAGTATGATAGCATAGTGCGGAAGTGCGCCGCATGCTGATATGCGCCGCATGCTGATAAACAACGTTATATGCTTTTTAAATTCATCTTTAATAGATACCTTAGCTATAACGTGGTTTATCAGTACGTCGGACATATCAGTACCTCGGACACTTTTCATTGGCATTCTACTTTGAATATAAATAAATCAACCATAACATATTAAATTAACTATAACTAAGCGGAATCAGATGAACTAGACATATCTATAGCTTCTTGACAAGTTCGCACATTATGACCAGCTTTTCCACAGATCCCACAGCATCGCCTAGATGGTTGCCCCTCCTTGCGACTACCCCCAACCGCACGTACGTCGCGTCGTACCTGCTCATCCACATCCTTCTGTGCGATAATAGCCTGTGCATCCTCTACTATAAGTGCACCTCTTCACGGACACGAGCCTTTTTAGCCCTGCGGCGTTTGCTAAGGGCTTCGTTGGCTGCTCGAAGGGTACGTACCTCAGCAGACAGAAGGGTGTTCTCATGTGCTAGTCGCTCCGTACCCTTTGCCAATGCAATAACTGTCCCAAAGAGTGGAGTTGGCGAGCTTCCTTGGTGATGGGCAATTCGATTTCGAATGAGGGTTGTTTGTGAAAGAGGTTCAGTTGGGTTGGAAGGGGTCTGGGAGACCCAAGGGTTGGTGTTGGCAGTAGAGGGTCTAGAGGGAGTTGGAGTCCGTAACCTCACGTTCAAGCTTTGAAAGCACTGCTTGCGGGTCGAAAGGCACTAAGCCAGCTCCGCGGAACCCGGACTGGGCGTTTTGGGCTGTCATGGATTCCAGATATGCTGCTCTAAAGGCGAGAAAGAACTCGACCTTGGTAATGTGGTTGATATGAGCCTTAATGAAGGTCTCAATCTGCTGACCATATGCCCGCTTCAACACACTAAAGCACCCGACATCAAGTGGCTGAGTTAAATGAGACGAGTGGGGAGGTAGTCCAAGAGTTATAATGTTGTGTGCCTTGCAGTACTCTTGGAACTCGGCCGATTCATGACTCTCGTGCCCGTCTAACACCAGCATTCGATATGGACCCCTTGCACGAACAGCAGTATGTTTGTCGAAGTGTTTCAACCATTCTAGACCCGTCTCATTGTTTGTCCATCCATTGCTTGTCAGTTTAACAACCCAGTTGTGTGGAAGGCCGCCGTCTGTATACCAATTTGCAAGATGATTCTTGCCTTTAACTACCAAAAATGGAGGAATACTCCAGCCGTCACTGTTGATACAAGCAATCGCTGTAGCCCATTCCCGATTCCCTGGCTGAACTGCCTTACCTCTGCCAAGTCGATCTGCATGGGTAACAACCATTGCAGGGCAAATCACACCCATCATAAACCCAGTTTCGTCAAAGTTATAGAAGTCGCAGTCCAAAACACCATATTTTGCCCTCATATTTTCCACTAGTCGAAACCACGCGCCAATTAGTTCAGGATCTTTGCACAAGGCCCTTTGGAAGTCGTAAACGCGATTAAAATGCGTCTTTAATTCTGGACGTCGTTGTACAAATCAGTGGGCCCAGAGCTTCCCGACGCACCTCCCTCCACGCGATTCGAGTATAAAATTTGCCATATCTTCTACACCAGCAAGCCGGGGTGCAAATCCTCTTGAATCCATATCAAGTATATTCCGAATAACCACCTCCTCTTCTAGTATAGTTAATTTCATCATTGCAGGCCGGCGTTCATAGACAGTAGTTCGGCCGTTCATTCTGTCGCAGAGTGTAGAATGAGGTACTTCATAGAGCTTAGCAGCCTTCCAACGACTTAGATTTTTTGATGTTCGGATAGCCTCGATAGCTAGAATGATTTTTGCTTCTTGGGTAATCACTGACATAATAAAAGGTGGAAAAAACGCGTTGTGAAGTTAGAGGGTAGGAAATTCGGGAAAAGTGTCCGACGTACTGATATGTCTGACGTACTGATAAACCACGTTATTATAATATAAGTTTAAAGAATCTATTATATTTTGTCTATAAAGACTAGGAACTTCTTCATCTCTAAAAATAGTTAGTATAATAATATTATAAGAAAATAGAATAACTTGCCCTTTTGTATAAATAAGTAATTCTTTAAAAGATCTACTTTCTCTGAAAAAATACTAGAATAGCTTCGTTTTCTAGTATCTATAGTAAATGTTTTATAGAACTTTGCTGTGAAAATGAAGCTTGACTAGAACCTATAGTTATATTAGTTATTATTAAAATAAAGGGATTAAAATAAACTTACTTTCTTCTAAGCTTTGTTCTTGTTTCTTACTTGTAGGAATATTTTACAATGACTCCTATAATGAGTAATATAATTACTTATAGAATGTCCTATTTTTTTCAATTTTTCTGTATAGCCCTAACGTACATGTATAGCGAAAGCGCCAAACAAGCGAAAGCGCCAAAATTATCTACCCTCACGACAAACATTGCGATAAATCTACCACAACATTAGAAATCAATTGAAACTACTCGGAGTCCTCTTCCTCAGAGGTGTCTATTACAATCTGACACGTGCGCGCATTGTGCCCAGTCTCACCACACTTGCCACAGCGACGGGCACGGGTTTCTTCCCTTGGCTTCCGACCACGGCTTGCCCTTATTTCCTGCTCTACCTGCTGCACAACATCCCTCTCATCCTGTAGCTCTTGTGCCCCTTGTTGACTAAGTGATCCTCCTTGCTGTAGTCGTGTTTTCCTAGCTCTCCGGCGCTTGCTTAGTACTTCATTTGCCTGTCGTAGGTTTTGGTTCTCTCCCTTTAGCAGTGCTAATTGATGCATTATTTGCGATGCACCCTTTGTAAACTGGTCAACAGCTGCATAGATTGAGGTTGGAGAGCTATTTTGATGGCGTGAAATCCGAGTTTTAATAAATGTAGACTGTGACATAGCTTCAATTGGGTTGTTTGGTGTCTGAGAAACCCAAGGTTGAGCAGTACCTGGGCGGGAGCTTGGAGGCGTTGGTGTCCTTAACTTAAGATCAAGTGTAGATATCACTCTCTCAGGGTCAAATGGAAGAAGCCCTGCCCCTCGGAACCCGCCTCAAATGTTACTTTCCGTCATTGTAGTGTTAAATGCAGCGTGGAAGGCAGGAAAGAAGTCATCCTTTGTAATATGAGAAATATGAGCCTGCATCATATCTTCAATTTGCCGACCATAGGCCTGCTTTAACGGGCCGAAACAGCCAACATCAAGTGGCTGGAGTAGATGAGAAGAGTGAGCAGGCATACAAAGCGTAATAATGTTGTGTTCCTTGCAGTACTCCTCAAACTCATCTGAGTGGTGGCTCTCATGACCATCAAGGACTAACAAGCGATAACCACCAACACTCCGGGCCTTTGTATGCTTCTCAAAGTGCTGAATCCAATCCATGCCTCTCTCGTTTGTAGCCCAGCCATTTTCAGTAACAGAAATCACCCAATCGCTTGAAAATCCACTATTCTCATACCAAGATGTAAGGTGGTTTTTGCCTGCAACAATGATAAATGGTGGTACTGCCCAACCTTGAGAACTAACGCCTTGGATTACTGTAACCCATTCCCGATTACCAGGCTGTACCTTCTTTGCTTTTGCCCGCCCGTCTGAGCTTGTTACAACCATAGCAGTTGAGATAACGCCCATCATAAACCCAGTCTCATCAAAGTTGTAGATATCTGCTTCATCGATACCATATTTTGCAATTGTGTTACGCACAAGCTCAAACCAGCCATTAATAACTTCTGGATCTTCGCACTTAGCCCTCTGGTAGTCGTATTTGCGCTGAAAGCGTGTCTGGAGCTCTACACGCCGCTTAACAAAGTTTGAAGCCCAACGCGACCCAACGCGTGACGCGTCGCATGTTGCAAGTAGTCGACTTGCCATATCTTCAACAACAGACAGCCGAGGAGGAAACCCTTTGGCAGCTAGGTCGAGTATATACTGAACAAGGACGGACTCCTCTAGGTTAGTTAATTTCCGTGAGTTGGCTTGGATATCGCGTCGTGAAGGTACAACTTCTAGACGACGACCTAGCTTGCGGTGGTCCACAGAATAGATCCTAGCAGCAACTCGAAGGCGTAACTTTGGGTCGCTTTGCATAGCCTGGATAGCTAGCACTAATTGGCTTTCATCGTTTTTATGGGGCATGTTTTGTTGTTGAGGAATTTAACATTTAGTTGGGGGGTTTGGTCACCGCATCATTTTGGCGCTTTCGCTTGTTTGGCGCTTTCGCTATACATGTACGTTACTACCCCTAAAGAAAATAGTAAATTTTTTACAAATTAAAATCTAAAGAGCTAGATACATCTTCTTCTATTTTACAAGTTCGCGCGTTATGGCTAGCCTTTCCGCAAGTGCCACAGCGCCATCCAGACGGTTGTCTCTCAACCGTGCACGTAAGTCGCGTCGAACCTGCTCATCTACCTCCTTGTTACGACGGAACAAGAAGGCTGGCCAACTACAGGACAGGAAGGAGGGAGGTCGCATGAGACCGGCCCTGGTACCTGGAGGGGCAGCGGGGAATAGTAGTTCCGAAAGTATCACGTGACGGACTCGCAGGATGATGAGAAGAGTCCTAAGAGTCCAGGAGTCCACTAGGCACGTGACGGACTCGCAGGATGATGAGAAGAGTCCTAAGAGTCCAGGACTCCGAGGACTCAAGTGAGTTCCCAGGAGTCCACTAGGCACGACGCCACTATATAAGTAGATAGTATTTCCTTAGATAGGAGCTTCGTGCTCAACTCAATACAGTATTTGTTATATACTAGTAACGTGTTACTTGAAGCCTTTGTGTCTGATCCCCTGCCTCCTCTGATAAGTAAACCTTTACGCAAGAGAACCTCTGTGTCTTCTATCGTTTAGAAGTCAGCGTTACACTTTGAGCACCACTTCTACGAGGTGCCGGCTTACACACAAAGCAACATGTCTGTCGTCAGTTCGAAGGGGAAAACCCCCACCACGCCAACTTCGTCTCAGAGGTCTAAGCCTGAGAATGAGGAGATGCCCGACGCACCCACCGTCAACGAACTCAAGGAAACTCTACGCGTCAAGTTGCCCGACACTTACTCCGGCAACCGAAAGGAACTTGAGGTGTTTTTGCTACAGGTCGAACTGTACCAGCACTTCAATGACGAGAAGTTTCCCACCCAGGAGAGCTATGCCCTGTGGACTGCGTCCTACCTTAGGGGGGAAGCCCTGCGATGGATCGAACCATTCCTCAAGGATTATTTCAAATATGAAAGTACCAATGGAAGCATGGCAACTACGCAGACTATGTTTGGCAGCTGGAAAGGATTCTGTAAGGAAATCCGACGCATGTTCGGAGACATCGATGAGATTAAGACCGCGGAAGACCATCTGTTTGCACTTAAGCAGACTGGCAGCGCCCTCACATACTCCACAGAATTCCAGAGATACGGCAATCAGACAGGATGGGACGCCAGCGCACTCATCAGCCACTACCGACGTGGGCTGAAGAGCCATATACGTATGGAACTTGCCCGTATGGAACAACAACCAACGGACATGGTAGTGCTAATCGAACATACGGTCCGAATCGACAATCGACTATACGAATTCCAGAAGGAACGTCGGACCTATGACAAGCCCAAGAAAAGTTACCCCTACCGGGGAAACGAGGGCAGACGACGGGATCAACACCCGCGAGACAACCGTTGGTCGGACCCAATGGAACTCGATGCCACGTTCAAACCTGGACGACCCCGTGACCCTAAGAAAGACAGACAATTCAAGGAACGACTCTGTTTTAACTGCGACAAGCCAGGCCACATGGCCCGAGACTGCAGACAGCCAAAGAAAGGGAACGGCGGACGCAAAGTCGGCAAACAACTCAATGCCACCTGGACAGGACAGTTGAACGCAACGTTTGTGAGCAAACAGGACTGGGGAATAAACGGCGAAAGCACCCCAGAAGACGAGAGCTCAGATGAAGGGTCGGAGGCGGAATCGTTCACCGTCTCGGAACAGGAGACCTTCGACGAGCTCGCACCTACGGAACCAATGAGTCCACGGTGCAAGAGCGTAGTAAGACGCATGGCAAAACACGCCCACGCGAAGATTAGGGCCGAACGAGACAAGCCCAGCGGCCAGAGGAGAATCCCCACGCTTAAGGGCATCTACGGGAACCTGTTACAGGGACTTCCGTTAGAGTGCAAGGTGGACGACTGCAAGGATGACCTCTGGAGATACTATGACCAACTAACGAATACCCGCAGGCTGCTTGGCACGTCCCCAGACGTAGCTAAGTTGGAAGCCCAAGAAGCGGAAGAACTGGAGAAGGATGTCGAGCATATGGCTAAACTGAAGAATATGAAAAGCGTCGAACTTTACTACCAGGACCGCAGGAGAGCCCTGCAGAAGTACGACGAGAAAGCCAGAGGTATGCTGCGACGGGAAAATGCGAGACCCACTCCACGCATCGAAAGGAGAGCCATGGAGCAACTAGACACGTTCTCCATGCCTCCGAGGGAAGATAGTGCATGGGTGAGAGGACAGCGGGAACTATCAACGACAGACGCAACAGAGACTGATCATCCCTGGCACGCGTATGTCTACTGGGAGTATTGCAGCGAAGATGACTGCAAGCTCCACTGGAAAAAGAAACACCAGAATCAGTTGTTTCCCCGATCCTCGCCCCGGATACACTTCAGAGACGCAGAGCAAGTTCACGCCCTCAGGCGAAGCCAGTCTGAAGGGGACTTGCCTATCAAAAGCGAACAGGTATACGAAAGATATCCACACCTGCTGAACGACGCAGCAGAGACAGGGAGACGATCTCCCCAAGGACCACCATTGGAAGCGGATGAATACTATCCTTCCTCGGACGAGTCAAAAAACTAGGAGTCCTCGACGGTAGGCCACCGGCGAGTGACACGAAGAGGCCTAGTACAGACCAGCTATGCGCCACGACGGGCAGCATGCAACTATATGTGGTCGCTAAGATACAACAGCGACACCTCCGAGCAATGATTGACTCAGGAGCGACGGGCAACTTTATGACAAAGAAAGTAGCAGACACGCAAGGTTTCAAGACGCAATTGAAAACCGAACCATACCCATTAATGGTCGTAGATGGAGAGCCCATCTCGACTAATGAAGGAATGGTGACCCACGAAACGGTCCCATTGGAAATGGTCATGCTACACGGGCACAAGGAAACGATTCAGTTTGACATCGTGCACATGGACAACCATGCGTGCATCCTTGGTGTGCCATGGCTCAAGAAACACAACCCCCAGATCGACTGGTGGAACGAGAAAGTTGTGATGAGCCAGTGCGCATGTGAACAACGGACGGACACGCGACAACGGGAGAAACCCTCCCAGGGCCAGAAGGAGTTATGTGCAACCTCCGAGCTCGATGACCTAGCCCAGGCATCCTCACCGACGAGTATACCGGTGGAGTACAAGGAATACGAGCAATTATTCCAGGAAGGCCCTAAGAACGAGGCGCTTCCTAAGCACCAACCATGGGATCACGAGATACCTTTGGAGAAAGACAAGAGTCCACCGTTCGGACCAATATATCAGCTATCGGAAAAGGAGCTGAAGGTACTTAAGGAGTACATCGATGATAACCTAGCGAAAGGATTCATCAGACCATCCACATCACCAGCAGGAAGTCCGGTGCTTTTCGTACCAAAGAAAGACGGCTCCCTACGGTTATGTGTGGACTATCGAGCGTTGAACAACATCACAATCAAGGACAGGTATGCCCTGCCGTTAATCAATGAACTACACGATAGATTTCAAGGAGCAAAGATCTTCAGTAAGCTAGATCTGCGAGGAGCATACAACCTGATCCGAATCAAGGCTGGGGAAGAGTGGAAAACAGCATTCCGCACCCGCTATGGCCTATTCGAGTATCAAGTCATGCCCTTTGGGCTAACAAACGCACCCGCATCCATGCAACGACTGATGAATGATGCTTTGCACGAATACTTAGACATCTTTACCATTGTCTACTTAGACGATGTCCTGGTGTATTCAGCAACCAAGGAAGAGCATGTCAAGCATGTCAAACTTGTCCTGAAGAAACTAAAGGAGTACAGCTTACTCCTCAAACCAGAGAAGTGCGAGTTCCATAAAAACCAAGTCGAATTCTTGGGTTACATTATTGGAACGCACGGCATCAAGATGGACCAAGCAAAAGTAACGGCAGTGTTGGAATGGCCAACACCGACCACGGTCAAGGAAGTGCAAGCCTTCCTAGGCTTCGCCAACTTCTACCGGAGATTCATCTCGGGATATTCCAAGGTAGCTCAACCACTCACGGAGCTTACCAGAAAGGATCTCGAATTCAAATGGACGGACAAGGCAGAGGCTGCTTTTCAGGAACTTAAGACGAAGTTCACGGAAGCACCTATCCTTGCTACATTTGACCCTGCAAAGAAGATCATCCTCGAAACGGACTCTTCTGACTTCGCAATTGGAGCATGTCTGAATCAACCAGACGAGAACGGTAAGTTCAAACCAATCGCGTACTACTCTAGGAAACTGTCACCCGCGGAACTCAATTACGACATCCACGACAAGGAGCTACTGGCTATTGTCGTTGCCTTTGAGCAGTGGCGAGTATATCTTGAGGGATCCACCTACCCTGTGCAGGTATGGACGGATCACAAGAACCTCATATATTTCACCACGACCAAGGTTTTAAACCGCAGACAAGTCCGCTGGGCAGAAACCCTCGCAGCCTACAACTTCACGATAACCTATCGCAAGGGCTCCGAGAATGCAAGAGCAGACGCTCTCAGCAGACGGACCGACTACGCCGGCCCAAAGGAAGAAAGACCTAGAGCAATTCTGAAGAAAACAGATGCAGGAATACAGTACAACGAGTTACTAGCGACGATCTCAGTCATCGAAGATACAGAACTCGAGGAAAGACTCAAGAAAGCTTACGCAACAGACGAATGCGCCAAGCGAGTCTTGTCCAAAGTCGAAGGCGACTTCGCCATCGACGAACAAGGATTGATTCGATACAAAGGGTTAGTGTATGTCCCAAGTCAAATGAGACGCCCGCTGGTGCAAGAACAACACTCGTTACCAGCACACGGTCATCAGGGAGTAACACGAACCTTTGAACGAATCACCCGACACTACTACTTCCCAGGTATGAGGAAGCAGGTAGAGACAGTGGTAAGAGAGTGCGACATTTGCAGCAAGTCAAAATCCAATAGGCACCTGCCATACGGACAACTCAAGTCGACACCAGTACCAAAAGGAGCATGGAAATCAATAGCTTTGGACTTCATCGTCAAGCTTCCACCCTCCAAGGACCTGTTAACAGGAATAGAATATGACTCTATCCTCGTCATCACGGAAAGACTCACGAAATATGGGAAGTTTATACCATATCTAGAAGCTAGCGACGCCGAGGCGCTCGCATATACCTTCATTCAAGTCATATTAGCCGATCATGGGATGCCAGAAGAAATCATCTCAGATAGAGACAAGCTCTTTACTTCGAAATTCTGGAAATCATTGATGGCGCTACTGGGAACAAATCATAAGCTATCAACAGCTTTTCATCCCCAGACAGACGGCCAAACAGAAAGATTAAATCAGACCCTTGAACAGTACCTGCGAAGCTATGTCAATCATCAACAGGACAACTGGGTTCAGATCTTACCCATCGCACAGTTTGCATATAACAGCGCGATGACAGAAGCAACGAAAGTCTCACCGTTCTTTGCCAATTATGGCTACCAGCCAGAAGCATATAGGCAACCAAGACCGGATGAATCACGAGCTGAACAAGCCCTGATCGTGGTGGAACAACTGAGATCGTTCCACGAACAACTTGCGACGGACATCCAATTCTTAAATGAACGATCCGCCGCATACGCAAACAAGAAGCGCAGTATGGAACCTGCCTTCAAGGAGGGGGATAAAGTATACCTACTCCGGAAACATATCAAAATGAAACGACCAAGCACAAAGTTGGACTTCAAGAAATTGGGACCATTCAAAATATTGAACAAAGTCAGCTCAGTTAATTACAGACTGCAGCTACCCAGGAAGTCTAGACTACACCCGGTATTTCATGTCTCACTACTGGAACCAGCAAGAGGAAATACCCCAATTGCGACCGACACTGAACTCCAACCCGAGAATGAGATAATCGAATATGAGGTCGAAGCGATCCTAGACAGAAGGTTAGTAGGACGTCGAGAAGAGTTTTTGATAAAATGGGAAAATTACGAACCTACGGATAATTCGTGGGAACCAACAAGGAACATCAGCAAAGAACTGCTGGAGGAATATCGACACCGCCATCCGCCAGCCATTGATCCCAAGATGCAGGGGAGTAGGCCAGTGGATCGGAGGAAGCGGGGGTCCCGGTTACAGACGAGGAGGCAGCGCTAACTGCCTGTTCCTCAGCCTCAACAGCGTCACGCTTCTCAGCAGCCACACGTTCGGCCTCCTCTGCCGCATCAAGCTCGTCGAGGGTTTTCAAACCTCGCCGGAGCATATCTTTACCACGGGTTCGGATGAGGCGTTTCTGCTTCCGCAGACGAAGTAACTTCGAAAGGGTTTCTTCCTCTTCGCGATCCAGGCGATCCTCCTCCCGTTCGAGCTTCACCCAGTCGGGATGCTCAGGACCCATACAGTCACACTTTTCTTTCAAGTTGCGACGAACGCACTCGGCGCACCGCCGTGAATCATTTGGAGATGACACGCAAGTAACGTTTCGCCTCACGCAGTTCGAGCAAGAATCCATTTTGGGTAGTTCGTATCCGTGGTTCTTTATTCGACGGACAAGATCGTTGCGTTCCTGGAGTTTGCGGGCAGTGTCAGTAGGCATGTTGCATGTTGAAGGACTCGCTGAGGAGCAGCAGAGTCCCGGGGACATGGACGTACTTATAGGATTCGAGACGAATGCCCAGGGGAAGGGAGCAAGTGTTACGACGGAACAAGAAGGCTGGCCAACTACAGGACAGGAAGGAGGGAGGTCGCATGAGACCGGCCCTGGTACCTGGAGGGGCAGCGGGGAATAGTAGTTCCGAAAGTATCATGTGACGGACTCGCAGGATGATGAGAAGAGTCCTAAGAGTCCAGGACTCCGAGGACTCGAGTGAGTTCCCAGGAGTCCACTAGGCACGTGACGGACTCGCAGGATGATGAGAAGAGTCCTAAGAGTCCAGGACTCCGAGGACTCAAGTGAGTTCCCAAGAGTCCACTAGGCACGACGCCACTATATAAGTAGATAGTATTTCCTTAGATAGGAGCTTCGTGCTCAACTCAATACAGTATTTGTTATATACTAGTAACGTGTTACTTGAAGCCTTTGTGTCTGATCCCCTGCCTCCTCTGATAAGTAAACCTTTACGCAAGAGAACCTCTGTGTCTTCTATCGTTTAGAAGTCAGCGTTACACTCCTGCTGAGACAAAATATTGTATGCATCCTCTACTGTAAGTGCACCTCCTTCACGGATACAGTTCTTTTTAGCCCTGCGATGCTTGCTAAGCACTTCATTTGCTGCTCGAAGTGTATGGATCTCCTCTGTTAAAAGGGTATTCTGGTGAGCTAATCGCTCAGTGCCCTTTGCTAACGCAAAGACTGTCTCAAAAAGAGGTGTTGGCGAGCTTCCCTGGTGACGGGCAATCCTTTGCTTCACAAGAGTTGTCTGTGAGAGGGCCTCGGTAGGGTTGTGAGGTGTCTGGGAGACCCAAGGGTCGGCGTCGGCAGGGGTAAGGCAGGAGATGGAGTCCGTAACTTCACATCGAGCTTTGAAATAACAGCTTGAGGGTTGAAAGGCACTAGGCCAGCTCTACGGAATCCAGCCTGAGCGTTTTGGGTCGTTATTGACTCTATAAACACTGCTTGGAAGGCAAGGAAGAACTTGACCTTAGTAATATGGTTAATATGAGCCTTAATAAAGGTCTTGATTTGTCGCCCATATGCCCTTTTTAACACACTAAAACACCCAACGTCAAGTGGCTGGGTAAGATGGGACGAGTGAGGAGGCAAACAAAGAGTAATAATGTTGTGAGCCTTACAATACTCCTGAAATTCGGCCGATTCGTGACTCTCGTGCCCATCTAACACAAGCATTCGATATGGACCCTTCGCACGAGTAGCAGTGTGTTTATCGAAGTGTTTGATCCATTCTAGACCCGTCTCATTATTTGTCCATCCATTAATTGTTGGCTTAATCACCCAGTCGTTTGGGAGGTCGGCCTCAGTGTGCCAATTCGTGAGGTGATTCTTCCCTTGCACTACTAAAAATGGAGGCACATTCCAACCCTCACTACTAATACAAGCAATCGCTGTTGCCCATTCCCGATTGCCAGGCTGAACTGCCTTGCCTCTGCCACATCGATCGGTATGTGTAACAACCATTGCTGGACAAATAACTCCCATCATAAACCCCGTCTCGTCGAAGTTGTAGAAATCGCAATCTAGAACGCCATATTTCTCCCTCATATTCCCAACAAGTCGAAACCACGCGCCAATAAGCTCAGGATCTTCGCACAAGGCCCTTTGAAAGTCATAAACGCGATTAAAACGCGTCTTTAACTGTGGTTGCCGTTGTACGAATCGATGGGCCCAGAGCTTTCCTACGAGGTTCTGTCCTTGCGATTTAAGAAGAAGATTAGCCATATCTTCAACACCAGCAAGTCGGGGCGCAAATCCTCTGGAATCCAGACTGAGTATATACTGAACAATTGTATCCTCTTCTATATTGTTTAATTTGTGACAATTCGATCGAGCTTCGGCGCGGGGGGTTCGGCCAGCCATTCTATCGCGGAGTGTTGATTCGGGCACTTTATAGATCTTTGCAGCAGACCGACAGCTGATTTTTCTAGATGATCGGATAGCTTCGATAGCAAGAATAATACTTGCTTCTTGAGTTTGAATTTCCATTTGTGGTGGTTGAAAAAACGCGTATTGAAGTTAGTAGGTTGGAATGTGGGGGAAAGTGCACGACTCGGTGATATGCGCGACTCGCTGATAAACCACGTTATACGCTTTATCAATAATCATGATTATGATTACGACTAAATAATCATGATTATAATTGATTTTCTAACCCTGATTTTAAGTAGCTTTACAAACATATTTTGGTGCAGAGTGACTTTTTTGCGTTACGCCTTCCTAAACCCGAAGGCTTTTTCGTCTCGCCATTGTTTTTTTACAAGTTTGAAGTTACGAGGTGGGGTTTTAGTGACCATTACGCCACCATGACCATTACAGCACCTCTTAACGTTACCGGTATTAGAAAAAGATTCTAATACCGAAGATGTTCCTATTTGCAAGGGAATGCATAGTAGACCGTCTAGATACTATTGTACAAGAAGACAACGCGCCATCACACAATCATTACATTTAGCAGCGAGTATTTGAATTACAAGACATTAATCGCCTCTTCTAGTGTGCTAACTCTTTAGATTTAAATGTCATCGAGCCGTGTTGGCTATGGATGAAAAGGAGGACTATAAGGAAGGGGGCACCAAAAAGTCGACCAGACGCGATACGAGCTTGGGAGACCTGTTAGGAAGATCTCCCTCAGTCGCAAATCCAAGCCTAGGTCGAGAGGATTCCTCAACATCTCCAGAAAGTCATCGAGCTAGAAGGCGGAAATGAGTACAAGGAGGGGCGAGAAGAACACTGATTTCATAACTATGTACATAACTAAATTGTGAACTGTGGCGTTTCCTAGCGTGGGACAAAACTTTTGAACGCTTCCTCCGTACTCCCACTGCCCTCTATGGCCGTTGACATACCCTAAGGGTCATATAACGGCCGGAACTGCTCGGTGAAACTATTACTCTAATTTCAACCACATAAATATAAATTATTTGTATCCCCCAATATGTGCCTACACCATCGCGTCATGATATTGTAGCACCTCCATTTTCACTCTCACACCCTCCCCCGTCTCCTCGCTCTCGCCACTAATACCACTCCTCACACTCCCCGCCTCCACCTTCGTCATACTCCCCATCTTGACACTCGTCAACCTCGCCTCCTCCTCCACATCCAGATTATTAAAACTCCTTCCCCCCGGCCTGCTAGGATACGTGCCTCCCGCACCGCTGCGGTTCGACCCCCTCACCGTCCAACTGGCGAAGAACGCGCGGCAGCTAGGCACGCACGCGCAGATGATGCTAAGGTGCACCTCGACAGCCGCCCAGAGCCAACCGAGGTAGCCGTACCAACTCACATCGTAGGTGCGCAGGAAGACGACGACGTTGTAGTACAGCCGGATGGAGGCGGCGACGATGACGATCAGCCCGGCGGAGAAGAGGGAGATGACCTGAAGTTTCTGGGTGGTGCGGATTTTGAGTGTGAAGAGGGAGCGGAGGGGGATGGCGAAGATGATGAGGTCGAAGATGAGGGTGAGCACGCCGGCGGTGACCGCGTGTATTCCCTCTTCTATGCAGGTGCCCTCGGCACCGGGGATGAGAATTTTCCAGTAGTATGAGAGGGGACTAGGACGTGTTAGAGGTGGCTGTTTGGCTGGGGGAGGGGTTTGACAAACCGGCACTGGACGAAGAGGATGATGAAAAGGACGACGTAACAGATAACCATTGAGCCAAGGGTGATTTTGGTGATGAGCTTGTCCTTTTCGACGAGGATGCGAAGGTAAAAGACGAGGATGGAGATTTTGGTGAGGAAGGAGGAGGCGAGGTAGAGGAGCATGCTTGCCCAGCTGACCTGTGATGTTGTTAGTCGATGTAGGATACCAGATAAGGGCCTGTGCAGTCGGGGCACATACCTTTCGACTCGTAACGCTATCCTCCTGAGGCAGATCCCACACGTGTATATCCCATCCATAATTATTTATCGCGAGTATAACCCCCACCGTCAGGCCCAGCCCAACAATCTATCACGCGTTAGTCTCCATACCACCAAAACCAACCCCGCGCCTGTCTTAAAAAAGAGGCAGCGACCCGAACAAACATACCGCGGAAATCACAATTAACACATCATCCAACCCAACCCCCGCCTTCGTAATCGCTAATCTCGCATATAACCTGATCGACACAAACAGGGTCACCAGCGCCACCAGGACGGCCTGGGTAATAATACTCTCGTTGCCACGGCGCACTGGATCGACATAATTGGGCTCTGGCCACGTCGCCGTGACCTCGGGCGGCGGGAACCTCATGTTTGCAGCACGGGCATGGGGCCCTGTCCTATTCTATTCTGATGTGTCTGTCTTCGCGGAGACGTTCGCTTCGGAGAGGCACAGCGTGCGGGTATGATCGGACGGAGGCACGTTATGGAGAGTTGGGGTGCAAACGCCATGCGCTGGGGATGGTAGGGCCCTTTAAGTGCAGCTGGTGGCTTTAAGTGCGAGCTGGTGGCTTTAAGTGCAGCTGGTGGTCCAGATCGTCGCCGCACGGCTACTGTTCCTGGTTCGAGGGGTCGTCCACATAATTGTGCATTGATGGGATGGTGGGAGGAGGAGAGGAGGCTGCGGGCACCAATGGAAAGAGATGGACGGGATAGAGAAAGGAATGGAAGGGATAGGATGAGAAACTTGCTGGGGGGCGAGGTCGCTGACAGGAGCGCTGACGGCCTGGAAAGAGAGAGCTCAACCATCCATCGGCCTTACCGTCTGGTACTGTGTTTTTTGGAGTGGCGGCCGAAAGAAAGTGGCGGAACCAAAAGAATGAGGTGGGTTTAATGGCTAGTGGCTATGCACGTGAGTGGGTAAGTGGCTGTGCACATGGG
Organism: Pseudogymnoascus destructans; assembly: GCF_001641265.1. Classification (NCBI taxonomy): domain Eukaryota; kingdom Fungi; phylum Ascomycota; class Leotiomycetes; order Thelebolales; family Thelebolaceae; genus Pseudogymnoascus; species Pseudogymnoascus destructans. The sequence continues at coordinate 806,501 of NW_020167520.1, forward strand.
GGGAGTTGGACCTAGGCACTGTGGCTGAGTGAGATTTTATTGAATCATTCTGCCGTAGTTGACATTGTCTTTGGTGGCGTTACAGTCATAGCGTACTGTGGCGCAAATCACCACTTCACATGATCGCTGTAAAAAATCAAAGGATCAACGTTTAGCCGACGGACAAATTTTAATGTGGGTACTGTGTTTTGATAGATGGACATGACTCGTGCATCTTAAGCCGATCTTACTCGCCGGGATGTAACATCCTCATATGAAGTGGTTTAGCTGTACCATACATAGAATTCTCCGGTAAGCCGTCAGTAAGCCACAGCTCCACCAGCGCCAGAGAAGAAAATAGGGGGAACAAAATATTGGCCACACAAGCCGCCACAGACGACTAACCTAACTAGCTATTGACCCACCAGAACTCCCCGAACTCCTCCCCGCCTAACCCCTCTGTCTCTACTAGTGCCTTAGCGAAGATGGCTGCGAAGTAGAATAGTGATATGATAAACACAAGTATCACGAGTAGGGTCCAATTGATCAGAAGTGAAAATGCACAAGCAATATTAATCTAGCTACTCTAACTACTATATATATACTGTAAAACCCTGCTCTGAGCTATTCTCAGGAGCGGGAAACCCGGGGCTTTCCTGCCTAATTGGGAGAGCTCTGGTCTTGGATTTTGTATCACTGCCAGAGGTGGAGGTGGCGCGGCCTTGGTTATCCCCTTCGGGGGCGGAGAGACATCCGATTAGCTTAAATTGCCAGTATCAATCATCGGCTATATACAGCCTTTTTTCAGACTTTTGGGCGGCACGAGTACTTTCTTTGGTTATCCAAAGACCGAAGTTTGCAGCTGGACATGTTGAGTAACTAGTATGCAGTGTGTGTACGACGTCGCCAGGCTGGTAACATATGTCTCACATAATGTCAGTAATGCTGTAATGATGTACGGTTACGCTCGCGCTACATCCCACTGAGCCAAAAAGACTACAGTATTCCGGCTCGCCCGGAATACGCGTAACACGCTTTATATACCACATGTACTGTAACGGCGGCGGCACCCCGTTACAAAATGATACGCCAGTTGACATATCGCGCTTGGACAATGCATGAATACATACGCAAGGGGTTTCGTAAACCAAGGGGACGCAACATAATTACCCACATCAGGCACGAACACATGTATATTAAGTATAACCCGTTGTAAACATTGATAACACTTCAATTAATATGTGTTGTCCCACACTGCAAGTCTAAGTAACTTAGTTATGCACCCCGAATCTGGGTGCCCAAGTTATCACTTTTGGTTTGTGATGACTACGCCACCATGCCATTGAACCACCAGGGTATCTGAGCCCCCCCAAATACTGTAGTGAGACCACATATGATCTGAAATATCTGCCGATACAAAACGATATGTGACATAGTACCATATCTCTTCCCAACGGACTACAGTCAGCTCCTAATCCGAGATGATAGGTTAATTCAACTCACTATGCGCGCCTTAATTGGCCTCCTCTTGAATGGACATCATATTTGGGCAACATTGTCCTCTGCAGCACTCTTTTTCCACGTTGCACTCAACGATATCGTTGGCGACGAAGTGCCAGTCCAGACGGCACCCGCCACATTTATTTCCATACGACCCATATCTTTCGATTGGCGTGCACTTCGGTGGCTCCACCACAGTCTTGTCCGCCGCAGGAGTTTCCGCCACAGACACCGAGACAAAGAGAGCTGCGATTGCAAAAATAACGGTGTTGATACGCATAGTTGCGGTTGAAGTGTTGCTTTTTGGACTGCTGGGGTTGGATTTGTGATGAAATGCCGTTATGGAAGCAAGGGGTAATAGATTAGGAACACAAGGCCTATAAGTACTCACCAACTGACGCTACATATTTCACTAGATTCAGATAATAGTATCACCGCAGCGATTGGTTATGTAAAAAGTTGAAGACGGGCCGTTACAAAGTCTTAGATCTTGAAGCCAGTATGAGACTGTCTCAGTGTCTGCTGCTTGCCAACTAACTATGGAGTGAGCTAGTTACTGACAAGCCAATCGAGGTTGAAAAGAGCCGAAGACATTCCAGATTGCACTATAGGGTAGAACACCCATAAATCCTGTTCACCATGCTTGGAAACATATCAGATTCCAACATGGAGAGGTCTCAACAGCACTAGGTCCTTGGCGAGATCCAAATCCATACAACGTTATCAATATTAGGCGATGAATGTCAGGGTTTAAAGTCTAATCCAATCGTATGACAGCGCCCCGCCTCTGCCTATAGACTCGTATGCGCCGCGAGGGCGAGAGACATTTGGTCATTTTCAAGACATTGAAGTGGAACCTGTCCTTGCCAAGGGACATACATTTCTCCTCCAACCCCCCCTTTTCGGAAAAGTCCACGACGCCCATACTTAAACGAGCTTCGACTGGGATATCTGCAATTGGAAATTATCTATGTGGCACAAAGTTTTTGTTATCGTTCTCTCCCACCACCATAGCAAAGAATGTCTAATTATCAGATAAACATAATTCAATGTCTCAGATCGGATATCAGATTTGGATATAACTTCTTGACTGCTGTAAATCCCAGCTAGCTACCACACAGCAAATTAATAGCTACAGAAACGGAGGGTATCGTCGCCACAAGTACAGAGTATCTGTCCATGCCCTGAACGCCACCCCATGCACCACCGTCCACTCTAGAATTCCAAAAACTTTCCCCCAAGAGCCACCGCAATACCTCCCCCAAACATTGCAACGACACTCACGAAACTAGCCACGCTCAGGCCAGCCATCCCACTAATACCATGCCCACTCGTGCACCCCCCAGCCACCCTTGACCCAATAGCCATCAGCACACCACCCGCCACAGCTGCTGCATCGCCCACTTCAACTCCCTTGGCGGGGAAGGTACCCGAGAGGCGCCAGAATGCCGCACTACCGCCTGCCACGCCTGCTCCAAAGATAAGGGGTGAGATGGAAGGCCATGGGGACGAAGAGGGCATGACAGCGCGCCAGAATAGTTTTCCAAACGATTCGTAGGCGGAGGACACACCGAGGGTGTTCGTTGTCAAAAGAAGGGACGACAGTTGAGCCAGGGCCATCAGTGAGCCGCCAATGAGGGGATTTAGTAGCTTGCCCTGCTCATCAGGTAGATAGCGCAATGCCGCACCGACAACCGACAGGCAAATGGCTTGATACACTAGCACGGCCGGAAAGTGCACAACACCACAGCGTTGCGGGATCGTAAGCTTCGGCTTCTCTTCGCCCTTCACAGCTGCCGGCGTCGCGCGTCGGAACCCCGCAGAGTACCCAACGAACAACGCGCCCCCGACCAGAGAGCCGGCGAGTACGGCGAAGCCCGAGCGCAGACCCATCCCGACTTGGACGAGGACGGTGCCGGGGCAGGAGCCGGTGAGCGCCATGCCGGCGCCAAGGAGGAGGCAGCCGGCGATGTTGCCATCGTAGGGGAAGTAGCCCCAGGCAGCGGGGGAGCGGGGCGGGCAGGGGGCGAGGGCGGCGCGCTTGGTGAGGTGGATTATAAGACTGGATGAGAGGTTAGTGTGGGGTTGTGAGGGAGGGCAAGTGGAGAGGGGGATGCAGGGGTGGGATGCTTACGCGCTGCCTGCTGTGGCGGTCAGGAAGACCTCGAGCATGTGGAAGTTCTCGAGGCGGAGCTGGGAGATGATGATGGATGGGGAGGCGACGCCCGCTGCGGAAAGGGCGGCGCCGAAAAGGAGGCCAGAGGTGGCGGCTGAGAGAGTCTGGGAAGCCATTGCTTGGAAGGAAAGGAAAGTATTTAGACACAGAGGAGAGTGTGTATAGCGTGTAAAGAAAAGAAGAGGGCCTCTGTGGCGCATTTGTAATTTGAGGCCTCGATTGCGTGCCAGATGGCGGCAATCGCTCCCGCAGTGGGGCGGCTTGGTGGTACAGCAAGTCAATGAAAATGGCATAACTTCTTACAAAGGAAAACTCGACAGTAAAAACTACAGTATATAGAATGAAAATGGATTAATTGAATTACTACACTATCTACGGAGCCTACGTACTATTTATGTTATTCGGACGGCCTGTGATAAAATGGGAAAAGCTGCCATGCCACCGTATCCCGCTTGACGCTTTTCCCGAGTGTTGGAGAGTAGGCCGTGGGCGTGGGATACGGTGGTATTTGGCCCTATAATCCACTACGGCATCCCAGGATCTCCGACCGGTGCTGGAAACCACCACAGTCTCAACTGGGGTTTCAGCTCTGAAGCCACCAGAATAGGGGGCTTTTGGGGGGTCGAAGCAGAACCTCCGAAAGGCCTACAAATAGCCACGTAGGCCCATTAGATAGTGTAGTTAATCAATCGATCTTATTTTGCTATAGTAAGCTATATACTGTGTGAGAATTCCTGCCCCGTTGCACCCGTGAGAAGTCCCGACCACTGGAGAAACCACATGATTTGTGTGTGATCCCGTACCACGGTACTTCCTGTTCCAACACCGAGACATCCGAAATACAGCCACGTGACGTGTATAAAGAAACTCCGAGACTCATAACAGACACATACTTACTCAAGAGGGTAATCAGAGGCCAAGACTCGATTTTCAAGCTCCCGTAATTCTCTTACATTCTGCCGTATACTGGTATACGAGCAAGCATACTGCAAGACGGGTTGGACCGGCTCAACTTGACTGAACTCTCACTTGTGCGGCGTGCATTTTCTTGCATTTATGCACTGAATATCATCGGCGAGAACTATCCCCATCACGTGAGATCGACGATCAGTCATCAGAGACACAAGACTATGGAGTGGAGTAGTAAGCGTGGGAAGGCCGCATTGATTAATCAGGCTGCCACCAGTATACGCGGGGTGCGAGACGACGACAATTTTATGCCACTACTACTTGAGTATTACAAGACGCGGCGGCCCACTTTGAAAAGGGCAGATACCACGGATCTCGCCACCGATACACAATCACCTCCTTGCTTACCAGTTTCACCGAGCAGTTCCGGCCGTTATATGACCCTTAGGACAGCGTACATATGTCAACGACCATGGAGGGCAGTGGGAGTAGTGTTGGAGGCGGTGGCGGGACCGGGACAGGCCAGCGTGAGCAAGACACACATCCATCTCAAGTCTTGGCGTCCACAGCTAACGACAAACAACAGGAACATCATGTGATTCATGTAAACGCTCCAAGGTGAGCGCTGAGCACTGCTCCACACTTATGAGATATGATACTAACCCCCTCTATAGCTCAAGTGCATCAAACTGCATCCGGTGCACAGCCCGTAGTACTGAATGTCAGGTCACTCTAGTCAGCAGGAAGAAGCGGGAAAAAAAGATGTTTGTCATCACCCCGTTCTCACTACCCCTGTTATACTAACGCCTTACAGTCACTATCTCTCCGCAATCGAGGACCGCATGAAGCGCATGGAGTCCGCCATGAACGCGTCCGGGATCGCCGTCGATGATGGGGACCCCGAGGCCGCCATCCCCGCCGTCTCGGCACAGTCGGCTCTTGAGGACAAGCTCTCAATCTTCATGATCAGCGATGACGGTGCTGCCGGCTTCGTGGGCCCCTCATCAGGCTTCTCGCTCTTCTCACCGCAGGGCCTGCGCTGGATCTCTGAGAAGACAGGAGACGACAACTTTGAGCAGGTCATCAAGGCAGTCTCTAGCTCATGTGAGCACCGGGCGACTAGCGGGCAGGAAACATTCCGACCACTCTCGGAGAGCGAGAGGGAGCCACTACCGCCCAAAGATATAGCGAATGAGTATATGGCCGCATACTTTGACAATTTCAACAACAGCTTTCCGCTGTATGACAAGGAAAGCGTGATGGAGAGGTTCGGAAGGGATTACTATATGGTGAACCGTGAGAAGGATCCGGCGTGGTACGCTTCGCTGAATGTTATATTCTTGATCGGACGGTCTATCACTATGCATGAGAGGGAACCGAATGGACTTTGCGAGAGATACTTCAGGAATGCAGCTAGTGTTTTCTCAGAGCTGTTGTTTAGTGGACCTAGCTTGCTAGCCGTGCAGGCTATGATTGGAATGGTAAGCCCCCTGAAATATCGTCCACTTTTCACTAACAATAACAGGCCTTTATCCTGCAAGCGTCAGAAGACCCTCATCCATCATATATCCTTGTGGGCATGGCAGCACGACTTGCCCAAGCAATCGGTCTCCATCGGCGATTAGATGGGTATGGACTGAAAGCGCGGGATATCGAGCAGCGCCGCAACGTCTTCTGGATCGTCTTCGGCCTCGAAAAGGGCATCAGCATCCGCTCTGGCCGTCCATCCGTAACTTTCCGCAGCATGTGCAACTACTACCCCCTGACCGCCTCGCTCACCCTCTTCGCCAACGTTCTCCAAAACCCCTTAGCCCCAAGCGCCACCAGCGACCTCGCCCTCATGAACCGCGTCACCCGCATCCTCGTCGACGGTCTCTCCTCCTCCTGCAACGCCAAGGCCGCCATCCACGCTGACATCTTCAAAGAATTATCCGCACGGCCGCGCAGTTCGTCGCCCGCGCCCGCGGCGAACCACGAGACACCTACCTCGACCCCTCCACCCTCCCCGCCCCTCCACCCTCCCCGCCCCGCCAATCGACTGCTACTACCCCCCCTCTGTCGCCTCCTCCGGCGTCTCCCCCTCCGCCTCCGCCACAGACGCCTCCGTCTCCGACGCCCTCCCCCGCCTCGAACCCTCCGTCTCCCACCACTCTCCACCCCGTCCCCCGCCACATCCACATCCCAATCCACCACGCACCTCCCGTTCCCCCAGCGCACGCCCTCACAGCAACAACTGCAGTCACAGTTGGAGTACTACGGCCCCAAACAAGGCCTCCCCGGTACTCCCGGCGCAGGAATCATCCCGCCCGCCTACGACCCCGATTTCTCCTCCACCATCCCCTCTGTCGACCTCTCAGCGTTCGATATTAATAACTACGCGTGGCTGGACACGAGTGCTTTTCCTGGCGCTCAGGGCGTGGAGGCAGCGGGCGGGGCGGGGGGGGTTGGATATCGAGACGTTTGCGGCGGGTGGGACGGATGGGGGTGGTGAGATTGGGTATGGGATGGGGGCGACGGGGATGTTTGCGGATTAGGGCGCGTTCGCGCCGATGGTGTTTCAGTGGGATTTGGCGGATATTTGGCAGGGTGGGGGTGGGGCGTTTGGGAAGTGAGGTTTGCTTGGGGAGGCAGTGGTTAGAGGAAAGGAGTGATGCAAGAATGGGGGAAGAGGGAAGGAGCGATGAAGTGATGAAGAGAAGGGAAGGAACGAGGGGAATTAAGAATGAGGAGATGGAAAGAGCGAGGTGAGGGAAGGAACGAAGGAAGGAAGATCAAAGGGAATGGGACGGATGGAGTGAGGTTAAGGAAGGAGCAAACAAAGTCAGGGAAGGAGCGAAGCTCTTTACTCCTCCCCCGCCCTTTTTTTTAATGATTTTTTGGGCGCATCTCCCGTTGTCAACGCCGGAGTTTGTGGGTTTTGGGTAATATATGGGTTTGGCGTATTGTTGTATATTAGTCCCCCAGCGAGGGCCAGAACTTCACAGCTCGCTCTTTTTCATCATCGTGTTTAGTGGTTTCTATAACTAGAGGGGTGGTATATGTACCGGGAGGGGGGGTATATAGTAAAGCCACGATATAAACGCACTTTTTTTTGGCGCAGGTTTTTGATTCTATAGTAGAAGCTTCCTGGCAGCTTGGTTGTTGTCGCCGCCTAGTTTCTTGTCGTGACCTCAGTGCTGTCGCTACTCAGTTGCTGTCGTGCTTGTTGCTGTCGCTGTCGCCAAAGCCACACGCCATAATGTACTGGTCTATTGGCGACGGCGTGGGTGTCTGCTTGTCGTCTTTAGTGTCAGCGTCGAGCTTACTTTAGGAGCTAATTTGTAGTTAGTTTAATGCTTAGTAGGAAAAGAAGCATATGGCGACCAACCCGGACAGTTTTCTATGCATTTGCTGTATCTACGAGTCAACTCATGATTGTGTATAGCGGACGTTCGTTTAGCCCAGCTTCAAGTACCTGGCGATGGCGATGGCGACAGCGAGACGCAGATCTTGCGCACCTTTCGTGGGGTGGCCCTACAAGACAAGTGGACCGCCGCAATTTACGGCGGGTGGAGTGAACCGTTTTCTTTTCGTTCGTATGGTGCCGTGCCCTTATTATTATATTAGTATTAGTACTAGGTTACTCCACAAAATGAGAGCATGGCATGCATGGCATGGCACCACATGGCGGATACATCACACGCCGTCAGCCGTCAGCCGTAAGCCGTAAGCCGTAAGCCGTAAGCCGTAAGACGCCGTCACCCACGCCGTCACCCACGCGCTAAGAATGGAGACGCCTAGCCGGCCACTAATCTGGGCCCATGGCGGCACATCTTCATATTATCCCTCTACGTAAATTGCTCATCCACCTACAGCTACAGCGGCGCCATGGTCATAGCCATGCTCTGCTCTCCTCTTCACACAACGCAAGGGGTCCTAGCCTAAGGGGTCCCTAGTTGCCGATCTTGTTGGGTTCCTAGTGCGTTTCTTTTCCCGGAGACTACTCCCGACTGGCCTGTGCTGAGTGTTGGATTGGATGAAGGGTGAAGGGACATGCATGCTGGCCTAATTCCAAAGATCGTGATAGTGGCGCCCCTATTAGATTTCTAGTGGTAAGTGCCTGCGCTCCGGCTGGGCCGGTGGGGGGAAGGTGTCCACCTTCTTTGTTCTCTCAGTTCCAGTCGCTGCCGTAGCCGTTTCTTTGGTCGCTGCCTCGTCTGTTCTCTCTCTCCCTCCCTCTCTCTTCTCTCTCTCTTTCAGTTCTGGCCAGTCTTTCCTTAACCTCCCCCTCCAGCCAAGAATCAGCCGCCCGGTTATCGGACCATCCGAGTCTCGATCCCCAGCTACCATGCTGGACCGCGCATCGGGGCTGCTGAGCAAGCTCCGCTGGCGGAACGTGGTGCTCACTATCGTTGTGCTGACGATTATACACTTCGCATTCCTGGACGACACGCTGCAGAGTGTCTATAATGCGCGCGCCGGGAAGGTAGCTGACGTGCAGGCGCATCCCGAGTTGTCAACTGGGACGAATGCCAAACCCGCCGGGAGTGCCGTATCACCACCACCAACACCTACCGCGGCAGCCACAACCATAATCCCCACCCCCACCTCCGTCGCGCCCTTCGAGGCCGGCGACACCACCGAGCACATCGCCATCTGCCTCTCCGTCAAAGACCAATACGCCGACCTCACCGAATGGCTCACGCACCACTATCACCACCTCGGCATCCGACGCTTCTACCTCATGGACGACGGCTCCTCCCCCGCCCTCGCCACGCTCAACTACTCCGCCTTCGTCGACCCAAAAACCATCACGCACCGCTACTACCACCCGGCGCTGCACGAGCGCTACCAGCAGCTCGCGACTTACAACGACTGCATCCGCCTCTTCGGACACAAGCACAAATGGATCGCTTTCATCGACGCAGACGAGTTCCTGCACGTCCGCGGCAACGAAACCTTACTCGATGTCTTGAAACCATATGATGACGATGACACCGTCGGCGCTTTCGGCGTCAACTGGCAGATCCACACCAGCGGCGGCCTACTCACCCGGCCCCCCAGCGCGCGCAAGGGATTCACGCGCTGCATCGAGGACCAAGACCCTAACCACCCCCCCAACGTCGGCACGGAGAACGAGCACATCAAAGTCCTCGTCAAGCCCTCCCTCGCCATTGGGCCCGACAGTCCGCATAAATTCAAGCTGAAGGATGGGGCGAGAACCGTCGGGGAGGATGGCGATACGGTTGATCGGATGGCGTGGCGGATTCCGATTACGCGGAATAGAGTGGCGCTGCATCATTATGCGACGAGGAGTCGGGAGGAGTATGAGGCAAAGATTAGTAGGGGGAATGGGATGGGGGATCCGAAGGGGTGGGATTGGTGGAATCATGTTGAGGCGATTAGGACGGATGAGTGCTTGGAGTTGGCGGTTTTGGATCCTTAGCCGGGGGGAGGTATAGGAGGGAGAGCAGAGGGAGAGCAGAGGGAGAGGAGGGAGAGGAGAGGGAAAGGGGGGGGGAGGGACGGGGTTTAGTATAGTAGAGGAGCGGGGAGGGGGCAGTTGGATGATTTACGTGAAGCCGCGCCCGTATACGACTTGGTTATAAAACGCTGTCTGTAATGGAACTTGGGTAGCAACAGCAACATATACGAGTACAAAAACCACATCATAGAAGTAAAACAACATATTTTTTTAAATAAGCACTCACTCAAATCTATTTCTAATCCTTCCTACAAATTACTGCAAAGAAGATCTATCCAACGACACTACGCTACTCGAAACGGACATCCGACCCCGCGCCCCCTACATCACAAACCCCCTTCCGTCAACAACCTCATCTCAGCGAAAACCCCACCTCCCTCCGGCAGCCAACTCACCAACCCTCCTCTACTTCTTCTCAGCCAAATCCAGCAGTCCCTGCAAATTAATACTCTTCGGCCTCTCAATCGGCAACCCCAGCGCCCTATCCCACACCAACTGCGCCAACGGCCCCAGCCCCCTACTAACCCCAAACGTCGCCGTATAATACAGCGTCTCATGGAACCCGTAGTGGTGGAACAGCACCCCCGAGCTGCTATCCACATTCGGGAACGGATTCTTCGTCTTCCCGTGCTCCATCAGCACGCCGGGCGCGACCTCGCTGTTCATTTTCACCAACTGGAAGAGGGGGGAGGCGGCGATGGAGGGGCGGCTGGAGGCGTAGGTCATGAGGGCGTCGAAGCGCGGGTCGGGCTTGCGCAGGACGGCGTGGCCGTAGCCGGGGACCACGCGGCCGCTGTTGAGGGTGGACCAGAGGTAGTCTTTTACGTTGGCGGGGGTGGGGGTGGCGCCGATGTGCTCTTGCATTTGGAGGACCCAGCGGAGGACTTCTTGGGCGGCGAGGCTGGGGGGGTGTTAGTGGGTGGGGGGGATAAGGTCAAGGGTGTGAAATGTTGAGAGGAGGTGGGGGTGGGGGAGAAGAGGGGGGAGGGGAGGACGAACCCGTGAAGTGGTCCAGCGAGACCCTGGAGTCCAGCGGAGTAGGAAAGAAAGGGGTCGCTCAGCGCGGAGCCAACCAAGTGAGTGGCGTGTGCCGAGACGTTTCCACCCTCGTGGTCACCGTGCAGGGCAAGGTACAAACGGAGAAGATCCTGGAAATCCTCGTGCTTCTCCCCACCACGTCCCAGCATAGCAGCGAAGTTGTACGACCAATCCTGCGCGGTGTCGATCTCGGCCGGCAGCGCGCCGCCGCCGTTATACGCGTTCTGGTAGATCTTAGCCGCGATGGTAGGCAGCTTGGCGAGCAGCGAGATGGAGTCGTCGAAGGTAGGCTCCCAGTAGTCGGCCTTGTTGATGCCGGCCTCGTACGCCTTGGCGAAGGACGAGGTGTGGTTCAGCGCCGACACAGCGATGGCGAACTGCGTCATGGGGTGCAGGTCCTTTGGGAGGGAGTCGAGGAGGGCGTTGACGAAGTTGGGTAGTTGGCCCTGCTCGGCGAGCTCGCGGGAGAACTGGCGCGTCTGCCCGACGGTCGGGACTTCGCCGGTGAGGAGGAGCCAGAACATGGCTTCGGGGAGCATTTCGGTGCCGGAGGTGCCCTTGGGGAGCTCAGCCTGGCACTCCTTGATGGTGCGGCCGTGGAAGCGGATGCCCTCGTTGGCGTCGAGGACGGAGCCCTCCCAGACCATGGCTTTGAGGCCGCGCATGCCGCCGAGGGTGTTCTCAATCTTGACCTCGCCGATGACTTTGTCGCTGTGGGCTTTAACTTTCTTGAGGAGCTCGCGCTTGGCGGGGATGACGGCCTTCATGGTGTCTTTCAGGCTGGGTTCCGAGGAGCTGGCATAGCTGCGGGTGGCATTGATGAGGATTGGGCGGAGGGTGGAGGGCTGTGGGGTGTTAGGAATTGATCGGGGAGGAAGAATTGAGGGCGTGGACTTACGCGCAGAGCCCTGAAGGCCCTCGTCGTGGTTCTCGCGTTCATGGCCATTGTGATGTATGGTATGGATGTGGTGAAAGCGGGGAGAGCGGGGAGTTGTTGCGATAAGAAGAGCTCGTCTACGACGATATCCGTGAAGGCGACCGGGGTATATGAAGCTTCAAAGGAGGATATAATCGATAGATAAACAATATTTATAGGGAGATGTAAGAGCTAAAAATCGGGGATTGTGACTTTTGTTGCGTGCGTGGATTGGCGGTGATGGTTGTTGGTGTGGTGGTTATGCCGAAACATGCCGAGGGAAGGCTGTCAATGGATAGACGATGCGACGGTGTCTAACCGGCAATCGCCCGCAGTTAGCCATGGATAACATAATTTGCTTGGACTGCATGTGGCAACTGCTAACTCTGACTGACTAACTCAGCGATCTACTGGCCGAACTTCGCTGTGAGGATCTCGAGAATATCTTTATCCTCATCCTTATGACCGAGTTCTTGTATATTATTTGTTATATACGCAGATAGAGAGCATACATACCAAGAAATAGTCGACATTCCACCACACCTGCGAGCTCACCACCTCCTCCGCACAGCTGTGCGAAAACCACCACCGCCACCAACCCCCATTACCTTCACCATGCTCCGCAGGATAGCTTCGACGCTCCCTCGCAAAGCCCCAGCAACACTCACCGGCGCCCTCTCACAACCCCGGACCCGCCTCCTCTCGTCCGCCGTCCCCAGGATGGCAGCCCTCAAGCCCGCCAGCCCACCCATATCCGCACAGCTGCCCTCCGACGGCTTCCAGCTGCTGCCCGAGAGCGAGAAGGCCGGCGCGGCAGAGGACGCGCTGTACGACCAGCAGATCAAGGATGTCGAGGCGTGGTGGGCGACCCCGCGATACGATGGCATCAAGAGGCCTTACACGGCTGCGGACATCGTCTCGAAGCGCGGCAGCCAGCTGCAGTCATACCCCAGCTCCGTCATGGCGAGGAAGCTGTTCAACCTCATCAAGGAGCGCGAGGCGGCAGGAGAGCCAATTCACACAAGTACGTACTACCATTACACACCCTACGAGTCTACAAGAATGAGACAGTGCTGACAAAACTACAGTGGGAGCAATTGACCCCGTCCAAATGACCCAACAAGCACCCAACCAAGAAGTCCTCTACGTCTCCGGCTGGGCCTGCTCCGCCGTCCTCACCACCACCAACGAAGTCTCCCCAGACTTCGGCGACTACCCCTACAACACCGTCCCGAACCAAGTCCAGCGCCTCGCGAAAGCACAATCCATGCACGACAGGAAACAATGGGACGCCCGCCGCAAGCTGACCTCCGAGCAGCGCGTCAAGACCCCCTACACCGATTTCATGCGCCCCATCATCGCAGACGGTGATACCGGTCACGGCGGCCTCTCCACGGTCCTCAAGATCGCCAAGCTCTTCGCCGAGAATGGCGCCGCAGGTGTACACTTCGAGGACCAGCTCCACGGCGGCAAGAAGTGCGGCCACTTGGCCGGCAAGGTCCTCGTCCCCGTCGGCGAGCACATCAACCGCCTCGTCGCCGCGCGCTTCCAGTGGGACGTCATGGGCTCCGAGAACCTCGTCATCGCGCGCACTGACTCCGAGAGCGGCAAGCTCATCAGCAGCGCCATCGACGTCCGCGACCACGAGTTCATTCTCGGTGTCGCCGACCCAGCCATCAAGTCCCTCGCCGAGACCCTCCAAGCCATGGAGCAGTCCGGCGCCAAGGGCTCCGAAATCGATGCCTTCGAAGCCGACTGGGTCAAGAACACCAAGCTCGTCTCCTTCGACGAGGCCGCCGTCCAAGCCTTCCAGGCCCGCGGCGTGCCCCAATCAGACATCGACGCCTACCTCGCGCACACGGCCGCGAACCGCGACCTCTCTGTCACCAAGCGCAACGAGTACGCGCAGCGTTTCACCGACTCGCCCATCTTCTTCTCGTGGGACGTGCCGCGCACACGCGAGGGCTACTACCACTACCGCGCCGGGATGACGGCGGCGACCAAGCGCGCCATCGAGTACGCGCCGTACGCCGATCTGCTCTGGGTCGAGACGGGCGACCCGGTCGTCAAGGACGCGGCGCGGTTCGCGGGTGAGATCCGCGACCGCCATCCGGGCAAGGGACTCGTGTATAACTTGTCGCCGTCGTTTAACTGGAGCGGGCACGGATTCACGGATGAGACGCTCAAGTCGTTTATCTGGGACATTGCGAAGCATGGGTTTGTGCTGCAGCTGATTTCGCTGGCGGGGATCCACTCCACGGCTACGATTACGACGGAGCTGTCGAGGAAATTCAAGGATGAGGGCATGTTGGCTTATGTCAACCTGATTCAGCGCCCGGAGAAGGAGTTGGGAGTTGATGTGCTGACGCACCAGAAGTGGAGCGGGGCGAGCTACATCGACGGTATCCTCGGCGCCATCCAGAGCGGCAGCAGCAGCAGCAAGAGTATGGGAGAGGGAAATACTGAGGGGCAGTTTTAGAGTAAAGGGTCCGGAAGGGCTTGCAGGTGGGGAAGGGGGGCCAGGGATAATTGTACATAGAGCGAAGATAAGCCACAGAGAGCCGTATTCCGAGAAAAAACAAAACAGAAAGGCCACAGCAAAAAATAGAAGTAGCAAGCCATAGTGCCAAGCTGGAGCGATGGCACTTAAACCCTCACGTGGAAGGCCCGAAGCAAGTTGATCAGTGAACGTCGTCCCGCCTATCCGCCGCCACGGCGTGCCAACCATTCGGCGTGGGCGCCATCAACCCCAAACTCTAACTCCGACCTAATCCCCAAGCCCCCCCTTCCCTCCACCTCCACAACCCCCAGAATCCAGCTGCCGCGATAGGCACTACCACGGCACACAAAGGCAGGAATTTCCCAGGATCGCCGAGTGGGCCACGCGGACCTTTATATAAAGTGCGGACGGGCTGGCGTCGCAGCCCGTCAAATCTGTCGCTGCCGGTTAATCTCTGCATCCCCGCCACCCCGCAATATAATAGATTGGAAACATCACCGGGGGGCGTGCCTGTGCCCCCAAACCTAAATATTTCCACCAGTGCCGCCGCGCCGCTGCTAGACGACGGATGGGCCATGAGGTCTGTGGGCGACTAACGGGAGAGGGAGGGTATCGGCGCTGCGGCGCGGTGGAGGGTTTGGCTCCGGGGAGGCGCCGTGGCGTGGGATATATAAGAAGAGCGTAGGCCAGGGGGGGGATGCGGGTTGGAAGGAGATCTCGATCGTCGATCGCACCGCAATCCATATCACTCTTCAAGCCCTTCGTATGCGTTTCCAGAAAACCTCCCTCGTGGCCGCCGCCTCCCTGGCCTCCACCGTCGCCGCCCACGGCTACGTCGATAAACTCGTCATCGGCGGGACCGAGTACACGGCATGTCTTCCCCCTCGCCCTATATATGTCCAGAAACTAACGCCGCTGGAAATAGGGATACCAGCCCTACTCAGACCCGTACTACCCAACCCCCCCGCCACGCATCGTGCGCGCCGTCCCCGGCAACGGGCCCGTCCAGGACCTGACTAGCATCGACATCCAGTGCAATGGGTATTCCGAGGGCGGCGCCGTCGGGTCGAAGCCAGCGCCGCTTGGCGGTCCGGTAGCTGCAGATTCAGAAGTCAGCCTTAACTGGACGTTGTGGCCAGATTCCCATGGTGAGCGAGCCCTTACCTTGCTGTCCTTTTGAGGGCGAGCCCCGTCCGTGTCTGTCGTGCTTTGATGAAATCGTGACGTGTGGGCACTAGGAGTTTGTGTGTGGGGTACTGGGACCGACGATTACATATATGGCACTCTGTGAAGGCGAATGCACGACCTGGCAGCCTGGGACTGCGGACTGCGTGAGTTTCACATCAGATCATAATGTCTTCCAGCGCGACTAACAAGCCACAGGGCCGTCTGGTTCAAGGTCGCAGAGATGGGCAGAGTTGGAACCAGCAACGTCTGGGGATCTGTACCTCTTACATCTTGGATACTATTCGTGAGCCATGAGACGACCGCCGAGCTCCAAGGTCGTATTCCCTGGCGCATACAAGGCGACTGACCCGGGAATCGTATACGATTCGTACAAGGCGCAGACATACACCATCCTCGGCTCAGCCTTGTTCACTTGCTAAATGCTGTTGGAGCTGAGGATGGGAGAGTTGGCGATGTGTGGGAGGTAGGCAGGAGGCAGGACGGCTTTGGATAGTGGAAGGGGGAACTGTGAATATCTGGCTATGATGAGGTTGTACATAGAACCGAGCTCTTTCCGTTCTTGATCATATTTTGAATGAAATGTTTCGCCCGAGGTTCAGCTCGAGTCTCCAAATCGTTCGATATTTCGCCACCTAACAATCCACCCACGCTTCAATCCGGCTTCAGCTGGCGGTGTGCGTTTGTGGACGGAACAGTCCAGACATGTCTTAATCCTGCGATGCGAGCGAGCCCAACAATATTCCAGCCTAATAATAGTGACTCGGTCTTACTCGTGTGGCACATTTTGACTTGTCAACACACCGTGTTACACACCGTGGGCAACATCGGAAGAGAGCCTCCCCGGCGCCTCGCACTAGAGGGTTTTAGCTGCTCGACCAACGATGTAATTAGCCATTACCTATTGTACTAATTTCCAAGCTGCCAAGTGAGGCAAAACCCCGATATAATGATCATGTGATGATGTTGAACACATAATTGGAGTTTGACGACTTGATTGAGTAAACTATGGGTGCGAAGCCCTATATATACTGTGCAGCGTACATCTAGGAACGTAGTTCCAACAGATGATATAAGGATACCTGGCCAATAAGGATGTTTTGTCCGCCCTACGAGTACCGCTTTTTTGGTGCGGATTAAGGATAACCCTGTTCTTTAGGATATCCCTACGGATTTTGCAACCCTAGATCCCTGTCCCTACCTAATTATCCTTATAACTTAAGATGGCACCGAAAAGACAAGCTATTATAGATGCGCAAAGACGTAGTATTTGTCGTCGTCATGCTCAAACTAGGGAGATGCAGGCAGAGACAATAGCTCGGTTTGCAGCACAACTAGGTGGGAGAATCCTCAGATCCATTTCCACAATGACCTCCTCCTCTTATACATATCTCAACAGCAACGATCGAAAGGATAATAAGCTAGACTCCTAACGAAACTATCAGGGTGATTATCCTGATCTTGAAAACGCGTTATACCATTGGCATATACAGATGGAGAAGAAGAAAGCGGTTCTTACAGGCGATATCTTAAAAGCAAAAGCACATGAAATCTAGTCCCTGTTGCTGCAATATAGTTAACAAGAGCCTAAATGGTCAAACGGCTAGCTTAATCGATTTAAAAAGAGACACAACATCAAGGAGTATAAGCTACATGGCGAAGGAGGATCTATAGACATCTACAATGAGGATGTAGTCAAACAGATGGACAATTTACGTGCTAAGTGCTCTAGCTACAACTTAAAAGATATATTTAACATAGATGAAACAGGACTCTTTTAGAAGCTACAGCCTAATCATTCTCTTGCAACCACTAGATAAGTAGAGGAAAGAAGAGCAAGTGTTACGATGGTCATAGAGGTCATGATGCCAGTCTAGGTAAAGTTGCCACGGTTCACCAAGGCATAGGGCGCCAGTTGGGTATTATGAATTAAACTCAATCTAGAGAAGAAAGGAAAGAGAAGAGGAGCACTCGAGCAGTGGCTCAATCTATATACAGCTATGTTGTTGTGGAGTGAAGTCTCTTTAGCAAGACCAGTTCTGAGAATTCACTCCACAACTGAAAACTTCGCTCCAACCCCGGAAAGCTCCCCACACCCCTGAACCCCCACTCGAGCTGCAAGGCGTACTTGATATCGTAACAAAAGTAAGCTAGATTGAATCTAAAGAGAGAAGAAGAAGAAAGGAAGGAACAAGGTGAGGCTATTCCTCATTATATGTAGCTGTGTGCTTAGCAATCCCTTATAACCTTAGTGGCTACTATAGCTGCCTGTTCCCATAGTTGCTAAGTGGATGACAGAGGTCATATACGAGTGTTTCCTACAGTGGCTTAATAATAAGATGCGTAGACAGAAGGTCATCTTACTCCTTGACAACTTTTTAGGCCATGAACTTAGCATATAAAAGATAGGAGGGCTAGACTGTTATAGCTATGGTAACGTGACGTCAGTTACAGGGCTAGCTGTAAGGACACAGGGCACCCAGCTCACAGTAATAGCATATGAGAGTGCGAGTCGGAGGCTAAACGGATGCTATCCTATAGGTCTACTACGAAGGATACAAAAAAAATGATGAGGAACCCCGTTGGGTCAATCCCCTTAAGTACCCGAACGGGTCCGACTCGGCTAACCGGCCCTAACTCTCCCCACGTGACCGTAACCCATCCGAATCAGATCCCTTCCATCACTGAGGGTGGAGGCAGGGCAGAGGCATCCTTACACTAGCGGAACTAGGCTTGGTAACGTGACCTAGGAAGTCATAGGGCTAGCAGGGCTAGGCTGTAGCGTGACTAACAAAGAAGTCACGGGGCTAGTGGGGCTAGGCTGCAGCCTTACCAAGCTAGTCGATTGTTGCAGAAACTAGTGGATATTGGATAGTTGAGCTATCCATCAACTATCTGGATTACCCATAAGGCACGACGCCACTATATAAGTAGATAGTATTCCCTTAGATAGGAGCTTCATGCTCAACTCAATATAGTATTCTTTACAATACTGTAACATGTTACTTGGAAAGCCTTTGTGTTTAATCCCCTGCCTCCTCTGTCAAGTCAACCTTACACAAGAAACCTCTGTGTCTTCTATCGTTTAGAAGTCAGCGTTACATAGACAGCCTTGAAAATGTCAAGATTTAATGGCTTCTGCCAAATACTACCTCTTACTAGCAGCCTCTAGATCAAGGGATAATCGTGTCCTTTAAACTCCATTATCAACAACAATGGGTTGATTATATCCTATAAATTCTCTAGACTAATAAAAATCTAAATAAGACTGTTAACCTCCTTAAAGCAATATAGTAGACTCGAATTACATAGAACGATTTACTAATACAAACAATCCAACGCTGCTTCATTAAGTTAACAGTAGTTAAGAAACCAGTTGAGATTAAGGTTAGAGAGGCTGATGAAATCACCAATTAAGAGGCCCTTTAAGCTTAAATGGCATAGATACCAGAGGTTCAAGATCTATTAACAATCGAAGAATTTGTTAACCCTCCTGCTAAAGAGATCAATGATCTAGACAACAATGTAATAGAGGCAATTATCGAAACTTACAGTTGAGATAAAGAAGATGATATAGGAGAGGAGGGAGACGAAGGGATAGAGCTTCCTATCTCTATATCTAAGTGTTATGGCTAAGTGCTAGTGCTATGGCTAGCGCTTACGGCTGCAACCTCACGTGATGAATAACGACATTATGTTATCCATGTTATCCACGGATATCCCTTTGGCACAACGCCACTATATAAGTAGATAGAATTTCCTTAGATAGGAGCTTCGTGCTTAACTTAATATAGTATTCTTTACAATACTGTAACGTGTTACTTGGAAAGCCTTTGTGTTTAATCCCCTGCCTCCTCTGTCAAGTCAACCTTACGCAAGAAACCTCTGTGTCTTCTATCATTCAGAAGTCAGTGTTACACTAAGGCTATTTGTGCTCTTAAGACTCTATAACAATTTGAGATAGCTAGGGAGGACAGATCACACAATATTAAGGTGTTAGATAGTCTTAGAAGAGAGCTTTTGATGTTAAAAGTCTCAAAAAAGAAACAGAGGACTCTACATAACTTTTTTGTATGTAAATAGAACAATATTTGTGAAAATACATCTTGAAACTTATGACCCCTAATATAAGGATACCTTGGTTTATCCTTATTTTATTGTGGCCCTAATGGTATCCTTATATTAGGGTTTTACTATACGACTAATGTAGTAATATCAGAATACAACGCTGCCCCTAAGGCTGCATTTAAGGCCATAGATAGATAGATATATATATATTAGAATATTAGAATTAAGATACCAACTCATAGGCAGCAGGTGATAATCACAGCTGCTACAGCTGCCCTCATATAGGGCTTCATTAATGGAACATTTTAGGAATTCTGTCAACTAGCTAGAAGCAACGAAGCCTAGCGTGCCATTTATAATGGCCACAAACGTTAGCATGGCTACTAATGGCAAGCTATCGTAATGCTGATGGGCTTGCTTCATTGCTTTGTAGGCCCTTCCTTAGTACTGTAAATGACTAGATAATGTAGCTTAAGTCTAGTTGCGAAGAGAGACTTAAGCTTATTAATGCACAATAGGTATTATAAGCCGATTTTCGCACAGAAGAGGCTAATGACACCTACCTCCTAATAAACGGGCATTTAATCGCTCACTATCATCTGAAGGATAGCTGTTAAGAACTACTTTAGCTAAACTTAACAGCTATTCTTATATACAGCCTTTAGTAAAGGACTATAGTTAGGAAGTCAACTAGTTGCTATATACTTTATAGTTGCTATTCTACTTAAAAATTCATGATTTTAGGTGTAAAATAGGGTGCGTTACTCGCTTGTGTACATCACTTGCATATGAAATACATTAACTATAGTGATGGTAATTTAATATCATAGCACTTAAAAGTAGACCTGCTATTAATTAAGGTGTATTTATGTATTAAAACTATATAGCTATATACTCAATCTACCCCCCCGCTTCTTCTTTAAATACGTAGAGTGTTTTAGTGCTTTCGAGGTTAGTGTAACAAATAAGAGGAGGAGGATCGTGGTAGAGGAAGGGAAGAGGCATAAGAGAAGGGGGGTTGATCATCATCATCGTCATTGAGAATAGTAATGGCATCATTAGCTTCACTAACTCCTAGGCCTAGAGAGCTAGTATGCAGTTCTAAGATGATGGTAAAGGTAGGTTAATAACCTACTTCTCTTTTATTATAGTAAGGAGTGAAGCATAGGCATGAACGCTTGCCTCTATCTTTGTTCTAATGGCACCTTAGTGCTCTTTCTGCTCTTATATAACCTTTTCTTTAGCTTTAAGGACTTTAATCTAGCTGTCCTAGTATAACTGCTACTCTATCCTCCTATCTTGCTTGCTAGTTCTAAGCTTAGCTAGGTATTTCTAACAGGTAGCAATACTCTTTTAGAGCACCTAGCAAAGGCTACTATGTTCCTTGCTAGTCTCTGTCTACTAGTCTGTAGTAAAAGAATGTTGCTACTTCACTTGTCTAATATGTAGGTGATAACCACATATAGATTTTTAATAGTATTATATGCTCTTAGTTTAATAGCACTAGTTAACAACCCCTATTATCATCCTATATATCTACTACCCCCTCTATTAAGGCTATAGTAATGTGACATCATGGTTATAGGGCTAGCGGGGCTAGGCTCTAGTAATGTGACTCATAAGTCACAAGGCTAGCAGGGCTAGGCTATAGCATGACCTGGCTAGTGGATTTAGGAAACTAGTAGATAGTTGGATAGTTGGAAAAAAACACAACTATTCCAACTATCTAACTATCCCTAACTATCTAAACTATCTACTTATATAGTGGCGTCATGCCTTACTGATCCTGTCTGGTCTATAGACTATGTAGGATCAGTTGTGTCCTGTGATCTCCTTGTGACACACAGATCCTGTCTAGTCTATAGACCATGCAGGATTGGTCGCATCCTGTGACCTCCCTATGACTCATGGATCCTGTCTGGTCTATAGACCATGTAGGATCAGTTATGTGGTCCTAGTCTCATGACTGTTTCATGACTCATACGTGACCCATGACCATAGCCTTTCCTAACTCACATATTCCTTGACTTAGCACTGTAGGTGGGGTGAGCCATAACAGTAGCATTACATCCTCCTTCTGTTTCCTTATTAGCATCTCTTAAGTTGTAGGGTTTATACAATTCGTAGTTATTAGGGTAAATGGGAAGGGTGAGTCATTAGGCTTGCTATTGCTATCGTCATCATTGTTAGGTAGGCTGATCTGCTTAAACACGTTAAGCAAGCAGTTCTAAGACTAGGAGCCTTAGAACCCCTATTTAGTATAGGACATACTCTCTAGACAGACTAGAGAGTAGTAGGAATAGAGGTCATGTGTAGCAGCATTGTATAGGGCAAAATTATCACTTTTTTAATAGGCATCATCATAATGGACATTAAACACATGTATTACTAATCTACAAGCTAATTACATTAGGCAATTATTATGAAGGGCAGTGTAACGCTACTTCCTAAATGATAGGATGTATAGAGGTTTCTTACATAGGGTTTACTTAACAGAGGAGGTAGGGGATTAGACACAAAGGCTTTCTAAGTAACACATTATAGTATGTAAAGAATACTATATTAAGTTGAGTATGAAGTTCCTATCTAAGAAACTATCTACTTATATAGTGGCATCATGCTAAAGGGAATAGTTGGAATTAGTGTATTAAACAGTATTAGCTATATAGGCCATATACAGCCCATATACAGGTCCGTATCATATACAGCAATACTAAGTCAGTGTGTATTTCAAATTCTAATATGGATCCAGTGCATATTTAGTTCTTAATACTAGCTGTATATAGCTAGTATTAAGGCTTAAAATTCTAAACGAGGGGTTCGAATAACCTTAATTAATAATTAGTTATATGCTATATATTACTACAATGACTTCACAACTACCTAATGTACTGTCACAGCACAACAGTGAGCGATTTGAGTAAACAATTTGAAACCCTAAGTTTGCCTGTACTTAAACGTACACTATCCTGTTCCTCTGTCTCTATAATAACAACTACAAGCAAATGATTTTCAAAGGTCTAGGACCATATGCCTGTTAGCCGCTACAATATCATTTATAACCACTAGGGCGGGTTAATATGGCGTTGTAGATACTGTCTAAAGGAGTATCTTAAGTCTAGCAGAACGAAGATTATTACAAGGCACCTAAAAGAACACAACATCAATATATCCTCTACTTAGGAATCTTGAACTACCTCAATTTAAAGCAGCATCGCTAATGCTTTTGATAAAGCTAAGGATGATAATTATAAACGGCCACTTTAAGGGTCACGTGGGGTCTCGCGACGTGATTGGGTCTAGGGCCTAGGGGCCATTAAAGCCAATCACTCTAAGGGTCACGTGGGGTCTCGCGACGTGATTGGGTCCAGGTCCCAGGGGCCATTAGAGTCAATCACTCCTTCGACCCTCTCGGGGCGCTAGATCAAACCTACCTAGCTCATGGGGCCGGGGCCCGGCTCAGTCGATGGACCCAAAAGAGGGGGCGGCAGGATGGCTTGGCAATTACTGATTCGTGTAATCGTCAAGCCGAAGGTATGACAGCTAAATCCCTCTACTGTCGATGCTGTGATTCCCCTTAGCCCGTGAGACAACAACATGTTCTGTTGGTCAGGCTTGTGATACATGTTCGCGGTTAAGTGATTCCAATAGCGTCCGATCATCCGATGTCTGCCATATCGATATATTCCAGACACTTGTGGAGAGTATGACGCGGGGCACGGAAATGATGAGGTCAGAAGGAGAGTCAAGGTCGTGCCTGTTTGTAAGATAAGACACCCAGTTATATAACGCCTCGGTTTTTATTGGCGAGAACTCAAACAACCAGCGGGGCCTCATTCGGTTGAGGCTCGGCTACCCTGTTTTGTCGCTGGCAAATCTCCGACGCCAAATCCCCTTTTTGTTTGTTCCATCGAAAAATGATCTATCGACAAGGCCCCTTGCAGCATGCCTGCAAAGCAAGGCCAAAGGCACGGGAAGGCAAGGTAAAACCAAGGCAAGGCAGGTATACCTAAAGCAAGGTGAGGCGTCTGTTCAGGAGTAATCCCAACAGAAACTACTATGGGCCGTGTAAGCCGTACCGAAATGAGCTCCATCGCAGTGCAGTAGCATCGGGAGAGTCCGTCCACTCCGCCTCGATCGCGATCTGCCAGATCGACTATACTATTTCGATTTTCGTAAACACACACCTAAGCGGAAATGTCAAGGTGACGTTGGCACTGCAATAAACCGTTAGTTCTGTGGGCGGCAATCACATCCCGTTGTCTCACAAATGCCCGCCTTGGCCAATCATTCCCGACACAGGCTGCCAGCTCAGTTCCACACACCTGCAATCGGAGAGCGCGCAGATTGAGTTTTACCTGGCCTTGCCAGGTTCGCCCAGACTGGCCTGGCTAATTGCGGGAAGACTTACCCCCTAAGCAAGAACAGGGAGCTCACCCTCAGTAAACACCTACAGTACTGTATTATACTGTACGGCGCCTATGATATGCAGTACTAGCGTTTTCAGCACCCCAGTCCAGCGTTTAAAATTAATTGAAAGCCCAGGTCCAGAGTTCCTGTGCCATTTCTCGAGACATATCCCGTACGGCAAGCTACCCCCTGGCGGAAGGATATCTGAAGTGATACTTCCAAAAGTGGAATGCCCGGGCCGATATGCAGCCCATACTTTCGGCCCCCCCTGCATCGTTAGCGGAGCTGTGGCGGCCGGGTTCTGCGGATAACTAACTGGTCAGCTCAGTAGCTCAGTGATATACTGTAGTCCATGATGGTGTACCCCACCATACGAGTAGCGTCCAGTCCGTGCCTCCGCGTCGATCTAATTCAGCCCTAATGGGGCATCATCGATATCTCATCAAACCTGATCAAAAGGAGAGATTATGATTGATATGATTGATATGATTGAAACCTCTTCATTTCTTTATTGGGAAATTCTGTCTCCTTGCTGCTTCTCATTTCCCCATGTTCGGCTATTGCGTACGAGTCGGGACTACCCGTCCAATCACTGTATATCACATTTGCTTTTAAATTGTCTGTACGTCGAAACGTGGCACAGAAATTCCTGGCCTCCTCGTTGTCAATTGTCGGGTACAACGGTTACATACCGAGGCATCGCATATAGCTGTCTAGCAACAGGTAGTATTTCTGTAGTATTGTTGCTCTTATTTGTTGTGTCTCGGCGTTGTATAAACACATGTCTCAATCGTGAAACATGGCTGCCAACCTCCTCTTCCGAGTGGCTCCATCGGACCACATGAAGGCCAATCGGATCTTGTTGAGAGACAGCTCTCCCAATCTTAGGCTGGACGGGTGGCAAATCTCACCAGGGGCCACAGGTATAATCAATATTAGCGCGTCCAGCTGGTTGGTCGCGGCGTCCAAGGAAAGGAGGCTCTTTCCCATGGGTGCAGCACATCGGCCCGCTGAGCTTTCCAGCTATCCCTAATAGAGCTATGTTAAAGAAAACAATTGTCAATAATGCCAGCAGTCTATTCCTCAATTTCCTCTCAGAGGCAAGTTTATGCTGTGGAACAGCGGGATTCCCAATGCTGCCGGTTTGTCATCTGCCCGGAGAAACAGGAAGGCAACTCCACGCTGCAGAATGGCATGTGCAGTTTATCATCAGCCATGCCATCTTCTTTTGCCTCCGTTTTGGTGAATGCCAAAGTTAGCATCTTTCCCCGAAACAGTAGGAAATTATGAATTTAGCTGATCGGCTGGCTCAGTCGAGCTTCAATAGCCTGTTTCCACGTATTCCAGTGCAACGCTGAGCTGCAAGATGACCTGGTCAATATCCCAAATTCGCGTTGACTCGTGGGTTTTTCTCATCTTACTGTCTCACTTGTCAGTTTGCGGCGGATCAAGGGGCATAAGCTAGAGACTCTTACCGCGTATCCACTCGCGCCCATGCACTGCATCAACCCAGCGCACACCTCCTGTCTTGAAATGCATCTCCACCACTGCCGCTAGCGGCACAGCGATCTCTGTTTCCTGAGAACAGCCCACAGCAGCAAATGGACAGACATGTCCTATCTGGGAATGCAGGAAGCGAGCTCGAACGTTGCTTGCCCTTCAAAAAATCTATAAAGACCACCCTCTTCGCCTTCATCCCATTTCTTCTCATCATCATCAACAATCTCATCTTCATCTCACTTCACTCACTTCACTCACTTCAATCAACTTTTCTCAAGCCTTCCAGCTTCAAACAAACCAACCGCAAATATGCAAATCTCCAAGATCATCACCACCATTGTCGCCACTGCCTGTGTCTCCACTGCTCTCCCAAATGACGGTGGCCACGGACATGAGGGTGGCCACGGTAGTGACCGCCCCAACAACGGCAATGTCCAGTGCGTCAACGGCTCCAACTACTGCTGCCAGTCTCAGGCCGGTCTCCTCGCCATCGGCTGTGTCCTCCAGAATGTTCTTGGTGCCTGCGCCAACCAGCAAGTCTGCTGCACCAACAGCGGTTCCGGAGTAAGTTTTCCCATCCTTCATTCACACACCATCTTCAGTCACTAACATCCCAAAAGACCCAGAACTGTGTGAACCAGAACGGTCTCCAGATCAACGTTGTGTTGTAAATGCAACACTCGACTTGATTCGGCTACTCGCCAATACTGCCTTGGCCGGGTCCGCCGTTTGCACATACCCTCGCCGGTGCGCGTGATCGGCGTGCGCATGGTCGACATTCCTTACATATTCTCGCATGAGCGAGATGGTTCCTTTTGTTTCTTCTCGGGGTTGTAGTGGAGGATATCTGGTGATAATTCGGGCTTTTGGATGAATCTTTTCTAGTCTTTTGTCACGCGAAGTTGAGATGGACGGGGACGCCTGTTGGGATCTCCTGTGGCCTTTGTTTTAATAATGCTAGTAATGGATTCATAATCTTGCCTTTAAGTCGGACTCTTGATGATGCTTGTGAATTGTGACTGCTCTTGTCTTTAGCTTCCAGTTCTCTCGTTATCAATATATCTTTCCCTGTGGGACTTTCCATTTATTTAAAGGTATAATATTTATTCGCGGAAGAACATATGAGATCATTGATATTCGTAAATATGAATTCCTGTTAGTATAACCCAGGAATCCGTATAATGGAAGGTACGACTAACAGTAAAATATACGTGAGGCAGAAAAGGAAGGTACGACCGACGGTAAAAGGCAGGAACCAACTAAGAGGCAACAGCCACACTAGAAATACAATGACATCAATAACAAATACACTTACGTATACCTACTTTAGCTCCGTTGTAATCTAAATATTTAATATAATATAAATGGTTCCTGTCGAGTGTTTATGGAAGAGACGTACAACGACATAATCGAGGAGGTGGGCAGCCCGTTTTTATATTACCGTTCTTGATCGGCTAACGTGCTACCACTCGCAGGTTGCGTGAACATGATAGTTCATTAAATAGCGCACAGATGAGCGTTGGCAAGTTCGGAGTGTTTTTAAATGAATATGTTCTATAGGGTTTCGTTTATTGAGATGTTAAGTGCTTGGAATAAGTTAATATTTCGTGGAATCGGAATTTAATATTATATTTGCAGAATATGTTAAAATTATAACCTACCTCAACAACACGAATATTCAAATATAAATACGGAAGGATAATCTCCAGCCTCTAGCTATTAATTCAAGCTACAATTTATTGCGATATATGGCTTCATAAAGGGAGAATTATAATTGTTGGATTCGAAACGCATGCCTTAGGTGGACATTCTCTAACCACAACAACTCCCGAAACGCAGCCCGTGCACTTGCTGAAACCCCGAACCATCCAGACCTCATAAAAATGCCCTGCTATCCAATCCCGACCCGAACTCCATACACCATATTCACGAGCGCGGCCCATCATCACCCCCTATGCGCCACGTCAAAGCCGCTATTATCCGACTCTGGTGTCCCAAAATTCGATTTCCCACCACTATAAATCGTATCCGTCATCTGCATAGGAGTATATCTCCGGCGCTTGTAGCAGTAACTACTCAAATCGCGTGGTTAGTATACTCGGTGTTCCACCCACTCGCTTCGCTCGTAGGTGGCGACAGCAAGTTGTGCGTGCGACAGCAAGATGTGCGACACATAAAACGAAGAAAAAGACGCCTTATATATCAACTATATAACTATATAATTAAAACATAAAATCAATAGAACTACTATCACTATCGCTACTGCCACTATTGCTACTATCACTTTGATCCTTACTATACCGTAAAATGATCACTTTTGATTTCAACCCTTCCTTCTTCCGCTCTGCTACCCGCTTCCTCTCAACCTTACGCTCTTCAATTTCGATTTTACGTGCTTGCGCTTGTAGCTGCTTTACTACTTGGTCCGATTCCCTTGCTGCTCTTGCGTCTGCTTTTGCTTGCAACTTTGCTTTCTTCTCTTCCCGCATTTTCCGTGCATCTGATGCATATAACTGCCCTCCTTTCTGTAGTGATTTCCGTGCCCTTGCCTTTGCTGCCTTCTGCTCTACTGCACGTAGAGTCATAATATCTAGCTCGGTCTTATAGAGCTCTGCCCGGTGTAGAACAACTGTAGTTCCACGTGCAAATGATTGAAACCCTTCTCTTGAAGGCGATGAGAAAGCTTCCTCTGCTCTCTTCTGCCAATGTTCAACCGCTTGCACACTTTGCATAGTTGTTTTCGGTGTTGAGATAATATTATATGAAGCAAATGGCTCATAATCAGGTGTTTGATTCCGAGTCTCTTGTATCTTGTCAATTACAAGTGGAGGATTATATGGATATAGTCCTGTATTTCTCCAACCAGATTGAATTGTACGGACAGTTAGAGATTGCCGTCGGATTTGCGGGAGGTCTGAAAGGAACGTACGTAGCTTATACTCATAGTCGTAGCTACGTACTGCTTGATCAAGTGCCTTTTGATGAAAGTGTTTGCACTGCTTAAAAACCGCTACATCAAGAGGTTGTAATAGATGTGTTGTATGAGCAGGAAGGCAGCAAATAACAATGTTATGCTCTTCTGCTAATGTAAGAAAGCGCTCTGTTTTATGAGAGTCATGGCCGTCAAGTAATAAGAGGCGAGTATCATCTGGTGCCATATGCTCTGCAGATAGTTGGATAAAATGCATAAGGTATTGGATTGCAATGTCGTCGTTTGAATACCCGCTCTCATTTACAATAATGAGAGCATTTGGCTCAAGGTCATCATTGTACCATGAATCCATATGAAGTTTGCCAGGGATAATGATAGCTTCTGCAAGTGCAGCACCACTTGCATTTACTGCCTCAAACACCTCTTTCTTTTGTGCTTGCTTCCGATGTGTATTTAACGTCTTCGTGTGAATTGTATGAAATTCGGGGTGTGCTTTTAGAAAGCGTTGTAGCCACCGTTGTGATGGTATCGTACGATTAGGTCGTAAGTCTGCAACTGCCCGTAGTATCATAGATCGGTTGGCAGGGACCCCGCGCTCAAGTTGGTCGTATATGAATTGACAGACCGCGGTCTCTTGCGATTGAGATAAGACTCGATTGCTACCTCCGTAGGGTAATTGAGGAGACGTAGTACTCGTAATACGACATCGGAGTGTCTCACGGTTGACATTGAATTTATTTGCAACCCAAGCAATTGTATATGTACTTGGTTGTTTTAAGAAGAACTGTTGGGCCTCATTAAGGCGAGCAATCATAGTAGGATCGTTATTTTGAGGCATTGTAGATACTACGTTATGAAGAATACTATTATTTTTTCTATATATCAAAATAGCGGTGTACGCACATCTTGCTGTCGCACGCACAACTTGCTGTCGCCACCTACGAGCGAAGCGAGTGGGTGGAACACCGAGTACTGTATACCGAGCTGAGCGCGGCGAAAGAGAGGACTGGAAAACTTACAAGCACCCGGCAATAATTAAAATCAACACTGGCACGCCGACACCGACACTCACGCCGATTATGACTTTATTACTCACACCTCTCGTCTTCCCTTTAAGAATGCTGCTATCCGTGCCCGTAGATATAGACCCACTGCTTGTAGGCTTAGACGTAGTAATAGACGAAATCGTCGGGACATACGATACAGGACTCCCAGTCGTAGCCCCCATCTCCTTCGCACCCGCTCCAAACGCCTTGGTCCTCACAACCGTATCCCCCGTTGTAGTCGGGAACGCAGCCTCAGCAGTACCCACCGGCACGGCAGCTATCAACGTACTCGTGACCACATTCTTCACCGCCGACTGCAGCGACGCGGGACAATTCACAAGCCCAGTAGACAAACACACCGTCGCTATCTGCGTAACCACCGTAGTAGTCGTAGTCATCCCCTCATCCCTCCTCACCACCGCCGTGCTCGTGACAACCGGCGCCACCGCCGTCTTCGTACCCGCACAGATATCCACAAGCGTGGTATACCAAATCGGCACCTGCGTGCTCGGCCCCGGTCCCCACGAATGTTCACCCACCGCCAGCGAAGCGCCTGCGTTCGCACCGACGAGCATGGAGTACTCCTCCACGACTTGTAGAGGGCAGTCGTCGCGGTCGGGGGCGGCGGTGACGTTGGTGACGATAAATTTGACGGGGATACCACCGACGAAAGAGGTGGGAGTGCTGAGTTCGAGGCCGGAGCGGATGCCGAGGCGGAGGACGGCGATAAGGACGGTGTTGGCGCCCGCGAGGGTTACCGGGAGGAACTCGAACTTGCCGCCGTTACTGGGGGTGATAGGTTAGTATGTATTTCTGACGGGAGATTGGATGGGATGTTGGGCTTACAAGGTTATGCTTGAGACGTCGTGGTCGAACATGTGGATATCAATAGCTTGATGTGGAAGCCGCTGCTGATATCGTCTCGGCGTCTACACTGATAATTAAGTCTATAGAGAAGACAACACCAACCAACAAATCCTTGCCCACAGCAAAACCTAGTGGGGTCTGAGATGTATACAGATTGAGAGTGTACGTGGCGCTGCCCGATAATATGGTGTCAATTTCCATGTACAGCTCTAGACCATCGAATTGGAATTTGAGATTGCACTCTGGGAGTTTGGGCAACTCGACATCGAAGTCAACATCGAATGGCGGGAATTCAACACCGTCAAAGTTGCCACTTATCACACTCTCCGTGAAGTTCCCGGCATAGTCCTTAATGTCGTCAATGACTGTCTCGGTAACATTGGCGATTTCCGCTCCGATCTCAGACGTGACGTTGCCAACTGCCTCGCTGAAGTTGAAGCCCCCAGCAATAGTAAACTGCGCACTGGCCATGCCTTTAATATAACACGTCGTGCATATGATCTCTACACTGGCGGTGACGGAGAGATTGCTCTTCTTGGCTCCTTCTGTGCTATGGATAATTTAGTCACCAGGCACTTGTATTGAGTAGAAAATAGCTCGAAGGAGCAGTAGCCAACATGCGACCTAGGGCGGAATATGTCAGCAAAGTAGAATGGTCGAACTTGTTAAGCCGATTACATTTATAGTGGGCAATAACCACGTAAAAACGCGGCCTTGAAACTCGCGACCACAAAAGCCCGAAAACACCAACATGCAGAGATCCTCATCTAATTTTAACCCTGTTCGCAGCTGCGGAAGCTTGTCGCGATCCTTCCTGGTCATTTCGGCGAAGCTGTCCCTTGTCATAAGTATATCGTGTACACGGCGCCGTAGCTTTCAAATACTAGGGTACCAAACGTGTCTCCCCGCACCAACAACAACACACCCCGAAGTGCTGCAGCATCTCAGCCGCATGGCCATTTCGCGCATGTACCGTGACTTTTGAAACCCAAAAATGGAATTTTTGGAGGATCCCGACATGGTATCACTGCTGGCCTTGCGGGCAAAGACGAGGCTGTGGGATTGCGTTCCATGTTGAGGCCCCCAACACCATGCGACCACTGTCACACTAGGACGTGAAATGTCCCGCGATAGTGTCTCAGTGGGGCCTTTTTTCGTTTTTTTCGCGTGGTACAGTATTATCTCGTTAAGTCGATGTAATTGGTCATGCATAAATATATCGAGTTATAGAAATATCGAGTTAGAAAGTGATCTGAAGTAGACCCGAAGTAGCCCCTCAGCTAAACCATCCATCCATCCAACGTGCCTTGAACCAACTCATTGGCCTGTTTGGCCACTAATTGCCTCTCCACGCGCTCTAAAGAGCGCAAAAATGATGCTGGATCCGTGATGCCACTATTCTCAGATTCTGAGAACTCAATCAGAACTTGGAGGGCTTGTACAGTGTTCTGTGTACAGCGTTCTGTGTGGTGAGCACAGGACGCTGGGGCTCCTCATTCATGTCATCATCTTGAGCATCGGAAACCTGTATATATGGAGCCATCGCCTCCTGTAGAATTGTGTCCTCATCTAAGCCTCCCTCCACCTCTTGTATTCCCTCCTCCGCTGGATTCAAAAAGTTCGAAAGGTCCATAGCGTCTGATATATGACCAGCTTGTTGTACTCGAGTATATAAGTCGTTTAGAACAGGGAGTGGGTGTATAGGAAGCTGTATTGGGCGTAAAAGAATCGTGCTTTTTCGAAAGCAATTGTAGATAGTCGTATTTGTAACGTCGTGATGCCATGATCGAATAAGCCAGCGAATTGCAAAGTGTATTGTCATTGTTTTGATTGGATCCAGGTTGTTGCTAAAAGATTCGAGCATGAACTCGAGCCATTGCCGACGATAATAGCTTTTTAAAGAGGCTATAATACCTTGATTGAGAGGTTGATATCGACTGGTCACATTTGGAGGAAGCCAGATAATTCGTATGTTTGGAGGAGGAGGCGTCGATTCCACTGCAGCGATATGGGCTGAGAAGTTATCCATTGTAGGCAGTACTCGGTGTTCCACCCACTCGCTTCGCTCGTAGGTGGCGACAGCAAGTTGTGCGTGCGACAGCAAGATGTGCGTACACCGCTATTTTGATATATAGAAAAAATAATAGTATTCTTCATAACGTAGTATCTACAATGCCTCAAAATAACGATCCTACTATGATTGCTCGCCTTAATGAGGCCCAACAGTTCTTCTTAAAACAACCAAGTACATATACAATTGCTTGGGTTGCAAATAAATTCAATGTCAACCGTGAGACACTCCGACGTCGTATTACGAGTACTACGTCTCCTCAATTACCCCACGGAGGTAGCAATCGAGTCTTATCTCAATCGCAAGAGACCGCGGTCTGTCAATTCATATACGACCAACTTGAGCGCGGGGTCCCTGCCAACCGATCTATGATACTACGGGCAGTTGCAGACTTACGACCTAATCGTACGATACCATCACAACGGTGGCTACAACGCTTTCTAAAAGCACACCCCGAATTTCATACAATTCACACGAAGACGTTAAATACACATCGGAAGCAAGCACAAAAGAAAGAGGTGTTTGAGGAATTCTTTCTCACATATAACGCCCTTATTACAAAACATAACATTAAGCCATATAATTTATGGAATGTTGATGAGACAGGCTATATGATTGGGTGTTATAAGTCTACGGCTGTTATTGTACCAATCGGTGTAAAGCAGTGGACTGTTGATAATCCTGAGAATCGGCTCTCTGTTACTGTAATTGAGGCAGTAAATGCAAGTGGTGCTGCACTTGCAGAAGCTATCATTATCCCTGGCAAACTTCATATGGATTCATGGTACAATGATGACCTTGAGCCAAATGCTCTCATTATTGTAAATGAGAGCGGGTATTCAAACGACGACATTGCAATCCAATACCTTATGCATTTTATCCAACTATCTGCAGAGCATATGGCACCAGATGATACTCGCCTCTTATTACTTGACGGCCATGACTCTCATAAAACAGAGCGCTTTCTTACATTAGCAGAAGAGCATAACATTGTTATTTGCTGCCTTCCTGCTCATACAACACATCTATTACAACCTCTTGATGTAGCGGTTTTTAAGCAGTGCAAACACTTTCATCAAAAGGCACTTGATCAAGCAGTACGTAGCTACGACTATGAGTATAAGCTACGTACGTTCCTTTCAGACCTCCCGCAAATCCGACGGCAATCTCTAACTGTCCGTACAATTCAATCTGGTTGGAGAAATACAGGACTATATCCATATAATCCTCCACTTGTAATTGACAAGATACAAGAGACTCGGAATCAAACACCTGATTATGAGCCATTTGCTTCATATAATATTATCTCAACACCGAAAACAACTATGCAAAGTGTGCAAGCGGTTGAACATTGGCAGAAGAGAGCAGAGGAAGCTTTCTCATCGCCTTCAAGAGAAGGGTTTCAATCATTTGCACGTGGAACTACAGTTGTTCTACACCGGGCAGAGCTCTATAAGACCGAGCTAGATATTATGACTCTACGTGCAGTAGAGCAGAAGGCAGCAAAGGCAAGGGCACGGAAATCACTACAGAAAGGAGGGCAGTTATATGCATCAGATGCACGGAAAATGCGGGAAGAGAAGAAAGCAAAGTTGCAAGCAAAAGCAGACGCAAGAGCAGCAAGGGAATCGGACCAAGTAGTAAAGCAGCTACAAGCGCAAGCACGTAAAATCGAAATTGAAGAGCGTAAGGTTGAGAGGAAGCGGGTAGCAGAGCGGAAGAAGGAAGGGTTGAAATCAAAAGTGATCATTTTACGGTATAGTAAGGATCAAAGTGATAGTAGCAATAGTGGCAGTAGCGATAGTGATAGTAGTTCTATTGATTTTATGTTTTAATTATATAGTTATATAGTTGATATATAAGGCGTCTTTTTCTTCGTTTTATGTGTCGCACATCTTGCTGTCGCACGCACAACTTGCTGTCGCCACCTACGAGCGAAGCGAGTGGGTGGAACACCGAGTATAGAACGTGACGTACCAATATGAGTATAGAAAGCATTTAGCCAATCTGCCATAACAAATTGATTCATCCAAGCCTTCTTATTCCACCTCCAAACCCCACCTATTGCCCCTACATCAACGTGTTGTAAAGCTCGAGGCTTTTTAGCCTTTCCAATAAACCAAAGAGGAAGTCGATCTGTTCCAGCAGCATTAACACAAATGGCTACTGATATGCGTGCTTTGTCCTTCTTCTGTCCTGGAATTGATCGTGTTGTAAAGCCCTTTGAAGGGCTCATCCTTCAGTAAAGCCCAGTCTCATCCATGTTGTAAATATTGTCCTCTAAAAACTCCCCCACAATAGTTTGTATAGCCTTCATTTGTTCTTCTGCAGTGACACGAATAGATCCAGCTTCACCATGTAGAGTTCGATATAATATATTATGCCGTTGTCGAAACTTTACGATCCATCCGTATGTAACGCTGACTTCTAAAAGATAGAAGACACAGAGGTTTCTTGCGTAAGGTTGACTTGACAGAGGAGGCAGGGGATTAGACACAAAGGCTTTCCAAGTAACACGTTACAGTATTGTAAAGGATACTATATTGAGTTGAGCACAAAGCTCCTATCTAAGGAAATACTATCTACTTATATAATGGCGTCGTGCCTCATGGGTAATCTGGATAGTTGGCGGATAGCTAGATATTCAGGATAGTTCGTGGATAGCTCAACTATCTAATATCCACTAGTTTCTGCAACTATCCATTAGCCCCGTCACATGGCAGCCTACCCCGCTTCCCACTGTGACTCACACGTCACGTTACTAGGCCCTGGTCCTGTAACCATGACGTCACGTTACCGTAGCCGTAACACCGTAGCTAAATTCTGGCGTAGGTAGTCCACGGTATTGTGGTAGCTGATTCCAGATAATCTTCGCCTTTGATTGTAAGATTTCTGTAGTTGTAATGCCGCCACGCTCTTCAATAAGCCTCTGCCAGTCGTAAAGAGCAGCTTCTAATTCAGGCCAGGCGACAGCGTGGCGACGCTGAGCTTTAGAGCTGTTTGTGTCCAGAGTATTAGAAGTATCGTCAAGGTCCAAAAATCGAGAGCTAAGGGATTCTGAGACTGTAGATTGGCTAAGTCGACGATTGTATTTCTCGAGGAACCACTGTATAGTGGCCTTTTGTGTAGGTTTCGGATGGTGAGATCGATGCCAGGTTCGGAGGGCTTTTCGCTGTTCGAGAGACATAGAATAGAGCTTTTTCGAAGGCATTTTGAAGGTATTCTAAGAGTAGTCCAGTAATTAGTTTAAGTCGATAATTGGGAAAAGGGACTCAATATTGTGTGTATCGTGATTTGTATGACGAATGGAAGGATCCGAAGAAAGTTATCGAGTTATCCAGAAAATCGACTAATCATGTATCGACTTAACGAGATAATACTGTAGTCCGTTCTCGTCCTCCGTTGTCCACGAATCATTCTTCATGAGATGTGCTGTGTTGCGTGAGTGCTGAGGATGTTGTTATATACCCGTTTACTCCATCTTTAAGCTCACGGGGGGATAGCAAGAAAGAGGGGGGATGAGGAAGGAAAGAGGGGTTCTGGGTGGGATGACGAAATATGAGAAGAACCCAAACAGACGGAGCAAAAAGGGGCCGTTTCAATATTTTAGCCAACCCCCATATGGAGACTATTCCCCTGCGTACTAACCTTAAACCCATTTTCATGAAGATAAAACGAAACAACAAAGCCGTCTTATCACCTGAAACTATGGTCTGCTCCAGTGATCCCCGTTCCAACAACAAACAGCATCCACTTACCAGCATCATCATTACGGATAGGAGAAAGAGGGGGTAGAGTATGTGGTGTTTTGGAAGCTGGGAGAGTTGCAACAAGGGAATGGCGGGGTTGAGATAATTTGTACGGATATCTCATGAAATACCCCCTTCATCTCCCCCATCGATTCTGTCCCTCGTCTCATTTCTCTCCTTTTTCTTCTCACTCAAAACCAACCCTATAACGATACCACGTCCCATGCAACATGCCTCTCGATAGAAGCTGGGATGGAGCGGTTTTGTAGTACGTTAACAGTCCACATATCATTGTTTAAAGTGACTCTACATCTGTGCAAAAAAAGAAACTATTTGACTTGTTACTCGTACTTTGGATCAATAATTGTTAACAGGGGACACCATGTACGTAGTTCCACCTCAACGCTGTTTTAAAAAGTTGCGAGAAATGATAATATATAGGGCAAAAGAATTATAATCCCTGTTACACTAAACTATCGAATTATATACCCTGTTACACTAAGTGATGCCTGTAAGCCCCCAATTACCCCTGCCACCCCAATTTTTGCCCCGGTCTCCCACTGACCAGCCTGCCAGCCCACGTGCCGGCAGCCTCGCTGTCACCAGCAACAGCGAGGTGGCTCGTCGCTGCCATCGCCTCGGAAGCCCTCGTCGTGAGGCCAATTGAGATTCTTTCCCCCTCTCTTTCTCGGCCAGATGTCTGGTCTCTCCGAGCTCTCAGTTCCTGCTGATAGGACCGAGTACGGCTCGAAAAGCGAGCTGGTTTTTGCCCTCCACGACTGGGCTGTCAAGGAGAAGTTCTCCTTCCATGTGGCGAAGTCATCGGGGGCCAGCTGGCGCTGTGCCCAGAAAGAGTGTCCGTGGAAGGTTCGAGGGGAGGTACGGAAGCATTGGGGAATTGAGGGAGATGGAGACGAGGAGTCAGATGACCACGACATCAATGCAGAGGGGGACACAGACTCGGAGGCAGAGGTAGTGGGGGGAGAGGAACAAGCAGGGAGGCGGAAATGGAGGAGCCGGACAATGACACTAGTGATTGTTAATGGCAACCATCAATGTATTGGCGCCGCTGTCCTAACACACCACTTGTGCTCTTGCCAGGACTGGCTCGATGGCGCTGTCACTCGTCACATGAAGGTGATGCGTGATACGACGCCAAAACAGATAGTCGATATGCTCCAAGTGGAGTTCCTAGAGCAGGTTTCAGAGAAGGTGGCAGCACTTTGTCGTCAATGTCGCCTTAAAAGTGACCTTAGCTCGCAATGACAGTCCTTCATCCTTTTGCCAGCGTACGAACATTGCCTACAGGAGGTTTCTCATACAGTTTACACTGATCTCCTCATTGATCAGCGGACAGGTAAGTCTTCCCTTCTGTTATGGATAATGCTAACTAGTTATCTATCTACAGATCGATTCCTCCGCTTCTTTTGCTCCCCCTCTGAGTCCTGCGAAAGTTTCGACCTTTCCCGCTGCTTCATCGCTGTGGACGGCACCTTTTTGAAGGGCCGATTCATCCAGACCCTCCTCCTCGCCATCGGCATTGACGCTGATGGCCACAACACAATACTAGCTTGGGGGGTAGTGGAGTCGGAGAATCGAGACTTGTGGGAGTGGTTCTTCCGGCATCTTCAGAGAGCCATTCCTACGATCTCGATGGAGGAGTGTACCTTAGTCTCGGACAGAGACAAGGGCCTTCTCGCTGCGGAAGCTGCTTTAGGCCCAACGGTGGTAGCATCACATTGCTGTCACCACTTAAAGGAGAACTTCGTAGAGAAGCATGGGAGGGGCCTTGTCCCAATGTTCTGGGCCATCGCCCGTGCTCGCACGGTCGACGCCTACCACGCTGCCCTACAGAAGCTGCGAGACGTTAAGGTCTCTGCAGCTGAGTACCTTGCGGCGGCTCCAGAGACATGGGCGGAGGCTCTCTTTCGTGGTCGTTGATACGGCCATGACACTAGCAACATTGTTGAGAGCGTTAACCGGACGCTAAAGCTCGACCGAGAGCTTCCAATTGTAGAGCTTCTAGATGCCATTTGGCATCGAGTGATGGAGCACCGAGCCGACAGGCTCGCTGCTGTAAGGATGCCTTCTCGTCTCTCATTCTAGGGAGTAGACTCTGGGTAGCTGCGGGGTCACGTGTGATCATTTGGGTGGGCTAACCGAGTGTTACGGCTATAGTAACATGATGTCATGGTTACAGGGCCAGGGCCTAGTAACGTGACGTGTGAGTCACAGTGGGAAGCGGGGTAGGCTGCCATGTGACGGGGCTAATGGATAGTTGCAGAAACTAGTGGATATTAGATAGTTTAGCTATCCACGAACTATCCTGAATATCTAGCCATCCTCCAACTATCCAGATTACCCATGAGGCACGACGCCACTATATAAGTAGATAGTATTTCCTTAGATAGGAGCTTCGTGCTCAACTCAATATAGTATTCTTTACAATACTGTAACGTGTTACTTGGAAAGCCTTTGTGTCTAATCTCCTGCCTCCTCTGTCAAGTCAACCTTACGCAAGAAACCTCTGTGTCTTCTATCATTTAGAAGTCAGCGTTACACCGAGTCGGAACCGAGTCAGATGGGTTTCGGGTACTTGAGACAATCGACTCACGGGGTTCCCCCATCATCTTTTTTGTATCCTTCGTAGTAGACCTATAGGATAGCATCTGTTTAGCCTCCGACTCGCACTCTCATATGCTATTACTGTGAGCTGGGTGCCCTGTGTCATTACAGCAGCCATCAAACAGGAGAAGGACTGGATGTTGTGGACATCCTATTGTGCAGGAATCATCCAAGAGAGGGAAAGAGATGGGCTGGAGGCAACAAGGTAAGTCAAATCTTCTTATATTCTCACTATACTAACTATCTATAGGTGCTGCCATCCTCGCCAACGGTGGCGAGGGTTGTGCAGCCTAATAATAGGGTGCACATTGTTGACTTAACAGTAGGAACGTGTACCTGCCGTCGATATCAAGCTCACGGAGTGCCCTGCGGGCATGCCGTGAGCGTGATCTTCCACCAAAAACTTGCTCTTAAGCCCTTCCTCCCCTCCGCCCTCTCGATTGAGGCGCTTCGGCATCAATACACCTCTCCTCTCCCGCCCGTCCTCATCCAGGACCTCGTCGCTCTAGAGACAGACAGATGTCTGCCTCCGATGACCCGAGTGCCGCGAGGAAGGCCGAAGAAGGAGCGGATTCGGAAGGAGAACTGCCGCGGGAAGCGTGGCCTGAATCAGGACGATGTCCGCCCGCTAGCAGACATCATTGAGGTCGACGGTGTGCTCCTTGTGCGTCCCTCCCGCTGTAAGAATTGCGGCGGGTTTCAGCACAACTCCAGGACCTGTAAACAGCCTCACATCTGAGAGCTGGGGCGGCGACGACAAGGTTCTGGTCAGTGAGAGACCGGGGCAAAATTGGGGTGGCAGGGGTAATTGGGGGCTTGCAGGCATCACTTAGTGTAACAGGGTATATAATTCGATAGTTTAGTGTAACAGGGATTATAATTCTTTTGCCCTAAAATAATAAGTGACAGCCAGGACAGACTACCGGGCCGAAGGAAGGCTCGGGAGGATCCGACCGGTGTGAGACGTCTTGGGTGAGCGACGCCGATTTTGATGAAATATTTATCCAATCAATCTAACGTACATGTATAGCGAAAGCGCCAAACAAGCGAAAGCGCCAAAATTATCTACCCTCACGACAAACATTGCGATAAATCTACCACAACATTAGAAATCAATTGAAACTACTCAGAGTCCTCTTCCTCAGAGGTGTCTATTACAATCTGACACGTGCGCGCATTGTGCCCAGTCTCACCACACTTGCCACAGCGACGGGCACGGGTTTCTTCCCTTGGCTTCCGACCACGGCTTGCCCTTATTTCCTGCTCTACCTGCTGCACAACATCCCTCTCATCCTGTAGCTCTTGCGCCCCTTGTTGACTAAGTGATCCTCCTTGCTGCAGTCGTGTTTTCCTAGCTCTCCGGCGCTTGCTTAGTACTTCATTTGCCTGTCGTAGGTTTTGGTTCTCTCCCTTTAGCAGTGCTAATTGATGCATTATTTGCGATGCACCCTTTGTAAACTGGTCAACAGCTGCATAGATTGAGGTTGGAGAGCTATTTTGATGGCGTGAAATCCGAGTTTTAATAAATGTAGACTGTGACATAGCTTCAATTGGGTTGTTTGGTGTCTGAGAAACCCAAGGTTGAGCAGTACCTGGGCGGGAGCTTGGAGGCGTTGGTGTCCTTAACTTAAGATCAAGTGTAGATATCACTCTCTCAGGGTCAAATGGAAGAAGCCCTGCCCCTCGGAACCCGCCTCAAATGTTACTTTCCGTCATTGTAGTGTTAAATGCAGCGTGGAAGGCAGGAAAGAAGTCATCCTTTGTAATATGAGAAATATGAGCCTGCATCATATCTTCAATTTGCCGACCATAGGCCTGCTTTAACGGGCCGAAACAGCCAACATCAAGTGGCTGGAGTAGATGAGAAGAGTGAGCAGGCATACAAAGCGTAATAATGTTGTGTTCCTTGCAGTACTCCTCAAACTCATCTGAGTGGTGGCTCTCATGACCATCAAGGACTAACAAGCGATAACCACCAACACTCCGGGCCTTTGTATGCTTCTCAAAGTGCTGAATCCAATCCATGCCTCTCTCGTTTGTAGTCCAGCCATTTTCAGTAACAGAAATCACCCAATCGCTTGAAAATCCACTATTCTCATACCAAGATGTAAGGTGGTTTTTGCCTGCAACAATGATAAATGGTGGTACTGCCCAACCTTGAGAACTAACGCCTTGGATTACTGTAACCCATTCCCGATTACCAGGCTGTACCTTCTTTGCTTTTGCCCGCCCGTCTGAGCTTGTTACAACCATAGCAGTTGAGATAACGCCCATCATAAACCCAGTCTCATCAAAGTTGTAGATATCTGCTTCATCGATACCATATTTCGCAATTGTGTTACGCACAAGCTCAAACCAGCCATTAATAACTTCTGGATCTTCGCACTTAGCCCTCTGGTAGTCGTATTTGCGCTGAAAGCGTGTCTGGAGCTCTACACGCTGCTTAACAAAGTTTGAAGCCCAACGCGACCCAACGCGTGACGCGTCGCGTGTTGCAAGTAGTCGACTTGCCATATCTTCAACAACAGACAGCCGAGGAGGAAACCCTTTGGCAGCTAGGTCGAGTATATACTGAACAAGGACGGACTCCTCTAGGTTAGTTAATTTCCGTGAGTTGGCTTGGATATCGCGTCGTGAAGGTACACCTTCTAGACGACGACCTAGCTTGCGGTGGTCCACAGAATAGATCCTAGCAGCAACTCGAAGGCGTAACTTTGGGTCGCTTTGCATAGCCTGGATAGCTAGCACTAATTGGCTTTCATCGTTTTTATGGGGCATGTTTTGTTGTTGAGGAATTTAACATTTAGTTGGGGGGTTTGGTCACCGCATCATTTTGGCGCTTTCGCTTGTTTGGCGCTTTCGCTATACATGTACGTTACCCAGAAATAAATAAATACCATTTTTTAAAGCCTTGATAATCCATTTGTCTAAACCTGAGGCTGGTTGTATCTAGGAAAAAACTCTGCTACAAACTTCCATTATGCCCACATCCTACACCTTCTGTCCCCAGATAGTTACGCAAGGCTTGTCACCAGACGTCTTGTAACCAGGGCCATCTGGAAAATAATGCTTACTATCGGTAAGGTCCCCAGTTTTCCTATTCCAAAGTAGCTCGACAGGGCTTCTCTCCACTTGATGCCAATGTCTAACAGCATCAAAAAGAAACCCCATCCTGCAAACCGTTGGGTTGAGGAATAATAGTTCGAAATTCCAAAGTACCGCCAAAACGCTGGTTGACCTCTTGAACAATCTCTAGAACTTCAATGGTGGTTGGCAAACAAGAAGTTGTCGCCATTGCCAGCTGAGATGCTTGTCTGCATATTCATCTTCGCTGATTGGCCAAGGAGCCAAGAACTTATCCATCAATAGATCCGAATATGTTTCCGTATACAGAGCCGATTCTTTAGGCCTGGGACACTCAAATAAAGAAGCTTGGATTTCCATGTTATCGACCAGTTTGGCTTCGAGCAAGGACGAGTGAGGAAGCTGCGATGGAATGATCACAAGAATGTCCAGAGTACAAAACACCTTTGTTTGAGCATCCGAAGTCGTTGCTGCGTTTGAAGCCATTGCTATATCAGGAATTACAGGCTCTTCTGAATCATCGTCATGTTGTACTGGAAGGTCTCCGTAACTAAAGTGATAAGCTCCTCGCGTGGTGTAGGCCTTATGCGGCCACCGAATTCCATCACAGCTAGAGCTGAAGAACCCCCAGTTTGTCAGGGTTTCGGGGCTTCCCCTGAGGCCTATAGTAAAATAAAAAATCTGGATTTACTGTGAGGCTTCTGTTCCGGTGCGCCAAGAGACTGATTTACGGTGATTGGGGATTTACATACTAAATTAGCTGTGAATCTCCGTACCCCATCGATTACTCGACACACGTTCGGACTCATGGCTCACATGTGAATTATGGAGAATGGAAACAAGACACCGAGACTTATATTCCACTACCCTCGCACACTCTATCTTATCCCGAACAGCCAATCCTAATTGGGCCCAATGTAAGTGACGCTGACAGTACCGTCAGACTGAACATTGCTCTCGGTAAGAGTATACCCATTGATGTTGATATTAACAATGTCAGCCCCAGCAGCAGTGACCTGACGATTAGGGTTCCTCGCAACTGTGTCGAAAATACTAATAGTACCCCAGTTATAAAGCGGCACCGGCTGGCCATCCTGCGTCCAGTCCTCAAGGATCCATTCCGCATCCGTCTCGCAAAGCGGATAGTCCGTCTCGCTCGTGTAAGTCTGCGAGACCTGCTGCCCATTGCTCAAGTTCTCCACCGTCGTGC
The DNA here is from genome assembly GCF_001641265.1 of Pseudogymnoascus destructans. Taxonomy (NCBI): domain Eukaryota; kingdom Fungi; phylum Ascomycota; class Leotiomycetes; order Thelebolales; family Thelebolaceae; genus Pseudogymnoascus; species Pseudogymnoascus destructans. The sequence goes on from NW_020167520.1 coordinate 849,730, forward strand.
TGCCAGATGTATAGCTCGTAGAATGCACCGTGAAGCGCAACGTATCACCAGGTGCAAAAGTAAGACCGCTCTGATAGTCCTGCATCAAATTCTTCCACCACTCCGTCCATAGCCAGAAGGAGCCATCGCCGTAGACGACAAGGCCGGTCTGCAGGATGGCGCTTGAGCAGTATCGGCCGTCGATTCCGACCCACATGTTTGCGGACTGGTGGGGGTCCCCGCCGCTGAAGTTGGGGACGACTACGCTGCCTTGGACAAAGTTCCAGCCGGTGCCTTCTTGGACGGCTCCGCCCCAGAAAAAGTCTCCTTGCCCCTGGACGCTGGAATTGCCGCGTGCATTGTAGGTGGCTGGTGCGGCGAAGACGCCTGCAATGGCAGAGAGCGCAAGGATGATAGATTGACGCATAATTGGAATCCGAAATGGGTCTTGGAAATCGGGGCAAGATGTCTATTCATTCTACATACGTCGAGGGAAGTTGTCTATGTTTTATATCCAAGATCCGAGGACTAGTCACTTCACGAAGTTATAAAGCAATACGAATTACTTTCCTAAATGACACTAGCATAGATAATAGCACATAATTTTGAAGGTATCATGATCTTCATGATTGATCTTCATGATGACTAGATAAAGAAAGGCTTGATCTAAGCTGTCGGAAATTGAACCTGAAACCAACGGAGCAGCACACGAACTCGGTTATTTCAAAAAGCAAATTACAGGACTATCTTGGCTCTATGAAGAAGGAGGTAGCCTTATACTGTACAGCTCGTTTGTCTAAAGCTGGGCTACTCTGTGCGATACTTCTTGTCAGTCGGGGAAACCCACCCAAATTGGCCGAGTATCCCCGCGCACAGATAATTAACAACATATCGTCTGCTGGAGCAAGGTGCGGTTAAGATGGTTGGCGCAATCTTTTGGAGCCTATTTTGCAAGCCTGTGATTGTCAGCCTCTTTTCAAAAGAGCGTATACTTGACACACACCTTTTGCACGGTGAACTTTGCCTACTGGGCAGTATTTCGACTGACGTCCTGGATAGTTACTCTTCAAGTATTTTTGAAGCTATAGCAATGAAATCCGTTATTGAGAGACAATCGAAATCGCTTAAGCCTTTCCACCACAAGACATCGGAAGCTGTCATCCATTTAGGTAGGGTCTGCCCGCCACTAGAGCCGTAAACATATGAAATAGGAAGGCCGGCGCGCGAACGAGATCGGGAGTCGTCCTGCATTCAGCTAGGGTATGCCCTCCACTGTAACGGCAAAAAGATGGAATAGGAAGGCCGGCGCACGAAATCTAGTCACATAAGCTTTTGTCCTTGTGGTAATGCTCGGGTGCCGTGGCGGGTGTGCAGCTCCGATGCTATGACAACCCTAGTCGACAAGAGGGCAGGATTCCACGCTATACCTGTTGGCGCGATTGAGAGTACTAAGCCTGTATTACAAGCTTGTATATGGAGTGCGGACGGGGATGCCCAACTCTCTTGAGTTGATGGTCGTATATGATTCCTCACATTGCCAACTATAAGTCCAGCCAGTCCGAACGAGGCCAGTCCGACGGTTGTAGCCTTGGTGGCTAAGGCTGCACCCGTAATCCCCTTATACCTATAACAACCGTAATAACCGTAACAAGCTGTGAGCTGTAATCGTAACACTACCCCCCCCTACTAAGATTGATCTCCTGATCAAGAGTAAGATCATTGTGGCTTCTGTGGGTATTTTCGGTGGAAACAATTGGAACTCCAAACCGTGAGCTTTGGGTGGCCGTGTGCCAGCGGTGCTTCAACCTTTATTTTCAGGCCACCGTTTACCCAATTTCACGGTCACAGAACGGTGCCACTACTCTTAAAAATTTGGCTGGGACCCCGGTAAGGTATGGACAATGTGGGGAGATAGGTTATACAAGTGCGACGGCTTGCCAAAGCCCATTCACTTGCAAATACTCGAATGACTGGTATTCACAGTGTTTGTAGTACACCAAGTCAGTCGAGTTCCTTCGTGACATAGGAAAGGGCCATTGTGCTAGGAACTGTGATTAATGGAAGGGCCTAGAATAATAATAGTCCCGCTTCCTGATCTACCGTATACTCCTATCGCTACCATGAATCGCAACGTTGTAAACACAAAACTCCCAATACTGATTGATGCCCGGTTCGTACGCCAGCGCAGGCAATTCTAACCAAAAAACAAAAACCCAAAACGAAACTCCACGCATAATGAATACAGACTCCCCCGTTTTGATCATCATTATCGTTATTCCCATCGACAAACTCCCATTAATCTCCCCGATTTAGGCACACGCCCAAACGTCGGACGCACGCATCACGAATTAAACATCGCACAATTCCCTCACATCGTCTGGAATACCGATCTTCGCCAACTCATGCGCTCCGGTCATAAACTGCATCAGCAGCCCCGCCTCCATATGCCAAGCAATATGACAATGAAACGGCCACAATCCCTCATGATCAGCCTCGAACCTGAGCAGCGCCCACCCAAATGGGCCAATTGTCAGCGTATCCCTACGGAGCGGATTCGCTGTGTTGAGACTGCCATAGGTCTCCCAGGGGAAATAGCCCGTAGTGGCGGGCACCGGGCTCTGCGCCATGACCCAGAACTCATGACCATGGAGGTGGAAGGGGTGCGCCCCATCATCCAAGCTCTGGACGAGGAAATCGACAACCCGGCCTTTCGGGACGGAGACGACGAGTTGGTTGTCTGAGAAGCCTGAGCTGACTCCATCTGCCGAAAACAGGTGAGCAGTGGACACATTGTTGATTCCGTCGATGGCTTGGTTGATGGTTGGGATGTTAGCGGACGTCCAGGTGGTGTCGTTGAAGAAGGCGCGGTCGAGAGCGTACGCCCCGATCTGGAAGGAGGCCGTGAAGTAATAGAGGACGTCAGCAGGAGGCGCGGAAACTACCTCGCTCGGTCTGAGGAGGGTGCTGTTGAAGTCCTGACAGACAGTAGCCTCGCTCGGGTCCCAGTCGACGCTTGTGGGGGTATCAGTCGTCTCGGTATACGAGAGTACGGCGAGGGCGAGGGGGTCGAGGACGGGGTTGGGCTGGGCGAAGCATGTTGTTATCATGTCTGAGCGGATGAAGTAGTTCGCCTCAGGCTGGTTGGCGTGTACGATGACCGAGTAGCGCTGCGCGATGTTAATTGATATGCGGTGGGTCTCAACGGGCTCAACCAATGTGGCGTCTGCCTCAATGACGGTTATAGTGTGGTTATCCACCGAGAAATAGAATCCAGCAAATGCCCCGACGTTGATGAGTCGATAGCGGTAACGCGAGCCCTTGCTAACCCCGAAGACTGCTCTTGTCGAGTTACGCTCACACGTGCGGTTGCTGGATTTGTCATACTTGGAGCAGTCGAATCTGCTGGTGTTAGTCTTTGGCACTGTCAGGGACCAAACGGCAAACTCACATATTCGTTCCCTGTATCAATCCATTATCTGGAGTTGGCTCTTTGTTCTCATTCCCTGAAGCGAGGTACGCTGGCAAAAGATCTTTGCTCACGTCATGATACCAATCTTGGAGCATTATCACCTCATCATGGTCGTAAAGCTTGCGTACTTCCGCCTCTTCTGGAGCGTGAATGATGAGTGGTCCAACCATGCCGTCTGTATATTGAGTTGAGTAGTGGGAATGATACCAGTACGAGCCGTATTGGCCGTCAACCAAGAAATCATACGTGAAGCTACGTCCTGGTGGGATAGGGCACTGTGATATGCCTGATGTGCCATCCATCCAGTTGGAACCATACTGGAACATACCGTGCCAGTGGATAGATGTGGGCTCGCGGAGCTCATTCGTGACGTGGACCTTGATCCGGTCTCCTTTGTTTGCACGGATCATCGGACCAGGAAACTTCCCATTGATGGTAATCATATTGCGGAGAACACCTGCAGATATTAGTAACTCAGGTGGTGAGCAGAGAGGAGATTGGCATACCATCGGGAGCAGCCTGGATCTCCTCCACAGTGAAATTGTACACTCGAGTGGTAGGAGGAGCATGGATATCCCAATCCATACTCAGGTGATACTCCTCATCCGGAAGACGCCATGGCGGCAAATTCGCTGGTATATCCGGGCGGGGATCTTCAACCACACAGGGACAAGCTGAACACGGGCAATCGGAGCCAGTGGCCGGAGATGAGAAACCCCGAGCCGGCTTGTGCAGACCCAACCCGAGGCCCACGCCGAGCCCAAGACCGAGGACTATAAACAATACAATGCTCAAAACAGCCCAAAAGAAGACATGGCGACGTTTCGCGGGAGGCGGAGGCGGCAGCTGGTCGTTGTAGAAGGTATCCTTGGGAGTAGCGGCACTCGCCGTTTCGGGAGGCGCCATAGTTGCTGGAGCTGGAGACAAGCGGGATTGTTGGCTATGATCGACGGTTGTTCTGGCTGCTCTGTCTATCATGTCGACGAGAACGTCCATGAAATGGAAGGGGAGCAGCTAGACCATTCAAGAGGAAGGCCAAGGCTCGGCGCCAGAGCACGAGGGAATAAGAAGATAACACGGTGCAGCAGAAGCTAGAGTCGAAGGGCTAGAAGAAAAAAAGAAAAGATGCAAAGAAGCACTACTCGTATTATGGATACCAGGGGGGCTAGTCAGAGCGCCGACAAGTGCAAGTAAAGCGAATATGCTGGACGCATGTAACGTTGAAGGAAGGGAAGGTCGAAAGAATGGCAGGGAGGATAGAAAACGAAAGAGAGGGACCGGCAGCCGCACGTGGAGCGGATTGAACGGGAAGGAGCGGGGATAGGAAGGGGCGGACGCTGGGGTGGGAGGAGCTATGAGAGCGATGAGGGTTAGTTTTGTTGATGGCGCCTTCCTCTTCGTGCAGAAACATCACAGGGGGTTTGGCAAGGTGGACGATCGCCAAGGAGAGACAAGCACCAAGACAAGACGGGAAACCCAAGATTGGACACAATGCCCAGGACGTCCAGAGCTCGGCGAGGCTTGTTTTGCTATTTCGTGCCAGTAAAAACACTCTTCGTTCTCACCGAGAGAACACTTTTCTCACGCTCCATTAAACAACTCGCAGCGTCTGACAATAACCAATCCTCGCTTCGGGATTGGACATGTGCCTGAATGACTGCCCCGTTCCTCCGTTCCTATCAACCAACGGCCCGCGCTAAGCCTAGACCTTGCAGACTCTAGCGTGACAGGGGTCAAAGTGGGGAGGCGGATCGGGGAACTGTCTAGCACAATTCAACCTTGGTGATTATTCTATCACGCCCTTCACGCCCTTCTCCAAATTCCCCAATGGGTACTGCTACTCCTCTCCTCATATAAAGATCGGCGCCCTGCATCCTCTGTGTCGCCTGTCCCTCTTCCTTCACTCCTCACAGCCCTTCCCCGAACCTAAATCGAAGACCCCCCTCACGTCCATTGAACCATGTTCTTCGGTGCTGTCCTCGCCCTCGCCGGCGCCAATGTGGCTCTGGCTGCTTCGGCCAGTCGCCCTGCTGTGTCGACCATCGAGCCAGCGGCTACTGCTATCTCTGCTCTCGCCGCCTCCGCAACGCCCGTTGTCCTCACCTCTGACGTGAAGGGTAAGGGGTTCGACCGTATCGTCCAGATCTGGCTCGAGAACACTGTGAGTTGCCCTGCCATCCTTCAACAGCACCTCACTGACATCACTAGGACTATGCCCTCGCTGCCAACGACCCAAGCATGAAGGAGCTTGCCAAGCAGGCCATCACGCTGACCAACTACAACGCCGTGACCCACCCCTCCGAGCCCAACTACGCCGCTGTCATCGGCGGCGACTATTTCGGAATGGATGGAGACGCCTTCCTCACGTTCCCATCGAATGTGTCCACCGTCATCGACCTCCTCGACACCAAGGGCATCTCCTTCGGCACCTACCAGGAGCACCTCCCCTACACCGGCTTCCTCGGCTTCAACTACTCCAACCAAGCCACCTTCGCCAACGACTACGTCCGCAAGCACAACCCCCTCGCGCTCTACGAGTCCATCACCTCCAACTCCACCCGCCTCGGCACGATCAAGAGCTTCGTAGACTTCGAGACCGAGCTCAAGAACAAGAAGCTCCCGCAATGGTCCTTCATCACCCCTAACATGACCAACGACGGCCACGACAGCACTATCACCTACGCCTCCACCTGGTCCAAGAAGTTCCTCACCCCCCTCCTTGCCAACGACTACTTCATGAACAACACCCTCATCATCCTCTCCTTCGACGAAGTCGAAACCTACCCCACCCGTAACAAGGTCTTCACCCTCCTCCTCGGCGGCGCCGTCCCCGAATCCCTCCACGGCACGACAGACAACACCTTTTATAACCACTTCTCCACCATCTCCAGCGTGTCTGCTAACTGGGACCTCCCCTCCCTCGGCCGCTGGGACTGCGGCGCCAACGTCCTGCAGACCGTCGCCAACGTCACCGGTTACCAGAATGTCGTCGTGGACACCGAGGGCCTGTACTTTAACTCCTCGTACCCCGGCCCTATGTCGGATGATCTCTTCGACCCGACCTGGCCCGTCCCTAACACCGATGCTAAGTGCGCCAACGGTCTTGGTGTTTTGGCCTCTGTGACGAAGACCTGGGGGGGTAAGAAGTCGACTTATAACTACACCGCGGTGTACAACTATGATGCTGTTAGCGGGAACAATGTCAATGGCAAGGCGGTGCCTTCGGGAGGGTCGGTTTCGGTTAACGGTACGGCGAAGAGCACGGGCACGGCGGGAGCACCGAAAGCTACGTCGACTGGTGGTGCGGCTGTGAATGCCGCCACGATGGTGCCTGTTTTGGCTGGGTTGGTGGTGGCGGCGATGTTGTAGGAGATCTAGTAGGATATAATGACTCAGATATAGTAATCTAGACGTGGTAACTCTGACACAGTGATTAAGATGGTGTAGCTTGAACGCAGTGACTGAGATGGTGTAGCTTGAACGCAGTGACTTGAGATGGTGTAGCTCAGATGCAGTAACTCAAACATCGTAACTTATATTTAGCAGAGCCTATAACGGATAGCTAATTTCAGAGAATTAAGTCAAGGCCGCAACCTTGTATAGGACAATTCAACTCGCTAGAACTTATAGTATAAGATGATTAGTACTGCTATAAAGCTTAAAGCTGCAATTAATGTCTATCAGTACAATACTAAGAGAACCAAGAGGATCTATTGTCGCTAGAGGATTAGAAGGATCTATAGAAGGTAGAGGACTTTTTTTTATTCTTTAGTAATGCTACTCTTTCTACCAAATCCTACGTATATATAGTGCTACAATTAAGAGAGTTCTGCTAACAATGGACTTTCTACTTAAGAAATTTAAAGAAGCTAAGTGTGTATATACTAAGTGTTACGATGGTTACGGAGGTCAAGAAGCCAGTCCAGAGAATAATAAGCTAGATTGAATCTAAAGAGAGAAGAAGAAGAAGAAGGAAGGAAGGTGAGACTATTCCTCGTAATATACAGTTGTCCGCTTAGCGGTTGTAGCCTTGGTGGTTAAGGCTGCACCTGTAACAACCGTAACAACTGTAACAACCGTAACAAGCTGTAAGCTATAATCGTAACACTAAGGACATATTTATAGGTCCCTGTTACAACTTAGGGTAGGCGAAGTTAAACAAATACTACAGCCTTATAGAGAGATCGCCTATCTACTATGTTATAGCATTAGTATTATGTCCATAATGGAAATGGGAGTACATTAAAGGCAATTGGCTAGAAAGCTAGCAATTAGATTGTAAGAGAAGATGCGAGATTTTTAGGAGTTAGAGTATAGGTCTACTTAACAGTTATCAGAATTAGCATAAAGGACATAGAACACCTTTGCATAATGGCAACAAAAGAGAGAACGGTCTAGCATTAATATTGACAAATATACAAAGTATCTCTAGACTTTAGTACTCCTAGAGGTCACCGATCCCTAGTCTTAGTGGTTAGAGGCAACTTAGCAAAAGACTTACCTAGCTCTTAGTATTATGGCATTAGATATATTATCAATTCCTGCAATGTTAGCAGAGCCAGAATGCCTGTTCCTAGGTGTGGGAATTACTATTACAGCTCGTAGGAACAAGCTAGGGATTAAGAGTATTTAAGCTACTGAATTCTACTAATTGTAGAAAGTAGAAAGGAACTCCTTGGATTCTTTAGTAGGAGGTAATACCAACAGCTGGTCTTTAGCTAGAAGAACCTATTTGAAGTTTTCAGGCTTAGTTGTCTCCTATAACATTCTCTATGCTTAGTAAGCTCCCTTAGCATTAGACTCTAGATAGACCTATATTTTGTAGTCACATATCCATTAGGATACCATGCCGCTAGACCTAGGAGATACATTGTCGTCATTCTAAGAGAAAAAATTCCTCCAGACTGCCAATTCTAACTTAGTGAACACTCACGATACTCACACCTATAGCTTCATAAAATGAGAATCAATTAATAGTTCCTACGTGCCTTGCCATGTGTAGATATATCACTAACCCCTTCCTTATATCCATTTCCTCCTTTGAGTTTAATAACCTCTTAAATATAGCGTGGAATCCTCTTAATCCACACCTGTTTTAACGCTGACTTCTAAACGATAGAAGGCACAGAGGTTTCTTGCGTAAGGTTGACTTGACAGAGGAGGCAGGGGATTAGACACAAAGGCTTTCCAAGTAACACGTTACAGTATTGTAAAGAATACTATATTGAGTTGAGCACGAAGCTCCTATCTAAGGAAATACTATCTACTTATATAGTGGCGTCGTGCCAAAGGGATATCCGTGGATAACATGGATAACATAATATCCATGATATCCAATGTTATCCATCACGTGAGGTTGCAGCCGTAAGCGCTAGCCATAGCACTAGCACTTAGCCGTAACAAGAAGGCCTGGATGAATACAACTGTGATGTCTGAATGGCTTCAAGCCTTCTATAATCACATTGGAACAACTCGTTCAGTCCTTTTAACAATGGATAACTTCTCTGCACACCTTACAGCCGTCAAATTTACACCACCTCCTCCTAATATACGAATATGTTGGCTTCCAAAGAACTTGACAAGTCGATTTCAACCTTTAGATCAAGGAATTATACAAAGCTTCAAGTCTCATTATAGACGGCAGTGGCTCTCATATATGCTCGAGTGTTATTATAATAACCAGGACCCTAGGGAATCAATGGATTTACACCTAGCTATTTGTTGGATTCTAAGAAGTTGGAATAACTATGTCTCAAATACAACAATCTACAACTGTTTCTGGAAGTCAACTCTAGTTACAACTCCTATATCACAAGTCTTTATGAGCAAGTTAAAAGAGCTGGGAATATACAAGATATTATGGCAATTTCGAGCTTCCTAAATCGGGTTGAGGAACAAGAGTTAGAGGCAGAGAGTGAACAAGGATGAGTAGATCCTGAGGAGGCCTTACAGGATGTGATAACAGAGCATCTTGGCTTTCAGACAATTGATGAAGATGAGGAAGAAGAGGCGCAGCCTAACAGGCCAAAACGGTCAATACAAGAGGCTATTCAGGCTCTACAAGTGGTAATTGAGTTTGCTGAGGGTCGAGATGATGTGAAAACAGCTCATTTGAGAGCAATTGAACGACTAGAGCAGGAGTTAGAGGCCCTACATGTAAATAGCCATATTCAGAGCACCTTACATGGGTGGATTATGTAATATTCAGTTGAACGATATATTCAATAAGACTATATTGAACTAAGGGATGGATTACATCGTCTTATCGAGACTCTACTGTAATATGATACAGGGTTCTGATATCCTTGCACCGATGTCGGGGGAGCAGTTTAGTGATCACCGGTGAAGCCGGCGGTCCTGGTGCCAAGCCCCTAGGGCTGGCTGTTTTCAACACCGCGGTCTAAAGCGACAAGAAGTGGAAATGTAAAGACCCCATGGAGATACTACCCATAAAACTCACAAAACACCGTTTTATACTCCGCTCTGCTAGTTCTGTTACCTATAGCGCTGCGAAATAAGGGTTACATTTGGGGTGGACTACGGAGGTAATGTTCAAAAGTTTTGTGAGTGGATCGAGCATGGGACCCCAGAATTTGTGCACAACAGCATAAACTCATGTATCGATCACATATAAAATATGAGGCGAGATACACCATCGATTTGCGCGCAGCCCTGGGCCACCCATCTCGGAACTAAAGCCACTTGCCCGGTCCCTGACATATCCATACTCGACTCCCTCTGTCTATGTGACATTGTTTCTCCTGTCTATTTACTTCCAGGATTAGAAGAAATTGATTGCTTTTTATCATCCAGTTAGCTACTCGCAAACTGCACATCATATGGAAGAATTTCTCATCAAAGACGAGGATCTTACTAGCCTCAAGGACAAGGTTGTCGTTCTCACAGGTACAGCCACTTTCCCGCTTCACCGCTGAACGATATTTCCATGATACTATTTACCCCCAACTAACCAACTTCCACAGGCGGTTCCTCAGGCATTGGCCTCGCAACAGTCACCCTCCTCCTCTCCCTCGGCGCCTCCGTAGTCAGCGGCGACATCAACCCCCCCGCCGACTCCCCCGCCTCCCCAGCCTTCACCTTCGTCCAAACCAACGTCGCCAACTGGTCCGACCTTCGCACCCTCTTCAAGATCGCCCACGAGCACCACAGCCGCATCGACTATGTCTTTGCGAACGCTGGCATCGGCCCGCGCGCCGACTACCTCAGCCTTGCTGCCGACGAGGCTGGGGAGCTCCAGGAGCCAAGCCATGAGTTAATCGATGTTAGTCTCAAGGGTGTTGTCAACACCGCTGTCCTGGGTGTGCACTACATGAAGACGCAGGCGGAGGGCGGTAACATCGTGTTGATGGGATCGAGCACTGGCCTACAGCCGCTGCGGGCTCCAGATTACTGTAAGCCCCGACCTACCCCATCACGGTCTTGGAATAGTTGGCATTTGAAGATGGCTGGACTAACGTACACAGCGACCGCCAAGCACGGCGTCCTCGGCTTCGGCCGCGGCTACGCCCGCCTCCTCAACGTGGCTTCGGTCCCAGTGCGTATCAACACCCTGATGCCATCGTGGACCACCACCAGTGTCGTCCCCAGCATGGACATTATCATGCCCGGAATCTCGCAGCCATCGCAAGCACCACTCATTGTAGCTCGCGCAGCAGTATATCTTATGGCCACGAAGCAGAGGCAGGGCGAGGTGGTGTATGTGGCTGATGGGAAGTACACCGAGATCGAGAAGACGATACTGTTTCCCGCTTATGAGAAGATTAAGGGAGAGGGAAACAAGACTGATGATCAAGTTTTGGAGAATATTTTGGCGTTTGCGGCGAAGGCTGCTGCTGCTGGACAGTGATGTGGGTTCTATAATTCTATAACTCTAGAGATTTCCTGAATTGAGATATTATTCGGTTGCTTCGGATGGGTTGCTCTGTAGCTGGGTAGTGACCACTAGCGACTGCCTTCTATCTTCTAAGGTATAGCGCTTTTTGTCTTATTCCCGACCTTTTGAGGTTAGGAAGGCTGAGCTGCCCTCGGCGGAAGCCTACGGGCGTGAAGCGCGGTTTCAAATGACTCGCTTCTCCTAAACGACAAAAGAAAAAGGGGGACGGGTTACAGAATCACAGCAGCCAATAAAGACTCGCATACTTGAAGTCAGAAGTCTATATTTCAACTATGTATTGCATTAAATCCAACAAGCCCCCGGCCGCAATATCCACATCTCCCTCCAAAGGGGTATATACCTACCTATACACTCTGAACCACAAAAATCTACATCACCTAGGCTCTATTCCTTCCAGCCCTTTCAGCTCAAAAATATATACACAGAACTTGGGTATTTCCCCCCACATCCACAACCCTACCTCAGTAACCTCCTACCACCATGCACACTATCATCATCATCCCCCGTCCGCATACTCCGGATACAACTCAGCCGGGTCAGGTAACGGTCCCCCACCACCAGACCAGTGCCTCGACGCCCCTTCCACCGGCGGCGCCGACAGCCTCTGTGATGGCACAATCGGTGTGCTCGCTTGCTCTGCGTATTCCGGTGCCGCAGCTGGCGCCGCGCTCGGCGCCCTAGCCTCCTGTCCATACCCTTTCTGCCCCGACCCCACACCCGGCGCATACCCCATGTCATGCGCAGGTGCGTACGCCCCCACCTGCCCCGACCCTACACCCGGCGCATACCCCGTATCATGTACAGGCGCGTACGCCCCCACCTGCGCAATCGGCGCATATCCCGTGCTCTGCGCCCCGCTAAAGCGTGGCGACCCTGCTACACTCGGGGTGTAAATCTCGCTCGCGCGTGCCATCTCAGAGGGTTTAGTCTCCCAGTAGCCCGCAGGCAAGGTTTGTTCCATAGGCTGATAGTACTGCTGGGGTGGAGGTTGAGAGTACTGCTGATGTGGGGGTTGAGAGTACGCTTGTTGTTCTTGCGGTGGTGCTTGGGGAGGGCCGGCGACGGTAGGGGTGGTGGCAGCGCGGCGCCGGCGGAAGAAAAGGAAGGCGACGGGGATGCCGAGACCTAATCCGATTTTGCCGCCGAGGGAGAGGCCGGAGTTAAATTCGGAGGAGGAGGGGGTGGAGGGGGTGGAGGGGGTGGAGGGAGTGGAGGTGGGCGCTGCGATGGAATTGACGGCAGAGGAGAACTTCGAGGTGGTGGCAGGGAAGTCGCCGTCGCGGTAGCGGACGACTATGCCCGTGGCCCATACCATTCCATCTGGGATGTTAGATGCGGTTGGGGTGGGGTCAACGCGGAGCTCATTCTTATAGAGGACGACGGATGTGGTGGTGCTTTCGGTGATTGATGAGCGGCAGAGCTCGCCGCTGAAGGTGAAGGAGGTGGGGCAGCATTGGATGGTTGTCTCGCCGTTCTGGGCGGTGGTGACAACGCCCTCCCAGGCGGCGGGGCAGCGTCCGGGGGAGTAGTAGGCGGAGTAGGTAGTGTAGCCCTCGGGATAGCAGGAGCCGTCGAGGACGTAGTCGTATTTCTCGAGGTAAGCGGTGGTCGAAGTGGTGACGGTGGGGACGGTATGGACGGAGACGGCCGAGCCGTCGGAGATAGTGTTTGTCAGGGTGATAACGGTGCTGAAGACAGTAGAGATTGAGAGGACAGTGAGGTCATGGCAGGTAGCAGGTGGGGTGAATATGGTCGTGAGGGGGCCGAGGAGGGTTAGACCGGAGTCGTCCTGGAACGCCATGGTGTCTCGTGACGCGGTCAGCGAAGATAGAGGATGGAGTCAGTCGCGAGAGGAGGGCGAGGGCGAGGCCACCGGCGATGCGACGGGAACATGTATAAAGTCGGCGCACGTTATGAAATGAGCCAGGCGCGGCCAAGAGTGAAATGAGAAAAGACGAAAGATCACCAGAGCCAGAACTGGTAGAGCAATCTAACCCCAGTACGGTTAGTAATATTGAGGAAGAAGGAGAGAATCCTTGGGGTAATGGAGTGTCTCTAGTCCATTTTAAGATTAGTGTTACTTTTCTGGAAGCCCGCTGACCCCTGTTCGTCCACATGTCAGTCCCATCACCACCATAGCTTCCATCAGCCCCATATTTGACACGGCATGGGGATATTTGATTGGACAATGCCTTAACCCCAATCCCCGAATCCTTCGAAACCCATATCTCGGACATTTGAAACGCCGTCACGCCGCTTAGTCCTATCAAATCCCCGGGTTTCCCGATGATTAAGACCACATTGCCGATCCCTCAATGGGTTTGTGCCAAGAACGGCATCAACGCCAAGTATCGCGAGATTTGGCTGGGACGCAATTTTGGATGCTTAAATTACCCGTGTTCGGCATCGTGGGGCGGCAGAGGGCGGACCGGGATGGGACGGGGGACGACGGCACGGCACGGGAGTTGGTCAATGGGAAAGGTTTGGCGTGGAATTTGGCGGTGAGGAATTGGCCTTTGAGGGAGTGTCGAAGAGGGATTCGAAGGATTGCATAATCGGCCGTTTGTCGAATACTTGATACTTGTGTACCGAGATACTCGGGTATGGGACAGTTGACTCCCATGAAAAAATAATATTGGCCCTGGGGGACATGAATAAATAACGATCCATGCCTGTAAAATTGTGGTATATCTCGCTTTGTATAGTTCGTCTAATACAGGTGAGGTAGATGTATTCACGTGCAAATGCGCCGACGCAAAGTGAGATGGGAGACCAGTTGGCTGTTCCCCTCTATATTGTCTCCATATACCGCTTCACCTCCCTACGCACATGTTAGTAAGATATTAATAACAAACACCGCATAACCCTCAACCAAACAGATGGAAACTTACCAATCCGTGACAGCCTCATCATACAACCTCACCTCATGCTCCCTCGTCCCACCAAAATGCTCCACAAACTCATCCCCGAACACCTCCCTTGCCAAACTATCCTTCGCCATAAACCTCACAGTCGCTTCCCCTAAATTCTTCGCCAGCCGCTGCCCAGCATCCGACTCACCGCCCACATCCTCACCCTTCCCCAGCGGCGGCAGAGTAAGCTGTAGCTTCTTCGTCACACCGCGCCATCCCAGCGCTAGACACGCCGCGAGCACGTAGTGGGGGTTCGCATCCGCACCAGGGACGCGGATCTCAAAGCGCGTGGCAGACGCCTTGGCGGTGGGAGGGGCGATGAGTCGGATGCTAGCGGCACGGTGCTCGAGGCCCCAGGAGACGGTGACGGGGGCCCAGAAGTTCTCGACGAGGCGCTTGTAGCTGTTCACTGTGGGTGCGAGGATGGGCATGATGTCTGGGAGGCCTTCGAGTATGCCGGCAAGGAAGTGGCGGCCCGTGTCGGAGAGGTTGGCGACGTCTGGGTAGGGCGGGTTGGGGTCCGTGGAGTCACGCGCGAAGAGGTTGGTGCCAGAGGAGGAGACGAGGGAGATGTGCATGTGGCCGCTGTTTCCGGGCAGTCCTTGACGGGGTTTGGCCATGAAGCAGGGCGTGATACCGTAGGTTGTAGCGATAGATTTAACAACGTATTTAAATAGACCAGCGCGGTCGGCCATGCCTTTGATGTCTCCAAAGGCGAGGGCGGCTTCGAAAACGCCGGGGCCGGACTCAGTATGCCAACCTTCGATGTGGGTGTTAAACTTCTCGCAGGCGTCGAAGATGCCATAGTAGTAGGCTTTATTATGGAGGGGGCGCGTTAAGCTGTATCCAAACATGCCTTCGGTGAGGGATGGGAGGGAGTCGACTGGGTTGTTCTGGAGGAAGGTGGCAGTCGAAGAGTTGTTACGCTCAGATATCGGAGCATTGCCGCTATGTGGTGCACGGAATTGGTAGAATTCATATTCAGCTAGAGGAGCGGTCAGTTACTGTTGCTGGGAAACAGCGGGTTGAGGTCTCATACCGCCTGCCATCGCGCCAATGCCCTCGTCCTCCAGTTTTTGTAGCTGCCGGTCTAAAATTCCTCGCGGACATGCGCTAAGTGGTTCCTTGGTATCTGGGTCGTAGAAGCTGACGAGGAAGAACGGCACATCGTCTTCCCATGGTATCCGCCTAAACGTGCTGAGGTCTGGAATAGCGATGACGTCGCGGTAACCATTTTCCTTATTGCTAATCTTCAGCTCCTTGAAGTACGTCTTGTCGTGCATATCCCATCCAAACACCACCGAACAGAAGCCAAAGCCCTCTTTTGCGATACCGAGGAACTTCTTCTTCGACATCAGCTTACCCCGCAGCTGCCCGTCGACGTCGATGCCGGCGACCTTGACCTTGGTGTCATTTCCGAGGACTTGGGCGACGTTTTCGAGCGTCACCACAGTTCCCGCTGGAATAACACTGGGATAGGGAAGGGAATATGCCATATTATGCGTTGCTCGTTGAGAATCGGCGTGTCCGAGAAGCTGTTTTGACGAGGTGGATGAGTGAACGAGGTGAGTTGCAGCCTACAGATAGCTCCGAGGCCAGATTTCAAAGCGTGGTCTTGTCAAGTAAGATATATGAGGCGTACAAAAGTATTTCACAACAACAGCACCTGTTAAGAGATCGTGAAGCGCGTTAACAATCGTATGTTGAATATAGTTGTTCCTGGATTTGTTTGTTCCCGTGTCCTGTCCATTGGCCAAGGAAGCGTCATGATCGCCGATAAGCTTCTCCTCACCGCCTTTGGTCCACCCTGTCGCCCTTTTGCCCCTCGTTCTGCCCCTGAAGAATCACGTGATGTCTCCGCAATTCTTGTGTCATTTGGGGTCATTCGTCCCCTCTAGCTCCTCCCAACCCCGCCGACCAATATTTCTATATAAACAGTCTGTTTATCTCTCACTTAAAACTAAACCTCATCCTTTCAAAACAAAGACCAGATTGCTTTTTCATCTTTGGTTCCCTTTTCCTACTACTCTCCATTAAATATACCAGGTGGCAAAAAAAGCATCAAATATATAACTACAGTAAGTAATCAAATGCTTATCTTTACCCCGCGCCACCCGCGAGTCAGATTATAACACCCCCATATATATTACTTCTTCGCAGTTTTCTTCAACCTTTTCTTAACTGATCACAATCGTTTCCAGCCTATATTCCATTAGAATATCACTTCGACTCTTATTATCAAAAGAGCGACGTCGATCCGTTCTCCCTCAAAACAAAGAGCATCATGGCCGCTACCTCGCCCCCAGCCAAGAGCGGCCTCACCATCAACAGCATCCAGATGGGCAGACTGCACCATAAGAACGCTATTGTCACCGGCGCTGCAGGGTAAGTTTCATATTTTTCTTAAATTCCTTCAATCTGGCCAGTTTCTCTGTCCCTGCATGTCACCCCGCAATTGCCACATATGTCTCGCACTTCTCCGATAACGGACATCACGTTACATACCCCAAGTCCCGTGAATTCAAAGAGAACTCACGATAGAGGGCAAGAATAGTGGCGTGGTCGAATCTCACATTGACAATGTAGATACTAACATCTTCCCAGTGGCATCGGTCTAGAGACCTCCATCCTCTTCGCCAAGGAGGGCGCCAACGTCCTCATGGCTGATATCTCCGAGACGGCCCTTGAGAAGGCAGTCGAGAAGCTGCGCCAGCTCGTGCCCTCCGTCCACCGCGTTGAAGTCCGTGTCTGCGACGTCTCAAAGGAAGCCGACGTGGAAGCTCTCGTCGAGCAACTCGACACCTGGGGCGGCGTGGACATCATGTTCAACAACGCCGGTATCATGCACGCGCTTGACGCCGACGCTGTTGACACTCCCGAAGCTGTGTGGGACCTTACTCAAGCCATCAACGTCAAGGGCGTCTGGTTCGGATGCAAGCACGCTGTGCTCTCTCTGCGCCGCCACAACAAGGCCTCCGGCTCCATCATCAACACCGCCTCCGTCGTCGCGCTCGTCGGCTCCGCCACTCCCCAACTCGCCTACACGGCATCCAAGGGCGCGGTTCTAGCGCTCACGCGTGAGCTGGCTATCGTGCACGCCCGCGACGGGTACAGATTCAACGCACTCTGTCCGGCACCGCTGAACACGCCACTGCTTCAGGATTGGCTCGGTGACGACAAGGAGAAGCGCCAACGCCGTGAAGTGCACTTCCCATCTGGCCGATTTGGAGAGGCCGTGGAGCAGGCGCATGCGGTGCTGTTCCTGGCGAGCGACGAGAGCAGCTTTATTAATGGGCAGGACTTTGTCGTGGATGGTGGGATGACGAAGGCGTATGTTACCCCTGAGGGACCGGCGAGGGCTGGCCCGAAGAACAATGCTCTGTTGAGTGAGCAAGTGGATGCTATTCGCGGGACTGGTATTGCGGATGCTTAAGAGAAGAAGACAATGCTGTTTTTGTTATACATGACGCAGTAACGGGGATAGGGATATGGGAATTGTGGAGTTGGTCGTTGGATAACGATGCAGGAAGACAGTCACTGCGCATTTTGGTTTCTCACCGTGCCGCGATTTTGCGGATATTTTAAACGGGCTAAGGGATTGCGGGCGCCTCCGTTTTGGTTTCTGATGAATGCATCGTTTTCACCTAGATACCTAGATACCTAGATAGAGAAATTGGTTCTAAAGAATACGTGGACCAGCTCGTGTAAGGAATATTGCTTTCCCCACGTCAAAAATTATAGTCTAACCCAGACTCACCTTTTAGCTCATTCTCTACCTTCCCATGCGCGCGCTCAAACAATCGTAAACCGCTCCTTCCGTCCCCAGTCTTTAAGAACCACCCGATCGAATTCATTGTAGTGAATCATCCTCTCAAAAACCAACTTACCCACCCCCACCTTCCTCAGCACAAGAAACATCCTCGACTCATAAACACCAACCACCACCATCTCCACCCCATCCCTCCGCCCAGCCTGTAACTCCCCCAAAACATCCTCCGTATCCGGATAAAAAAACCCATTCGTCTTCCCCACCGTCCCATCGGCCTTTTTAGTCTCCATCCTAAAAGGAAAATGCCACTCCGACCCCCCCGTCAACCAAACCCTGACATCACAAGATACCCCTCCGCCACCAACTCCGCATAAATAACACTCCCATACCTATTCCGCCCCACCGGCGTGCACTTAACCGTCACATCCGTGAAATCAGGTTCTCTCTCCGCCCACTTTCCACGCCCATAACTCAGGTGCCAGAACAAAAACGCCACGCGCCCCGTCACGCTGCCCCATGACCAGGTGGGAGCTACACCTGGCGTATTGCGATGACTCTCATTCCCCCACAGCCGCCCGAAGTTGACTTCGCGATCAACGACCCACAGGAGCGTGGAGGGTAACTCATCCGACCGGACGTCTGTCGTGGACATGGTTCGCTAGCCCAGCCATAGCAGCCAGCCTGTCCATGGAACGTAAACTCGCGCTGGGTATACTGCTCAATAACCTCACGCTAAAACTCCTTCAAGTCTCTGGGCATGATTTCGCGCGGCTCCTCGAGATCAAGGGGTCTATGGGCGACTATGCCGTGGGTTAAAAGCTGGCATTCGCAGCGAGAGGAGATGGTGCATTTAAATGTTACTTCATCAGGGAGGAAGTGGAGGACTCGGACGGGGAGGAAGGTTTCTTGGAGGACCCAGCCGCGGCGGAGGAGATGGCTGCCTTTTTGTTTTAGTCGTTGGGAGGGTTGGAGGGATCCGTGTTCCCAGCTGTTGTAGTGGCGTCCGAAGCCGCCGAGGCTGCCGTATTGTCTCCAGGGTCTGACGAAGATTTCGCCCTTTTGGCCGCCGGGGCTGGTGCAGTCTATTTTTCTCGTTGCCTTGTGTAGCTCTCGCCTTTCTCGCGTCTCTAGGAACCCAGAGTCTCCGTTCTCGGCTGCATCGGCTGCGATGGTGAGAAGACAGTGAGAATAGACTTGGTCCATCTTCGACCCCTGGATGTCCCAGTCGTCCTTCGAGTCTTGTATAATGCAGATGGAGTCAATCCATATATAATCTACTAACAGACTACGACACACAGTAATAGCGTCCTGGAACGTCTTCGGGAAGCTCGAGAAGGGGATGCCATTTTTTAAGTCATCGAGGGTAGCAGTCTTCAGCTGCAGTGACACCTGGCCGCCCCATCGGTGACTGAGAGCAATGTAATCCTCCCTGCCTTAGTCAAAAGTCTAATGGCTAGGTTGCTAAAACCCTCTAGTGTATAAGATAGTATACGGCATGTATACTACTAAGCAATGCACATACTAGCATAAAGCACATGCGTGATAGTTGCTCTACTAACATGATAATAACCTCAGTAACACAATGTTTATTTATCCTAAAATTTCCTATTTGGGACCCGCTTAGACTCTATAATGTCAGGAAAAGTGCTTGATAGTATACAGGTTCATACTATTTAACACACTATAGGATCATGATCTAGTTAACATTTGACAGATAGATATGGGTTATTAAGGCTTAAAATAGATAAAATAAATACATAACTAAATGCCTAGGCCTCCCCCTCGTCATTAGCGCCTTTAGCTTCACTATCTTCAACCTCTAGTAGTATATGACCCTAATCTCTTAAACATAGTAAATATCAAGGTGTTTTAGGAGAGAGTCTATTCCTTTTCTTCGTAAGAATATCAGCTTCCCTTTTCTCCTCATTAAGATAGTATTAGCAGTCTCTATATTAAATAAAGATATCATGAAACTACTGCTTAACTCTATTCTGTTTTACTTCTTTAGCTCTGCTTATCCACAGGCTATTAAATACGTTAAGATTCATATGTAGATTGTAAATTGTAGCTACCTATAACGATGTATGGTTATGCTCACGCTACATCCCACTAAGCCAAAAAGACTATAGTATTCCAGCTTGGTAGAACACATATAACACGCTATATATACTATACACACTATAACGGTTAGTACCTGTTACAATTACCCCCCTGTAACGCTGACTTCTAAATGATAGAAGACACAGAGGTTCTCTTGCGTAAAGGTTTACTTATCAGAGGAGGCAGGGGATCAGACACAAAGGCTTCAAGTAACACGTTACTAGTATATAACAAATACTGTATTGAGTTGAGCACGAAGCTCCTATCTAAGGAAATACTATCTACTTATATAGTGGCGTCGTGCCTAGTGGACTCCTGGGAACTCACTCGAGTCCTCGGAGTCCTGGACTCTTAGGATTCTTCTCATCATCCTGCGAGTCCATCACGTGATACTTTCGGAACTACTATTCCCCGCTGCCCCTCCAGGTACCAGGGCCGGTCTCATGCGACCTCCCTCCTTCCTGTCCTGTAGTTGGCCAGCCTTCTTGTTCCGTCGTAACACCCCCCTTCTAGCCTATGACATCCTAGCATGATTATAGAGGCTATATCTACCACGCTATAGTAATCACTTATAACCCCATGCTCCTAAGGCCTCATTACTACTTAGGATGCTAGGGTGTATTATATATATAGCTTAAGCCCCTAAGAAGGTAAGGAGACTAATTGATTATAGTAGCTCGCTTAGCTAAAGCTAAAGCGAACCAATCAAAAACCTATTAACCGTTAAGCTGGAATACTCTTATAATGATGTACGGTTATGCTTGTGCTTACATCCCACTAAGCCAAAAAGACTATAGTATTCTAGCTTAGCAGAATACACGTAACGTGCTATATATACCATATGCACTGTAATGGCTGGCACCTGTTACACTACCCCTAAATGACTCCATTATTGATTTATAGCAAGTGTATAGTACTCATTAATCTTCTTATGTGTAGCAACACAAGCTAGGCCAATTGTCAATGATATACCAACCTCCTCAAACCTACAAGTCACTATACATATTTTGGCTTATCACACCAACAACAAGAGCAATACTACTCAACGATTGCTACAACCCTCTATGATTCATTACACGTCATCGCTCCTTAGTTACCCACAAGATTGGTTAAGTTATGACATAATTTGTCTATAGGGGTACTCTGACCTTGGACCTCCTTTCACTTCCTATAGGCTAGGAACCTAGGAGATGGTTCTATGGGATTATCTTACATTGACTACAGTTACCAAGCCTGGTTAGTCATGGAAAGTCTTGGAAAATGAGAGAACTACACTCCTTTAGCATAAATAGGATTGCCCTTTCCTTAAGAAAGGGCAAGCAGACAATACAGTAAATCAGCTATCACATACTTCTACATCTTTTCCAAGCTTCCAAGCATTGATCTTGTTACTCCTTGTTTCTGAAAAGTTAGTGAGGTGCTAACCTCTGACTTATCCCTGAGTTCTCAGACTCAACATTTGTTACAACTTGTCTAAACCACTCCACTACATCATACGCTTGATTGCTGCATTGTGGAATAGTCTAAGCTACAACCCTTTGGCTCTGTTTCCTGAGACATATGCTGTCTTAGTAAAATCATCCCTTTCCTTGGGTGGCTAGATTCTCACATCTGGTGCACCTACCATTACAAAAGGCTTCACAAATATATAGAAGAAATTCTAAAGGGCGTGATGTATTATCCAATCCTCTAGTGTAGGAGCAATATCCCTCATACTTAGATCCATTGCTAAGTAGCACAGTATAATCGGTGTTTGTAGCTTAATGACTGTTGAAACCATTTCCTATGTTGAATTCCACTAGACTGGCATATCAAGTGATAGTTGTAGCTTCTTAAGACTAGCTGCTATAGTCTGTGTCACGGTTCACCAAGGCATAGGGCGCCAGTTGGGTATTATGAATTAAACTCAATCTAGAGAAGAAAGGAAAGAGAAGAGGAGCACTCGAGCAGTGGCTCGATCTATATACAGCTATTGTGGAGTGAATTCTCTTTAGCGAGACCAGTTCTGAGAATTCACTCCACAACTGAAAACTTCGCTCCAACCCCGGAAAGCTCCCCACACCCCTGAACCCCCACTCGAGCTGCAAGGCGCACTTGATATCGTAACAGTCTGCTTTTAAAGAGCATCCTTCCATTGCCTTCGATTTCTAAACACATAAACATGTCTTTGTAGCTTACCTAAAGTATTCTTAACTTCAATATTACTATCAAAGCTTACTGGAATCCATGTAGCTCCTTGCTCATATCGATAACTCTTAGCCTGCTTAGCAGGAGCTGCTTTTAAAGTCTTAATAGCATCTTAAACAGCAATATTAATGATATGGGCTATACATTGTACGTCTCCTTCCTTAACTCTAAATGTCCAGGGTTGTTACGTTGTAACTTCTTGGTCTCGAGCCAATTTCTCATATTCTGTAAGCATAACAGTATTAGCTAAGGCATTGTCCCTTATACAGGTGAAGATAGCTCCTGTAATACCTATATCATCTGTTACGATTGCTAATTGTTAAGCTAAATATTCACTACTATAGATAGGCTCTTTACGATGTACGACATCAAGCACTTTAGATTTCTGTTGCCATTTATCGTTAATCTAGTGCATAGTAATGGCAGTGTAATCTGTATACTTCCGTGTAGACCATACATCCGTTGTTATTGATATCCGGCCTCCTCTCTTAATATGAGAATAGAGCTCGATTTGTAGCTAGCCTCAGTGATATGAGAATTAGCGCTATAGTTCTCAGTGTAACATACATGCTGATATTGTTGTAGTCATTAGGCTTATAAATTGGACTAATTCACGAAATGAATAGCTTTCAACAAGTCGTATTAATAGATTATTTGACATGATAAACTAGAGTAATAACTCTCTATACTTTGGAGGATTATCAGGTTGCATTGGTAGAGCTGATAGGCGTGGGTTGAAGAACGACGATGTACTAGTTGATGCACTAGACGACTGTCTATTATCATTTTTAAGGGCGTATGATATCGCTAGATGCTTTAAAGAATAATGCCTCAAGATTGCCTGTCGATGATTGCTTTAATCCTTGTGGCGGTAGTGAATATCCACAGCCTGGTTGTAGGCATATCATCTTTACGGTTGGAGGCTGAGTATCAAGCAATTCTCGACGATATAGGCCCTTCGTAAATAGCTTTGATGTTGTTGGTGGTAGTACTACCTTTGGATATCGAGGTAGATTAACAGATACTTCAATTGAGGGCTGAATAGGGGTAGATTGAGGTGGGAGAGGTGGTAACGATAGCTCTTCTATTTGAGAATAGCTCTCATGATCTGATGGCAAAACTGATAACTCGGAGTCACTCATTTTTACCACAATCGTCACATTTATGATAGTATTTGAACTAGTATTATAGATTTACACGATAGCATTTGTGTGGCCTTGACTACTCTTGGCTACTCTTGGCAATATCCTCATGACCCGGATATATCCTCATATCGCAAGGATAGGTCGTAGGCCTGACGGATAGGATATATCCGGATCAGTATCCGGATCAGCTCAGGTCATATACGATCCGTGCCGAACACTGTTAAAGCCAAGAAGAAATATCCAAGTTCACGATTTAGAATTAGATAAGCATGATTGGAGTAAGTATTTTGAATTGCCTAAAGAAGATACATGGATACCATGTACCGCACCTACCTTAAATACCTACATACCTTTTTTGAGGTTGGGGGGAAGGGGAAAGAGAAAGAAAGAGAAATGGGGGTAATGACTTACCAGATCTAGAACATACTGCTATGTCTGTCCTCCAAGCGACTGTAGCCCCCCCTCCTCGTCTGCCTAGAAAATGGAGGATCTCTCTGATCTCTCTGATCACTCTGATCACTCTGATCTCTCGGATCTCTGGGCGGCCCAGGTCTCGTCGTCTGTCTAGGAGGCTGAGGACCCATCGGAGACCTCGGAGACCTAGGAGGCGGACGATCTAGCGAATCTCTTGGAAACCAAGGAGGCTGAGGAGCCCTCGACTCTCTCGGAGACCTAGGAGGCTGAGGACCCCTCGAATCTCTCCGAGGCCTAGGAGACCCCGGCCTCATCATCTGCCTCAAGCTCTCCGACTCCCTCAGCTGCAGCTCCGACCTCCTCGGGCGAGCACCCGAACTCTCCGCCTCCCTATCCCCAACCGTCTCGGTGAACCACGATGAGCCCCTCGGGATGACACGCTCGAAAACGTTGCCGTCGCGGTCCATCATCATGATACCATGCTGGCCGAGGCTAGGTATCAGCACACCGCCGTAGTTCTCGCGGCGCCGGAATTGGTTGGCTAGTTTGGCGCCGGAGAAACTGTCGATGTGGGCCTCGGCAAAGACGGCGGCGCAGGAGGGGCAGAGGGTGGGGGGGGCGTGGAGGATGGAGGAGCGCTTGCAGCGGGTGAAGGGGATGCTGGGGTGGCGGACTGCGAAACAGGGGGAGGTGATGCTGATGACGTGCCGGCAGGCCTCGTGGACTGTGTCGGTTGTGACGCACATCTTGTCGGGGGTGTGGTGGTGAGCGTGGTGAAGGTGGTGAAAGTGGGAATGGTGTTGAGAGTGTTGAGACTAATCCTGTTGTTGCTGCGCTGAGTGATCTACGCCAGGTAAATCAAGTGAAGAATGGTCTGGAGAGAAAAGGAGTCTGGTGAGGGACGAAGTGAGGATACTTATAGGGCCATGATGAATGAGCATTGTCATCTTGAAACGAGGATTGGATTGAATGTAGCGGTGATGAGGGTTTGATGATGAACAATAGTCCTGCAGTTCGGATATAAAGAATTTCCATGAGACCAAGGAGGTGAACAATGGAATAAGTGGCAACGAAGTCTTTATCTGTATTCGTGTGTTGTTGAACAACGAATGGCTTTGAATGGCCTTGTGTGCACTTGAGCCTCATAGAACAATGAATCCCTATGTGCGTATTCGAGCCTCGACGAATGATGGCTTTGTGTGCATTCCATGCTTACCCCTGCCAAATCCATCCGCATCCTCATCCGCATCCGCATCCTGCATCACATCACACCCCCCAACCACCAAGCGAAGACAACCCCCCTCTTATAAACCAACTTAACCCCTCACCTCCCAGCGGCACAGTGGCGCAGTGGTAGTACCACTGTCTGGACAATCTGGCCAGCGGAGGATAAGGGAGGTTATGGATTCGAGTCCCGGCGAGGAAAGGAAATATGGAAACGAGCGATCAACACGACAACATAACATAACGACAAAAAGTAAAATCACAAAGTTGATTTTCTCTCTCATCAGATCCCGAGATCTGACGAGTCTTTTGCTTTTTTGACTTTAGATGGAAGGAACTCCCGATGAGGTGAGATTTGCTTTTTTGAACTTTTGGTAGAAGAAACTCACGGTGGGATAAACTCACCTACTTGATGAGCATCAACATGAAGGACCCATTACAATGAAGGACATGAAGGACCCATCGACACAATAAACATCGAATAGGGGACACTTGCCCACAGAACGCAAAGAAACGACGAGAGCCATGAAGAAGATAGAAGATAGAAAACGTCCAGGGTCGATTCGTCTAATGCCGTCTATAATTAAGGGTATGGATATATCGCTCTATTCTCCCTTCACCCCGGAATTCTCTCTCATCAAACTGGAAGACTTTTTTATCAAACCGAAATACCCTCCCCTCAAACCGAAACCTCATCCTTCGCCTTCCACAGCGCCCACCCCACCGCAATCGCAACCTTAACCCCCCCCGCCAACCACAGCGCCGCCGACATCCCCACACTACTCCTACTCAACCACCCCCCAATAATGCCCCCCATCAACAGCGTCACCGCCGACGCCACCCTTCGATTCCTCTTCACATTATCCCTCGCCAGCATATGCGGATCACTCATCAAATCACAGAACAAACTCGTCAACACCGTCGTCGGCACCTCATTAATCCCCAACGTCCGACTCGTCACAATCTGTCCCCCGCTCTGGAACGCCAAGAAGCCAATGGGGAGTAATTCGATAAACGCTACCCGCCCGTGGTCGAGCTCGTGGTATCCAGCTGGCGAGGGCACGACGTGTCGCTGTACCAGCGCTGCGGCGACGAAGATCAGGATCGCTTGGACGAGGAAGGAGGCTGCGAGCGTGAATCGGCGGTGGGGATGTATGCGTCGCGACTGCGCGAAGAAGTAGCAGCCGACGAGGAAGAAAACGATGGCTGTCAGGGACTTGAGCCAGATGTAGGGCTGCGAGACGGGTTGGCCGGAGGCGCCGAGGGCGAGGATGATGGTGTTACCTGGAGGGGGAGGGAGTTAGAAGATTCTCGGATGACTGGGATGGTAAGGAGGTATGGTGGGGTGGGGGGGGGGGGCCATACCGGTTTGCATGCTCACGAAGGTGTTCCAGGCGTTGAAGGCGCTGCTGTCGCAGAGGCCGGAGGAGAAGCAGGATGCGATGACGGGGATGTCGGTGTGGTTCAGGTTGACATCGCGTTTGAGCTCTGTGAGCCACGAGGAGCGGGCCTTGGGAGACTGCTTCTCGGCGTCGGCGACATCGGGGGTGGTTTCGCCTGGGAGGGTGGCCGATATGAGAGAGGGTTGTCGGGGATCAGTTGAAGCCATGGCGTCGTCCCTGGGTGGCACTTGAGGTCAATTGGTGTCAATGGGCGTCTTGTCAATATCACTGGACTTTCCAATGGTCAGGGAATGATCATGATATAGAAATATATAGAATAGATATGGTAGATATATATATTTCCAGCCACATGGAAATATTTTGCAGATCAGTCATACTTGCCTTGCGTGATAGTCATAAAAATGAGACTAAGCACTTCAGAAGAGCGTACAAGAGTGCACAGGAAGCTTGTCGTGGGGGGAATTTTGGTGGGGACTGTGGGCGGCACGTGATTATAAGCATTAACTTACTATATCCGTACTCGAGTAATTATAACCACTATAATCACGTGAAATTAACTAAAACTTGCACGTGCTAGAACCCATTGGTAAGGCGGTGTAAGGCGGTGTAAGGCGGTGACAGAAAAAGTAGGAACGAGAGATTTTTACGGAGTACTATGGGTAGTGGATGGATAAGGCCCCGATACGTACCTGATTACCACTGATACGGCCTAACCGGCCCTAAAAAATTGCTATCGAAACAGATCTGTGCTATTATGCCGCCACTTCCCCCCCCTCCCTCATTTTCATCTTGAACCTCTTCTTCCTCCCTCCACCCCCCAACGACTTCAGGAAAGCAAAAAATAAGACTCGGAGACTCTCTCTCCTACTCTTATTCCACCCTTCTCTAGCCACTCGCGGCTGAGATATATATATACAGAACTCCTCGCCGTCTTCTTCCTACCTTTTACCCCTCTGCTCCGTCAGAAAATCTCCACTCTCAAATCTTTTTTTGCCCCAGCCCGGCCACGTTTTTGAGTTTTTTTTTCGGCCAAGACGCCCACTTTCAGGATAATTACGAGCGAATTTACGATTTATTGCACGACTGACAGATATACAATCCAATAATCAAGACACCCGTTGTCCGATTTCACAGAGCGCCGAAAGCGCTCAAATAATGCCGCATCCAGTCTCTCCCACCCGACCACAGCCCACTATGCTTATCAAATCTGACGTCCCGTCCACCGTGGCGCCTACCCAAGAGGAGATCTCCTCCCTTCTCAACACCATCTTCACTGCCGACTCCTCCGCCGCCTCCGTCGACGCTTCCTATGCCCTCACACAAATCCTCCTCAACTCCGTCGGGTACCGTGGCCTCCACGCCTACGGCATCGTTGCCGAGATCAAGAAGGCCGCAGCGGACAAGAAGAGCGGACTGAAGCGTGAGAGCGCCCAGAACCTACTCGGTGCCCTCTTTGAGCGTTTCCCTACCCCACAGCCGATCACCGAGGTTGTCTTTATCATACAAGATGGCGGTCTCATCCCCTGCGCCCTCGACGCCCTCGCCGACAAGGGCGCTGTGGTGAGAGATGCCGCGCAGTATGCGCTTGACGCTCTCTTTGTCCTCTTGAGCTCCGAGGCTCTTGTTATTGCACTCCTCCCTGTTCTCTCCCTGTACCTCTCCAAGCGCACCGGCAAGTGGCAAGGCACAGTTGGTGCCTACAAGCTTCTCCAGCGCATCGCCGACAAGGCCAAGCTTGAGGCTGGCACCACCAAGGAGGAGGCAAATGACAAGGACATGCTCCGCGACTCCCTGGGATCCAAGCTTGCTGGTCTTATCCCGATTGTCGAGGAAGGAATGCACGACTTGAAGACTGAGGTCGAGAAGGCCGCCATCAACACCATGAACTCCCTTACCACCCTCCTTTCCAACGACGATGTTGCCCCTCGCATCCCACTCCTCGTTGCGACCATGAAGAACCCCTCCACCGAGACGCTGCAGAAGGCCATCCACGCCCTGTCGCAAACCACCTTCGTCGCTATCGTCACCTCCCCCGTCCTGGCTCTCCTCACCCCTCTCCTCGAGCGTTCCCTCAACACACCTACCACTGCACAGGAGGTCCTCAGACAGACCGTTGTCGTCGTGGAGAACTTGACAAAGCTTGTCCACGACCCTGTTGAGGCTCGTACTTTCTTGCCAAAGCTCCTTCCCGGTGTTAAGGGCGTCCAGGACAGAGCATCTCTTCCCGAGGTCCGTGACATGGCCACCAGAGCCCTTAACGTCATCAAGAAGGCCATGGGTGATGATGTCTCCGGAGCATCCCACGGAGAGGTTGCCCGCGTCACCATCGACGACGTCACCAAGGTTCTCGATGCCGAGATCGCAAAGGCAGGAGGTCTTGCTGGCGACGCCAGTGCCATCTTCAAGCTCCTTGGCCCATACATCGGCGCCATGGTGGCCGAGGATGCCAACCACCGCCAGACTCCCCGTATCGCAGCCAGAGTTACCCCATACCTGCCCCAGGTCTTGAAGACCTCCGAGGCAGCCGCTACCGTTGGTGACGCCGTCCAGAACTTCTACGTCGAGGAGGACCACCGCAAGTACGGTAAGCCGGTCAAGGAGGACGATGGAGAGATTGAGATTGTCAACGCCGACTTTTCCCTTGCCTACGGTGGTATGCTGTTACTCTCCCATACCAACCTCCGTCTCCTCAAGGGCCACAGATACGGTCTTTGCGGACGTAACGGTGCCGGAAAGTCTACTCTCATGCGTGCAATCTCCAACGGCAAGCTTGAGGGCTTCCCCAGCCAGGATGTCCTCCGTACTTGCTTCGTCGAGCACAACCAGGGTGAGGATGCTGATATCAGCATTCTGAACTTCGTTGCCAAGGATCCTGCCATCGCGTCCGCTGGTATGGAGCGTATCTCTGAGGTTCTTGCCGAGGTCGGCTTCACTGCCGGCCCCGAGGGTCGCCAGTCCGAGAAGGTTGGCTCGCTATCCGGTGGATGGAAGATGAAGCTCGCTCTTGCCAGAGCTATGTTGATGAAGGCCGATGTTCTCCTTCTGGACGAACCTACCAATCACTTGGATGTTGCCAACGTCAAGTGGCTCCAGGATTACCTGAAAACTCACACCGAGATCACTTCCCTGATCGTTTCTCACGACTCCGGCTTCCTCGATGAAGTCTGCACGGATATCTACCACTACGAGCCTGGAAAGAAGCTTGCATGCTACAAGGGTAACTTGGCTGAATTCGTCAAGCAGAAGCCCGAGGCTAAGAGCTACTACACCCTCTCCGCCTCGAACGCGCAATTCAAGTTCCCACCTCCTGGTATCTTGACCGGTGTCAAGTCCAACACCCGCTCCATCCTCCGCATGACCAACTGCTCCTACACCTACCCAGGAAGCACCAAGCCGTCTCTCCACGACGTTTCCTGCTCCCTGTCTCTCTCTTCCCGCACAGCCATCATCGGTGGCAACGGTGCCGGAAAGTCCACTCTCATTAAGCTTCTGACTGGCGAGACCATCCCAACCACTGGTCGTGTCGAGAAGCACCCCAACTTGCGTATTGGTTACATCAAGCAGCACGCCCTCGAGCACGTGGAGATGCATCTCGAGAAGACCCCCAACCAGTACCTCCAGTGGCGTTACGCCAACGGTGATGATCGCGAGGTCCACATGAAGCAGACCCGTATCCTCTCCGATGCCGACAAGGAGCAGATGAAGGTTGAGATTGACCTTGGTGACGGACGCGGAGGACGACTGATCGAGTCCATCATGGGTCGTCAGAAGTGGAAGAAGACCTTCCAATACGAAGTGTAAGCACCCTCACCCTTTCACTCACTGTATATCATCCTAACAACCGCCTAGTAAGTGGAAGTTCATGCTCCCCAAAGACAACACCCAGATCTCCCGCGAAACCCTCGTCGACCGCGGCTTCTCCAAGCTCGTCCAAGAATTCGACGACCACGAGGCCTCCCGCGAAGGTCTCGGTTTCCGCGAGCTCTCCCCCAAAGTCATCTCCAAGCACTTCGAAGACCTCGGCCTCGACCCCGAAATCGCCAACCACAACGAGATCTCTGGCCTCTCCGGCGGCCAAAAAGTCAAGGTCGTACTCGCTGGCGCTATGTGGAACAACCCCCATCTCCTCGTCCTCGATGAGCCGACCAATTTCCTGGACCGTGACTCCCTCGGTGGCCTCGCTGTTGCTATCCGCGACTACAAGGGTGGTGTCGTCATGATCTCCCATAACGAGGAGTTTGTTGGCGCGCTCTGCCCAGAGCAGTGGTACGTCGCTGACGGTCGCGTGACGCACAAGGGTCACCTCGCCGTCTCGGCCGATCGCTTCGAGGATTCTCGCCCCGGCAGCGGCATCCCCAGCACCGTCGCCTCCATGGCGAGCAGTGCCGTCTCCAGTGCCGCTCCTAGCACCGCTAACAGTGGCGCGGAGGATACGGGAGATATGACTTTCCGTGCTCGCAAGAAGAAGAAGATGACCAAGAAGGATCTCAAGGACAGAGAGGTCCGCAGACGTCTGCGGCACATTGAGTGGCTTTCCAGTCCTAAGGGGACTCCAAGATATCCTGATACGGACGATGAGGCCTAGAAATCTAAAAAAAACCTCGCCGATTTGGATATTTTGAAGTTTTATTTTTGTTGTTGAAGCGGTGGTACATCTGCCACGTGACGTTCGGCGACGGCGGTGTGGGTGGGATGCGGTGCGGGTGGTGGGGACGCGGGCCGCCTTTAAACAAACTACTACAGTTTTTTGGGTTTTCCATGATGATATAGACTTTCGATATCCGGCGGCCTCGAGACGCATGTTTCTTTTGTTGTTTGTTTCTGCACAAAAATGTTTGGCGTTTTAGAATTAGATGGGTAGATTGGGCGGGGGTTGCTTAATGTTGGGATTGCGGAAGAGATGGGAGATGAAATGAATGACATTCCCATGCTGAACTTTATTTTGATGATGGATTGTGATATATATACTCTTATGCTGTGGTTTGTGAGGAGGGATGCTGTTGGATTTGATTCACTCTATAGGCGCTAACAATACCTCGTGTAGCCACAGAGCCTGAATAACGACCTACGCTCAACTGAAAACTGACATCTACATTTGAATTTAACAGAACCTTCCCCTTTGACCCAATTTCTAAGAAACTAGCTCCTTGAAAGGCGACCACAGTATTTAAGACCCTCATATCCACGTATAGTCGCTGCAAATACCTAAAGCAACGATAGGGGTTGTTAGCTGTTTCTTGCTTCCTAGGGACTGTAATGCACCGTCTCTCCTTCAGAAATTTTGGCAAGACGACCTGCATAAGAGGTTTCAAAGCTCGGACCACCGACTCTAACGTCTGTCACTCAGCCCCCCCTTCTTATATTCTCTTGCCCGAGCTAGGTAGAACAGAATCCGTCCACCACAATGGATCGACTCCGGCGACTGTTCTGGAAGAAAGAAAACAGAGACTGCCAGTACTGCCGGGGTCTTCAGGATGGCTAATCCGCATCTCAGCCGCTTCACTTGTTCACGGCGCGAAAACGGGCTGTCCTGCATGCCACTTGCTGTATGAGTCGATCAGCACAGAGAATTACATTGGTGCATGTGAGGTTGTTTGGGGATTCACAGGTTTGCCATACTTTTGATCCGGGATCGGAGGATATGTCGCGCAAACTGTGCGCGGAAGAGGGTAATTCCGTTGAGTTTCTGGGGGTGAAGATGGTTATATCGTAGACTGACGCTATATGATAGGTTTTAACAAGGGAGGATGGGTGTCTGGTCCTGATTATCCCACCACGGCATTTTATCCCCCGGTTGAGCGTGTAGTGGAGCTGTTTACTCTTGAAGGTTAGTTCTGTTAAAGTCCACCAGCTGTCCATATAATACAAGACCCCTCAAACAATAAATAGGGGCTCCTTCCCCTTGGCCAAAAATCAGAACTGCGAGAACCACCTAGCCGCTGCAAACACCGATGAATTCCACAACCTCATCTATGGCTGGCCAAGACAGTGCAAAACGCAACACCCAGGCTGCAAGGACTATCGCCCCTCGATCCTCAAGCCACTATATGGCAGCCTAGGCTTCATTAGCGATAGTAATTGTAGACCCTAGTAGATAGTATTAGCTAGGTCTAAAGTAGTAATATAAGAATACTATAATACCCCCTAAGTGCCTCTTAGTGATGGGTTTGACTGTGTATATGTGATTTAACTAGGATATGCAGTTAACGGATTCTACTGTAAAAAGACATAATAATTGTATTTTCGTAAAGTACCTCTCTGTTCTATATTAACTAAAACCAAATTGTCATATTGTGAATAGCCTTAAATACCACGCTAGAAATGC
Organism: Pseudogymnoascus destructans; assembly: GCF_001641265.1. Lineage (NCBI taxonomy): Eukaryota > Fungi > Ascomycota > Leotiomycetes > Thelebolales > Thelebolaceae > Pseudogymnoascus > Pseudogymnoascus destructans. The sequence goes on from NW_020167520.1 coordinate 882,572, forward strand.
CAATTTATAGGCAGCAGTTACTAGTAGCTATAGTAGCTACTAGTATACTCCTTTTGCAGCTACGTCATCACTGCTAGCAGCTTCATATTAGGGTATTATAGCGTCTATACCAGCTGCCGCTTAAGTAGAGTCTTGATGTGTAGGGTTAGGATTCACCTGTTACGGTAAAGCATATCTACAGTAAGGAAGCCCCTTTTATTATGTACTATACTAATCTATATAGCTTCTTAATTAAAGAGATCTAGCAGCTCTTACCCCTCCTTCAACTTGACAATATCATATATCATTACTAGGTTACAGCACACTGTAATGCTGACTTCTAAACGATAGAAGACACAGAGCTTTCTTATGTAAGGCTGACTTAACACAGGAGGCAGGGGATTAAACACAAAGGTGTAATGGTGGGTGCACCAGATGTGAGAATCTAGCCACCCAGGGAAAGGGATGATTTTAGCAAACTGAGTGCAACGAATGTCAGTATGACAAATAGATAACGTAGTCCATATGCGAGTGAAACACCCAAGCGAGTGAAACACTGCATTTTTGTAAGGACACAGGGCACCCAGCTCACAGTAATAGCATATGAGAGTGCGAGTCAGAGGCTAAACTGATGCTATCCTATAGGTCTACTGCGAAGGATACAAAAAAGATGAAGGGGGGACCCCGTTGAGTCTGTTTCCTTAAGTACCTAAAACGGGCCCGACTCGGTTATCCCAACCCTAGCCCTGAACCTTCCACCGCAACAGGTCAGCATCGACCCTGAACCCTACACCCCACTGTTCCCCACTATAGTGTAACTCGCTATGTGCTCCTCTACTGGTTCGAAACCACACCGAGTCAGATTTCATGCTTGTAGTGACCGTAACAGTTCTGAGACAGGTTCTTCGAGTATCTAGGTAAGGAGGCATCCTTACAATTTTACACCAAAAATCACAAATTTCGTAACCTACTATCTTAACAACCATTTAATAATAAGTTATAAAAATATAATTTTAGCTTTTTATAAGCATTTAAAGTACTCTACTTGATTTTTAAAGCAATTGGCTTAGCAGTTATTGAAATACTAAGAATTAGGTTAAAAGTAGGGGCTAAAACTCAATATCTTTAGCAACTATAATGCCAATTGCTTTGAAAATCAAGCAGAGTACTTTAAATTCTTATAAAAAGCTAATATTATATTTTTATAACTTACTATTAAAGGGTTGTTGAGATAGTAGGTTACGAAATTTGTGATTTTTGGTGTAAAATGCAGTGTTTCAATCGCTTAGCTGTTTCACTTGCATATGGACTATGTTAGCTATATAGTAATTAACCCCCTTAGCCCATACCTGTCTGTAATTGCTATATAAATGAAGAGAACAACATTAACTGTTCTCTTCGAAGATCCTTAAACTAGATAGCAATTCCAGCTTAAAGCCGCTCTTCCTAAGCCTTAAGCTGGCTTTCTAAATGCTCCTCTAATACCTCTGGATTTAGAGGTGGTGGCAGCATAGCTATGGCTTTTACAAGCCCCTCTATCATTAAGAAGAGTCGCTCTTCTCGATCATCTTCTGCTGCTATGTATTAGCGCTTTCAGGATCGCCAAAAAGAAGAAGATGGATGTGGTGAAGGACTAATTGCTATGCTTGGAGCGCTAGGAGGGGGTCCTACGGTAAGGGTAATGGAAGGTTGATACCTACTTCTCCTTCATTATAAGAAGCATTGCTACCTGAGCGAGGAAAGAAGCCTCACCTCTCACCCCTATAGCACCCTAGTGCTCCTTCTGCTCCTAGATAACTGTTGCTTTAGCATCGAAGACAGCTATCTAGTTGTCCTTATATAGTTGCTGTTCTGTTCAGCCGTCTTACTTGCTAGTTCTAAGATCTTAGACATATTTCCGCTAAGAGGTAATATTCCTATGTAAAACCTAGCGAAGAGTATTATGCTCTTTGCTAGTCTCATGTTAGCAATCAGCAGTAACATTCTTAAAGAACGTTGCTGCCTCTGCCATTCGATATATGTCTGCTATCTAGAGGCAGATTTTCAACAGTATAATATACTCATTAGGGCTTAAAGCCTGAGTCTTTCCTTTCCCTTGTAGTATATCCTCCTCTTAACTCTTTTTCCGCTTCTTCAGTCTTCTTGTATATTCGACAGTGTAAATAGTGCTTGTAGAGGTGGCAGCTTAGTATCATTGTTGTTGTTAGTATTGTTGTCATTAGTATTGTCATCATGTTACGACGGAACAAGAAGGCTGGCCAACTACAGGACAGGAAGGAGGGAGGTCGCATGAGACCGGCCCTGGTACCTGGAGGGGCAGCGGGGAATAGTAGTTCCGAAAGTATCACGTGACGGACTCGCAGGATGATGAGAAGAGTCCTAAGAGTCCAGGACTCCGAGGACTCGAGTGAGTTCCCAGGAGTCCACTAGGCATGTGACGGACTCGCAGGATGATGAGAAGAATCCTAAGAGTCCAGGACTCCGAGGACTCGAGTGAGTTCCCAGGAGTCCACTAGGCACGACGCCACTATATAAGTAGATAGTATTTCCTTAGATAGGAGCTTCGTGCTCAACTCAATACAGTATTTGTTATATACTAGTAACGTGTTACTTGAAGCCTTTGTGTCTGATCCCCTGCCTCCTCTGATAAGTAAACCTTTACGCAAGAGAACCTCTGTGTCTTCTATCGTTTAGAAGTCAGCGTTACACTTTGAGCACCACTTCTACGAGGCACTGGCTTATACACAAAGCAACATGTCTGTCGTCAGTTCGAAGGGGAAAACCCCCACCACGCCAACTTCGTCTCAGAGGTCTAAGCCTGAGAATGAGGAGATGCCCGACGCACCCACCGTCAACGAACTCAAGGAAACTCTACGCGTCAAGTTGCCCGACACTTACTCCGGCAACCGAAAGGAACTTGAGGTGTTTTTGCTACAGGTCGAACTGTACCAGCACTTCAATGACGAGAAGTTTCCCACCCAGGAGAGCTATGCCCTGTGGACTGCGTCCTACCTTAGGGGGGAAGCCCTGCGATGGATCGAACCATTCCTCAAGGATTATTTCAAATATGAGAGTACCAATGGAAGCATGGCAACTACGCAGACTATGTTTGGCAGCTGGAAAGGATTCTGTAAGGAAATCCGACGCATGTTCGGAGACATCGATGAGATTAAGACCGCGGAAGACCATCTGTTTGCACTTAAGCAGACTGGCAGCGCCCTCACGTACTCCACAGAATTCCAGAGATACAGCAATCAGACAGGATGGGACGCCAGCGCACTCATCAGCCACTACCGACGTGGGCTGAAGAGCCATATACATATGGAACTTGCCCGTTTGGAACAACAACCAACGGACATGGTAGCGCTAATCGAACATATGGTCCGAATTGACAATCGACTATACGAATTCCAGAAGGAACGCGGACCTATGACAAGCCCAAGAAAAGTTACCCCTACCGGGGAAACGAGGGCAGACGACGGGATCAACACCCGCGAGACAACCGTTGGTCGGACCCAATGGAACTCGATGCCACGTTCAAACCTGGACGACCCCGTGACCCTAAGAAAGACAGACAATTCAAGGAACGACTCTGTTTTAACTGCGACAAGCCAGGCCACATGGCCCGAGACTGCAGACAGCCAAAGGAAGGGAACGGCGGACGCAAAGTCGGCAAACAACTCAATGCCACCTGGACAGGACAGTTGAACGCAACGTTTGTGAGCAAACAGGACTGGGGAATAAACGGCGAAAGCACCCCAGAAGACGAGAGCTCAGATGAAGGGTCGGAGGCGGAATCGTTCACCGTCTCGGAACAGGAGACCTTTGACGAACTCGCACCTACGGAACCAATGAGTCCACGGTGTAAGAGCGTAGTAAGACGCATGGCAAAACACGCCCACGCGAAGATTAGGGCCGAACGAGACAAGCCCAGCAGCCAGAGGAGAATCCCCACGCTTAAGGGCATCTACGGGAACCTGTTACAGGGACTTCCGTTAGAGTGCAAGGTGGACGACTGCAAGGATGACCTCTGGAGATACTACGACCAACTAACGAATACCCGCAGGCTGCTTGGCACGTCCCCAGACGTAGCTAAGTTGGAAGCCCAAGAAGCGGAATAACTGGAGAAGGATGTCGAGCATATGGCTAAACTGAAGAATATGAAAAGCGTCGAACTTTACTACCAGGACCGCAGGAGAGCCCTGGAGAAGTACGACGAGAAAGCCAGAGGTATGCTCCGACGGGAAAATGCGAGACCCACTCCACGCATCGAAAGGAGAGCCATGGAGCAACTAGACACGTTCTCCACGCCTCCGAGGGAAGATAGTGCATGGGTGAGAGGACAGCGGGAACTATCAACGACAGACGCAACAGAGACTGATCATCCCTGGCACGCGTATGTCTACTGGGAGTATTGCAGCGAAGATGACTGCAAGCTCCACTGGAAAAAGAAACACCAGAATCAGTTGTTTCCCCGATCCTCGCCCAGGATACACTTCAGAGACGCAGAGCAAGTTCACGCCCTCAGGCGAAGCCAGTCTGAAGGGGACTTGCCTATCAAAAGCGAACAGGTATACGAGAAATACCCACATCTGCTAGACGAAGCAGAAGAGCGAGGGAAACGATCTCCCCAAGGACCACCATTGGAAGCGGATGAATACTATCCTTCCTCGGACGAGTCAAAAAACTAGGAGTCCTCGACGGTAGGCCACCGGCGAGCGACACGAAGAGGCCTAGTACAGACCAGCTATGCGCCACGATGGGCAGCATGCAACTATATGTGGTCGCTAAGATACAACAGTGACACCTCCGAGCAATGATTGACTCAGGAGCGACGGGCAACTTTATGACAAAGAAAGTAGCAGACACGCAAGGTTTCGAGTGTAATGGTGGGTGCACCAGATATGAGAATCTAGCCACCCAAGGAAGGGATGAATTTACTAAGACAACACACTGTCTTAGGAAACAGAGCCAAAGGGTTGTAGCTTAGACTATTCCACAACGCAGCAATCAGGTGTATGATGTGGTGAAGTGGTTTAGACAAGTTGCAACAAATGTTGAGTCTGGGAACTCAGGGGTAAGTCAGAGGTTAGCACCTCACTGATTTTTCAAAAACAGAGAATAACAAGATCAATGCTTGGAAGCTTGGAAAAGACGTAGAAGTATGTGCTAGTCGATTTACTGTATTGCCTGCTTGCCCTTTCTTAAGGAAAGGGCAATCCTATTTATGCCAAAGGAGTGTAGTTCTCTTATTTTCCATGACTTTCCATGACTAACCAGGCTTGGTAAATGTATTAGAAATCAAGTGCGACCCACAACTAGCTTGCTAATCATGTAGTGAATGTAAGAGAATCCCATAGAACCATCTCTTGGGTTCCTAGCCTATAGGAAGTGAAAAGGAGGTCCAAGGTCAGAGTACCTATAGACAAATTATGTCATAACTTAACCAATCTTGTGGGTAACTAAGGAGCGATGACGTGTAATGAATCATAGAGGGTTGTAGAAGCTTCTAGAGCTATCGTTCATGTTCCTAGGCCTCTAGTTGGTAGAGATATGCCATGTGGTAGTATTGGCCCACCCCCTTAAGGAGGAGATTTTCTTAATAACTTGTTCAATGAGTGTCCAAATGATATGCCGTGATGTATGTAGCATAAACAGATGTAGTAGAAGAGTTTTCAGCAATCGTTGAGTAGTATTGCTTCTGTTGTTGGTGTGATAAGCCCAGATATGTATGGTGACTTGTAGGTTTGAGGAGGAGATTTCTAAGTTTGCTCTTGAGTTTGATAGCAAACTGAGTGCAACGAATGTCAGTATGACATGATCCCCCTTTTAAGGACGTTTGTTGGCTGTCTGCTTGCCCTTTAGCCAGTTGGCTTTCTTAGAAAGAAATTCTAGAATGAGCTTAGATGCATTTTTTAGATTTCTCTTAGGCTCCCAAGTGTTGTCACTTGTAGGATAGCCTTTCCACTTAACGAGGAAGTAGTCCTGACCTCTAAGTGTCTTTTTGTCAAGGGTAGACTCTACTTCATATTCTGGTTGATCCAAGATCAGAACAGGAGGTGGAGGAGACTGAAGTGGTCTTAAGGAACTTTCTTGTGCCTTAGACAAGAGAGATGCATGGAAGACATTATGGATAGTCCAAGTAGGTGGTAATGCAAGCTCGAAAGCATTCTTGCCAATAGTCCTTGTGATCTTAAAAGGTCCAAGTCTTTTAGTATCAAGTTTGTCTGAAGGTCTAGTAGTTGTGATATGTCTTCTAGACAAAAAGACTTGATCACCAACTTTGAATTGTGGTGCAACCACCCCCCTGTTAAAGGCCTGAGCCTGCTCGTCTTGTGCACGCTGTATTTGAACCTTGAGATAGTCCTGGAGGCCCTTAAGGTAGATGATTCTTTCAGTAGCAGAAGGGTTTTTGAAATTTTCAGGGCAATTCAGTTCTGCCACTTCAAACCTAGGGTGATAACCATAGTTTGCATAGAAAGGTGTCTCTTTTGTGGTGTTAGAGACTGTGTTGTTGTAAGCAAATTCTGCAAGATGGAGAAGATCTGCCCAGTTGTCTTGAGCATAGTTTGTATAAATTCTTAGATATTGTTCAAGTACAGAGTTGACTCTCTCTGTCTGGCCATCTGTTTGAGGGTGATAAGCTGTAGAGAAGCGTTGTTCCATGTTTAAGAGTTTAGAGAACTCCTTAAAAAAGTTTGAAGTGAAAACTGCTCCCCTATCTGAGATCCAGTGTCCAGGAATTCCATGATATTTAAAGACCACCTTGAGGAATAGCCACGCAAGTTCAGAAGCTGTGATAGTCTCATTGCAAGGCTCAAAGTGTGCCATTTTTGTGAGCCTTTCTACCACCACAAGGATAGAGTCATAAGGGGTAGCACCCCCTTTTGGGATAGAAGGAGGCAACTTGACTATAAAGTCAATGGATATGGAGTCCCATGGGCGTTCTGGTATAGGTAGAGGCTGCAAGAGGCCATAGGGCTTTTGCCGTGTAGGTTTGTTCAAGTTGCAAGTAGTGCAAGAAGATATATAGTCTTGAAGAGTAGTCCTTAGACTAGGCCAGTAGAACTTTCTTGTTAGAAGTTCATAAGTTTTTGCAAAGCCAAAGTGCCCTGCAGCTGGAGCATCATGGAACTGCTGTAGGAGGTGTAGCTGTAATCGTTTATCCCTTGGGACATAGATATAGTTCTTGAATAAGAGAAGTCCATGCTGATTTTTTGAGAAATTCTGTAGTCCAACTTTCTCAAGAGAGGAACCTTTCTTCTGGAGGTATTCCAAAGTTCTTTTCGCAAAGGGATCATGGTTGTAAGCATCTTTGAATGCTTTAAGAAGTGTTGCTGAGGGTGTATAGTCTTTAAAGGTCTCTGGTTCCTGAGAAGAGGTAATGGGGGCAACTTGGTCTTGAGGGGATAAGTTTACCCCTAAGTCCTCTGTAGTACTAAGGTTGCTTAAAGATGCTGCTATAAGCTTTGCTGAGTCTAGCAGAGCCTTTGTATTGCTAGTTTTAGCAGAATCTTGGTAGTCATGTCTTCTTGAGAGGAGATCTGCTCTTTGATTCTTGGCCCCTGAGACATGTTTTATAACAAAGTCAAAACCTCCTAGTTGTTCAGACCACCTTGCTTGTCGTCGATTGAGCTGTTTAGTGGTTGTAAAGGTCAAGAGATTTGAATGGTCACTGTAAATAGTGATAGGATAGTTTGCCCCTTCAAGGTAGCATCTCCAATGCTTTAGAGAACATACTATGGCAAGCAGTTCCTTGTCTGTAATGGGATAGTTTTGTTCAGCTGCTGATAGCTTTCTTGAGTAAAATGCCACAGGCTGTAGCTCTTCTTGTTTGTCTTTTGGAGCTTGGTATAAGATTCCAGAAATGGCAAAATCTGAGGCATCTGTCTCAAGAGTGGCAGGTTTCAAGGGGTTAAAGTGTAGTAACATTTTCCCTTCTTTAAATTCTCCTTTAAGAGCATCGAAAGCATCTTGCTGTGTCTTATCCCAGTGATACAAAGTGTCCTTGTGAAGTAATTGAGTAAGGGGTAAAGCCAAGGATGTATATCTTGGTATAAACCTCCTGTAATAGTTGGCAAACCCAAGGAAAGACTGAACCTCTTTAATGCTGGAAGGAATAGGCCACGTTTGTACTGCTTTTGTCTTTTCAGGGTCCATCTGAATGCCTTCTGTTGAAATTCTATGTCCTAAGAAATCAACTTGAGACATATGGAAAAGACATTTCTCAAGTTTGCAAAAGAGTTGTGCTTGAGATAGCTTCTCTAAGACTTGTCTAACATGTAGAACATGCTCTTGAGTGTCTAAAGAGTATATAAGAATGTCGTCTAAGTAGACAACAACAAAGATATCCAAGTAAGGTCTTAGAATATCATTCATGAGAGCTTGGAAAGAAGCAGGTGCATTGGCAAGCCCAAAAGGCATTACCTGGTATTCAAAATGACCATAGCGTGTTCTGAATGCTGTCTTCCACTCATCACCTTCCTTGATGCGTATCAGGTTATAAGCTCCCCTGAGATCTAACTTGGTAAAGATCCTTGCTGAAGAGAGCCTATCTATGAGCTCAGGGATAAGGGGTAAAGCATATCTGTTTTTAACAGTGACTGCATTAAGGCCCCTATAATCAACACAGAGACGCAAGGAGCCATCTTTCTTCTTGACAAAGAGAATGGGAGCTCCTGCTGGTGAGGAAGAAGGTCTGATAAAGCCAGAACTAAGGTTCTCATCTAGGTATTCTCTGAGAGTTTTCAGCTCTAATTCAGATAGAGAGTAGATAGGGCCGTAGGGAGGCATTGAGACTTCTGCGAGTGGTATCTCATGGTCATAAGGCTGGTGCTTTGGCAGAATTGATGCCTTTGCCTTGTCAAAAAGATGTTGGTAGTCTTGGTATGCTAAAGGCAAAATGACCTCCTGAGATGATTTCTCCAAATCTGAAGTAGCTGCTATCTCCAGGACAGGTTGGAAAGGTTTAACCCATATCAGAGATGATATATCGTCCATAGTTTGGTCAAAATCCTTGATCTGGGACAAGTTTGAGTCTTGGACCTGAATAGGGGTAACTGAGGCTTGAAGGGTTTTTTCAGTATTGAGCTCAGGATTTGAGCTAAACCCAAGCGATAAATGCTTCCAATTGATAGTTGGATCATGCCTTTGAAGCCATGGAAGACCTAGGATGACTGGGTACTTCATTGGTATAACATCTAAAGAGATGGTGTCTGAAAATGTTGATTTTCCTAGGGGAATCTCAAGTTTGAGTACTGGGGTGTTGCAGGTAATGGAACCTGAACTGATAGGAGTTCCATCAATGACTCGGAGCAACTCTGGAGTGCGTTTGGGAATTGTAGGTAACTGGTGTGTCAAGATGAGGTCTTGAGATATAAAGTTGCCTGTTGCCCCTGAGTCTATCATAGCCCTTGTAGACAACACCTGTTGTTTGAAATGGAGTTGAATAGGGATTAACAGGTGTGTGAGACTCTGAGAAAGCACCATCGACACATCTTTGTTGTCTAGGGGAGAAGTTATAGTCTCAGTTGAAGTTGTGCCTGCTAGGGATTTTTCAAGTTTTTCAGAATAGCAGTTGTGACTGTGTCTGAGGCTGCTATATGTTTTGAATCAGCACTCCCCCGTGCTGAATAGCACTCCTGAATTCTGTGTCCCCCTTTGCCACAGTATAAACAAAGGTTGTTGTCCATTCTGTGTTTTCTTTCTTGAGGGGTAAGTTTACCCCTTTTCAGTTTTTGAGGGTATCCTGTAGGCTGAGGTGCTGGATTTGCTGTAGATCTCTTTATAGAGGCGTCTAAGTCCATAGGTTCAGGTGCTGAGTCCTTAGCAGTTGGTGTAGAGGTGTAATTGTTGAAATTTCTTGTTGGATGCCAGTCTTGGTTCTTCTCCTTTCTTCTTTCAAAAAGCCTATCATCAAGTCTGACAGCTTTCTCTATAAGCGTTTGAAGTGTTGTAGGGCGTTCTTCTTTGCTGAGTTCATCCTTAATAGAGCTCTTGAGCCCTTGGTAGTAAGTGAAGACTAAGGCTTCTTCATTCCAAGTCAAGTGAGAAGTGATTCTCCTAAATTCTGTTGTATACTGAGCAGCAGAGGTCTTTTGACATAGCTTCTGTAGCTCTCTTTCTGCTGTAGCAGTTTCGTTGATGTCTCCAAAGGTCCTGGTAAGTTCCTCTTGAAACTGGTCATAAGAGGTAATCAAAGGTGTAGTGGTATTTTGGTTGTTGCCACTAAGTCTTCTAAGATATGGCTCAAAGAAGTTGAATGCAGATCCACGGAGGTAGCTGGCAGCGAAATAGATCTTCTGAATGTCTGAGGTGAACTGATGAGGCCTGAGGGTGAAGTAGATGTCCAGTTGCATAAGGAATCCCTTCAACTTCCTCCTGTCTCCATGGTATAAATCTGGTGTTTGCACTTTAGGAAGTGCACCTGGGGTACTCGAAATAGCCAGAGGAGCTGTGGGAAGCTCTGTATGATGTGTCTGAGTTGAAGATTGTGTTGCTGAAGTGTTGGCTTGAAAGGTGTTTTCCAAATTCTCAAGTTTGTTTGCTATAGTTTGTATAAAGGCAAACAGTTGTTGCATCTGCTGTTCAGCAGTAGTTGTAGGAGCTTGGTCGTCCTCCATTGTAGTATCGAAGTGCTGCTATAGAAATAGTTGAAGCTTGAAGCAGGCAAGGTGTAATGGTGGGTGCACCAGATATGAGAATCTAGCCACCCAAGGAAGGGATGAATTTACTAAGACAACACACTGTCTTAGGAAACAGAGCCAAAGGGTTGTAGCTTAGACTATTCCACAACGCAGCAATCAGGTGTATGATGTGGTGAAGTGGTTTAGACAAGTTGCAACAAATGTTGAGTCTGGGAACTCAGGGGTAAGTCAGAGGTTAGCACCTCACTGATTTTTCAAAAACAGAGAATAACAAGATCAATGCTTGGAAACTTGGAAAAGACGTAGAAGTATGTGCTAGTCGATTTACTGTATTGCCTGCTTGCCCTTTCTTAAGGAAAGGGCAATCCTATTTATGCCAAAGGAGTGTAGTTCTCTTATTTTCCATGACTTTCCATGACTAACCAGGCTTGGTAAATGTATTAGAAATCAAGTGCGACCCACAACTAGCTTGCTAATCATGTAGTGAACGTAAGAGAATCCCATAGAACCATCTCTTGGGTTCCTAGCCTATAGGAAGTGAAAAGGAGGTCCAAGGTCAGAGTACCTATAGACAAATTATGTCATAACTTAACCAATCTTGTGGGTAACTAAGGAGCGATGACGTGTAATGAATCATAGAGGGTTGTAGAAGCTTCTAGAGCTATCGTTCATGTTCCTAGGCCTCTAGTTGGTAGAGATATGCCATGTGGTAGTATTGGCCCACCCCCTTAAGGAGGAGATTTTCTTAATAACTTGTTCAATGAGTGTCCAAATGATATGCCGTGATGTATGTAGCATAAACAGATGTAGTAGAAGAGTTTTCAGCAATCGTTGAGTAGTATTGCTTCTGTTGTTGGTGTGATAAGCCCAGATATGTATGGTGACTTGTAGGTTTGAGGAGGAGATTTCTAAGTTTGCTCTTGAGTTTGATAGCAAACTGAGTGCAACGAATGTCAGTATGACATCGAGACTCAATTGAAAACCGAACCATACCCGTTAATGGTCGTAGATGGAGAGCCCATCTCGACTAATGAAGGAATGGTGACCCACGAAACGGTCCCATTGGAAATGGTCATGCTACACGGGCACAAGGAAACGATTCAGTTTGACATCGTGCACATGGACAACCATGCGTGCATCCTTGGTGTGCCATGGCTCAAGAAACACAACCCCCAGATCGACTGGTGGAACGAGAAAGTTGTGATGAGCCAGTGCGCGTGTGAACAACGGACGGACACGCGACAACGGGAGAAACCCTCCCAGGGCCGGAAGGAGTTATGTGCAACCTCCGAGCTCGATGACCTAGCCCAGGCATCCTCACCGACGAGTATACCGGTGGAGTACAAGGAATACGAGCAATTATTCCAGGAAGGCCCTAAGAACGAGGCGCTTCCTAAGCACCAACCATGGGATCACGAGATACCTTTGGAGAAAGACAAGAGTCCACCGTTCGGACCAATATATCAGCTATCGGAAAAGGAGCTGAAGGTACTTAAGGAGTACATCGATGATAACCTAGCGAAAGGATTCATCAGACCATCCACATCACCAGCAGGAAGTCCGGTGCTTTTCGTACCAAAGAAAGACGGCTCCCTACGGTTATGTGTGGACTATCGAGCATTGAACAACATCACAATCAAGGACAGGTATGCCCTGCCGTTAATCAACGAACTACACGATAGATTTCAAGGAGCAAAGATCTTCAGTAAGCTAGATCTGCGAGGAGCATACAACCTGATCCGAATCAAGGCTGGGGAAGAGTGGAAAACAGCATTCCGCACCCGCTATGGCCTATTCGAGTATCAAGTCATGCCCTTTGGGCTAACAAACGCACCCGCATCCATGCAACGACTGATGAATGATGCTTTGCACGAATACTTAGACATCTTTACCATTGTCTACCTAGACGATGTCCTGGTGTATTCAGCAACCAAGGAGGAGCATGTCAAGCATGTCAAACTCGTCCTGAAGAAACTAAAGGAGTACAGCTTACTCCTCAAACCAGAGAAGTGCGAGTTCCATAAAAACCAAGTCGAATTCTTGGGTTACATTATTGGAATGCACGGCATCAAGATGGACCAAGCAAAAGTAACGGCAGTGTTGGAATGGCCAACACCGACCACGGTCAAGGAAGTGCAAGCCTTCCTAGGCTTCGCCAACTTCTACCGAAGATTCATCTCAGGATATTCCAAGGTAGCTCAACCACTCACGGAGCTTACCAGAAAGGATCTCGAATTCAAATGGACGGACAAGGCAGAGGCTGCTTTCCAGGAACTTAAGACGAAGTTCACGGAAGCACCTATCCTTGCTACATTTGACCCTGCAAAGAAGATCATCCTCGAAACGGACTCTTCTGACTTCGCAATTGGAGCATGTCTGAATCAACCAGACGAGGACGGTAAGTTCAAACCAATCGCGTACTACTCTAGGAAACTGTCACCCGCGGAACTCAATTACGACATCCACGACAAGGAGCTACTGGCTATTGTCGTTGCCTTTGAGCAGTGGCGAGTATATCTTGAGGGATCCACCTACCCTGTGCAGGTATGGACAGATCACAAGAACCTCATATATTTCACCACGACCAAGGTTTTAAACCGCAGACAAGTCCGCTGGGCAGAAACCCTCGCAGCCTACAACTTCACGATAACCTATCGCAAGGGCTCCGAGAATGCAAGAGCAGATGCTCTCAGCAGACGGACTGACTACGCCGGCCCAAAGGAAGAAAGACCTAGAGCAATTCTGAAGAAAACAGATGCAGGAATACAGTACAACGAGTTACTAGCGACGATCTCAGTCATCGAAGATACAGAACTCGAGGAAAGACTCAAGAAAGCTTACGCAACAGACGAATGCGCCAAGCGAGTCTTGTCCAAAGTCGAAGGCGACTTCACCATCGACGAACAAAGATTGATTCGATACAAAGGGTTAGTGTATGTCCCAAGTCAAATGAGACGCCCACTGGTGCAAGAACAACACTCGTTACCAGCACACGGTCATCAGGGAGTAACACGAACCTTCGAACGAATCACCCGACACTACTACTTCCCAGGTATGAGGAAGCAGGTAGAGACAGTGGTAAGAGAGTGCGACATTTGCAGCAAGTCAAAATCCAATAGGCATCTGCCATACGGACAACTCAAGTCGACACCAGTACCAAAAGGAGCGTGGAAATCAATAGCTTTGGACTTCGTCGTCAAGCTTCCACCCTCCAAGGACCCGTTAACAGGAATAGAATACGACTCTATCCTCGTCATCACGGAAAGACTCACGACATATGGGAAGTTTATACCATATCTAGAAGCTAGCGACGCCGAGGCGCTCGCATATACCTTCATTCGAGTCATATTAGCCGATCATGGGATGCCAGAAGAAATCATCTCAGATAGAGACAAGCTCTTTACTTCGAAATTCTGGAAATCATTGATGGCGCTACTGGGAACAAATCATAAGCTATCAACAGCTTTTCATCCCCAGACAGACGGCCAAACAGAAAGATTAAATCAGACCCTTGAACAGTACCTGCGAAGCTATGTCAATCATCAACAGGATAACTGGGTTCAGATCTTACCCATCACACAGTTTGCATATAACAGCGCGATGACAGAAGCAATGAAAGTCTCACCGTTCTTTGCCAATTATGGCTACCAGCCAGAAGCATATAGGCAACCAAGACCGGATGAATCACGAGCTGAACAAGCCCTGATCGTGGTGGAACAACTGAAATCGTTCCACGAACAACTTGCGACAGACATCCAATTCTTAAATGAACGATCCGCCGCATACGCAAACAAGAAGCGCAGTATGGAACCTGCCTTCAAGGAGGGGGATAAAGTATACCTACTCCGGAAACATATCAAAATGAAACGACCAAGCACAAAGTTGGACTTCAAGAAATTGGGACCATTCAAAATATTGAACAAAGTCAGCTCAGTTAATTACAGACTGCAGCTACCCAGGAAGTCTAGACTACACCCGGTATTTCATGTCTCACTACTGGAACCAGCAAGACGAAATACCCCAATTGCGACCGACACCGAACTCCAACCCGAGAATGAGATAATCGAATATGAGGTCGAAGCGATCCTAGACAGAAGGTTAGTAGGACGTCGAGAAGAGTTTTTGATAAAATGGGAAAATTACGAACCTACGGATAATTCGTGGGAACCAACAAGGAACATCAGCAAAGAACTGCTGGAGGAATATCAACACCGCCATCCGCCAGCCATTGATCCCAAGATGCAGGGGAGTAGGCCAGTGGATCGGAGGAAGCGGGGGTCCCGGTCACAGACGAGGAGGCAGCGCTAACTGCCTGTTCCTCGGCCTCAACAGCGTCATGCTTCTCAGCAGCCACACGTTCGGCCTCCTCTGCCGCATCAAGCTCGTCGAGGGTTTTCAAACCTCGCCGGAGCATATCTTTACCACGGGTTCGGATGAGGCGTTTCTGCTTCCGCAGACGAAGTAACTTCGAAAGGGTTTCTTCCTCTTCGCGATCCAGGCGATCCTCCTCCCGTTCGAGCTTCACCCAGTCGGGATGCTCAGGACCCATACAGTCACATTTTTCTTTCAAGTTGCGACGAACGCACTCGGCGCACCGCCGTGAATCATTTGGAGACGACACGCAAGTAACGTTTCGCCTCACGCAGTTCGAGCAAGAATCCATTTCGGGTAGTTCGTATCCGTGGTTCTTTATTCGACGAGACAAGATCGTTGCGTTCCTGGAGTTTGCGGGCAGTGTCAGTAGGCATGTTGCATGTTGAAGGACTTGCTGAGGAGCAGCAGAGTCCCGGGGACATGGACGTACTTATAGGATTCGAGACGAATGCCCAGGGGAAGGGAGCGAGTGTTACGACGGAACAAGAAGGCTGGCCAACTACAGGACAGGAAGGAGGGAGGTCGCATGAGACCGGCCCTGGTACCTGGAGGGGCAGCGGGGAATAGTAGTTCCGAAAGTATCACGTGACGGACTCACAGGATGATGAGAAGAGTCCTAAGAGTCCAGGACTCCGAGGACTCGAGTGAGTTCCCAGGAGTCCACTAGGCATGTGACGGACTCGCAGGATGATGAGAAGAATCCTAAGAGTCCAGGACTCCGAGGACTCGAGTGAGTTCCCAGGAGTCCACTAGGCACGTGACGGACTCGCAGGATGATGAGAAGAATCCTAAGAGTCCAGGACTCCGAGGACTCGAGTGAGTTCCCAGGAGTCCACTAGGCACGACGCCACTATATAAGTAGATAGTATTTCCTTAGATAGGAGCTTCGTGCTCAACTCAATACAGTATTTGTTATATACTAGTAACGTGTTACTTGAAGCCTTTGTGTCTGATCCCCTGCCTCCTCTGATAAGTAAACCTTTACGCAAGAGAACCTCTGTGTCTTCTATCATTTAGAAGTCAGCGTTACACATCATTAGTATTGTCATCATTGGTATTGTCATCGTTAGTATCATCTTCGCTAGAGGAAAAGCCACTAGCTATAGCAGATGTCTAAATAGGGGCTTCTTCGCCCCTATTTAGAGTTGAATCTAGTTGCTAGATAGACTGGAACCTGGCTAGAATACTAGTAATCGTTAGTTTTAGACGCATTGTATGAATATATCGTTTTAAATAATTACTTCAGTCACTAGTGCCAGCATGGTATACTCGATTCATGTTGAATTAATTATATTACTAATCTAACGTACATGTATAGCGAAAGCGCCAAACAAGCGAAAGCGCCAAAATTATCTACCCTCACGACAAACATTGCGATAAATCTACCACAACATTAGAAATCAATTGAAACTACTCAGAGTCCTCTTCCTCAGAGGTGTCTATTACAATCTGACACGTGCGCGCATTGTGCCCAGTCTCACCACACTTGCCACAGCGACGGGCACGGGTTTCTTCCCTTGGCTTCCGACCACGGCTTGCCCTTATTTCCTGCTCTACCTGCTGCACAACATCCCTCTCATCCTGTAGCTCTTGCGCCCCTTGTTGACTAAGTGATCCTCCTTGCTGTAGTCGTGTTTTCCTAGCTCTCCGGCGCTTGCTTAGTACTTCATTTGCCTGTCGTAGGTTTTGGTTCTCTCCCTTTAGCAGTGCTAATTGATGCATTATTTGCGATGCACCCTTTGTAAACTGGTCAACAGCTGCATAGATTGAGGTTGGAGAGCTATTTTGATGGCGTGAAATCCGAGTTTTAATAAATGTAGACTGTGACATAGCTTCAATTGGGTTGTTTGGTGTCTGAGAAACCCAAGGTTGAGCAGTACCTGGGCGGGAGCTTGGAGGCGTTGGTGTCCTTAACTTAAGATCAAGTGTAGATATCACTCTCTCAGGGTCAAATGGAAGAAGCCCTGCCCCTCGGAACCCGCCTCAAATGTTACTTTCCGTCATTGTAGTGTTAAATGCAGCGTGGAAGGCAGGAAAGAAGTCATCCTTTGTAATATGAGAAATATGAGCCTGCATCATATCTTCAATTTGCCGACCATAGGCCTGCTTTAACGGGCCGAAACAGCCAACATCAAGTGGCTGGAGTAGATGAGAAGAGTGAGCAGGCATACAAAGCGTAATAATGTTGTGTTCCTTGCAGTACTCCTCAAACTCATCTGAGTGGTGGCTCTCATGACCATCAAGGACTAACAAGCGATAACCACCAACACTCCGGGCCTTTGTATGCTTCTCAAAGTGCTGAATCCAATCCATGCCTCTCTCGTTTGTAGTCCAGCCATTTTCAGTAACAGAAATCACCCAATCGCTTGAAAATCCACTATTCTCATACCAAGATGTAAGGTGGTTTTTGCCTGCAACAATGATAAATGGTGGTACTGCCCAACCTTGAGAACTAACGCCTTGGATTACTGTAACCCATTCCCGATTACCAGGCTGTACCTTCTTTGCTTTTGCCCGCCCGTCTGAGCTTGTTACAACCATAGCAGTTGAGATAACGCCCATCATAAACCCAGTCTCATCAAAGTTGTAGATATCTGCTTCATCGATACCATATTTCGCAATTGTGTTACGCACAAGCTCAAACCAGCCATTAATAACTTCTGGATCTTCGCACTTAGCCCTCTGGTAGTCGTATTTGCGCTGAAAGCGTGTCTGGAGCTCTACACGCCGCTTAACAAAGTTTGAAGCCCAACGCGACCCAACGCGTGACGCGTCGCGTGTTGCAAGTAGTCGACTTGCCATATCTTCAACAACAGACAGCCGAGGAGGAAACCCTTTGGCAGCTAGGTCGAGTATATACTGAACAAGGACGGACTCCTCTAGGTTAGTTAATTTCCGTGAGTTGGCTTGGATATCGCGTCGTGAAGGTACACCTTCTAGACGACGACCTAGCTTGCGGTGGTCCACAGAATAGATCCTAGCAGCAACTCGAAGGCGTAACTTTGGGTCGCTTTGCATAGCCTGGATAGCTAGCACTAATTGGCTTTCATCGTTTTTATGGGGCATGTTTTGTTGTTGAGGAATTTAACATTTAGTTGGGGGGTTTGGTCACCGCATCATTTTGGCGCTTTCGCTTGTTTGGCGCTTTCGCTATACATGTACGTTATACACTAACTATATACAGTAATTCAAATCTGGCCACAGAAATCTGTCCAGCCGTAACCAGCTTTTGGCGCTCAATTGCCAAAAATGGATGATTCTTCGTCGTTTAGAACAGGGGGTGGTAGGGGGGTGGCAGGGTTAAATCACTGGCGGCTTGGCACCTTCCTTTTCAGGCATTGGTCAAGCTGATGGTCAGGTTGCTAAAATCCTCTACTAGAGGGTTTTAGCAGCCAGGCTGAACAGTTGCTGACCAAGGCCTGAAGAAGAAGGTGCCAAGCCACAGGCGTAGTATATAGCCTAGGCTCAGTTGGTTGTAGCACTCATAGACCCTATCCGTGACAACTACAGATTAGATCCGGATATGATCCGCCGAACACTGGACTTTAATCCCATGTCATCTTATTGAAGACAGTCGGACTGGCCATGTTCGGACTGGCCTGCTAAGCGGACAACTGTATATTACAAGAAATAGCCTCACCTTCCTTCCTTCTCCTTCTTCTTCTCTCTTTAGATTCAATCTAGCTTATTATTCTCCGGACTGGCTTCTTGACCTCCGTGACCATCGTAACAATTGGCTAGGAACCCAAGAGATGGTTCTATGGGATTCTCTTACATTCACTACATGATTAGCAAGCTAGTTGTGGGTCGCACTTGATTTCTAATACAGTTACCAAGCCTGGTTAGTCATGGAAAGTCTTGGAAAATGAGAGAACTACACTCCTTTAGCATAAATGGGATTGCCCTTTCCTTAAGAAAGGGCAAGCAGACAATACAGTAAATCAACTAGCACATACTTACTACGTCTTTTCCAAGCTTCCAAGCATTGATCTTGTTATTCTTTGTTTCTGAAAAGTCAGTGAGGTGCTAACCTCTGACTTACCCCTGAGTTCTCAGACTCAACATTTGTTACAACTTGTCTAAACCACTTCACTACATCATACACCTGATTGCTGCGTTGTGGAATAGTCTAAGCTACGACCCTTTGGCTCTGTTTCCTAAGACAGTGTGTTGTCTGAGTAAAATCATCCCTTCCTTGGGTGGCTAGATTCTCACATCTGGTGCACCCACCATTACACTCCTGGAGTTGGCCGGCTACTACTACCTCTTCAGTGCCGGTAAGCCAATTACTGTAGCTCTGCTTTGAGGGGCTACTAAAGCCTTCTGGAACCCGCTGTTTCCAGTGCTGTAGCCCCTCTTCTACCCCCTCAAAGTCGTGGGTTTAGGTGTAGAAACTCGGATTGGTAGAGTAGGTATAGGTGTAGGTGTAGGCTCTATAGTAGGCTGCGAGTACGTACGTAGTTTTGCAAGAGCTACAGAACAGCTAACCAGCCAAATACCAGCTTTCTGAAAAGCGGATATTATAGTAGACTCCTTAAAAGTCTGCTCCCGCATGCGAGTGAGTGTAACGCTGACTTCTAATTTCTTGCGTAAGGTTGACTTGATAGAGGAGGCAGGGGATTAGACACAAAGGCTTTCCAAGTAACACGTTACAGTATTGTAAAGAATACTATATTGAGTCGAGCACGAAGCTCCTATCTAAGGAAATACTACCTACTTATATAGTGGCGTCATGCCTCATGGGTAATCTGGATAGTTGGCAGATAGCTAGATAGTCAGGATAGTTCATGGATAGCTCAACTATCCAATATCCACTAGTTTCTGCAACTATCCATTAGCCCCGTCACATGGCAGCCTACCCTGCTTGCCCCCTGTGACTCACACGTCACGTTACTAGGTCCTGGTCCTGTAACCATGACGTCACATTACCATAGCCGTAACAGTGAGATCCCGCATAAAGGACTGGAGGTCATAGGTAATATCCATATGCCTTAATAGCTGCAAGCACAGCTTCTCGGTGCCAGTGCTTATAAGGCCTGAATATCCCAACGTCTAATGGCTGTAAAACATGTGTAAGATGTGATGGGAAGGTATATATGATAATGTTGTGTTCTTCAGCTGCAATGATAAAATCATCGCTTGTATGGCTAACGTGAGAGTCAAGCAGTAGAACCTTCGGCTCTCCATTATCATATTGAGCTGTATGCTGTGCAAAGTGCTGTATGTTACAGCTAAGTGCTAGTGCTATGGCTAGCGCTTACAGCTGCAACCTCACGTGATGGATAACATTGGATATCATGGATATTATGTTATCCATGTTATCCACGGCAATCCACGGAATGTCATGTGATGGATAACATTGGATATCTTGGATATTATGTTATCCATGTTATCCACGGGGATCCACGGAATATCAGGTGATGGATAACATTGGATATCATGGATATTATGTTATCCATGTTATCCACAGATATCCCTTTAGCACGACGCCACTATATAAGTAGATAGTATTTCCTTAGATAGGAGCTTCGTGCTCAACTCAATATAGTATTCTTTACAATACTGTAACGTGTTACTTGGAAAGCCTTTGTGTCTAATCCCCTGCCTCCTCTATCAAGTCAACCTTACGCAAGAAACCTCTGTGTCTTCTATCGTTTAGAAGTCAGCATTACACTGTAGCCACCGGAGAGCAAGCTGGCTGTTAGTAAATCCAGAGTCGGAGAGCAAGAAGAGCTCTGTGCCTTCAAGGTTGGTGTGGTACCAAGAATCCATATGAATTTTGCCTGGAATAATAAGTACAGGTGGTATGACTTTTCCAACAGCAGACACAGCCTCAAGGATAGTAATAGACGTACGATTTTCAGGGCTTGGGGTGTAGAGTTCTTTTGCTACTAGCAGTACAATTACCCGCTCACCACCTGGGATTCTTACCCGGAAGCCAGTTTCATCCATATTCCAAATTGACTCTGGCTGTATACTACGCTGTAGTACAAACTCAAGGTAGTCGCGAAACCAATTAGTAACAGTAGGCTCGTCTTGAGCCTTCGTACGCTGCTGCACAATTGGCTTTGTAGTAATAAAGTGGTATTCTTGAAGCTCATTTTTAATAAATTTTGTAAGCCAACTCTGTGATGGCGGGGGCTGTGGGCTCCGGAGTTGCAGACTGCGGCAAATATCATATTCCTAGTAGCTCCAAGCCCTAGGTAATACTGCTCAAGTATCCATTTCTTAAGAGCCTCAATTTGCGCAGTAGATAGCAGCTTATTCTTACCCCCGTGTTGGGGTAGCTGCTGTTGCTGAGCTTGCTGCTGCCGTCGAGCTGCTCGGGCAATACTCGACCATATTGACGATCGTGCGACCTTGAAAAGTCAACTGGCAGTGGTCGCAGATTCTGAGGGGTTCTCTGCTAGCCATTTACAGGCATTTGATAGTGAAGTCTCTTCCATTAAATAAATTGGATTGAATTACTATATAAAATACTACGTGTGGCTATGGTAAAGGTCAGAGTAGCGGTGAACATATGCAGGTTGTGAGTTGGCGCAACTTGCTTCCTCTCGCGTAAAGTGGCGCATGTTGCTTAACATAAGTCGTGGTGTAACTGGGGAATGGTGTAAACGGGATAGTGGGGGAAGACCGACCACGAAGAAAGCGAAAAGTAGAGTATTATTACTTTAGTATTCAACTATAATGCAGTCATATACTTCTTCTGGGTTCTCATCCTCCTCGACATTCTTGGTTTGGTCAGGTACAGTGGTATTTATCGCTGACTCTTGCCTTTGGTAGTCGCTTTCTGGGTGGCCTCCTCGGCCTCAATGACTTGGGAGCATAATTCCTCTGTAGTTATGTGGAATTGGCCCTTTAAAATTGCGCGTTTCCCTTTGCTCTGTGCTCTCCGTGTTTGTATTATCGATCGTAGGTTATCTGCCTCGGGTTGGTGTAAGAAGTTGCATGTATTAAGTCGCTCAGTCTCATCAGCCAACCAACGGATATATCGAGTAGTGCGTGTGTTTAGGACTGTACGCATCTCTAAGGCCACAACCAGGACAGTGTTCGCTTTGCGCAATGTAGAACAGTCGGGTGGACTACAGTTCTGAAAGACAGTGTCAAAAATATCGTACTCAGTTGGTGTTTTTGGTCGATCATCTGTCACATCTGTCTGTTGGAGCGTCACCATCCGGATCACCCGTTGAGGTTGGAAAGGTTGTAGACCAGCACCCCTCCACGCAGATGTAATATTATGAGTAGATAGCGCAATTGCTCTCGCTTTGATGTATGCAGATAACCATTCTGCTTTTTGTATGCGTGTAAGTTGCGCTTCATTCAAATGTGAGAGCGCACTTGTGAGATATTTTTTCAATGGTCCGAAGACTGCAACATCGAGTGGTTGCAACACATGCGAAGTGTGCGGTGGGAGGACAAGGATAGATATTCGATTTTGCATACAATGGAATATAAAGCCTCCACTTATATGACTGTCGTGGCCATCGCATATGAGTAACTGTTGTTGTTGTGCTCCATTAGATGTCACTTTCGCATGCGTTGCTAGTTCAACACGCGTTTTAACCACTCGATGCCATGTAAGTTGCTTGTCCAACCCTTTGTATTAGCAGAGAAGTGCCATTTATCGATAACCTCAGGAGGGATCCAGTTTTGTAAGACGTTCCGACCCTTGAATATAATAAGAGGGTTATTGGTCGTTCCATCCATACAGATGCATTCAACAGCAGACACCCATTCCTGCCGGCCTTGGTGTGCCTGGTGACGTGTACGGAGTGTAGAATCAACGATGATCCGAGTACACTCCATAGTTCCAATCGAAAATCCAGTTTCATTCATGTTATACACGTTGTGTTCTTGTATTCCTAGACGCGCCACAAGGTCGTACGCATCAAACCACCCCGTTAACACATCTTTTGTACTCCACTCATTCTTTGTGCTTCGACCCGTCTGCCTAGTTGGATTTGTAAATGCGGATGTCATTTTATAAACCGTGGGACCCAGTCTTGTCCAAGGGGAAAGTTTGGAATCTCTTCGTGATGCATGTGTTGGGCATGTTGACTGTTAGGGTGCGACAGTTCGAAAACGCGGCATCGGTTGACACGGATTTCGTCAGCAATATCCCGCAATATACGGTGACTAGGAGCATATCCACTAATTGTTAGCACCTTAATCCACTTTAAAAGTGTCTGCTCTTGCGCTGGCGATAGCAGTTGTTGTTGTTGTCGAGCTTCTCTCCGTAACAGTTTCCCATTAACACGTTGAAGGACTGTGTCTGGCCGAAGGTGTAAAGCCTTTGCAGCACCGTACGAAGATTTGTATAATCCTGATTTAACTCCAGCAACAGCTTGTGCCAATAAAACTTCTAGTTCTTCGGCTTTCTGACTACGCTTTCGCACCATGTTGGGGGTTTACATTGGTTTGGTGATACTCTTGATGCTCAATATTCCCCACTATCCCGTTTACGCCATTCTCCCGGTTACGCCACAACTTACGTTGCTCCAACCTTGAGCGAAGCGAAAAGTTTGGTCACGACGATTATCAAACAACAAGCGAACCTACGACATGTGAATAAACCCCTAAAACAACAATGAAGCTATATTCATTATTATGATTTTCATACTTGCCGCGAGGGATGAATTTAACGCTTCATCTACAACCTTTTCTAATTATTTGTAGACGGATATGAAGCTCGACAGTTTTAGCCACGCTTCTTTTCAGAATAACGGAGACTTGAACTTCGAGTGCATTGCCGAATTTAACAATAAATCCGTAATTCTGTTCTCTATTTACCAATCTACAAATGAAATAGAATTATAGTATTGATGCTTCGATTATATGCTTTCAGGGCTTCTTCAAGCCCAAGTAAACAAAGCGCCATCCTCATCGCTTCCCTCCTCACCAAAACGCAATAACCCTCACCTCGATGCTCTCCCTCGCTCCCTCCCCACACACGTCCCCAATATCCGGACTCCCATGCCACGGCGCTTCCGCCTCTTCCTCACCCCGACACAACGCCGCACTATCAAAAAACTTGACAAGAAGCACCTCCTCCCTCGTCTGCTTCGACACATAATACCACTTCAGTTTCCCCGCATCAACTTCACGTCCCACCCCCACCTCTTCCCCCTGCACACCCAACAGCGCCACCTCCCGCAAAAAATCCCCTCCCAACTCCGCATTCCCCGGAACCCGGAGGTCATAAGGATACTCTACCAGCTCCCCCGTATCCTGCCGCCGCGGTGCAACACACAACGGATCCCGCTGCACAGTTCCCAGCGGCCGCCAAACGCTATACGCTGCATACCGCGGCCCCAATTCGCCGCGGTTATACCGCTCCGCGATCACGGTATTGGCCTCGGCGCTGGTAGCTGGGAATGGCAAGTCAGCACAAATCCCGTCTTCAGCACCGATGACCCCGCTCTCGCGCGCCTGTTGCTCAATATCCCGCCGGTAAAAGCGGATGCACTGACGCGCGCTGATGTGCGTGTTGTCGAGATGCGGGAGGCGGGCAGGACCAACTCCGGCGCCGGCGGGGATATGCTTCGGGACGTTGGTAGTGTTGTCATGGTGGTTTACAGTGCCCCGGAAGTTAGCGTCAGCCCGATTGTTTGATCCAGCGCGGCGGGCGGAGTTAGGCGGGTTCGGACCGGTGATGCCGCGGGGCCGGCTTTTGCGGACGAAGCTGTGGGTTATGAAGATGTGTTTTGCGCCGGTGGTTTTGGTCAGGAGCTCGCGGATCTCGGGGTAGTATGTTTCATGGAGGAGGGGCTCGTCGTCTATGCTTAGATGGGCGTTGGAGGGGTCGAAGAGCGCGGACTTGTGGTTTAGGACCCCGAAGCCGTGGCTCTTTAGTAGATCGGCGGGGTTATACCCTGGGGCTGCAATTTCGGGGCGGATGTCAATCAGTGGGAATGATTTGTTGACGAATTTCCTGAATATTGGTGTTGTGAGGTATGGTCTCTGCCAAGCGTCCGCGTCGTCAACCCCCGCATCGATGACGAAGAGGGGGAATTTGCCGTGGATTTGTGCGCCTAAGGAGCCCATGGCTGAGAAGTATATACTGATAAATAGAAGGGAAATATAGAAGGAAAGGAAAGTTGGTCTAAAGATATAAGAGATGGAGGGTATTATGAAGGAAACATCGCAGCTGTAGCCTTGCGTCGTCTGTTTGATATCACAGTGAGCGCCAAGCACGGCGGTGGGGGCTGAGGTGGCTGAGGGATGGATCAAATGAAATATGAGTACTCCGTATTAGCCCACAACATCGTCACTTGAAGGTCAGCAGTTTGTTCACTTGGATTCAGAATCATCTCGAAGATTGAGTTTTGGTTTGGTTTTAAATTATTTCGCCGTTCTAGATGCAAGTATTGCGACGTCTATCTGGTCGGAAAAGGCGGTAGAACGCCCCGACGATTTATTTTAAGACAAATCTCGCCCTACCACCCCAATTATCTGTATGGAATGGGTCTTTTGGGTTTGAAAGGGGTTTTCTGCCGAAAGGTACGTATCAGTCTCCTGGGTTTGCCGTCCGTATAGACTTTTCATGGTATACTTCACCCCAAATACTCGACAAACTCCTCCCACTGTGCATCTTTCCCCAGGGCCTCGTGATCTTGATCTGATAATGAAATAATCAAATCAACGTCACCATCTCTGGTCAATGGCATCATATAGGCCAGCGATAGCGCATCTGGCAACTTCGGCCTCCTTACGAAATCGGGCTTCCCCAGAGCGTCCCCAAAGTTGGTGTCATACAGTTTCTGGGATACCCAGCTCGTAAGCATAATATCCGTCTCCGTTTTCATGCTCGCGCCGTAGTTGATCGTAGTCTTGTCCTTCTCAGTCTGTAGAAGATGAAAGAATGAGCGCATAGCGTGGTCGTCGATTTGACTCAAGCCCTGGCGGAGCTTGATTGCCATCGCGGAGAGACTCCCGTTTAGGGCCTCGTCAAGGGACACTTGGATAAGACTGCACATAACGGCGTGGCCCATGTACCCTTCATGGATGGGAGTATCGAGCTTCTGGCGTCCATTCACAGCACGCAGCACCATTGTTTTGCTGTCTTTTGGAAGATGTGTCGAGCGAGCAGCCGCAATTCGAAGCCAGATGAAGGTCGAAATAGCATCATTGCTTGATACGTACTTGACGTCGGAGTCCGGAGAGCACAGCTTCATTGCCTCGGCTTTCAATGCAGAGATGCTAGCACAAGGGAACCGGAAGGTCCTCCAAGTTCCCGTTGATGGCGGAGGGGGCCATGTTGGTTCTTCTGCGCCTAATGCAGAGGGATATCTGATCCACTCCATAGGAAGAGCTTCTTCCCCAGTTTTGAGCGGCGGGATAATAGTATCTGCATCCATATTTCCCCAACGGACGTACTCCTCTGCAAGCTTCTCCCCACGACAAAGGCTACCGAACTGGCGAATGAATTGGTCGTTACCATTTGCATCCATCACACCGTGGAAGGTACAAATGGTCAGAAGTAGGCCGCCTTTGACGAGGTTTGCCTGCATTATGCAGACGGGCTTGACCACATAGCGGGGATAGCTGTTGACAAAACCATATGCCGGAGAGAGGATGCTTCCATCTAGCATTGATGAAGGAGCACGAGCTTTAACCAGGTCTGCATAGGAGGGGCAATTGTTGGTACAGTCTTTGACATGCACAAACCTTGAGGTTGTTTCATGCTGCTCATACCCGACAACCTTGTAGGTGCCTGAACTGCCGTCTCCAAAGCCTTCATTGACAACTTGACCAGCAAGCCATGGATAAGCTTGAATTATTTCCCCCGCTGCCTTCTCAAGGGTGGATATTGCAGCCGCTTCCTGTGATTTGTTCTCGATGGGAAAGCCCAGGGTCACCAGAGTATATGCCGGGGTTATCTGACCCAAAGGGCCGAGGCTCTTTTCAGGACCCATGGCTATGCGCACGCAAAACAATGTCCAGTTGGCTTCGAAGTTAAGTGAAGTAAAGTGAAGTTGACCTGTGAAATAGACCTGAGAAAGGAAAGAGAAAAACGAAGAAGGAGGAGGAAAGAAGGAAGGGAAGGAAAGAAGGAAAGAAGGAAAGAAGGAAGAGATAAGAGACAACAGAAAAATTGATTGCGTTTGTAGAAGTGCGCGATAGGGTAAAGCAAGTAAGCTGAAGCTAAAATCTGAGTCAGGATGACAGTGACGGTGAGCCCGAACGGTCGTCTCGGTGGTTAAAGTGGGAAGTGGGAAGGAGCACATGGCGACTGAATGGTCAATAACTACGACAAAGGAAGGTGAATAGAATAGATACCCCTCCGATAGAAATGTGTAGACTCATCTCTACCACTCATGCTTGTCGCTTGAAAATTCAATGGCGCGATTCTGAATAGTTGTGAGATAATGCATATAAATTGAGGCTGGTATTGTTTCCTTCAGCTTAATATTTAAATGACTTGTGTGTCCGACTCGCTTGTGCAATACGTTATGTATAATCCGTCGGATCCGCCTGTTCGCGAACAGGCGGATCCGACGATTATCTCTCTCTACTATTTGTACTTTATTATACCCATTAGATCCGTGAATTGGCTGACTTCGCCTCCGCGGTTGGTGTCAACCTCGATTGCTCTCGCCTCTCGCGGTTGCATCGCCCGCCCATGCTGATGACTATACCAGCCTAGATCGCCTAGACCCCAGAGAGCTAGACTTCCTACTCGGTGTTCTACCCACTCGCTTTGCTCGTAGGTGGCGACAGCGATCTGTGCACGCGACAGCGATATGTGCAACACACAAAATGAAAGAAATAAGCCTCATATAGCAACTATGTAACTATATAATTAAATAATAAAATCAATAGAGCTACTATCACTATCTCCACTACTACTGTCGCTACTAATCTCAATGTTACTATCACTATGATCCTTACCATACCGTAAAATTATCACTTTGGATTTTAACCCAACCTTCTTCCGCTCTGCTACCCTCTTCCTCTCAACCCTTCGCTCTTCGATTTCAATTTTCCGTTGTTGCACCTGTAACTGCTTTACTACTTGCTTTGATTCCTTTGCTACTCTTGCCTCTGCCTTTGCTTGTAATTTTGCTTCCTTCTCCTCACGTAACAGTCGGGCGTCTGATGCATATAACTGCCCCCCCTTCTGTAGCGATTTCCGTGCCCTTGCCTTTGCTGTTTTCTGCTCTGCTGACCATAAGGTAAGAATGTCAAGCTCGGTCTTATAGAGCTCAGCCCGATGTAAAACAACTGTAGTTCCACATGCAAATGATTGAAACCCTTCTCTTGACGGTGATGAGAAAGCTGCCTCTACTCTCTTCTGCCAATGTTTAACTGCCTGTATAGTTTGCACACTAGTTTTTGGAGTTGAGATAAGGTCGTACGAAGCAAATGGCTCATAGTCTGGTGTTTGATTCCGGGTCTCTTGTATTTTATCAATTACTAGTGGAGGATTATATGGATATAGTCCTGCATTTCTCCAACCTGATTGAATTGTCCGGACAGTTAAGGATTGCCGTCGAATTTGTGGAAGGTCGGAAAGGAACGTACGTAGCTTATACTCATAGTCATAGCTACGTACTGCTTGATCAAGTGCCTTTTGATGGAAGTGTTTGCACTGCTTAAAAACTGCTACATCAAGAGGTTGTAGTAGATGCGTAGTATGAGCAGGAAGGCAGCAAATAACAATGTTATGCTCTTCTGCTAATGTGAGAAAGCGCTCCGTTTTATGAGAGTCATGGCCGTCGAGTAATAGGAGGCGGGTGTCGTCTGGTGCCATATGCTCTGCAGATAGTTGAATAAAATGCATGAGGTATTGAATTGCAATGTCGTCGTTTGAATACCCACTCTCATTAACGATAACAAGAGCATTTGGCTCAAGGTTATCATTATACCATGAGTCCATATGAAGTTTCCCCGGAATGATAATGGCTTCTGCAATTGCTGTACCACTTGCATTTACTCCCTCAATCACAGTAACAGAGAGCCGATTCTCAGGATTATCAACAGTCTATTGCTTTACGCCAATCGGCACAATAACAGCTGTAGATTTATAACATCCAATCATGTAGCCAGTCTCGTCAACATTCCATAAGTTATATGGCTTAATGTTGTGTTTTGTAATAAGTGCGTTATATGTAAGGAAAAATTCCTCAAACACCTCTTTCTTTTGTGCCTGCTTTCTATGCGTATTTAAAGTCTTCGTATGAATCGAGTGGAATTCAGGGTGTGCCTTAAGGAAGCGTTGTAACCACCGTTGCGATGGGATCGTACGATCGGGTCGCAAGTCTGCAACAGCCCGTAAAACCATTGATCGGTTTGCAGGGACCCCACGCTTAAGTTGGTCATATATAAATTGACAAACTGCAGTATCTTGTTCTTGAGATAAAACTCGGTTTTGACCCCCGCGGGGAAGGAGAGGGGTAGTAATGTGTCGTCGGAGTGTCTCACGGTTGACATTAAACTTGCGGGCAACCCAAGTAATTGTATAAGTATCTGGTTGTTTCAAGTAGAACTGCCGGGCCTCAATAAGATGGTCAGCTCGACTTGGATCGCTATTCAAAGGCATCGTAGAGGGTTGTTGTTACGACAAATATTATTATTTCATCTATGTATCAAAGTGGCGGTGTACATGCACATATCGCTGTCGCGTGCACAGATCGCTGTCGCCACCTACGAGCAAAGCGAGTGGGTGGAACACCGAGTACTTTGGGTCAATAATTGTTAAACGTGCAATGATCGTCTCCCCCCTTGTAGACGTATAGTCTAATAAAACGGTAAATGAAAATTATACCCTGTTGTTTTAATAAGCCACCACGCGACACTTACAGCCAGCTCCTCGAAAGTGATAATTGTACACTCACCTGACTGCTACCTCCCTCGCCATCCTGGTGTAGCTTCGTCATGCTGATTCGCCAGCCGCCGCTCTCATTGTGGCATAAGATGGCTTCGTCAAGCCAATTCAAACGACAATGCTAGGAGCTGCGCTGGGCTTATAGGTAGCAAAGGGTGGAGGGGTAAGGGAGGTGGTCGCTGTCGCTCTTCATGGCTGTGGGGGACGGTGGGCGTCAGGTGGTGACTTATTAATCACGACAGGGTAGAATTTTTATTACGGTCAAATTACAGGGTATAATTTTCATTTACCGCTAATAAAAACCCAAGTAATGTTATGCTGCTTTACCACTCATACGTAATCCATACGTGATGCATTATATTATATTATAATTCAAGTAACAACAATGGAAGTTGAGCTTCTATTAACTCCAAAGCGACAGCAAGAGCTTACTCGAGATTGAACGTCTTCAGATTTATACTTTATATAATGATGTGAAATGGTCAACATACGAAGCTGTATTGTTAATGGGTGGCATACAAAATATTAATGTAGATCATTATTTTGTTATTATTATATATACCTTGGGGGGGGCGGCCCTTTTTTTGTGACAATTGGAGAGGATTAATCGTAAAAAAGGGTCTTAGACTGACCCACACTGTCTTATGTAGCTAATAATGTGGCTAGGAAAGGGCTTCATAGTATGATATTTTACCGCCAAGCCCATACTAGTAGCATTTCCGGAAGGTAATATTCCGACAGCCAATCAGTGTTACTATACGAAGACGCTTCTGAGATAATCTGTATACTAAAATAGTATTAATAATAGTAATGAAATTAAGGCCTAACCAATAGAATTAATAAATAGAAACCTATGTGAGAGGCTACTGTCAGAGTTAAATAATTCAACACACGTGATATTCAAATACAAAATATAATATAACGTACATGTATAGCGAAAGCGCCAAACAAGCGAAAGCGCCAAAATGATGCGGTGACCAAACCCCCCAACTAAATGTTAAATTCCTCAACAACAAAACATGCCCCATAAAAACGATGAAAGCCAATTAGTGCTAGCTATCCAGGCTATGCAAAGCGACCCAAAGTTACGCCTTCGAGTTGCTGCTAGGATCTATTCTGTGGACCACCGCAAGCTAGGTCGTCGTCTAGAAGGTGTACCTTCACGACGCGATATCCAAGCCAACTCACGGAAATTAACTAACCTAGAGGAGTCCGTCCTTGTTCAGTATATACTCGACCTAGCTGCCAAAGGGTTTCCTCCTCGGCTGTCTGTTGTTGAAGATATGGCAAGTCGACTACTTGCAACACGCGACGCGTCACGCGTTGGGTCGCGTTGGGCTTCAAACTTTGTTAAGCGGCGTGTAGAGCTCCAGACACGCTTTCAGCGCAAATACGACTACCAGAGGGCTAAGTGCGAAGATCCAGAAGTTATTAATGGCTGGTTTGAGCTTGTGCGTAACACAATTGCGAAATATGGTATCGATGAAGCAGATATCTACAACTTTGATGAGACTGGGTTTATGATGGGCGTTATCTCAACTGCTATGGTTGTAACAAGCTCAGACGGGCGGGCAAAAGCAAAGAAGGTACAGCCTGGTAATCGGGAATGGGTTACAGTAATCCAAGGCGTTAGTTCTCAAGGTTGGGCAGTACCACCATTTATCATTGTTGCAGGCAAAAACCACCTTACATCTTGGTATGAGAATAGTGGATTTTCAAGCGATTGGGTGATTTCTGTTACTGAAAATGGCTGGACTACAAACGAGAGAGGCATGGATTGGATTCAGCACTTTGAGAAGCATACAAAGGCCCGGAGTGTTGGTGGTTATCGCTTGTTAGTCCTTGATGGTCATGAGAGCCACCACTCAGATGAGTTTGAGGAGTACTGCAAGGAACACAACATTATTACGCTTTGTATGCCTGCTCACTCTTCTCATCTACTCCAGCCACTTGATGTTGGCTGTTTCGGCCCGTTAAAGCAGGCCTATGGTCGGCAAATTGAAGATATGATGCAGGCTCATATTTCTCATATTACAAAGGATGACTTCTTTCCTGCCTTCCACGCTGCATTTAACACTACAATGACGGAAAGTAACATTTGAGGCGGGTTCCGAGGGGCAGGGCTTCTTCCATTTGACCCTGAGAGAGTGATATCTACACTTGATCTTAAGTTAAGGACACCAACGCCTCCAAGCTCCCGCCCAGGTACTGCTCAACCTTGGGTTTCTCAGACACCAAACAACCCAATTGAAGCTATGTCACAGTCTACATTTATTAAAACTCGGATTTCACGCCATCAAAATAGCTCTCCAACCTCAATCTATGCAGCTGTTGACCAGTTTACAAAGGGTGCATCGCAAATAATGCATCAATTAGCACTGCTAAAGGGAGAGAACCAAAACCTACGACAGGCAAATGAAGTACTAAGCAAGCGCCGGAGAGCTAGGAAAACACGACTACAGCAAGGAGGATCACTTAGTCAACAAGGGGCGCAAGAGCTACAGGATGAGAGGGATGTTGTGCAGCAGGTAGAGCAGGAAATAAGGGCAAGCCGTGGTCGGAAGCCAAGGGAAGAAACCCGTGCCCGTCGCTGTGGCAAGTGTGGTGAGACTGGGCACAATGCGCGCACGTGTCAGATTGTAATAGACACCTCTGAGGAAGAGGACTCTGAGTAGTTTCAATTGATTTCTAATGTTGTGGTAGATTTATCGCAATGTTTGTCGTGAGGGTAGATAATTTTGGCGCTTTCGCTTGTTTGGCGCTTTCGCTATACATGTACGTTAAGTGTAATTAAAAACATTGTATTTATATTCCACTATAAGTACAAATACCGTCCTATTATATTCCTTCATCAAACACACTACGTAAATCCTCTCTACTACCAGAAGTACCATTATTGTCATTGTACTGGTCATCATCCTCGTCATTCTTGTCATCCCCATATTGCCTTTGCCCTTCGCTACCACCATCCTCCTCATCTGCCGAACCCCAGTCAATACTGTCCTTCAAGGTGCCTATTGATTGTTGTGCAATCTGGTCATCAATAAGTGGCATTTTCCTCCGCCGTCCATACATATCCTTAAATTGTAGCCGGGTAGGCTTGATATTTTTATGCTGGTTCCTCGGATAGGCATCAAACCAATTAAGGAGCACCTGCCTAGGAACGCCATTGCGAACACCATGATTCCTCTCTTAGTCAAGGTGTAGCTTTACCTTCACTGCCAATGAGATAACCCAGACTAAGTTAGTTAGCATGTATACTTGTATATATAATAGACACTGTACATTTAATCCAGAATGGCCCAGGAGCAATTGAGGCTGTCCTGTCAGGACGCAGTTCAGTTGATTCTATTTTCTCATAGAAAAGGATGTATCGGCTAGCCCAACAGAACACACTCTCTGCATCCACTACACTATAAACAGACTCAAACACATCCCATATTCGAGATGGATCATGTTCGTTCTGCATAGCGCATATACCTGGCTTTGCAAGGGTTTTGCTAACCCACTCCTGTACATGTTCAGATAAGTTACCACATAAAGGGTTAAGTAGTCATACCATCATGCAGGTAATAGTCCGGTGCTTCCATGTATTTGTATTGCCTCTTGCCTTATAAAGAGCCTTGTCAATGGATAGGGTAACCTCATTTACTATAGTTTTGAGCTCCTTGTCAGTAGCCTGCCCATATTGAAGGGTAAGTCATGGGATCTCTGGGTCCAACTTCTTCCGAATTTGTTTCCAGGCTGCGTTGTCAAAGATTTTGCCGGAAGGGCTCACTATTACCATTGAGAGACCCATAGTTGTTGGGCCTCATATGCTTCATAGCAGGTTTGTAGACTGGCAAGGAATTGGTAGACCTTGTAGAATTACTACTTCGACCACTATGTTGCAGGGTTGAGGTTGTAGCAGTTGCACCTTGGAGGCTAGAGTCATTCCGAAGTAGTTGAGGTCTATTGAAGTGGCCGTTGTCAAAAGATAGGGTCGTCTCGGGCTGAGTATGAAGCTGGGAAGACACCACATGAAACGGAGGCTGTTGGACCTGCCCAACTTGAGACTGCACTGGGCTAATATTATTTAGTTGAGTATTAAGCTGCGAAGTAGGGGAGTTGATCGCGGTATGTAGGGCACTGTTGTTGGTCAAGTTGGACAAAGATCGGACTTGAGAAATTGCTGGGCTATTTGAGTTGTGAGGAACTATGCTGCGTGCACCATATGGATATTGGGAGATTGAAATCTGGGATTCCTTTATTTGCGAGCCTTCTTGATTGTGTTCTTCCTGATTATATGCCTGCGACGCATCTCTAGTTAAGCCTCTAGTGGCGCGTCTCAGGCGGCGTGATGTCGTCTTTGGCATGGTATTGATCCTACAACTGGAATTAGCCTCCCTTCTTACATGTTCAGAGGGGGGAGGGGGTAAGGGGGGGTACCGATAGTAAACTCCTATATACTGGTTATAGACACCAACACATTGTAGTATAAGTGCATATTATATTGAATATTCGTGCAGCGGTTATAGGCTTTTCTGAAGGGTTGTCGCGGAGGAATTGGAGGGCATCATCCATTGTATTAGATTTCAAGTATGACGACGAAGCAGTTTTGTCACAAGTGTATAGATGAAAGGGAGAAACGTATATAATTTGTGTGTAAATCTCTTCTTTGGCTATGTACAAGACCCCTGGTGGGCTTCATCTCGCTTTCGGGCTTCAACTCGCTTTCGCCGACCACCTGTAGGGTGGTCAGTGCGAACACCGACGATTATCCATTAGCCCCATCACATGGCAGCCTACCCCGCTTGCCCCCTGTGACTCACACGTCACGTTACTAGGCCCTGGTCCTGCAACCATGATGTCACGTTACCATAGCTGTAACAACAAGGTGGACGGATATCTTTAACAACTGATACTTGGTCTGCATGCAACTATTCTGAATACGCTGCAGTAACAGCACATTGGATCTCTGATAAGTGGCAGTTACGATGTACAGTCTTAGATGTTATTGAGCTTCAAGAGCCAATCCATTCTGGTGAATATCTTGCAGGGCAGTTAATAGCTGTTACAGACGACTATGGTATTACTCCTGCAGTTTTTACTATCACTCATGATAACGCTTCTGCAAACACTACCATGCTCTCAGAATATGAGAACTTAGCATGCAAGAACGAAACTACATTACAGCAACCATGGGCATATACAACAAAAGAAGGCGATGTCAGATGTATTGGGCACATTATAAACCTTGCTGTTCAAGCTGCTTTAACATCGTTAAAGGCAGTACCAGCAGATGAGCCAAACGCATACCGCCTTGAGTATGGAGCTGCCCGAGTTCCATCACTACCAGAAAATGAGTCAGTAGCTGTTCTTAGCA
Source organism: Pseudogymnoascus destructans (assembly GCF_001641265.1). NCBI lineage: Eukaryota > Fungi > Ascomycota > Leotiomycetes > Thelebolales > Thelebolaceae > Pseudogymnoascus > Pseudogymnoascus destructans. Next base: position 917,763 of record NW_020167520.1, read on the forward strand.
AACTTCAGTGTCATATATATGTGTTTCGCAACCGACGACAATGGAAGGATACCTTAAAAAAGCAATGTGAAGCTGCAAATATTGAGTTTAAGCAGCTTAGCCTCGATATGCCAGTACGATGGAGCTCAACATAATATATGCTTCATTTAGTGTTAAGATTACAAGGTCCAATAACAGCTCTCTGTGCATCTCAACAGCTTGATTTAAGTATGAAAGATATAGCTTTAACAGCAAAAGATTGGCAAACGATGAAGGCGTTATTAGATTTTTTCTATATCTTTATATGCCCAACAGAGAAGCTACAAGGCTCTTCTTATCCTACTTTAAATTATGCTGTTATACAGTATATGAGAATGACGCAAAAGCTTGAAGTCTTTAAAGCTGGATATACAGAGAATAGCACAATATACGACGCTTGTTTAGCAGCATTAAAAAAGCTTAATGAGTATTATACACTTGCAACAAATCAACAGCGGAGTCATTCAACTATAGCTACAATATGCGACCCACGTTATAACTTTAACGTATTTGATATTATTTGGCCAAAAAGCATTCAAGACACGCGAAAAAGGCGGGCAAAAGCACAATGGCAAGACTGTTATTATAAATATTCAGGCAAGGCATTAGACACCCAAGCAGCAAAGGTTATGGAAAGTATCCAAGATGAGGAATTAGAAGATGAGAATTCCAAGAAGACAGAGTCTGATTCTGAGGATGAGCTATATGTCTCACAACGGCAGCCAGATTTAGATCCAGAATGGAAGCGCTGGATGAACGAGCCAACTCTTGGGCCTAAAATTGATATACTCAAGTTTTGGGCAAGTAAGCAATACCAATATCCAATACTTGCCGCAATTGCCAAAGATCATTTAGCAATTCCTGCTACATCAGCGGAATCTGAGCGAGTGTTTAATGTTGGTGGCGATATTATTACAAAGAAACGGAACAGATTAGCATCATCTACACTACGATATCTTATATGTCTTAGGAATTGGGGCGTGGTATCAGCAGGTGAGGATTCAGAGGAAGATGAGGATGCATAGTTACTGTATTTCCATAGTCTATATAGCTATCAATCATGTTTTCATTTTTATACTCGAGTACTACTCGAGTACTACTCTACTCGAGCCCAAAAAACAGTACTCTACTCGAAGATCTCTGAGTAGTACTCTGAGTAGTACTCGGGCAACACTGACTTGAAGTGCAAGAATCATTCTTCGTTCTCTGTACAAAGTTGTCATGTTTAAAAAAAGGGCAAAAACTCCATATAACGTACATGTATAGCGAAAGCGCCAAACAAGCGAAAGCGCCAAAATTATCTACCCTCACGACAAACATTGCGATAAATCTACCACAACATTAGAAATCAATTGAAACTACTCAGAGTCCTCTTCCTCAGAGGTGTCTATTACAATCTGACACGTGCGCGCATTGTGCCCAGTCTCACCACACTTGCCACAGCGACGGGCACGGGTTTCTTCCCTTGGCTTCCGACCACGGCTTGCCCTTATTTCCTGCTCTACCTGCTGCACAACATCCCTCTCATCCTGTAGCTCTTGCGCCCCTTGTTGACTAAGTGATCCTCCTTGCTGTAGTCGTGTTTTCCTAGCTCTCCGGCGCTTGCTTAGTACTTCATTTGCCTGTCGTAGGTTTTGGTTCTCTCCCTTTAGCAGTGCTAATTGATGCATTATTTGCGATGCACCCTTTGTAAACTGGTCAACAGCTGCATAGATTGAGGTTGGAGAGCTATTTTGATGGCGTGAAATCCGAGTTTTAATAAATGTAGACTGTGACATAGCTTCAATTGGGTTGTTTGGTGTCTGAGAAACCCAAGGTTGAGCAGTACCTGGGCGGGAGCTTGGAGGCGTTGGTGTCCTTAACTTAAGATCAAGTGTAGATATCACTCTCTCAGGGTCAAATGGAAGAAGCCCTGCCCCTCGGAACCCGCCTCAAATGTTACTTTCCGTCATTGTAGTGTTAAATGCAGCGTGGAAGGCAGGAAAGAAGTCATCCTTTGTAATATGAGAAATATGAGCCTGCATCATATCTTCAATTTGCCGACCATAGGCCTGCTTTAACGGGCCGAAACAGCCAACATCAAGTGGCTGGAGTAGATGAGAAGAGTGAGCAGGCATACAAAGCGTAATAATGTTGTGTTCCTTGCAGTACTCCTCAAACTCATCTGAGTGGTGGCTCTCATGACCATCAAGGACTAACAAGCGATAACCACCAACACTCCGGGCCTTTGTATGCTTCTCAAAGTGCTGAATCCAATCCATGCCTCTCTCGTTTGTAGTCCAGCCATTTTCAGTAACAGAAATCACCCAATCGCTTGAAAATCCACTATTCTCATACCAAGATGTAAGGTGGTTTTTGCCTGCAACAATGATAAATGGTGGTACTGCCCAACCTTGAGAACTAACGCCTTGGATTACTGTAACCCATTCCCGATTACCAGGCTGTACCTTCTTTGCTTTTGCCCGCCCGTCTGAGCTTGTTACAACCATAGCAGTTGAGATAACGCCCATCATAAACCCAGTCTCATCAAAGTTGTAGATATCTGCTTCATCGATACCATATTTCGCAATTGTGTTACGCACAAGCTCAAACCAGCCATTAATAACTTCTGGATCTTCGCACTTAGCCCTCTGGTAGTCGTATTTGCGCTGAAAGCGTGTCTGGAGCTCTACACGCCGCTTAACAAAGTTTGAAGCCCAACGCGACCCAACGCGTGACGCGTCGCGTGTTGCAAGTAGTCGACTTGCCATATCTTCAACAACAGACAGCCGAGGAGGAAACCCTTTGGCAGCTAGGTCGAGTATATACTGAACAAGGACGGACTCCTCTAGGTTAGTTAATTTCCGTGAGTTGGCTTGGATATCGCGTCGTGAAGGTACACCTTCTAGACGACGACCCTAGCTTGCGGTGGTCCACAGAATAGATCCTAGCAGCAACTCGAAGGCGTAACTTTGGGTCGCTTTGCATAGCCTGGATAGCTAGCACTAATTGGCTTTCATCGTTTTTATGGGGCATGTTTTGTTGTTGAGGAATTTAACATTTAGTTGGGGGGTTTGGTCACCGCATCATTTTGGCGCTTTCGCTTGTTTGGCGCTTTTGCTATACATGTACGTTACCCAGTAAAACAATAAATAAATTCTATATACCCAGTTCCATCCCACGTGACCCGCCCAAGCCCAATCTAGAAACTCCCCCCGTTCTCATATGAGAACGGGTCAATTATGAGGCCTGCGGCAAGTCCTGGCATTATGCCCAGGCTCGCCGCAGGTGCCGCAGCGTGTGCGGACCAAGTCCGGCACAGCGGCAATGACTGCCCCAAGCGGCAGAAGTCCTCCGTGATCCCGGCGAGCCCGGCGTCTTCGAGGACGCCGGGCATCCTCCCTCCGAACCCTCTCTTTTCGCGGTCGGCTGCGGGGGATTCCATTGCTCATCATCGGGGCTGGCTCGGACATGCCAGGCACAGCCCTCCTCGGGACAAACGGCGGTTGCCCCATCTTTGTCCCTCCTCTGGAGCCGCCAGGAGAACTTCTCCTTGACGGCCCAGTCGTCCAGGGCGCGGGACCAAGCGTCCAAGTAGAGGAACTCGCTACCGTCGACAGGGGCAGCAAGTTCGGCTAGCGAGGCCATCGTAGGAGGCAGGGGCGGGGCGGGGGAGTTTGTGCCTTGCGCGAGAGCTTTCGAGGGGGGTTTCGAGGGGGTCGGAGGAGGGAGGGAGCCTGGGAGGTGTCAGCGGGGTTCGGTGGAGGGGAGGAAGGGAAGGGGGAGGAGGTTTGGGGGTCTCAATTGACCCCCGACTTCCCATGCAATTGAGCTGGTATATTGCCAGCTCAATTGCTTCAAAAAGGCCATATGAGAGCACCTACTCTCAAATGGGAGTACGCCTCTCATTGGCTCGTTAACCTTCCAAAGGAGGGTTAGCGGCCGACTGGGTAGATGGAGTTTTCTTACCAGTTTACTGGGTATATCGAGTTTTTGCCTTTAAATTTTTTTTTTTTTTAAACTCAAAAGTATGATTGTAAGAAAAAATCGGCAGTGAGCTTGTGTAGGCGACTTGCTTGTGAACTACGTTAAGCGAATTATAACATCTAAGCTCAACACCTCGTAGCAACGATTTTTTTATTACTTGTTAGAAGCCCGATACCTAGAGTGGCTGTACTTAAGAGTCGAAGAATATGGGTTATCGCTAGAGGGGCATAGATAGCTTTAACTACAGCGGACAGTGGTGTATAATAGGTAGTCGAATTAACCCGTTGCCTGCCCACGGACCCAACACGTTTCGCTCTATGATCTTTATCTCATGATACACTGCACCAACCAGCTCCTCTGTTTCCTCCCTAACCATCACATAATGTGTGGACCATCAGACTAGGGTCTAATTCTTGTTCACTCCCGGCTCATTCCCAATCACTTCCTTCCCTCAACCATCATTACATGATACCCAAATCCCGTCTTCGCCTCCCCCCACTTCGGGTTCCCCACTGTGCTGGCCTCAAGCTCAAAAGCCACAGCCTCAAAGATAGGGTCAAGGTCGCCTCGTCGTTTCCAGCCTAGTGCACCGCCTGAGGATGTTAGTATAAATACTTCCACCTGTCCACGATGCTTCTCCTAGTGTCACATCACACCGCTACTGCCACCGCTCATCTGCGCCGGACGTGCAGTTCTGCATGTGCCAGGAGACAGAACACGACGTATAGCGAGAGAAAGGGGAAAATAACGACAGAGAGAAAAAGGTACACACCCGCTCTCGCCTTGTCCCCGCTCATTTCCCTCGCTACCTCATCGAACTTGCCTCCATCGCGTAGTTTGGCGACGACCTCCTCCTTGCGCGCGTGCTTCTCGCACAGGATATGGCGGACGTTGATCTGCTGCGCGCCCTTGACCTTCGCTCCTCCCTTGTCGTCGTCGGCCTTGCTCGCATCCTTCCCCTTGCCCTTTCCCTTCCCTGCACCACCCGCAGCAGTCTTGTCTTTCCCCTTTGGCGCCATGCTGTGTCTTGTCGCTTTGATCACCTCGCAGCCAGCTTCCTCGCCGTGATCACCTTCCCTTTCTCTCTTTCTCTCCCTCACCACCTTCCCTTTCTCTCCCTGACCACCTTCCCCTTCTCTCTCAGCTCCCGTTCTCGGTTTCTCGTCACAATTCACACTTCCTATCTCTGACCGCACTTCCTTCACGCTTGTGCCTTCTATTCTCGTACAGAGTATGTAAGTATTACCTGATAAACTTGCTTAACCCGCTATAAGTCACTTGCTCCTTCCCTCATTCACACGTCGACAGCGGGGTACTAGCCAATCCAATCAACCCCACTTACGTACAGTTTCTCGATATGAATCACGTGAGTGCGCCTATTCATGCTGGTTAGGGTCGTTTATTCCGCATGTTTGTCCGGATCACGGAAGAACGGAAAAACATGGGAAAGGCCGGCAATCGTCGGGTGTGACGTCGTATGTTGTGTGAGATTGGGTGAGATTGGGTGAGATTGGGTGAGATTGGGTGAGATTGGGTCAGATTGATCAGATTGTGTGGATGGGGACTGCCTGCTGGGATAACAAACTAGGGATGAGGCTACAACGGGCTAGACGAGGACGGGGCGAGAGCGACCAGGAGTGCTTCGATGCTTCAGCTTGCTTGGTCTTCCTTTATACCTATAAAGGGATATATCTTCGAGCCTTGGTATTGTACTACTGACGGCTATTAACGACCCTCTCAACGACTGCATGATATCCGCGGCCGGCATTTACTCAACAGCTCCACAGACCGAGGTGGCAAACAGCAACTGAACAGGTCAACAATATACCTCGATACTCCAAATACGCTCCCCACGACCACACACAATGGCTCCCGGCCTCACCCTCCATGATAGCCCTCCTCTCTCCAGCACAACCTCCAAGCTCGCCTCTCCACCCACCACCTGCCTCTCCACGACCCCTTCTCCGGCTTCCTCCCCGAACACTACCTCCTCTGCCACCTCTACCGCAGGCACGACCAAGCCGGCTCCACGCCCTTCTAATGCATTCGAGGACCTCGTTGACTCACTGACGGCCATCCTGGGCCCGACGTCCGGCTTGACGAGCGAGGGCGTTGATGTCGATGCCCTGACGAGGCTGATGAGGGAGTATGAGAGTAAGGAGGAGGACTGGGGACGGTACGCGCTAGGAGATCCGTCGAGGGGGTATACGAGGAACTTGGTGGATGTAGGGAATGGGAAGAGCAACCTGGTATGTGTTTCCGTATTTTTCGTTCGTTCCGTTGGTTTGGTGAGGTTGGGAAACAACTACAGCTTGTTCGGAGATAATGAAGACTCGCTAACGCTCAAACAACAGCTCATCCTCGTCTGGTCCCCTAACAAGGGCAGCCTCATCCACGACCACGCTGATGCCCACTGCCTCATGCGTATCCTCTCCGGTACCCTACGCGAAACCCGCTACGCTACCCCTCCTTCACCCGCCGCCGCGCCCCCCACCGTCCTCAAAGAGACCACATACTCCGCAGGCCAAGTCACCTACATGTCCGATTCCCTCGGCGTGCACAAGATCTCAAACCCAGACCCGGAACGGATGGCCGTGAGTCTACATCTCTATACCCCGCCGAACGCCGCTAAGGAGGGGTGCCATGTTTGGGACGAACGCCATGGCGGCAGGAGCCACGTCAAGCAGAACAATTATTTCTCGGTGATGGGGGTGAAGGGAGGCAGGGTGGAGGACCTGATGTGAGGGGGTTTGTTAATGGCTATGAGTTCTGAGGGTTTCATGAGAGTTTATGACCGCTTTAAGGGTTCGGTGAGGGTAGATGGGGTGGGGAGGGGGATAAGTTGTATAATAGACAGCTGTTAATGACATCATCCTCACGCGACAGCTCTCTTTTGCTGCTTCAACCACAATCGTCAGTTTCTAGCTTGTAGGATTAACACATCAACTTCATGTAACGAAGTGTAGTGTGCAATTTCAGAGTGCTCATTCATTTCTGTAATTGACAGGTTGGACGTTGACTGTCGAGCTCTCAACTCTCTCTTATGACGTTCCGGATTTGACACAAGGTCTCACATCTGCATTGAGCTATACTCCAACAAGCACAACTACCAGCACCACCGACACCGATATAATACACACTCAAGACCTACCTCAAAATGTGGCCCTTATCCAAGAACCACCCCTCCAAAACAAACGGCTCCTCCAAAAATTCCATCGCCCAGCCGTCCTCGAAACCAACTGCCTCCTCTCAGAATCCAATGCCACCATATCACCCATCCGCAAGACCAGGCTCCACCTCCGGGATCCCAATCCCACAAACAATCACCACTGCGACACAACTCCTCGCCCCGGGCAGGGCACCCCCCTCATCAGCGCACCCCCCACTATCCCAGCGCCACCAACAATACCCCCCCAAACCACCACCACTCCAACAACAGCAACAAGACGAGCAACTCCTCCTCCTCCAACAACAACAACAGCAGCAGCAACAGCAACAACAACAGCAACAGCAACAACAACAGCAACAGCAACGCTCCCGGCCCCCCACCCCCCTCAAGAAACAAAGCAGCGGCGTCGCCTCCACCCTCTCCAAGCGCCCCTCCGGCGCAAAAACCCCCACCACACCGGGAAGGGGACACTCCTATACCAACAGCGGCGGCAGCGGAACCAGCATCGCCAACTTTGGGCGCTGGGGCCGCCGCAGCCTGCCTTCCCCGCCTGACTCGCTCGCTGGGAACGGCGAAGCGGGTGCTGCGACACAGCTGGGGGAGCGGAGGAGCTGGGGCGCAACAGGGCCCGGGGAGCGGAGGAGTTGGGGAGCGGCGGGGACGGGGGGACTGGGGGCGGCTGGGGCGGCGGGGCCGCCGAGCGAGCAGAGGAGGAGTTGGGGGGCGGGGAATGGGGAGAGGGGGATCGGGAGGGTGGCGGCGAAGATTAAAGCTGCGGTGCTTGGGAGGGAGGGGGGGGGGGGGAAAGGAGGAAGGGGGGGAGTGCGGAGGGGAGTTTAGGGGGGAGTTTGGGAGGGAGTTTAGGGGGGAGTAAGGAGGAGAGCGCGTCGGGGAGTAGGATCGCGAGTCAGGTGGGGAGTAAGGTCGGGAGTCAGGTCGAGAGTTTGAGTGGGAGGGGTGGTGGGGAGGGGGAGGGGAAGAGGAAGAGTGGTGTTAGTAGTGCGGCTGTGTCGCCGACGGGTTCACCTGGCGATAGTGATGGTGGGGTACCAGAGCCAAAGAGCGGGTGGAGCGACAAGGTGAAGGGGAGAAGGAAGAGGAGTTCAAGGTGGCGGGCAAAGAAGGTGGATGAGGATGTGATGCCACCGGGGATGTTGCCGGGGACGGGGGGGCTGGCGAATAGGCCGTGGGGACGGCGGGCGATCTGGGGGCGGCGGGCGAGCGCGAGCGAGAAGGGGGAGGAGGGGGAGGAGAAGAAGAAGAAGGTTGGGGGGTTCGTTACGATGCTGGATGCTAGTCCGGCGCCGATTAGGTTGCCTGGTTATGAGAAGGTGTCGAGGAAGTCGGGGGAATTGGAGGGGGCGAAAGAAGACGTGAAGGGGAAAGAGGCGGAAGAGGAGGAACTGGAGGAGGGTGAGGAGGAAGACGAGTGGGATGAGGATAGTTTGGTACGGCTGTCCGACTGGTGGAGACAGATGCTTGGGAAAGGGAAGGATCCAACCTGGCAGGAACTAGATATGATGTCCGCCTTCCTGACCGATCTGTACGATGAGGAAACACCCTCTCTGGAGATGATCCTGACAACGCGGTTGCACAAGCTGCTCGAGGCGCTGATTAAGGCGGCCGGCGAGCAAGGACTGCGCTACGAGGGGAAGAGGTACCGCAAGATCGCGCGCAAGGCGACCGAGATAAGGGACAAGTGGATGAATGATATGGGCAGCCATCTATACGATATGCGGAAGGAGCGGCGGAAGATGCTGGAAGGTGAGAAGGGGAGGCTTGCGAGAGTGCATATGCGCCCGGTGGGCGAGCATAGCTCGCGGTGGGTGGTGGAAGGGCACGGCGTGGAGGAGGGCATCGAGTTCGAGCCTGGAATGTGAGTCTCAACCCAACCCCCCAACGATGAGACAGCAGTAGCTAATGGCATAGGTGGTGGCTGAACGACGCGTGCGCCGAACGCGATGGTATGCTAACGGACACTCGCGGCAACGTATCCGTGTCGCCGCAATCGGTCTCTGTGGTGACGCTGGCGTTTGGCGAGGAGATGCCGACGCAAAAGCCGACAATCACGCGGTTTACGCACTGCGGTCGCATCGAGACGATGATGCTGCCGCTGATGCGGGCGCTGGATAAGCGCGTGCAGGTGCTGCGGCGGTATACTCTCAAGTCGCGGCTGGCTCCCGAGGCTGGGCTGCGGTATGACGGGTTCTATGATATTGTGTTGTATAGTTTCCAGCGGTTGTCGTGGGATGAGAGCGTCTTCAGGGTGGTGGTTGAGTTTGAGAGGTGTCTGGGGCAGAGACCGATGGATACGGTGCTGGCTGTGCCGATACCGAGTATGCTGGATGATTGGGATATTTACCAGGAGATCAAGGATGATAGCATGAGACGCAGCGTGGGGGAGGTGTGGTATCGCCAGAGCTTGAGTAAGGAGAGGGAGGAGGAGAGGGATCGCTTGAGCTGGCATCAGGTGCGTGCCGATGAGGATAGGAGAAGGGCGGAGGAGGATAAGAGGAGGGAGAAGGAGGAGGAGCGGCGGGCGGAGGAGGATGAGAGGAGGGCGGTGGAGGATGAGAAGAGGGAGGCGCAAATGAAGAAGGCTGGGAGGGAGCTGCAGTATTTGGAGGAACAGGAGAGGATAGAGGCCGAGGGTGGTGGGGAGGAGAGTGTGTAGCGATAAGCTTCATGGGTAGAATGAAGGTAGTTCCGGGGGGTAGCAAAGAACCCTATAAATGTAATATATACTGTACAGTCAGGAATCTAATCGTTAGGTACAAGACCTAAATAGGAAATACTTTCGAACGAGCTTCCTCGTCGTCTTGGTCAACGACGTACACAAACCGAGCGGCGTCAGAGATGAGAGTGGACCTTGATCAAGGCAAGAGTTTGATTATCAATACTAAATTTGCAGGGGCCCAGCCATCAACGTTCTGATCAACAAGATCCTGAGTTTTGGCAGCAAAGTATTCCAGCAACAAGATTAGCCCGACAACAAGAGAGCTCCGCGACAGGAATGTTCTGATAACAGGCCGCCGATCTTCCGTAGTGTCTACCCCACATCTCGGCTGCCGCAGAGAAAAATCATAAATCGGCGCTAGTACCAAACGGTGGTCCAACCACCGTCAAGTTGAGTCTATGCGGGCTCATCAGGGAAGCTCAATCACTCACGAACGCACCTTCCCGCACAGTCACTGGCATTTTTAACTACTTAGCTGGGACACTGATACGTGGGGTAATTAGCCGACGCAAGATGGATCACGGGGCATGCGCGGCTAATGGGGGAGGCGAAGAGCATGCGCGTAAACGGGTGAGGCTGGAGCATGGAGTATCAACAACACCAACACCAGCCATTGATCCTTCTGCAGCACATCTGAACGTTAAGGGAGACATGGAGAAGAGCAAGATTGCGGAGTTAACTTCGAATGCTAGTCACAGCAGGGAGAGGGAGGTTGGTATTCTGCGATGGGTGAACGAGGAGAACGTCGGGTTTGAGGGCGTGCTGAAGCAGAGGTATGTGGAGAATTATTCTTTGAGGTTGATCTATGATTTGAAGCGTTGGACCTCATTTCTGAGGGTTTTCTATTATTGTCTGGGTGATGCAACCATGTCAATCACGTGGGTCTGAGCTCAACATGTTCAATCGGACGTTCATACCAGTGGTATCGTTATTTATGTTGGTTGATACATCCTTTTTTTGCTCGTATCGATGGCCATTTCACCTACTGACTATGAGCAAGATACAGCGATTTCCTTGTGAACGAGATCACACCTGATGGAAAGGTCATCCATCTCACCAACCTCTACCCTTCAAAGCCAAACAAACAGCAGCAAGCCAAACCTGCTCAACCACCAGCACTACAAGAGCCGGTAAAGGCGGCTGAGCCTGTGGAGTCTGTGCCAGCCCCAACTACAACTGTGGCCACTGAAGTAGTTCCAGCCCCAGCACCTACGGCAATAGAGCCACCCAAGGCGTCAACTGCTCCAGCAGCTCCTGGTAATGCAGCTGCTGCAGCGGACTCGTTCGCTCTGGCACCAGAAGATGCGGTGCTACTTGCCAATTATTTCGGCGCCAATGTTAGGGAGCAGATTGTCAGGATGTACAAGAAAATCTTGGCAAAGCCTAACGAAAAGGCCGCCACTTACGGATCAGTTACTTCGGAGCCGATTTTGGACCGTGAACTACGCACAAAGCTGCACCAGGTACGATACTACCGGATGACTATGGTTTCTATTTAAACTAATTGTGATTTAGGATATGAGACGTATTTTCGATTTGAGGCTCGAGACCAACACTGACAAGGATGGGTTCATCAGGATTTCCGCGGCTCCAAAAGCCGGACCCAACAGAGGCCCACGTGGTGCTCCGAACCAGCAAACCCCACGCAATCAGCAGAAGGGCAAGCTCGGTTGGGCAGAACTCGGCGGCGAGCATCTCCAGTTCTCCTTATTGAAGGAGAACAAGGACACCATGGAGGTCATCTCCTTCATATCTAGCCGCTTAGGTATGAAGCCGCGGTCTTTCGCGTTTGCCGGCACCAAGGATAGACGTGGAGTTACTGTTCAGCGAGTCAGCGTTTTCCGCAAGAATGCTGAACAAATCTCTCATTTGAACAGAGATATGTGGGGCTCCAAGATCGGCGACTTCACATACGAGAAGCACGCACTTGAGCTTGGCGATCTGACTGGAAATGAGTTCCATATTACTCTTAGGGACTGTCAGTTTCCAGGGGCTGATAACCTAGACGACGAGGGCAAACTTGCGCTTGCCAACAAGGTTGTTGGTGGTGCTGTCGAATCTATCCAATCTCATGGGTTCCTTAACTACTATGGACTCCAGCGATTTGGTACATACCTCATTGGCACTGACGAAATTGGCAAACTCATCCTCAAGAATGATTACAAGGGAGCTGTCGATGCTATCCTCAGCTACAGCCCAGAGTGCCTCTCTGCTGGCCAGGATCCAGACTTTGTCACGTCGGACGGGAAGCCGCTGTCCAGAGATGACATTGCCAGAGCCAAGGCAATCGACATTTTTAAGGCTACGGGCCGCGCCAAGGAGGCTTTGGACAAGCTGCCAAGAAAGTTTAGCGCCGAGTCGACGATTATTCGCCATCTCGAACGCGGAGACAGAAAGACCGACTACATGGGCGCGATTCTCCAGATAAACAGAAATCTCCGACTGATGTACGTGCACGCATATCAATCGCTGGTGTGGAACCACGCAGTCAGCGAGCGCTGGGCCCAATCTGGGGATAAGGTCGTAGAGGGCGATTTGGTCCTTGTGGAAGCCAATGCCGACAAGCCTGAAGTCGAGGAACTTGACCAAAACGGTGAAGTTGTCGTTCTCCCAGCAGCGGACGACACGGCTGTAAGCACAGACAACATGTTCCAGCGCGCTCGTCCGTTGTCTGCCGATGAAGCCGTATCGGGGAAGTTTTCAATCTTCGATATTGTCCTGCCTACTCCTGGCTATGACATTGAGTACCCGCTGAACGCCATTGGTGACTTCTATAAGACGTTCATGGGCTCGGAGCGTGGCGGCGGCCTCGACCCGGCGAACATGCGACGTGCACAGAAGGATTTCTCGCTGAGTGGGAGTTACAGGAAAATTATGGGCACGGTTGGCAACGATGTCACTTATGAGGTGAAGGCTTACACCGAAGACAATGAGCAAATGGTTGAGACAGATCTGGATCGTATCAATAAGAGTCATGGACAGCCTAACCGCAACGCCGAGCCGAAGCATAGGTATGCGGGCAAGGAAGTGTTTGGCAATACAGATGCCGAGGCTGGGCGAAATGCTTGGGCTGAGTCATCCAAGACCATTGCTGAGGGTGATAAAGCCCTTGAGATAACCGCAGCTAGTGCCGGTAAATCCAGTGTTTCTGCTGTCCATGAGACGTTCATTCATAAGGATGGTGGGAATGGCGAGCAAACTGGAGTGAAGGAAACCTTGTTACTACCCTGGTCCGCGGCATCTGGTGCAGATAATACTACAACGAGCGAGGCTCCGGCTGCAACCACGATTGCCGAAGCCACAGAGGACAAAAAGCGCGCAGCTGATGATATGACTAGAGATGACAACGAGGCTGCGGAAAGGCGACGCAAGATTGCGGTTATTGTCAAATTCCAGCTTGGATCGAGCCAGTATGCAACTATGGCGTTGAGGGAGTTGATGAAGGAGGGAGGCGTTGTGACATATAAACCAGACTTCAGCAGCGGGCGTTAAGGTTGGGTGTACAATAGCAAAAGTCGATATGTTACAGGGATGGGTGGCTACCAATAGAGTAGGACTAGGCATATACAAAATAAAACGAGTGAATCTGACACAATTTCAATAATTTGGGTATTTCATAACCATATGTTCCGGCCCAACCGCGAGTTGTGCGCGCTCATGAGGGAGAGTAACTCACGGTTGGGCCAGAACACATAAATTCAGGCGGGGGTCAATAACTATATTCAACTATCTGTATCTAAATCAAACTGGAAGACTCACATGCAAAAGCACTGGGTGGTGGGTTTGATCCCCATCTTCTTCCTGAGGTCCTGCTTTATCTCTATGGTGTCCCTCTGGCACCTCATGCACTTAGCAAACTCCTCAAGATTCCGCACGCCGCCTTTGCACCAGATGCTGCGTCCGGCCTCGAACGTCTGCTGCTCGGCAATGGCGCATTTCCGGCGATGAACTTTGACATGATTGCATGCCTTATAGCGGATAGCTATCTGTTTGCACATTGTAAGGGAGGGGATGAAAATAGCCAGCGGATTGGGTATACTTACTGTGGGTGTGTTTTGTTGCGGTTGGTGCATCAGATCGAGTTCTGCGTATTTGGGATAGTTGGGATAACGGGCCTCTTATATAGGCAAATCATGGATGATAAATGGTATTGTCTATGATAAAACAGCGACAAAGGAAAGCAAGCGCCCCTATGAATACACTCAAAGCAGATAATTCATTGTGCAGAGAATAAAGCGGCCGAGAAACAGGAGGGCTTGTTTTGGATCTTGCTTTCAAAGTAGTACAAAGACATGTAAATTTGTTTTAGGTGAGTTCCCCAGGCGTCAATCTACAAGGAGGATGTTTGCGAGGTATCATTTGACTCCTGGCTACCCGTCCCGTTCTCACTACTCCTCCCTTTCTTACCACCCCAGTTAAAGAAGTAGACACTCACATAACATATCACAACAAGAGCAACCACAAGGCAATTGGCACCTCTTGCAGTTCCAGCCGCGTCGATTGTGTCTATAAACACCAAAACCAGCGGAGAAGGTCAAAATAAGGTTATGGCGCCTCCCAACCTTGGCAAGTGTTGGGAATAGAACGTGGGCTATGGGCTACTAAGAAGAGCACCGAATATGGGCTCGGCGTCGTCAGTATCATCATCGCCGTCATATTCAGCAACGCCGGCGCATCTCATTTGAGAGTTTGGACGATGTCCAAGGCAACTACTACGGTAAGCACTCCTCTTCTTTGCCCCTTTTCATTTATATTAACTAATAACTATGTAAATAGGTTCTCGATGAGTGAGATCCACCAACTTACTATACTCTTTCAGCTCCATAACGTGCCATGGAGCGGTAGAGTACAGCCAGTGCCATGGATGGCGCTTTGCGTTGTATGTGCTAGGCTTGCATTTCCAGGGCGGTGGGTATCACTTGCTGATATATTTGGCCGCTCTATAGCCTGGTTAAGTACTGTATTTACAGATACAGTACTCTTCCTACATCAGTCTTACTCAAGGATGCTTCAATGGCACCCTCGACTTACATATGAGAAGTTAAAAGAGTTCGCAGTGGCTATTGAGAGAGTAGGGGGTGCAGATGGGGTTTGGGGCTTTGTCGATGGTACTTTTCGGTCTCACCAGCGTCCGCAAGGGCAAGATGCTCAGCGGCTCGTATTCTCAGGCCATAAACGGGCTCATGGAATCAACTACCAAGCAGTAGTAACTCCTGATGGTTTAATATCATCACTAACAGGCCCGTGGCCTGGTCCTGTAAATGATTGGGCGATGTGGCAGCGCTCTGGTGTAGAGGAGCATATACGAGAGGTAAGAGTATTCTATTATCATATTACAATACTAACAACCATCTAGGTTATGCAAGATCATAATCTATTATATCTATATGGTGATCCTGCATACCAAGCAGGTTATGGTATGGCTTGCCCATGGGCGCACCCACAGGGTAGACACTTTCTTTCAGATGAAAGGAAGGCTTGGAATAGAGCCCTCTCTTCGGTCCGGATTGCTGTAGAACAGGCATTTGGAGGAGTGCAGGTTCTATGGACATATACAGCATTTGGAAAGGCACTCCGTTCAGGATATCAGCCAGTTGGGGTTTACTATCCTGTTGCAGTTCTATTATCAAATTGCTTTATATGCTTCCGTCATACATCAGCATCTGGATCACGGTTTGCAGTGCCTCCACCATTAATAGAAGAGTATTTCTCATTATAAACTATATACATGTATATCTATTATATCCCTTTCTATCCATCTGTACTCTGATGCGTCTGTTGTAATAGATGTAGTATTTGACTCACATCCGCACGTAGTTCTTGGAGTTTTGATTCAACACTCTCGATAGCCTTTGCATTTGACCGCTCAGCAGCATCGGCGCTTGCTGAAAGCTCAGCAGTCCTTGCGATACTCTGAGCGATTTCGAGGATTGCATCTTTAGGAGAGGGTGGAGGGGGGTCTTCGGTGCACTGTTTTCGCTTTCGTCTTGGTTGAGAAGCTGAAGTTGACGGTGTAGAGGACTCGGAAATATGAGAATCGGAGAGGATAGACTCAGAGGGGATTAACTCAGAAGGCGGAATGGAAGACTCTATTGAGTTCGATAGATTTCGATGTGAGAACCGGGTAGTTTGAGCAGTTCGCCATGCAATAGATGCTTCGGTTTCTGCTTCCTTTGTCCCTTTTGCTGCATCTCGAATCGATTCCTTATTAGCCCGTATATCAACGATATTAATCCATTGGTCAACTGCATCATCATATGAAGAAGGAGGATCTTCTTCGCCACTTCGTCCTTCTGGCCGTAATGAGACTTCGCTCCGACGCTCTCGAATAAGACTGGTAATAACTCTTCCAATAGAGTTATGGGTTAAACCTAGCAAGTGTTCCGCCTCCTTAGTTATAAGCCGCCAAAAGGATCTATCTGCAATAACCCCATATATATCCCTTTTTTGGATGCAAAGCCGGATAATCGTTGTCTTTTGGTCTATCATAAGACCCTTCCCTCCCCCCCTTTTCGATGTTATAACGCCATCAGCCTGGCTACTCTGAGCTAAAGCGCTTTGAGCTGTAGCTGCTAGAGAGTCTTCGAGGATAGTGGAATCGCTAGTTTCATCACTGGTTTGTGGCAATTCAAGCCAAGGTTCGCTGGCGGTATCAGTTGAGAGTTCGTGAGGTGATGGTTGGGTAGGCCAGGGCTGCGCCATAGGCACTTGATATTGCAAATAGGGGTTGGTAAAAGCGTTATTCATTATTATATAACGTGGTTGTACACCGAGTCGTGAATGTCACCGAGTCGTGAAACTTTTTTATACCCACCACTGTAAGGTATAATTAAACAACCACAACATGTATTAAAACTAAAACTATTCAGAATCTGATGAGCTAAGTACTTCTATGACCTCCTGACAAGTTCGTGCATTATGGCCAGCCCCCCCGCAAGTGCCACAATGTCGTACACCTGGTTGCCCCTCATTCCTACCAACCCCTCCAGAGCGCTTCTCACGATTTATTTGCTCCGTAACTGCCCTTTGGGACAAATCATCATGTGCATCCCCTACAGAAAGTGCACACCCTTGATGGACACGAGACTTTTTAGCCCTCCGGCGTTTGCTAAGAGCTTCGTTTGCTGCTCGAAGGGTGCGGACTTCAGCTGACAATAAAGTCATTTCATGTGCCAAAATCTCTGTCCCTTTAGCTAATGCAGTAACAGTAGCAAAAATGGGGGTTGGCAAGCTTCCTTGGTGCCGTGCAATGCGATTTTTAACTAGAGTAGTCTGTGAGAGAGCATCTATTGGGTTGCGAGGCGTTTGAGAAACCCAAGGATCAGCGTCTATAGAGGGGGGTCCTGTAGGTGTAGGAGTCCGCAACTTGACATCTAGCTTTGAAATGATTACTTGAGGATCAAAGGGCACTAAACCAGCTCCGCGAAATCCAGCTTTGGCGTTTTGAGTTGTTATTGACTGGTTATAAGCTGCGTGGAAAGCTATAAAAAACTCAACCTTTGTAATATGGTTTATATGAGCCTTAATAAAGGTCTCAATTTGACGCCCATACATGCGTTTAAGAACACTAAAGCACCCAACATCAAGTGGCTGAGTTAGGTGAGACGAGTGAGGAGGTAGACAGAGAGTTATGATGTTGTTTGCTTTGCAATATTCCTGAAACGCAGCTGATTCGTGACTTTCATGCCCGTCTAAAACCAACATCCGATATGGTCCTTTTGCACGACTGCAAGTATGTTTATCGAAGTGATGAAGCCATTCTAGACCTGTCTCGTTGTTGGTCCATCCATTGCTTGTTGGTTTAATTACCCAATTGTGAGGAAGGCCGCCTTCAGTATACCAACTTGAAAGGTGACATTTCCCTTGAACTACTAAAAACGGAGGGATACTCCCGCCTTCAGCATTCACACAAACAATTGCTGTAGCCCATTCCCGATTGCCAGGCTGAACTGCCTTGCCTCTGCCACGTCGATCGGCGCGCGTAACAACTAAAGCTGAGCTAATAACGCCCATCATGAAGCCCGTCTCGTCAAAGTTGTAGAAATCGCAGTCTTGGATGCCGTACTTTGCTCTCATGTTCTGCACAAGTTGAAACCACGCTCCAATAAGCTCAGGATCTTCGCACAAGGCTCTTTGAAAGTCATAAACGCGATTAAAACGCGTCTTTAAACTCGGGGCGGCGTTGTATAAATTGATATGCCCACCGCGTCCCAACGTGCTTTCCCCCACGCGATTCAAGGATATAATTTGCCATATCCTCCACACTAGCAGGCCGAGGCGCAAATCCTCTTGCATCCATATCCAATATATTTCGAATAATTACTTCCTCTTCTAGCTCAGTCAATTTAAGACTATTGGATTTGGTGTCGCGTCGAGAAGGTCGGCCGGCCATTCTATCAGTAAGCGTAGAATAAGCCACTTTATATAGTATTGATGCAGACCTGCGATTAAGCGATTTACATGTTTGAAGAGCCTCAATAGCTAGAATGATTCGCGCTTCTTGGGTTTGGATTTCCATTGGTAGTTGTGGAGGAAACGCGTGTTGAAGTTCGTAGGTAGCTAAGTAGGGAAAAGTTCACGACTCGGTGACATTCACGACTCGGTGTACAACCACGTTATAACTAACGTACATGTATAATGAGTCGGCCACCCAAGCGAGTCGGCCACTTTCCACTGACCACCTATATATTATATAAATCAATTCAACTACAACGCCTTAAATCAATTAAAACTACTCAGAATCGCCATCTTCAGACGTCTCCCAAACTACCTGACAAGTTCGCGAATTATGACCAGTTTGGCTGCAGTTGCCACAACGCCGAGTACGTAGCTGAGCCCGCTCTGTAGAACTACCCTCCCTATGTGTATTTTCTCTCCTAGCATCAACTATACCCTTTTCTAGCCATATCGCATTAGCTTCAGGTGCTGAAAGCGAACCTCCAAGCTGTAGGCAGCTCTTTTTAGCCCTCCGGCGTTTGCTTAGTAACTCATTTGCTGTACAAAGCTCCTGGTTCTCAGCTTCAAGAAGGACTAGTCTGTGTGCTGGCATTAAGATACCTTTAGCCTGGGCGTCAACTACGTTATATAAATGGGTTGGAGAGCTACCCTGATGCCTAGCAATCCTAGATTTCAAGGTAGTAGAGCTTTGAACAGCCTCAATTGCTGTAGTTGGCGTTTTTAGACCCCAGGAGGTAGCGGTTCCTGGCCGAGAGTTTGACGGTGTAGGCGTTCTAGGCTTAAAATCCAGCCGAGAAATTACTGTTTCAGGGTCGTATGGAACAAGGCCAGTTGCTCGGAAGCCAGCTCGTACATTCTCTTCTCCCATTGAAGCAAAAAAGGCCTGCTGGAAGCCAAGAAAGAAGTCGTCTTTAGTAATGTGAGTTATATGCCTCCGCATACGAAGCTTTTAAAGGGCTAAAACAGCCTACATCGAGAGGCTGGAGGATATGCGATGAATGGGGAGGCATGCAAAGCGGTATAATATTGTTAAGCTTGCAGAAATCGTCGAATTCAGTAGCCCGGTGGCTGTTGTGGCCGTCGAGGATTAGAAGTCTATATCCACCAGTTGTACGAGGCTTAGTACATCCCTCAAAGTGATTCAACCAATCTAGGCCTATAGCGTTTGTAGTCCAGCCATTTTCGCTCGGATGGATCCGCCAGGTTGGTGGGAATTGGCCGTTGGTATACCAGGAGAGGAGGTGATATTTGCCCTTAACAATGATATATGGCGGCATTGCCCAGCCATCTGCACATACACCCTGGATTACAGAAACCCATTCCCGATTGCCAGGCTGCTTTGTACGAGGTCTGTCTTCAAACTTTTTTAAGGAGTTCTCTAAACTCTTAAACATGGAACAACGCTTCTCTACAGCTTATCACCCTCAAACAGATGGCCAGACAGAGAGAGTCAACTCTGTACTTGAACAATATCTAAGAATTTATACAAACTATGCTCTGTCGATCAGAGGTTGTTACAACCTTAGCATGCGAGAGCATTCCCATCAAAAACCCAGTCTCATATCAAAGTTGTAGATGTCTGAGTTGACAATACCGTATTTTGCAATTGTATTCTGTACAAGTGCAAACCAAGCTTGTATAATCTTAGGATCTTCAGCTAGGGCCCTCTGGTAGTCAATTCGACGTCGAAAACGCATATTAAGGACTGGTTGGCGTCGTACGAAGTTCCCTGCCCATCGTGAGCCAACATGCGTTGCGTCATGTACCCCAAGGAGGCGATTGGCCATATCTTGTATATCTTTGAGCCGGGGCGGAAATCCTCGCTCAATTAGATCAATAATACGATCAAGAAGCACACTCTCTTCAGTATTGGTCAACTTCCTCCCATTTGCAGTTATATCGCATCTTGATAGTTTTCCAGCAAGTCGGTCGGCCAAAGTCGCCCGGGGAACCTTATAGATACCTGCTGCAGCTCGTTCGGTAAGTTTAGGGTCGTTTTTAAGAGCTTCAATTGCTAGGATTATACGGCTTTCATTTGAAGTAGATTCCATTTTTGTACGTAGAGGGAAATAGTTGCAAAGTAAAAGGTGGTGGAAATGGTGGAAAGTGGCCGACTCGCTTGGGTGGCCGACTCGTTATACATGTACGTTATACCATTGATAATATATCTACGACTTCATTTTCCAACGTTGGATTTTACTTATAATACTAACCTATTTAGGACCAGACTGCCAAGACCTGAGCTGCTACACTGTATCAGCTTTAGACTACATTAGGAAATAGTGGCAACAGGGGGGCGCAAGGATTATGGTTACATCATTTCCTATCTAGGCTAAAGCTGCTATGCTGCTACACTCAAATTACGATACTGAAGTGGCCTACTAACGTAAGTCGTGGCGTAGCAGGACGGATGGCGTAGCAGGACAGTTTTCCTCTGAGGTTCTTTTGCATACAAATTTGTATGTAGGGGTACCGACTTGGCTGAATTTCTCAGAATTTAAGCATAATAACTCGCACAGTTACGAAGATGGCGCTTAGTTCTCTTAGATATAAGATCTCTATATAGTTAGATATATTTTTTATAAGTATCACTGTATTTTAATGATATTGAGAGAAGTTATATGCTTCCAAATATGTTGACATTTTCTCATATAAATCTCTACGTAAATTTATATGGACGAATATCAAAATATTTATTTCTCCATATTTTTACAACAACGCGCTTTATTTTAACAAGTATCATTAAATGTATAATTCAACTATGTAATTAATTTATATATCTCAGAGCTAAGTCAATAATTCGAAATTGCGCTGACTATTGAAGTTTTAAAAATGTTGGAAAATTTAAGTTCGTAGGTACCCTCACACACAAATTTATATTATATGTAAGTGTACCTCAGAAAGAAAACCGTCCTGCTTCGCCATCCGTCCTGCTACGCCACGACTTACGTTATACAGTAGAGTCCCGCTAAGCCGATGCTCGGTAAGGCGATGTTCGCGATAATGTGAATTTTTTTCTCGCCCTGATTCAAAACACATACAACGACCGGTATCATCAATATTACTCCATTACCACCTAAATATCGCCTTATCCAATGGTCTATTAGACAATTTGGCTGAAATGCCTCAAAATAAGCCCATTACTATTGAGCAGCGTCGCGCAGTCAGAGAGTGGCATTCTCAACAATACCCTCGACCATCACAAAAGACCTGTCAACGGTGGTTTAAGGACAAATACAACCATTCTCTCAGTCAATCAACAGTCTCAGAGTCACTTAGCAAGCATTTTGACAGTGTCGACAACTCCTCAGCTATCTCAACAGCTGCTCGACTCCGCACTGGAACATGGCCTGACCTTGAGGAGATCCTTTTTGCTTGGCAAAAGCAGATTGAAGGCAAAGGCGGAAACACAAGTGAGGAGGCTTTGAAGGAAAGGGCAAGGCAGGTTTGGCAGCAACTTCCGCAGTATTCAACGCAGCCTATACCTGATTTCTCAGTTGGTTGGCTCTCTCATTCAAGAAGCGACACAACATCCGACAGTATACAAATCACGGTGAGGCAGGATCTTGTCATACTGACATTTGTTGCACTCAGTTTGCTATCAAACTCAAGAGAAAACTTAGAAATCTCCTCCTCAAACCTACAAGTCACCATACATATCTTGGCTTATCAAAGCAATACTACTCAACGATTGCTGCAAACTCTTCTACTACATCTGTTTATGCTACACACATCATGGCATATCATTTGGACACTCTTATTAAAGAAAATCTCCTCCTTAAGGGGGTGGGCCAATACTACCACATGGCATATCTCTACCAACTAGAGGCCTAGGAACATGAACAATAGCTCTAGAAGCTTCTACAACCCTCTATGATTCATTACACGTCATCGCTCCTTAGTTACCCACAAGATTGGTTAAGTTATGACATAATTTGTCTATAGGTAATCTGACCTTGGACCTCCTTTTCACTTCCTATAGGCTAGGAACCCAAGAGATGGTTCTATGGGATTCTCTTATGTTCACTACATGATTAGCAAGCTAGTTGTGGGTCGCACTTGATTTCTAATACAGTTACCAAGCCTGGTTAGTCATGGAAAGTCTTGGAAAATGAGAGAACTACACTCCTTTAGCATAAATAGGATTGCCCTTTCCTTAAGAAAGGGCAAGCAGACAATACAGTAAATCGACTAGCACATACTTCTATGTCTTTTCCAAGCTTCCAAGCATTGATCTTGTTACTCCTTGTTTCTGAAAAGTCAGTGAGGTGTTAACCTCTGACTTACCCCTGAGTTCCCAGACTCAACATTTGTTGCAACTTGTCTGAACCACTTCACTACATCACACACCTGATTGCTGCGTTGTGGAATAGTCTAAGCTACGACCCTTTGGCTCTGTTTTCTAAGACAGTGTGTTGTCTTAGTAAATTCATCCCTTCCTTGGGTGGCTAGATTCTCACATCTGGTGCACCCACCATTACACATTTGAGAAGACAGCAAGTAAGACTCTCTTCAAGGAACAACTGCTAGGAGCAGTAAGAACCTTCAAGGAATCCATGCTTCAGGAGACAGTCGATCAAAGAATTCCTGTGCCCAAGCCACCAATGAGCTGGCAGGAAACTACACAAGACTGGGAGGTTGCAGTTCGCACAATCAGGTGCCGACCAGAATACCCTCACCAGCAGGAACCCTGTGGAGAGAAATACATGGAGAAGGAAGCCACAGGATGGCTAGAGTACAAGCTCTGCGAATATAACGTCCGGGACGCTATCGCAGATTGGAGAATCGATGACATACACCACCCTAAGAATGAGGTCTATGAGGCTCGACAAAACAACCTGTTATGAGTATTACAACAACTAGAACAGGAGGGAGAATATGAAGCATCACAGCTTGCAGAAATCTGGGATGCAAATAAGTATCCTTCCCAGGAATGCATCCCAAGAGAAGAAAGGGGAACATGAGTGTTAGAAGCACACGAACGCCTACGCCATGAAGCAGAACGAAGAAGAGAAAGGGTACCAGTTCTACGACTATTAGAATATGGTGAACATGATGGATTTTCCTCAGACAGTTATTCCTCAGACGATTCAAAAAACTAGGAGTCCTCGTCAGTAGGCCACTGGCGAGCGACACAAAGAGGCCTAGTACAAACCAGCTATGCGCCACAACGGTGGCATGCAGCTATATGTGGTTTGCTAAGATACAACAGCAACACCTCCGAGCTATGATAGACTCAGGAGCAACAGGCAACTTTATGACAAAGAAAGTAGCAGACACACACAGGTTCAGGACGCAACTGAAGACCGATCCATACCCATTAATGGTTGTAGATGGAGAGCCCATCTCAACTAACAACGGAATGGTGACCCACGAGACGGTCCCATTAGAAATGGTCATGCTACGCGGACACAAGGAAACGATACAGTTTGATATCGTGCACATGGACAATCATGCATGCATACTTGGTGTACCGTGGTTCAAGAAACACAACCCCCAGATCGACTGGCGGAATGAGAAAGTTGTGATGAGCCAGTGCGCGTGTGAACAACGAATGGACACGACGCAGAAGGAGAAAACCTCCAAAGACCGGAAGGAGTTATGTGTGACCACCGAGTCTGATGATCTAGCCCAGGCATCCTCACTGAAGCAAATACCAGTGGAGTATAAGGAATACGAGCAGTTATTCCAGGAAGGCCCTAACGAAGAGGCGCTTCCTAAGCACCAACCATGGGATCATGAGATACCTATCATGGAAGGAAAGAGTCCACCGTTCGGACCAATATATCAGATGTCAGCAGCAGAGCTGGACGTACTGAAGGAATACATTGACAAGAACCACCTCGCGAAACGGTTCATTCGACCATCGACATCACCAGCAGGAAGTCCAATACTATTTGTGCCAAAGGAGGACAAGAAGCTAAGACTCTGCGTGGACTATCAAAGATAGATATGCTTTACCTTTGATAAACGAACTACAGTACTCTAGTACTGCTTGGCATCACCGGATCAGGTAGTGTCAAGCTGACGACTGTCGAACACTGCTGAATCGCTCTAGTAGAGCTCCCATCAGCGTCCCTTTCTTCATCTTCACATGCATTCCCGTTCTATCACAAGCGAAGGTAAGTAGCGCTATTTCTAGCGCCACGCCACGGCCGCTCCAGATCCCAACAAAATGGGGAACGCCGGGAACGGACCTGAGATAAAAAGCAATTCTGAAGCTCGCTTGCAATTCTGATACTTCGTGTGCAATTCTGATACTTCAAAGGCTTACAGGAAGTGCACACCCTGCGCACCCTTAAAGAAAGCGCATGAGCATCAGTAACCCCGCGCATCTCCAAAATCCCCAACAGAATAACAAATACAGCCCTAGTCGTTATTCTGACATTGGGGTATGGCGGTGCTGGAGCGCGGTTGGTTCGTTCGCTCTTGGATCTCCGATTTCTCCAATTCCACATGCTGGTTTCTAGAGCCCAAACACAGATTGTCGTCACAAAATACCCCACAACCGAGGCATTGGAGTTAGTTTATTATCTAATAGCTAGAATAGAGTGTTGCTTCCGATTTTGGCTTCAGCCTTGTCAAACAGGGGAGGCAGGGGTTCATCTCCATCGTCGTCTCCCCCGAAGGTTGCCGCAAAAATCGGTCGGTATTTCTCCAAATAATGTGACTTCACTGAGATGTGGGCGATGAACCGTTCTGGTCAATAACACAAATTCGTTCAATGCTAGTTTACCAAGCTAGAAGTCCGATATTTATATCAAGTCTGTTATAATTTCTAGTGTAATCTAAACTATGGGCTAATCGTAAGCTATGCTAATTTATCGTTCATTCCTGACAATAGTGTCATGTCCCCATCATATAATATAACTCCAGTACCCCGGTCTCTCTATAGTATACGATCCCACCGTTTCGCTAATAACATGATTCTTCTCGTCCTGACTCTCTCTAGGGAATAGAATCTCGCCGGCTCATCTGCTATTAAAACACCAACGGACTCCTCTTCTTCTTTGCAAGCTCCCAGACAGCTTCCGTCAATTTAGACTGCGCCAACCCTCTCATCGCGTCCGTTCCTGGGAGTGGCTGGAAAGGGGCAGTATCTGGCTTGCAAATCGTCCCATTAACCGGCACGGCGCCGGTCTGGAAGTACTCCCTAATATGATTGGCAATGCACGTTGAGGGCGTCGAGAGAGTGGTATGCTGCGAGGGGTGTGAGCGCACGTCCGTATTAATGAGGCCATACTTACCCCGAATGAATCATAAACCAACACTGACGCATTTGCAAAGCCTTCTGCATCGAGATAGGCGCTGCGAAGGGGTGTTGCATTATCGGCTATGTTGCCAATGAAGAGGATGGGGTGACTGGTGTTCCCCTGGAAAGGGCCTGGGGACCATGTCAGAGACTTTTTTGCGTGTATTTTTGAATCTCGTACCTGCAAACCTCCATTTCGCTCGAACTCTCCAGCCAACGCAACTCATTCTCGTCGTGACGTCGACAGGACCTGCTGCTTTGCTAATGCCTAGCAGGGTTTTGCTATAGGCTTCTACGGCTTCTATTGAATCGTCTGTCTCGCCGCCATCCGCACAGAGGACAGCTCCGAATGCGTCAGGCGTGCTCTCTTTGAACACTGGGCTGACTATTGGGCTGCTCAATGAGCAGTCACAGGATAGCGGTTTCTGCGATGAGCTGTAATAATTAATGAACTCGGCGCCATCGCCCTTGTCAAGGGACTCAAGGATACGAGCCAGAGTCGGGAACATTAAGACGGGCTGGTATAACGAAGCAGATATGAGCTGCCTCACACTAGAGTAGTATATTACCTCTGGTAGGTCCGCTATATGAAGTGTCAGAGGTGCCACAATTGGCTGGCGTCTGAGGCGTTCTAGGAGTGCGTCTAGGCGCTCTTCAATAGCTTCAGGTGTTGACCTATAAAAGGCGCATTCGCTTGGTCCGGCCAAATGGCAATATTTGTAAAAGCCAGCCATCACCTTGTCCGAGTCCCTGGAAAATGTCGTACTGTTATTGGCCATCCACTCCTTATAGTTGACATTCCCATCATTCACCATCCGTTCCACCTTGTCAGGCCACAAGGCGGCAAACGTCCCACCGAGCATCGTGCCGTAGCTGAAGCCCCAGTACCTCAGTTTCTCCTCTCCCATCTGGGTCAGGATCTCCAGCATGTCTCTCGCGACAGATGTGGTGCCGACGTAGCTCAAGACCCCATGCTCAGCACCTGCTGGGTCAAGAGTGCCACCCATACTACGTGCACAAGCGCCTGAGCGTGCAGTAGCCCTCGCATAAGCATCATACAGCACTCCGGGATGCGCGTCTACAGCGCCAATGTCCAAGAGCTGCCACATCTTCGCGCTTTGCTCAGTCGGCCAACACTGTATCTCTGGGGTTGAGACCCCAACTCCGCGTGGGTCAAAGCTGATGAGATCGTGGTTCGTCCCGATAATCTCCTGGAGATGCTTTCCTCGGTCCCTCATGGCGGCTACCCCAGAACCACCGGGGCCGCCAGGGTTGAAAAACACGGGGCCGCGGTAGTCATCAAGGTCTGTCGCTCGTAGCCAGATGACTGCTATGATGGCCCGAGCGTTATCTGAAGGGTCAAGCCAGTCAAGTGGTACGTCGAGTTTGGCACAGTCAAAGTCGCCAAAGCATTTACGCCATATGATGTTTCTAGAAGGAGGGATATCGTCCCAGTCATCATCCACCCCCTTATCCGACGCAAATATTCGGCTGCCATGCAAGCTGAAGCTCAACTCCGGGATTTGCCTCTGCCCCAGAAATGGAGAAAACTGTGAGAATGCGAATACACCAACAGCTACCAGCAATAGCGCCCCGATCCTGGCCGAAGTCCATGGAGGCGGTAACGTCCGTTTGGCCCTTCCAAGGGTTCTTGGTTCAGTCGTGACCCCCATATTCCCAGTTTGCCGCCAGTCTTGAATAGTCGTCGCCTATCGCAAAGTGTACCGGAGCCTTCAGGCAGAGCTGTATACCTGAGCTTCACACGATGAACCCGTAGGCAGCCCAGGTCGGTACCTGCATTTGTAGCAAATCCATGAAGCAGTTCTAAGCATCATGTTGAAGTGGAAGGCGACGACGTTTTGTTGGCTCTGTTTACGCCTGTTCACACCGTTCGGATTGGGAAGGTATGAAGGGTGATCGGGGTGCTGTTCGAGTGTGGGGTTCCTGTCTCGGACTGTGATGCGATTAAGGGTTGATAGGCGCTCGAGGAATAAATAGGCAAATTAGGCGAGCTTGGGGCACCTGGCCCGAGCTAAGCCCAGCACCCAGCCTGACCTCCGTACTACCAGTTGTGATACCAGTGCAGTCAGCACCAGCGCTGAAAGTGCAGTGGGTCAGAAATAAGTGTGCACTGTAAAGTACAGTGCACTATTCAAACTGTGTAAATACAGAGCGCCGTTTGGGAAGAAGAATCATAGCAAAAACATAGACAACAAACTCAGCATTATCTGTCTTCGCACTTATATTATGCAGTGCCCACGAATAATAGCCAAGTCGCGTGAGGTTAGGCGTTGGACCCCAAGACCTTTCATGTTGATGGGGAGGCCATGGGCCTCACGTGTGAAAGAAGATTGCAACGACATTGAATGAATTTGATATTTAACATACTGGGCCCGTCATATGTGGCTGTCAAATCGCAGCTAAGTGTGAATGAATACTGACTCCAAGCAGTTGACCCGAAATCGGTCTTCTGCAGCATTTTCCCCATCATTCTATCTGCAGGCGCTCTTGTTCGGCTCAGCATCATTGCTGTCCAATGCTCACATGTACAGTTGGGTCAAATAAGTGTTCGTCGCTCCGAAGAACCACAACCATAAAATCAATCGTAAATAACTCAACCACAACGCTTTGGAATTGAATAAAAATTGAAATGTACTATAGCTAGAGTAATATAGATTAATATTTAATACTACCACCCTTTGCCTTAATGCATAATGCAATCCTTTTTGGCATTGAGTCAGCTAAGGTTTTGAGAAAACTAGCCTGTATACGTGACCACTCGTAGAGTACCGCCACCTCCATTTCTGCAATGTTCTTGATCCTATGCCGTCGAGTAGACACTTGTAGCTTTGCTTGCTGCCACACGTTTTCAATAGGGGCAAGGTCAGGGCTCTGTGGCGGCCATGGTAAACTCTGTACCATACAGAGCCTCTTGTAGTTTGCAGCAATAGGAGCAAAGTGGAATTTTGCTCCATCTTCTTGTATACGTACTTGTGGGCCGTACTTTGCAACCATCTTCTCGTAGAATGGGATAAAGTAGGGTTTGAGAACTAGTTCTGTGTATAGTTGCTGGTTCATCCGCTGCCCTTTAGGAAGCACAACCAACGGTCCAATCTCTGCTCCCATAAAGCAACCCCACACAGAAATTGAAGTACGGCCTGATTTGAAAGTAGGCTTTAGGTGTTTCTCCCAAAATTCTTCTCCTGGGCCTCGGGTAACCCAAAAGTTGCGACTATCATAGCCAACTTCAAATGTAGACTCATCAGACCATATAATAAGTCCAAAATCCACGTTTCTGTTTGCTTTACACCACTGTAGCCGGCCTTTCTTGTGAGCAGGCTTAAGGAACGGCTTCTTGCGTGGTTTTCTCCGTCCTTTGTTGTACTTTTTTAGAGCATTGCGTACTGTTGGTTTTGTGATCTGAGAGCCGCTCTTGCTCGGTGTGCAGAGCGCAATTAGTGGAGCTCTGCAATCTGTAACAGCAGCACGCACTAAGGCCCTCTCTGCTCGGATAGTAAGCTTCCTAGGGGCCCCCGAGCGTGCCTTGCTCTCAAACTTGACTTGCTGAGCTTGTAGGTCGGAAGCCTTTGCTCTGTGGATAATTGTAGTTACAGTAGTGCGGGGTAGGCGTTCTAGGCGGGAAATCTCAGTCACTGTCTTGCCAGCCTTGTACCAAGTCCAGCATGTTGCTCGCTTTGCAACAGAGGTCTCTCTACGAGTACTCTTCGGTAGGAGAGCCATAATAATTGATGACAGTATCTACAACTCACTATTTCTATCTATATTATCCTTTTGAAGAGGGAGTACCCCGCACTCGTTGCTTTTTTTCATGGCGTTTTGGTGGCTGAAAACGACGAACACTTATTTGACCCAACTGTACCCTTCAAATTCTTTGCGGTAGTTATGGTACCACGTGTTGATAAATGCAGCTATCACTATCACACGGTTGACCGAGGGATTTACGGATTTACGGATTTACGGAGAAATTAACTGTAATCCTCGGATTCGACTATTCGCTCCCGCATCTTCACTAATTCCTCTCGTAGCAAGGGCATCGACAACAAGGGTGTTTGAGCTCTGTTAGAGTCCCTATAGCTCGCAGCTGACGCTGTTTAGAATGGCCGTGCTGACAACTATAATGCTAGCCTTAAGGATCCTTCCGTTACCACCACTAAGGCCTAGGAAGTCCCTGCTAGTACCTAACGCATCTTCACTAATTCCTCTCGTAGTAAGGGCATTGTAAGGACACAGGGCACCCAGCTCACAGTAATAGCATATGGGAGTGCGAGTCGGAGGCTAAATGGATGCTATCCTATAGGTCTGCTACGAAGGATACAAAAAAGATGAAGGGGGAACCCCGTGAGTCAATTCCCTCAAGTACCTGAAACCCATCCGACTTGGTTAGCCCACCTAAATGATCACACGTGACCCCGCAGCTACCCAGAGTCTGCTCCTTAGAATATTCGATGAGAAGGCATCCTTACACTACCCCCCTCCTAAGAGAGTGCTTTGTCCGCAAAGCACGCTGTCAGGGTCCTTTCCGTAACCTCTCTGAATGGTATCCATAAGCTGGGCATTCTTTGTTTGGTGAAAATTCCGTCGGTACGTGCATCGAGAACTCCCCCGTTTGTGCAATGTGTCGGGAAGGTGCTTTGTGTGCGGAGGTGGCTGTTCTTGAAGGGTACTGTAATACCACCTCATGGAATGCGACACTGGAGTTGGCTTTGTTCGATCTCACTTTCCATCTTGGTGGTCTGAATGGGCACCGGGAAGTATCCGCTAAGCGTTTGAGTCGAACCTTCGTAAATGTGAAAGGGGGAGTGGTCACACTAGCCCGATTCAGAATTTATTGTTGTAAGCCAACATTTGAGTACTCCGCTTCGCCCACTTCCTCTTGTTTTTTCCTTACAACAACAATGCCAGCAAACCCCTCCACCCCAAGACTGGTAAGTGGCCCCCTCCGTTCATATAGCTGTATACTAACTGATTGTTTAGAATATACAAATCCACACGAACGAGTAGGTGACGGGAACGCGCTCGGCGTGCAGGTGATAACGTGGGATGGGCTGACAGGATTATAGATCCCAACTTGAAGATGCTGGTCCCGCTTCTGTAACGCTGACTTCTAAACGATAGAAGACACAGAGGTTCTCTTGCGTAAAGGTTTACTTATCAGAGGAGGCAGGGGATCAGACACAAAGGCTTCAAGTAACACATTACTAGTATATAACAAATACTGTATTGAGTTGAGCACGAAGCTCCTATCTAAGAACTAACTATCTACTTATATAGTGGCGTCGTGCCTAGTGGACTCCTGGGAACTCACTCGAGTCCTCGGAGTCCTGGACTCTTAGGATTCTTCTCATCATCCTGCGAGTCCGTCACGTGCCTAGTGGACTCCTGGGAACTCACAGTCCAGGACCTCGGAGTCCTGGACTCTTAGGACTCTTCTCATCATCCTGCGAGTCCGTCACGTGATACTTTCGGAACTACTATTCCCCGCTGCCCCTCCAGGTACCAGGGCCGGTCTCATGCGACCTCCCTCCTTCCTGTCCTGTAGTTGGCCAGCCTTCTTGTTCCGTCGTAACAGCTTCCTGCCGGAGCCCTGTCAGTCGCTTTCCGCGTCCTCTGTCTGCGTTACCTTCAGGCCAAAGCTCGGGGAGTCCAGGCGCACGCCTGCGTCTGGTCTCCCTCGTCGTCGAAGTGCGAGTACTGCACTGCCCAGCACTCTCCCTGCGTCTCGGTGCGTTTCCTTGTGGTGTTCAGTTGGTTGGTTGTTGCTGACCATCATGTGGATGGCTGCCCTGGTTCCTCGATGAGGAGTACCGCGCCCTCATTGCTGCCGAAACGGCCCTCCCTGTCGTCACCGCCAATGTCGTGGCTGCTGCCGCGGAGGCAAATAGGGTGGCCCTTGTGGCCGCCTAGAGCGTTCCCAAGTTCCGCTCCGCGGCAGAGCATGACTCCTATTGTAATGGTGGGTGCACCAGATGTGAGAATCTAGCCACCCAAGGAAGGGATGATTTTACTAAGACAACACACTGTCTTAGGAAACAGAGCCAAAGGGTTGTAGCTTAGACTATTCCACAACGCAGCAATCAGGTGTGTGATGTAGTGAAGTGGTTCAGACAAGTTGCAACAAATGTTGAGTCTGGGAACTCAGGGGTAAGTCAGAGGTTAACACCTCACTGACTTTTCAGAAACAAGGAGTAACAAGATGAATGCTTGGAAGCTTGAAAAAGATGTGGAAGTATGTGATAGTCAATTTACTGTATTGCCTGCTTGCCCTTTCTTAAGGAAAGGGCAATCCTATTTATGCCAAAGGAGTGTAGTTCTCTCATTTTCCATGACTTTCCATGACTAACCAGGCTTGGTAAATGTATTAGAAATCAAGTGCGACCCACAACTAGCTTGCTAATCATGTAGTGAACGTAAGAGAATCCCTAGAACCATCTCTTGGGTTTCTAGCCTATAGGAAGTTGAAAGGAGGTCCAAGGTCAGAGTACCTATAGACAAATTATGTCATAACTTAACCAATCTTGTCTGTAACTAAGGAGCGATGACGTGTAATGAATCATAGAGGGTTGTAGAAGCTTCTAGAGCTATCGTTCATGTTCCTAGGCCTCTAGTTGGTAGAGATATGCCATGTGGTAGTATTGGCCCACCCCCTTAAGGAGGAGATTTCTTAATAACTTGTTCAATGAGTGTCCAAATGATATGCCATGATGTATGTAGCATAAACAGATGTAGTAGAAGAGTTTGCAGCAATCGTTGAGTAGTATTGCTTCTGTTGTTGGTGTGATAAGCCAAGATATGTATGGTGACTTGTATGTTTGAGGAGGAGATTTCTAAGTTTGCTCTTGAGTTTGATAGCAAACTGAGTGCAACGAATGTCAGTATGACACCTATGAGGAGGCTCATGCCACGCGCGCCGCCATCGAGGCGGGGTTCGCCATGAGTATACCCTTCCCCTGTGTTGTTTCAGTGCTGACACAGTTTAACAAATCCGGTAGTCTCTGCGCTGTCTTCAGATGGAGCAGGAGAGCGTGCCAGCGCTCTTGGAGTAAGTGGTGGCTGCCGTGGGCAAGCTGCCTGTGGTAGCCGTCGCGGCCGCGACTGTTCCGGTCCACTCTGGTCGGAGGAAGGAGGGGGAGGGAGATGGGGAGGGAGAGGGGGAGGGAGAGGGTGAGGGCACCTTTGGTGCGGAGTATGGGGAGTAAGGGGGGGGGGTAAAAGGGGGGGGGGGGGACCCTGTGTCAGAGGGGACTCGGGCTATGGGTACAGAGTAGGGTAGTTTCCGTATGTGGCTCTGAAGGGCTTTCGACAGTCGTATTGCGAAAGGCTTGTTAATGACAAGGTAGCCATTTGCTCCTGTGTCTGCTAGGGACTTCGTTTTCACCCCGAGTCCATTCATACTCAGGGTCATGTCGACTAAGAACTGGGTACCTCCCAGGAGTTCTTGTAAGTCTAGTCCTTGCAGGTCATATTAGCATAGACCTAGGAAGGAGCCTTTCCCTAGGCCTCGTTGTTTTCCTCTAGGGACGCATCTGATTGAAGTTCCACAGCTTCCTCCCATTGTTCTTCTGCCTCGGGGTCATTACGGTCGATTTCCTTGATAGTGGCGTTAAGGGGGCATTTGTCCTGGAAATGACCAGGCTTGCCACACTTGAAACATTTCCCTGAGGATGCTGGGACTCTGGTCTTTACACGCTCTGGCATCGTTGGCTTGGGGAGGAACATGGTTCGGGTAAACAGAGCAGGTGTGGCTCGAGTCGGCTTCAATGCCAACGCCTTTGCTGTATCTGTGGTACGTGTGGACGTCCTTGTGGGGGAGGGTAGCGGATTCAATTCGTTGTTCCGGCGCCGTTCCTGATCGAAGGCGGTAAGTTCTCGTACCATGGTGTGGTAGTCTCCATTCCATTGGTTTTTGATGATCGCGACGCGGCTGCGGAATTGGGGAGTCAACTTATTCCACATGTACCGAAACCATTCCAACTCAGAGACTTGTCCTGTGATAGCTGCTTGGAAACGAGCCTTGAACTCTGGGAAGGTTTTGCTAGCATTCCCCTTCTCTCCCATTTGCAGGTTGTCGAAGAGGTTCCTGGCGTATAGAAAGGGAATTAATGGTCAAAAGAGCAAATGAGGGCATTCAGGGCACATTGGACGTTTGGCTTATGTAATGGTTTGATTACTCGATATTCAGTATATCTCGATATTATCTAGAGGAATTATTATATCGACTTATCGCGTGAGAACTGTAGTGACAATCATTCAGGGGGGGGGATAGTATGAGGGCGGGGTAAAATCCTTGTAGCTTGGCACCTTGGCAAATACTCGCCGAATACCTCAATTTTTGCCCGAATACTGCTCATCGCCGAATACTATTCGAAAAGCACAAATACTAATACTATTTTGGTGAACACTGATGCATTGTGAGATTAGACAAGACAGTACAATAACAAGGATGCTTAATTTATTCGCTAACTTAGTTCTTAAGATATTAAGTTTAGGCGCTGAAATTTAGACTAGGTCTTTATATTTCAATATCTACTACTCGGTGTTCCACCCACTCGCTTCGCTCGTAGGTGGCGACAGCAAGTTGTGCGTGCGACAGCAAGATGTGCGACACATAAAACGAAGAAAAAGACGCCTTATATATCAACTATATAACTATATAATTAAAACATAAAATCAATAGAACTACTATCACTATCGCTACTGCCACTATTGCTACTATCACTTTGATCCTTACTATACCATAAAATGATCACTTTTGATTTCAACCCTTCCTTCTTCCGCTCTGCTACCCGCTTCCTCTCAACCTTATGCTCTTCAATTTCGATTTTACGTGCTTGCGCTTGTAGCTGCTTTACTACTTGGTCCGATTCCCTTGCTGCTCTTGCGTCTGCTTTTGCTTGCAACTTTGCTTTCTTCTCTTCCCGCATTTTCCGTGCATCTGATGCATATAACTGCCCTCCTTTCTGTAGTGATTTCCGTGCCCTTGCCTTTGCTGCCTTCTGCTCTACTGCACGTAGAGTCATAATATCTAGCTCGGTCTTATAGAGCTCTGCCCGGTGTAGAACAACTGTAGTTCCACGTGCAAATGATTGAAACCCTTCTCTTGAAGGCGATGAGAAAGCTTCCTCTGCTCTCTTCTGCCAATGTTCAACCGCTTGCACACTTTGCATAGTTGTTTTCGGTGTTGAGATAATATTATATGAAGCAAATGGCTCATAATCAGGTGTTTGATTCCGAGTCTCTTGTATCTTGTCAATTACAAGTGGAGGATTATATGGATATAGTCCTGTATTTCTCCAACCAGATTGAATTGTACGGACAGTTAGAGATTGCCGTCGGATTTGCGGGAGGTCTGAAAGGAACGTACGTAGCTTATACTCATAGTCGTAGCTACGTACTGCTTGATCAAGTGCCTTTTGATGAAAGTGTTTGCACTGCTTAAAAACCGCTACATCAAGAGGTTGTAATAGATGTGTTGTATGAGCAGGAAGGCAGCAAATAACAATGTTATGCTCTTCTGCTAATGTAAGAAAGCGCTCTGTTTTATGAGAGTCATGGCCGTCAAGTAATAAGAGGCGAGTATCATCTGGTGCCATATGCTCTGCAGATAGTTGGATAAAATGCATAAGGTATTGGATTGCAATGTCGTCGTTTGAATACCCGCTCTCATTTACAATAATGAGAGCATTTGGCTCAAGGTCATCATTGTACCATGAATCCATATGAAGTTTGCCAGGGATAATGATAGCTTCTGCAAGTGCAGCACCACTTGCATTTACTGCCTCAATTACAGTAACAGAGAGCCGATTCTCAGGATTATCAACAGTCCACTGCTTTACACCGATTGGTACAATAACAGCCGTAGACTTATAACACCCAATCATATAGCCTGTCTCATCAACATTCCATAAATTATATGGCTTAATGTTATGTTTTGTAATAAGGGCGTTATATGTGAGAAAGAATTCCTCAAACACCTCTTTCTTTTGTGCTTGCTTCCGATGTGTATTTAACGTCTTCGTGTGAATTGTATGAAATTCGGGGTGTGCTTTTAGAAAGCGTTGTAGCCACCGTTGTGATGGTATCGTACGATTAGGTCGTAAGTCTGCAACTGCCCGTAGTATCATAGATCGGTTGGCAGGGACCCCGCGCTCAAGTTGGTCGTATATGAATTGACAGACCGCGGTCTCTTGCGATTGAGATAAGACTCGATTGCTACCTCCGTGGGGTAATTGAGGAGACGTAGTACTCGTAATACGACGTCGGAGTGTCTCACGGTTGACATTGAATTTATTTGCAACCCAAGCAATTGTATATGTACTTGGTTGTATTAAGAAGAACTGTTGGGCCTCATTAAGGCGAGCAATCATAGTAGGATCGTTATTTTGAGGCATTGTAGATACTACGACGTTATGAAGAATACTATTATTTTTTCTATATATCAAAATAGCGGTGTACGCACATCTTGCTGTCGCACGCACAACTTGCTGTCGCCACCTACGAGCGAAGCGAGTGGGTGGAACACCGAGTAGTCTATTGCTTTAAAGCTTAAAATAAAGGAATCTACGTGTATATATAAGGATACACACACATTTTTAGAATATATTATGAAGTTGTTGAGTTATTATCTTGAAAATTTCTCAATTTTAGGTGGGAAGTTCGGTGATCGCTTCGCCCGGGTGATCGCTTCCTTACTATATATTCGTAAATTCGTTCAGATCCATATTTACACTCGGAATTGCCAAAGGCCAATCATCCAAAATTCATCAGCCAGAGGCAGTGGACACTTCCGCCGCAAACGTAACCTATGACACTCCGGCTGCAGCAACTAGAAGATCCAACGCTGAGCTCTGGGAGTTTACATCCGCCTGTATATATGGCCCGGACCAGACGGGGCCGAGGAAGTTTCCTTCTTGATCTTTCTCCCACACCGTGTCGGCGTTCAACTGTAAGAAGGCCTTGAACTGCGCCTTGGTAGCATCCGTGAGCCCGTTGGCACGGTTGTACATGAACTGGACGTTGCGGGCAAGCACCCCTTTAAATTGGCCGCCATCGCCTCCGCAGGTCCCGCATGCGTCAGTTAAGATGCCATCTGCGTTCGTCAGTTTCGTGATTGCTGCTGTGGCGATGTTGATCGCGAGGGTTGTGTATTTAGCGTCGCCAGTCGACCAAGTGAGCTCAGTAAGGCCACCAAGAATGACACCTTGGTTGTAAGACCAGGTTGTAGCGCCGTTGTTTTTACAATCTGCAGTCAGGCCATCATTGATGAGGAACTCGCCGTTGATCATGCCTGAGTTGAAAAACCATTCATAAGCCTTGATCGCCTCGTTGAAGTAGTAACCTCCCGAAGGCGAGCTGGGCTTGCGGTTTGCAAGTTTGGCGGCTGCGGTGAGGTAGAGCTCATTCTCGATAGCATTGACCGCCGGGTCACCCTTTTTCCAACTAATATTTGCGTTGGACAGATATGGGACAATGGGGGAAGGGGAATTAACTCACTACAGACCGCCGCAAGCAGGTTGGCCCCAAGCCTTCTTAGCGTCTTCAAAGATCGACGATGCCATGTCGAGATACTTCTGCTCCTTCGTTACATCGAAGACTTGAATCCAAGCAAGACACCACCACAACTCATCATCATAGTAGTCGTTGATAAATCCAGTGAACGCACCCCACGATGGAGCATTTGCCAACGTCTTTTGGTAGACACCGGCTGTGTAGCCGCTGACCTGATCGGGGGCAAATGCTTGAAAGTCGGCAAGCATGGTGATAACATTGGCGCTGTTCCACCAGTGGTTATCCCAGAGACCATTGTCTCCATACCACTGATTTAAAGCTATAATGCCTGAAACTGCCTCGTTTGCATAGGTTTCCCGTGTGGCTCTCCCCTCGAGCGTCAAGCCTCGTCGCTGGTACTTGGAAGTTCCATGAATTGGGTCCGGCTTGGGGAGCGGATAACTGATCAGATTCGGTAGGGCTATCACAGAATTGCTGGCGACGAGAGCTAGGAGGGCGGTTTGGAGGAAGTTGACCATTGTGACGAGCTATATGAGCACCCCAAAAATATCTTACATTTCGAGGGAAACGCATTTGTCCCTCCCTTTATATAAGTCTATAACACCATTGTTAGCTTTGCGATTCTTCTTCGGT
The DNA here is from genome assembly GCF_001641265.1 of Pseudogymnoascus destructans. Taxonomy (NCBI): domain Eukaryota; kingdom Fungi; phylum Ascomycota; class Leotiomycetes; order Thelebolales; family Thelebolaceae; genus Pseudogymnoascus; species Pseudogymnoascus destructans. The sequence goes on from NW_020167520.1 coordinate 955,521, forward strand.
GGGATTGTGGGGCAGGAAGCTGATCCTTGCCAACAGTGTCATAATAGCACTGTTCATCCCCTTGAGGATAAACGACTGAAGGATCATGCGGTACAAACATACCTCACCGATCCTTGATTTGTCTAAGAGATTGATTCTGGACTTAGATTTGGCTCAAGTGATCCCTGGAAATGTTAGGGACGCACAGCCCAGCCAGCCGCCAATGGCACCTGCCAGGCAAGGGTCAAGGCATCTTATATGGATAGCTTACCCAGACACTCATGTGAGGGAATTAGAGTTCCATCACGCACACTTGAAGGCCTTGCTTCGGTGAACGCGACTGTGTTCCTTCTTCTGTTCTCCGCGAGTATCAAAGGAGGTTTATGAATCGTAATTGTGCTGTCATGGCCTTTGTTGCGCTTTTCCGTTTAACACAAATAGCTGATGTGGATTCCTATACCCCACTATAGCACTATAGGTGATCCTACAGAAGCTTGTAAATCAGCGCTAGCATGTTTAGGCCACAGCGGCAGTTGAAAATGCCAAATTTCGGCTATTGGGCTCACTTTGCACCAGCCGAGCCAATTATATCTCCCGAGATCGCCACATTTTACTCTATATTAGGTACCCTTGCCACTATAACCGTAGAGGAGCCATACACTGTTTCAAATTGCAGTTTGCCGGTGCAACATGTGGTGGAGTATTTAAATGTTTAATCAGTTCTTACCGTAACCTACTGCATAAATGTATAGAGTATGCCGTTGTATGTGCTGGGAATGAGCGCTAGATTGCGATGGCGAGTCATCAGGATTTGGTGCCACTAGCGACGAAACTAAGATCGCGCGCAGGTAGGTGAAGGTTGACGAGGAGATAAAATCATTTCAGCACGAATTTAATGACGAGCCCCCTACAAAGTTTTTTAGGCTCATACCAAAAATATTCTATAAACATTCATGTTAGTAACAAATTCATTATCCTAGGCATTGAAACGTTAATGTGGCGTTAAGTGTGGCGTTGAGTGCTCCCGTTGAGGAACTCGTGATCTTGGCTGGTAATCGGGTAATAGAGCGATTCAGCAGGTGTTAGACACCTCATTCGACAGTCCTGTATGTACGGAGGAAGCGTTCAAAAGTTTTGTCCCACGCTAGGAAACGCCACAGTTCACAATTTAGTTATGTACATAGTTATGAAATCAGTGTTCTTCTCGCCCCTCCTTGTACTCATTTCCTCCTTCTAGCTCGATGACTTTTCTGGATATGTTGAGGAATCCTCTCGACCCAGGCTTGGATTTGCGACTGAGGGAGATCTTCCCAACAGGTCTCCCAAGCTCGTATCGCGTCTGGTCGACTTTTTGGTGTAGTCCTCCTTTTCATCCATGGCCAACACGGCTCGATGACATTTAAAAATGGAGAGTTGGCGCACCAGAAGAGGCGATTAATGTCATGTAATTGAAATACTCGCTGCTGAATGTAATGATTGTGTGATGGAGCATTGTCTTCTTGTACAATAGTATCCGGACGGTCTACCATGCATTCCCTTGCGAATGGGAACATCTTTGGTATCAGAATCTTTTTCTGATACTGGTACCAATCTATCCCCCCTCCTCCTTTCTCACGGCTTAACTTCCCATTCTTTTTATTCCATCTCCATAGTGGCTTTATACCAGGAAGATTGTGTAGAGACATTCGGCATATCCCATTTGATAATTCCCATTCTTCACGTAAAATTGGTTCCAACTCTTCATTCATTCCATGTATTTCAACTTCTGCAGCGTCTCGTTCTTTTTTTGTCTCTGGGATCCAACAATGACATGGCCCTTTCTTGTCGTAAGTAAAACATCCCCAAAACATAAATTCTGAGTATCCTTTCCACCGTTCCCTAATGCAACTCCGTAAAAATGCCTCGTCTGCCTTTCTCCATATCCGATAACCTCCCTGTCTATGGTTTAGTACCACAGATGTCTCGTCTGACCATATTACATTTTTCCAATCCTCGAGTGTCCAGTGCTGATGGTCGAGGCACCATTTTAATATCTCCGCCCTCATCTTCTTCGTCAACCCTGGCTTCCTCGTCGGTTTCGTTTTCCAGAAGCCAGCAGTCCTTAAAACTCTCCATATTGTCGTGGAGGAGATGTCTGTAAGGACAGTTCGAACCGAGGCTGACCTTCAAGTCTGCAGAAGTATCCGAAGTATAATGTTAAGACTTCGATACTCAAAGCAGTAGGACAAGGTATAGTAGTTCAGGCTCCAAAGCATATACTTTATACCACAGGGGTCAAGTGGTGAGACTAACAGGTTGGCCAAGTGGTTCAACTAGAAGTAAGGGAATGCAAAGTAAGTCGAAGCAGGAGGAATTGCAAGAAGGCCAAGTAGTATATAATTTGCTAGCTAAAGATCAATAAGAGACATGAGCAATAAGTGCTTATATAACAGTAAAAATCCCTAGTGCCAAATAAGCGAAGGCACTAATTAACCGAACCCTAGCTAAGCGAGCCCTAGTACAGCAAGCCAATAACAGAGAGCCTAAGCCAGTAGTCAACATTTGGGCTGATCTAGGTCAGCAAGTGAAGCGAAGTGAGCGAAGTGAGCGAAGCAGGTGAAGTGAATGATGAAATAAGTACTAGAGACTAAAGCGAATCGAAGGGTCGTGACACAAATATCGAAGGAGTGTCATGACAATGTCGATACCTTGGAAGCTAAGTTCCCCCACGATATCAGCACAAGTTTTTTCCCTTCCGTAATGGTCGGTTCGCACCTTTGCGACAACTCCCTCTGTCGCTTCAGCTGTTTGTTTTGTCGGGCAGCCAGACCGGGGAGCGTCCTGTAACCACTCATCTCGTAAGGTGAGTGGCATATGGTTGGGGTCAAACCCACGCTCAATTGCGCGAGTATATATCCGGTTCACCTGTCGGGTTGACAGGCCAGTTTTCTCAGCAACTTCCGCTGAAGTCTTTCCTCCAGTCGGAGATTTGAGGGCCACAATCAGGGCCCTCGTCGAGATATCCGTGTTCGGTGCCATCGTTTGAACTTGAAAGGCACTGTCGATTGAGTCAGTTCGTCGGTCGCAAGTGAGGGGAAGTTATGCATACCTTGGCATTCTTGGCAGGACAAAACTTTTGAATGCTACCTCTGTACTCGTGCAGCCCAAAAGTCTGTACAGGGTCTGTGCACTCCAGCCAATTAGAACACTAGAATAATTAGGAAGCATAAGTACTCAGTTACAACAATAATACCTAACTCTCAACTATCTTGCACAATGGCCGAAATTTCAATTCCAATACGTGCAGCAATCATTACCCTATGCATATTTATGAATGATTCATATGCAGAAATTGAAAAGAAGCTTGGAATCTCAGCTAATTCTGTTGCACGTATATGGCAACAAACTGTGGAAAAGGCAGGAAATACAGATATTCTCAACCTTCTTGAACATCTTAACCCAAAGCCTTGGAGCGGAAGACCTCAAACGATACAGAAAGATTCTCAAGAGTCATTACGCTCTTTACTTCTGGCAAATCCATTCGATACATTCCAACAAGTTATTGATAAGGAGAAATTACTATATTCACGCTCTATTGTTGAACGAGTTGCAAAGAACCACTCAAGTGCAGAGATCCCTCGCCCAATTGTACGCAAAAACATCTGTCTCAAGCCATATCTTGATAATATTATTCCTGAAGTACGCTTGAGATTCTGCAAATGGGCATTATCAGAACTTGAAGCTGGTTCTACTTCATATTCTCAGACGAGTCATATATCAACTTTGGAGGAAATCCACACAAGAAACGCCGAATTACAGTCCAACAAGGTAAAACAGCAGAAAGTATGGCAGTTCAACAGAAGAAATCTCTCTTTCAAGTTATGTTCTGGGGTGCAATAAGTTCTGTAATCGCTGTCTCATGCCCGTCACTATCCTGGATCCCTGAAAGCATTGAAGAAAAGCGGCAAAATGTGTTAAACTTCAGGAGATAAATACATACTGGCAAAAAAAGGCAGATGATGAGCTTTTACGGGCAAGATCAGTTGGAACTCTCGAATATGAATATATGGAGACTTTAAACAGAGATATCCAAGAAGGGAAAAGCAAATGGAAACGGCCACGAAGACCATCACAAGAATTTGGAGACATGGAGAGTTGGAGTAGAGGAAGAGTTTCAGAAAACCAAGAAGTTTCAAAGGGTGGGATTGATTGGTTTTTATACCGTGAAATGGTTTTACTCCCAATTCTCTTTCCTTATTTTCGGAAAATCAAATCATTACATCCAGAAAAACGACTCTGGTTTGTAGATGACAATGTTAGTCTTCATTTGAAAGCACACCATTCACTTTAAGATTATATGAAAAGAGAAGGAATTCACAGAGTAGGATTCTGGCCTCCAAACTCTCCTGATTTACATCCTATTGAGAATGCTTTTGATTATCTGAAAGATCGAGTTGATGAATATATACCTTTAAATGGAGGTAAGCTTGAGAAAGCTCATGCAAGGGTATTTCTTGAGGAAGAATGGGGGAGGAAAATGGATGGGAAAACTGCTCAACTATGTGCGTCGTTCAGGGATAAGTTAGAGCGGTCTATTGCAGTAAATGGAGGTAACAATTTTCGTGGGTAGATTATGTACATTTCTATGTATTTATTTTTCAAAAGTACTTACAATGACCCACCTCCCATGCACAGACCCTGTACAGACTTTTGGGCCGCACGAGTAGTTAGTGTATAAAATTTGACCAGGAACCCTGTATAAACTAAGCCCTGCTCGCCGTAAACCCCACTATTTCCTAAATAGGAAGTAAGACTGTCAACTCAGACAGTTATCTGTTCAAGGCTAACAGCCAGCCAGATTCCTATTGTAGTTAGAATATAAGTTAGTAATTACCTTGGATAGACGACATGTAATTGTAAGGCGAATACAGTAGTATAGCAGTATCTACATACGTCGCTCTATATAAGAGATAATGGCCTTGAAGCTGCTCGAATTCCTGGCTTATGAGCCCCAATCCTTACCCCAAAGACATCGCCAATACTCTACCTTCGAAGAAGATGGCAGAGCAAGCCCTGCTCTGCCTATCCAGCCTACGATTGAGGGGCAAATGGAAGCCGAAACACCAGAAGTATCACAGCTCTCAACCCAGCAGCGTATAGAAAGCTGCGATCCTCAAGGCTCTCCGACTAAGATGGCCCCTTTGACGAAGGCTGAAGTGCTGGTCCTATTCCGGCTTGCAAATCGAAATGCCAAAGTGTATCGACCAGGTAGCAAGACTGGGTTTTGGTCCCATCTTCGAGAGGACTTTGCGAAGGAAACTGGCAAGCAGCATAAGAGCCTTCACCGAGTATTACGCCGGGAAACTGAAAGGAGGAGGGCATACCTTGACAGTCTTGGGACCAGTCAGACAGACAGCGAGAGCGAATTGACTGTCCAGATTGATAACTGGATTGACGTTGTTGGTGAGGAGGAGCGACTTAATAAGGAGCGAAGTGAGGCAGCAAATACTGTTCTCACTTCGTCACAGCGGGCGCAGGATATCCGGGACTCACTCTCTGTAGCCCTTGCGGCAAAGAGGAAATACCAGAGGAATCCTCCAAAAAGTCGTGATAAGTCTATTGGCCAAAGAGCACGGGAGCTCTCAGGCTTTGACGTAGACGACGACGAAGAGCTACAAAGTGATAACTGTGAGGACAACAGCTCTATCAACTCGACTCGGTCTTCACCCTGTATATTCAAACGCTCATCTAGGATCATTTGATTATAGGAAGGGGAAGATATTCGCAGGCGCTTCTTGCAGCTTCTTGCTTGACTGACTGACTGGCCACGAGCGGAAGAAGTGCTTTGATAAACTGGCGTTGAGCTTTTGAAACCTCAACGCCAGTTTATCAAAGCACTTCTTCCGCTCGTGGCCAGTCAGTCAGTCAAGCAAGAAGCTGCAAGAAGCGCCTGCGAATATCTTCCCCTTCCTATAATCAAATGATCCTAGATGAGCGTTTGAATATACAGGGTGAAGACCGGACGTCGACTAGTATTGAGTCATTAGTTGAGCTTTTAAAAGCCCAATATACTCAAGGTAATATAGACCGGCAGGATAGACAGCAGGAAAGTGAGAATGGAGGACTTAATACAAGTAGTATTGAGTTGCAATTTCAGCAAGTTGATTACCAGATCCGGGAGCTTCAGGAAGGCCAGGAAGAAATCAAAAAAGGCCAGTTAACGATGATATCGTTACTTGAGCAAGCACTTCATGGGCCTATCCGGCGAAGCATCCCAGTTGAGAGCTCACAGCACAATGGGATCAACGAAGTAGAGGGTTGGATAGAGTCAAGTAATTAGTATATATCGTAGCTAGCTATTATAACAAAGATACTCCTCTACTGTTGGTGGTGGTACTAGAAACCTTGTCCCGATCAAATTGCCACAAATACAGGTATAACAGTTTGACAGCAGTATTGCAGCTTTAAAGTGAGCAGCTACAGGCTGCGATTGTGACTGTAACCCCTTGTCAAATGCTGTATATGTCCATAACTGTTGTGTTAACCCAAAGGCGTTCTCTACTGCAATTCTTACAGATGATAGCGCCTTATTAAACTGCTTCTGCTTTTGCGGAAGATATCCATGACCACGAGGGCAAGTATATGGGGCTAGAATACCCTCTGTACAATGGTAGGCAGGGTCCCCATAAAGATATAAATCCTTTCTTCCTCCTATAGTATGCCGGATCCGCTGTACGCAGCCAGAATCCTGCCATATTCGCCAGTCATTTGCGGGTCCGTTATATGGTCCAATTAAGGATGATACAAGCCCGTCTGGGGTTACAATTGCTTGGAAGTGCATTCCATGCTTCTTTTGATATCCAGAATACCACTGCCGCTAGACTTTGGAGTCTCCTGCTGGTCGACAAAAGCCTTGGAAGGTTCCGTCGACGAACCCCCATATTTGACCACACCCACCACTGTCTTCAATCGCTTCTTCGAATTGTAACAGCTTCTTGTATGTAAGGTATGGGTGCCACTCAAGTACAGCCTCAAACTCGTATACTAAGTGGCTCATTACGTCGTTGAAAACTGTAGAGAGCTGTCATACTGACATTCGTTGCACTCAGTTTGCTATCAAACTCAAGAGCAAACTTAGAAATCTCCTCCTCAAACCTACAAGTCACCATACATATCTTGGCTTATCACACCAACAACAGAAGCAATACTACTCAACGATTGCTGCAAACTCTTCTACTACATCTGTTTATGCTACATACATCACGGCATATCATTTGGACACTCATTGAACAAGTTATTAAGAAAATCTCCTCCTTAAGGGGGTGGGCCAATACTACCACATGGCATATCTCTAACAACTAGAGGCCTAGGAACATGAACAATAGCTCTAGAAGCTTCTACAACCCTCTATGATTCATTACACGTCATCGCTCCTTAGTTACCCACAAGATTGGTTAAGTTATGACATAATTTATCTATAGGTACTCTGACCTTGGACCTCCTTTTCACTTCCTATAGGCTAGGAACCCAAGAGATGGTTCTATGGGATTCTCTTACGTTCACTACATGATTAGCAAGCTAGTTGTGGGTCGCACTTGATTTCTAATACATTTACCAAGCCTGGTTAGTCATGGAAAGTCTTGGAAAATGAGAGAACTACACTCCTTTGGCATAAATAGGATTGCCCTTTCCTTAAGAAAGGGCAAGCAGACAATACAGTAAATTGACTATCACATACTTCCACGTCTTTTACAAGCTTCCAAGCATTCATCTTGTTACTCCTTGTTTCTGAAAAGTCAGTGAGGTGTTAACCTCTGACTTACCCCTGAGTTCCCAGACTCAACATTTGTTGCAACTTGTCTGAACCACTTCACTACATCACACACCTGATTGCTGCGTTGTGGAATAGTCTAAGTGTAATGGTGGGTGCACCAGATGTGAGAATCTAGCCACCCAAGGAAGGGATGAATTTACTAAGACAACACACTGTCTTAGAAAACAGAGCCAAAGGGTCGTAGCTTAGACTATTCCACAACGCAGCAATCAGGTGTGTGATGTAGTGAAGTGGTTCAGACAAGTTGCAACAAATGTTGAGTCTGGGAACTCAGGGGTAAGTCAGAGGTTAACACCTCACTGACTTTTCAGAAACAAGGAGTAACAAGATGAATGCTTGGAAGCTTGGAAAAGACGTGGAAGTATGTGATAGTCAATTTACTGTATAGTCTGCTTGCCCTTTCTTAAGGAAAGGGCAATCCTATTTATGCTAAAGGAGTGTAGTTCTCTCATTTTCCAAGATTACCAGGCTTGGTAACTGTAGTCGACGTAAGAGAATCCCATAGAACCATCTCTTAGGTTCGTAGCCTATAGGAAGTAAAAGGAGGTCCAAGGTCAGAGTACCCCTATAGACAAATTATGTCATAGACAAATTATGTCATAACTTAACCAATCTTGTGGGTAACTAAAGAGCGATGACATGTAATGAATCATAGAGGTTCGTAGGAGCTTTTAGAGCAATCGTTCATGCTCCTAGGCCTCTAGTTGGTAGAGATATGTCATGTGGTAGTATGAGTGATGTCATGTAATGAATCATAGAGGGTTGTAGAGATATGCTATGTGGTAATATCGGCCCAGTAACTAAGGAGCGATGACGTGTAATGAATCATAGATGGTTGTAGCAATCGTTGAGTAGTATTGCTCTTGTTGTTGGTGTGATAAGCCAAAATATGTATAGTGACTTGTAGGTTTGAGGAGGAGATTTCCAAGTTTGCTCTTGAGTTTGATAGCAAACTGAGTGCAACGAATGTCAGTATGACACTAAGCTACAACCCTTTGGCTCTGTTTCCTAAGACAGTGTGTTGTCTTAGTAAAATCATCCCTTCCTTGGGTGGCTAGATTCTCACATCTGGTGCACCCACCATTACAAGAGCCCTGCTGGCGATCGCCCAAAAAGATCAGCGCAGGTTGACCAACGTCCTGGATACGCAAGGTGAGGTAGGACTACACAAAGAGCAGTCTCTAAGTCTGGCTTTACCCGGTCTCCCCATTCGATTTTATAAAGCCAAAGGAGTGGCACAAGCCAGGTGATTTCCTCGATTGAAAACCTTAATAGTATAAGAACCTATACCCCAAACCTCAACCCCTATTCAATTACTTACCGGAACTTGTGAACTACCCGCCCTGGACTTTGACTACCCCACAATCATAGATTCCAGTTGAACTTCTCATATTCGTATGTAATCCGGGCTTGTGGGTGTTGAGTTATATGTAAAGACCGTATAAGCCACCGATAATATCGGCGCCAGTGACGACGTCGAACAAGGCTGCTGCGCAAACAGTAAGAGCAATCAACTCTAGCTCTTCAATATCCGACATTAGGTTATATTACTATAACCTCCTTTATTTTTACACAGTATAGTAGCTACGTCGCAAAGATATTTTATAACAAAAGTGGTGGTCAAATAGGGGTAATTTGCAGTGGTGGCAGTCGCAAAATGGTATATATAGGTACTTCCATTTACATATATATTTGTATGGCAATAGACGTACTGCGATGTATCTTTTTCCGGCCGCTATCACCACTCCCCCCACCCGCCCAGTTCCAAAGCACTTACTGAAGTAGAAAAATTTATCAAAGGCCAGTATTTTACAGAGGGAACAAAGGGCTCTAGTCACATAGGGGATTGCAAAGGGAACGCCGTAGGGGGTATGGTTGGAAGGGGAGAATTATCTAACGACCGATCATAATCCAACTTTTCTACACCGATCAATACAGTCAATATCACCAAACTTTTGATATTGCCTAATTAGGAGGTATGGTAAGTACTAAACAAGGATTCTATTGCTCTAATACTAATATAATCTAGTAGTACTGTAGTACTGCTTGGCATCACTGGATTAGGTAGTGTCAAGCCGACGACTGTCGAACACTGCTGAATCGCTCTAATATCTCTGAGTTCTCACTTTTGGTGTAAGGACACAGGGCACCCAGCTCACAGTAATAGCATATGAGAGTGCGAGTTGGAGGCTAAACGGATGCTATCCTATAGGTCTACTACGAAGGATACAAAAAAGATGAATGGGGGACCCCGTTGAGTCTGTTTCCTTAAATACCCGAAACGGGTCCGAGTCGGTTAATCCAACCCTAGCCCTGAACCTTCCACCGCAACAGGTCCGCATCGACCCCGAACCCTACACCCTTACCGTTCCCCACTATAGTGTAACTCGCTATGTGCTCCTCAACTGGTACGAAACAGCACCGAGTCGGTTTTCATGCCTGTGGTGACCGTAACAGCTCTGAGGCGGGTCCTTCGAGTATCTAGGTAAGGAGGCATCCTTACATTTGGGTGCGTACAGTAACGCTTCACCGGAATTAGGAGTAATTATAGTATACCACAGTACTCGTGCAGCCCAAAAGTTTCCATAGGGTCTGTGCACAACAGCCAATTAGATTGTAAGAATCTACCAAGCACCATGTACTTGTACCCGACTACATGCGTAGAAAATGTACACGCGTAGAGTATGAGAGTGAATGAAGCAATAATACCACTGCATGCTGCAATTATTACCTTGCGTGTATACATGAACGCATCATATGGAGAGATTGAAAAGAAGCTTGGAATCTCAGCTGACTCTATTGCATATACATGGCACCAAACTGTTAAAAGGGCAGGGAATACTGAAATTCACAACCTTCTCCAACACCTCGAATCAAAGCCACAAAGCGGAAGACCACAGACAATTCAAAAGGATTCTGAAGAGTCACTACGCATACGATCTTTGCTACTTGCAAATCCATTTGACACTTTTCAACAAGTTATTAATAAGGAAAATCTACGCTATGCACGATCAATTGTCGAACGAGTTGCAGAGAATCACTCAAGTGTTGAAATTCCACAACTATTGTACGGAAAAACATCTGCCTCAAGCCCTACTTGGATAATATCATTCCTTCAGTACGATGGAAATTCTGCAAATGGGCACTATCCGAACTTGAAGTTGGATCAAATTTTATTTTCTCAGACGAATCATATATCAATTTCGGAGGGAATCCACATAAGAAACGACGGATAACAGTTCAACGGGGTCAAACAGCAGAGAGCATGGCAATTCAACAGAAGAAATCTTTATTTCAAGTTATGTTTTGGGGAGCAATGAGTTCAGAAACCTCTATCTTACGCCCTTCTCGTTCATGGATTCCTGAAAGTATAGAAGAGAAGCAGATACATGTGAAAAAAACTACGAGAGATAAATGCATATTGGAAATCAAAAGCAGAGAATGAACTTGTTAGAGCAACAACAGTTGGAACTCTTGAGTACGGATATATGGAAACTCTAAATGCAGATATTCGGAATGGCAAAAGCAAATGGAAAAAGGCACAAGTTGCTTCACAAGAGTTTGGAGATATAGAGACATGGAGTAGAGGACGGCAATCAGAAGGGCAAGAAGTTTCAAAGGGCAGGATTGATTGGTTTCTATATCGAGAGATGGTTCTTATTCCTCTTCTCTTCCCCTTTTCGAAAAGTAAAGGCTTTACATCCTACAAAACGAGTATGGTTTGTGGATGATAATGTAAGTCTTCATTTGAAGGCTCACCGATCATTGGAAGATTATATGAAGAAGGAGGGAATCTATAGAGTGAAATTTTGGCCTCCAAACTCTCCCGATTTGCACCCTATTGAAAATGCCTTTGATTATCTCAAGGATCAGGTTGATGGCTATACACCATTAAACGGAGGGAAGTTTGAGAGAGCTCATGCACGGGTATTTCTTGAGGAAGAATGGGGGAAAAAAATGTATGGGAAATCTACACAATTATGTGCTTCGTTTAAGGACAAGTTGGAGCGGTTTTTATTGCAGTCAATGGGGGGAACAACTTTCGTGGGTAGATCAGTATGAGTGTAAGGATGCCAAAGCCCTCAGTGATGGAAAGCATCGGAGTCGGGCAGGTTACAGTCACGTGGGGAGCATTAGGGTAGGTTAGCCGAGTCGGACCGGTTTCGGGTACTTAAGGGGATTGACCAAACGGGGTTCCTCATCATCTTTTTTGTATCCTTCATAGTAGACCTATAGGATAGCATCCGTTTAGCCTCCGACTCGCACTCTCATATGCTATTACTGTGAGCTGGGTGCCCTGTGTCCTTACAACGAGTAGAGTATGTACATGCATTTTCTCAAGTACTTACATGCCCCACTTATTATGCACAGACCCTGTGGAAACTTTTGGGCTGCATGAGTAGGCAGTAATAGGCAGTACAGTCATAATCCGTTAAGTCGATAGCTCGGGTCCGGTAAATACCATCGAGATAGCGTAAATATCAAGATATCGAACGTATTTTGGTAACGTAGGTCATGGCGTAAGTGGTCTAATGGCGTAAGCTGTCTACCCCACCAAACCACCAAACTACCAGACCACCACATCACCTCATCCAACCCAACATGGTGTGACGGAAGTCAATAACAGCACAAGAGCTTGATATTCAAGTAACTGAAGCAGTACTAGGAATTAAGTCTGGTAAATTTAAATCTGCATATCAAGCTGCAAAGGTCTTGGGGCTTACAAAGACCACTGTCACTAAGCGGCTAAATGGAGGCTTAACGTGTGTAGAAGCACGTCAAAAATAGTAGTTATTATCAAAAAACCAGGAGAAAACCCTCTTAAAGTGGATTAAAGAGCTTACTGCAAGCGGCTATGCTCCTAGCCATCGCATATTATGTGAGGTTGCAGAGGAAGTCCGGTCAAACAAGTGTCAGGTCTTCCTAACCCAGTGAGCTAACCTGTGGAGTTGACCACCTCAGTCAAGTCAACCACCAACCCATCAAACCTGCCATAGACTGGCAGACTCGGCTATTTCTAACTAGTGGCTTGGCAGACCCTATCAAACTGACCGGCCCAGCAGCAGACCCAACTGATCCAGCAGACCTGACTGACCCAGCAGACCTGACCAACCCAGCAGACCTGACCAACTCAACAGACACAAACTCAACAACCACAACTCCAACTACCTAAGTTACCACTTGGGCAAGATTGGGTGCCACGGTTCATTCAGAGGCATCCTAACTTATGCATTAGTTAGGAAGGAGGGTTGAGGCACAAAGGATGAATGGGGTTACAAAGCATGTGTTGAGGGGGTGGTTTGACGCATACAAGAGCCTCACAACAGAGCTAAAAATCGAAAACCACAACACCTACAATATGGATGAGACTGGATTTTCAATTGGAACAATGCAATCAACAAGAATTATCGTGGATTCTACACTTAGGACGCGTTTTCAGGCACATCCAGGGAGGCAGGAATGGGTCTCTGTGTCATACTGACATTCGTTGCACTCAGTTTGCTATCAAACTCGAAAGCAAACTTAGAAATCTCCTCCTCAAACCTACAAATCACTATACATATTTTGGCTTGTCACACCAACAACAAGAGCAATACTACTCAACGATTGCTACAACCCTCTATGATTCATTACACGTCATTGCTCCTTAGTTACTAGGCCGATATGACCACATAGCATATCTCTACAACCCTCTATGATTCATTACTTGACATCACTCCTTAGTTACTGGGCTAATACTACACATGACATATCTATATCAACTAGAGGCCTAGGAACATGAACGATAGCTCCAAAAGCTTCTACAACCATCTATGATTCATTACACGCCATCGCTCCTTAGTTACCCACAAGATTGGTTAAGTTATCACATAATCTGTCTATAGGGGTACTCTGACCTTGGACCTCCTTTCACTTCCTATAGGCTAGGAACCTTGGTTCTATGGGATTCTCTTATGTCGACTACAGTTACCAAGCCTGGTTAGTTATGGAAAGTCTTGGAAAATGAGAGAACTACACTCCTTTAGCATAAATAGGATTGCCCTTTCTGTTACGGCTACAGTAACATGACATCATGGTTACAGGGCCTGGGCCTAGTAACGTGACGTGTGAGTCACAGGGGGCAAGCGGGGTAGGCTGCCATGTGATGGGGCTAATGGATAGTTGCAGAAACTAGTGGATATTGGATAGTTGAGCTATCCACGAACTATCCTGAATATCTAGCTATCTGCCAACTATCCAGATTACCCATGAGGCATGACGCCACTATATAAGTAGATAGTATTTCCTTAGATAGGAGCTTCGTGCTCAACTCAATATAGTATTCTTTACAATACTGTAACGTGTTACTTGGAAAGCCTTTGTGTCTAATCCCCTGCCTCCTCTGTCAAGTCAACCTTACACAAGAAACCTCTGTGTCTTCTATCGTTTAGAAGTCAGCGTTACACTTTCCTTAAGAAAGGGCAAGCAGACAATACAGTAAATCGACTATGACATACTTCCACATCTTTTCCAAGCTTCCAAGCATTGGTCTTGTTACTCCTTGTTTCTGAAAAGTCAGTGAGGTGCTAACCTTTGACTTATCCCTGAGTTCTCAGACTCAACATTTGTTACAACTTGTCTAAACCACTCCACTACATCATACACCTGATTGCTGCATTGTGGAATAGTCTAAGCTACGACCCTTTGGCTCTTTTTCCTAAGACAGTGTGTTGTCTTAGTAAAATCATCCCTTCCTTGGGTGGCTAGATTCTCACATCTGGTGCACCCACCATTACACTCTGCTGTTGAGTGCATCTGTATGGATGGAACAACCACCGACCCCCTCATTATCTTCAAGGGACAGAATGTACTACAGAGCTGGATTCCAAAGACGTTATAAGCAAATGGCACTTCTCTGCAAATACAAAGGGATGTACAAGCAATCTTCATGGATTAGAGTGGCTACAACGCGTTTTTGAGCCCTCTACAAGAGCAAAAGCAACACTTCCAAATGGACAACTACAACAAATGCTCCTTATTTGTGATGGCCATGATAGCCATATAAGTGGGAGCTTTGTAAGGACACAGGGCACCCAGCTCATAGTAATAGCATATGAGAGTGCGAGTCGGAGGCTAAACGGATGCTATCCTATAGGTCTACTACGAAGAATACAAAAAAGATAATGAGGAACCCCGTTTGGTCAGTCCCCTTAAGTACCCGAAACGGGTCCGACTCGGCTAACCTACCCTAATGCTCCCCACGTGACTGTAAGCTGCCCGACTCTGATGCTTTCCATCACTGAGGGCTTTGGCATCCTTACACCTACAACAGACGTAGTAGAATGGCCAAGGACTCCAACAGAGCATAATATTTTTGAGAAAGTATTTTTGAATAGCAGTCCTCCTGATTTTCAGACACTTCACAAAGCAAATACAGTTCTCTCTTCTACAATAAGTCATGGTGGTGTTTTGAACGCTCCTACAAAGCGATATATTCATAAGTTAGCAGATGAGACAGAGAGGCTTAACACACACCACATACTACAACAAAGAGAGACAGATAACTTGCGCTCAATTATTCAGAAGCGCAGAGTATAAAATAAGGGCAGTTTTGAAGGGCCAATTCCACATCTCTACTGAAGAGCTACGGTCGCAAGTAGCAGAAGCAGAAGCAGCAACAGCAAAAGCAACAGCTTCACAGAGGTCTAGAACAACACCATGACTTATTAATGAAGCTACAATTGAGGAAATAGATGAAAAGAGTGAAGAAGAGCTATATGACAGCGATTTAGATGAATTGGCACTATAGTAATTGAATTATTTGCGATTTTTTGAGTTGGCAGTTTGGTGGTTTGGTGGGGTAGACCGCTTACGCCATTAGACCGCTTACGCCACGACCTACGTTAGTGGACAGGGGGGTTGAGGCCAGCAAAACGTATCGACTTAACGTGAATCGAGTATCGACTTAACGCGTCATGGCTGTAGGAATAGACTGGATTCAAGAGCTATCTACGGGGCCTACGCTACCTATTTGTAAACCAAGATGGGCACTCCGTTTGACCCTGGAATTGCCCAACCCCACGCCCGTCCTGCCGCTGAGCTTGGTTCTACGCCTAGCTCAGCCTAGCAGGTCACCTAGCTCCGACCTACCTAGCGAAGCTATTGGTGCCCGCTTTGCCTTCAGCGCTAGCGATGCCTGACACTGGCTGCCCTCCAGAACAGATAATTCCTTCTTCGCTAGCCCGTGGGGGTATGGTGGGGGGCCGCTTCTACAACAAGAATCAACTTTCATATACTATATCACGTGACATTAATATATCAAATCGTGATGGCATATACACTTGATTACGCCGTGCATAATGCCATCCACCATCACTCCCATCTACTATGAATTCATAAAGATAGTATTCCAGAGCACAATATCAGAAGGCCTATCTGACGACAGTAAAATCTTAGGGTCGAAACTAAACTACCGCCACGCTAAACGTGGCCGCGTGCTGCGCGGGCCGAGACGCGGGGAGAAGAGGGGTACAAAAGGGTCTAGTCCAAATTTGGCCCGTTTGATTTTGCTTACAGTGCTCTATCAGTCGAGGCCATAGGGATTTTGCATATAGATTATATTTATCCACCCTGGGGTCTTCATCGTTTTTATATTTACACCCAATATGTCTCTTCGGGCCAGCGATGATGCGCCACATGGCGGACAAGAGGCTGACCCGACCCCGGCTCCACAGGCAACATGGAAATCAACGTGGAATAATAATAAGGGACTGATCTTTATCGTCCTTGCTCAAGCTATTGCATCGTCTATGGATGCAATAGCCCGCTTCCTTCAGCAGGGCGAGCATAAGATGCACCCCTTCCAGGTACGTAGCTTGCCACTCGACGATGGACTGCCGTGAGAATAGTCGCTGATTGGATAACTAGATAATCTTCGCACGAATGGGCATGACGTTCGTTCTCAGCTCGCTGTACATGTGGTGGACGAAGGTGCCAGACTTCCCGCTTGGGAGGGCTGATGTCCGAGGCTGGCTTGTCGTCCGCGCGCTGTTTGGGTTTTTTAGTTTGTTTTGTTTGTACTGTGAGACTCACTTACCACACGACTTACCCCGGATTCGGGCCATTAGAGGATTGCGATGCTAATAACATATAGATTCCGTGCACTATCTCCCCCTCGCTGAAGCAACCGTCTTCCGCTCCCTCATCCCCATCGTCACCGCATGGGCCTGCTCGATCTTCCGTGGCGAGATCTTCAGCAGCCGCGACCTTCTTGCTGGTGTTGTTGCTCTCGTCGGGGTCATCTTTATCGCCCACCCCTCCAGCCTCTTTTGGCCCGCCGCCAATGATGACATTCCCCGTCCCAGCGACATCGACCACGTCTCCCCCACTCAGCGCCTCCTCGCCATCACCGCCTCCCTTATCGGCGTCCTCGGCGCCTCAGGGGCTTACACCATGATCCGCGTCATCGGCACTCGCGCCCATGCCCTGATATCCGTCAATTACTTTGCCGTTCTTGGCACGTTTGGTTCTGCCGCCGCCGTTCTCGTCGTGCCGGGGATGTCCTTTACGATGCCCCACGGGGCCCGCGAGTGGGTCCTAATGGTGCTGCTGGGTGTGATTGGCTTCGCCCTGCAGTTCCTGTTGACGGCCGGGCTGCAGCTCGATCGCAGTAGCAAGGCGACGAGTATGTTGTATACGCAGGTGTTGTTTGCGTTGTCTTTTGACTTTGCGATCTGGGGCGTCTTGCCGGGCGGGTGGAGCTTGTTCGGTGGGGCGATCGTAATTGGGAGTACTCTGTGGTCCGCACTGTCGAAGCCAAGCAAGCATGCGGCAGCACCGGCGAAAACAGTGGTGGTTGATGAGGAGAGCGGGCTCCTTGGCGGCCAGCGTGGGGAAGATGCCGTTCAGACGGCACAGAGGAGAGCAAGTATCAGTGTCTGAGAACGGACTTGATGCGGAAGATACTTCGAAGACTGTGTAGAGTGGATTCTCAGAGTTTGAGGGAGCTTGGCCATGGTTGTCTCGGCGCCAACCATGTTGTGATTTTGATTCGTTATGATATGATACCATGGGAAACATGACGTGATAAAGGCATACGGCCCACGCCTCATGAGCATGAGCATGAGCATGAGCATGAGCATGGAGGAGAGAGGGTTTTTAGGGTTACAGAGTGGTTCATATATGTGCGATTCTTCATTATGGGACTCGTCGCTGTCTGTCTGTCATGTCAGCGGTGCTAACAAATACACCACTCAGACCAGACACTCTGCCATAATTAAGACAACGTCACAGACACCGCAGACAACACAGACGCTAAACCCCATGAGCCACTAGTGCTCCCTAGAGTTGACTAGTACCGTCATATCCAGAGTACCTACAGTACAGCGACAAAAGTATTCGTATGGGTCTGTGCTTTTTATCACACAAAAAGACACTCGTTTACTGCAATTTGAGCACAGACCCGTACGAATACTTTTGTCGCCGTACTGTACTCTAGGTAGAGTAGCTTGTTTGCCCCTCGGTTGTTACAGAGATATGAGCACTAGTCATCTAGTCTAGTCTCGTCTAGTTTAGTCTAGTCTGTCTAGTCTCATCTAGTCTGTCTAGTCCTCTCTTGTCAGCCAATCACCAACCCGCAATATCCAGAGCGTGCCTGATTGGCCAATATGGGCTTTTCGTTCCTTCTCGCGTTGTGTCGCCGACATTCCCGTTCACCGTTCACCGTTATCCATCGTGCCTTCCCTGCCCAAACCCGCCACTCCGCTGTCTGTTACCCACCCGCCTCCCATTTCCTGCTAGCGTCTTTCCCGCCCGAACAGCTTCCTTTCTTCCTCTTTCGCTCTTTCTTTCTTTCCTCCCTTTCCTCTCCTCCTCTCTCTCTTCTCCCCTTCTTCTCCCTCTTCTCTCTCCCTCTTTCTCTCTCCATATTCCACATCACTTCACTTCACATTGTAGTCCCTTGATCTTCATTGGAACCAAGCGTATCAATCTGAGAGTATCAATTCTGCTTTCGACTCAATCTCAATTCAGCTCTACTCAATCCCATCATCCTTCCCAAGTCCCCCTGCGCAAACATGCTCACCACCTCCATCTTCGCCCTCGCCCTCGTGGCTGGCTCAGCCATCGCCCAGTCCACCACCACGGGCTCCACGGGCTCCACCGCCCTCAACTTCACCTACCTTGACATCGCTAACGTCGATCCTCAGGAGGCTGGTGAGTTTCCGTGATACGCATCCCCCCACCAATTGATTGACTGACGCCCTCCCGCAGCTTCCTGGTGCATTGGTGAGCGCACGGGCTGCCAGACCCTTTGCGATGGCAACGCCCCAACCAACGACTGCGATACTGTACGTCCCTGCCACTCCCCATGTGGCCCCCTCCCAGACGCCCATGCCATCAAGCTAACCCGCCACAGCAAAAATTGACCTACAAGTGTCTCTGCGAGGACGGCTCCACCCCCGATCTCGCCAAGTACAAGAACACCCTGCCCGACTTCGTCTGCCAGGCCAACTTTGCCGGCTGCATCAAGGCCCACCCCAACGACGCCGTCGGACAGGGCAAGTGCAAGACGAATATCCAGGACACCTGCGGCACCCTCAACATCACCGACTACAACAAGGGCTCCGGTTCCGGGACCAGCAGCGGTTCTGGCAGTGGCAGCGGGTCCGAGACGAGCTCCCCCTCCTCCACCGGTGGCTCCGGCGGTGCCGGTAGCGCCAGCGAGACCACGGGTGGGTCGAAGCCATCCAGCACCTCGGACTCCGGCGCAGCTGCGGCTACCAGCAAGGCTGCCGCTGTGGCGA
Organism: Pseudogymnoascus destructans; assembly: GCF_001641265.1. Lineage (NCBI taxonomy): Eukaryota > Fungi > Ascomycota > Leotiomycetes > Thelebolales > Thelebolaceae > Pseudogymnoascus > Pseudogymnoascus destructans. The sequence continues at coordinate 975,096 of NW_020167520.1, forward strand.
ACGGTATGGACATCGGCGCCGGTGTCCTCGCGGCTGGTCTCTTCGGTGTCTTCGGCTACATCTTGTAAGCGTTGACGCGCACACATCACTGCTCGAGCGAGCAATGCTACTCTTCTACAAAACATCCGATCCCCTGAACAAACCGCCTGTTTGTCCTGGCTCATGATCCCTGAGCGATGCCGTCGTGTTTGCATTGCGATAACATCATGTTCTAGTGCGCTTCTTCTCGAACGTTGGACTGTTTTTCTGATGGTTCGGGGCTTTATTTTTACGGGGTACTTGCGTGCTGCGCGTGGCGCGATTTAATGATGTGGGGAGAGTCTTGATGGCTGGATGGATATGGCTTCATGACCGTATGTGGTGGGGGGTGAGCTGTGCATTCTGCGCGGTGAGTGCGAGTGTACTGATTGCGTGGCGTGCCGGTTTTATATCTGCGGTTGAGCGAATGGACGAGGGGATGTTATTGCTTGGAGGGTTATGAGGGAGAAAAGGATGGAGAGTATATACAGTTAGTACTCGCTAGTGGTAGACGACGAATTCTTCACTGGTTTAATTATGATATTGTCTTTGGTTCGTGATATAGGTTAGTGGTATAGCCATCTCGACGACAGCCACGTCGACGCGATCTCTGGAGATGAGCCTAATCTACGGCACGACGGATCCGATGCCACCTTTCCGCGGGATCCCCTGCCATCGACATCCCTATTCTATCCACTGTTGCATTTGTTAGGAGCATGCCATAAACACCTACACTCGTTAACTATAAGTATAAATAATAGTTATGCTGGATTCTGACTGAGTTGATACGCAACATCTCCGCCGTTCCTATGTGGCGTCATCGTCCAATGGAATCAAATCTTCTCACCTAAATAGAATAGAACCGACTCTTCATCTTTACGCCCTTTTATGTAATGCGCTAGATCTCATTACAATATATGGTGATTAGATCTAGTTGTATTGAATAAACTTGATATTGTTAAAAATAGCTATATATGTTCCGGCCCAACTGTGAGTTTGGCCCGCTCACGAGCTGGCCGGCCCAACTGTGAGAATTATCGACTTCCAGTGTTCGGCACGGATCGTGCATGACCTGAGCTGATCCGGATACTGATCCGGATATATCCTATCCGCCATAATTATGATCTATCGTACGATCTGAGGATATATCCGGATCTTACAGATAATGCCAAGAATAGCCAACAGTAGCCAAGGCCACATAATAGACGTAGAATTGATTCTGTAGACGATTACAATAAAAATGAGCGACTCGGAATTATCAGATTTGCCGTCAGATCATGAGAGCTATTCTCAAATAGAAGAGCCATCGTTACCACATCTTCCACCTCAACCTACCCCTATTCAGCCTTCAGTTGAAGTACCTCAACATCCAAGGGTAGTACTGCCACCGACATCGTCGAAGCTCTTCACAAAGGGCTTATATTTCGTCGGGAATTACTTGATACTCGGCCTCCGACCATAAAAATGATATGCCTACAACCAGGCTGTGGATATTCACTACTGCCACAAGGACTAAAGCAATCGTCGACAGGTAATCTATAGAGGCATTATTCCTTAAAGCATCTAACAGTATCATACGCCCTAAAAATGAGAATAGACAGCCGTCAGATGCTTCGAAGCATGGAGACCAGAAGTTGAGGGCACAGCAATGCCAGTACAAGTTTTGTCAGACCACAAGAGTCTTGAATATTTCATGAGCACAAAAAAGCTTACTAGGTGGCAAGCTCGATGGGCAGAATTCCTCTCTCGATACAATTTCCAAATCATATATCGACCTGGCAAGCAGAACAGAAAAGCAGATGCGTTAACTCAAAGACCAGGAGATAGACCAGAAGGGAATGAAGAAGATGACCATCAAAAACAACAGCTTCAAACCCTATTACCCCTTGAGAGACTCCATCCGGATCTCGCACAGCAGCTAGAACTCAAAAGTCAAGGGCAGGCACAAGATGCTCAACTTGCACCAATCCTACCACAAGATCAAAGCATCCATGACCAGATTCAAGCTGCGCAGCTCCAGGATGAATTATGCAAGGATACAATCCGAAGACTACAGAACAACGAGCGAGATAGCCCAAATATAGCCTTAGCACATTGCGATGAGAGAAATGGACTCCTACTCTACCAAAATCAAGTTTGGATCCCAGAAGACGTTCGAGTTAAACTCCTTCATGAGGTTCATGACCAGCCAGCAATGGGACACCCTGGAATTGGGAAGCTGATTCGAATCATTAAGAGACAGTACTACTGGCCCCGGATGGATAAGACTATCACTCAATATGTGAGGAATTGCCATACCTGCAAGAGATCAAAACCAACCCGGGATGCATACAATGGACTCCTACAACCAATCTCAATTGGGAGCCAACCATGGAAGGACATATCACTCGATTTTATTACAGGATTACCATTATGTGAAGGAAACAATTCTATCCTTGTAGTAGCATGCCGACTTACAAAAGAGCACCATTTTATCCCATGCTTTGCAGGTAAAGAAGGAACTATAGCAGAAGCTACAGCGAGATTACTACTCCAGCATGTATGGAAACACCATGGTTTACCAAATTCCATCATCTCAGACAGAGGGCCCCAGTTTGTAGCTGTAGTGTGAAAAATCCTCTGCAAAGTTTGGAAAGTTACAATCAAATTGTCTACAGCCTTCCACCCAGAAACGGACGGGCAAACTGAGAGGTTTAATGCAGAACTCGAGCGATATTTACGGGCTCATGTCAACTATCTCCAAGACAACTGGGTTGAATATCTTTGCATGGCTGAATTCGCAGCAAATGCCCTTCCATCAGACTCAACAAAAGTTAGCCCATTTTTTGCAAACAAGGGTTTCGAGCCAAGAATGAGCTTTGATATAGAGGATAGCACGTTCCAAACTGCCCTACAAGAACATAAGGACATAGCTCAAAACATGAAAGATATTTGGGAATTCCTACAAGACCAGATCGCCCTCTCACAAACCCGAATGGAGCACTTTGCAAATAAAAACAGGAAGCCAGCACCAAGATATAAGATAGTAGACCGAGTCTGGCTTTCTACTCGGAATATCAAAACCCAATGACCCTCAAAGAAACTTGACCATAAGCAAGTTGGTCCATTTCAAATCCTTGAGCAAATTGGGAATATTGCATACCGACTCCAGCTACCACCAAGCATGAAGATACACCCTGTGTTTGATACCAACCTCTTACGACTTGACTCAGATGATGCTTTACAAGGCCAGCACCATGAACCACCCCTGCCAATCATTATAGAAGATGAACTTGAATGGGAAGTTGAAGAAATCCTAGATTCTAAACTCCTACGGAAGAAGCTGTTCTATATGGCCGCATGGAAGAACCACCCACTAGACAACACTTGGTATCCTGCTACAAACTTCAACAATGCACCTGAACTCACACAAGCTTTCCACTGAAAATACCTGCAGAAGCCATGATGATTTTACTCTTGACCAGGAGATCAATCTTACTAGGGGGGTTAGTGTTATGATTACAGCTCACAGCTTGTCACAGCTTATTATGGTTGTTAGGGTTGTTAGGGTTGTTAGGGTTGTTAGGGTTGTTAGGGTTGTTAGGGTTGTTAGGGTTGTTAGGGTTGTTAGGGTTGTTAGGGTTGTTAGGGTTGTTAGGGTTGTTAGGGTTGTTAGGGTTGTTAGGGTTGTTAGGGTTGTTAGGGTTGTTAGGGTTGTTAGGGTTGTTAGGGTTGTTAGGGTTGTTAGGGTTGTTAGGGTTGTTAGGGTTGTTAGGGTTGTTAGGGTTGTTAGGGTTGTTAGGGTTGTTAGGGTTGTTAGGGTTGTTAGGGTTGTTGGGGTTGTTGGGTTCAGATCTTACCCATCGCACAGTTTGCATATAACAGCGCGATGACAGAAGCAACGAAAGTCTCACCGTTCTTTGCCAATTATGGCTACCAGCCAGAAGCATATAGGCAACCAAGACCGGATGAATCACGAGCTGAACAAGCCCTGATCGTGGTGGAACAACTGAAATCGTTCCACGAACAACTTGCGACGGACATCCAATTCTTAAATGAACGATCCGCCGCATACGCAAACAAGAAGCGCAGTATGGAACCTGCCTTCAAGGAGGGGGATAAAGTATACCTACTCCGGAAACATATCAAAACGAAACGACCAAGCACAAAGTTGGACTTCAAGAAATTGGGACCATTCAAAATATTGAACAAAGTCAGCTCAGTTAATTACAGACTGCAGCTACCCAGGAAGTCTAGACTACACCCGGTATTTCATGTCTCACTACTGGAACATCAGCAAGGAACTGCTGGAGGAATATCGACGCCGCCATCCGCCAGCCATTGATCCCAAGATGCAGGGGAGTAGGCCAGTGGATCGGAGGAAGCGGGGGTCCCGGTCACAGACGAGGAGGCAGCGCTAACTGCCTGTTCCTCGGCCTCAACAGCGTCACGCTTCTCAGCAGCCACACGTTCGGCCTCCTCTGCCGCATCAAGCTCGTCGAGGGTTTTCAAACCTCGCCGGAGCATATCTTTACCACGGGTTCGGATGAGGCGTTTCTGCTTCCGCAGACGAAGTAACTTCGAAAGGGTTTCTTCCTCTTCGCGATCCAGGCGATCCTCCTCCCGTTCGAGCTTCACCCAGTCGGGATGCTCAGGACCCATACAGTCACACTTTTCTTTCAAGTTGCGACGAACGCACTCGGCGCACCGCCGTGAATCATTTGGAGACGACACGCAAGTAATGTTTCGCCTCACGCAGTTCGAGCAAGAATCCATTTCGGGTAGTTCGTATCCGTGGTTCTTTATTCGACGGACAAGATCGTTGCGTTCCTGGAGTTTGCGGGCAGTGTCAGTAGGCATGTTGCATGTTGAAGGACTCGCTGAGGAGCAGCAGAGTCCCGGGGACATGGACGTACTTATAGGATTCGAGACGAATGCCCAGGGGAAGGGAGCGAGTGTTACGACGGAACAAGAAGGCTGGCCAACTACAGGACAGGAAGGAGGGAGGTCGCATGAGACCGGCCCTGGTACCTGGAGGGGCAGCGGGGAATAGTAGTTCCGAAAGTATCACGTGACGGACTCGCAGGATGATGAGAAGAGTCCTAAGAGTCCAGGACTCCGAGGACTCGAGTGAGTTCCCAGGAGTCCACTAGGCACGTGATGGACTCGCAGGATGATGAGAAGAGTCCTAAGAGTCCAGGACTCTGAGGACTCGAGTGAGTTCCCAAGAGTCCACTAGGCACGACGCCACTATATAAGTAGATAGTATTTCCTTAGATAGGAGCTTCGTGCTCAACTCAATACAGTCTTTGTTATATACTAGTAACGTGTTACTTGAAGCCTTTGTGTCTGATCCCCTGCCTCCTCTGATAAGTAAACCTTTACGCAAGAGAACCTCTGTGTCTTCTATCGTTTAGAAGTCAGCGTTACAGGATCGTCGATGCGTCCGACCCTGAATCGAGGAGGGCCTTGGCCTTGTGCCAGGTCGGCCCTACCTGTAGCTCCACGTCGATTTCTATCCTTTTTCTAGGCGTAAGTCGTGGAGCTCCGGCTGGGAGTCACTCCTTCTTCTGGATATCCAGTTTCCTCACCCCAAGGCCTGTATATTGGCCCTGGCTACGGCATTCCTTCGCGAAATGGCCTGCCTTGCCACAGTTGTAGCAGCTCCCGCTTGGAGCTGGCCTTGGGTCCCTGCTCTGGGTAGGTGTCTACCCTCTTGTTGTAGGCTGGTCTAGATTCTGGCGTCTGTTCCAGGGAAGGGTTCTCTCTCCTGGGGTGGTGGACCGAGATCCCCGGTTGCTGCTGAAACTGCCCCTTCGGTTCGGGAAGTTGCCCCGAGGGGAGCTTCTTCCCTCCTTAGGCTTGTCTGAGGTAGGAGCCTTCTCTGTGACCCAACGGTTGGTCATTTCCAGCATCGCTAGGATATTGACGACAGCCTCCCTGTGGGTCGAGGAACGCTCGGCATACCCTCCCTCAAGGAGCCGCTGCCTCATATCTGGGTGGATCTTCGTCAGGAGGTGGGTGGTCCTTTGGGACTCGGTATATGGTTCCATTTCCCGTTCCAATTTCTCAAGGTACGTGACGAACTTATGGATACCCTGTCCCTTGCGCTGGTGGGCACCGTTATACTTAAGGGCCGCAATACGCTGTCGGTTAGCTGGGTCAATGTGGAGGTCGTGGAGGAACTCCTCGAACCCAGCGATATCCAAGGGGTCTGCAAAGCCCTCATCCTGGGAGGCGCAGCGGTTGTCCCATTCCTTCATAGGGTCGCCCTCGAGGTATTGGGCTGCGAAGGCCACCTTGGATTGTTCAGTCGGAAACATCCTAGGCTGGTACTGGAAGGAGGCGCGGATTGAGACCATGAATTCGTTGAGCTCCCTAGCCGACTCGCCCTTGTAGACCTTGGGGTCCTTGACCCTTCCGAAGGGTCTGTGGGCTGGCGTCGTCTCTGTCAACAGAGTAGAGGCTGTTTCCTGGGCTTCCTCGTCCGGAGGATTCTCCCACTCTTCCTCACTGTCCTGGTGTTGCCTCTTCCGGCTTTCCTCTCGTATCCGGGCCTGCCTTTCCGCGAAGAGCCTCACTTCTTCAGGGTAGGCGCTATAGTCTTCGCCGTGCGACTGTCGGAATACTTGGAGGGCCTCTTCCATGGTGTTGAAGTAGGCCTTTTCCTCATCTATTCGTCTCCGGAGGCTAGCCAGCTTCGAGGCCATCTCCTCTCTTGGGCTGTCAGCTTCCTGTGCTATAGGCCTCGGGGCAGGTTCTGTTGGTTCCGTCGAGGGTGTCGCTCCTCTGGAGGTCGCCCAGGTAATCCTCTTTTCCTGGCTTGCCATCCTAATCTGGTAGGCTGAGTCAATAGAATTGTAAAGGCGTAGGGCCCAGGGTGTCATGGGAGTTCAGGGAACCAGGTCAGGAGGCAGGAAGTAAGGGTTATATTGGTGTGAAGCACAATAGGTCTACGCTGATACAGCGACTATTGACTGGAGGCCTCACTCCGAGCCTCCAGCCCCTTATATACAGGAACCCGTAGGCCCTAATTTACCGAGCCCGCCAGGTCCACTGTAAGAGCGTGGCACCTCACGTGCCCTCACGTGAGGGCCGCCTTACACCGTCTCACACTGCGGTAGGCTGTTGCTTTCGGAGGGGGTCTCGGGCTCCGAACCACCAGCGACTTGGTGGGGATCGATGCCTTTCTCTTGAAGCAACGCTTCCTAACGCTTTAACCGTTCGAGGACCCGCTTTTCTTTCGACAATCCTTGTTTCCTTCAAGGCGGCTTGGGTGGACGGATAATACATGGCACATTGTGTCTAACGCAGGCACCACATGGATTCTGTCTATCGCACCCGACCTTCCGCTCGGAGCATCGGACGCAGGCAAAATTGCCTTTAGTCATTAGTATGCTCGATGATGCTGCTGGGGCGTTCATGGTGAGCGGATGACTACGACTATGACTGCAAATATTACAATGTTTGTTTAGTATCATAATTGAACGAAGAGAAGTCGTCGGACAAAAGTGACGAAGTCAACTCCGATTGGTGGGATTCTTGGACTCGGAGCTCGGACCCCGAGGTTCAAAATCCTCGAGCCTTTTACCAAGACTCATACCATACACAGCTCAAGTCAAAGGTGGTAATACTTTATACTTATAATTCCTATTAGATGTAAGGTATGGCTAGATTTGCCGCCTTGTCTTATAATTTGTTGTAACTAGATAATTGTTTCCCACCGAATATAACAATATATATTCTTCGCCCCAACGTGTACGAATATTTTATGATAATTTCAACAAATCAGATAAATATTTCATCTTATAATTCGAAAGCCAATTGCCAAATGCAATGCCCAACCTCAAAGTCCTCATCATCGGCGCCTCAATCGCTGGCCCCACGGCCGCCTACTGGCTTTCCAAAGCCGGCGCAGACATAACCGTCATCGAACGCTTCCCTTCCCTGCGCACCAACGGCCAGAACGTCGACATCCGCACCTCCAGCGTAACTATCATGTGCAAGATGCCTGGGATGGAGACCAAGACATCACAGATGGAAGTAATAAACTTTTGTCCTTGCAGACGGCAGTATATATGCGAGTATAAAACCAACTGGAAACCCCGAGCAACAGTCTTCGTGTCAGAATATCAGATCTTACGGGGTGACCTGTCGCAAATCCTGTTTGACCTGACGAAGGACAATAAGAGTATCAAATACGTCTTTGGTGCGCAAGTGGCGTCGATGCGACAGCAGATAGATGGAAAGGTCAACGGTCCAATCACAGTTGAATTTGCGAATGGCTTGGCTACAACGGAATATGACCTTGTCATCGCCTGCGACGGGGCTACCTCGCGGACTCGCGCTATGGGTCTTGGCTGCGGCTCTGGGGATTATGTCTACCCTTGGTATCCTTCTGCGATGCGATGAAAAAAGGCGACTATGGGCTCAAACAGTTTGTCGCCAGTCATTATGAGGGTGCCAGCTGAAAGACCGAGGAAACCATGAGGTGCGTGTTTTATTCCACGGACTTCTACGCCAACGAGATCGTTCAAGTCAAGAACCCAAGTCTTCGTAACGGCCGTTTCATCCTGGTTGGCGACGCAGGCTATGCGGCGGGTTTCACAGGCGCCGGAACGACTCTCGCCATCACAGGGGCATATGCTAGCAGGCGAGATAAACAATCATGCCGGCAACCTTGAAGCAGGAATTATGGGATACGAGGAGCAAATGCGTCCTGTGATCGCGAAGCTGCAAAAGGCGCCGCCACTGATCCGTACAATTCTTGCACCGCAGACAGCATGGGGGCTGTGGGTGCGGAACCGAATTTTTGCTTTCGTTGCGTGGAGTAGAATATTGAAGTTTACGCAGAAGTACTTTGCGAGTGCCTTCGCTAGTTCGGATAAGTTTGGGCTTCCCGAGTATGAGTGGGTGACGTGATTGGAAGAATAGACGTTAGGAGTATGCGCAAAACTTGTGCTGTATAAATAGTAGAAACTCCATATAATAAATAGTAAGAACATATTTCAAAAGAATGGCCCACTTCCTTATAATTTCCCCAGCTATCACGCTACAGCCCACAAGACGGTAAACAACTGCTTCATTTTCACATCATCAGCCAAAGCTTCACCACCACAGAACTCAGGCCAAAGCAATCTCATAAGTTCCACCCGGCAAATCCGCATACACAAAGGTATTACCCCCTTTCTCAGTCGGTGCCACCACGCCACTCACTCCCGTAACCGTATATCCCTCTCCTTTCGGTAACACCAATCTTCCACTCGTCCCTTGCGGCGTCGTGAAACTCCCCACTACCACCTCCCCCGAGGCCTCCCACTGGGCCTCAAACTCCCCAAGTCCCGTCTCATACCCCGCACTGATCCTCTTTAGCCCGCCCAACCTCGGATGAATCTCCCACGTCCGGCCCATCGCGCTGGTAAGTTGAATTCCCGCGCCAAAAAACGACAGCGCGGATGTAGGACTAGTCGCCCATCCATGTGCATGGCTGACGCGGGCGTCGTTGTCGTAGGGAGGGTAGTGAAGAGAGCCATCGGCGGAGTACCCTTCGATGAGGGAGGAATTTGTCATGCGCGGGTCGTCGAGCATGAAATCTGCCCACATGAATTCCATAAGGTCGATGGCGCGGTGCGCTGCTCCAGCAAGGTAATGGGCTTGAACCTCAAATCCAGATGCAAATGGTGAGATGGCCTTCCCTGCTTCTGGGGCAGGGGCGCCAAAAGGACGAACCCAGCGGTCCGCGAGGGCTTTGGAAATGGCGGATGCCCGGTCAGGGGTTACAAGGCCGGCGATGATGGCCCACGAATTTCCGTCCTGCGGGTGGACTGCGGTGGCTGATTTGTCCTCAGCATTGTCGAAGAAGAGGTTTTGGGATGGGTCCCAGAGGTTAGCGTTTAGGGCGGTGCGGATGCTGGACATGGCTGCGGTCCAAGTGGGGATTAGAGCGGTGTCGTTGAGAACATTAGCGAGCGTGATGGATTTCTCGAGGGTGTGGTAAAAGATTGAGTTTGCCTGTTGGGTAGGTGTTAGTTCTTGGGGGAATTTGACAGAGAGCTGGAAAACAAACCTCTCCGTTGTGGCCGCCCATTCCGGACCGGAGCCAATCGTTGGGGCTGTCAACGTTGGCCATTCCGGTGCTATCAATCAATCTGACCGTATTGGCAAGACCTAGCTTATACTGAGGCCAGTACTTTTCTAGGTACGCCAGGTCGCCCGAGTACGTGTAGTAATCGTACAGGTCAAGAAGTGTGTAGAGATGGTACGTAAAGCTGTAATCGAAGTGGCCCTTGAGGAAATAGCCGATTCCATTGTATGGTAATCGCCCACTCGCTTCCTGCATTGAAAATAAAGCCGATAGGCCATTTTTAACCCCATCAAGGCTGTTGGTTGACACGAACATCGATGGACCAGAAATTGCAATGTCACCAGGCCAGACAAGGCGATCCCGTTTTGCTCCATCCATGAGAACCGAGGTTCCCTCTATTAGGCATTAGCCATTCGTCTAATTCCCAAATACCAATATCCCCACGCACTGCTGGAATACGAAGAACCTCTCATAAAAGAGGGCAACTAACCTGACAACCTGCCATTCAAGTACCAATCCACCCCTGGCACATTCTGCGAATTCCCATACGCCGGATCCGAGGTGCATAGCTGGTTCGTGTACGCGCCCGCATACCACACACGATTCAACTTCTCGCTATCACTATTAAAGTACCCTGCATAGTCCTGTGCGTTCGCCATCTCGGGAGACGCCGTGAAGTTCACTGATAGCGAGTCAATGACCATCTCCCCCGTGGAGTTGTGCCAAAGACTCATATAGCGGAAGCCCCCGCGCTGATGCGTCTTATCGGCTGCATAGGCGCCGGCGGCACCAACAGGGAACCAGAGCGGGCTGTCGAAGGTAACGGCGTTGGCGGAGTCGCTGAGGGTGGTGCTGATCCACATGTTGCTCTCGGTGAAGGTGAACCCGATGAACTCGGCGTCGCCTGAGACGGACTTGACATTAAACTGTACAGTGCCAGCGACGTTTTTGCCGAAATCGATGGTGATGGCCGAGTCGCCGGTAAAGGTGGTGCCATCGTTGTTTTTAGAGGCGGTACAGAGGGCACCGGGATTCTCAACCTTGTTAGTGGTGTTAAGAAGGTCTCTGCATTGCACATTGCGGTCACTTGGAGCGAGGATGTACTCTTGGAACTTGACCGCAGAGACGCATCCTGAGAAAAGAATAGCGGGTAGTGCTCCCCGAGGCAGGTTTGAAAACCTCATATTGTTTGGAGACAGACGTATTTCGAGAAAAGGCTCGACATGAATAAAAAGGGTCCCGCGCGTTCAACAGGACGAGGTCCTGACCTATCTTATACCACCGTAACAACGTCATTACTCTCATTGTCTCCTGACAACCCCTCACCATCGTCCGTGCCCCTCCATGACGAGGCCAAGGTCAAGAAGTACAACAAAGAGAGAAGTGAGGCTCACCCGGTCCCCAAGTGTCCCCAAGTCCCTCTGGTTCGGGTTAATCAGCCCCGGAACCTGCAATAGGGGAGCGGAATGATGCGGACAGGGTCAGGAACGAGGACAGAAATGTGATATCAGAAAGCTGATTCACATGTCTGGTGTCAGATCGGCGGCATGACGCCGAGTGAGAGGGCAGGCCGGGGCCAATCATCGGCTTTGAGCCGGTATATTAAGGACCGAAAGCGGCATTCTGGTGTCTCCTGGATACAGCGTTAGCATGTGTCCCGTGAGGTGTCTGAGACATTACCAGCGGTGCCTAAGTAGTGAGTACATGCGAGTGTTCATGCTTTAGTATGGCATGGGATGCATGTTGGGGTATGCTATCCAATATCAGGATGCATACCATGTTTAATATGTCACAGGCCAACTACCGAACCCTACGTACATTCTCATAGCCGCCATCACGTCGACTGTGCCTAGGCATGCCCAGAAGTAACGTTGCACCCTGTCCTAATATAGACTAACGTCGGAGTCGGAGTCGTCGTGCGGTAAACTCTAAGCGGGTCACAACGGTCGATCGCTTGGCTAGCGCGCAGCCTCTATGCTAAACCGATTTAACTATTAGCGCCACATGCGTTGGACGGCTTGGCGTTGATATTGCCGACATAACGCGACGTCTATCTATTTACAGCGTCAGTTATCAACTTCATTGGCTCCACGATGAAATTCTTTCGCCAAGAGACCCATGGAGGGGTTGCCTGTTGCCGGTGATGCATAGAAGTAGGCACAAAAGCTACGCGCTGGCAATAGTTGTCAGCTGTTCAGAGGTTCAGAGGTTCAGACGTAGGGTAAGTGGGCGTTTGGGAGATTGATAAGGTCTATATGCATGAGAAGGTTAGCGAGACCTGGTTCAAGAGCATAAAAAGATTGCACGTTGAAAGAGGTGTGTCCTTTAGAACCCAACTTGAATTGGTATTCTTCGCCTTGAATATCGAGAGAGGACGATGTTGCTCTAATATATGGTTGAAGTGCGAGAGCTAGATTTATACTCATGATAAACGTGAATACCCCAATATAACATACAGGGATTGCCGATCACCACAAGCATACAAGCTCGCAGCTATACATACACCCCTACACATTACCCCCATATCTATCTACTACCCCCACGAACCGCCCCAACCCCAACCTTCCCATATATCGGCCCCCCTCCCTCATATGTCATCTCCTCCACACTCCCCCGCTAACCCTCGGTCCCACTGCTTCTAAACGCCGCACACAGCGCCGCATAATGATGCGTCAACTCGAGCACATTCTGCGGCAAACTGCTCGCCTGAATAATACTCCTCACCTTCATCGCGCCATCTTCCTCAATCAGCGATCTAACCGTCCACAGCAGCTCAGGCGAGAACTCCGAGTACCAGCGATACTGCCAGGTAATAAGTCTAATAACCGCCTGTACAGCATCCCTCGTGCGGTGCTGCTTCTCGTACCCACCCAATACCCCGCGCAGCGCCTTGGGGCTGAATCGGATATCGAGGCAGGCGCGGTAGGCTTCGGCAGCCTCGGGGGCGTGGTGCAGACGAGTAGCGAGGGCACCGAGGATCTCCCATTCCTCGGCGGACTTCTGGTATTGCAGGGACTGGGCGCGGTACTGGGCCATCTCGGTGCGCCAGATGGTGTAGATACGGAGGTCTTCGTAGAGGACCATGAAGAGGCTGTCGAGCCAGCGCTCGCAGAGACGTTTGTTGTTGAAGCGCGCGAGTTGTTCTTCGGTGGTGTCGGGCTGGGGTATGTTAGTCTGGGTTAGGAGTAGTGGGGATGTGGGGGGAGGGTAGGGGGGGTGTGTACATCTTCGTTGCCGGCTTTAACTTCTTCTTTGTGCACGGTCTGCTCGGGCTTCTCGAGGGCAGCACCAGCGTCTGAGGCAGTTTCGTCGGCATCTCCAGCTAAAGACCCGTTCGCCTCAGACTCTGCCTCCTCTATGCCATTCGCCTGTGGATCCGGCGTCCCCCTTAGCACATCCGTGCTCGGGTTGCGCTTCTCCTCCCCGGGCTGGCGATCGGTGCGGTATTCTTCCTCCATGACAAACACCTGGCTACGGATCTTGAGCAGCTGGTCCCAGCCAATCTTAGCCGTCATCTCTGTCAAGATGCTATATGCCTTCTTGAAGGTGCCTTTGTACTGCGCGGCGCGGAGGCCGAGCAGGCTAGGGTGGACCTGCTCGGAAAACTTGGAGTCGGGCTCGCTGTCAATCTCATCGAGGCGCGTCTCGGGCAGGGTGGGTAGGTGCACGTCCTTGGGCTCTGGCATCAACGGGGCGTCCTTGTCCTGGTACGTGAACATCGGGCATGAGTTGAGCGTCGTGAGCGCGTTCTCCCAGTCCTCCATTGCGACGTATACTTGTGCAAGGCGTGCCCAGGTGCCGAATTCGCTCGGGGCGGCGATAGTGCTGCGGTCAGCGCAACCAAGGGCCCAGGCAAGGCGCTCCTTCTTCAGCTCGGGGGTTGTCGGGTTGAGGGCTTTGTTCATGAGGAAGTCGGCTTGGGTGTCGAGAAGGACGTAGTCCATGGGCGACTGCTTGACTGCTTCGTGGAGGACGCGGACAGCTTGTACCTCTTCGTTGCCCATGATCATAACCTTCGCGAGGAGGGAGGAGACCTCGACATTCTTGACGCGCAGTTTCTCGAAGAGGTTAATACCAGACGCGAAGCGGCCGGTCGTGTGGAAGTATCGGAGGAGTCCGGCGGTGAGGTGGTTCGCGACGTTATTGGGAACTTGAACCATCGAATCCGATCCAAGCTGCCATCCTATAATCCAGTCAGCATCATCACATCGCTATCGCTATCACCACACAACCGTCCCCACATACCTCTGAAAAACAGCTGCTCCGCCGCGGCCAAAAATCTATGCTCCGTCTCCGTATTTGTGACAGGGTTGAAGCGCCTCACACCCATGATCTTGCGAATAGTCTCACCGCTTCCATCGTCGGCGTATGAGTATGAGCGCAGGACGCTGCACAGGTATGTCTCTAGCCAGAGTTCGTCGGAAGCAACGCGCTTGTCGCCACGCTCGTCGATGCAGTAGCTTTCGACGGAGCCGGGAATCGTGACCTGGACGCGCATATCAACGCGGGAGAAGGCATTGTAGCAGCTGGTATGTGTTAGCGTCTTCACCCTTTTGTCGTAGTTGTGAGGATGGGGAGAACGAACCAGTAAGTCCCCTCCACAATCTTCGCTACGGTCTTATCGAACACCGTATATGTGAGCGTATTAATATACGCCGCCAGACTTGCTGACGATGATGCATCCACCCCCATAACATGGTGATAGATCCCCGACTACCCCCTTCGTCAGCCCACGAGTCAAATTCCCCCCACAGTCCAGGGGGGTGAGGAAGGTGCATACCTGTCTCGCCGGGTTCCGTGGCGCCTGCTTGACCAGGTGTACTAGATCTGGGGGTCCAAGTTCGCGGAGGGATGAGAGCCCTTCAGTGCGCGCTTCAACACTCTCGTGCATCACCTCCTCCGTCAACCTAGGGGGGGGGAACGTTAGCATTGCTCAACCCAGCCATGGCCGCGCGGCGTGAGCTTTCGGCATCAATCCATCTGGATAAAATCCATGCTTGCCCTGCATAGCTGCATATGTCCATGCAGTACTGATGGCCGCTGTTTCAAACCGCACGCCCCTCATCATCGAAATGCACACAAAGGGAGTCGGAGTGAACCTACTCTGGCACCGCCGGCGCAACCATCTTCGCTCAATCCTTCGCCCACCCAAACAAACACAAACAATCCCCCCTAGCTCGTAATATTTCAATCGCTCCTGTCGCGCCTTTGGGATATATAATCAGCGATGTGCGTGGTTGTCAATTGACGTTGTTGCTCTTTGAGTTGGTTGAGCCTCAGGGACGGTATGGATGTGGATGTAACAGTAAGGTAGCTTTCTTTGCGTGGTCACCACAGTAGGTAGCTGGTACGGGAGTTGCCGTGGGGGAGGTTGGCCAATCATGTAGCGGGGTGGAGGTGATTTCGAGTCAAAGAGACAATGGAAGTTCCCAAAACGAAATTCCAAGGCGAGAATATTTATTTATTTTGTGGACAACGAGAATGTACGCGTGTATGTAAATTTTATATACAATTTAAATATGTAGTGGATGTATACACTTGTTCCCCTACTTCAACGGAATATTAACAAATATGACGCCCAAAACCATTGGATATATCCCGCCAAACACCCCCCCAAGTCCAATAACGCCTTCTAGAGCCCCATTCCACCACAGTAAATGCCCGAATTCAATCATCACCTCACATCTCCTGTCTCCCAGTGACGCTCTCCCTCCCGTCTGTCCTCGCCCACCCTTGTCCCCTCGCCCCAACCGCACTGCCCCCATCCAGCTCTATTGGCCCCACCGCCTGACCGTGCAACTCCCCACACTGCTCCCCTGGCCCCACCACCTGGCCGTCCAACTCCCCATGCTGCGCCGTAGGGGACGCCTGACCATGCAACTCCCCATACTGCGCCGCAGGGGACGCCCCATACGCTGGTGGCGGCGACGCTACTCTCGAACTGAGGGGACTGACAGGCACCGCGCTAGCCGAGACGAGACTCTGGGTGTTTGCCGACTCGTGCGGAGCCGGTGTGTTGGATGTCTCGGTGCCGCGAGCGGGTTGCGGGGTGTAGTAAGGCTGTCCGGTGCTGACGTACATGGGCTTCGCCGGGAGCGGGGCAATAGTCGGGTATGGCGGGACGTTCATCTTACTCTTGTTTCGGCTTCGTTTGAGGCAACAGTAACCGATGATGAGGGCAAGGAACGCGACGGCTCCAACGATGCCGCCGATGGCCGAGTTGCTGAGGGTCTGACTGGAGTTGGAAGAGGATTTTGTGTCGGTTCCTGCGGGGCAGGGGTTTGAGGTGCAGCTTGTACTGCTGGATCTGAAGGTGGGGGTGGGGGTGGAGGGTGTATAGTTTGATACTGTGCGTGAGGTTCTCGCGGGGTTTGTTGCGCTGACGACGGGGACAGACGTTCGTGAGATGCCTACGCCTACTTGTGCTGACTGTGAGGCGTTAGTGGTGGACTTTTGCGTTTGGTGTAGGGTGGAGGGGGACGTACAGCTGTGAGGATCTGGGAGGCGGGAACGTTCTGGTCTGCTGGGAGGCAGAGCCCGCCGGAGCCGGAAAAGGGGACTACGGCGATGAGGCCAGCGGAGCAGCAGAAGTAGCGCGGAGGCCAGGGCCAGGGATACATTTCCATTGACTGGTCCGCGCAGGCGGGTAGGGTTTGGAGTTTGTTAAGGCAGTCGACGGCTGGAAGTTGGTTAGGTAGAGTTGCAAACGGGTGACGGGGGGAGACAGACCAGTTGGACAGCAGTATGCGCCATAGCCGGTCGTGAAACAGGTCTCGCCGGTGGGACAGCAGCTGTTATTGCTGGTGTCGCATGACCGCGACCAGGCGCCGGTACAGGTGTTGGAGGTGGACCAGGCCCAGCCGCCGATGTATTCAGCACGGGGATTGATGGACTGGTCGACGCGACGGGGGATGGGCGCAGGTGGCAGTTGAGCGGAGTGAGCGGTGGTGAGGAGGAGGGAGAGGGCGGCTAGGGTTGAGGAAAGCATCGGTCTATTGCGGGGCGTGGGCGTGTATGTGAAGATGAAGATGAAGATGAAGATGAAGATGAAGATGAAGATGAAATATGGAAGGCTACCTTGTGGTGGGAGGCTGAGCCTATGGACACGGGTGGGAAAGGGGAATGGGTACTCGGTATTCCACCCACTCGCTTCGCTCGTAGGTGGCGACAGCGATCTGTGCACGCGACAGCGATATGTGCATGTACACCGCCACTTTGATACATAGATGAAATAATAATATTTGTCGTAACAACAACCCTCTACGATGCCTTTGAATAGCGATCCAAGTCGAGCTGACCGTCTTATTGAGGCCCGGCAGTTCTACTTGTAACAACCAGATACTTATACAATTACTTGGGTTGCCCGCAAGTTTAATGTCAACCGTGAGACACTCCGACGACACATTACTACCCCTCTCCTTCCCCGCGGGGGTCAAAACTGAGTTTTATCTCAAGAACAAGATACTGCAGTTTGTCAATTTATATATGACCAACTTAAGCGTGGGGTCCCTGCAAACTGATCAATGGTTTTACGGGCTGTTGCAGACTTGCAACCCGATTGTACGATCCCATCGCAACGGTGGTTACAACGCTTCCTTAAGGCACACCCTGAATTCCACTCGATTCATACGAAGACTTTAAATACGCATAAAAAGCAGGCACAAAAGAAAGAGGTATTTGAGGAATTTTTCCTTACATATAACGCACTTATTACAAAACACAACATTAAGCCATATAACTTATGGAATGTTGATGAGACTGGCTACATGATTGGATGTTATAAATCTACAGCTGTTATTGTGCCGATTGGCGTAAAGCAATGGACTGTTGATAATCCTGAGAATCGGCTCTCTGTTACTGTGATTGAGGGAGTAAATGCAAGTGGTACAGCAATTGCAGAAGCCATTATCATTCCGGGGAAACTTCATATGGACTCATGGTATAATGATAACCTTGAGCCAAATGCTCTTGTTATCGTTAATGAGAGTGGGTATTCAAACGACGACATTGCAATTCAATACCTCATGCATTTTATTCAATATCTGCAGAGCATATGTCACTGTAATGGTGGGTGCACCAGATGTGAGAATCTAGCCACCCAAGGAAGGGATGAATTTACTAAGACAACACACTGTCTTAGAAAACAGAGCCAAAGGGTCGTAGCTTAGACTATTCCACAACGCAGCAATCAGGTGTGTGATGTAGTGAAGTGGTTCAGACAAGTTGCAACAAATCTTGAGTCTGGGAACTCAAGGGTAAGTCAGAGGTTAACACCTCACTGACTTTTCAGAAACAAGGAGTAACAAGATGAATGCTTGGAAGCTTGGAAAAGACGTGGAAGTATGTGATAGTCGATTTACTATATTGTCTGCTTGCCCTTTCTTAAGGAAAGGGCAATCCTATTTATGCTAAAGGAATGTAGTTCTCTCATTTTCCAAGACTTTCCATGACTTACCAGGCTTGGTAACTGTAGTCGACGTAAGAGAATCCCATAGAACCATCTCTTAGGTTCGTAGCCTATAGGAAGTAAAAGGAGGTCCAAGGTCAGAGTACCCCTATAGACAAATTATGTCATAACTTAACCAATCTTGTGGGTAACTAAAGAGCGATGACATGTAATGAATCATAGAGGTTCGTAGGAGCTTTTAGAGCTATCGTTCATGCTCCTAGGCCTCTAGTTGGTAGAGATATGTCATGTGGTAGTATGAGTGATGTCATGTAATAAATCATAGAGAGTTGTAGAGATATGCTATGTGGTAATATCGGCCCAGTAACTAAGGAGCAATGATGTGTAATGAATCATAGATGGTTGTAGCAATCGTTGAGTAGTATTGCTCTTGTTGTTGGTGTGATAAGCCAAAATATGTATAGTGACTTGTAGGTTTGAGGAGGAGATTTCCAAGTTTGCTCTTGAGTTTGATAGCAAACTGAGTGCAACAAATGTCAGTATGACAGGCACCAGACGACACCCGCCTCCTATTACTCGACGGCCATGACTCTCATAAAATGGAGCGCTTTCTCACATTAGCAGAAGAGCATAACGTTGTTATTTGCTGCCTTCCTGCTCATACTACGCATCTACTACAACCTCTTGATGTAGCAGTTTTTAAGAACACTTCCATCAAAAGGCACTTGATCAAGCAGTACGTAGCTATGACTATGAGTATAAGCTACGTACGTTCCTTACCGACCTTCCACAAATCCGACGGCAATCCTTAACTGTCCGGACAATTCAATCAGGCTGGAGAAATGCAGGACTATATCCATATAATCCTCCACTAGTAATTGATAAAATACAAGAGACCCGGAATCAAACACCAGACTATGAGCCATTTGCTTCGTACGACCGTATCTCAACTCCAAAAACTAGTGTGCAAACTATACAGGCAGTTAAACATTGGCAGAAGAGAGTAGAGGCAGCTTTCTCATCACCGTCAAGAGAAGGGTTTCAATCATTTGCATGTGGAACTACAGTTGTTTTACATCGGGCTGAGCTCTATAAGACCGAGCTTGACATTGTTACCTTACGGTCAGCAGAGCAGAAAACAGCAAAGGCAAGGGCACGGAAATCGCTACAGAAGGGGGGGCAGTTATATGCATCAGACGCCCGACTGTTACGTGAGGAGAAGGAAGCAAAATTACAAGCAAAGGCAGAGGCAAGAGTAGCAAAGGAATCAAAGCAAGTAGTAAAGCAGCTACAGGTGCAACAACGGAAAATTGAAATCGAAGAGCGAAGGGTTGAGAGGAAGAGGGTAGCAGAGTGGAAGAAGGTTGGGTTAAAATCCAAAGTGATAATTTTTACGGTATGGTAAGGATCATAGTGATAGTAACATTGAGATTAGTAGCGACAGTAGTAGTGGAGATAGTGATAGTAGCTCTATTGATTTTATTATTTAATTATATAGTTATATAGTTGCTATATGAGGCTTATTTCTTTCATTTTGTGTGTTGCACATATCGCTGTCGCGTGCACAGATCGCTGTCGCCACCTACGAGCAAAGCGAGTGGGTGGAACACCGAGTACGAGTAGAGGGGTTACATATGAGGTGGAGATGCGTGGATGATGGCTAAATTATCCGAGGGGCGATTGGCAACAAGGATCACCCGGACACCATACGTCAAAAAATATAATGTGGGCGTAACCCAGGATGAAAATTATCATGTCGATTTAGCAGATCGAATAGATAAGATATAGTCAGGAACATGATGCCTATAATCATGTCGATGGCGGGGTGATGATATCCATGACGTCAAGACTGCTTCAAGATGATATTGAAAAAATACCTCCTTCCATGCCTGGCTTAAACAAACAAACCATATATCACAGTCTTCATATTTTACAATGAGCAAAGCCGAATCTTCTGCCACGTACGATGCTACCCTGGGTGGAGCTCTCACCACGAAGGACCAGGTCCTCAATGCTGGTGCTGCCACAATCCAAAACTTCGCCCCTGTTAACTCAATCTGCGCACACCTGAACGCCTTTCACGTCTACGCCTCCGATACCTCCCGTACTGTCGAAGCAAATCACTACTGCGCTCATCTCAGTGCCAACGTCAGACAGTGCCTAATCTATGACTCGCCGAAGAACCCCGCAAAGTTGATTGGAGTTGAATATCTGATCACAAGGCAATTGTACGATGCGTTGCCAAAAGAAGAGAAGAAGCTATGGCACAGCCATGACTATGAGGTTCGAGACCGAAAAAAAGGAAGGGGATATGTTGGCTTACAGATCTAGGTTCGTTCAGGGATTGTCATCATGCCCAATCCTTTGGTTCCCGAGGGGGTCTGGGAGATCGCAGAAACAGCTGAGATGCGCGAGGTGGTTGGCTTATATGGCAAGACTTTCCATTTCTGGCAGGTAGATCGAGGGGACGAGCTGCCCCTTGGAAAGCCAGAGCTAATGATGAGCTTTACGAGGGATGAGCAGGTGAGTCGCAACTCGTCAATATTAATTAAGCACATGCGAACCTGCGGCAATCCCGTTGCGGCGTCATCTTAAGAGGTATGATTATTACATGTGCTAATGGTTGTGCAAGGTACCATGGGATAAAGTCAAGGATCGAGACGAGCGCTTCGGAATTGACTCGACGAAGAAGCGGCACGCGAGGAATGATATCCCTCCCATGCCGCCTCATCAGGACGCGGATTCGTGTTGGAAGTAAGGCAGTAGTTGCTACATCGGTTGCACAATGGGTCGGTTACAATGTCAAGAACCCCTCTCTGTGCGCACTGTTAGACTAGTTCTGTACGGAGGTAGGTAACGTTGAGGCGGTCTTAGATGTTCAGTCCCAATATCACAGTCAGCTCCTTTGTAGAGGAGCTGACTTGGCTGGGGCGGATTGGTACGAGCTGTTTAAGCCTATAGAACTTATCTCTTTACTGCTATTTGTGAGTGACTTGTTGATTTATTGCAGTTTGGAGTGATTGGATGCCTGTATTTTAATTATAGTTGCTGTAATCGCGGCTGTTATACATAGTCCGTCTTTAGACTTTTGGGTTGCACGAGTCCTAGGTATCACATTAGAGCGATTCAGCAGTGTTCGACAGTCGTCGGCTTGACACTGCCTAATCCAGTGATGCCAAGCAGTACTAGAGTACTACTAGATTATATTAGTATTACAGCAATAGAATCCCTGTTTAGTACTTACCATACCTCCTAATTAGGCAATATCAAAAGTTTGGTGATATTGACTGTATTGATCAGTGTAGAAAAGTTGGATTATGATCGGTCGTTAGATAATTCTCCCCTTCCGGCCATACCCCCTACGGCGTTCCCTTTGTAATCCCCTATGTGACTAGAGCCCTTTGTTCCCTCTGTAAAATACTGGCCTTTGATAAATTTTTCTACTTCAGTAAGTGCTTTGGAACTGGGCGGGTGGGGGGAGTGATGATGGCCGCCGGAAAAAGATACATCGCGGTACGTCTATTACCATACCAATATATATGCAAGTGGAAGTACCTATATGTACCCTTTTGCGACTGCCACCACTGCAAATTACCCCTATTCGACCACCACTTTCGTTATAAAATATCTTTGCGACGTAGCTACTATATTGTGTAAAAATAAAGGAGGTTATAGTAATATAACCTAATATTGGATACTGAAGAGCTAGAGTTGATTGCTCTTACTGTTTGCGCAGCAGCCTTACTTGTTCGACGTCGTCACCGGCGCCGATATTATCGGTGGCTTATATGGTCTTTACATATAACTCAACGCCCACAAGCCCGGATTACATACGAATATGAGAAGTTCAACTGGAATCTATGATCGTGGGGTAGTCAAAGTCCAGGGCGGGTAGTTCACAAGTTCCGGTAAGTAATTGAATAGGGGTTGAGGTTTGGGGTATAGGTTCTTATACTATTAAGGTTTTCAATCGAGGAAATCACCTGGCTTGTGCCACTCCTTTGGCTTTATAAAATCGAATGGGGAGACCGGGTAAAGCCAGACTTAGAGACTGCTCTTTGTGTAGTCCTAGCTTGCCTTGCGTATCCAGGACGTTGGTCAACCTGCACTGATCTTTTTGGGCGATCGCCAGCATGGCTCTCTACAGTTTTCAACGACGTAATGAGCCACTTAGTACATGAGTTTGAGGCTGTACTCAAGTGGCACCCATACCTTACATACAAGAAGCTGTTACAATTCGAAGAAGCGATTGAAGACAGTGGTGGGTGTGGTCAAATATGGGGGTTCATCGACGGAACCTTCCAAGGCTTTTGTCGACCAGCAGGAGACTCCAAAGTCCAGCGGCAGTGGTATTCTGGATATCAAAAGAAGCACGGAATGCACTTCCAAGCAATTGTAACCCCAGACGGGCTTGTATTGTCCTTAATTGGACCATATAACGGACCCACAAACGACTGGCGAATATGGCAGGATTCTGGCTGCGTACAGCGGATCTGGCATACTATAGGAGGAAGAAAGTATTTATATCTTTATGGGGACCCTGCCTACTGTTGTATAGAGGGTATTCTAGCCCCATATACTTGCCCTCGTGGTCATCGATATCTTCCGCAAAAGCAGAAGCAGTTTAATAAGGTGCTATCGTCTGTAAGAATTGCAGTAGAGAACGCCTTTGGGTTAACACAACAATTATGGACATATACAGCATTTGACAAGGGGTTACAGTCACAATCGCAGCCTGTAGCTGCTCACTTTAAAGCTGCAATACTGCTGTCAAACTGTTATACCTGTATTTGTGGCAATTTGATCGGGACAAGGTTTCTAGTACCACCACCAACAGTAGAGGAGTATCTTTGTTATAATAGCTAGCTACGATATATACTAATTACTTGACTCTATCCAACCCTCAGCTTCGTTGATCCCATTGTGCTGTGAGCTCTCAACTGGGATGCTTCGCCGGATAGGCCCATGAAGCGCTTGCTCAAGTAACGATATCATCGTTGACTGGCCTTTTTTGATTTCTTCCTGGCCTTCCTGAAGCTCCCGGATCTGGTAATCAACTTGCTGAAATTGCAACTTAATACTACTCGTATTAAGTCCTCCGTTCTCACTTTCCTGCTGTCTATCCTGCCGGTCTATATTACCTTGAGTATATCGGGCTTTTAAAAGCTCAACTAATGACTCAATACTAGTTGACGTCCGGTCTTAACCCTGTATATTCAAACGCTCGTCTAGGATCATTTTATTATAGGAAGGGGAAGATATTCGCAGGCGCTTCTTGCTGCTTCTTCCTTGACTGACTGACTGGCCACGAGCGGAAGAAGTGCTTTGATAAACTGGCATTGAGGTTTCAAAAGGAGACGAGTTGATAGAGCTGATGTCCTCACAGTTATCACTTTGTAGCTCTTCGTCGTCATCTACGTCAAAGCCTGAGATCTCCTGCGGTCTTTGGCCAATAGACTTATCACGACTTTTTGGAGGATTCCTCTGGTATTTCCTCTTTGCCGCAAGGGCTACAGAGAGTGAGTCCCGGATATCCTGCGCCCGCTGTGACGAAGTGAGAACAGTATTTGCTGCCTCACTTCGCTCCTTATTAAGTCGCTCCTCCTCACCAACAACGTCAATCCAGTTATCAATCTGGACAGTCAATTCGCTCTCGCTGTCTGTCTGACTGGTCCCAAGACTGTCAAGGTATGCCCTCCTCCTTTCAGTTTCCCGGCGTAATACTCGGTGAAGGCTCTTATGCTGCTTGCCAGTTTCCTTCGCAAAGTCCTCTCGAAGATGGGACCAAAACCCAGTCTTGCTACCTGGTCGATACACTTTGGCATTTCGATTTGCAAGCCGGAATAGGACCAGCACTTCAGCCTTCGTCAAAGGGGCCATCTTAGTCGGAGAGCCTTGAGGATCGCAGCTTTCTATACGCTGCTGGGTTGAGAGCTGTGATACTTCTGGTGTTTCGGCTTCCATTTGCCCCTCAATCGTAGGCTGGATAGGCAGAGCAGGGCTTGCTCTGCCATCTTCTTCGAAGGTAGAGTATTGGCGATGTCTTTGGGGTAAGGATTGGGGCTCATAAGCCAGGAATTCGAGCAGCTTCGAGGCCATTATCACTTATATAGAGCGATGTATGTAAATACTGCTATACTACTGTATTCGCCTTACAATTACATGATGTCTATCCAAGGTAATTACTAACTTATATTCTAACTACAATAGGAATCTGGCTGGCTGTTAGCCTTGAACAGATAACTAGATGGCTTTAGCAGCCAGGCCGTGACCTTGACCATGGCCTGAATAAGAAGGTGCCAAGCCGCCAGTTTTTAAATCCTGCCACCACCCCCTGTGTCATACTGACATTCGTTGCACTCAGTTTGCTATCAAACTCAAGAGCAAACTTAGAAATCTCCTCCTCAAACCTACAAGTCACTATACATATTTTGGCTTGTCACACCAACAACAAGAGCAATACTACTCAACGATTGCTACAACCCTCTATGATTCATTACACGTCATTGCTACTTAGTTACTGGGCCGATATGACCACATAGCATATCTCTACAACCCTCTATGATTCATTACATGACATCACTCATACTACCACATGACATATCTCTACCAACTAGAGGCCTAGGAGCATGAACGATAGCTCTAAAAGCTCCTACGAACCTCTATGATTCATTACATGTCATCGCTCTTTAGTTACCCACAAGATTGGTTAAGTTATGACATAATTTGTCTATAGGGGTACTCTGACCTTGGACCTCCTTTTACTTCCTATAGGCTACGAACCTAAGAGATGGTTCTATGGGATTCTCTTACGTCGACTACAGTTACCAAGCCTGGTAATCATGGAAAGTCTTGGAAAATGAGAGAACTACACTCCTTTAGCATAAATAGGATTGCCCTTTCCTTAAGAAAGGGCAAGCAGACAATACAGTAAATCGACTATCACATACTTCCACGTCTTTTCCAAGCTTCCAAGCATTCATCTTGTTACTCCTTGTTTCTGAAAAGTCAGTGAGGTGTTAACCTCTGACTTACCCCTGAGTTCCCAGACTCAACATTTGTTGCAACTTGTCTGAACCACTTCACTACATCACACACCTGATTGCTGCATTGTGGAATAGTCTAAGCTACGACCCTTTGGCTCTGTTTTCTAAGACAGTGTGTTGTCTTAGTAAATTCATCCCTTCCTTGGGTGGCTAGATTCTCACATCTGGTGCACCCACCATTACATCCTGCTCTATCGCCAATTCCATCTCCATACCGAGCTTCTCCTTCACCACACTTATCGTCTTCTTCTCAGTGTCCTAAGAATCGCCACCTACTTGCTCTAGAAGAATGAGAAGATCGTCTTTTGACTATGGTAGAAGTGCTTGTAGAAGCAGCTGCTTCAACTGCTGCTTCCTCAACTGCTGCTTCCTCAACTGCGTATTTAGATCCAGCAGTATTGCAGGAGCAGTTAGAAGCCCGTCTTAAGGCGCAAGAAGAGCGGCTTCAAGCTGCAATAGGTATGCAGCTTGAGGATCTTCGAAAAGAACAGCAGTTACTATTCTCTTCTTTTATACAGCAAGTACGGATAGGTATGGGGCAAGGGGGTTAACTTCTATATAGCTAGCTACTCTAATATATGTAAATACTCTTCAATTGATGGTGAAGTAACCTTGAATCGCTGTGATATTCCGTTACCACATATACAAGTATGGCAATTTGTTAGGAGAATAGCGACTGCAAAGTACGCTGCTACTGGTTGACTGCCAGCTTTTAAACCCTTACTATAAGCTGTATAAGAGAATAGCTGTTCGACTCGACCAAAGCAGTTCTCGACAGTAATTTGTACTGTAGAGAGTGCGCGATTAAATGCTTGCTTCTCTAGTGATAAGTGGCGGCGTCTTCTTGAATAGGGGCACATAATACCAGTTGTACAATTTTACGCTGGATCACCATATAAGAATAGCCACTCAGAACCCTCTTTCCCATCCATAATCTGCTCAAGTCTGCCTCACAACCAGACTCTTGTCACATTGTCCAATCGTTTGTAGTTCCAAGAAAGGGTCCACAGATCGACGACGCAAGACCATCTGGCATTACTATAGCTTGCCACTGTTGAGCGTGCTGACACTTATGACAATTGGATACAGCACGTTGAGCTTCGTCAGGGCCAGAAGGACGGCAGAATCCTCGAAAAGTGCCATATACAAAGCCCCAGATCTGAGGGCATTGACCAATATCCTCTATAGCTGCTGCGAATTCGTTCATCTTATATGATAGATGTGGCGCCCAGGCAAGAGTTGAACCAAACCGGGCAACTAAATACTGGCAGGTATCGTTAAATACAATACTCAACCAAGTACTAGATCGACCGAAGATCCAGATACTCGTACTCCACCGACCTGGGTAAGCTAGACGGGCAAGTACAACACATAAAGCAGTCTCTGGGTGGGCAATAACCCGACTACGATATACGATATCATCAAGGCGAAGGAGTGGTAGAAGCAGTTGGATTTCCTCAATTGAAAATCTATATAGTAATTAGTATAGTATAGTATACTATTTAATTGAATAAGAAGGTATATTTACCGAAGATAATGCTTTACTTTAACTGGTGAATCCTGACCCCACGATGCAAGACTCCAGGTCTTCTGCTCATATTCGAGTGGCGGCCGGTATCAACGCTGAGATCTTTCGAACTGAAGCTGGCGGCGGCGACGGCGTACCCGTAAAAGGAGTAGACTGGTAGCAATAGCAGCTATTAGTATTTGCTGTCTATGAACTGGCATTAGAACGCTGGTGTTGGTACTGGTGTTGGTGCTGTCATTTGAGAATTTGCAACACTTTAGAAGGTACTTGGTAGAAATGTGTCTATAACCAATTTTATATGGCAATTGCATCAGGGGTAAGTAATATTTCTAGCTAACAAAACCTGTAAGCAGGAAAAAATCATTTTGGCAAGAAATGGGCGTGAAGGTGGTGGCGATCGCAAAAGGGTACATTTAGGTACTTCCACTTGCATATATATTTGTATGTCAATAGAAGTACCATAATGTATCTTTTCCAGCCGCCACCACCTCTCCCCCCACCGGCCTAGTTCCAAAGCACTTACTGAAGTAGAAAAATTTATCAAAGGCCAGTATTCTACAGAGGGAACAAAGGGCTCTAGTCACATAGGGGATTACAAAGGGAACGCCGTAGGGGGTATGGCCAGAAGGGGAGAATTACATACAATTTACTAGTAATTTCCCTTATTAGGTCATAGCTAAACTCCGGTTTCTGCAGCTCTCCCATTTCTCGCCAAAATGGCCAAGTCCAGCATTGTAAAATGGGAACAATTCAAGCAGGTCCAAAATTGTCACTTAGGGGGTAATGCGAATTTTGATATTACTATTAGGCATAGCTACTTCTATTAACTAGGGTCTATGAGTGCTACAATCAGCTGAGCCTAGGCTATATACTACGCCTCTATAGTGGCTTGGCACCTTCTTCTTCAGGCCTTGGCCAACAACTGTTCAGCCTGGCTGCTAAAGCCATCTACGGAGGTATAGTTCGTAAGTTTTGTAGGTGGGGCGTACTATTAAGATTGCGTGAGCATGGGTACGCGTTCAATTGTTTGTATCCTTTTAACGTGTTGTAAGTTTTCCTTTTATATATTTATACTAACGTGCGTGCATAACGAATGATACAACATAACGAATGATACACTACCTTGAATCCACACAACTCCTCTAGTAAACAGTAAATCCCTTCACAACAAAAGATGCCGCAGAAAAACGATGAACGCCAAGTTATATTAGCTCTTCAGGCGATGCAAAATGACCCTAAGCTAATTGCTCGAGCTGCTGGAAAGCTCTATTCTGTCGATCATCAGAAGCTTAGTCATCGTAAGCATGGTATGCATTCACGACGCGATATTTCTGCCAATTTGCAGAAAATGACCGACTTAGAGGAATCAATCCTTGTCCAGTATATTCTCGACCTAGCTGCTAAAGGATTTCCTCCCCGATTGTCTGTTGTGGGAGATATTGCAAATCGACTTCTCACGACACGCGACGCGTTACCTGTCAAGACGCGCTGGGCTTCCAACTTTGTTAAACGTCTCATAGAACTCAAAACAAGGTTCCAGCGCAAATACGACTATCAGAGGGCTAAATGCGAAGACCCAGTAATTATTCGTAGCTGGTTTGAGCTTGTGCGAAACACAATTGTGAAGTACGGCATCCACGATGCGGATATTTACAACTTCGATGAGACAGGGTTTATGATGGGCATTATTTCAACTGCAACAGTGGTAACAAGCTCTGATGGACGTACGAAGGCAAAGAAAGTACAGCCTGGCAATCGTGAATGGGCTACAGTAATACAGGGTGTTAATTCCCAAGGCTGGGCGATTCCACCATTTATTATTGTTGCAGGCAAAAACCACCTCATGTCTTGGTTACAAAACCTCGAACTGTAGGTGGTTATCGTTTGTTGATCGTTGATGGTCATGAAAGCCATCACTCAGACGAATTTGAGGAATACTGCAAGGAAAACAATATTATCACTCTATGTATGCCAGCTCATTCTTCTCATATCCTCCAACCACTTGATGTTGGGTGTTTTGGCCCACTGAAAAGGGCTTATGGGCAGCAATTCGAAAACATGATGCAGGCTCACATCACGCATATTACGAAGGATGACTTCTTTCCCGCATTTCACGCTGCTTTCTTTATTGCAATGACTGAAAACAACATCCGAGGAGGCTTCCGAGGCACTGGGCTTTTCCCATTTGATCCTGATAGTGTGGTTTCTATGCTTGATCTCAGATTTAGAACCCCGAGACCACAAAACTCCCACCCTAGCACCGCTCAACCTTGGGTTTCCCAGACACCAAATAACCAAAATGAAGCCTTATCACAGACAGCTTTCATTAAAAATTGAATTGCACATCATCAAAATAGCTCATCAACCTCTATTTACAATGCTGTTAACCAATTTGCAAAGGGAGCATCACAAATGATGTATCAATTAGCATTGTTAAAAGCAGAGAACGAAATGCTTCAGCAAGGGATGGAACAACTTAGCAAACGCAGAAGGGCTAAAAAAACTCGCCTACAGCAAGGAGGATCACTTACACAACACGAAGCACAAGAGTTACAAGATGAGAGGGACCTTGCGCAACAAGTAAAGCAAGAAACACAGGCAGGGAGTGGTCGGAAGCCAAGGAAAGAAATGTAAAGGACTTCTTGGTGAGTAGGGCAGTGGGAAGTCATGGAAGGAATATACGTAGAATCCTGGTCTATTGATACAAAGACTGAATGCTGACCTTCCTCCGAAGGTCCGCGTTCCTACTATATAGTTCTACATGTCCTGTCCGGACCGACATGCCTCCGTCTTGGCACTGAAGGGCACGTGAGTATTGCCCGCACGTGATTCGGTTCGTGACAATATCCCCCCCTTTGAGGCTCAAGCCCCTTTGAGCCCCCGATCCCGAGATTTGCTCGGCCCGTATTGTAAAGTGTGGTGGTGGCCGCTTATGGAGCGAGGCACGCTTGGTAAGCGGAGCCCACCCGCCTACGCGTTGTTGTTGTTGTTTTGGCTTGCTGTGGTGAATTTCCCACTTCTGGCTTCGCTTCTCCTTTTGTTTTGATACAACACAACCTCTTCCACACCACAATGCTGCACCCTCGCAGCTCCTCTGTTTTTGGTACGTGGACTCCTTGAGTCTTCTTGAACCTTTTCTAATTCAAACAGCTTCACACTCCACACTCTCTTGCACTTCGCTACCGCCACCATGCCTCCCCGCAAAGGTGACAACAAGGACCCAGCCGGGCTCACTCCCGCTGGCCCCAGCCAGGTGGAAAGACCACCGCCCCCAAGAAGACTCGCCCCCGCAAGCCCACTGCCAAGGCCAAGGAGAAGGGTAAAGCTGTCCTTCCATCTGTCGAGGACAATGATGAGCTCGTTCCCCGTCGTCCCGCGCCTGAGGCGACCCCGCGCCAGACACACTCGGCCACCGTCGCAAGTGAGGATGGTGCCCCAAGCCAAGCAGGAGCTGCTCGTCGCCTGATTGCCTTCCCCGCTATGGGCACGCCACAGCGCTTCAACCGCCCTGCGAACCCTTCCATTCTTGGTGGGGAGTTCAGCCCCTCGCGTGCCCCCTGCACGAAGCCCGTCATCCCAATGTGTCTACGCTGCTCCAAGAACGTCTTCAAGTTCAAGACGGAGCTGAAATGCACCCGCGCGAACAGCATGGCCCGATGCCAGTATTGCTCGGATCAACACTGTCACTGCTTGCCCGTGAGTCCTCCGCATATCCCCCGCATCGCTTGATTGTCCTCGGCCTAATCTGTTTTAGATTCCCAAGTTTGCGATCAAGAGATTCAATCGCATGATGGTTGCGCACGCGCAATTCATGGCTTCCTGGAATGTGGATGAGATGGTTATCCCTGTCATCAAGGCCCGCTCCCAAATCCTCAAGGCCCGCCAGGCCAAGTACACCCAGTTCGTCGAGCGTGGCAAGAATCTCCTTGGTCGCCGCCGCGCCTTCGGTGCGGACAGTAAGCCCGAGAAGATCAACGTCGGCCTCGCCCTCCTTGCTGTTGCCGACAACATCAAGGCACTTCAGCGTGTCGCGCGCTTCAAGGCCGACATGTATCAGGCAAAGGTACGTGTCGCTCCCGTTTCCCTTCCTGTTCTCCAACTAACCTCTCTTAGCACCAGCACAATCCCGCTGTTGCCACCTGCGAGGAGTACGAGAGCTCCGATAGCGAGGTGGAGTCAGAGGCTTTCCCTGGCGAAGATGACAACGACCTAGAGCTGGAGGCCAAGCTGGCCTGTCAGCCAGAGCCCTCCCCCGCTCGCTCCCACATCTCCAACGACGACTTCTCCGACGTTGAAGATGGTGACGTCGCCGCCTGATAACGCTTGCGCCACATTAGATAGTTGAGCTCCGGTTCTAGAATAGCGAATTGATGCCCTATGTGGCTTTTCTACTCTTGTGTTTACTATCCGTGACCTGTGCGTGAGCTTACTGCCTCTTGTGGTGTGGTTCTAGCAATGACACGTGGAAGGTTGGGTGAATCCCCATGTCCCATGGCAACTCAATCCTATAGGCCTGCTTTCCAATGATCTCTACGATCTTGAAGGGCCCTACGAACTGTTCCGCGAGCTTTCTGTTTGGCCTCCGCAGCTTGATGTTCTTTGTGGAAAGGAGGACTTGGTCCCCCATGCTATATTCCTTTGGCTTCCTTTTGAGATTATAGTGCTTCGTCTGCGACTGCGTCGCTCGGAGCCAATGGTGCACCAGCACTTCCCTTTCCTCCTGGAGCTTCTGTATTCTTTCAAACGGCTCGAGTGCATCCCCCTTTTGAGGGGCGTCCGCGACACTCACATCTGGCATACGAGGATCAAAGCCTTTTAATGCCCGGAAAGGTGTTGTTTGAATTGTCGAATGGAAGGAGTTATTATATGAGAACTGGGCGATGGGTAGGAGTACTACCCACTCATCCTGGGAGCTTGTGCAATACGACCGAAGGTAGTGTTCGATTGTTTGATTCTGGCGCTCAGTTTGTCCATCCATCTGCGGGTGGAAAGCGGTGCTCAAACGCTGGCGAATCTTTAAGAAATAACAGAGGCAAGACCAGTAGCTACTTGTGAATACAGATCCCCTATCGGAGACAATTCCCTTTGGAATCCCGAACTCTGTGATAACGTAGCGGAGGATAAGTGTTGCCAAATCATTGGCATTCACCGTCTTATTCGTTGCGATATATAAGGCGTACTTTGTGTATCGATCCACAACTACAAGTATGGAATCGTACGCCTTCTTCGGCAATGGGTGAAGGCTTGGTGGGAGGCCTGTTATAAAGTCCATGGAGATCTCTTCTCCTGGGCCGTTTGGTTGTGGAAGCGGCTGCAACTCGCCGTACGGGCGGTGACGCTTCACTACCATTTTCTGGCAGATTTGACAGGTCTTAACGTATTCCTTTACATCCTCCCTCATTTTTGGCCACTTATACTTCTGAGTAAGTAGTTCTGTGGTCTTCGCCACGCCAAAGTGACCTGCTAACGGGTCATCATGATGGATTCGGAGGAGCTCTTCAATGAGGGCTGGGTCTCGAGGAAAGGGGATGATGCCTTCCCTCGAAAGGACTCCGCTTTCCTGATGAAGAGCCCACTCTCTCTCTACGCCTTCCGTCCGTGGACGCCTCTTTGTCATTCGCAACGCTCGATCCTTCAAGAATGGGTCACCACTTTGGACTTGAACGATGAGCTTGCGAAGATCAAGGGATGGCTCCTCGTACGGTGCTTCTGTAGCTGCCTCTCGCATCACGCGACAGCGAGGCAGGAAAGCTTGTGTATCCTCTGCGTGCCCCTCGCGGGGGTGCAGCTTTAACTTGTCCACTTCGTGGAGGATATCTTGGGTTACCGTTTGCTCGCCCGCTTTTGCGAAGACGGCGCGGATTCGAGTACTCTTTTGCGACGCATCGCCCTCGCTGTTCTCTACAGCTTTACTATAACCACGGGCCAGCTTTTGCTGGAGCATGGGTAACAACCCATCAAATGCTTGATGTTGCGTTTCGACGTAGTCCGGTCTGCGACTCGGACCGTCCGCGGGGTTGGTGCGGCCAGGCCTATGTTCAATCTAAAAATCGAGACCTGCTAGGAACTCGATCCAGTGGGCCTGCCGATTATTGATTGATACTTTCTTCATGAAGTAAATCAGATTATTATGATCCGTCCGTACTATAACAGGAAAATTACTATCTTGACAGTAGTGATGCCAATGCTTAAAGGCCGCGACGATCGCGAGAAGCTCAATATCATGGGTGTCATACCTGATCTCTGCATCCTTCAATTTCCTCGAATAGAAGGCAATGGGGTGCCACCGTGTGACCCCCGCTACGTCAGTATATGGCTGCGTAAGAATTCCTGCAATCGCCATTCCTGAGCCGTCGGTCTCCAACCTTATCGGCTGAGCTGGGTCGAAGTGGCGGAGGAGAGGGGCGGACGTGAAAGCATCTTTCAACGTCTGAAAAGCCCCCGCTGCCTCAACGTTCCAGAGGAACGGGCCTACCTTCTTTCCTTTCTCACTCCCCTTAAGGAGTTCTGTGAGCGGTTGCGCAATACGCGAATAGTCCGCGATGAACCTCCGGTAGAAGTTCGCAAAGCCTAAGAAGACCTGTAGGTCTCGGAAGGTTGTTGGCACTAGCCAGTCTGTGATTGTCTCGACCCGCGATAGGTCCATTGAGACCCCCTTCGTAGACACAATGAAGCCTAGAAACTCAACCTCTTTTGTTGAGAATTTGCACTTCTTTAGATTGCAGTAGATCTTAAACTTCCGTAGGCGTTCGAGGACAGTGCGGACATGTTGCGGATGCTCTTCCTTGCACTTCGAATAGATCAAGACGTCGTCAAGGTAGACAATGCACATCACGTCTACAAGGCCTGCGAGCGCTTCATTGATATACGCCTGGAATGATGTGGGGGCGTTGCACAGCCCAAACGGCATCACTAAATATTCGAACAGGCCGTACCTTGTTCGGAAGGCAGTTTTCCACTCGTCCCCCTTCCGGATTCTCATACGCTGGTACGCATCCTTTGCGTCAAGCTTCGTGAACACTGCGGCCCCGCTTAGGCGGTCGAGTATTTCCGAAATAAGAGGGATTGGGTGTCGATTCTTCACTGTCATGGCGTTAAGCCCTCGATAATCGACACATAGGCGCTTCGAGCCATCTGGCTTTGGGACGAAAAGGATGGGCGCTCCAGCTGGGCTCGTCAAGTGACGGATCCAGCCCCTCTGAAGCGAATCCTCAATGTAACCCCTAAGTGTCGCCAACTCCTTCTCTGAGAGGCTGTAGATTGGTCCCCACGGGGGTTGCTTCCCCTCCTCAATATCTATGGCATGCTCTGCCCTCTTTGAGTATTCTGGGAGCGACGCTGCCCCTTCATCGTCAAAGACGTCCTCAAAAGATTGGTATTCCCTTGGAACTGTTGGTGTAGGTCGGGGTTCCTGGGGGTCGTCCATCCGGTGTAGCATTGCTACATACACTGGTCCGCCTTTCCCCCGCAGCTCTTCCGCTTCCTCGTTTGAGAGATATTGGATGTTGTCAGTAGGGAATCGCCATGTCCCTCGCGTCCAATTAATCACTGGGTTTTCGCGGAGAAGCCATGGATACCCTAACATGCAAAGAGGTGTTCTCTTTCTTGCGTCTTGCCCCCATCGTCCTTGATGCGGAGGGTGAGCTGGGACTTCCTGAAGAGAGGTATTTCCTGGCTTCCTACACCCCTTGCTGTGGTGTAGCTTGGTTCCCACACTCCCCCGAGCTCTTTTGCCACTAAGTGGGATATGAGGTTGGCGGTTGTGCCGCTGTCAACGAGCGCGCGAAGGGGTCGCCACGCTTCCACTCCTCGTACGTCGACGAGAATCGACAGGCTGTTCTTCCCCTGGGTAACCGCTCCATCCATCGGGATTTGGATCGAGGGTCCTAGTTTTTTGGTTGCAGGATGCCTTTTAGCTGGCTCCCCTGCTGTACCGCTCGGATGCGCTGCGCACCCTCGCCGTTCCTTAAGAAACACTGAGCGGTGCGGTGTCCCTCCTTTCCACAATGGAAACAGAGGTTGTTGTCCCTTCGCCGCTTCTCTTCCTCATCTGAGAGACGCGAGCGCTTCACTCCCGCTCTTTCTCCGCTTCGACTTCCCTGGTGGGGGTGCGAACCCCTCTTGTGAGGATTCTCCCCCCTCTTTTCTTCCTTGTGGTCCTTCTGACCCCCCTTTTCCTGGCCCTTTGGTAGGTTGGCTTGTTCAAACCGGGAGGCGAGCGCTATAAGGGCGCTTCGCGTCCGCGGAATCTCAGGATAAGTGATTATCCTCAAGCGTAGATCGGGCCGGAGCTTTGCGAGGAAGTGCTGAACTCGATGTTCTTCACTGTATGCCTTCAACTCCCCCTCTAACATCTCGAGGTAGGTCGCAAAGGTTTGCGCAGACTGTCCGGGTCGCTGGCGCGCCTCCTTGTATTTGATCGCTGTCGAGAGGCCCCGATTAACTGGATCCTCAACGAGGTCAAGAAGGAACTTTTTGAACCCCTTCCAAGCTTCTGGAAGTCAGGTTCCTTCTCATGTCGAAGCCATGCGTCTCGAGGTTCGCCCTCAATCCACGTTGCCGCCAAGTCACAGCGGAGCTCGTCTGATTTATTCAGACTTGGCTCTAACCGAAAGCTTAACTCGCAGCTTGTGACGAATTCCGAGTGCTCTCTGACCGTTCTTCCCTTGTATGGCGCGATCTGCCGGGGTCTTATGCTCTTCGGCAGTCCCCTGTAAGAGACGGAGCTGGATGATGCGACACTTTGGTCGTCGACGGGGAGGCCTGGCGGTAGAACTTCCGCAACGTCCCCGTCTTCCAACCGCTTCCTTAGCCGCTCAATTCGCTCAGCCGCCTCCTTGAGCTGGAGCTTCGCAAGGAGTTCTTCCTCGATGGCCTGGGCAGTTGCTAGCTGGTCCTCGATCCCTTGCTGACTTTCAGCTGGTGGCAGAGACGCTGCTTCGCGACTGCCACTCCCTTCGGTGTCTGCGGTCTGAGTGCGGGTGCGTGGCGGCATGGGTTCGGCTTCTCTTTTGACTTCCCTCACTGGGCTACTCTTCCTAATCGTAGGAATGGTGGAGCGTTCAGAATGTAAAGGACTTCTTGGCGAGTAGGGCAGTGGGAAGTCATGGGAAGGAATATACGTAGAATCCTGGTCTATTGATACGAAGACTGAACGCTGACCTTCCTCCGAAGGTCCGCGTTCCTACTATATAGTTCTACGTGTCCTGTCCGGACCGACATGCCTCCGTCTTGGCACTGAAGGGCACGTGAGTATTGCCCGCACGTGATTCGGTTCGTGACAAGAAACACGCGCAAGGCGCTGTGGCAACTGTGGTGGCACAAAACACAATGCACGCACCTGTCAGATGGTAATAGAGGTATCTGAGGATGAGTATTCTACATAGCTTTAATTGATTTATAGCGTTGTAGTGGAATTATCATAGTATTTGTTAAGTGAGCACATTGGACTGTATCATTCGTTATGTTGTATCATTCGTTATGCACGCACGTTATACGAATTTATATATATTTTCTATTAACAATGCCGCACCTTACTCGTGATGAGCGGCTTAAATGCCAACTACTACGCTCCCTTAATTGGGAGTATCAAGCCATTGCCACTCGAATGCGTTGCTCAATCCGACAGGCGTCGTACGCTATTGAGCAAGGCAGGCCCTTCCTAGCTATCTACTGTACTTTTTAAAATATAATTCAATTTGACGCGATGAACGCGTATGGTACTTCGACCGAATTGCCAAGTGTTGCGAGTGGGGGGCCCCACCTACAAAACTTCCAGACTATACCTCCATACTGTCTGACGCTGACAGTCTTACTTCCTATTTAGGAAATAGTGGGGTTCACGGCGAGCGGGTTTGTACAGGGTATATACAGGGTTTATACAGGGTTCGTGGTCAAATTTTCTACACTAACTACATACAGGACTGTCGAATGAGGTGTCTAACACCTGCTGAATCGCTCTATTACTTCTCGATAATGCTTCGTAATATTGACTTTCTCCTTGTCAGATGAACATGTGTACTTCTCCTTGGGATGTCTGAGGGCTTTCTCCACCTCCACGCTTGGATCGTGAGGACACCCTGAGTGGATCAACTTTTGACAGGCATTATCCAGTACCACCAGCCTTCCTAGGTTATTTGTCGTACCTGTAAGATTTCGTGGTGTATGATCTACCGCCCCGTTCCTGAGCTGGACAACCGAGGTTTGGCTGATTGGCATGTGTTGCTGGCGTCGCATCTTGGGCAATCCCAAGGCTTTTTGTATAGCGTACAAAACGATATATATAGTGGGAGTATAGTGATGGTCTCTAGTAGAGTTTAGTAGGTTATGTTGGGATTGGTTGGAATAAACAAACCGATCCATACCGAGTACAGTAGCAATGGCCGTGACTTCCGGCATTGTGGTTCGCTGGCTCGCTTCCTTCCCCATGGGGGGGACAGGGGGACCCTTGCGATTTGCGGGGAATACTTCGTGGGTGTGATTTTGGACTCGCACGTACTTCTGCAATAGGAAAATCATTCGACTCCCCCACCAAATACGTGGGCTTCATACTCCACACTGCCAGCTACACCAGTAATACTACAGCAATACCTCAACAAATACCGATAATACCCTGACCACGATCAACGATTGAGCACATGTCGTCCCATACCACCCTGCAAAAACTCCGTATTGCCAATGTTGCCCAACCTTCACATGTCAGACAACTGCATTTGATTTTCATTCTAGGCGGAATTTTAACAATGCTGATCGAATTTTCCGTCGAGACCGGCCCTGACTAGACTGAGAGACTAATCCGTATCCATCGATGAAGTGCCATTCTTCGAGATCATGCGGCCACTGGTGTGTACGTGTTCGGCAGGCCGTCCCGCGTTTTTCGTGCTCACTCGTAAGCTAATGTCGCAGCATGAACATTGGAAAGAGGAAGCTCTCAAGTTTCGGGATCACCATGATATGGAGAACCTGGGTGGGGGCAGCTAACAATATCTCCGGCGGCAGAGCGGGCGAATCCCGAGCGTCTGATTATGGGGAAGCATATATAGTCCAATCAATCCGGGTGGGATCATGAACAACGAGAATTCGCTGCAACCAAATTCGTCGTCGCCGCCAAGATGAAGTTCCTCTCCCTCCTCGCCTTGCCTTTGGCATTGGCCTTGCCCGTCGAGGATATTCCTCAGGGTCCCGCTCCTCCAATGCTGGGTACTCTTGTTGAACCTGCACCTGAGCTCCAGGCAAGATATGCAACCCCAACAGTCGTCATCCCATTTCCGCAGGCAACAATTGTTGGCCTCGGAGGTGCAGACGTTGAGAAATTCCCTGGAATCCCGTTCGCCAAACCTCCTGTCGGCGACTTGCGCTTGAAGTCCCCGCAACCTCTCACCGAGCCCCTGGGAACTTACCGAGCAACCAAGAACCAGGCCGCCTGCCCGCAGTTTTTCTTCTCGGACGCCCTTGATGATTCCATCCCCACCTCGGTCATCGGCCAAATTTTCAACTCGCCCTTTGTCCAGAAGATTACACAACAGAGCGAAGACTGCCTCTATCTGAACGTGCATCGTCCAGCTGGCGTCGCCGCCGATGCGAAACTCCCAGTGCTCTTTTGGATGTTTGGCGGCGGCTTCGAGCTTGGCTGGAACACCATGTACGATGGATCTCCATGGGTCAAGTCCTCTATTGAGCAGGGCAAGCCCATGATTTTCATCACTGTCAACTACCGTATCGGAGGATTCGGATTCCTGCCAGGTGCTGAGATTCTTAAAGACGGATCCTCCAATCTCGGCCTTAAGGACCAACGTTTGGGACTCCAATGGGTTGCTGACAACATTGCCTCTTTTGGTGGTGACCCTGACAAGGTAACCATCTGGGGTGAGTCTGCTGGCGCCATCTCGGTTTTCGACCAGATGGTCATCAACGATGGTGACCACACCTACAAGGGAAAGCCCCTTTTCCGCGCTGGCATTATGAACTCTGGTTCAGTCATCCCCGCCGATCCCGTCGACTGCCCCAAGGGTCAAGTCGTCTACGACACTGTTGTTGAAGCTGCTGGCTGTAAGGGCGCGGCGGATACCCTCGCCTGCCTCCGCGATGTTCCATACGAAACATACCTCAATGCAGCGAACTCTGTGCCGGGCTTACTGTCACACACTTCCGTGGCGCTATCATACCTGCCTCGCCCCGACGGCGTCTTCCTGACCCAGTCTCCTGATGTCCTTGTTATGAGCGGCAAATACGCGAAGGTCCCCTTCATCGTTGGCGATCAAGAAGACGAAGGCACTCTGTTCGCCCTGTTCCAGAGCTACATTAAGACCCCAGCGGACATAGTTAAGTACCTTACGACGCTCTTCTTCCACCACTCCACCGATGCTCAGGTATCGGAGCTCATCCAAACATACCCCATCGGCTTGCTAAACGGTTCCCCCTTCCGCACCGGCATCTTGAACAACTGGTACCCCGAATTTAAGCGCCTGGCCGCCATCCTCGGTGACCTTACATTCACACTCTCCCGTCGTGTCATGCTCCTTGGCACTAGCACTATGGCGCCTGATGTGCCATCTTGGTCCTATCTGTCCAGCTACGACTACGGCACCCCGGTCATGGGTACCTTCCATGGCAGCGATCTGATCCAAGTCTTCTTCGGCATCTACCCCAACTACGCCGCCGCATCCTTCCGCGCCTACTACCTCTCCTTCGTGGCTACCATGGACCCGAATAATGGCACCAACCCCAAGTACCGCAAGTGGCCGCAGTGGAAGGACGGCAACCAGCTCCTGAACACTTACGCGACCTACAGTAAGCTCATCAAGGATGACTTCCGCAGCAAGACGTCCGACTTTCTTGTCAAGAACATCAAGAGTTTTTACATCTAAGTCCTCGGTGGCTGGATTGCGATTACTTCTTGAATGAAACAGGGAAGGGAACGCCCGATAGGAAATGAATTGAAACCCCAAGCCATCATTCTTGGGCATGTTATATATCAAGCTAGGCGTTGTAGGTAAAGCGACAATATAATATTAACTTATGTCAAAACTGCTGGGTTATTTAGCTGTAACGTATTTCACAGCGAAGCGATCACCAAAACACCAAAACGCGTCAACTTGATAAAAGTCAACATGCTGCAACCAACACAAGCTAAACCCTCTAATCAGGAGGGTAGAATACTTCTAGCTATCCAATCAATTAAGGAAGGGCATATTCAAAGTATTCGAGCAGGCACAATGTCGTATGATGTCCTGTATACAGCTCTCTATAGCGGTTGAATGGAAAGGCTCCTCGACGTGACTCTACCCCTAACTCACAAAAATTAACTCCGTACGAAAAGAGTCGGCTCTCGTTCAATACAGTAGAGTCCCGCTAAGCCGATGCTCAGTAAGGCAATGTTCGCGATAGTGCGATATTTTTTCTCGTCCAGATTCAAAACACGTACAACAACCAATATCCATGATATTGCTCTGTTACCACCTAAATATCGCCTTATCCGATATTCTAGTGGACCATTTGGCTATGCCTCGAAATAAGCCCATCACTATTGAGCAGCGTCGTGCACTCAGAGAGTGGCATTCTCGACAATACCCTCGACCCTCACAAAAGGCCTGTCAGCGGTGGTTTAAGGACAAATACAACCATTCCCTCAGTCAATCAACAGTCTCAGAGTCACTCAGCAAGCATTTTGACAGTGTCGACAACTCCTCAGCTATCTCAACAGCTGCTCGACTCCGCACTGGAACATGGCCTGACCTTGAGGAGATCCTTTTCGCTTGGCAAAAGCAGATTGAAGGCCGAGGTGGAAACACAAGTGGAGAGGCTTTGAAGGAAAGGGCAAGGCAGATTTGGCAGCAACTTCCACAGTATTCAACGCTGCCTATACCTGATTTCTCAGTTGGTTGGCTGTCTCGATTCAAGAAGCGACACAACATCCGACAGCATACAAATCACGGCGAGGCAGGATCTGTTAGCAAGTCTACAGAAGAGGATATGAAGGCTTTACAAACTCTCGCTGGAGAATATCAAGAGGAGGATATATACAATATGGATGAAACAGCATTGTTTTGGCGAATGGTTCCATCTAAAGGTCTTGCAACCCAATCACAGCCAGGAATCAAGAAGAATAAAGATCGAATAACTCTTGTTTTCTGTATTAATGCAACTGGTACTGATCGCTTTCCTGTTTGGATAATTGGCAAAGCAAAGCAACCTCGTGCACTTCAGAGTATCAATGTCTCAACAATGGGTGGAGAGTGGCAGTGGAGAACACAACTTTAATGAAGGAGTGGTTACAAGCCTTCTATCGACATATTGGAACATCTCGAACTGTCCTTCTCTCTATGGATAACTTCTCTGGCCATTATTGTGGTCTTGAACTCAATCCTCCGCCTCCAAATATTCGAATCTGCTGGCTTCCTCCTAATTCAACAAGTCAATTTCAACCTCTTGATCAAGGAATCATACAGTCATTCAAAGCTCATTATCGTCGACAATGGCTCTCATTTATGTTACAATGTTTTGATTCCAACATTGCTCCAGTTCAATCAATGAACCTTCATCTTGCTATTC
Source organism: Pseudogymnoascus destructans (assembly GCF_001641265.1). Lineage (NCBI taxonomy): Eukaryota > Fungi > Ascomycota > Leotiomycetes > Thelebolales > Thelebolaceae > Pseudogymnoascus > Pseudogymnoascus destructans. The sequence goes on from NW_020167520.1 coordinate 1,016,708, forward strand.
GATGGACTTTGCGAAGCTGGAATGTCTACTTACAAAGCACAACAATATATAATTGCTTTCGAAAAAGCACACTTTGAACTACACCACTTGCTCTTTCAACACCAATTAATCCTCCAAATCTATCTGAATTATATGATAATGTTACAAGAGCTGGAAATATACAAGATGCGATGGCATTACACAATTTCTTAAATCCAGATGAGGAAACACAAGCCCAGAATAATGATGGTGAGACACTAACAGAGGAGGAGGTATTACAAGATATTATATCAAGTCATTTAAGTCAATGTGATGATGCTCAAAATGAAGAAGAAGAAGAAGCCTTAGAGCAGCCTGTACCTTCAATACAGGCTGCTCGACAGGCTGTTCAAATTCTAATTGAGTTTACAGAAAGTCAAGGTGATATCTCAACAGCACAATTAAGAGCTATTGAGCGATATGATGCAGATTTGGAGGCATTGGATGTTAATGGCAGAGTTCAAAGCAATCTAGATAGTTGGATTATATAAGCATTCAGTCGTGCGATATATTCATTAAGGCGATATTAAATTGATGGCTAGATTCCATCGTACTAACGGGACTCTACTGTATATCCTAGACATAGATTTATGTGGATTTCCGCCCTAGCCGCAAGCTGTACAAGAAATGGCCGACCTTATACTCTCCGAAAGAATGGTGAGACTTTTGTTGCTTCAGTCATCGCGCTGTTATATGCGAACTGTGTGATGAGTAATATCGAACCCAATTGTCCTGTTGGTGGTTGACAAGGTAAGAGCCTTATTAGGAAGAACTAGACTACCAACTTTATAAAGCGTCATACGGAAATCAAAGCAAAGTTCCATTAGAAGTACGATTATAAACGAGCAAAATGTAAAGATCCAAAGATAATTAAAGGGTGGTTCTCCCTTGTATAAAACATAGTTGCCAAATACAGAATCTTAGAGCAGGATATCTACAACTTTGATGAAGCAGGTTTGCAATGGGAGTTATTGCTACAATGTCTAAGACTTAGAGGCTTAAAAAGAGGCTAATATACAATTACAAGCTGATTTGCAAGAAATAGAGGTTGTAAAAGCAACTAAGCTGCAAAAACATTATTGTAGATGTTATAAATAAACTAGTCACAATGGGCAAACTTATCTAAATATTGTAGATACATGTGATGATTCAAATGCCAAAGAGTTAGAATATTTTATTAATTAATTGTTGAGATATTTTATGATTTGTATGATGCTAAGGAATAATCAACAGTGAGCTTGTGTAGGCGACTCGCCTATGAACTAATCATTAGTGTTCGCAACAACCACCTTACAGGTGGTTGGCGAAAGCAAAGTGCATCTAGAAAGTGAAATTGCATCTAGCCAGCCAGATATCATTAGTATGTAGAATCTAATATAACCACTATCTAAACAACAAAGTTATAACTAATTAAGTTATTAAATTATGAAATAAAATTGATGCTATTCTCACTTTAAAATAACCCTAAATCCAAATCTCCTCTGTCATGTCTGTAGTAAGTGGTTCAGACAAGTTGTAACAAATGTTGAGTCTGAGAACTCAGGGGTAAGTCAGAGGTTAGCATCTCACTGACTTTTCAGAAACAAAGAATACCAAGATCAATGCTTGGAAGCTTGGAAAAGACATAGAAGTATGTGATAGTCGATTTTCTGTATTGTCTGCTTGCCCATTCTTAAGGAAAGGGCAATCCTATTTATGCTAAAGGAGTGTAGTTCTCTCATTTTCCAAGACTTTCCATGACTAACCAGGCTTGGTAACTGTATTAGAAATCAAGTGCGACCCACAACTAGCTTGCTAATCATGTAGTGAACATAAGAGAATCCCATAGAACCATCTCTTGGGTTCCTAGCCTATAGGAAGTGAAAAGGAGGTCCAAGGTCAGAGTACCTATAGACAAATTATGTCATAACTTAACCAATCTTGTGGGTAACTAAGGAGCGATGATGTGTAATGAATCATAGAGGGTTGTAAAAGCTTCTAGAGCTATTGTTCATGTTCCTAGGCCTCTAGTTGGTAGAGATATGCCATGTGGTAGTATTGGCCCACCCCTTTAAGGAGGAGATTTTCTTTAATAAGAGTGTCCAAATGATATGCCATGATGTGTGTAGCATAAACAGATGTAGTAGAAGAGTTTGCAGCAATCGTTGAGTAGTATTGCTTTGATAAGCCAAGATATGTATGGTGACTTGTAGGTTTGAGGAGGAGATTTCTAAGTTTGCTCTTGAGTTTGATAGCAAACTGAGTGCAACAAATGTCAGTATGACAAGATCCTGCCTCGCCGTGATTTGTATACTGTCGGATGTTGTGTCGCTTCTTGAATGAGAGAGCCAACCAACTGAGAAATCAGGTATAGGCTGCGTTGAATACTGCGGAAGTTGCTGCCAAACCTGCCTTGCCCTTTCCTTCAAAGCATCTGCTTTTGCCAAGCGAAAAGGATCTCCTCAAGGTCAGGCCATGTTCCAGTGCGGAGTCGAGCAGCTGTTGAGATAGCTGAGGAGTTGTCGACACTGTCAAAATGCTTGCTAAGTGACTCTGAGACTGTTGATTGACTGAGAGAATGGTTGTATTTGTCCTTAAACCACCGTTGACAGGCCTTTTGTGATGGTCGAGGGTATTGTTGAGAATGCCACTCTCTGAGTGCGCGACGCTGCTCAATAGTAATGGGCTTATTTTGAGGCATTTCAGCCAAATTGTCTAATAGACCATTGGATAAGGCGATATTTAGGTGGTAATGGAGCAATATTGATGATACCGGTCGTTGTATGTGTTTTGAATCGGGGCAAGAAAAAAAATCGCATTATCGCGAACATCGCCTTACCGAGCATCGGCTTAGCGGGACTCTACTGTATAACGTAAGTCGTGGCGTAGCAGGACGGATGGCGAAGCAGGACGGTTTTCTTTCCGAGGTACACTTACATATAATATAAATTTGTGTGTGAGGGTACCTACGAACTTAAATTTTCCAACATTTTAAAAACTTCAATAGTCAGCGCAATTTCGAATTATTGACTTAGCTCTGAGATATATAAATTAATTACATAGTTGAATTATACATTTAATGATACTTGTTAAAATAAAGCGCGTTGTTGTAAAAATATGGAGAAATAAATATTTTGATATTCGTCCATATAAATTTACGTAGAGATTTATATGAGAAAATGTCAACGTATTTGGAAGCATATAACTTCTCTCAATATCATTAAAATACAGTGATACTTATAAAAAATATATCTAACTATATAGAGATCTTATATCTAAGAGAACTAAGCGCCATCTTCGTAACTGTGCGAGTTATTATGCTATTTAAATTCCGAGAAATTCACCCAAGTCGGTACCCCTACATACAAATTTGTATGCAAAAGAACCTCGAAGGAAAACCGTCCTGCTACGCCATCCGTCCTGCTACGCCACGACTTACGTTAGTGTGATTTCCGAGCGCGAACAATACATTTACGGGTTTCAGGATGGTGCCTGATTCTGCCTGAATCCCAGGGCCAGAATCACAATAGTGAGGTCATCGTTACCATTGACATCAATGATATCACCACCAAGTCACTCCGTCGCCATAATATTACATTCACGTGCTAAAGCTCTAATGCCTTGTCCGCGAAGATATCTCTCACCCTCCGCCGCGCCTTCACATACAGCCTCAATCGCAATCCCAACCCGTACATGAACGCTAGAAGAACGCTGCATTCCTCGTGCGCTATGGCTGAGGTGAAGAAGACCACCCCGAAAATGAGGCAGCGGGATATTGTCTCGAGCTTCTTGTGCGCGCCGCCAGAGGAGGAGGGGGGACAGCATCGGTTCGTGCTGTTTAAGAGGAGTCAGGAAGTTTCTTCTTATCGGTAGGATGCCTCTTTAGTTGCAGTTCATTGAGCGCTATTTTCTATTATACAGATAAAACTACACGTCTACCCTGCCACCCCCGCCGCCCCAAAAATATCCAATGCACAGCCATCTCTAACGCACACCAGCGGCAAATGGGCTGTCTGCTCTGGCACGATCGAGCCCACAGACGCCAGCCCCCTCGCGGCCGCCTACCGCGAAATCGCCGAAGAAACCCAACTCACCCCCCCCTCCATCAGCCTCCTCCGCCGCGGCCGCCCCTTCACCCTCCGCGACGAAACCATCAACACAGACTGGACCATCCACCCCTTCGCCTTCCTCCTCGCCTCCCCCTCCACCCCCATAACCATAGACTTCGAACACACCGAGTACACCTTCGTGACGCCCTCCCAGCTCTCCGAGTACGACACCGTCCCCGCTCTCGCAGATACGACCCTCCGCGTCCTCCCCGGCGCCGAAGTCGAAGACGCCCTCCGCACCCTCCGCATGGACCACACCTCCGGCGCCACTGCCCTCGCCACCCTCGCGCTCCTTACCCTCCGCCGCGCCCTCCTCCCTCCTCTCTCCACCGCCCCAACCACAGCTGTGCAATGGCGCGCAACCCGACTGCTCGCCTGGACACTCGCCAAGTCCGCGCGTCCCGCCATGGCGCCCGCGATCGAAGCCTCAATCTTCGAAGCGCTCGAGCGGATCGCGCTATCTATCGGCGGAGTGGGAAAGAGCGACGACTTCGAAATGGCGCTCGAGGCGCTGTCGATAGAGGTGTTTAGGGAGGTGGCTACGAAGGCGATTGAGGACGTGATGGAAGCGAGGGAGGATGCAGTGGTGAAGCTCGCGTCGAACTTTACGGCGTGCGTGCAGCATAGTCCGGGGTACCAGGCTGCGTTTACGGAGGAGAGGCCGGTGACGCTGGTTATTCTGTCAGCGTCGGCGAGTGTGGCGGCCTGCGTGGCAGATCTGGCGCGCGCGGCGGCTGCGACGAAAATGAAGGTCAGGGCTTTGGTGTTGGAGTCGAGACCGAGGTTTGAGGGTGTTGAGATCGCGAGGGCGGTGCTGGATTTGGTGGTGAAGGTGGAGGTGCAGATCTTGACGGATGCGGGGGTGGGGCGGGCGGTGGGGGAGGCGGATTTTGTGGTGCTTGGGGCGGATAGGGTGACGGGGGAGGGGGATGTGAGTAATAAGACTGGGTCGCTTGCTGCGGCTGGGTTGGCGCCGACGGTGGGGAATGGATGTAAGGTTGTGGTTGTGTGTTGTGAGGAGAAGATTATGGGGGATGATGGGGGTGGGGAGGGGTTAGCGGAGACGGATGGGGGAGAGGAGAATGAGGCATCAGAGGTGACAGCGGCGTGGCCGGCGAGGGCGAAGGAGGTTGGGGAGCTGGAGGGTGTTAAGGTGCGGAATCCGTATTTTGAGTGGGTGCCGAGTCGGTTTGTGGATGTGTATGTGACGGAGGCTGGGGAGGTGGGGGTTGAAGGGTTAAAGAAGGTGGCACGGGAGAGGGGAGAGTTGGAGGAGTGGTTATTTGATGGTTTATAGAGTGGGTTAGATATACATATAACGTAGTTCACAGGCGAGTCGCCTACAAAAGCTCACCGCCAATGATTACTCGGTGTTCCACCCACTCGCTTCGCTCGTAGGTGGCGACAGCAAGTTGTGCGTGCGACAGCAAGATGTGCGTACACCGCTATTTTGATATATAGAAAAAATAATAGTATTCTTCATAACGTAGTATCTACAATGCCTCAAAATAACGATCCTACTATGATTGCTCGCCTTAATGAGGCCCAACAGTTCTTCTTAAAACAACCAAGTACATATACAATTGCTTGGGTTGCAAATAAATTCAATGTCAACCGTGAGACACTCCGATGTCGTATTACGAGTACTACGTCTCCTCAATTACCCCACGGAGGTAGCAATCGAGTCTTATCTCAATCGCAAGAGACCGCGGTCTGTCAATTCATATACGACCAACTTGAGCGCGGGGTCCCTGCCAACCGATCTATGATACTACGGGCAGTTGCAGACTTACGACCTAATCGTACGATACCATCACAACGGTGGCTACAACGCTTTCTAAAAGCACACCCCGAATTTCATACAATTCACACGAAGACGTTAAATACACATCGGAAGCAAGCACAAAAGAAAGAGGTGTTTGAGGAATTCTTTCTCACATATAACGCCCTTATTACAAAACATAACATTAAGCCATATAATTTATGGAATGTTGATGAGACAGGCTATATGATTGGGTGTTATAAGTCTACGGCTGTTATTGTACCAATCGGTGTAAAGCAGTGGACTGTTGATAATCCTGAGAATCGGCTCTCTGTTACTGTAATTGAGGCAGTAAATGCAAGTGGTGCTGCACTTGCAGAAGCTATCATTATCCCTGGCAAACTTCATATGGATTCATGGTACAATGATGACCTTGAGCCAAATGCTCTCATTATTGTAAATGAGAGCGGGTATTCAAACGACGACATTGCAATCCAATACCTTATGCATTTTATCCAACTATCTGCAGAGCATATGGCACCAGATGATACTCGCCTCTTATTACTTGACGGCCATGACTCTCATAAAACAGAGCGCTTTCTTACATTAGCAGAAGAGCATAACATTGTTATTTGCTGCCTTCCTGCTCATACAACACATCTATTACAACCTCTTGATGTAGCGGTTTTTAAGCAGTGCAAACACTTTCATCAAAAGGCACTTGATCAAGCAGTACGTAGCTACGACTATGAGTATAAGCTACGTACGTTCCTTTCAGACCTCCCGCAAATCCGACGGCAATCTCTAACTGTCCGTACAATTCAATCTGGTTGGAGAAATACAGGACTATATCCATATAATCCTCCACTTGTAATTGACAAGATACAAGAGACTCGGAATCAAACACCTGATTATGAGCCATTTGCTTCATATAATATTATCTCAACACCGAAAACAACTATGCAAAGTGTGCAAGCGGTTGAACATTGGCAGAAGAGAGCAGAGGAAGCTTTCTCATCGCCTTCAAGAGAAGGGTTTCAATCATTTGCACGTGGAACTACAGTTGTTCTACACCGGGCAGAGCTCTATAAGACCGAGCTAGATATTATGACTCTACGTGCAGTAGAGCAGAAGGCAGCAAAGGCAAGGGCACGGAAATCACTACAGAAAGGAGGGCAGTTATATGCATCAGATGCACGGAAAATGCGGGAAGAGAAGAAAGCAAAGTTGCAAGCAAAAGCAGACGCAAGAGCAGCAAGGGAATCGGACCAAGTAGTAAAGCAGCTACAAGCGCAAGCACGTAAAATCGAAATTGAAGAGCGTAAGGTTGAGAGGAAGCGGGTAGCAGAGCGGAAGAAGGAAGGGTTGAAATCAAAAGTGATCATTTTACGGTATAGTAAGGATCAAAGTGATAGTAGCAATAGTGGCAGTAGCGATAGTGATAATAGTTCTATTGATTTTATGTTTTAATTATATAGTTATATAGTTGATATATAAGGCGTCTTTTTCTTCGTTTTATGTGTCGCACATCTTGCTGTCGCACGCACAACTTGCTGTCGCCACCTACGAGCGAAGCGAGTGGGTGGAACACCGAGTACTTAGGATCGTACTTTTCACTTTAAACTTAAATAACTTTTTTTTTAAACATGACAACTTCGTACGGAGAACGAAGAATTATTCTTGCCTTCAAGTGCTTCATCAATCAAACCCAAAATTAAATGCAACTCGCGTTGCGCGAATCTACGATCTTCCTCCTACGACATTAAGAGATCGACACGCTACCAATACCTACACAATACAACCTTAGTTAAGTCTTGAAAATTGACAATATTAGAAGAAGTTGTTATATAACATATTTTCCTTGCTAAACGTAAGGGTAGACGTATTAGAAAGAACTAGACTTTAAACTTTATATGACAACAACTACAACTCTATAACGTGGTTGTACATGACAGCGAGCCGATCACTTTTTTTACATACAATTAACCGTGGGGGGAAGCGAGTACGTCCACTCGCTTATGAGAGGAAGCAAGTGCGTCCTCTCAAATTGCGACCGTAAGTACCCAACCATAGTAATTTATATGTAAAAGTACTTAAAAATTCAATTCTACGAAATTATCACTTCTTCATTCTCACGCTCACTCTCACTCCCACGACCACTCCCACCCTCAGTTGCGCTCTCATACTGGCTCCCAGATTCGGCTTCTGGGTCAGTAATAGGGTCTTCCAACTCCGGAGGAATTGGGAGGCCCGATTTAGTGAGCTGGGCTATGCTCTTCTTCCGGAGGCGCTCCCGTTTCCGGGCTTCGATTCCTGCCCGGCGGAGCTGCTTCTGGGCTCGGGTTTGGGCCTGGCTCAGTTTCCGAGCTTCTGTGGCAGCGAGCTTCTGGGTCTGAAGCTCAGCTTTCTGGGCCTGAAGCTCGTGGGCTTCAGAAGCCCGGAGCTCACCTCCACACTGGAGTCGGTCCCGGCCCCCCCGCTTCTTCTTCGAGTCCTTGACCTGCTGCCGAACAGCCCGTAGGTCGAGTTCCTGGAGCTGGCCGGCAGCCAGAACCCGGGCTGCCCCAGTAAGCCAGTTGCTGTAGCTCTGCCTTGAGGGGCTACTAAAGGCCTCCGGAACCCGCTCCTTCCACTGCTGTAGGCCCTGTTCTACGCCCTGGAAAGTGGAGGGAATAGGGGTAATAGGCTGTGGTAGGGTAGGCGTTGTAGGCTCTGTAGGCTGCGTAGGCTGCGAGTACGTACGCAGCTTCTCAAGGGCTGTATTACAGCTTATAGGCCAGATTCCAGCTTTCCGGAATGCTGATTGTATGGTAGATTCCTTAAAAGTCTGCTCCCGCATTTGTGGGAGATCTCTCATAAATCGGGGTAGGTTATAGGTGATGTCAACTTCCCGTATAGCACAGAGCACAGCCTGCCTATGCCAGTGCTTATAAGGCTGGAATATTCCCACGTCTAATGGCTGTAAAATGTGTGTAAGGTGGCTGGGAAACGCCCATAAGATGATGTGATATTCGGCTGCCATAATGACGAACTCAGGGCTCATGTGGCTCACATGAGAATCGAGTAGTAGAACCTTGGGATTTCCTGGGTTGTGTGGAGCAGTAAGCTCTATGAAGTGCTGTAACCACCGTAGAGCAAGCTGGCTATTAGAATAGCCAGTCTCCGAGAGCAATATCAGCTCATTTCCACTGAGGTTTTCAGGGTACCATGCTGCCATATGGATTTTACCCGGTACAACAAGTACAGGTGCAATCTTCTGTCCAGCTGCAGATACTGCCTCTATGATCGTAATAGATATACGATTCTCAGGGCTCGGAGTATAGAGCTGCTTTACAGCTCGGGGGACCATAACTCTCTCACCCCCTGGAATTCCAACCCTAAATCAAGTTTCATCCATATTCCAGATTGACTCTGGATTTATACCATGCTGTAGTACAAATTCCGTGTACTTTTCAAACCACTTAACAATAGCAGGTTCCTCTTGAGCTTGCGTACGCTGTTGCGCAATAGGCTTTGTAGTGATAAAGTGGAAATCCATAAGCTCATTCCGTATATATTTAGTGAGCCAGCTCTGTGACGGTGGAGGCAGTGGGCTCCGTAGGTGGCATACTGCCCCATAAACCATATGCCTATTAGCCCCTAATCCTAGGTAATACTGCTCTAGAATCCAGGTCTTTAGGGCCTCCGTTTGGTCTATAGAAAGCACCCTATTGTGACCTCCATGGGGCAGCTTCTGTGGGACTGCTCAGGTGATTCTTGACTGTATAGTCGACTTTGGGACCTTAAAAATCTGACTGGCAGCACCTATAGGTTCAGAGGGGTTTGCTGCCAGCCATTCACAGGCATTTGATAGAGGACGCACTTGCTTCCTCTCGTAAACGAGTGGACGCACTCGCTTCCCCTGTAATGGTGGGTGCACCAGATATGAGAATCTAGCCACCCAAGGAAGGGATGAATTTACTAAGACAACACACTGTCTTAGGAAACAGAGCCAAAGGGTTGTAGCTTAGACTATTCCACAACGCAGCAATCAGGTGTATGATGTGGTGAAGTGGTTTAGACAAGTTGCAACAAATGTTGAGTCTGAGAACTCAGGGGTAAGTCAGAGGTTAGCACCTCACTGATTCAAAAACAGAGAATAACAAGATCAATGCTTGGAAGCTTGGAAAAGACGTAGAAGTATGTGCTAGTCGATTTACTGTATTGCCTGCTTGCCCTTTCTTAAGGAAAGGGCAATCCTATTTATGCCAAAGGAGTGTAGTTCTCTCATTTTCCATGACTTTCCATGACTAACCAGGCTTGGTAAATGTATTAGAAATCAAGTGCGACCCACAACTAGCTTGCTAATCATGTAGTGAACGTAAGAGAATCCCATAGAACCATCTCTTGGGTTCCTAGCCTATAGGAAGTGAAAAGGAGGTCCAAGGTCAGAGTACCTATAGACAAATTATGTCATAACTTAACCAATCTTGTGGGTAACTAAGGAGCGATGACGTATAATGAATCATAGAGGGTTGTAGAAGCTTCTAGAGCTATCGTTCATGTTCCTAGGCCTCTAGTTGGTAGAGATATGCCATGTGGTAGTATTGGCCCACCCCCTTAAGGAGGAGATTTTCTTAATAACTTGTTCAATGAGTGTCCAAATGATATGCCGTGATGTATGTAGCATAAACAGATGTAGTAGAAGAGTTTGCAGCAATCGTTGAGTAGTATTGCTTCTGTTGTTGGTGTGATAAGCCAAGATATGTATGGTGACTTGTAGGTTTGAGGAGGAGATTTCTAAGTTTGCTCTTGAGTTTGATAGCAAACTGAGTGCAACGAATGTCAGTATGACATGATCCCCCTTTTAAGGACGTTTGTTGGCTGTCTGCTTGCCCTTTAGCCAGTTGGCTTTCTTAGAAAGAAATTCTAGAATGAGCTTAGATGCATTTTTTAGATTTCTCTTAGGCTCCCAAGTGTTGTCACTTGTAGGATAGCCTTTCCACTTAACGAGGAAGTAGTCCTGACCTCTAAGTGTCTTTTTGTCAAGGATAGACTCTACTTCATATTCTGGTTGATCCAAGATCAGAACAGGAGGTGGAGGAGACTGAAGTGGTCTTAAGGAACTTTCTTGTGCCTTAGACAAGAGAGATGCATGGAAGACATTATGGATAGTCCAAGTAGGTGGTAATGCAAGCTCGAAAGCATTCTTGCCAATAGTCCTTGTGATCTTAAAAGGTCCAAGTCTTTTAGTATCAAGTTTGTCTGAAGGTCTAGTAGTTGTGATATGTCTTCTAGACAAAAAGACTTGATCACCAACTTTGAATTGTGGTGCAACCACCCCCCTGTTAAAGGCCTGAGCCTGCTCGTCTTGTGCACGCTGTATTTGAACCTTGAGATAGTCCTGGAGGCCCTTAAGGTAGATGATTCTTTCAGTAGCAGAAGGGTTTTTGAAATTTTCAGGACAATTCAGTTCTGCCACTTCAAACCTAGGGTGATAACCATAGTTTGCATAGAAAGGTGTCTCTTTTGTGGTGTTAGAGACTGTGTTGTTGTAAGCAAATTCTGCAAGATGGAGAAGATCTGCCCAGTTGTCTTGAGCATAGTTTGTATAAATTCTTAGATATTGTTCAAGTACAGAGTTGACTCTCTCTGTCTGGCCATCTGTTTGAGGGTGATAAGCTGTAGAGAAGCGTTGTTCCATGTTTAAGAGTTTAGAGAACTCCTTAAAAAAGTTTGAAGTGAAAACTGCTCCCCTATCTGAGATCCAGTGTCCAGGAATTCCATGATATTTAAAGACCACCTTGAGGAATAGCCACGCAAGTTCAGAAGCTGTGATAGTCTCATTGCAAGGCTCAAAGTGTGCCATTTTTGTGAGCCTTTCTACCACCACAAGGATAGAGTCATAAGGGGTAGCACCCCCTTTTGGGATAGAAGGAGGCAACTTGACTATAAAGTCAATGGATATGGAGTCCCATGGGCGTTCTGGTATAGGCAGAGGCTGCAAGAGGCCATAGGGCTTTTGCCGTGTAGGCTTGTTCAAGTTGCAAGTAGTGCAAGAAGATATATAGTCTTGAAGAGTAGTCCTTAGACTAGGCCAGTAGAACTTTCTTGTTAGAAGTTCATAAGTTTTTGCAAAGCCAAAGTGCCCTGCAGCTGGAGCATCATGGAACTGCTGTAGGAGGTGTAGCTGTAATCGTTTATCCCTTGGGACATAGATATAGTTCTTGAATAAGAGAAGTCCATGCTGATTTTTTGAGAAATTCTGTAGTCCAACTTTCTCAAGAGAGGAACCTTTCTTCTGGAGGTATTCCAAAGTTCTTTTCGCAAAGGGATCATGGTTGTAAGCATCTTTGAATGCTTTAAGAAGTGTTGCTGAGGGTGTATAGTCTTTAAAGGTCTCTGGTTCCTGAGAAGAGGTAATGGGGGCAACTTGGTCTTGAGGGGATAAGTTTACCCCTAAGTCCTCTGTAGTACTAGGGTTGCTTAAAGATGCTGCTATAAGCTTTGCTGAGTCTAGCAGAGCCTTTGTATTGCTAGTTTTAGCAGAATCTTGGTAGTCATGTCTTCTTGAGAGGAGATCTGCTCTTTGATTCTTGGCCCCTGAGACATGTTTTATAACAAAGTCAAAACCTCCTAGTTGTTCAGACCACCTTGCTTGTCGTCGATTGAGCTGTTTAGTGGTTGTAAAGGTCAAGAGATTTGAATGGTCACTGTAAATAGTGATAGGATAGTTTGCCCCTTCAAGGTAGCATCTCCAATGCTTTAGAGAACATACTATGGCAAGCAGTTCCTTGTCTGTAATGGGATAGTTTTGTTCAGCTGCTGATAGCTTTCTTGAGTAAAATGCCACAGGCTGTAGCTCTTCTTGTTTGTCTTTTGGAGCTTGGTATAAGATTCCAGAAATGGCAAAATCTGAGGCATCTGTCTCAAGAGTGGCAGGTTTCAAGGGGTTAAAGTGTAGTAACATTTTCCCTTCTTTAAATTCTCCTTTAAGAGCATCGAAAGCATCTTGCTGTGTCTTATCCCAGTGATACAAAGTGTCCTTGTGAAGTAATTGAGTAAGGGGTAAAGCCAAGGATGTATATCTTGGTATAAACCTCCTGTAATAGTTGGCAAACCCAAGGAAAGACTGAACCTCTTTAATGCTGGAAGGAATAGGCCACGTTTGTACTGCTTTTGTCTTTTCAGGATCCATCTGAATGCCTTCTGTTGAAATTCTATGTCCCAAGAAATCAACTTGAGACATATGGAAAAGACATTTCTCAAGTTTGCAAAAGAGTTGTGCTTGAGATAGCTTCTCTAAGACTTGTCTAACATGTAGAACATGCTCTTGAGTGTCTAAAGAGTATATAAGAATGTCGTCTAAGTAGACAACAACAAAGATATCCAAGTAAGGTCTTAGAATATCATTCATGAGAGCTTGGAAAGAAGCAGGTGCATTGGCAAGCCCAAAAGGCATTACCTGGTATTCAAAATGACCATAGCGTGTTCTGAATGCTGTCTTCCACTCATCACCTTCCTTGATGCGTATCAGGTTATAAGCTCCCCTGAGATCTAACTTGGTAAAGATCCTTGCTGAAGAGAGCCTATCTATGAGCTCAGGGATAAGGGGTAAAGCATATCTGTTTTTAACAGTGACTGCATTAAGGCCCCTATAATCAACACAGAGACGCAAGGAGCCATCTTTCTTCTTGACAAAGAGAATGGGAGCTCCTGCTGGTGAGGAAGAAGGTCTGATAAAGCCAGAACTAAGGTTCTCATCTAGGTATTCTCTGAGAGTTTTCAGCTCTAATTCAGATAGAGAGTAGATAGGGCCGTAGGGAGGCATTGAGCCTTCTGCGAGTGGTATCTCATGGTCATAAGGCTGGTGCTTTGGCAGAATTGATGCCTTTGCCTTGTCAAAAAGATGTTGGTAGTCTTGGTATGCTAAAGGCAAAATGACCTCCTGAGATGATTTCTCCAAATCTGAAGTAGCTGCTATCTCCAGGACAGGTTGGAAAGGTTTAACCCATATCAGAGATGATATATCGTCCATAGTTTGGTCAAAATCCTTGATCTGGGACAAGTTTGAGTCTTGGACCTGAATAGGGGTAACTGAGGCTTGAAGGGTTTTTTCAGTATTGAGCTCAGGATTTGAGCTAAACCCAAGCGATAAATGCTTCCAATTGATAGTTGGATCATGCCTTTGAAGCCATGGAAGACCTAGGATAACTGGGTACTTCATTGGTATAACATCTAAAGAGATGGTGTCTGAAAATGTTGATTTTCCTAGGGGAATCTCAAGTTTGAGTACTGGGGTGTTGCAGGTAATGGAACCTGAACTGATAGGAGTTCCATCAATGACTCGGAGCAACTCTGGAGTGCGTTTGGGAATTGTAGGTAACTGGTGTGTCAAGATGAGGTCTTGAGATATAAAGTTGCCTGTTGCCCCTGAGTCTATCATAGCCCTTGTAGACAACACCTGTTGTTTGAAATGGAGTTGAATAGGGATTAACAGGTGTGTGAGACTCTGAGAAAGCACCATCGACACATCTTTGTTGTCTAGGGGAGAAGTTATAGTCTCAGTTGAAGTTGTGCCTGCTAGGGATTTTTCAAGTTTTTCAGGAATAGCAGTTGTGACTGTGTCTGAGGCTGCTATATGTTTTGAATCAGCACTCCCCCGTGCTGAATAGCACTCCTGAATTCTGTGTCCCCCTTTGCCACAGTATAAACAAAGGTTGTTGTCCATTCTGTGTTTTCTTTCTTGAGGGGTAAGTTTACCCCTTTTCAGTTTTTGAGGGTATCCTGTAGGCTGAGGTGCTGGATTTGCTGTAGATCTCTTTATAGAGGCGTCTAAGTCCATAGGTTCAGGTGCTGAGTCCTTAGCAGTTGGTGTAGAGGTGTAATTGTTGAAATTTCTTGTTGGATGCCAGTCTTGGTTCTTCTCCTTTCTTCTTTCAAAAAGCCTATCATCAAGTCTGACAGCTTTCTCTATAAGCGTTTGAAGTGTTGTAGGGCGTTCTTCTTTGCTGAGTTCATCCTTAATAGAGCTCTTGAGCCCTTGGTAGTAAGTGAAGACTAAGGCTTCTTCATTCCAAGTCAAGTGAGAAGTGATTCTCCTAAATTCTGTTGTATACTGAGCAGCAGAGGTCTTTTGACATAGCTTCTGTAGCTCTCTTTCTGCTGTAGCAGTTTCGTTGATGTCTCCAAAGGTCCTGGTAAGTTCCTCTTGAAACTGGTCATAAGAGGTAATCAAAGGTGTAGTGGTATTTTGGTTGTTGCCACTAAGTCTTCTAAGATATGGCTCAAAGAAGTTGAATGCAGATCCACGGAGGTAGCTGGCAGCGAAATAGATCTTCTGAATGTCTGAGGTGAACTGATGAGGCCTGAGGGTGAAGTAGATGTCCAGTTGCATAAGAAATCCCTTCAACTTCCTCCTGTCTCCATGGTATAAATCTGGTGTTTGCACTTTAGGAAGTGCACCTGGGGTACTCGAAATAGCCAGAGGAGCTGTGGGAAGCTCTGTATGATGTGTCTGAGTTGAAGATTGTGTTGCTGAAGTGTTGGCTTGAAAGGTGTTTTCCAAATTCTCAAGTTTGTTTGCTATAGTTTGTATAAAGGCAAACAGTTGTTGCATCTGCTGTTCAGCAGTAGTTGTAGGAGCTTGGTCATCCTCCATTGTAGTATCGAAGTGCTGCTATAGAAATAGTTGAAGCTTGAAGCAGGCAAGGTGTAATGGTGGGTGCACCAGATATGAGAATCTAGCCACCCAAGGAAGGGATGAATTTACTAAGACAACACACTGTCTTAGGAAACAGAGCCAAAGGGTTGTAGCTTAGACTATTCCACAACGCAGCAATCAGGTGTATGATGTGGTGAAGTGGTTTAGACAAGTTGCAACAAATGTTGAGTCTGAGAACTCAGGGGTAAGTCAGAGGTTAGCACCTCACTGATTCAAAAACAGAGAATAACAAGATCAATGCTTGGAAGCTTGGAAAAGACGTAGAAGTATGTGCTAGTCGATTTACTGTATTGCCTGCTTGCCCTTTCTTAAGGAAAGGGCAATCCTATTTATGCCAAAGGAGTGTAGTTCTCTCATTTTCCATGACTTTCCATGACTAACCAGGCTTGGTAAATGTATTAGAAATCAAGTGCGACCCACAACTAGCTTGCTAATCATGTAGTGAACGTAAGAGAATCCCATAGAACCATCTCTTGGGTTCCTAGCCTATAGGAAGTGAAAAGGAGGTCCAAGGTCAGAGTACCTATAGACAAATTATGTCATAACTTAACCAATCTTGTGGGTAACTAAGGAGCGATGACGTATAATGAATCATAGAGGGTTGTAGAAGCTTCTAGAGCTATCGTTCATGTTCCTAGGCCTCTAGTTGGTAGAGATATGCCATGTGGTAGTATTGGCCCACCCCCTTAAGGAGGAGATTTTCTTAATAACTTGTTCAATGAGTGTCCAAATGATATGCCGTGATGTATGTAGCATAAACAGATGTAGTAGAAGAGTTTGCAGCAATCGTTGAGTAGTATTGCTTCTGTTGTTGGTGTGATAAGCCAAGATATGTATGGTGACTTGTAGGTTTGAGGAGGAGATTTCTAAGTTTGCTCTTGAGTTTGATAGCAAACTGAGTGCAACGAATGTCAGTATGACATCCCCCCACGATTACTTAGTTATTAAAAAAACAAGTTAAAAAACTTAAATACAGGGGTAATTTTAAGCGAATTAGCCAATAAGCTTAATAAGCCCTCAAAAATTAAAATCCTATTTATTTATATAACGCAACGTGTGGGGTAGTCGGACATATGGGGTAGTCGGACAAAAAGTTTATTCTACTCTAGTTGACCGAGTCCTACGTGCCACACACTCCTCCAATTCCAATTCTGGGTCGCTTGAATCGTTCTCTACCTCTTCCTTCAACTTCCTCGTCTACTTCTTCAATTGGCCGTTTGTGTGGCCTTCCACGTGGTCTTTTCTCGGTTGACTTCAACTCTGCCTCCCGGACAATTTTCAACACTTCCTCGGTACTGAATACAAATTCGCCTTGCAACTTAATTCTCTTGCCCGTAGTTCTTTTCTTTCGTGTCTCAAGTATCTCTTTGTACTCTTTTACCTCCCGAAGGATGCGGAGTTCAGCATTCTGACTTTCAACCAGCCTAGTCATTCTCTTGGCATAGCGTCGAGTTGGTGAAGCAGGAGAGTCACAAGTTGCCATACTTGAATTAAATACTAAATTTGCATGCCTTAGTTCAGTTCCATCTGGAGGAGAACTTCGGAGTATTGAGAGATCCAGAGTAGTGATATTGGTTGAGTTTTGAGGAGTGCGAGGTGGTTCAGTTGGTGGAAGTGGAAGGTTAGCCAGAACTCTTTCTGGGAGAAAGGGTATTAAACCTGCTGCCCTCCACCCACTTCTAATGTTTGTGATTTCCAGACTTTTTGCGTGACTCAGGCTCAAATACCTTCCGCAACCACTCAAATCCATGACTGTTTGAAGTAATAGTGGCTGGACTTACGAACTGGCACTTCTCAACAAGTAATAGTGGCTGGACTTCAAACAGTCATGGATTTGAGTGGTTTTGGAAGGTATTTGAGCCTGAGTCACGCAAAAAGTCTGGAAATCACCCGCGAATGTTGATTATGGATGGCCATTCTAGTCACATTACTGGTGATATGATTGCACTGTGCATTGAGAATGACATCGACCTTCTTATTCTACCGCCTCATTGCTCTCATCTACTCCAACCACTTGATGTTGGGGTGTATGGACCTCTTAAGAGGTATAGAGACCCTTCTCTCGAATACACCGGAAGATTTCAACCCAGTGGGAGCGCTGGATTCGCTTTATTCCTGCTCGAGTATACCGATCTACTTCCTGAGCATGAAATCGCTTAAGAGGTCCATACACCCCAACATCAAGTGGTTGGAGTAGATGAGAGCAATGAGGCGGTAGAATAAGAAGGTCGATGTCATTCTCAATGCACAGTGCAATCATATCACCAGTAATGTGACTAGAATGGCCATCCATAATCAACATTCGCGGGTGATTTCCAGACTTTTTGCGTGACTCAGGCTCAAATACCTTCCGCAACCACTCAAATCCATGACTGTTTGAAGTCCAGCCACTATTACTTGTTGAGAAGTGCCAGTTTGTAGGGGTGTCCTTTGGAATCCAACTTGAATTGGTATTCTTAGCCTTGAATATAATCATAGGTGGTAAAGCACCACCGTCTGCATCAATGCATTCAAGTACAGTTATGCACTCCTGCTTCCCAGCTGTGACCTTCCAATTGGATTTCAAGGTAGAATCAACAATTATTCGCGTGGATTGAGTCTCTCCAACTGCAAAACCTGTCTCATCCATATTATAGATGTTGCATGGCTTGTACTTTCGCTCTTCAATTCGTGCTTTAAACGCGTCAAACCAAGCTGAAATCTTTATAGGAGTGGTTTCTTTATGTCGTGCAGACTCTAGTTGTCTTGAGTAGACCCCTTTAAAGTTTGGATGTCGTTTTAAGAATCTATAGATCCATTCATGGCCTATGGGGGTAGGATTGGTCCGAAGAGTGGTTTGAGAAGACGCGATTTGGATGTGTCGTACGCGAATTTCTTCAGCCATTTCCTTGATCAACATAGGAGTTGCAGGAAAACCCGTGGCAGTGAGACGTGTAATCCATCGTGCTAGTGTATTTTCTTCTGCATTTGAGAGAGCTTGTTCAATTTCGTGAGCTACAGCACGCGTTTTCTTCATAGACATCCTATCAGCAAGAGTTGACTTAGGAACTTCGAAGTGGTCTGCAGCAAGTCTAATTGATTTGAATTCCTTCAATTGGAGCGCAATGACAGCCTTTTGGATGTTGTCTTCAATCTGAGCACAACTGTATGGTTGTGGAATGTTCATGGTGGAAGGTATGAAGGTTCTGAGTTGGTAGTCGGGCATTTTTGTCTGACTACCCCATATGTCCGACTACCCCATACGTTACGTTAACAATAAATCTAACGTATTTCACATGCAAGTCGCCATCCCGGGCGAGTCGCCACTAAAACACTAAAAATTGACTATTACTACGACTACTACACCGCCACCCTACATAATAACCCTTATTCAATTGTAATTGATTCCTGGCGCCTCTCGCACGTACGGGAATTATGGCCCATAATACCACATAAGCCACAACGCTTCTGTCGGCTCTTAGAGCCCACCTGCCGACTACTCTCACTTGCTACCTCCGTACGGACTTGAGCTTCAACCTCAGCACTCTGAAGGATATCATCTCCCTCTCATACAGAGAGACTACCGCCTTGCATTATATGCCTCTTGCGCTTCCTTTCCCTCCTCTTTTTCTGTTCATTTGCTGCTTGTAGAGCCTTAACTTCTGCCTTGAGTAGAACAGCAGAATGCATCATAACTTGCGCCCCCTTAACAAGGCAGCTAATAGCATCATTAATTGAGGTAGGAGAGCTATTCTGATGTTGTACAACACAGTTCTTAATATGCTCTGTTTGAAAATCAAGCTCCCTCATAGTTTGAAGAGTCTTTGAAGTCCAATTGTTACTCTCAACTATAGGAGGAGTTGGAGTCCTCAAGTGTAGATTCAAGTGAGAGAGGACACTCTGTGGCTCGTACGGAACTAGCCCTGTAGCTCGGAATCCGCTCTTGATGTTCTGCTCTGTAAATGTAGCTTTAAATGCTTCTTTGAATGCAGAGAGAAACTCAAGCTTTGTGATATGGTTTAGCCTGTTCCGTACGAAGGTTTCAATCTGACGTCCATACGAAAGCTTTAGTGGAGCAAAGCAGCTAACGTCAAGTGGTTGAAGGATGTGTGAGGAGTGTGGTGGCATACAGAGGGTGATTATCTTCCATTCTGTACAGTAGTGTTGAAATTGAACTGAGAGGTGGCTCTCGTGTCCGTCAAGAATAAGAAGGCGATAGGTTCCGATCGAACGACTGTTTGTATGTAGATCGAAGTGTTGAATCCACTCGTACCCAATTGAATTTGAAGTCCACCCATTCTCACTTAGCGTAATCACCCAATCGTCTGGCAATCCTGAGTCCTCGTACCAAGCAGAGAGGTGATTCTGTGCCTTGAAAATGATGAACGGCGGGAGTGCCCATCTGTACGAATTGACACCTTGGATAATTGACACCCACTCTCTATTCCCTGGCTGTATAGTCTTTGGACGACTCTTTGATTCCGAGCTTGTAACTACCTTTGCAGTAGCAATAACTCCCATGGCAAACCCTGCTTCATCAAAGTTGTAGATATCCTGCTCTAAGATGCCGTATTTTGCAACCACGTTCCGTACAAGAGAAAACCACTCTTGAATTATCTTAGGATCTTTACATTTTGCTCGTTTATAATCGTACTTCCGACTGAACTTTGATTTAATTTCCGTACGACTCTTAATAAAGGTAGTAGTCCAGTTCTTCCCAACAGGGCTCTCGCCTCGTTCAGAGAGTAGAAGGTCGGCCATTTCTTGCACAGCTTGCGGTCGGGGTGGAAATCCACGCGAATCTAGGTCGAGAATATATTGAACAAGAGCTGACTCTTCGTACGGAGTCAACTTACGTGAGTTAGGAGTAGAGTCACGTCGAGAAGTTATACCACGAATCCGGTCACGTAAGGTTGTACGGGGCACATCGTACGATACTGCAGCTGCTTGAACAGTTTGACAATTGCCTTGTTTAATTGCTTGAATAGCTAATAGTATCCTGCCCTCTTGATTGGAGGATTGGGCTTGTGTTGGTCGTGGCATTGTTGACTATAGTTAAGTTGACGCGTTTTCGTGTTTTGGTGGTGGCGACTCGCCCGGGATGGCGACTCGCATGTGAAATACATTATATTTTTAATTTTATGATTTTATAACGTACATGTATAGCGAAAGCGCCAAACAAGCGAAAGCGCCAAAATTATCTACCCTCACGACAAACATTGCGATAAATCTACCACAACATTAGAAATCAATTGAAACTACTCGGAGTCCTCTTCCTCGGAGGTGTCTATTACAATCTGACACGTGCGCGCATTGTGCCCAGTCTCACCACACTTGCCACAGCGACGGGCACGGGTTTCTTCCCTTGGCTTCCGACCACGGCTTTCCCTTATTTCCTGCTCTACCTGCTGCACAACATCCCTCTCATCCTGTAGCTCTTGCGCCCCTTGTTGACTAAGTGATCCTCCTTGCTGTAGTCGTGTTTTCCTAGCTCTCCGGCGCTTGCTTAGTACTTCATTTGCCTGTCGTAGGTTTCGGTTCTCTCCCTTTAGCAGTGCTAATTGATGCATTATTTGCGATGCACCCTTTGTAAACTGGTCAACAGCTGCATAGATTGAGGTTGGAGAGCTATTTTGATGGCGTGAAATCCGAGTTTTAATAAATGTAGACTGTGACATAGCTTCAATTGGGTTGTTTGGTGTCTGAGAAACCCAAGGTTGAGCAGTACCTGGGCGGGAGCTTGGAGGCGTTGGTGTCCTTAACTTAAGATCAAGTGTAGATATCACTCTCTCAGGGTCAAATGGAAGAAGCCCTGCCCCTCGGAACCCGCCTCGAATGTTACTTTCCGTCATTGTAGTGTTAAATGCAGCGTGGAAGGCAGGAAAGAAGTCATCCTTTGTAATATGAGAAATATGAGCCTGCATCATATCTTCAATTTGCCGACCGTAAGCTCTCTTTAATGGGCCAAAACAGCCAACATCAAGTGGTTGGAGTATATGGGAAGAGTGAGCAGGCATACAAAGCGTAATAATGTTGTGTTCTTTGCAGTACTCCTCAAACTTGTCTGAGTGGTGGCTCTCATGACCATCAAGGACTAACAAGCGATAACCACCAACACTCCGGGGCTTTGTGTGCTTCTCAAAATGCTGAATCCAATCCATACCTCTCTCGTTTGTAGTCCAGCCATTTTCAGTAACAGAAATCACCCAATCGCTTGAAAATCCACTATTCTCATACCAAGATGTAAGGTGGTTTTTGCCTGCAACAATGATAAATGGTGGTACTGCCCAACCTTGAGAACTAACGCCTTGGATTACTGTAACCCATTCCCGATTACCAGGCTGTACCTTCTTTGCTTTTGCCCGCCCGTCTGAGCTTGTTACAACCATAGCAGTTGAGATAACGCCCATCATAAACCCAGTCTCATCAAAGTTGTAGATATCTGCTTCATCGATACCATATTTTGCAATTGTGTTACGCACAAGCTCAAACCAGCCATTAATAACTTCTGGATCTTCGCACTTAGCCCTCTGGTAGTCGTATTTGCGCTGAAAGCGTGTCTGGAGCTCTACACGCCGCTTAACAAAGTTTGAAGCCCAACGCGACCCAACGCGTGACGCGTCGCGTGTTGCAAGTAGTCGACTTGCCATATCTTCAACAACAGACAGCCGAGGAGGAAACCCTTTGGCAGCTAGGTCGAGTATATACTGAACAAGGACGGACTCCTCTAGGTTAGTTAATTTCCGTGAGTTGGCTTGGATATCGCGTCGTGAAGGTACACCTTCTAGACGACGACCTAGCTTGCGGTGGTCCACAGAATAGATCCTAGCAGCAACTCGAAGGCGTAACTTTGGGTCGCTTTGCATAGCCTGGATAGCTAGCACTAATTGGCTTTCATCGTTTTTATGGGGCATGTTTTGTTGTTGAGGAATTTAACATTTAGTTGGGGGGTTTGGTCACCGCATCATTTTGGCGCTTTCGCTTGTTTGGCGCTTTCGCTATACATGTACGTTATTTATAAAGAAAGAAAGTGCACAGTTATGCACAGACGTTTTTTGTATGTAAAAAAAGTGATCGGCTCGCTGTCATGATCGACTCAGTGTACAACCACGTTATGCATTTTAATCAAAAGATCAACTATTAGCAAGTTAATGCAAAGATCCTAACACGTGTAATGCGTGGTTTTGAGTCGTACGAAACATGATTAACAAATATGGGATTTATAAGGAGGACATATACAACTTTAACAAGACAGGACTTTTCATAGGCTAAATATCATCTAAGATTGTTATAACAAATGCTAAACAAAAGAGTAGACCTTGTATAACATAGCAAGGTAATGCTGAATGGATTATAGTGATTTAAGGCATTAGATTGTATAGATATGCACTTGTTACAGCTATAGTAACGTGACATCATGGTTATGGGGCTAGCAGGGCTAGGCTATAGTAATGTGACGTATAGTAATGTGACGTATAGTCATGAGACGTATAGTCGTGAGGCTATGCTGTAGTAGCGTGACTTATCTAGTGGATAGTTGGATAGTTAGGATAGTTGGAACTATCTAACTATCTAAACTTTCTATAGGTACAATGCTACTATATAAGTAGATAGTATTTCCTTAGATAGGAGCTTTGTGCTCAACTTAATATAGTATTCTTTACAATACTGTAATGTGTTACTTAAAAAGCCTTTGTGTTTAATCCCCTGCCTCCTCTGTCAAGTCAACCTTACACAAGAAATTTCTGTGTCTTCTATTGTTTAGAAGTTAGCATTACAATTGCTTTATGTCAAATGGCTAGACAACAAATGAGCAAGGGCTTGATGAGATTAAGCATTTCAATTAACATAGAAGAAGTACGAAGGGTGGATATCAACTTTTAATTCTTAGTAGGCATGAAAGTCATCACTTAATTGAATTTATGATGTATTATAAGGACTAGAATATTATTATTCTTTATATGCTAGCACATTTGTCTCATAACCTTCAGCTACTTAACGTTAGTTGTTTTTGACCATTAAAGCATTTATATAGAACTATGATTAAGAAATTAATATATGCACATATTACACACATCTTAAAAGAAGATTTCTTTCCTGACTTTTATATAGAGTTTTGTATAATGTAGTTCACAAGCAAATCGCCTACACAAGCTCATTAACAATGATTAAATCAAACATTCAAGTAGGAGTTCATAATATAAGGCTTGTTTATATGGTCTAGACTATGTAACCTTAAAGCTTAATGTTCAACTTTGTATGCTAAGCCTACGCCAACTCTACCTATGATTTAGGAACCTAAAACTCCACATAATGTACTTAAGACAGAATCTTAATTAACATACCTTAAAGACTAGATAATACAACATTAGAATAGTTTACTAACTTTGCTTTTACAAAGCATTGATTAGGTTGTGAAAGGTGTAGCAAATGCAATACACAAATTGATGTTATTATAAAGAGAAAACGCTACACTTTGCAAAGCAAATGGCTTACTTAGTTGATGTTATCATATAAGGAAACATCAATTACAAGAAGGAGGAGTACTTACTATCAAAGCTGTCTAAGACTTAGAGGCTTAACAAGAGGTTAATATACAATTACAAGCTAATTTGCGAGAAATTAGGGGTTGTACAAAGCACAAAAATGTTATTTTAGATGTTATGGACAAACTAGTGACAAACTAGTCACAGGGTACGAACTTGTCTCAATATTATAGATACATCTGATGATTTAAATGCAGAAGAGTTAGAATAGCTTAATTAATTAATTGTTGAGATATTTTATAATGTTGAATACTTATTTACATTAGACAAGTATTGTTAACTAGTACCAGGGTTGGAAATTGATTATAATCATGATTATTTACAAAGCGTATAACGTGGTTGTACACCGAGTCGTGAATGTCACCGAGTCGTGAAACTTTTTTATACCCACCACTGTAAGGTATAATTAAACAACCACAACATGTATTAAAACTAAAACTATTCAGAATCTGATGAGCTAAGTACTTCTATGACCTCCTGACAAGTTCATGCATTATGGCCAGCCCCCCCCGCAAGTGCCACAATGTCGTACACCTGGTTGCCCCTCATTCCTACCAACCCCTCCAGAGCGCTTCTCGCGATTTATTTGCTCCGTAACTGCCCTTTGGGACAAATCATCATGTGCATCCCCTACAGAAAGTGCACACCCTTGACGGACACGAGACTTTTTAGCCCTCCGGCGTTTGCTAAGAGCTTCGTTTGCTGCTCGAAGGGTGCGGACTTCAGCTGACAATAAAGTCATTTCATGTGCCAAAATCTCTGTCCCTTTAGCTAATGCAGTAACAGTAGCAAAAATGGGGGTTGGCGAGCTTCCTTGGTGCCGTGCAATGCGATTTTTAACTAGAGTAGTCTGTGAGAGAGCATCTATTGGGTTGCGAGGCGTTTGAGAAACCCAAGGATCAGCGTCTATAGAGGGGGGTCCTGTAGGTGTAGGAGTCCGCAACTTGACGTCTAGCTTTGAAATGATTACTTGCGGATCAAAGGGCACTAAACCAGCTCCGCGAAATCCAGCTTTGGCGTTTTGAGTTGTTATTGACTGGTTATAAGCTGCGTGGAAAGCTATAAAAAACTCAACCTTTGTAATATGGTTTATATGAGCCTTAATAAAGGTCTCAATTTGACACCCATACATGCGTTTAAGAACACTAAAGCACCCAACATCAAGTGGCTGAGTTAGGTGAGACGAGTGAGGAGGTAGACAGAGAGTTATGATGTTGTTTGCTTTGCAATATTCCTGAAACGCAGCTGATTCGTGACTTTCATGCCCGTCTAAAACCAACATCCGATATGGTCCTTTTGCACGACTGCAAGTATGTTTATCGAAGTGATGAAGCCATTCTAGACCTGTCTTGTTGTTGGTCCATCCATTGCTTGTTGGTTTAATTACCCAATTGTGAGGAAGGCCGCCTTCAGTATACCAACTTGAAAGGTGACATTTCCCTTGAACTACTAAAAACGGAGGGATACTCCCGCCTTCAGCATTCACACAAACAATTGCTGTAGCCCATTCCCGATTGCCAGGCTGAACTGCCTTGCCTCTGCCACGTCGATCGGCGCGCGTAACAACTAAAGCTGAGCTAATAACGCCCATCATGAAGCCCGTCTCGTCAAAGTTGTAGAAATCGCAGTCTTGGATGCCGTACTTTGCTCTCATGTTCTGCACAAGTTGAAACCACGCTCCAATAAGCTCAGGATCTTCGCACAAGGCTCTTTGAAAGTCATAAACGCGATTAAAACGCGTCTTTAACTCGGGGCGGCGTTGTATAAATTGATATGCCCACTGCGTCCCAACGTGCTTTCCCCCACGCGATTCAAGGATATAATTTGCCATATCCTCCACACTAGCAGGCCGAGGCGCAAATCCTCTTGCATCCATATCCAATATATTTCAAATAATCACTTCCTCTTCTAGCTCAGTCAATTTAAGACTATTGGCTTTGGTTTCGCGTCGAGAAGGTCGGCCGGCCATTCTATCAGTAAGCGTAGAATAAGGCACTTTATATAGTATTGATGCAGACCTGCGATTAAGCAATTTACATGTTTGAAGAGCCTCAATAGCTAGAATGATTCGCGCTTCTTGGGTTTGGATTTCCATTGGTAGTTGTGGAGGAAACGCGTGTTGAAGTTCGTAGGTAGCTAAGTAGGGAAAAGTTCACGACTCGGTGACATTCACGACTCAGTGTACAACCACGTTAATGTATTTCACGTACAAGTTGCCTACCATAAACAAGTTGCCCACCCCATTTTACACCCAAAATCATAAATTTCGTAACTAAATATCTCAACAACTATTTAGTAGTAAACTATAAAAATTTTTATTTAGCCTTTTATAGGCATTTAAAGTGTCTTTTTTGAATTTTAAAGCAATGAGGCTTATAATTATTAATATATTAAGACTTAGGTCTAAAGTGGGGGCCAAAACTCTAGCGCTTGCTTAATACTTCATTTGCCTATTAGAGGTCTTAGTTCTCTCCCTTAACAAAGCTAAATGTTGCCTTATTTGTAATGTGCCCTTTTTAAACTAGTCTATAGCTATATAGAGTAAGCTTAGAGAGCTATTTTAATGATGTGCAATTTGGTGTTTAATGAAAGTTAACTATGATGTTGCTTTAGTTAGGTTATTTGGTGTTTGAGAAACCTAAGGTTGTGTAGTACTTAGGCAGGTGCTTAGGGGTGTTAACATAATCGTTAGTGTTTCGACCAACTACCCTATAGGTGGTTGGTGAAAGTGAAGTGCATCCAGAGAGCGAAATTGCATCCTGTCATAGCCAAGTCAGAGATTTACATCTAAAATATATATGTTTCCTACTCTCAACTAACGTGCATGTATAACGAAAGTGCCAAACAAGCGAAAGTGCCAAAATATCGCGACTACCCCATAAGAATTGCGATAAATCCACCACAACAATATAAATTAATTAAAACTACTCAGAGTCCTCTTCCTCAGACCTGTCTATTACAATCTGACAAGTGCGCGCATTGTGTCCAGTCTCACCACACTTGCCACAGCGACGTGCATGGGTTTCTTCCCTTGGCTTCCGTCCACTACTTGCCCTTATTTCTTGCTCTACTTGCTGCACAACGTCCCTCTCGTCCTGTAGCACCTGTGCTACCTGTTGACTAAGTGATCCTCCTTGCTGTAGTCGTGTTTTTTTAGCTCTCCGGCGCTTGCTTAGCACTTCATTTGCCTGTCGCAGGTTTTGGTTCTCTGCTTTTAACAATGCTAATTGATGCATTATTTGCGATGCACCCTTTGTAAACTGGTCAACAGCTGCATAGATTGAGGTTGGAGAGCTATTTTGATGATGCGCAATTCAGTTTTTAATGAAAGTAGACTGTGATACAGCTTCAGTTGGGTTATTTGGTGTCTGAGAAACCCATGGTTGAGCGGTGTTTGGGCGAGAGGTTGGAGGTGTTGGCGTCTTAAACCTAAGGTCAAGTGTAGATATTACACTCTCAGGGCTAAATGGAAGAAGCCCAGTACCTCGGAACCCTCCCTGAATATTGCTTTCTGTCATTGCAATGTTAAATGCAGCGTGGAAGGCAGGAAAAAAGTCATCCTTAGTAATGTGAATAATATGAGCCCGTATCATATCTTCAATTTGCCGACCGTAAGCTCTCTTTAATGGGCCAAAACAGCCAACATCAAGTGGTTGTAGTATATGGGAAGAGTGAGCAGGCATACAAAGCGTAATAATGTTGTGTTCTTTGCAGTACTCCTCAAACTTGTCTGAGTGGTGGCTCTCATGACCATCAAGGACTAACAAGCGATAACCACCAACACTCCGGGCCTTTGTGTGCTTCTCAAAATGCTGAATCCAATCCATACCTCTCTCGTTTGTAGTCCAGCCATTTGCAGTAACAGCGATTACCCAATCTGCTGGAAATCCACTATTCTCATACCAAGATGCAAGGTGGTTTTTACCTGCCACAATGACAAATGGCGGCACTGCCCAACCTTGAGAACTAACGCCTTGGATTACTGTAACCCATTCCCGATTGCCAGGCTGCACCTTTTTTGCCTTTGCCCGCCCATCTGAGCTTGTTACTACCGTTGCGCTTGAGATGACGCCCATCATAAACCCAGTCTCATCAAAGTTGTAGATATCTGCATTGTTGATGCCATACTTTAGAATTGTGTTCCATACAAGCTCAAACCAGCCACGAATGACTTCTGGATCTTCGCACTTAGCCCTCTGGTAGTCGTATTTTCGCTGGAAGCGTGTCCGGAGCTCTACATGGCGCTAAACAAAGTTTGAAGCCCAACGTGACCCGACGCGTGGCGCGTCGCGTGTTGCAAGTAGTCGACTTGCCATATCTTCA
The DNA here is from genome assembly GCF_001641265.1 of Pseudogymnoascus destructans. Taxonomy (NCBI): domain Eukaryota; kingdom Fungi; phylum Ascomycota; class Leotiomycetes; order Thelebolales; family Thelebolaceae; genus Pseudogymnoascus; species Pseudogymnoascus destructans. Next base: position 1,045,127 of record NW_020167520.1, read on the forward strand.
ACAATAGACAACTGAGGAGGGAACCCTTTAGCAGCTAAGTGAAGTATATACTGAACAAGAACTGATTCCTCTAGGTTACTTAATTTCCGTAAGTTGGCTTGGATATCGCGTCGTGAAGGTGCGCCTTGTAAACGGTGACGTAGCTTGCGGTGGTCTACGGAATAGATCCTAGCTGCAACTCGAAGGCGCAAATTTGGGTCGCTTTGCATAGCTTGGATAGCTAGCACTAATTTGCTTTCATCATTTTTATGGCGCATGTTTTGTTGTGGAGGAATTTAACATTTAGTTGGGGGGGTTGGTCACCGCATGATTTTGGCACTTTCGCTTGTTTGGCACTTTCGTTATACATGCACGTTATGCACCCGCGATAATTTTACTCTGTACAATGGACCAAGCCCTCAAATTCCTCTGCTAGAACCCTTCTAAAAAGCCAATCACTGCTGCTTGAATTTATAACGTTAATACAAAGACGCTTAATTCCTATACTTGACAAGCGAAGTTGAAAGCTGCTAAAGCCCCAATATAGCCTCCTATTTCTAAATGCAGAGAACAAAATAAGATACTCTTAGAGATACAAATTTAAGGCTATATACAAATATGTCGAAGATTCATATCATGCGGGTTACGGGGCATCAAGAGCAATGGTTTTTGTAGCAATTAGCCACTTATAGGCAGTAGAAATACCACCAAAACCAGCGCCTTCATGACGCTGGTTTTAGGGCTTTATAAAAAGCCATTCTAACCTTTTTCAAGTCGTTAAACTAAAATCGATTGCTTAAATTTGAGTTATAACTCATGATATTTCAGCGTTAGAGGACTGGTTTTCAGTATATTTGGCATGGTATATCCAACATGATATCTAGCCGCAAAACATCTATAACTTTCACGAAACTGGCTTTCGTGTTAGAGTAGCACTAGGGGAGGTAATATAAGGTAATACTTCCTATATATATTACAGAGGTGTGCACAACTAGTTATCGTCATTGAAATACAATTGAACTGATCCTACTAAGATGTATGTTCTAATGCCCGAAAATCGCAGGTCTATTACTGTAATTGAGTCAATCTATGCAGTTTGACAAGTGATTCCACTAGTGATTATTGTACAAGGACGACAACATATGGAGTCCTAGTATCATGAAAAGTTAAGCGGCGATGAGCTTATATTCCTCTCTGATTCTGGATATACAAATGGTGAACTAGCAATGCTTTATTTAGAGCATTTCATTAAACATTCTAGTGCTAGGCCTAATAAACCATTAAAAGTCCTTCTTATAGATAGCCATATCAGTCATACAATACCAGAGTTTGTCATACCAGCAATAGTGATGAATATTCATATCCCTCCTGTCACATCTTACACATATTATGCAGCCAGTTGATGTTGGTGTTTTTCAGACTTACAAACACTAGCACAAGAAGGCAATTTAATATGCAATGCGAAATCTTGATATTAATTACAATATTGCTTCATTTTTCCAAGACTTAGGCGAAATCCGCTAGGAAACATTCAAGAAAGGCACAATTATAGGAGCATTTCATGAAGATGGAATGTGGCTAATAAACCCTAAAAAATCCTTGAAAAAAATAAAGGTATATACACTGTCTGAAAAGGCTCTTAGACCTACTGCAAATTCCATAGACTCTGACAAAATTTATACATTCAGAGAAATTTATACATTCAGAGCTCAAATTACAGCATTGGCAGGCAAAGATACCATAATGTTTGTCAAGTCCATTGGCACCAGAATGAGATTCTTAGGCGTGTAGTACTGAAAACATCCTTACTTCAGGAGAGTTGGCTGTTCTACAGTATGGTTTACTATCTACAAAGATTGCAAACTAGCAAAAGGCAAATGTCAAAAGCCATAATGTTGTTCAAGCAACGTGCGGTCCATTAACAGCTAAAGATGCTTGGAAAAAAATAGCTGAAAGGCTAAAAAGGGGAAGGAAACTCAAGAGCAGAAGTCAAATTCAGAGCATGAATACCCTTGAATAAGGTCAAAAAGGAGCTTCATATTCGTGGTGTTGAGGCCTGCAAAGCCGAGCTTTTAAGAAAGCAGCAGGTTACCTAGTTGTTAAAAGCAAAGCAGGAGGTGCCTCCTAATTTACTTAATCAAATTCCTAATCCTGAAAAAATTGCGTAGGAGTCAGAGATTCAAGAAGAAGCCAATATTCAATTAATTTCAACAATGGGGTGGTTAGGATCACAGGTACACAATGGCAATTAGACTGGATTTATAAGATTTAGTTGGTTTGGATAAGGACAACTACATCATACACCTGATTGCTGCGTTGTGGAATAGTCTAAGCTACAACCCTTTGGCTCTGTTTCCTAAGAAAGTGTGTTGTCTTAGTAAAATCATCCCTTCCTTGGGTGGCTAGATTCTCACATCTGGTGCACCCACCATTACATAATCGACATTTCTTCACATGATGATGTCAACTAAGCAAGTCATTTGCTTTACAAAGTGTAGCATTTTCTGCTTGTAATGATGTCAATTTGTGTATTGCATTTGCTACACCTTTCGTAACATAATTAATGCTTTATAAAAGCACAGTTAGTGAACTATTCTCATGTCGTATAATCTGGTCTTTAAGGTATGTTTATTAAGATTGTGTCTTAAGTACATTGCATAGAGTTTGTTATGCTCGCAGTTCACAGCTGCTAGCAACTATAGGAACAGGGAGCTATGGTAGCTACCAAGGTTACAAGGGATCCCAAGTGAACAACTGGAAATAATGAGGGATATCCTCACCTTCCTTCCTTTCTTCTTCTTCTCTCTTTAGATTCAATCTAGCTTACTTTACCTAGACTAGCACCATGGCCTCTGTGACCATCGTAACATAAGATTGAATCTCTCCCTTTCTTTTGCTCTCTAAGCGTAAACCTTGATACTGAAATTCGAATACCCTTCTTTAGAAACCCTAGAACCATATCCTAAAGTCGATTCTAGGACTTTACAGATGTTGAAACCTCGAGTTGGCTCCTAGGTAGTTAGCTCAACAGAACTTCATCGACAGAACATCACCAACTTCATAGATAAGACCTTTCACAATGCTCCCTTAACAAGGGATATAGCTGTGAGGGAAGTGCGCTCCTCTTAAGTGGCTCCTACAGTGGACAAACTGCGCAATAGGGCCTTGGGTGATACGAGTTTGATCTACTGAATACAAGAGGAATAGCAAAGCTGCTATGGAACACACTGCTAAAGAAAAAGCCGAGATGGCTAACTGAAACTTAGAAGACTATGAGCCTATAAACAAAAAAAACAACCTTGGCAGATCATCCGTTTAGCCTCCAACTCGCACTCTCATATGCTACTACTGTGAGCTGAGTGCCCTGTGTCCTTACAATAAAGCCACTTGTAAATCTCACGAAGAAGGGTCAGATATTCAAGTGGAAATAAGCCTGCTAGGAAGCCTTTAAGCTAGTTAAGAAAACTTTTACGGAAGCACCAGTGCTACAACACTTTGACTGGGACAAAACAGCGTATGTAGAAGCTGACGCCTTAGACTACATCTCCTTAGGAGTTCTATTACAAAAGGATGATCAAGGAGTCCTACATCCTGTCACTTTCTTCTCTAAGAAGATGACACCTGCTAAGTGCAATTAAGAGATATACGATAAAGAGTTACTTGTAATTATTCAGTGTTTCAAAGCCTAGCAACCCGAAATAGAAGGAACATCGATGCCAGTCCAAGTCCTATTAGACCACAGGAGCCTCGAATACTTCATAAGCACAAAAAAGCTCACTAGGCGTTAAGCTCGATGGGCAGAATTCCTCTCTTGTTACAACTTCCAAATCATATATCGACCTAGCAAGCAGAACAAGAAACCGAATGCTCTTACCCGAAGGCTAGGGGATCGACTAGAGGGAAATAAAGAGTTGACTAGCAAAAGTAGCAGCTTTAGACTATGATACCAGCTAAGAAACTACACCTAGACCTCTTATAGCGCTTAAAAAAGCTTGAAAATTAACAGCAAGCTGTAAGCGCCCAACTTGTGCCAATCCTCCCTCAAGAGCAGAGCATCCATGACAAGATTCGAGCTACGCAGCTCTAAGATGTACTATGTAAGGATACATTCCACAGACTACAGAACGATGAGCGAGATAGCCCAAATATAGCCTTGGCACACTACGAAATGAGAAATGGACTCTTACTCTACCAAAATCAAGTTTGGATCCTTAAGGACATCCGAGTCAAACTCCTCTACAAGGTTCATGACTAGCCAGCTATGGGACACCCTGGAATTAGGAAGATGATTCACATCATTAAAAGACAATACTACTGGCCTCAGATGGATAAGACTATTACCTAATATGTGAAGAATTATCACATCTGCAAGAGATCGAAACCAACCCGAGAAGCATACAATGGACTCCTAGAACCAATACTAATTAGAAGCCAACCATGGTAAGATATTTCCCTCAACTTCATTACTAGATTGCCGCTTTCTAAAGGAAACAATGCCATTCTAGTAGTGGCTTGTAGGCTAACTAAAGAACAGCACTTCATTCCTTGCTTCACAGGACAAGAAGGTACTATAGCAGAGGCTATAGAGCAACTACTACTCTAGCATGTATGGAAACACCACGGCCTCCCAAATTCGATTATATCAGATAGAGGTCCCTAGTTCGTTGCAGTAGTATGGAAAGTTCTATGTAAGGTATAGAAAATTACAGCAAAGCTATCAACAGCCTTTCATCTAGAAACAGATGGCCAGACAGAGAGATTTAATGCAGAGCTCGAGTGATATCTACAAGCCCAAATCAACTACTTACAAGACAATTGGGTTGAGTAATCGTCGTATCCAACTTTTCGCTTCGCTCAAGGTTGGAGGAAGCGAGTCGGGTGATTGACAAAGTTGGAGAAGCGAGATGCGCGATTTCGCAAATTGTATGTTATATGTACCATGCCATAGTAATTTATATGTAAAGATACCTAAATGTGCCATTCTACAAAACTATCACTTCCTCACTCCCACGCTCACTCCCACGCTCGCTCTCGCCCTCAAACTGGCCCTCGCTCTCACTTTGAGGGTGTTCTGGGTCAGGAATTGGAAGCTCGAGCTCTGGAGGAATTGGAAGACCCTCTTAAGCTGGTTCCGAGCCCGGTTTATAGCCTGGCGGGCTACTCGGGCTTCTGTAGCTGCGAGCTTCCGGGCTTGAAGCTCGGCTTTTTCAGCCTGGAGCTCGTGAGCTCGAGCAGCCTGAAGCTCACCTCCAAATTGAAGCCGGGCCTGGCTTCGGCTTGCCCGCTTCCTAGAATCCTCAACCTGCCGTCGGGCAGTCCGTAAATCAAGCTCCATAAGCCCAATTCCTGTAGCTCTCTTTTGAGGGGCTACTAAAGCCCTCCGGAACCCGGTTTTTCCAACGCTGTAGCCCCTCTTCTACCTCCCTAAAATTAGAGGGTTTTGGGGTAGAAACCCAGATTGGTAGGGGCGTAGGTGTAGGCGTAGGTGTAGGTTGTGAGTAGGTGCCTGGTTTTGTAAGGGCTGTATTACAGCTAACAGGCCAAATACCAGCTTTCCGGAAAGCTGATATTATAGTAGACTCCTTAAAAGTCTGCTCCCGGATGTGTGTGAGATCTCTCATAAAGGACTGTAGGTCGTAGGTAATATCCATCTCTCGTGTGGCTGCAAGCACAGCTACTCGGTGCCAGTGCTTATAAGGCTGGAAAATCCCTACGTCTAATGGCTGTAGAATGTGTGTAAGATGTGAGGGGAAGGTGTAGACAATGATGTCATGCTCTTCTGCTGCAATGATGAAGTCATTGCTTGTATGACTTGCATGAGAGTCGAGTATTAGAACTCGGGGGCTCCCATTATGAGGGGTTGCGTGCTCTGCAAAGTGCTCTAGCCACTGTAGTGCAAGCTGCGTGTTTGAAAATCCTGTGTCGGAGAGCAGTACTAGCTCTGTGCCTTCAAGGTTGGTGTGGTACCATGAATCCATATGTATTTTGCCTGGAATAACAAGTACTGGTGGTATGACTTTTCCTACTGCAGACACAGTCTCTAGGATAGTAATAGACATACGGTTTTCAGGGCTTGGAGTGTAGAGCTCATTTGCTCCGCGTGGCACCATAACATGCTCACCTCCTGGAATTCCAATCCTAAAGCCTGTTTCATCCATATTCCAAATTGACTCTGGCTTTATATGGTGTTCCTGTATAAACTCAAGGTACTCTTTAAACCACCGTGTAATAGTAGGCTCATCTTGAGCTCTCGTACGCTGTAGTGCAATAGGCTTCGTAGTAATAAAGTGGTATTCTTGAAGCTTATTCTTAATATATTTAGTAAGCCAGCTTGGTGATGGCGGAGGCCGTAGGTATAGACTCTGGAGCTGGCAAACAGCAGAAAATATCATATTTCTAGTAGCTCCAAGCCCTAGGTGATACTGCTCAAGAATCCATTTCTTAAGGACTTTTTAACGTACCTGAACTCACACAAGCTTTTCACCAAAAATACCTACAGCATGATGATTATACTCTTGATTTTAAAAGGAGGGAGGTAGCGTTACGATCACAGCTCATAGCTGCTAGCAACTATAGGAACAGGCAGCTATGGTAGCCACTAAGGTTATAAGGGTCGTTAAGCGAACAGATGTATATAATGAGGGATAGCCTTACCTTCCTTCCTTTCTTCTTCTTCTCTCTTTAGATTCAATCTAGCTTAGCCTCCATGACCATCGTAACAGAGTTTTAGGTTCCTAAATCACAGGTAGAGTTGTTGTAGGCATTAGTGTAGGTGTACGAAGTCAAACATCAAGCTTTAAGATTACATAGTCCGGATCATATTGAACAAGTCCTATAGCGCAAAATCCTGCTCGAATGTTTAATTTAATAATTGTTGTACAAAACGCTAACGTACATGTATAGCGAAAGCGCCAAACAAGCGAAAGCGCCAAAATTATCTACCCTCACGACAAACATTGCGATAAATCTACCACAACATTAGAAATCAATTGAAACTACTCAGAGTCCTCTTCCTCAGAGGTGTCTATTACAATCTGACACGTGCGCGCATTGTGCCCAGTCTCACCACACTTGCCACAGCGACGGGCACGGGTTTCTTCCCTTGGCTTCCGACCACGGCTTGCCCTTATTTCCTGCTCTACCTGCTGCACAACATCCCTCTCATCCTGTAGCTCTTGCGCCCCTTGTTGACTAAGTGATCCTCCTTGCTGTAGTCGTGTTTTCCTAGCTCTCCGGCGCTTGCTTAGTACTTCATTTGCCTGTCGTAGGTTTTGGTTCTCTCCCTTTAGCAGTGCTAATTGATGCATTATTTGCGATGCACCCTTTGTAAACTGGTCAACAGCTGCATAGATTGAGGTTGGAGAGCTATTTTGATGGCGTGAAATCCGAGTTTTAATAAATGTAGACTGTGACATAGCTTCAATTGGGTTGTTTGGTGTCTGAGAAACCCAAGGTTGAGCAGTACCTGGGCGGGAGCTTGGAGGCGTTGGTGTCCTTAACTTAAGATCAAGTGTAGATATCACTCTCTCAGGGTCAAATGGAAGAAGCCCTGCCCCTCGGAACCTGCCTCGAATGTTACTTTCCGTCATTGTAGTGTTAAATGCAGCGTGGAAGGCAGGAAAGAAGTCATCCTTTGTAATATGAGAAATATGAGCCTGCATCATATCTTCAATTTGCCGACCATAGGCCTGCTTTAACGGGCCGAAACAGCCAACATCAAGTGGCTGGAGTAGATGAGAAGAGTGAGCAGGCATACAAAGCGTAATAATGTTGTGTTCCTTGCAGTACTCCTCAAACTCATCTGAGTGGTGGCTCTCATGACCATCAAGGACTAACAAGCGATAACCACCAACACTCCGGGCCTTTGTATGCTTCTCAAAGTGCTCAATCCAATCCATGCCTCTCTCGTTTGTAGTCCAGCCATTTTCAGTAACAGAAATCACCCAATCGCTTGAAAATCCACTATTCTCATACCAAGATGTAAGGTGGTTTTTGCCTGCAAAAATGATAAATGGTGGTACTGCCCAACCTTGAGAACTAACGCCTTGGATTACTGTAACCCATTCCCGATTACCAGGCTGTACCTTCTTTGCTTTTGCCCGCCCGTCTGAGCTTGTTACAACCATAGCAGTTGAGATAACGCCCATCATAAACCCAGTCTCATCAAAGTTGTAGATATCTGCTTCATCGATACCATATTTCGCAATTGTGTTACGCACAAGCTCAAACCAGCCATTAATAACTTCTGGATCTTCGCACTTAGCCCTCTGGTAGTCGTATTTGCGCTGAAAGCGTGTCTGGAGCTCTACACGCCGCTTAACAAAGTTTGAAGCCCAACGCGACCCAACGCGTGACGCGTCGCGTGTTGCAAGTAGTCGACTTGCCATATCTTCAACAACAGACAGCCGAGGAGGAAACCCTTTGGCAGCTAGGTCGAGTATATACTGAACAAGGACGGACTCCTCTAGGTTAGTTAATTTCCGTGAGTTGGCTTGGATATCGCGTCGTGAAGGTACACCTTCTAGACGACGACCTAGCTTGCGGTGGTCCACAGAATAGATCCTAGCAGCAACTCGAAGGCGTAACTTTGGGTCGCTTTGCATAGCCTGGATAGCTAGCACTAATTGGCTTTCATCGTTTTTATGGGGCATGTTTTGTTGTTGAGGAATTTAACATTTAGTTGGGGGGTTTGGTCACCGCATCATTTTGGCGCTTTCGCTTGTTTGGCGCTTTCGCTATACATGTACGTTATGTAACTATATAATTAAATAATAAAATCAATAGAGCTACTATCACTATCTCCACTACTACTGTCACTACTAATCTCAATGTTACTATCACTATGATCCTTACCATACCGTAAAATTATCACTTTGGATTTTAACCTAACCTTCTTCCGCTCTGCTACCCTCTTCCTCTCAACCCTTCGCGCTTCGATTTCAATTTTCCGTTGTTGCACCTGTAGCTGCTTTACTACTTGCTTTGATTCCTTTGCTACTCTTGCCTCTGCCTTTGCTTGTAATTTTGCTTCCTTCTCCTCATGTAACAGTCGGGCGTCTGATGCATATAACTGCCCCCCCTTCTGTAGCGATTTCCGTGCCCTTGCCTTTGCTGTTTTCTGCTCTGCTGACCGTAAGGTAACAATGTCAAGCTCGGTCTTATAGAGCTCAGCCCGATGTAAAACAACTGTAGTTCCACGTGCAAATGATTGAAACCCTTCTCTTGACGGTGATGAGAAAGCTGCCTCTACTCTCTTCTGCCAATGTTTAACTGCCTGTATAGTTTGCACACTAGTTTTTGGAGTTGAGATAAGGTCGTACGAAGCAAATGGCTCATAGTCTGGTGTTTGATTCCGGGTCTCTTGTATTTTATCAATTACTAGTGGAGGATTATATGGATATAGTCCTGCATTTCTCCAACCTGATTGAATTGTCCGGACAGTTAAGGATTGCCGTCGGATTTGTGGAAGGTCGGTAAGGAACGTACGTAGCTTATACTCATAGTCATAGCTACGTACTGCTTGATCAAGTGCCTTTTGATGGAAGTGTTTGCACTGCTTAAAAACTGCTACATCAAGAGGTTGTAGTAGATGCGTAGTATGAGCAGGAAGGCAGCAAATAACAACGTTATGCTCTTCTGCTAATGTGAGAAAGCGCTCCGTTTTATGAGAGTCATGGCCGTCGAGTAATAGGAGGCGGGTGTCGTCTGGTGCCATATGCTCTGCAGATAGTTGAATAAAATGCATGAGGTATTGAATTGCAATGTCGTCGTTTGAATACCCACTCTCATTAACGATAACAAGAGCATTTGGCTCAAGGTTATCATTATACCATGAGTCCATATGAAGTTTCCCCGGAATGATAATGGCTTCTGCAATTGTTGTACCACTTGCATTTACTCCCTCAATCACAGTAACAGAGAGCCGATTCTCAGGATTATCAACAGTCCATTGCTTTACACCAATCGGCACAATAACAGCTGTAGATTTATAACATCCAATCATGTAGCCAGTCTCGTCAACATTCCATAAGTTATATGGCTTAATGTTGTGTTTTGTAATAAGTGCGTTATATGTAAGGAAAAATTCACCTCTTTCTTTTGTGCCTGCTTTCTATGCGTATTTAAAGTCTTCGTATGAATCGAGTGGAATTCAGGGTGTGCCTTAAGGAAGCGTTGTAACCACCGTTGCGATGGGATCGTACGATCGGGTCGCAAGTCTGCAACAGCCCGTAAAACCATTGATCGGTTTGCAGGGACCCCACGCTTAAGTTGGTCATATATAAATTGACAAACTGCAGTATCTTGTTCTTGAGATAAAACTCAGTTTTGACCCCCGCGGGGAAGGAGAGGGGTAGTAATGTGTCGTCGGAGTGTCTCACGGTTGACATTAAACTTGCGGGCAACCCAAGTAATTGTATAAGTATCTGGTTGTTTCAAGTAGAACTGCCGGGCCTCAATAAGACGGTCAGCTCGACTTGGATCGCTATTCAAAGGCATCGTAGAGGGTTGTTGTTACGACAAATATTATTATTTCATCTATGTATCAAAGTGGCGGTGTACATGCACATATCGCTGTCGCGTGCACAGATCGCTGTCGCCACCTACGAGCGAAGCGAGTGGGTGGAACACCGAGTAGTTTGGCACATTCGCTATACCAGTAATGTCTCTCGATACAACACTACCATTTACATCGACATGATTCGCCCCTTAGGTGAGCTTATAAAAGCATATATATCCCCCGGTACTTGTGCGTGGCACCTGTAAGCAACATCTCCAAGAGAGATGAGACGCAACCAGAATAGCGTAAAAGAGAAAGACCGACGTTATTCCGCCGCCGGAGCCAACATGGTTTTATGCACTACAACATCCGACACATATGGCAGGAATAATGGTGTCAATTCTGTAGCCTATGCGTGCTCTTCGCGTGGTTTTAGTGCCGTGGAGTCTATGTTCCTAATACATATGGGGTAAACCGTACAGTAGGCGCATCGTGGATAATCATTGACAATTCCAAGGGGTAATTTACGGACACCATTGTACCATGGTCTCTCCCCAGAGTCTGATTATATGAGTATGTGCGCTCTGTAGGAGTTGTTGGGTCGCCGTATTCGTCTGTGTGTTTACTACATGGATCGGCAATCTAATGTTACAAGGCAAGGACTCAGACCACCAGCGCAGGGATGTCGTTTTTCGTGGCTTTTATTCGCTCCGGCAGACCGCGGGTGTGGCTGCCTCGGGACTTCGGATTGGGACGAAGGAAGTATCAGTGCCACATGAGCTTCTTGATACATCTTGAAAACCCACTCGCCGAGAAAGCTGGTAATACACTGGTGTCCGTATCAGTATGGTAGTACTCGGTGCCGACTGCTCGTACGATCACCTACAGGTTGTAGTTAGCAGCGAACAGCTAGAACATGGCTCCGAAGCCATTAACTTGCTTTTCCTTGCGCAAGCGAGCACAGCAATGACGATGTTGTACCAGGGGTTGACGGCACAAAATATTCCGCTAGTGGTCGTACCCCAGACAGCAGCAACAGCAACTTCGTGTAGGGATATCTCCACAATATGTCAACACGCGCTCGTGTCAGCGCCAACCTTCTCCATTCTTATACCTAGAAGACGGGTGAGATTGGGGATTGGGACTAGGGGTTCTGAAATGAGGGGTAAAAACTAAGAAATGGGGCTGGAGTCACCGTTTATATGGGCCTTGATACCCCCCCCAAGATGTGAAATGTTCTTTGATTTCACCTTTCACTTTCTCGAGCAGCGCAATCATGGCTGGACCAAAAGCAGTTGCACCTCCCGTCGACGCTATCGACAAGTATGAGCTTCAGAGTTCTGGACAATATTGCACTGAAGCTAACCAACTCCTAGCAATGAAGCTGGCTACAACCCAGACCGCGTGAACCTAAACTCGAACATTTCCGGGAGGTAAGCTTTACGAAGCATCCGCTAAAAGGCTTGTGCTGACAAAAACTAGAATAGAGAATCCACTCGCTGGCATTCCTCGCGACACCCTCTTCTTAGAAGTCGAGAAGTTTGCAGAGGAAAAGGCCCTCACCGAGCATGTTGATGTCCTCAAAAAGGGTGCACTCGTCGCTCAAGATCCTCTCAACTATGAGGATATTACAGGCGAACACAGTTTAACCGACGGAGAGATTGAGGATCTTCGTAATGAGATCCTACACAAGTGGCGCCACCCACGAACGCTTTATCTAACCATCCTTCTTTGTTCCGTCGGTGCGGCTGTGCAAGGATGGGATCAGACTGGTTCCAATGGAGCTAATTTGTCTTTCCCTAGGTTTTTTAACATCGGGACTGAAAGCACCCGCGACCAGCTGCTTGTCGGTCTCGTAAACTCAGCGACATATCTTGGCTCGTCTCTCTTCGGGTGCTGGATTTCGGATCCTTTGAACTTTTATTTCGGTCGCCGTGGTACAATCTTCTTCTCCGCCGTCTTCTGTTTTCTCCCAGTTATTGGCTCAGCATTCACACAGACTTGGCAGCAGCTCTTCGCCTGCCGTATCCTGCTCGGATTTGGAATGGGCGCGAAAGGCTCAACTATCCCAATCTTTGCTGCTGAAAATGCGCCTGCCACTATCCGAGGCGCCTTAGTTATGAGCTGGCAGATGTGGACAGCCTTCGGAATCTTCCTCGGATACTCTGCTAATCTTGCCGTTGCTCATGTGGGAAAAAATGCATGGAGACTTCAACTTGGGTCGGCTATGATCCCCGCCATTCCTTTACTCATCGGCGTCTACTTTTGCCCCGAGTCACCGCGTTGGTGCATGAGTACGTACATCCAACTGATCTTAAATTTGTAATTAATGCTAATGCTGGAACATCAGAGAAGAATAGATATCCCCAGGCAATGGCGTCTCTATTACGGCTCCGCAACAGCCCACTCCAAGCAGCTCGCGATCTTTATTACATCCACAAACAGCTCGAGGTTGAGGCCTCCATTATCGGGAAGAGCAACTATGTAACTCGCTTCATCGAGCTCTTCACCATTCCTCGTGTTCGCCGCGCGACCCTAGCCTCTTTCACTGTCATGATTGCCCAGCAAATGTGCGGTATCAACATCATCGCATTCTACTCTTCTACAATCTTTGCGAAGTCCGGCTTTGACGACTATCAAGCACTGTGGGCTTCATGGGGCTTCGGTCTTATCAACTTCCTCTTTGCGTTCCCTGCGCTCTGGACAATCGACACGTTTGGACGGCGAGCACTGCTCCTCTTCACGTTTCCTAATATGGCGTGGACCCTCTTAGCTGCTGGACTCTGCGCACTGATTGACTTACACTATAAAATCCACTTGGCACTAGTGGCAATGTTCATCTATCTATTTGCCATGTTCTACTCCCCAGGTGAAGGACCTGTCCCATTCGCATACTCGGCTGAAGTCTTCCCACTGTCCCACCGTGAAGTCGGAATGGGTTGGGCTGTGGCAACCTGCTTTTTCTGGGCTGCTATTCTTTCGATCTTTTTGCCACTGATGTTGGTAGCAATGTCTCCCACCGTAAGTTTGCGCCGAATCCTATTCTAATTTCCCCAACTTCCCGCTAACTCATATGAAAAGGGTGTATTCTGCTTCTATGCAGGAACTAACGTTATTGCCTTGGTCATGATATTCCTCTGGGTTCCCGAGACCAAACAGCGCACACTCGAGGAGCTAGACTACATCTTCGCCGTCCCTACCCGCACCCACATGCACTACCAGATCAACAAGGCCCTTCCGTACTTCATCCAGCGATGGGTCTTCTTCAACAAAAACGCAGTCCTCGAACCTCTTTATAAATTCGACACTGCCCGGGTGACTGACAAGTCTAGAATTGCGGATATGCATGCGAATGACATCCGACGTGCCGAGCTGCGCAAGGACAACAGTGCCTCTGACGAGGACGTGGAGAAGGTTGAGAAACAGAATTAAACTTCAGCACGACAGTAAGCGATTTGACAGTGAACGATTTGGAACCCTGAATTCGCCTATACTTAAACGTACACTATCCTCTCCCTCTGTCTCTGTAATAACAACTACAAGCAAACGATTTTCAAAGGTCCGGGACCATACACCTATTGGCTGCTGCGATATAATTTGTAACCACTAGGGCAGGTTAATATGGCGTTGTAAATACTGCCTAAAGGAGTATCTTGAGTCTAGCGGAATGAAGATTATTACAAGGCACCTAAAATAACACGACATTGATATAGCCTCTACTTAGGAATCTCAAACTACCTCAATTCAAAGCAGCATCGCTAATGCTTTCGATAAAGCTAAGGAGGCGACTTATAAGTGCCGCTGTCTCTCTACTATTACAACTCAAGCCTTAGACCCTACTGTTGTTACCTTAAGTAGAATAGCAGAATGCATTATAACCTAAGCTCCTTTAGCAAGTCAGCTTAGTACATCATTAATTGAGCTAGGAGAGCTATTCTGATGCTGTATAATGCAGTTCTTAATATGCTCTGTTTGAAAGTCAAGCTCCCTTATAGTTTGAGGAGTCTTTAAAGTCCAATTGTTACTCTTAACTATAGGAGGAGTTGGAGTTCTTAAGTGTAGATTCAAGTGAGAGAGAACATTCTACGGCTTGTATAGAACTAGTCCTATAGCTCGGAACCTGCTCTTGATGTTCTGCTCTGTAAATGCAGCTTTGAATGCTTCTTTAAATGTAGAGAGAAGCTTGAGCTTTGTGATATGATTTAGCCTGTTCTATATGAAGGTTTTAATCTAATGTCTATACAAAAGCTTTAGCGGAGCAAAGCAAAGCTAAATCAAGTGGCTGAAGGATATACAAAAAGTGTAGTGGCATATAGAGGGTAATTATCTTCCGTTCTGTACAGTAGTGTTGAAATTAAGCTAAGAGGTGGCTCTTATGTCCATTAAGAATGAGAAGGAGATAGGTTCCGATTGTATGATTGTTTGTATGTTGATTAATGTGTTGAATCCACTCGTACCTAATTGAATTTAAAGTCCACCTATTCTTACTTGGTGTAATCACCTAATCGTCTAGCAATCCTAAGTCCTTATACGAAGCTAAGAGGTGATTCTGTGCCTTGAAAATGATGAATGGCAGGAGTGCCCATCTGTACGAATTAACACCTTGAATAAGTGACACCTATTCCCTATTTCCTAGCTGTATAGTCTTTAGACGGCTCTCTGCTTCCAAGCTTGTGACTACCTTTGCAGTAGCAATAACTCCTATTGCAAAACCTGCTTTATCAACGTTGTAGATATCCTGCTCTAAGATACCATATTTCGCGACAATGTTTCATATAAGAGAAAACCACTCTTGAATTATCTTTGGATCCTCACATTTGGCTCGTTTGTAATCGTACTTATAACTGAACTTTGCTTCGATTTCTATACAACGCTTAATAAAGTTGGTAGTCTAGTTTATCCTAATAGGGCTCTCACCTTGTTCAGAGAGTAGAAGGTCGGCCATTTCTTACACAGCTTGCAACTAGGGTGGAAATCCATGCGAATCTAGGTCAGGAATGTACTGAACAATAGCTGACTCTTCGTATAGAGTCAACTTGCATGAGTTGGGAATAGAGTTGCATTAGGAAGCCATTCCTTGAATTCGTTGATGTAGTGTTGTTCAAGGGACATTCAACATTACTGCAGCACCCTTAACATTCTGAATATGGCCTTGTTTAATAGCCTAGATAGCTAAAAGTATT
This sequence comes from Pseudogymnoascus destructans, assembly GCF_001641265.1. Lineage (NCBI taxonomy): Eukaryota > Fungi > Ascomycota > Leotiomycetes > Thelebolales > Thelebolaceae > Pseudogymnoascus > Pseudogymnoascus destructans. The sequence goes on from NW_020167520.1 coordinate 1,060,787, forward strand.
CTACCCTCTTAATTAGATGATTAGGCTTGTGTTAGTTGTAGCATGTTGACTTTTGTCAAGTTCACATGTCTTTGCATTTTCTATAGCCACTCGCTTGTGGTGGCTACTCGCTTGTGAAATACGTTAGCTTTAGGATTAATACATATTCTGGTTATTTAATTATATTTTGAAGTAGTAGGGTAGGGAAAAGTGATCGACTTAGTGTCATGATTAACTTAGTGTATAACCAAGTTATCCCCCCCTTAATACTAATGTGAAGGCGCATTATAAATTGATATAATTAAAGTAATAGTAGACTACCATAGTATCTACTATATTAAGGTATCTACTATATTAAGGTATATATTATAGGGAAAGGTAGTAAATAGTGGTGGTTTAGTAGAAACATAGAGTCTAGAGGTATACTCTGTCATTGTGATTTTGGAAATTTTGCTTAGCTTTGCCGCTTTTTACCATAAAAACACTAGTAGTAGCGAAAAGTGCAGAAGTCCTTAAAATCACAATGAGAATCGTGATTTTAGACCATCATTATAGTAGCTAATAATGGTGTTAAATTAAGTGGTAGCCTATTACTTTATAGGAGAGCTTCGATAGTACTGAAAGCATAGTAAAGCCTATAGTAATACAGCACCTATAAGCAGAACACAGGCTTTTACCATTCACTGGTACAGTAACTATATTGAGCTTGTCGTGGATCTCCCAGTTGATTTCGTGTCCGGATAGGACATGAAGCTTACGGGGTACCACCGCTTGTCAGGGTGTTCTTGGTAAAGGACACCAGCTACGACTCCATCGGAGGAGTCTGTCTCCAGCTTCGTAGGCAATTCGGGGTTGAAGTGGTGAAGTGCCTGTACTGCTAGTAGTTGCCAGCGCAATTCCTCAAAAGCAGCCTCGCATTTGTCTGTCCATCGGAACAGCTCTGAGGGACTAGTGATGGTCGTGAGGGGCTGCTATTTTGCTGAAATTGCAAATGAATTGTGTATAGAAGCCACAGAATCCCAGGTAGGACTTCACACCTGTAACAGTGGTCGGTCGGATCCAGTTACGAAGGGGTTTGATTTTGTCAGGGTCCGCTTCGACACCGGAGGTAGTGAGAATGTAACCCAAGTATTTTGTCCTGGTGACGTTGAACTTGCATTTATTCAAGTCTGCTTGGAGTCCAGCTTCTTGGAGACGCTGTAGGACCTTATGCACATGTTCATGTTCCGTAGAGTCCTCTGAATAGATTAGGATGTCGTCTAAGTATGTGGTACAGAAGTTGTCTAAGTATTGCATCAGGACGTCATTCATATACCGCTGATAGGTTGCGGGACCATTCGTTAGTCCAAATGGCAGCACTTTGCACTTATAGGGTCCATAGCAAGTCCGAAAGGTCGTGTACTCTTCCGAGTCAGGGTGCATCCATATATGATGGAAGGCTTGTCTGATACCTAGCTTCATGAAGATTTTTGCTTTCGACACCCGTCCTAGTAGTTCGTCAATACGCGGGATGGGGTAGGGATCGTTCCGGATGAGAACATTTAACTTCCGGTAATCGATGCAAAATCTTAATTTGCGATCCGCTTTCTTTACGAATAGTATTGGGGATGCGGAGGGGCTATTACTGTTTACAATGAATCCTTTTTCCAAGTTTTCCAGTAGGTATTGCTTGGTAGCCTTAAGCTCTTCAGTGCCTTGTCGATACAGCGGGGAGAAAGTGTTTGGTAAAGGGGCTTCGAGCTGTATCTTGTGGTCGTATATGCGGTGCTAGACAAGTTGAAACTACACCCTAATAAGCTCAGGATCTTCGCACAAGGCTCTTTAGAAGTCATAAATGCGATTAAAATGTGTCTTTAGCTCTAGGCGACATTATATAAACCAATATGCCCATCATGTCCTAACACGTTTTCCCCCCTACGAATTAAGTATATAATTTTCCACATCTTCTACACTAGAAGGCTAAGATGCAAACCCTCTTGCGTCTATATCTAATATATTCCGAACAACCACTTCTTCTTCTTCTAGTTTAGTTAATTATGACAATTGGCTTGGGTTTTAGCACGACGTTTTTCGCTGGCCATTCTATTAGATAGTGCCATGTACGGGACTTTGTAGATTTTAGCAGCAGAGCGACAACTAAGTTTTTTTAATAAACGAATAGCTTTGATAGCTAAAATGATTCAAGCTTCTTAAGTTTTAAATCCATTTGTAGTTGTAGAGAAAACACATGTTAAAGTCAAAAGGTAGTAGGGTGAAGAAAAGTGATTGACTTAGTGTCATGATTGACTTGGTGTACAACCATGTTAATATATTAAGAAGTCATTACTAATATATTAGGTGTAATATTGTAAAACACTTGTATATCCTAATAAATAATCCTTCTATGCATTTTTAAATACAGACTATATTTAGTTAACATTCAATTGTTTAGGTGTGAAGTATTATGAATATCTAGATCCTAGTATTTAGAGTATGAATCATACTTAGTTATTAGAGTCTGATTTCTAAAGATAATTAATCTATAGAAGCTAAGAATTACTGTATCTAGTGGTAACTAAGGGAGAGTCGTGGTTAGGGCAGAAGTGAGTTTAGCATCATGTCATTAAAATTAAGTAACTAGTACGACTGGATTTCTTCAGCTATTTCCTTTAACAACTAATGCCATAGAGAATAACCACTAATCAGGGGGGGAAGCAGTTTGCGCCACCTCGAAGCGAGAGGAAGCGGTTTGTGCCACCTCAAAATTGTGACCACAAGTACCTAGCCATAGTAATTTGTATGTAAAGGTACTTAAAAATTCAATTCTATGAAATTATCACTTCTTCATTCCCACTCTCACTCCCACTCCAACGCCCACTCCCACGCCCACCCTCACTCGCACTCTCATATTCGCTCCCAGAATCAGCTTCTGGGTCAGTAATTGGGTCCTGCAACTCCGGAGGAATTGGGAAGCCCGATTGGGTGAGCTGAGCCACTCTTTTCTTCCGGAGGCGCTCCTGTTTCTGGGCTTCAATTCCTGCCCGGCGGAGCTGCTTCTGGGCTCGCTTTGCAGCCTGGCTCAGCTTCCAGGCTTCGGCTGTAGCGAGCTTCTGGGCTCGGTTTGCGGCCTGGCTTAGCTTCCGGGCTTCGGCCGCAGCGAACTTCTGGGCCTGAAGCTCGGCTTTCTGCTTCTGAAGCTCGTGGGCTTCAGAAGCCCGGAGCTCACCTCCACACTGGAGTCGGCCCCGAGCCCGCTTCGTCTTCGAGCTCTTAACCTGCTGGCGAATAGCCCGTAGGTCGAGCTCCTGGAGCTGGCCGGCAGCTAGAACCTGGGAGGCCCCAGTAACCCAGTTACTGTAGCTCTGCCGCGAGGGGCTACTGAAGGCCTCTGGAAGCCGGTCTTTCCAGTGTTGTAGGCCCTGTTCTACGCCCTGGAACGTAGTGGGTATAGGGGTAATAGGGCGTGGTAGGGTAGGTGTTGTAGGCTCTATAGGTGTAGGCGTAGGCTGCGAGTACGTACGCAGCTTCTCAAGGGCTGTATTACAGCTTATGGGCCAGATTCCAGCTTTCCGGAATGCTGATTGTATGGTGGCCTCCTTAAAAGTCTGCTCCCGCATATGTGGGAGATCCCTCATAAATAGGGGTAGGTTGTAGGTAATATCCACCTCTCGTATGGCACGGAGCACGGATTTCCTATGCCAGTGCTTATAAGGCTGGAATATTCTCACATCTAATGGCTGTAAAACGTGTGTAAGGTGGCTGGGAAACGCCCATACGATGATGTGATATTTAGTAGCCATAATGATAAAATCAGGGCTCGTATGGCTCACATGAGAATCGAGTAGTAGAACCTTCGGATTTCCCGGGTCGTGTGGAGCTGTAAGCTCTACAAAGTGCTGTAGCCACCGTATAGCAAGCTGGCTATTAGAATAGCCAGTCTCCGAGAGTAGTATCAGCTCATTCCCATCAAGGTTTTGAGGGTACCACGCCTCCATATGAATTTTACCCGGTACAACAAGTACAGGTGCAATCTTCTGTCCAACTGCAGATACTGCCTCTATAATCGTAATAGATATACGATTCTCAGGGCTTGGAGTGTAGAGCTGCTTTACAGCTCGGGGGACCATAACTCTCTCACCTCCTGGAATTCCGATCCTAAAACCAGTTTCGTCCATATTCCAGATTGACTCTGGTTTTATACCAGGCTGTAGTACTAATGCTGTGTACTTTTGAAACCACTTAATAACAGTAGGCTTCTGTTGAGCTTTCGTACGCTGTTGTGCAATAGGCTTTGTAGTAACAAAGTGAAACTCTATAAGCTCATTCCGTATATATTTAGTGAGCCAGCTCTGTGACGGTAGAGGCAGTGGGCTCCGTAGGTGGCATACTGCCCCATAAACCATATGCCTATTAGCCCCTAATCCTAGGTGTTACTGCTCTAGAATCCAGGCCTTTAGGGCTTCTGTTTGAGCTGTAGAAAGCACCCTATTCTGACCCCCATTTTGGGTAGTTCTGGTGGTTCTAGTGGTTCTTGTGCGGCTGATTTTTGACCGTATAGTCAACCTTGGGATCTTAAAAATCCGACTTGCAACAGCTACAGATTCAGAGGGATTTGCTGCAAGCCATTCACAGGCATATGATAGAGAAGTCCCTTCCATTAAATGAATTGCATTTAATTACTATATAAATTACTATGGGGGGGAATGCCGAAGGTTTTGGTAAGGAGTAGCGGTGAACGTATGCAAGTTGAGGTGGCGCAAACCGCTTCCTCTCGCTTCGAGGTGCGCAAACTGCTTCCCCCCCCAATTAATTGTTAGGTTCTTAATCCACTTTAGAAGTATCACCTCTTATGCGCCTAACAAACTCTTCTGTTGCTAGCGAGCTTAAGAGCATGTTAAACCTCCGTTAGCATAATGTGTTATAGAACTCTTAGGTAACCCTAGCACTTTCTTAGCATGATATATGCCTTGGACTTCCTAGATTTAACGTCTAATACTGCTTAGGCTATTAAGGTTTCACGTTTAGCAATACCTAGATATTCGCAACAATCTATTGTTAAGTTATTTACAATTATCTGAAGTTGGTAGGGTAAATCCACTGCATTACCTAGTCCCCTGCATTACACTGCCACTTACGTTATTTAGTAGTAAACTATAAAAATGTATATTTAGCTACAAAATTCATTATATTGGGTGTAAAATGGGGTGCGTCACTCGCTTGCGTGCGTTACTCGCATGTGAAATACGTTATTCGTAATGTATTAACAAAGCCATAATAATGAAGTGATTTTGTGACCAAACGTACAGAAAAGGTTGGACTATTTTGAGGCGTGCACCCAGAGCCAAGTAAGCCTTGTAAATAGCCTATAGCAAAAGTTAGGAATCAATTATCAATATATTAGGAATGTATTACAATATCCTTCAACTTTTCGGCCATCTTTGCGTCTTTGCTGGAGGTTATGCAAGGTTGTAGAGCTCAGAGAGAATGGGCAAAGGTGAAGCCGAGTCGGATGAGGTTGTGGTGGTAAATGCCGTTTAAGCGAGCCTTGGCAGTTCATTTTGAGTTTATCCTAGCGTTGACCCTGACCTGTATCCTTCGCCGATGGTGGGGTATTTGCCACTAATGATTTCGCTTCAGTTGGTCGGCATCGCTGGGGGAGGAGGGAGCTTAAGTATTTAAGTTCCTTGGGGTATCTCCAAAGTTCCATTTCACTTATTGCTCCGATCGTGGTATATTTGGACGAGGAAGACGGCAATAGGTAACCTTACGTTTTGAAGCTCGTTGCTCCTACGTATTTGATACCATTCAACTCGACCAGCCACCATGTCGAATTCAACGACAATGCCTAAATTCTCCACCAGCAACATCCAGCCAGCGTGGCAAGCCACTGTGGAAGCCTATTCCCCGCAGTTCCTCGAAATATGCGGCACGCTCATCGTCCAGCTCGCCTTTTTCTGGATCCCCTGCGCCTTCTACCAATCCATCGATATCCTCTTTCCCACCTTCTCGCACCATCATAAAATCCAGCCCGCCCCCAAGGCCACCCCGCCAGAGCTATGGTACTGCTTCTACATAGTCGTGCGCAACCAGGTCATGGCCACAGTCCTCCACGCCGCTCTCCTCTTCGGAATCTCCTACCTCGGAGAAACTTCGTCCTATCGCATCGACACCTCGCTGCCCGGGGCCATTGAAATCATCCGCGATCTAGTCGTCTGCATCGCCATCCGCGAGGTCATGTTCTACTACTCCCACCGTCTGCTGCACCAGCCGCGCTTTTACGTGCCGATTCACAAGTTCCACCACCGCTTCGTTGCGCCAGTCGCAATGGCAGCCGAGTTTGCTCACCCCTTTGAGCACATCGTGTCTAACATGCTGCCCGTGTCGCTGCCACCGCAGCTAATTAACGCGCATATCATCACGGCGTGGCTGTTCATCGCGTATGTGCTCCTCGAGACGGTTACGGTGCACAGCGGTTACGATTTTGGTGGAAATATGGCCTCGATGCATGATCTGCACCATGAGAAGTTTATGGTCAACTTCGGAACGGTGGGGTGGTTGGACCGCTTCCACGGGACTTACAAGTCTGAGGCAACGAAGGTGGATAAGAAGAATTAAACGAGAAAGAAAGATACACTGGAATTGTCGCTGAGGATTAAACGACGAAATGGTCACTGTAGGGTTGTATGTCAGAAGGTGACTACTGTAAAAGATATTTCCAAAGATGGGGAAATATTAGGACTCAGCGCAGGCGGCTCAGATGGAGCTATGATATAATGATATGCAGCGGCGAAGGGGATGGATGGTATTGGAGAACAGACATACACAGGCGGTGTACGTGCACCCAATTTGAATAAATCATCGATATATTATCCCACCCCACAGTCCAGTTCTCCCACCCTTGCTCCAACCAAGTGGAAAATCCACACAACCCGTCCAACCAGTGTTCGGCACGGATACCAATATACCCGTGGTATCCGGGTATATCCTCGAGTATATACCTACCCGGCGATATTTTAGGAGTATCCGGCGTATCCGGATACTCTCGAGTATATATCCGGATACATGCCAAGAATAGCCAAGCGCAGCCAAGACCTCTTTTTTCCAACGTCGTGAGATCTATATTGATGCTGTATAAAGTGATAATTATCCTCAGAATGAGCGACTCGTCGTTATCAGATATACCAACGGAGCCTGAGGGCTATAATAGCTATGATACTCATAATGAGCCAAGTCTGCCAACGCTGCCGCCCCCTATTCATATTCAACAGGATATTAATCCTACACCGCTCCGGCTTCAGCCTCCAGGACGAATGCTGCCACCAACGTCGTCGGTACTATTTACGAAGCTATTATATTCGCGATTGATACTTGATAGTAACCCACCTACAGTCAAAGTAACTTGCTTACAACCAGGCTGCGGATATTCACCTACTCCGCAGCTATTAAGTCAGACTTCAACCGGTAATCTTTGGAAGCACTATACGCAGAAGCATCCAACAGTAGCATATACAATGAAAGGTCATACAATTACGCCGTCAAGCCCATCAAGTAGTGCATCGTCATTTTTTGAGCCACGGCCGCGGAACCCGCAAGTCCAGCCCGCTCAAGCTCAAGCATCAAATAGTAGAGCGAAATACCGAGAGTTATTACTCTCATTCGTTGTATCAAATAACCTCTCCTTACGACTTATTGAGAGCTATTCGTTCCATCAATTAGTACAGTTCTTAAGCCCAAGTACTCTATCGATATCGTCGCGAACACTACACCGAGAGCTACAGCGGCAATTCTCATATCACCGAGGATTGCTACAATTAGAACTCCAGGCTCATATTACCTATGGCGGCCGGATATCTATTACAACAGATGCATGGACTGCACGGAACTATACAGAGTACGCTGCTGTCACAGGCCATTGGATTAATGAGAAGTGGCAGCACCGGTGCGTATTACTTGATGTAATCCACCTTCAAGAGCCAATTCATAGCGGCGAATATCTCGCTCAAGAGTTAGCTGCAGTAACAGATAGCTTCAAAATTACAGGTGCTATATTTACTTGTACGCGGGATAATGCCTCAGCGAATACTGTGATGCTTTCAGAATATGAGAAAATAGCCAGTAAGCAGCAGACGACTATTCAACAGCCATGGACGTTTACTGTAAAGGAAGGGGACGTTCGGTGTATTGCTCATATTATCAATCTTGCAGTTCAAGCTACTCTAAAGAGCTTGAAAGCTAGCCCGGATACAGAAACAGAAGCGTACTGGCGTCAGCAAGGGCTTGCCCGGATTCCGCAGCGTATTGATAACTCTTCTACTGAAGTATCAGCTACGCTTGAGAAGCTCCAAAGGCATATTTATGTCTTTCGAAACCGAAGAGCATGGAAGGATGCTTTACAGAAGCAGATACAAGCTGCAGGCCAGAAGCCACGCCAGCTATCACTTGATATGCCTATACGCTGGAATTCAACGTACTATATGCTTGAAACAGCTATAAAGCTTCGAATACCAATTACTGCAGTATGCTCTACGCAGAAGCTTGATATCAGTATGAAGGATATTGCGTTAACAAGCAACGATTGGGCTATTATCGAAGCTCTTGAACGATTATTCTTAGTATTCTTAAAGCCGTCAAGACGGCTACAAAGCGATTCATATCCAACGCTCAACTTTACAATTCCTCTTTACTTAAAGATGATAAATAAGGTCACATTACTACAAGAAGAGCTTGGTAGAAGCTCTACGATCGGAGTAGCTTGTGGAGCTGCGCTTCAAAAGCTTAATGAGTATTATACTCTTACAACGAATCGGCAATGTAAGCACTCAGCTGTTGCTACAATTTGCGACCCACGAATGAATCATACAGTATTTAAGAAGATATATCCAAATGCTATAGACGATACACGAAGATTACGAGCAAGAGCGCAGTTCGAAGACGTTTGTAGAACGTACCAAAAGCGAGAGTATCACCTTGATACGGAGCGAATTACTCACGAAACAGCTCTTGCAGAAGCAATAGGTGCTACTGCTACAATAGATCAAGAACCTGATTCTGACGAAGATCTATTTGCGTCAGAAGGCTTGGCTTTTCAAGAGCCAGAATGGAGGCGCTGGATGCTTGAACCACGGCCCGGTGAGCATACTGATATTCTCAAATATTGGTGCGCAAAGCAATACCAATATCCAGTTATTGCCCGTATTGCTCGTGATCATCTAGCTATTCCAGCAACATCTGCAGCATCGGAACGAGTATTTAGTAATGGTAGTGATATTATTACAAAGAAGCGGAATAGGTTATCACCGCCAACTATTAGATATTTACTTTGCTTACGGAATTGGGGTAAAATACGGGAGGCTGATAGCGACGGCGATGATGCTGACGATGAAGCACCTGAATAGGGACTCGCAGAAAGGGGGGGTCTCACGGAAAGGGGGCTCGCGGAAAGGGGTTTACTACTATTATCAAAAGCTTCATTCTTTTTTATATACGCTATTCTATTTTTATATACAATATTCAGCCTCATGTATCCGGATATATACCCTACCCTACCCGTCAGATCGTCGCCGGGTATATACCCTACCCGTGAGCTTCACGGATACTACCCGGATATGTATCCGCCGAACACTGCGTCCAACAGCGCCATAATCACGAAAGAAATGCCTTAAAAAAATCCAACACGAACACCAGCCTTGCCACAGGATCCACTCACACCCCTACTCCTCGAACCCATTCGCCAGCGCATCCGGATCCTCCAGCTTCTTGATGACCCTTGCGGGCACCCCAGCCTCAACACAGAAATCGGGGATATTCCCCGACACCACGGCACATGACCCGATCGTGCAGCCCTTCCAATCGTTACACCAGGCAGGATGACAACGTTGGTGCCGATCCAACAGTCGTCGCCAATAGAGACGGGGCGCGCGTAGAGAGCCCCGCACGCCGTGGCGCGACGTCAACGCCGTGGCTTTCTGTAATGATGGTGACGTTGGGGGCGATGTGACAGCGGTCACCGATTGTGACGGGCGCTCAGTCGTGGATGGCGAGGCTGGACTGTGTTAGCTTTGTCCTGTTGGATGTCTCGGCCTTGTTGGTGGTGGTTGCGCGAGAGGCTGCGCCGGGGTTTGTGTTGGGGAGGGGGACGGGAACGAACATACCCATGGTTTGCATAGACGGTTGAGCCGATGAAAGTGTTGCAGCCGAAAATGGCGTACAAGGGCGTCTCGACGACAGAGTTCTCCCCGATTTTCCCAAGTGCTTGCTTGAGTATCTCAGTGCTGCTGCTTCGGAGCTTTGCAAGACTGATGCCGGACTCGTCGAGGCGCGCTGGGTCGTTGAACTTGCACAGGAGCCGCATGATTTTGAATTTGTGCTCCATCATTGCTGGGGCATTGCGGGCGTCGAAACTGGTTCTCGTCAGCTGTGCGTCCGAGGTACAGAGCGAGGGACTCGACATACTCCATGCCTGATATCATATTCTCAAATTCGTCACACCAGGGTGCAGGGCTGTTGCTGGTCTTGACGAGGGCGATGTGAGAGTCATTCTTGGAAGAGGCGGGGCCCGGGCAGCTTGAAGTTCCTTTGATACCTGCGCTCTCCATGATGGCGTTTTGGAATTCTTCGTCGGAATCGAACTTTGGCGAGGAGGCAGCCATTGCGATGAAGAGGGTTAAATATATATCGAGTGCGAGGAAGTGAATAAAGAGGAATCCTCGCTAGGATTGTTATGGCAAGGATTAAAGTGAATAAAAATCTTTGTTGGTGCTTGCTAGCCTTAAAAGTTCATGAAGAGTCAGGATATGATTCTAAATGAGGATTCTCAGCGCTCTGAAAGGATGAGTGAACTCTACGCGACATCGGAGATCTTTACAGTTGTAAAATGCACGGAGAAAAACGAAGGTGATATATGACCGGAGCCTTCACGTCTCGAGCCTTCCTGTCACAATTCGAGGCTGTCGGGATGGTTGGACTGCATACAGGGCCAACGATCATCTGGCGTCTAGAGGTCTACGGGGCGACGGGAACTGCTCCCCGGACCAGGAACAGGGGTCCTTTTGGTGTCGGGGCACAAGAGATCTTCCCCCGCAACATCGCCGTGCAGGGGCTTATGCCAATCATCAAACGCACAGTCCCGTTAGATTTCACGTCATCGACGCTTCCACGGCCGCATTTATCGTATCATTGGTGGTACAACACGGCTTTCACATAAGAAATGATTTTTAAACTACCCGACCTTAAAAATACGATTCCGGGTCTTGCGGTTTTTGTTTAGGCCGGGAATCTTCTCCACTGAGAAATGCCTAACTTGTACGAGTCATTTCCAGTCCGGAGCCCATTCTTATGATGTGTGTATTCCGCATTAGCGTGGTACTTGGACAGAAAATTGTAAGGGTTGTAAACCTAAGGGTCTCATAGGAGTCTAGGGAACCAGGTTAGGAGGCAGGAAGGTGTCATATTCTGGAAGCACAATAGGCCTACGTAGATACAGCGACTATTGACTAGAGTCCTTCTTCCGAGGCCTCTAGTCCCTTTTATCTAGGCGCCCTATGCCCTAGTTTACCAAGCCCTACGGGCCCTGCTAATAGGGGCCTCACATAGTGGCACGTGATGGCCTCCCTTACAATTACCTCCCCCCTAGGGGAATTGCCCTCAATTCCAAGGCTCATTAATAGGGCTTGATTGCCCTTCTGTTTTCGTTCGGACTGTTTGTTAGGCCTAGGTGGTGGGGTATTAAAGATCGCGCTTAGTAGCTGGTCCTGTGACCCCCCTTGTTGTTGGTTGCTGTGGCCACCCCCCTTTGTTATAGGTGCCGCGCCTAACTCCTACTTCCTACTTCCTACTAAGCTTCTCTCTACCTTTACCTTCAACCCCACACCGCTTAACCACACCTTCTAGGCCTCGCCCTTCTAAGCCTGAACCTATGCAGCCTACTAAGCTTAGGAACCTGTTTGGCTAGAAGGTGGCTCCTTGCTGCCCTGTCCCTAAGAGTGTAGGTGATCCTGTTGCTAGTGTTCGCGATTGTTGCACTAAGTGTGCGGATTCCTACCACACCTTCCCCTGTTACGATGGTCACGGAGGTCATGGTGCCAGTCCGGGTAAAGTAAGCTAGATTGAATCTAAAGAGAGAAGAAGAAGAAGAAGAAAGGAAGGTGAGGCTATTCCTTGTAATATACAGTTGTCCGCTTAGCGGTTGTAGCCTTGGTGGCTAAGGCTGCACCCGTAATCCCCTATATACTGTCATACTGACATTCGTTGCACTCAGTTTGCTATCAAGAGCAAACTTAGAAATCTCCTCCTCAAACCTACAAGTCACTATACATATTTTGGCTTATCACACCAACAACAAGAGCAATACTACTCAACGATTGCTACAACCCTCTATAATTCATTACACGTCATCGCTCCTTAGTTACTGGGCCGATATTACCACATAGCATATCTCTACAACCCTCTATGATTCATTACACGTCATCACTCCTTAGTTACTGGGCTAATACTACCACATGACATATCTCTACCAACTAGAGGCCTAGGAACATGAACGATAGCTCCAAAATCTTCTACAGCCCTCTATGATTCATTACACGTCATCGCTCCTTAGTTACCCACAAGATTGGTTAAGTTATGACATAATTTGTCTATAGGGGTACTCTGACCTTGGACCTCCTTTCACTTCCTATAGGCTAGAAACCTAGGAGATGGTTCTATGGGATTCTCTTATGTTACCAAGCCTGGTTAGTCATGGAAAGTCTTAGAAAATGAGAGAACTACACTCCTTTAGCATAAATAGGATTGCCCTTTCCTTAAGAAAGGGCAAGCAGACAATACAGTAAATCGACTATCACATACTTCTACATCTTTTCCAAGCTTCCAAGCATTGATCTTGTTATTCCTTGTTTCTGAAAAGTCAGTGAGGTGCTAACCTCTGACTTATCCCTGAGTTCTCAGACTCAACATTTGTTACAACTTATCTAAACCACTCCACTACATCATACACCTGATTGCTGCATTGTGGAATAGTCTAAGCTACAACCCTTTGGCTCTGTTTCCTAAGACAGTGTGTTGTCTTGGTAAAATCATCCCTTCGCCTGGGTGTCTCACATCTGGTGCACCCACCATTACAAATATGACTAGAATGGCACTATAATTAACATCTATAGGTGATTTCTAGACTTTTTGCATGACTTGGGCTCAAATACCTTCCGCAACCACTCAAATCCATGACTATTTGAAGTCTAGCCACTACTACTAGTTGAAAGTGCCAGTTTGTAGATGTGTCCTTTAGAATCTAACTTGAATTGGTATTCTTCACCTTGAATATAATCATAGGTAGTAAAGCACCACTGTCTGCATCAATGCATTCCAAGCACAGTTATCCACTCCTGCTTCCTAGCTGTCACCTTCTAATTAGATTTCAAGGTTGAATCAACAATTATACGCGTAGATTGAGTCTCTACAAAACCTATCTCATCCATATTGTAGATGTTACATAGCTTGTACTTTCACTCCTTAATTCGTGCCTTAAACGCATTAAACCAAGCTGAAATCTTTATAGGAGTAGCTTCTTTATATCGTGTAGACTCTAGTTGTCTTAAGTAGATGCCTTTAAAGTTTAGTGTAACGCTGACTTCTAAACGATAGAAGACACAGAGGTTTCTTGCGTAAGGTTGACTTGACAGAGGAGGCAGGGGATTAGACACAAAGGCTTTCCAAGTAACACGTTACAGTATTGTAAAGAATACTATATTGAGTTGAGCACGAAGCTCCTATCTAAGGAAATACTATCTACTTATATAGTGGCGTCATGCCAAAGGGATATCCGTGGATAACATGGATAACATAATATCCATGATATCCAATGTTATCCATCACCTGATATTCCATGGATCCCTGTGGATAACATGGATAACATAATATCCAAGATATCCAATGTTATCCATCACATGACATTCTGTGGATTGCTGTGGATAACATGGATAACATAATATCCATGATATCCAATGTTATCCATCACGTGAGGTTGTAGCTGTAAGCGCTAGCCATAGCACTAGCACTTAGCCGTAACATTTAGATATCGTTTTAGGAATCTGTAGATCCATCTGTGGCCTATTAGGTAGGATTGGTCTAAAGGGTCATTTAAGAAGATGTGATTTAGACACGTTATACACGAACTTCTTTAGCGATTTCCTTAATCAACATAGGAGTTGCAGGAAAACCTATGGTAATAAGACGTGTACTCTACTGTGTAAGTGTATTTTCTTTGGCGTTCAAAAGAGCTTGTTTAATTTCGTGAGCTATAGCATGCATTTTCTTCCTAGACTTCCTATTAGCAAGAGTTGACTTAGGAACTTCAAAGTACTCTATAGCAAGTCTCATTGATTTGAATTCCTTTAACTAAAGTGCAACAATGGCTTTTTAGATGTTGCCTTTAATTTGAGCATGGCTGTAAGGTTGTAGATGTTCATAGTAGACAGTGTGAAGATTCTAAGCTGGTAGTAGGGCATTTTTGTCCAACTACACCATATGTCTGACTTCCCTATATGTTATGTTACTAGTTACTTAATTTTAATGACATGATGCTAATCTTTTTTTTCTGCTCTAACCACGATTCTCCCTTAGTTACCACTAGGTATAGTGATTTATAAAACAGCATCCCTATCTATAGGTTGTCATTAGACAACAGATCAAAACTATATGCATGGATGGTGTTACAAAACCAGTGCTTATAGCATGGTTTGACATGTACACTAGGGTCGTTTAATGTTAGGAATTAGGAATTAGGCAAGAAAATACATATAACATAACGTAGTTCACAAGCGACCTGTCATCTTAAGCAACCTGTCATATTTTTCTTAGCATTGTACAAAATTATAAAAATTTCTTAATAATTAACTAATTAAATTATTCTAACTCTTCAGCATTTAAATCATTAGATGTATCTACAGTATTTGGACAAGTACGTACGTTATGACTAGTTTGTTTGCAACATCTATAACAACGTTTTTGCAGCTTAGTTTACTTCATACAACTCCTACTTTCTCACAAATCAGCTTGTAGTTGTATATTAGCCTCTCTTTGAGCCTCTAAGACTTAGACAGCTTTGACAGTAATTGCTCCTCCTTCTTGTAATCAATGTTTTTTAATACGACGACGTCAACTAAGCAAATGATTTGCTTTGCGAATGTAATGGTGGATGCACCAGATGTGAGAATCTAGCCACCCAAGGAAAGGGATGATTTTACTAAGACAACACACTGTCTTAGGAAACAGAGCCAAAGGGTTGTAGCTTAGACTATTCCACAATGCACCAATCAGGTGTATGATGTAGTGGAGTGGTTTAGACAAGTTGTAACAAATGTTGAGTCTGAGAACTCAGGGATAAGTCAGAGGTTAGCACCTCACTGACTTTTCAGAAACAAGGAATAACAAGATCAATGCTTGGAAGCTTGGAAAAGACGTGGAAGTATGTGATAGTCAATTTACTGTATTGTCTGCTTGCCCTTTCTTAAGGAAAGGGCAATCCTATTTATGCTAAAGGAGTGTAGTTCTCTCATTTTCCAAGACTTTCCATGACTAACCAGGCTTGGTAACTGTAGTCGACGTAAGAGAATCCCATAGAACCATCTCCTAGGTTCCTAGCCTATAGGAAGTGAAAGGAGATCCAAGGTCAGAGTACCCCTATAGACAAATTATGTCATAACTTAACCAATCTTGTGGGTAACTAAGGAGCGATGATGTGTAATGAATCATAGAGGGTTGTAGAAGCTTTTAGAGCTATCGTTCATGTTCCTAGGCCTCTAGTTGATAGAGATATGTCATGTGTAGTATTAGCCCAGTAACTAAGGAGTGATGACGTGTAATGAATCATAGAGGGTTGTAGAGATATGCTATGTGGTAGTATTGGTCTTGTTGTTGGTGTGATAAGCCAAAATATGTATAGTGACTTGTAGGTTTGAGGAGGAGATTTCTAAGTTTGCTCTTGAGTTGATAGCAAACTGAGTGCAACGAATATCAGTATGACAGCGAAGTGTAACATTTTCTTCTTGCAATAACGTCAATTTGTGTATTGCACTTACTGCACCCTTTGCAACCTAATTAATGCTTTGTAAAAGCGAAGTTGGCGAACTATTCCGATGTCGTACAATCCGCTCCTTAAGGTATGCTGATTAAGATTGTGTCTCAAGTACATTACGTAGAGTTTTAGGTTCCTAGATCACAGGTAGAGTTGGCATAGGCGTTGGCGTATGAAGTCGAACGACAAGCTTTGAAATCACATAGTTCGGATCATACAGAACAAGCCCTATAGCACGAAATCCTGCTCGAATGTTTGATTCAATCATTGTCATAGGAAACGCTGTATAAAAGGCAGGGAAGAAATCTTTTTTTAAGATGTGTGTAATATGCATGCGCATTAACTTCTCGATCTCAGTTCCATACGAATGCTTACTCACCTTACAAGATGAGTGGTGACAGGACACTCCCTAGTCTAGCCGCCTAACAAAACAAACAGCTGAAGCGACAGAGGGAGTTGTCTGTGAACTGACTGTTATAGAAGGGAGAAAACTTGTGCTGATATTGCAGGAGAACTTAGCTTGCAAGGTATCGACATCTCCTCTATGATGATATAGAGGGTTTTAAGGACTGCTAGCTTCTAGAAAACGAAACTGACGAGGAAGCCTAGTTGACAAAGAAGATAAGGGTGGAGAGATTAAAATGGTACCTCAACCATTAGCACTAGACACTTAAGGATTAGAAAAATGTAATATAGTTAGACAAGACATCTATGGTACTAATCATAGACAGGGAGGTACAGATATAGAGAAAGGCAGATGAGGCATTTTTACAGAGTTGCATAGGGAACGGTAGAAAGGATACTCAGAATTTATGTTTTGGGGATGTTTTACTTACGACAAGAAAGGGCCCTGTCATTGTTAGATCCTAGAGACAGAAAAAGAACGAGACGCTATAGAAGTTGAAATACATGCAATGAATAAAGAGTTAGAACCAATTTTATGAAGAATGGGAATTATCAAATGGGATATGCTGAATATCTTTATGCAATCTTCCTAGTACAAAGCCGCTATAGAGATGGAAAAAAAAAGAATGGGAAGTTAAGACCATCTAGATACTGTTATACAAGAAGGCAACGCTCCATTACACAATCATTATATTTAGTAGCGAGTATTTGAATTACATGGCATTGATCGCCTCTTCTAGTGCGCTAATTTTCATCCATAGCTAACACGGCTCGATGACATTTAAATCTAGAGAGTTAGCACTACAAGGGGCGGCACTAAAAAGTCGACTAGATGCAATACAAGCTTAGGAGACCTGTTAGGAAGATCTTCCTTAGTCGCAAATCCAAGCCTAGGTCGAGAGGATTCCTCGACATATCTAGAAAGTCATCGAGCTAGAAGGCGGAAATGAGTACAAGGAGGGGCGAGAAGAACACTGATTTCATAACTATGCACAGAACTAAATTGTGAGCTCTGGCGTTTCCTAGCGTGGGACAAAACTTTTGAACGCTTCCTCCGTACAAATACATGTCATCCTAATTGGGTCGTTTATTACGCTTGCGGTTTTATTGTTGCCTTTATGCTCCAGTTGACCGACACATGGTCAAGCACGGGATTTGATAGCATCACGTATGAAACGCAAATTTCATTGTCGGTTTCTCTCCTAAACGCCACATACATTCCGAACGCGAATAAATATGATAATATCCCTTATTCTTTTGAACAGTCGGCGTTGTTTAGGCTTTAAGCCAATGAGAAGCTTTCCATGGTCGAATGAATAAACTACCATTGTTGAAACCAACAAGGAGACAACGTGTGAAAGGAACCAATGGACCTCAGACATTTCGCTCCCCTCTGAAACGGATACAATGTGTTTATGTTCTCTTTATTTTAAGGTTGCATATATAGTCCTGAAAAAATCGAGGACTTCTCTCAAAATAACAAGCTACACCTCCAGCACACACCAGCACACAAGGGCCAAATTACCTGACGTAAAAGCAAGCCGGACTTGCAACTAGCACATCAAGTACAGGTACTTTTGTTCCATCCCAAGAATGACGACTCCACTAACCTTCGGCGTAGAGCTGGAGTTTGCTGTCGCCAGCACCCATCTTAACAACAACGACCCCCACCCCGCCCACCCAGGCCGCATCCATTTTGCGCGGCCCGAGCAGCGCCGTCTCACTCCTGACTCGGAACAGCGTGCCAGAGTCCATGAAGCTATTTATGTCGCTTTGCACACTGCCGGTCTTCCGATGGGCCCCCAGCCAATCTTCGATTACATGACCTGGTTCGTAACCGATGACCTGACCATCGATCCTCCGCACAGAAATGCGCCCTGTAACAGCGCAGTCTACCGCTGGCACTCTGCTGAAGTTATCTCGCCGGCATTATACTTCCGCCCCGAGTCACTAACCCAAATCCGCGCCGCCTGCGCAACTATCTCCACCGAGTTCCGTGTGGCAGCCACAAGAACTACAGGATTACATGTCCACGTCGGAGATGGCGCGGACAGCTGCAGACACTATTTCCTCCTCACCGCCACAGCCAAACTTGGTGTATGCCCCTGCGCGTCGACTCGATGTACGCATGGCTTCATCCTAAATGGACCATTAGCACCCTTCTTGAGGACCTATTCAGCTCTAAATTTGGTACCGTTGAAGCTCTCGTGCGCGAATTTCAAGTCTGCGGTGGAGATCGGTGTGCTGTTGAATTTTCTAACCTAGATGACCCTATGGTCGCCATCAAGCAGACGATCGAGTTCAGGGCTCATCCTGGGACGCTGGATGGGGATGATGTGGTTATGTGGGTGAAAACTGTGGTAGGGCTTGTGCAGTGGGCTCGAGAAGCTCATTCGAACCAGCTTATGTCCCTTATGGCGTACGTCGAGGCGGGAAATGATGAGTTTAGTATTACAAGCTTACTGGAGATGTTGGGTTTACCTGAGCAGGCGGAGTTTTACAAGGGAAAATTGCATCCGCTTAAAGTGGCGGAAGAGAATGCTGGCAGAGAATATGAGATCCAAGATCTCGCAAGGCCAAGAACGGACATCTTGGAAGCGTTTGGAATTGGTGCTGATGGGGTAGCGACGAGGGATAATTGGGGGAAGGATCTAATTTTTGACCCATATTACTGAATCCTGGCGCTTCAAGAGAGTATGGACAGAGGTAGGTTAGCAAGTGAGTCAGCATCAGGCAAGTTATTTTATACTGTTTTCCCCCATTTCACATTTTCCGCAGTTTCTAAATAAAATAATTGCGTATTGAGTAAAAACAAACAAAATCGAGGAGATTCCCATACATATTAAAAATGCATTATTCTATTCAATAAGGTCACTAATAGGCGATTTTTTAAGATTACTAGACATAATGTAACGGGGTGCCGCCGTTATAGGACATGTGGTATATAAAGCGTGTTACGCGTATTCCGGGCGAGCCGGAACACTGTAGTCTTTTTGGCTCAGTGGGATGTAGCGCGAGCGTAACCGTACATCATTACACATAAACACCGATCAAATACTTTACTACCGCATCTAGACCAAGCAATTTTTTAAATAGGCGTGTTAAATGTTGTACATGGCCATAACTTGGGCAACTTTGTCGAGGGTTGTCTGGTGGTGTTTTGGGGCAGCAATAGTTACGGCTGCTACGGCAGAGAAGACTGCGAATACTTTTCTCTTCATCTTTAGAGACGAAACTGTTGAGATGTGGTTTTTTGGCAGTCTTATGGGCTTGTATCCTTGCTTATTTTAGAAGTTCAGATAGTAGACCGTGGGGGGAAGGATTGGTAATTATAGTTCTGGGGAACCAAAATACGGGAGAGTCCGATAATGATTTCTGGAAGCCCTCAACGGCTCCACTACAGACTGCAATGATGTGATGGAATTGCAGTAAAATAAGCGCTGGTAGGACGGGGTAGAAGGACAGACATTGCATGCCACAAACAGCCTGCGTCTTCCTGCAATTGGAACATCAATCAATCGTTTTACTAACCGGTTTCAGCTACTGGTAAGAGGGGGTCTTCAGCAGCACTGTCTACGAGACAGGCCCCTATGAAGGGTCTTCTTTTGTCTTCTCTGCTTCTTGCTTATTGTTCACTGTAATACATAATAGTTATCCTTATTGGAAGCTGTGGTTGCTGTTGAGTAAAACAGGAGACGTAAGGCCACCGAGCACAGTGACAGTGTGGTGGACCGTATTGGAGCGGGGAAGAGAGGTTCGTGCTTTCCAGTGCCATATCCGTGGTTCCTACGAATCGAATACGCATACTCAGGATGAAGTCTCAAAATAAAACAGGCCTGTATCCAAACGAGGTTGTGATATGGTGAACGGCTCTCTACATTATGCATGCAGTTCGACTGTGAGATACAACGGCCTCTGTAAGCCTGTCGGAAATATTCGTGTTACAGTGTTTGTGATAGCTGAAGCTGTGGGGAAGGAGGTCTATGCAGACCGCTACTATCGGAAGTCCAAGTTCTCGACGGGCTCTTAATCCTTCAAGATGTACGAGGGTGCAAGTTACCGATATAGTCTTCACCTACTCGGGCGTCGATTTATCTTCTAGCACTGAGTGAGACATAGTCATACTGGGTAATCATTTGGCTCTTTGTGAATTCAGGTATTGTTGCTGCTGTTGTCGTTGTTGTTGTTGTCGTTGTCTGAGACAATTGCATTTTGATTCATTTCAAAGTGGTGGTTAAGGTCAGGGTCTCAAAGCGTTGCCCTTTATCGTGATGCTTTATGACTGGGGAATTTGCAGAGAGGTGGGCTCAGGTTGGTGGGACATAACAGCCTCTGAGCCGTGAGGAATGATCGTGGGGCATGATTGTGGGAAGTGGATTCGCGCGGGGTGCATGTTCCCTATTCCGCAGGCAGATTCTCTACTCTCTGTGTCCTCTCCTTGATTACTGAAGACGAGTTTTGCCCGGTCAGCCACCTTTCGCAACCGGCAGCAGTCTCTTCCCTTCTCGCGCCAACTGCCAGACGGCTCAACCAGAGGTAGCCATGAATCACTTGACCATTGTCTGAGCTCAGCAAGTGGGTTGGTTAGCAGGTGCATCTTCAACCGATCGCACGGGATCCTGTACAACAGCCCGAATGTTACACACATCCGCATCTGAAACCAACCCCAAGGTCGGCAGGGAACCTGGGAATCCTTTCGACGTTGGTATGTCGTGGAGCTTGGGGTTGCCGTACACGCATAGTCAAGGAGCCATAGTGGGGCAAGATCGGCAAGTTCGAAGTGATGGGATAAGGATAAGGTCCAGTGAGGACAGAAGGCGTTTTCCGAATCGATTATGTACCAACAGAATCTAAAAACATCTTCATGATGAGGCTTCGTGCATATTCCGAGAGACTTCTCTATTTGAAGCGGGGGCCGCTGGTGTGTACAGGGAGAAACGAATAAAAGGCATTCGCGCAAAGAGAAACGGTGTAAAACCAAGAAAGTTGCAGACAAAATGGAACCAGTGTATAGTGTATGGGTTTTTCAGCTGGATAAAACTTACCGTAACTCTCAAGTCATATCGCATCACATAATCCACATATTTTCGCATCATAACTGCAATTGTGAAGCCCTTTGCATTCATGAAAGTACACCTAAGTAATCCTTGAATGCAATAATCTGATGCAGATCCACAACCAGACTTGCAAAAACACCATGCCCATACCCTCACATTTATTTCTTAGACGCAGCAGCCTCGTCAGCCTTGTCCTTCGCCCGCTTCTCACGCGCACCGGCGTATCTTTGCTCGCTCCTCGAGTCTCTGAGCTTTCTGTAAGCACCACCCTCAACGGCAGCTGGGACGTCGCTCTTCTTAATCTCGGTAACGGCAACAGCGGCAGCGTGGGGGAATGCGGCCTTGGTGCTCTTGGTGTACTCCTTCTGGGCGGCGGAGACCTCCTCCTTGGAGGCGTCTCCGGACTTGGCCTGGCCAGCCTTTCTTGGGAAAAGGATGAGGCGGGCACGGTAAGCCTTGAGGCGCTCGACGTTCAGGGTGACGGACTCGACGGAAAGGTTCTGGCGGCGGGTGTCGACGGAGATACCGATGGTGCGTGCAAGCTTGCGTGGGATGGCGGCCTCCTAAAAAACAGTCAGATATCCGGTCTTCTTCACCTCGCGCGTCTGCGCTGCAAATTACCTTCAGCTCCTCAAGGGAAAAACCACGTCCGGCTCGGACACGGCGGTTGTACTTGACAGTTGGGCAGCGGACAATTGGTCTCAGCTTGTCCACTGGGCGAGGGGCAACAGCGGCGGCCTTGGAGAGACGTGCATTGCGGCGTCTGAGCTTACGACCTGGCTATTGTGGGTGTTAGAACTTTTCCTGGTTTCGTCTTCCTTCGCCCCGATCTTGTTTCGGGCATCGCAGAGGGTGTGAATGTACCTGGTCGAAGTGAACGCGAACCCGACGCTGCCAATCCTTGCGGAAATCTATCCATCAACAGTCAGTACCTGGGTCATTCGAAGCGCGCAATATTGCTGATGATGTTCTTACGGTTGTGCGGGATCTGCTGGTTGTGCTTGATGGCCATTTTGGTATCAAGTCGTTGCCGTTGTCGTTGGTCGTTGTCTTCGTGGGAGTTCCAAGTCGGAGGAAGAGGGAGCCACAAATTCGTGAAATCTCGACTGTGTGCGCCCTAAGCGAGAAATTGCCCAAGCACAATTGTGATGTGGGTAGCGGGCAAGAATTCACGTGCCGCTTTTAGAGCACGGGCCACCGAACTTTTTTTTCGAATTTATTTTGGCAGATCACGTGCAAATTGAAATGGTAGATGGAACTGTTTGTTGGTTCCTCAGGCTGCAAAACATCTTTCAGGCGCTAGCTAAAGTTTGCAGTGTTTGCACTTGCCACATTTCCCGATTGAGACTCGCTTAGTTCCTACCAGTTCAGTATAAATATCTGGCCTCCCCCCTTCGATAAACCTCTTCTTTTCTTCTTCATACTTACCTTGTGATGGCCAGGATGCTCATGAATATCCTCGGCCCTAATGCGAGAGCTCCATTGCACATCGGGGACTCAAGCATCGGCCAATATCCTTCGGGGTCTTGGATCGCGGAATTTTTGATTGCACTCCCTTTGGGAACCCTTTTCATTGAGATCATGGCCTGATGCCTTGGCTTGAAGAAGAGCACCACAATCTTTTTCCGACGTGCAAAATAAGAGAATTGAAACAAATTGTGCTTTTTATTCTAGTATAATGTATAATCGTGGTGGTAAGCGATATGCGTTCGCGATAAATGTGGATGCGTTCACGACATTTTACATAGTAAATTAACTAAAATCGCAACTTCTTCATTTTCTATAGCTACTATTTTACGTCCTTTTTAGTAATTAACAACTTTATAACTCTACAAAAGTTAAATGCTTCTAGTATAAGTAGCATTATATACATATATATTATCTATTAAATTTAGGAACGCTAAAGAACATTTAAGGTAACGTATTTCATAGGCGAAGCGATCACTGAACTTCCCACCTACAATTGAGAAATTTACAAGATAATAACTCAACAACAACTTCATAATATATATTAA
This sequence comes from Pseudogymnoascus destructans, assembly GCF_001641265.1. Lineage (NCBI taxonomy): Eukaryota > Fungi > Ascomycota > Leotiomycetes > Thelebolales > Thelebolaceae > Pseudogymnoascus > Pseudogymnoascus destructans. Next base: position 1,084,288 of record NW_020167520.1, read on the forward strand.
AAATGTATTTCTAGCCTTTCCTATTTAGTTGAATTTGTACCTAATCATTTAGGAATAATCTATTCAGTAGTTCTTAAGATATCACGTTTAGGCACTGAAATTTAGACTAGGTCTTTATATTTCCTAGTCTAATTGCTTTAAAGCTTAAAATAAAAAAATCTACGTGTATGTATAAGGATACACACACATTTTTAGAATATATTATGAAGTTGTTAAGTTCTTATCTTGTAAATTTCTCAATTTTAGGTGGGAAGTTCAGTGATCGCTTCGCCCAGGTGATCGCTTCGCCTGTGAAATACGTAGTTTATATACGTTTTTATTAAAAAAAATTCCACTACATTTCTATCTTTTATTACCTTTAGTCATTTTACATATAATTTACTATATAAAAGTACCTGTAAATTTTGGTAATCGCGAACGCACAGCGCTTACCACCACGATTATATATATAGCTTCGTAATATCAGGCTGGTGCAATTTGGATGATCATAGTAGATCTGTGATGTTGGCACGTACTCTCTGGTGAGGAAAATGCTATCGTATTCATGGTTTCTGCAAAGAACTATAACAGTAGTCGTGTTTGAGAGACCTTCATATGTCATATCCAGGCATGTCAGGGCCTCCCATCTGAATAAATTTGGGTCGTTCCTGGCCCAATCAACAAGGTTCCATCCCATCAATCGCCTGTGTCGTTGGAATACGCGGCGGCAAGGGGCAAGCGACATCTGAAGTATCCTCACTGCTATACCATGACGTTGCCGTGGTACCCCGCAACGCAATTCCTCTCTGGAGCGAGCTCGCACGACCAGATTGTCCATATCCAATTCCATAGCCTTTCAATACCTATTATTATTTTATGTATAGATTTAATATTATACCATCTATCAAGCAATTGGGCTTTCTACATTTTGAGATTAAACCTAGGTACCATAGCTCAGTCTTCGTTTCGTGATCTCTGTTCTGCGAGGCTGAAAAGAGGGGTATTGCATGCACAAACAACAGATCTCGGTGGCATGCTAAAGAAATACCACAGAGAGTTCAGAATAGCATAGATATTGTATATTGGTGTTTAAAATAATGGACGAAGCTCTGTTTAAATAAACTAGGGTTCTCTGTTCTGGAATATAAAATGTATATATGGAAATTTAATATTATTTGTAAAGAAATTAAATCCCTTTTTTTTCCCACATGTAAACCACATTGTAAGATTCACCCAACGGTAGGTACCAAACCACTTGAGTATGAATAGATACGTAATCAGAAGCAAATAAAGCCTACTATTCAGCCTGTAGCCGTGGGATTGAATGGGTACAAGCCCCAAAATGAAGCCCATGCGTTGTCATGATTCCCCACACGTGATGGGATAATATCGTCACCCCGCACACCGCCGCACTTAACACAGTACTCCCATATCCCAACATCAAACACCCTCACACCTAAACAGCTCCTGCACTACCGCAAAAATGCCCGTCGGAATCAAGACCGTGAGATCCGCTGTCCCTGCTACACATCTGGACACTGCCTAACTGTTTCCAGCCGTCGAACCAAATCAAACTCACAAACGTTTCGTTGGTGCGACTCAAGAAAGGCAAGAAGCGCTTCGAAATCGCATGCTACAAGAACAAAGTGCTCGAATGGCGCAACGGCATCGAAAAGAACCTCGATGAGGTCTTACAAATCCCGAACGTCTTCGTGAACGTGTCGAAGGGCGAGACGGCGAAGAAGGAAGACCTGGCGAAGGCGTTCGGGAAGGACGTGAAGCAGGATGACATTATCTTGGAGATATTGAACAAGGGCGAGCTGCAGGTTGGCGAGAAGGAGCGCGCAGCGCAACTGGAGCGTGTCCACAACGAGATTGTTGATATTGTGGCGGGAAAGCTGGTTGACCCGAAGACAAAGAAGGTGTATACTACTGGGATGATCGAAAAGGCGCTGGATATGGTCAGCGCCGCTGGATCGCAGGAGAGGCAAGAGAAGAATGCTGCCGGAGCAGAGGCCCCTGCTGAAGGGGAAGAGAAGAAGCATCTGCCAACGTGGACTGGAGTCAATGCTACGAAGAACGCAAAGAGTCAGGCCCTGGAGGCTATTAAGGCCCTGGTGGCAAGGCAGCCCATACCAGTTGAGAGAGCCAGGATGAGCCTACGGATTACATGCCCGATGAAGGAGCTTAAGAATACGTTGAAGGGCCAGAAGGTCGGTGGAGAGGACGGAGAGAGGAAGATGACGGTTAAGGAAAAGATTCTGGAACTGGTCGAGCAGATCGAGAGACAAGAAGTTACCGGGAGTGAGTGGGAGCTTGTCGGTTTCGTGGAGCCAGGAGCATACAAGCTCCTGAGTGATCTTATTGGAAGCGAGACAAAGGGTGCTGGCAGGATCGAGGTTTTGGATATGGCAGTTAAACATGAAGATTGAAGGGTTGGTGAAGCGAGTGACCAAGAGGAAGGTACGGGATACGGTTCAACCGCCCCATGGCTTCGATTCGATATATTCACGGAGGCTGAGCAACTGTCATATTCTGAAAGTGGCCACTGATGGGAGACCCAGGCAGGAGAGTCTGGGCAAGCCCCAGGAATCCCTCCCGAAACAACTCGTATGGAGGGAGAGGTCTTAATAGTTAAGCGGAAGACAGAATCCGAACAAGATATCCCCCATACTCTATTTCGTTCAGCATGGCTGCAAACATCATTGTACTCGTGCCGGCCAAATGTCTGAAGAGCGACTGGGTGACATCAGTGATTACAACAACTGTAGTTAAAATAAAGGCTTGCAACTACTCGGGCTATGATTGTCATATTCCTTACTCAAGAGATACAGATAAAGAGGGAGATACTATCTGCTTAAATTGCTGGCACCGATCCTCAGCTATGTACATACAGTAACTTACAGGACTCGCTGGGAGATGCCCGAAATATCGACACGTGACATACTTCCTAGGCAAAAACATACAGCTTACGTCATTTCCCGGATAAGGCCTCTGAGATGGTGCAACCTGGCGGATCCGAAGTGAACAGTCCCCAAATATAACTGCAGCAACTGTAATGGAAAAGAAAGGGAATAAAGAAAGACCTTTAATAACTGGCTATAATTGTTGTATAAGATCCTCAAATAATAGAGCACAAAAGGGATATACTATTAGCTCAAATTGCTGGTATTCCTTCTTAGGTACATAGAGACAGTTCAACCGGTTCCCGCCACCAAGGCGTTAGCGTAGCGATAGCAACGACGCTAGCCATCACACAGTCATTCAGGCACCGCCCACCGCCCACTTGCCCCATCGACCATCGTCGCCACTACCAAGTGCGTATACCTTCCACACCATCTCCCCTCACCATTCCCAACAACATCAATCGTCAACCAAATATTGATACAGACGATGAAATTCCTTGCCACTACCGCCCTCATCGGCGCTGCGACCGCTGCTGTTGCTCCTCAGCAGCATGTCTTCAAGAACCCGCTCCACCAAGAGCCGATCGTTGGTGACTCCAAGGCAACGCCTTCCTGGAGCTCATTGCTCGGTCCGCTGGCGGAGAGCATGAATAACATGGGCGCTGAGGCGAAGGCCGTCTGGGACGAGGTGACGATGATGTTCCCCGAGCAGATGAGCAAGGCAAACCTCCTGTCGTCTCCGAAGCCAAGCAAGAAGAGACCGGATAGCACATGGGACTACATCGTGAAGGGTGCCGATGTACAAGGTGTTAAGATTATGAATGCGAATGGCGAGGAGGAGAGGGCTATCGATGGCAACCTTGAATCGTACAACCTGAGAGCTAAGCACGTTGACCCAAAGAAACTGGGCGTTGATACTGTGAAACAGTACAGCGGTTATTTGGATGACGAGGAGAACGATAAGCATCTCTTCTACTGTAAGCACCTGACAACCCATGTCCACGAGTCTTGATTAACAGTATTAGGGTTCTTTGAGTCTCGCAATGATCCGGTCAACGACCCCGTCGTTCTCTGGCTCAACGGCGGCCCAGGCTGCTCATCCCTCACTGGCCTCTTCCTTGAGCTTGGCCCATCATCCATCGATAAGGACCTTAAGCTTCACAATAACCCATACTCTTGGAACGCCAATGCATCTGTCATCTTCCTCGACCAGCCCGTTAACGTCGGTTACTCCTACAGCGGTGGCTCTGTCAGCAACACCGTTGCCGCAGGAAAGGACGTATATGCACTACTCACCCTCTTCTTCCAGCAATTCCCGCAGTATGCGAAGCAGGACTTCCACATCGCTGGAGAGTCATATGCCGGCCACTACATCCCAGTTTTTACCTCCGAGATTCTCTCGCACAAGAAGCGCAACATCAACCTGAAGTCGGTTCTCATCGGCAATGGCTTGACTGATGGTTTGACCCAGTACGAGTACTACAGGCCTATGGCCTGCGGTGATGGTGGCTGGCCAGCTGTTCTCAAGGAGAGCGAGTGCCAGTCTATGGACAACTCCCTTGCACGCTGCCAGTCTTTGATTGAAAGCTGCTACCAAAGCGAGAGCGTCTGGTCTTGCGTCCCTGCCAGCATCTACTGTAACAACGCGATGATGGGTCCTTACCAGCGCACTGGACAGAACGTGTACGACGTGCGCAGCAAGTGTGAGGACAGCTCCAACCTGTGCTACTCTGCCCTTGGGTGGATCTCTGAATTCCTCAACAAGAAGGAGGTACAGGCTGAGCTTGGTGTCGAGGTCTCCTCGTACGACTCGTGCAACTTTGACATCAACCGCAACTTCCTGTTCCAGGGTGACTGGATGAAGCCCTTCCACCGCCTGGTCCCGAGCATCCTCGAGCAGATTCCAGTGCTTATCTATGCTGGTGACACCGACTTCATCTGCAACTGGCTCGGTAACCGCGCCTGGACTGATAAGCTCGAGTGGAACGGACACAAGGACTACAAGTCTGCTGAGACGAAGGATCTAAAGATGGGCGAGGAGAAGACAGGGACTGTTAAGTCGAGCGGGAACCTCACATTCATGAGGATCTTCGCCGCTGGACACATGGTGCCAATGAACCAACCCGAGCCCAGCTTGGATTTCTTCAACAGGTGGATCGGTGGTGAGTGGTTCAACAACTAAATTGTTGTGGACCATATATAGTCGATTGATTTGGGTTTGGAAGGTGTTGGTGATTTAGGATACTTTGGACATAACATGATTTGCATTATTTTTAAATTACATCGTCTGCTGCCATTATTTGAGTATAGTTGAACTGTATTGTGAGTGCTACCTCCGTCAATATTTAGCGCTTGTGGAACGGATAATCACGTGGCTACACAATATACTGTCAAAAATATATTTACAGCATGATTACCATAGTATAACACTGTAGTTAATCCGGATACCGTTTTCAAGTAAACTTTGGTTTCTGACCTCGCCGGAACTGGTCTACTTGTCATCCCCAATGCCATTTCATCGAGTTATTGCCAATAGTCAGCGCTTACCTCTCGGGCATATTTTACGTGGTGCTTGAAAGAATAGAGAATGTAAGAAGAGTTACTACGAGCGATTGAAGGTGCACAAAACGTTACGGAGGAACCGAGCGGTGTTGCACACGGCGGCAGGTCAGCTAATCCCGCGGAGTTTTGGACAATTGATCCGTAGCCCACAATTCCGTCTGGAGAGACAGAACCACAATCACATAGAACATAAGGAACCGATTGTTTTTAATTGTTTTCAGATTGACACAGCGAGGTAGAGGACACCCATATCCCAGCGTCTGCTGAGGAGCGATACACCAGCATAAAAATGCGTGCAAGCCCTTGCTATGCTATACTCCGCCCTCCCAATCCATCCCAAACCCAGAACGATGCGCTTAACCTCCCTTCTTCTTGGAGACACCGACGGTGCGGCCCCTGCGTCCGGTGGTCTTGGAGTGCTGTCCGCGGACACGCAGGCCCCAGTAGTGACGGAGACCACGGTGAGCGCGGATCTTCTTCAGGCGCTCGAGATCGTCACGGAGCTTGGAGTCGACGTTGTTGGCCAGGACCTGGTAGTCCTTGCCGTCCACGATATCGCGTTGTCTGTTGAGGAACCAGGCGGGGATCTTGTATTGCGTGGGGTTCTGGATGATGGTCACGATGCGCTCGAGCTCTTCCGAGGTGAGTTCTCCGGCACTGTTGATTCAATTAGTTTCTGTGTTGTTTGACCCATCTAGTCCATTGCGCTCTTCAGACAGTGGACTGCATTGGGGATGCATACCGCTTGTTGAGGTCAACATCAGCCTTCTTGCAGACCAAGTTGGAGTAACGGCGTCCGACACCCTTGATCTTGGTCAAGGCGTACATGACCTTTTGCTTTCCCTCGACATTGGTGTTTAGAAGTCGCAGGATGAACTGGAAGTTCGACTTCTCGGCCGATACGAGAGACATGATGGCGACTGTTGTGGTGAAGTCGCTGTCGCTATCGAATCTTGCCAGAGGAAATGTCGTAAAAGCTCTGGACGTGAAGAAGTGTGCGGACTAACCCTTAGCGTGGAATTTACAAGCGAGGTCATGTGACGACCACCTGGATATTCAATCATCATTCGAGGCGGCGCCAAGTGGGAGAACATCGACGACCAGCCATCAAGATCACGATTTAAAATAATAAAATATTTCCGGGAGTATCCGGTTCTTGTTTCCTGGTTTGATCCGATTCGTGTACGATGATGCTATTACCAATTTCTGGTCCTGATACATCGTGGACCTGCCTGTTATATCCATATCAATCAACCCTGCCTGCCTTTCATCTGGAGTCTGATATGACAGTTTTGGGTTCTTGCTTCCGGATCCGAATGAATCCGGCATGAGTTACTACCTTACCGGGATTTCACGTAATTGAATAAGGGTAGCACGACGGTAACGGGGACCGTCACCAAAATGGGCTGGTGTTCCCACGGTTTTTGGTGCGTGCTCCGGTGGCACCACCCGTTTCTCATGCCAACGGTGATTCCTCTCAAACGGTCAACGCCAAGCACCAGTAAATAGAAAAGAAGCCGTAGTAGAATAGTAAAATTGACTCACCGTTTTCGATCCTTCTTCGGTGGCCCGGATTGGGCTGTAATTGCTCGTAAAACCGAGATATATTGGCCACGGTGATTATGAATATCCACTGAAGTCGCCTTTGCCTCGGTGATAGCACCATTTTCGAGGCCGTAAACGGTGATGGCGCCATCTTCAAGGTATTACGGATGCCAGAAGTCGGCAGTATACTCGGAATGAACCATCGCCGGCGTGGCCAGCAGTTGAAAAAAGTGAGAATCGCACCCAAAAAGCAAAGCGCGGTGATAAAAGCAGTGCGGTGATAGGAAAACCATACGGCAGCAAGAAAAGCATACGGTAATAAGAAAAAACCTTATTCTAACGTAGCTTCAAAAGGCCGAACAGAAAACAAGTGAGGGAAGCAGAAAGTGAGACCTACCGCGGCAGCCCGTATGCTGCAGTCGACAGGAAGTGTCGGTTCGTTCTAGTTGACAGGGTAAACAGACAAGCGGGCCTCAATATATACCCAAAAACCTGGGAAGAGGCTTTGGGAGTAGGGAAGCCGGGGCAAAAGCCGCCGTGATCATTTTGATTGTGGCGATGGGAGAGGTGGAACATATGGAAGCTAGCGGCACCAAGATGATTACGGCGAAGGAGCATGGGACACAGGGAAGCAAAGGAAAAGAAGGCATCAGGAACAATCTTATATTCTATATAGCTTCAATAATATAGCCATCATCCATGCAAATGCCAGCCGGATTGCCTCAATGTGATCATCTATTCCGCCCAGCCCGACAGCGACACGACAAGCAGCCCATGACATTCCAGCCATTCCATCACTCCGAAACCAGCAAGTCCAGCAATGCCCAAGCCCACACGCCGAAAGCACCAAGTCCAGCTGAGATGTGCACCAAGTCCAGCGGAGATGTGCACCAAGCTAAGCTCATACTCCCAAGCCAAGCCAGTATCCATGCAGCAAAGTGCCGCTGCCTAAAAGACCCCATCCATACTTCGAGTTTCACTCCGGCTCAAGCGGCGTTCATTCGAGACCTCCTAGTAACATAAGGGAAACTGGGAGGATGGCAGCGCTTTTACAAGTTAAAAGTGAAGCTGTAGATATAATAAATGAACTCAATTTCTATATCTATCTACCTATTCATATTTGTTGAAGGAGGAGGTTGCTCAGACTGATTGGTTAGGCGTGTGGCTCGCCAACCGAATCGGGTTGCGGACCACCCACAAATAGTTCCGTAGATAGCTTCACTCAGAACAACAATACAAAACATATATTCAAGTGAACTGTTGTTCAACTCAACGTGATAACTATGCCGCTGCAGATACAGATACACCACTGATCTCAACAATATTGCTCTATGTGATGTCGATTTCGATGCTTTGAATACGGCTTTATGAAAATAGGTGATACGTGCCTTCCGTATTTGGTGGTTTCTTCGCCCACCGTAAATTTCACTCTAAATTTCGAATTCTGTCTCCAAATCGACCTTTACCTATGTAAAGGTAGGATATGCCATCAGAATTGGCACTGTGAAGGTAAGTTCAATCTCATTTGAACGAGTATTCAAACTCTCACTTGTCATGTCAACCGCTCGCTCTCGAGCTTCATTCTGAGCTGTCGCGCTCTATTCTTCTTGGCTCTCCAAGGCCGCCAAAACATTGGCTGACCTCGCCACAACTTGCCCAATGTGGTTGGAGCTCTGTTTGGCATTGTCGAGGCCCTTTGAGCCTCTCTGAACCTTCCTCGATCATTTTCGAAGCTCGCATTCAATGCTGTCCAGAGTACTGTTGTCATACTGACATTCGTTGCACTCAGTTTGCTATCAAACTCAAGAGCAAACTTAGAAATCTCCTCCTCAAACCTACAAGTCACTATACATATTTTGGCTTGTCACACCAACAACAAGAGCAATACTACTCAACGATTGCTACAACCCTCTATGATTCATTACACGTCATTGCTCCTTAGTTACTGGGCCGATATGACCACATAGCATATCTCTACAACCCTCTATGATTCATTACATGACATCACTCCTTAGTTACTGGGCTAATACTACACATGACATATCTCTATCAACTAGAGGTCTAGGAACATGAACAATAGCTCCAAAAGCTTCTACAACCGTCTATGATTCATTACACACCATCGCTCCTTAGTTACCCACAAGATTGGTTAAGTTATGACATAATTTGTCTATAGGGGTACTCTGACCTTGGACCTCCTTTCACTTTCTATATGCTAGGAACCTAGGAGATGGTTCTATGGGATTCTCTTACGTCGACTACAGTTACCAAGCCTGGTTAGTCATGGAAAGTCTTGGAAAATGAGAGAACTACACTCCTTTAGCATAAATAGGATTGCTCTTTCCTTAAGAAAGGGCAAGCAGACAATACAGTAAATCGACTATCACATACTTCCACGTCTTTTCCAAGCTTCCAAGCATTGATCTTGTTACTCCTTGTTTCTGAAAAGTCAGTGAGGTGTTAACCTCTGACTTACCCCTGAGTTCCCAGACTCAACATTTGTTGCAACTTGTTTGAACCACTTCACTACATCACACACCTGATTGCTGCGTTGTGGAATAGTCTAAGCTACAACCCTTTGGCTCTTTTTCTAAGACAGTGTGTTGTCTTAGTAAAATCATCCCTTCCTTGGGTGGCTAGATTCTCACATCTGGTGCACCCACCATTACACCGGGCATGAGCGCTCCCTAGCCATTCCCAGGATGTCTGCAATGCACACCATCTTGCGCACCTCAATTTGAGGTATGTCAAATCGTGCACAGACTCTGGATTTGTATGGGGTTTTCAGAGTCCAAAGGGGGGGCCTTTGGATTTTTGAAAAAACAAAACGTGCATTTCCCCAGCCTGATTTTGGCCCTGTTTTGGGTACTTTGCTATGAGCACTCTGTGGAGTGTCTTCGGGCGACTATCATAGGTGGCACATACTTATGTATCGCATTACCAGTAAGTTTGACTATGTTTCCATTCTACAAGCTAGTGTGTCATGACACTCCTTCGATATTTGTGTCACGACCCTTCGATTCGCTTTAGTCTCTAGTACTTATTTCACTATGTCATTCACTTCACCTGCTTCGCTCACTTCGCTCACTTCGCTCACTTCGCTTCACTTGCTGACCTAGATCAGCCCAAATGTTGACTACTGGCTTAGGCTCTCTTGTTATTGGCTTGCTGCACTAGGGCTCGCTTAGCTAGGGTTCGGTTAATTAGTGCCTTCGCTTATTTGTGTAAGGATGCCTCCGTACCTAGATACTCAAAGAACCTGTCTCAGAACTGTTACAGTCACTACAAGCATGGAATCCGACTCGGTGGGGTTTCGAACCAGTAGAGGAGCATATAGCGAGTTACACTATAGTGGGGGACGGTAAATGTATAGGGTTCAGGGCCGATGCAGACCTGTTGCGGTGGAAGGCTCAGGGCTAGGGTTGGGATAACCGAGTCGGGCCCGTTTCGGGAGTTAAGGAAACAGACTCAACGGGGTTCCCCCTTCATCTTTTTTGTATCCTTCATAGTAGACCTATAGGATAGCATCCGTTTAGCCTCCGACTCGCACTCTCATATGCTATTACTGTGAGCTGGGTGCCCTGTGTCCTTACAATTTGGCACTAGGGATTTTTACTGTTATATAAGCACTTATTGCTCATGTCTCTTATTGATCTTTAGCTAGCAAATTATATACTATTTGGCCTTCTTGCAATTCCTCCTGCTTCGACTTACTTTGCATTCCCTTACTTCGAGTCGAACCACTTGGCCAACCTGTTAGTCTCACCACTTGACCCCTGTGGTATAAAGTATATGCTTTGGAGCCTGAACTACTATACCTTGTCCTACTGCTTCGAGTATCGAAGTCTTCACATTATACTTCAGATACTTCTGCAGACTTGAAGGTCAGCCTTGGTTCGAACTGTCCTTACACAGTGTCCCTGGTCATGGCCACTTGTGGCCGACTACACACATCAGTAGGTTAAAACTTCATGTTTGGAATGCCTCAATTCTTTTCCTTTTTATTTCCTTTTTATTCGTTTAGTGGATTGATATGTTTAGAGGTATGTTGAAGCTGATTTCCTCCAGCTTGGGCATGTGTTTCTACATGTCTATACTCAGTTAAGTCAGGTAAGTGTTTTTATTTTTATTTTCTTTATGTCCTTTCAGTTTTGGGTATATTCTAGCCTGGTAAGTGTCTATATTCTCTATCTCTGTTCGTTTTTGGGTATATTACAGCCAGTAAGTATTTTTATTTCTCTATGTCCTTTCGCTTTACCCCTCTTCTTTCCTTTCCTTTTCTTTCGTTGATACTGTCTGGACAACCGCCGACTGAGCTAGCTCCAGCGAGCCCAGTTTTTAAATCGGCCAAGTCCAGCGCCTTTCTCTTTCTTTTTGCTTTGCTCAGTTCAACCGTTAAAGCAGATCTGCCCGGTCCAACCTGCACCAAACTGTGAGTCTCCCAACCCCCCCTCATCTATTACATGACTACCAGCTATCTAATTTGATATAGATACTCAAGAACCACATGTCGACGTGGCAGAGTGCTACCACAAAGCCCGACATCGACCTACGAACTCGACACTTGGTAGCTGGCTACCCATTTCGACATATAAACGACACTTGGTGGCTGGCCGATGCACGGAAGGAAGGATAGGAAAGGATAAGACCTGGCGATGGTCTGAACGAACTTGAAATAAACAGCCTGGGGTAGGTGCGGGGTCTGGGGGTTGGTGCGCGAGAGCTATGATGCGAGCTTTCGGTGGCCGCTTGATGCCACAGCTCAAATGTGGCATCAGAACTTGGGTAAGGAGTGGCAGAAGGGTGGAGGATACTGGCTAGATATATCTATGTAGTAAATATAATGTTTCTGTGCTTATTAACTGTTTCCTGGCCGGTGAACAGTGATCTTGCTGTCACCGATACCACCCAACTACCATTATGCCACCGCTATGGCCGGTTTTGCCGTACCTGGGCCAAATTAAGGTGGTGATACCGGCGAATCCTCATTCACTGGCCATATATATCTACAGTAAATCACCAGTTTCACCGAATCCATATATTTACTGTAACGTGGTTTATCAGTACGTCGGACATATCAGTACCTCGGACACTTTTCATTGGCATTCTACTTTGAATATCAATAAATCAACCATAACATATTAAATTAACTATAACTAAGCGGAATCAGATGAACTAGACATATCTATAGCTTCTTGACAAGTTCGCGCATTATGACCAGCTTTTCCACAGATCCCACAGCATCGCCTAGACGGTTGCCCCTCCTTGTGACTACCCCCAACAGCACGTACGTCGCGTCGTACCTGCTCATCCACATCCTTCTGTGCGATAATAGCCTGTGCATCCTCTACTATAAGTGCACCTCCTTCACGGACACGAGCCTTTTTAGCCCTGCGGCGTTTGCTAAGGGCTTCGTTGGCTGCTCGAAGGGTACGTACCTCAGCAGACAGAAGGGTGTTCTCATGTGCTAGTCACTCCGTACCCTTTGCCAATGCAATAACTGTCCCGAAGAGTGGAGTTGGCGAGCTTCCTTGGTGATGGGCAATTCGATTTCGAACGAGGGTTGTTTGTGAAAGAGCTTCAGTTGGGTTGGAAGGGGTCTGGGAGACCCAAGGGTTGGTGTTGGCAGTAGAGGGTCTAGAGGGAGTTGGAGTCCGTAACCTCACGTCAAGCTTTGAAAGCACTGCTTGCGGGTCGAAAGGCACTAAGCCAGCTCCGCGGAACCCGGACTGGGCGTTTTGGGCTGTCATGGATTCCAGATATGCTGCTCTAAAGGCGAGAAAGAACTCGACCTTGGTAATGTGGTTGATATGAGCCTTAATGAAGGTCTCAATCTGCCGACCATATGCCCGCTTCAACACACTAAAGCACCCGACATCAAGTGGCTGAGTTAAATGAGACGAGTGGGGAGGTGTCATACTGACATTCGTTGCACTCAGTTTGCTATCAAACTCAAGAGCAAACTTAGAAATCTCCTCCTCAAACCTACAAGTCACCATACATATCTTGGCTTATCACACCAACAACAGAAGCAATACTACTCAACGATTGCTGCAAACTCTTCTACTACATCTGTTTATGCTACATACATCACGGCATATCATTTGGACACTCATTGAACAAGTTATTAAGAAAATCTCCTCCTTAAGGGGGTGGGCCAATACTACCACATGGCATATCTCTACCAACTAGAGGCCTAGGAACATGAACGATAGCTCTAGAAGCTTCTACAACCCTCTATGATTTATTACACGTCATCGCTCCTTAGTTACCCACAAGATTGGTTAAGTTATGACATAATTTGTCTATAGGTACTCTGACCTTGGACCTCCTTTTCACTTCCTATAGGCTAGGAACCCAAGAGATGGTTCTATGGGATTCTCTTACGTTCACTACATGATTAGCAAGCTAGTTGTGGGTCGCACTTGATTTCTAATACATTTACCAAGCCTGGTTAGTCATGGAAAGTCATGGAAAATGAGAGAACTACACTCCTTTGGCATAAATAGGATTGCCCTTTCCTTAAGAAAGGGCAAGCAGACAATACAGTAAATCGACTAGCACATACTTCCACGTCTCTTACAAGCTTCCAAGCATTGATCTTGTTACTCCTTGTTTCTGAAAAGTCAGTGAGGTGTTAACCTCTGACTTACCCCTGAGTTCCCAGACTCAACATTTGTTGCAACTTGTTTGAACCACTTCACTACATCACACACCTGATTGCTGCGTTGTGGAATAGTCTAAGCTACAACCCTTTGGCTCTTTTTCTAAGACAGTGTGTTGTCTTAGTAAAATCATCCCTTCCTTGGGTGGCTAGATTCTCATATCTGGTGCACCCACCATTACAGGAGGTAGTCCAAGAGTTATAATGTTGTGTGCCTTGCAGTACTCTTGGAACTCGGCCGATTCATGACTCTCGTGCCCGTCTAACACCAGCATTCGATATGGACCCCTTGCACGAACAGCAGTATGTTTGTCGAAGTGTTTCAACCATTCTAGACCCGTCTCATTGTTTGTCCATCCATTGCTTGTCAGTTTAACAACCCAGTTGTGTGGAAGGCCGCCGTCTGTATACCAATTTGCAAGATGATTCTTGCCTTTAACTACCAAAAATGGAGGAATACTCCAGCCGTCACTGTTGATACAAGCAATCGCTGTAGCCCATTCCCGATTCCCTGGCTGAACTGCCTTACCTCTGCCAAGTCGATCTGCACAGGTAACAACCATTGCAGGGCAAATCACACCCATCATAAACCCAGTTTCGTCAAAGTTATAGAAGTCGCAGTCCAAAACACCATATTTTGCCCTCATATTTTCCACTAGTCGAAACCATGCGCCAATTAGTTCAGGATCTTCGCACAAGGCCCTTTGGAAGTCGTAAACGCGATTAAAACGCGTCTTTAATTCTGGACGTCGTTGTACAAATCGGTGGGCCCAGAGCTTCCCGACGCGCCTCCCTCCACGCGATTCGAGTATAAAATTTGCCATATCTTCTACACCAGCAAGCCGGGGTGCAAATCCTCTTGAATCCATATCAAGTATATTCCGAATAACCACCTCCTCTTCTAGTATAGTTAATTTCATCATTGCAGGCCGGCGTTCGTAGACAGTAGTTCGGCCGTTCATTCTGTCGCAGAGTGTAGAATGAGGTACTTCATAGAGCTTAGCAGCCTTCCGACGACTTAGATTTTTTGATGTTCGGATAGCCTCGATAGCTAGAATGATTTTTGCTTCTTGGGTAATCACTGACATAATAAAAGGTGGAAAAAACGCGTTGTGAAGTTAGAGGGTAGGAAATTCGGGAAAAGTGTCCGAGGTACTGATATGTCCGACGTACTGATAAACCACGTTATATGACTACGTAACCGCTATTATAACGTATCCGTACAAGGCGCATAAACCGTTCACTTTAAATACGGTTGGCTCTGGGCACCCGTAGCTCACCGATCGCCCACCCCTACTTTCGCCGTAACTGTTAAGTCCAAAAAGCGATGGGAAAACCGTTCTGCTACCCTTATTTAATTACGTGGATCCCCGGTAAGGTATACCATCTCATAACCCAACCCATCGCAACCCCCCCTTGCTTGCGCCTTGCATTATCCCTCCCCACCCTATCTCCCCATACCTCTCCTCGCTTCTCATGTCTCACCTCTCACAAACAACCTCTCACCCCATACCCATACCCTCCCAGCACCCCCGTCGCGGGACGACCACGACCCGGCGCGCCGCCCCGCGGACCATCCATGGAACGTAGGTAGTGGCATGATGGGATGGAGGCTGAAGCTCGTATGGGCGTTCATGTGATGCGACACCTGCGCACCATCGCTGTGGTGGTGTTTGTTACGATGGTCATAGAGGTCATGATGCCAGTCCATCTGGTGTGGGATCGAAGGGGGGACCGTGCGGGGGGGGGTGTTCGAGGAGGGGGGAGGTCATGTGATTGTGGTGGTCTGGGGTTGAGGGGGGCGAGGATCAATAGCGTACAGTACAGTACAGTACAGTACAGTGCAGTACAGTGCAGTATGGTACAGTACAGTGCAGTACAGTACAGTACGGTACAGTACAGTACAGTACAGTGCAGTACAGTACAGTACGGTACAGTACAGTACAGTACGTATTCCCACGTACCTGTGGAAAGGGATGTGCTCCGGGGATGTGACCAATTGGATGGGAAGGTGCGACGGGGGGTGGGGGGGGGGGTGGGGGAGCGGTTGAGTTTTCTGGAATGGAAGGTTTTGGGAGTTCTGGAAGGTGGAGGGGGGGTACGGGGGCTACTTTGGGCCAGTGGGTGGTACTTGGGTTGGGAGACAGGAGGGTGAAGTTGGGATGGGAGGCTGTGAGTGGTTGGACTCGGGGGATGGGTGGGCAACACGTGTGGTGATGGTGGGCGGCCGGTGTTTTAGCATATTAAGGCGGTGGTGGTAATGGTTCAGCAGCCAGCGATTGACTCGCGAGGGAGGCGAAGCGGAGGCGTGGTGAGGGGATATTGGGATATTGGGATATTGGGATATTGGGAGCGTGGTTGTTTGGGTTTTTGTTGGGTGAGGGGGAGATGACGGGGACTGATGAGGGGGAGATGGCCGGGGGAGATGGTCGGGGGAGGTGGCCGGGGGTGATGACGGGGGTGATGACGGGGAATGATGGCACCGGGGGGTGCTGGTAATGTGACGACGCATCATCCAAGGGTACTTCTGTAGACCATACTCTATTATGTACCTTCCATGCAGGCCACATGTACCTTCCAATGCAGAGACACTCCCCTCCGCTTTCTTCCCTATACCATACCACGCCGTATTTGCAATGGTGTCTCGCCTCCTATTGGCTGGAATTGTGGCTTGCATTGGTCGCCGAGGACAAGACAAGAAGAAAACAAAAGGGAAAAAAAAGGGTCATCCTATTGTGGTCTAGTCTGGGCTGTTTCGGTCTTAGCGCCTCTCTTTTCTTCTTAGTCGCTTCTTAGTGGTTGGTTAGTTCGTCCTTCCGTCCTTCTTCCCTCCTAGCACTCTGTCATCTACTATCCACCGCCTCTAACCCTCTACCCTCTACCCTCTATCCTCTATCCTCTACCCTCTACCCTCTACCCTCTACCCTCTACCCTCTATCCTCTATCCTCTACCCTCTACCCTCTACCCTCTACCCTCTATCCTCTACCCTCTACCCTCTACCCTCTACCCTCTACCCTCTACCCTCTACCCTCTACCCTCTACCCTCTACCCTTTACTCTACCCTCTACCCTCTACCCTCTAACCCGCTATCCACCCCGCTATCCACCGCCTCTAACCCTCTAACCCCCCCTGCCTCTAACCACCCCTGCCTCTAACCCTCTAACCCTCTAACCCTCTAACCCCCCCTGCCTCTAACCCTCTAACCCTCTAACCCCCCCTGCCTCTAACCCTCTAACCCTCTAACCCCCCCTGCCTCTAACCCTCTAACCCCCCCTGCCTCTAACCCTCTAACCCTCTAACCCTCTAACCCTCTAACCCTCCTCCCTCATCCCCTTACTTCCCCATTTCTATCACAAGTCCAACAAGCATGATGCTGTTACTTTACCACGAAGGCTGCTACTTGCTACTTGGACTACTTCTCTACTTCCCTCTACTTATCGCTGTCTTAACCTCTTGTACCACCCACTGCAACATTTGTACTGTAATATACCTTCGACGCCTGTTAGACTCTCTCTAGTCCACGTATCCCCCTTGTACCACTCCATTACACCCCGATGTACTCTGACTTACTCTAGACTCGGTACTGTGGCCCGCACACGGTTGCGGGTCCAGTGCTATGTTTCCTTTTGTAACCCAATTCGCAAATTCGCCATCCTACTACAGAGAAACAGAGAAACAGAGATAGAATCGTCCGCCCTCGCCGCCGCCTTCCCGCCTTCCTGCCGGGCGCACTTTCCTACTTTTGTTCCACCTCCCAACCCTCGCACCTGCCGCCTCTCTCTCCCCTAAACTCCGGCATGCTGTTGTCTTGTTGTCTATCTGTCTTGCTGTCACCCATTACGCACTCTACCACCTTCCCTCCACATACACCCTTACTCACTCTACCCGCCATAACTTCTCTTCTCGCGCCCATTGACAGACAAGACGCTGAGAGAGACACACCAAGAGATTGCCACGCACTCCGAACACCATCTACCATCCACTACACCGCGCGCCCGCGCCCAAACCGACAGGCTCATCGCCATCCACCACCAGAGACACACCCACCACCTCCCACGACTCTCCCACAACCCCACAACCCCACGCCCTCCCAACCCCCACAGCCAGCCCATCGCCCACCTCGACCCGCCACGTCGGCCAGCACACACCTCCGAGCCAACCTCGCTGCGCCGCGCGCGCGAGACTGAGGATCGAGGAGCTGAGCCGCCGCGGCGACGGCAGCCATGGCCATGGACGCCGCGTGCAATGTGTTGTATTTGGACCGCTCGGCGCGCCAGGAGCGGATGGTGCGGAGGGGCGAGGCGATAGCGGAGGAGGCGAGGGCAGGGGATGATGCGGAGGCGAATGAGGGCGCCAGGAGGCTGCAGGTTAATGTGCTGACGCTGTTGGAGACGTTTAGTAAAGGTGCGTGGTGGCCCCCCGATTATGTGTGGTGAGAGTTGATGGCTAACTTTTTTTGGTGGGTTGTAGTTTATGTGTGTCCGACTGGATTGAGTTGCCTGGCGCGAATTGCGAGACTGAATAATGTGCCCACGGCGGGATTGGTGCCTACGCTGGTGCTGATTGATATACCCGAGGACGACGACGAGAATGAGCGCAGGAGGTCACTACCATGGCACGATGCCGGTATACTTCCCGAGTCTAGCCCTCCGAGCATATATGGCTCGCAACTACTACGGCAAATAGTTGCGGACGTGAAGGAGATAGGGGTGGCAAGCATGGTGCTTCCAGTTGCTGTGATACGGAGGCGCATAGAAACACCCACCAGCACGCCCAGGCCCAGCACACCTATACGAACTATACAAAATACACAAGCAAGCCACCCGCGGCCGCTTCCGATGGAAGTTTCATCGATGGAGCTACCGCCGGATCAAGCATCCTTCATGAAGTACATCGACCTTGGGGCTGTAGATGTCCTGGAAAACCCGATTCGCCGGGAGTCGCTTCCCAGCCTCGCCATCCACGTCTACCGCGTGCACAAGCAGTTCCTACAGCGTGGGGAGCATTTCACGGCTCCTACCCAAAAGCATCAAAGCTCTTGGCCTGGCGTTGCGACACCAGAGCCATTCGCCTACATGCGCGAGGTGATGGTTTGTGACCTCGCGGGTCAGATTTGTGGCACGATTGTGGATCATCCCCTCGATCCGGTGGTAATGAATGTTAGCAATGCGCGGAAACGAGCTGTGGTCAAAGGTATATCGGAATGGGGTTTCTCAGCCCACGAACTTTCAGAGGATGAATTGCTGTTCGCCACCGTGACGATGCTGGAGCATTCGTTGCAGATAGACGGAATGGATGAGTTGCGGTTACCCAGAGGTATGTTTAGATGCTTCGCCTTGGCTTAAGGCGGGCTCCGGGCCGATGATGCTCCCTCCCGTGCAACCCGCATGCTGACATCCGTTTGTAGATAAGCTGATCAACTTCGTCGCCACCAGCCGTAACGGATACAATGCCTTTGTGCCATATCATAACTTTAAGCATGTTGTCGACGTTCTGCAAGCCGTCTTCCATCTCCTTGTGCGAATCGGTACTTTGCCACCATTCCCTCGGGGCGCGCAAGTAGAGACGGAGCCCACAACGAGGTTGGTGGGCATGCTAAGGCCGTTTGAGGCGCTAACTCTCCTGATTGCTGCAATTGGTCACGATATTGGGCATCTAGGCGTCAACAATATGTTCCTTGTCAAGATCAACTCCCCTCTTGCGCGTTTGTTCAATGACAAATCGGTCCTTGAATCATACCATGCGGCGGTTTACTGCCATATGCTGAAGAGGCTTTGGCCCGCTGTTGTCGAGAATGAGGAAATGAAGGGGCTGCTGATCAGCTGCATCCTGTCAACGGATATGGGGATCCATAGCGTGTATATGGAGAAGTTGACGTTTCTGCAAAAGGCCATGGAAAACCTGAGCGATGCTGAGCCGGTGGGCGAGAAGGAACTCAAAATATACCGCGATATAGCGTGTAATATGCTGATCAAATGTGCTGACATCTCGAATGTGGTGAGTCTTAACCTGCCTACCTTCTCTTTACAGCGACTAACAAGCATAGGCACGCCCCTACGACTGCGCTGCCGTATGGACCGACATCCTGACGACGGAGTTCCAGCGCCAAGCCGACATGGAGGACCAGATCAATCTCCCCTCGACCCTCTTCTCCCCGCCTGCCCGTGAGATGATCGGCCTCGCTAAAAGCCAAACCAGCTTTATGTCATTCTATGCGCTCCCGCTCTTCAGGGGCCTCGAAGAGCTCATGCCCACGTTGGACTTTTGCGCCTTGGGGATAGACCGCAACTTCGCAGAGTGGACGTCGAAGTCGGAGAAGGCGAAGCAGCAGCTTGCCCTAGAGTCTGGTAGGAACAGGGAGGGCAGCAATGATAGCGTCGACAGCAACAACCCACCAGTCTCAGAGAGCAGCGCTGCGGGGGCGGCGAGAGGTTCGCGTCGTTCGGGCGGGTTACGGGGAGGCAGTGGGGCCGCTTTGGGTGATCTGTCGAGGGGCAGTGCGAGTACCCACCCCAGTGATATAGACGGTATCGACGCGCCGCCGCCGCTGTCTCGAGGCCAGCCACCGCAATACAGCAGCAGACCCAACTCGCGTCCCGTGACCTGGGACGAAGCCAGCGCCAGCTCCCGCCCCGCGACGAGCTCGAGCGCACGCCGCGCCCTCGGGATGCCCGACGCTGTTGGCGGCCAGGTGATGACGCACCGCCGCAGCGAGACGACGGACGGGAGCGCCAGCGTGCCGGATAGCGGGGGGTGGGAGGGCAGCGCGCGGACGGCCGATAGCGGGAAGTCGGAGGAGAAGGCGGAGTGTATGAGCACGGCGCGGACGAGCGTTGAGAGCTCCTCCGGGATGCGGGGGTTGAATGGGGTGAACGGCGCTGGCGCGAAGAGGAAGAGCCTCGTGGGTAGCATGTCGACGCCGGATCTGCGCTCGGATTCGAAGGGGAGGATGAGGCGCGTTGATGATGCGGGGAGGAGGGAGCGCGGCCAACGCAGGAAGGGGGAGAAGGGCGGCGACAACAACGGCGTGTTTGCGTCTATGCGAGAGCTGACGAGGCGGCCGAGCCTGGGGAAGTTTAAGTTCTGGAAGAAGAGGGGGGAGGTGGTGGGGGGGTTTGGGGGGAGGGAGATGCAGGTGCAGCCGCAGATGCCGAATGTGATGGGGAGGAGGGGGAGAGAGGGGGGGGTGTCGGTTGGCTGAGTTGGATGTCCCAAAGAAGGTTGTTCCTGCGTGTGTACTGTATGTACGTGGTCGCGGGGTTGTGGGGGGACCGGACCGAATGGTGGGGAGGGGTGTTTATATGGTGTGGTGTGGTGTGGTCCGCAGTGACCGAGAGTGTCTGGATGCGGGCGTTTTCTGGGCGCGCGAACGCACAGACGGCGTTTTATTTTTGAACGTGTGTTGTTGAGCCCACAACCACGACCAACGTCTCCCGACGTCGAGATTATTTTTTATACCTTTTTGTTTTTGGGAGAGAGAGAGATGGATGGGGTACAAAAGGAGAAATGGGGGAAAGGGGGAAAGGGTATATATGATTAACGGACGGGTGTGGATATGGCTTTTATGGCGAAAACCCCGAATTCTACCTACTCGATTGATGACGACGGGGACCTTTTTACACAACAATGAGATGAAGGTTTTTTACAAAGGGAATGGTGTGGATATGGATTATGGACATGACCTGACCGGAAGGAAGGGGGGGACCGACAGTTGGCGGGGATAAGAGGTGGAGGTTGTATATAGGTTTTCTACGCCCCGCTGCTGTGGTTTTCTTCCCCCATCATTTTTTTTATTCGGGTCGGGTGGTTTCAACTTTTTTTGTTCTTGTTTTTCTGTCGATATTCTTTTTTAGAGGGGGGTTAGGGAAGGAGGGGGTATTCATAATTGTGTTAATGGATTTTGGGTTGGGTTTGAAGGATTGGGAGGGGTATGGGTGGGGGGCATGGATTAGGGGTTGGGGGGGGGTATTGATACCAGACTATGAATGAATAGCAATCACATCATCACATCACATTAATTGGTAGGCACGCGTGCATGTATTATGGTGAGGGGGTTTGTGTCGTGTGTTGTGAGGGGAGGATATGAGACTACCTACCTTCGCAGAGTAGCAGGAGTAGTCTCGTCCTAGGATACCTGCGTATCTATTATCTACCAGCCATACTCTCCTCCCTGAAGACGTTAACCGTGTACGCACAGCTTTCGCCGTTAATGCGCGACATATCTCTCTCTCATCCCTGCGATGGGAGGGAGTTGCGCGCGGGGGGATCCATCCATGGGGCTCATCGTTTTTTTGTGAAAAGGGGGGGGGGGGGGGGGGAGATGGGGATGGGGATGGGGATGGGGATGGGGATGGCGGGGGTTATTCGGGGGGGTTGATCTCCTGGCCCTAGGGTTGTTGGGCTACAATACATCACATAACGTCGATTTGGTAGGCGTGTGTGTATGAGTTGTGAAGGGGGTTGTGTGATGGGTTGGGGATGTGAGATTAGGTTGAGGGTGGAGGTTCGGAGGGGAGTGTGTGTTAGGGGGGTGTTTGCGTGGTGTCGTGTGCTGTCTATGGTGATGTGGTGATGTTGATGGGTTTGGGGAGGGTGAGGACGGATCTATCGGCACTGGGGGAAGTCTGCGTGGCTTCCTCATCTATGGTGAAGTCGCTCTTTGGTGTTTCTTTTCTTCTCCAAATTGCAAGGGCGGATCAAACGGCATTAGTTCAGGTTTCTACGTGCCCCTTGCGATTCCTGGGTGTCTGTAACGATTACAGGCGGCTCACATCGAGTATCAGGATCGTCAAGGGGATGGGGTTTCTAGGGCACGGAGCGGGGTATGGTAAGGGATATGATGGTTTTCCATTTGCTCTAGCACGAACTTGTGCTGTCTATGGTGATGTGGTGATGTTGATGGGTTTGGGGAGGGTGAGGACGGATCTATCGGCACTGGGGGAAGTCTGCGTGGCTTCCTCATCTATGGTGAAGTCGCTCTTTGGTGTTTCTTTTCTTCTCCAAATTGCAAGGGCGGATCAAACGGCATTAGTTCTAGTTAGTAGAATATGGAGATAGCCATAACGTAGTTCACAAGCGAGTCGCCTACACAAGCTCACCGCCGATTATTCCTTGGCATCGTACGAAATCATAAAATATCTCAACAATTAATTAATTAAACTATTCTAACTTTTCGGCATTTGAATCATCAGATATATCTACAATATTTGGACAAGTTCGTACGTTGTAACCAATTTGTCCGCAACATCTACAACAACGTTTTTGCGGCTCAGTTTGCTTCATACGACCCCTACTTTCTCGCAAATCAGCTTGTAATTGTATATTAGCCTCTCTTTGAGCCTCTGAGTCTTGGACAGCTTCGACAGTAAGTACTCCTCCTTCTTGCAATCGACGTTTCTTCGTACAACGACGTCGACTAAGTAAGTCATTTGCTTTGCGAAGTGCAGCGTTTTCTTCTCGTAATAACGTCAATTCGTGTATTGCACTCGCTGCACCTTTCGCAACCTGATCAATGCTTCGTAAAAGCAAAGTTGGTGAACTATTCTGATGTCGTATAATCCGGTCTTTAAGGTATGTTGATTGAGATTGTGTCTCAAGTACATTGTGCAGAGTTTTAGGTTCCCAAATCACAGGTAGAGTTGGCGTAGGCGTTGGTGTTGGCGTACGAAGTCGAACATTAAGCTTTGAGATTACATAGTCTGGATCGTACTCTCAGTTCCGTACGAACGCTTTAATGGTCGAAAACAACCAACGTCAAGTGGCTCAAGGTTATGAGACGAATGTGCTGGCATGCAAAGAATAATAATATTCCAGTCCTTGCAATACATCTCAAATTCGATTGAGTGATGACTTTCGTGCCCGTCAAGAATCAAAAGTCAATATCTACCCTTCGTACGACTCTGTGTATGTCGATTAAAATGCTTAATCCAATCAAGCCCTCGCTCATTTGTTGTCCAGCCATTTGACGTAACAGCAACAACCCAATTTGACGGCAAAGAAGCGTTTTCATACCAAGACGAAAGGTGATTTTTCCCTGCAACAATAATAAATGGCGGTAGCGCATATCCATACGATCCAATGCCTTGAATTACTGTAATCCATTCCCTATTACCTTGCTGTGTCGTACGAGGTCTGCTCTTTCATTCAGCATTCGTTACAACCATCTCAGATGATATTTGGCCCATTAAAAATCCTGTCTCGTCAAAGTTGTATATGTCCTCCTCGTGAATCCCATATTTAGTTATCATGTTTCGTACAAGTCGAAACCACGCGTTATACGCGTCAGGATCTTCGCATTAAACTCGCTGATAGTTGATCTTTCGATTAAAACGCGTACAGAGTTGTGGTTGTCGTCGTACGAAGTTTGAAGTCCAGTTCTTTCCGACACGTCCGCTGTCACGTTCAGCAAGCAATCGATTCGCCATATCTTCAACAGCACTGTGTCGAGGAGGAAATGCTCGCGAATCTAGGTCAAGAATATGTCGTACGACAACTTCTTCTTCTAATATTGTCAATTTTCGAGACTTAACTGAAGTTGTATATCGTGCAGGTTTTCCAGAGTGTCGATCTCTCAATGTCGTACGAGGAAGATTGTAGATTCGCGCAACGTGAGTTACACTTAGTTTTGGGTTTGATTTAAGCACTTGAAGTGCAAGAATCATACTTCTTTCTTCGTACGAAGTTGTCATGTTTAAAAAAAAAGTTATGTAAGTTTAAAGTCAAAAGTATGATGCCAAGAAAAAATCGGCGGTGAGCTTGTGTAGGCGACTCGCTTGTGAACTACGTTATGTAGTTAGTAGAATGTCACAAATCAACGACGGCGGTAGCACGATCTTTGTGAGAATACTGTATATTACAGTGCTCTTTCTAAGCCTATCGCGCAGTCCATCGAGGACACCACCAGCCCCGAGCCCTTCACTGCCAGTCCCGACCCCTTTACCGACGAAACCCTTTTCACCCATAGCCCCTCTATGCAGAAGCCTATGCGTTGGCTAACTACCGACGACGAGAATACTGACAGCAGCGATACGCCAGTAGGCCAGAGGCTTGTCCGCCTCACAGACGACGATGTCTTGGTCGTCTTTCGGCTTTGCCTCCAAGAGCAAGCTGCCTTCGGTCACCAGACCGACAAGATGTTATGGCGGCTAATAAGCCGCCGCCTCTTCAAATCCCGAGGCAAAGAGCATAAGACGCTCCAACGGGTGGTAGCCAAGGCGGTCCGTGATAGGCGAGAGTTCCTAGCTCTCCTTCCAAGCGGAGAGCATGACAACCAGTCTTCGATGACAGACGCCTTAGACAGCTGGATCGCTGTCCAAGACGCCCGTCTCGAAGTCCAGAAGGCTCGACTCGATGCCCAAGGGACTGCGAACGCTGAGACTACAGCATCTTCAGCATGGCGGCAGTCTTCTCTCGCACTTTGGACAGACAAGACGCAGCTCTTACGAGTAGCGTCTCGTGCTTTCCAAAGAGAGGAAGATGGCGAGGCTAGCAGCCCCCCCCTAACAACCCCAGACCCCAGAACGTCCGACTCCACAACCCCGCCCCCTACAACCCATCATCCTCACGTCTCACAACGCCGACGAAGGCACGCTACATCCACCGCCCCTAGCATGCCTTTAGACGTAGGGGACCCTATTGCTATAGGGCTTGAACGCCTTATAAGCGTTGTCGAAACTGTCGCTAGTCGGATAGGCGGACCACAAAGGGAGGAAGGGAGGGAGGAGTTACATGCGGTCGTTAAGAGGCGGCTTGAGGACCTAGAGTCTAAGATTAGCGCTATCGACCAAAATGTAGCAACAATGCTTGTGTAAGGCGGCCCTCACGTGAGGGCACGTGAGGTGTCACGCTCTTACAGTGGACCTGGCGGGCTCGGTAAATTAGGGCCTACGGGTTCCTGTATATAAGGGGCTGGAGGCTCGGAGTGAGGCCTCCAGTCAATAGTTGCTGTATATACGTAGACCTATTGTTACGCATTGAATCCTACTTCCTACCTACTGATCTGGTTCCCTGAGCTCCCGTGTGACCCTGGGTCCTATGCCTTTACAATTCTATTGACTCAACCCATACTCAGCCTACCAGATCAGGATGGCGAGCCAGGAAAAGAGGATTACCCGAGCGACCTCCGGAGGAGCGACTCCAGCGGCAGAAACCATCGAGGCCAGCCCACCGACTCTGGGCCCTGAAGCCAGCAGCTCCGCGACGAGCAAAGCGGACAGGATGCCGTCAAAGCTGGCCGCCCTCAAGAATAGGATCGAAGAAGAGAGGGCCTACTACAATACCATGGAAGAAGCCCTCCAAGTATTCCAACGATCGCACGGCGACGACTATAGCGCCTACCCGGAGGAAGTAAGGGTCTTCGCAGAAAGACAGGCCCGAATACAAGAAGAAGGACGCCGGAAAAGGCGACACCAAGACACTGAGGAAGAATGGGAGGGGACCCCAAACGAGGAGGAACAAGAGACTGCCTCCGTAGTATCGCGAGAAGCAACCCCGTCGTATAGGCCTTTCGGCAAGGTCAAGGACCCTAAGGTCTACAAAGGCGAGTCGACACGAGAGCTCAACGAGTTTATGGCCTCAATCCGCGCTTCCTTCCGATACCAGCCAAGAATGTTCCCAACCGAGCAATCCAAGGTGGCCTTCGCCGCCCAATACCTTGAGAGCGACCCCATGAAGGAGTGGGACAACCGCTGCGCCTCGCAAGAGGAAGGGCTCGAGGACCCTTTAGATATCGCAGGGTTTGAAGAGTTCCTTCGCGACCTCCATATCGACCCAGCCAACCGGCAACGCATTGCAGCCCTCAAATACAACGGCGCCCACCAGCGTAAGGGGCAGGGTATCCGCAAATTCGTTGCGTACCTCGAGGAATTGGAGCGGGAAATGGAGCCCTACACCGAGTCCCAGAGGACCACCCACCTCCTGACGAAGTTACACCCAGAACCGACAGGGAGGCTGTTGTCAATATCCTAGCCATGCTGGAAATGAACAACCGGTGGGTAACCGAGAAGAATCCTTCTACGGATAGGCCCAACACAAGGGAGAATAAGGGAACCCTGCAGGGTGGCTTTCCAGCTCGGAAGGGCCACTTCAATAGCCACAAGTCGGGCAATCACCGGGAGCGAACGCCCTTCCAGGATCGCCGTCGATCGGACCAACAACCTGCGCGCAAGCCAGCTGACACCCAAGGCGCAAGGCCTACCCAAGTAGGGAACGCCTGTTACAACTGTGGCAGACCAGGCCACTTTGCAAAGGACTGCCGTAGCCAGCACACTGGGCCGGGAGTCCGGAAGCTGGATACCCAGCTCCTCAAGCGGGAGTGACTCCCTACCGAAGCCCTACGCCCTACGCAGGCGAAGAGGATGGAGATCGACATTGAAATCAAAGTAGGGCCTACCTGGCACAAGGCCAAGGCTCTACTCGATTCGGGGTCGGACGCGTCAACTATCCACCCCCTCTTCGCAAAAGATAAGGGCCTAGAGTGCCGAGACAAGGGCCCACCTCGAGCGAGGGCTGTGGACGGCAAGGAGATTGCCATATACGGAGCGGCGACCATACAGATCAAGGCCCAGGACCACTTTCGAAGGGAGATGACCGTAGACCAGACGTTCCTTTCCATGGATACCCCTGGTGTGGATGTTATCCTTGGAATGGACTGGATCGTACAGGTCAACCCCCAGATCGATTGGCAGACCCAGATATGGCGCTACCCCTTCGATATATCAAAGGCGATGGAGGTGGGTATTGAAGAGCTAGACAAAGGCGATACTGCCTTTGTCCTGGCGTTGACCTCGGAAGGAGCGTTGGAACCCCAATGCCCAAGGGAGTACGCTGAATTCGCCGACGTCTTCTCTAAGGAGCGGGCAGAAGACCTACCCGAGCTGGGTAGGAAGACCCACGGTATCGATACCAGCACGCAAGAGCCGCCTTACGGCCCGGTATACAACCTATCTGAGACGGAGTTGGCCACACTCCGGGAATACCTTCAATCAAGCGAAAGGAAGGGTTGGATCCAGAGGAGCATAAGCCCAGCGGGCGCGCCCATACTGTTCGTACAGAAGAAGGATGGCAGTCTACGCCTCTGCGTGGATTATAGGGGTCTGAATAAGATCACCGTAAAGAATAGGCACCCCTTGCCGCTGATCACAGAGACCTTGGATCGGCTCCAAGGAGCGAAGGTCTTCACAAAGCTGGATATTAGGAACGCCTACCACAGGATCCGGATCCGCCCAGGCGATGAGTGGAAGACCGCCTTCCGCACTCGTTACGGCCACTTTGAGTACAAAGTGATGCCTTTTGGCTTGGCCAACGCGCCAGCCACGTTTCAGGCCTATATGAACGAGACCCTCGAAGGGCTCGTTGATACGATATGCGTTGTATACCTCGACGATATCCTTATTTATTCCTCTAAAGAGGAGGAACATACCCACCACGTACAGGAGGTCCTAGGTCGCCTACGAGAGGCGAACCTATATGTGAAGCTCTCAAAGTGCGAGTTCAATACCAAACAGGTAGGCTTCCTTGGATATACCGTCACAACAGAAGGAGTGGCTATGGAAGGCAACCGGGTTGCTGCGATAGCTGAGTGGCCTACACCCAAGACCTACCGAGAGGTCCAGGTGTTCCTCGGCTTCGCCAACTTTTACCGGCGCTTCATAGAGCAGTACTCCTCTGTTGTGGCACCCTTGACTGGCCTTATGAAGGGGGCCAAGGCCGGTAAACAGACCGGGCCCTTTGTGTGGGGAGCAATGCAGCAGGGCGCGTTCGATCGCCTCAAGGAGGCCTTCACCACAGCTCCCACATTAGTCCATTTCGATCCAAGCCGTAAGATTAGGCTTGAGACAGACTCCTCCGGCTTCGGGTTGGCAGGGAACCTTTCCCAATACGTAGAAGAAACCCCAGAACGAAGGGGCGGGTGGCACCCAGTCGCCTTCTTCAGCAAAAAGCTGGAGCCAGCAGAGCTGAACTATGAGGTCCACGACCAAGAGCTCTTGGCGATCGTGAGATCTTTCGAACAGTGGAGGCATTACCTAGAGGGTAGCCAACACCCAATCGAGGTCCTGACGGATCACAACAACCTGAAATACTTCATGGAAACCACCGCCCTCACAAGAAGGCAGGCGCGGTGGGCGCAGGCGTTGTCAGCCTACGACTTCCAAATATCCTATCGATCTGGCAAGACCAACCCCGCAGATGGGCCGTCTAGGAGACCAGACTATGAGGAAGAGAAGGGTAGCCAGAACGTGATGCTTCCTACCCTTCGAAACAAGCTCCAGAAAGCCATACAGGCAGGAGAAGAAGCCCTGCAGATGAGGCGGGTAGTGGCTGACTTACAAGAAGTAGGCACCACACTGGGCGAAGACCAGAGTAAGGACACCAAGAGTCCAGGTCTCGTTGTCCCTCGAGTTATGGTGGCAGCCATGGCTCAGGGAGAGAGCGCCTACAGTGCCACGGCCGAACCCTTAGCGGATCTGATCAAAACCCTTCAAGCGGCTGACGAGCTCGCTGTTCACAGGGCCAGAGAAGCAGGGTCGGCGTGGGTGAAGGGCTCTTCAGGTTGGAGAGTAGACGATGCAGGCATCATACGCTTCAAGGGAGCGGCCTACGTGCCTCCCAATCAGGCAGTACGTATGGAAATCTTCAAGATTTGCCACGACGACCCTTTGGCTGGGCACTTCGGATATAAGAAGACCCAGGAACTGATCCGACGGAAATACTACTGGCCTGGATTAGACCAGGAAGCCAGGGAGTACGTACGTGGCTGCGATCGGTGCCAGCGGATCAAGCCGGTACGGCACAGACCCTACGGCGAAATGCAAGGCCTTAAAATGCCTACTAAGCCCTTTGAGTCCATAAGTATGGACTTCATCACAGATCTGCCGCCTAGTATAGGAGCAGACCAAGCTAAGGCTTCAGACTCCATTTTGGTAATCGTAGACCGATACACCAAGGTATCCAAATATATACCCTGCTGGAAGACCATTACTGCCACCGAGTTGGGGCGGGTCTTCCTTGAGTATTGGGTTAAGGACTTTGGAATTCCTGCTGAAATAATCACAGACCGCGGCAGCGTATTTACGTGCCACTTCTGGTCGGCCTTCTGTTTCCACCTCAAAGTACGGCGGAACCTATCGACTGCCTTCCACCCTCAATCTGACAGCCAGACGGAAAGGCAGAACCAGAATATTGAGGCCTACCTACGCCTACACTGCAATCAGCACCAGGACAATTGGGTAGAACTTCTTCACTTCGCGGAGCTTACCTACAATAATGCCTTCCACGATTCCATCCAGATGTCGCCAAATCAGGCTCGATACGGTATCAACATCGACCTGCGGCAAGGGATCGAGGACGACCCCATGAGAAGGGAGGTGCCGGTTGCAAGAGACCGAGTCCAGAAGATCCTCGACCTACGAAAGGAGCTTGAAGAGGCCTGGGCGAGATCGAAGGAAGCCCAAGTCCGAGGATATAACAAGATCCACAAGCCAATGCAGTTCATGGTCGGCGAACGGGTGTGGCTTTCTGCCAAGAATATCAGAACCACCCAGCCAAGTAGGAAGCTAGGTCACCGGTGGCTCGGACCGTATGAGATCACCGGGCGGATAGGTAAACAGGCGTATCGATTGAGGCTTCCCCCATGGTATAAGGCGATTCACGACGTGTTCCACGTCTCCCTACTCGAGAGGTATCGGGAAGGCGTTGAGAAGGCCGATCCTCCACCAGATCCAGAGATCGTGGATGGGGAAGAAGAATACAAGGTCGAGGCAGTCCTAGACCACAGGACTGTGCGGAGGGGTAGGGGAATTCGAGAGGAATACCTGATTAGGTGGGCAGGCTACACTGCAGCTGACGATCAGTGGGTTCCAAAGCTTGACGTAGGACTACCGTTAATCAAGGCATATCACAAGGAACAGACGCAGAAGGCAATGTAGTGTATTGTCCTAAACTAAGGGAAAAAACAACGCGTCAAGTTCCGAAGGAGAAGGGCTCACAGACCCAGAAGCAGACCCCGACCCAGACCTAGAAGAAACGCGCGCGTCAGACAAGGGGGCGACAACGGGGGCAGGGCGTGGATTGAAGCGCCACTGGTCTGGACGCACAAACAAACGCTCAAAAAGAGCACGATCGTGATCCGCAGGCGTAGGCAGGAGAATAGGTCCTACTGACAAGGGCGCGGAGGGCAGGACAGGCCTCACCCGAGCTACCCACAGGGTCAGCAAAACGTCCAGGAAGGATGGGAATCACAAACCTACGACAAACTTCACGGCGACGTGGGTGTTGAGGCCAACCTGGTAGGCGTCTAGAGCCGCATCAGTAGCGGCGTGGAATGTAGCAGCAGCAGCCTTGAGAGCCTTGGTCTTGGCCTGATCCAGCTCAGCAAGGGTCTCAGCATGGGAAGAAGGGATTGGTGCGGGTCGTTGAGGTTGCAGACGACGGGGCCCCCAGCCTCAGGGAGAGGCGCAACAGGTTCCTCGTGGAAGGACGTAGCAGCTCTCTTACCCTTATTCTTGACCTTCGGGGTGCGAGGCTCCTTGCCCTGATCAGCGGTAGTGAACTCGCATTGGGCAAAGAGGAGGGAGGCCAGAGCCTCACGGGTGGCGACTGAATCATCTTCCAGCCCAGCGTCCTCGTCGTCAGCGCAACAGTTCAAATAGGCGTCGGCCTTGAGCTGCAGGGCAGTGAGGGCATCCTTCTGATCAGGACCGACCTGCCTGGTTGTCAGCATATCCCACTAAGAAGGAAAAGGAGGCCTACCGGAACGCAGCGGTGGTTTCCTTGGAGACAGTCGCCGCACTTGTCCAAGCCAACAGGGACCCAGCAGATCTGTCCAGGATAGTTGTAATAGGTGACCGAACACTTGACGCAGCAGTCGCGGGAGCCTGCGCGAAGGGGACCAACAGACTCTGGAACTGGGCGGCGCGCAGAAAGCTTCCACCCCAGCGCCGTACGCATCTCCTTGGCGGCCAACTGAGCAGCGACCTCCTCCTCCTCCTCTGGAGCGTCCTCAACCGAAGGTGATCGGTAGGGACGCACGGTGCGAGGGCGAGAGGTGGACACAACGGAAGCAGGACCGAAGGGAGTAGGGGTGGCAGGTGACTCCAACTCGGGAGACCCAGACATCTGGGCGGAAGAGCGCTTGAGAGGGGTGGCGACAGGCGCCACTGTCTTCTTGGGCTGCTTGCGCGGAGCCATGATTGACGGAACTAATCCACAGATCAGTCCCTGAAGACGAAGGACGGAAGGGAGGTAAATACCTTGCGAAGAGGGAGTAAGCCTTGAAGCAAACCTTGGAAGAGGATCAAAAGGAAGAAGCCAAGAACCCAGAAGAGCGGGCACTTGGTGTGAGGTTGTGTGAGGAAAGTAGGAAGTTGGGTAGGAAGTGGGAGTTAAGCGCGATGCCCACAACAACTGGGGGTGGCCTTGGCACAACAACAAGGGGGGTCACGGGACCCCCCTGACAGGCGCGAGTTCGATAACAACAACCCACCCTACGCGCGAGCAAACAAGCCAAACAAGCCCAAACAAGGGCGCAATCAGCCCTGATCTCTATGCCTGGAATTGGGGGCAATTCCCTAGAAGGGGGAGGTAATTGTAAGGCGGCCCTCACGTGAGGGCACGTGAGCTGTCATGCTCTTACAGTGGACCTGGCGGGCTCGGTAAATTAGGGCCTACGGGTTCCTGTATATAAGGGGCTGGAGGCTCGGAGTGAGGCCTCCAGTCAATAGTTGCTGTATATACGTAGACCTATTGTTACGCATTGAATCCTACTTCCTACCTACTGATCTGGTTCCCTGAGCTCCCGTGTGACCCTGGGTCCTACGCCTTTACAGCTTGCTATGCTGGTCGACCAAAGGCATAGCCATTAAAGGGTAGGGGAGGATGAGGCGATGGAGATAAGGGAAGGATGAGGCGATGGAGATAAGGGGAGGAGGGGTGATATACATACCTTATAATTGAAGATATGACTCCACTGTAGGTGGAGTCAAACCAAACTGATTCCTCTGTGTCTGCCCTCGGATGCATGTTTGTATGTTTGTAAGAAGAACAGCCACAAAGTAAGGTGCAACTGGCTGTATCCTAGCGCATAGTCCCTTCCCAAATGCTGTATATGTCTATGTCGTTTGGACACGTCCAAACGACCTCTCAACTTCGATTCGAACGAAGGACAAAGCGGCATTCCATTGCCGCTCGTCCTGCCGAAGCGCAAATCGCCCAAGCGCAGTGTGGCTAATAGTAGGATGAGATCTTGTCTACTAGCGCAAGATATCTTATATATTGCCTGTACAATACAGAAAGGTTAAATCTTTGCACCGTACAATATTAATGTGAAATCTCATAAGAATCTCACAAGACACGTCATTAATCCTATGACTTTCTTGCATAAGGTTGACTTGACAGAGGAGGCGGATGTAACGCTGACTTCTAAACGATAGAAGACACAGAGGTTCTCTTGCGTAAGGGTTTACTTATCAGAGGAGGCAGGGGATCAGACACAAAGGCTTCAAGTAACACGTTACTAGTATATAACAAATACTGTATTGAGTTGAGCACGAAGCTCCTATCTAAGGAAATACTATCTACTTATATAGTGGCGTCGTGCCTAGTGGACTCTTGGGAACTCACTCGAGTCCTCAGAGTCCTGGACTCTTAGGACTCTTCTCATCATCCTGCGAGTCCATCACGTGCCTAGTGGACTCCTGGGAACTCACTCGAGTCCTCGGAGTCCTGGACTCTTAGGACTCTTCTCATCATCCTGCGAGTCCGTCACGTGATACTTTCGGAACTACTATTCCCCGCTGCCTCTCCAGGTACCAGGGCCGGTCTCATGCGACCTCCCTCCTTCCTGTCCTGTAGTTGGCCAGCCTTCTTGTTCCGTCGTAACACTCGCTCCCTTCCCCTGGGCATTCGTCTCGAATCCTATAAGTACGTCCATGTCCCTGGGACTCTGCTGCTCCTCAGCGAGTCCTTCAACATGCAACATGCCTACTGACACTGCCCGCAAACTCCAGGAACGCAACGATCTTGTCCGTCGAATAAAGAACCACGGATACGAACTACCCGAAATGGATTCTTGCTCGAACTGCGTGAGGCGAAACGTTACTTGCGTGTCGTCTCCAAATGATTCACGGCGGTGCGCTGAGTGCGTTCGTCGCAACTTGAAAGAAAAATGTGACTGTATGGGTCCTGAGCATCCCGACTGGGTGAAGCTCGAACGGGAGGAGGATCGCCTGGATCGCGAAGAGGAAGAAACCCTTTCGAAGTTACTTCGTCTGCGGAAGCAGAAACGCCTCATCCGAACCCGTGGTAAAGATATGCTCCGGCGAGGTTTGAAAACCCTCGACGAGCTTGATGCGGCAGAGGAGGCCGAACGTGTGGCTGCTGAGAAGCGTGACGCTGTTGAGGCCAAGGAACAGGCAGTTAGCGCTGCCTCCTCATCTGTGACCGGGACCCCCGCTTCCTCCGATCCACTGGCCTACTCCCCTGCATCTTGGGATCAATGGCTGGCGGATGGCGGCGTCGATATTCCTCCAGCAGTTCTTTGCTGATGTTCCTTGTTGGTTCCCATGAATTATCCGTAGGTTCGTAATTTTCCCATTTTATCAAAAACTCTTCTCGACGTCCTACTAACCTTCTGTCTAGGATCGCTTCGACCTCATATTCGATTATCTCATTCTCGGGTTGGAGTTCGGTGTCGGTCGCAACTGGGGTATTTCCTCTTGCTGGTTCCAGTAGTGAGACATGAAATACCGGGTGTAGTCTAGACTTCCTGGGTAGCTGCAGTCTGTAATTAACTGAGCTGACTTTGTTCAATATTTTGAATGGTCCCAATTTCTTGAAGTCCAACTTTGTGCTTGGTCGTTTCGTTTTGATATGTTTCCGGAGTAGGTATACTTTATCCCCCTCCTTGAAGGCAGGTTCCATACTGCGCTTCTTGTTTGCGTATGCGGCGGATCGTTCATTTAAGAATTGGATGTCCGTCGCAAGTTGTTCGTGGAACGATCTCAGTTGTTCCACCACGATCAGGGCTTGTTCAGCTCGTGATTCATCCGGTCTTGGTTGCCTATATGCTTCTGGCTGGTAGCCATAATTGGCAAAGAACGGTGAGACTTTCGTTGCTTCTGTCATCGCGCTGTTATATGCAAACTGTGCGATGGGTAAGATCTGAACCCAGTTATCCTGTTGATGATTGACATAGCTTCGCAGGTACTGTTCAAGGGTCTGATTTAATCTTTCTGTTTGGCCATCTGTCTGGGGATGAAAAGCTGTTGATAGCTTATGATTTGTTCCCAGTAGCGCCATCAATGATTTCCAGAATTTCGAAGTAAAGAGCTTGTCTCTATCTGAGATGATTTCTTCTGGCATCCCATGATCGGCTAATATGACTCGAATGAAGGTATATGCGAGCGCCTCGGCGTCGCTAGCTTCTAGATATGGTATAAACTTCCCATATTTCGTGAGTCTTTCCGTGATGACGAGGATAGAGTCGTATTCTATTCCTGTTAACGGGTCCTTGGAGGGTGGAAGCTTGACGATGAAGTCCAAAGCTATTGATTTCCACGCTCCTTTTGGTACTGGTGTCGACTTGAGTTGTCCGTATGGCAGATGCCTATTGGATTTTGACTTGCTGCAAATGTCGCACTCTCTTACCACTGTCTCTACCTGCTTCCTCATACCTGGGAAGTAGTAGTGTCGAGTGATTCGTTCGAAGGTTCGTGTTACTCCCTGATGACCGTGTGCTGGTAACGAGTGTTGTTCTTGCACCAGCGGGCGTCTCATTTGACTTGGGACATACACTAACCCTTTGTATCGAATCAATCCTTGTTCGTCGATGGCGAAGTCGCCTTCGACTTTGGACAAGACTCGCTTGGCGCATTCGTCTGTTGCGTAAGCTTTCTTGAGTCTTTCCTCGAGTTCTGTATCTTCGATGACTGAGATCGTCGCTAGTAACTCGTTGTACTGTATTCCTGCATCTGTTTTCTTCAGAATTGCTCTAGGTCTTTCTTCCTTTGGGCCGGCGTAGTCGGTCCGTCTGCTGAGAGCATCTGCTCTTGCATTCTCAGAGCCCTTGCGATAGGTTATCGTGAAGTTGTAGGCTGCGAGGGTTTCTGCCCAGCGGACTTGTCTGTGGTTTAAAACCTTGGTCGTGGTGAAATATATGAGGTTCTTGTGATCCGTCCATACCTGCACAGGGTAGGTGGATCCCTCAAGATATACTCGCCACTGCTCAAAGGCAACGACAATAGCCAGTAGCTCCTTGTCGTGGATGTCGTAATTGAGTTCCGCGGGTGACAGTTTCCTAGAGTAGTACGCGATTGGTTTGAACTTACCGTTCTCGTCTGGTTGATTCAGACATGCTCCAATTGCGAAGTCAGAAGAGTCCGTTTCGAGGATGATCTTCTTTGCAGGGTCAAATGTAGCAAGGATAGGTGCTTCCGTGAACTTCGTCTTAAGTTCCTGGAAAGCAGCCTCTGCCTTGTCCGTCCATTTGAATTCGAGATCCTTTCTGGTAAGCTCCGTGAGTGGTTGAGCTACCTTGGAATATCCCGAGATGAATCTTCGGTAGAAGTTGGCGAAGCCTAGGAAGGCTTGCACTTCCTTGACCGTGGTCGGTGTTGGCCATTCCAACACTGCCGTTACTTTTGCTTGGTCCATCTTGATGCCATGCATTCCAATAATGTAACCCAAGAATTCGACTTGGTTTTTATGGAACTCGCACTTCTCTGGTTTGAGGAGTAAGCTGTACTCCTTTAGTTTCTTCAGGACGAGTTTGACATGCTTGACATGCTCCTCCTTGGTTGCTGAATACACCAGGACATCGTCTAGGTAGACAATGGTAAAGATGTCTAAGTATTCGTGCAAAGCATCATTCATCAGTCGTTGCATGGATGCGGGTGCGTTTGTTAGCCCAAAGGGCATGACTTGATACTCGAATAGGCCATAGCGGGTGCGGAATGCTGTTTTCCACTCTTCCCCAGCCTTGATTCGGATCAGGTTGTATGCTCCTCGCAGATCTAGCTTACTGAAGATCTTTGCTCCTTGAAATCTATCGTGTAGTTCGTTGATTAACGGCAGGGCATACCTGTCCTTGATTGTGATGTTGTTCAACGCTCGATAGTCCACACATAACCGTAGGGAGCCGTCTTTCTTTGGTACGAAAAGCACCGGACTTCCTGCGGGTGATGTGGATGGTTTGATGAATCCTTTTGCTAGGTTATCATCAATGTACTCCTTGAGTACCTTTAGCTCTTTTTCTGATAGCTGATATATTGGTCCGAACGGTGGACTCTTGTCTTTCTCCAAAGGTATCTCGTGATCCCATGGTTGGTGCTTAGGAAGCGCCTCGTTCTTAGGGCCTTCCTGGAATAATCGCTCGTATTCCTTGTACTCCACCGGTATACTCGTCGGTGAGGATGCCTGGGCTAGGTCATCGAGCTCGGAGGTTGCACATAACTCCTTCCGGCCCTGGGAGGGTTTCTCCCGTTGTCGCGTGTCCGTCCGTTGTTCACACGCGCACTGGCTCATCACAACTTTCTCGTTCCACCAGTCGATCTGGGGGTTGTGTTTCTTGAGCCATGGCATACCAAGGATGCACGCATGGTTGTCCATGTGCACGATGTCAAACTGAATCGTTTCCTTGTGCCCGTGTAGCATGACCATTTCCAATGGGACCGTTTCGTGGGTCACCATTCCTTCATTAGTCGAGATGGGCTCTCCATCTACGACCATTAACGGGTATGGTTCGGTTTTCAATTGCGTCTTGAAACCTTGCGTGTCTGCTACTTTCTTTGTCATAAAGTTGCCCGTCGCTCCTGAGTCAATCATTGCTCGGAGGTGTCGCTGTTGTATCTTAGCGACCACATATAGTTGCATGCTGCCCGTCGTGGCGCATAGCTGGTCTGTACTAGGCCTCTTCGTGTCGCTCACCGGTGGCCTACCGTCGAGGACTCCTAGTTTTTTGACTCGTCCGAGGAAGGATAGTATTCATCCGCTTCCAATGGTGGTCCTTGGGGAGATCGTTTCCCTCGCTCTTCTGCTTCGTCTAGCAGATGTGGGTATTTCTCGTATACCTGTTCGCTTTTGATAGGCAAGTCCCCTTCAGACTGGCTTCGCCTGAGGGCGTGAACTTGCTCTGCGTCTCTGAAGTGTATCCTGGGCGAGGATCGGGGAAACAACTGATTCTGGTGTTTCTTTTTCCAGTGGAGCTTGCAGTCATCTTCGCTGCAATACTCCCAGTAGACATACGCGTGCCAGGGATGATCAGTCTCTGTTGCGTCTGTCATTGATAGTTCCCGCTGTCCTCTCACCCATGCACTATCTTCCCTCGGAGGCTCCTTTCGATGCGTGGAGTGGGTCTCGCATTTTCCCGTCGGAGCATATCTCTGGCTTTCTCGTCGTACTTCTTCAGGGCTCTCCTGCGGTCCTGGTAGTAAAGTTCGACGCTTTTCATATACTTCAGTTTAGCCATATGCTCGACATCCTTCTCCAGTTCTTCCGCTTCTTGGGCTTCCAACTTAGCTACGTCTTGGGACGTGCCAAGCAGCCTGCGGGTATTCGTTAGTTGGTCGTAGTATCTCCAGAGGTCATCCTTGCAGTCGTCCACCTTGCACTTTAACGGAAGTTCCTGTAACAGGTTCCCGTAGAGGTCTTTAAGCATGGGGATTCTCCTCTGGCCATTGGGCTTGTCTCGTTCGGCCCTAATCTTCACGTGGGCGTGTTTTGCCATGCGTCTTACTACGCTCTTGCACCGTGGACTCATTGGTTCCGTAGGTGCGAGTTCATCGAAGGTCTCTTGTTCCGAGACGGTGAACGATTCCGCCTCCGACCCTTCATCTGAGCTCTCGTCTTCTGGGGTGCTTTCGCCGTTTATTCCCCAGTCCTGTTTGCTCACAAACGTTGCGTTCAACTGTCCTGTCCAGGTGGCATTGAGTTGTTTGCCGACTTTGCGTCCGCCGTTCCCTTTCTTTGGCTGTCTGCAGTCTCGGGCCATGTGGCCTGGCTTGTCGCAGTTAAAACAGAGTCGTTCCTTGAATTGTCTGTCTTTCTTAGGGTCACGGGGTCGTCCAGGTTTGAACGTGGCATCGAGTTCCATTGGGTCCGACCAACGGTTGTCTCGCGGGTGTTGATCCCGTCGTCTGCCCTCGTTTCCCCGGTAGGGGTAACTTTTCTTGGGCTTGTCATAGGTCCGACGTTCCTTCTGGAATTCGTATAGTCGATTGTCGATTCGGACCGTATGTTCGATTAGCGCTACCATGTCCATTGGTTGTTGTTCCAAACGGGCAAGTTCCATACGTATATGGCTCTTCAGCCCACGTCGGTAGTGGCTGATGAGTGCGCTGGCGTCCCATCCTGTCTGATTGCCGTATCTCTGGAATTCTGTGGAGTACGTGAGGGCGCTGCCAGTCTGCTTAAGTGCAAACAGATGGTCTTCGGCGGTCTTAATCTCATCGATGTCTCCGAACATGCGTCGGATTTCCTTACAGAATCCATTCCAGCTGCCAAACATAGTCTGCGTAGTTGTCATGCTTCCATTGGTACTTTCATATTTGAAATAGTCCTTGAGGAATGGTTCGATCCATCGCAGGGCTTCCCCCCTAAGGTAGGACGCAGTCCACAGGGCATAGCTCTCCTGGGTGGGAAACTTCTCATCATTGAAGTGCTGGTACAGTTCGACCTGTAGCAAAAACACCTCAAGTTCCTTTCGGTTGCCGGAGTAAGTGTCGGGCAACTTGACGCGTAGAGTTTCCTTGAGTTCGTTGACGGTGGGTGCATCGGGCATCTCTTCATTCTCAGGCTTAGACCTCTGAGACGAAGTTGGCGTGGTGGTGGTTTTCCCCTTCGAACTGACGACAGACATGTTGCTTTGTGTGTAAGCCGGTACCTCGTAGAAGTGGTGCTCAAAGTGTAACGCTGACTTCTAAACGATAGAAGACACAGAGGTTCTCTTGCGTAAGGGTTTACTTATCAGAGGAGGCAGGGGATCAGACACAAAGGCTTCAAGTAACACGTTACTAGTATATAACAAATACTGTATTGAGTTGAGCACGAAGCTCCTATCTAAGGAAATACTATCTACTTATATAGTGGCGTCGTGTGTCATACTGACATTCGTTGCACTCAGTTTGCTATCAAACTCAAGAGCAAACTTAGAAATCTCCTCCTCAAACCTACAAGTCACCATACATATCTGGGCTTATCACACCAACAACAGAAGCAATACTACTCAACGATTGCTGAAAACTCTTCTACTACATCTGTTTATGCTACATACATCACGGCATATCATTTGGACACTCATTGAACAAGTTATTAAGAAAATCTCCTCCTTAAGGGGGTGGGCCAATACTACCACATGGCATATCTCTACCAACTAGAGGCCTAGGAACATGAACGATAGCTCTAGAAGCTTCTACAACCCTCTATGATTCATTACACGTCATCGCTCCTTAGTTACCCACAAGATTGGTTAAGTTATGACATAATTTGTCTATAGGTACTCTGACCTTGGACCTCCTTTTCACTTCCTATAGGCTAGGAACCCAAGAGATGGTTCTATGGGATTCTCTTACGTTCACTACATGATTAGCAAGCTAGTTGTGGGTCGCACTTGATTTCTAATACATTTACCAAGCCTGGTTAGTCATGGAAAGTCATGGAAAATAAGAGAACTACACTCCTTTGGCATAAATAGGATTGCCCTTTCCTTAAGAAAGGGCAAGCAGGCAATACAGTAAATCGACTAGCACATACTTCTACGTCTTTTCCAAGCTTCCACGCATTGATCTTGTTATTCTCTGTTTTTGAAAAGTCAGTGAGGTGCTAACCTCTGACTTACCCCTGAGTTCTCAGACTCAACATTTGTTGCAACTTGTCTAAACCACTTCACCACATCATACACCTGATTGCTGCGTTGTGGAATAGTCTAAGCTACAACCCTTTGGCTCTGTTTCCTAAGACAGTGTGTTGTCTTAGTAAATTCATCCCTTCCTTGGGTGGCTAGATTCTCATATCTGGTGCACCCACCATTACATCGTGCCTAGTGGACTCTTGGGAACTCACTCGAGTCCTCAGAGTCCTGGACTCTTAGGACTCTTCTCATCATCCTGCGAGTCCATCACGTGCCTAGTGGACTCCTGGGAACTCACTCGAGTCCTCGGAGTCCTGGACTCTTAGGACTCTTCTCATCATCCTGCGAGTCCGTCACGTGATACTTTCGGAACTACTATTCCCCGCTGCCTCTCCAGGTACCAGGGCCGGTCTCATGCGACCTCCCTCCTTCCTGTCCTGTAGTTGGCCAGCCTTCTTGTTCCGTCGTAACAGCGGAGGATTAGACACAAAGGCTTTCCAAGTAACACGTTACAGTATTGTAAGGATAACATATTGAGTTGAGCACGAAGCTCCTATCTAAGGAAATACTATCTACTTATATAGTGGCGTTGTGCCTCATGGGTAATCTGGATAGTTGGTGGATAGCTAGATATTCAGGATAGTTCGTGGATAGCTCAACTATCCAATATCCACTAGTTTCTGCAACTATCCATTAGCCCAGTCACATGGCAGCCTACCCTGCTTGCCCCCTGTGACTCACACGTCACGTTACTAGGCCCTGGTCCTGTAACCATGATGTCACGTTACCGTAGCCGTAACATCATACTGACATTCGTTGCACTCAGTTTGCTATCAAACTCAAGAGCAAACTTAGAAATCTCCTCCTCAAACCTACAAGTCACTATACATATTTTGGCTTGTCACACCAACAACAAGACCAATACTACTCAACGATTGCTGCAACACTCAATGATTTATTACACATCATTGCTCCTTAGTTACTGGGCCGATATGACCACATAGCATATCTCTACAACCCTCTATGATTCATTACATGACATCACTCCTTAGTTACTGGGCTAATACTACACATGACATATCTCTATCAACTAGAGGCCTAGTAACATGAACGATAACTCCAAAAGCTTCTACAACCCTCTATGATTCATTACACGTCATCGCTCCTTAGTTACCCACAAGATTGGTTAAGTTATGACATAATTTGTCTATGACATAATTTGTCTATAGGGGTACTCTGACCTTGGACCTCCTTTTACTTCCTATAGGCTACGAACCTAAGAGATGGTTCTATGGGATTCTCTTACGTCGACTACAGTTACCAAGCCTGGTAAGTCATGGAAAGTCTTGGAAAATGAGAGAACTACACTCCTTTAGCATAAATAGGATTGCCCTTTCCTTTAAGAAAGGCCAAGCAGACAATACAGTAAATCGACTATCACATACTTCCACGTCTTTTCCAAGCTTCCAAGCATTCATCTTGTTACTCCTTGTTTCTGAAAAGTCAGTGAGGTGTTAACCTCTGACTTACCCCTGAGTTCCCAGACTCAACATTTGTTGCAACTTGTCTGAACCACTTCACTACATCACACACCTGATTGCTGCATTGTGGAATAGTCTAAGCTGCGACCCTTTGGCTCTGTTTTCTAAGACAGTGTGTTGTCTTAGTAAATCATCCCTTCCTTGGGTGGCTAGATTCTCACATCTGGTGCACCCACCATTACGCCAACATTGATCATTTTCCAACACAGACTTTACAAATGAGCTACATTCAGAGTCGACTGGGAGGACTGGCAGTTCGACATGTCAATCCAAGGCTTCGACCAAACTCTACAAACAAATTGCAGACAGCAGAAGAAATTCTCGAACTTTTGGAAAAAGTCTTCAGTGATCCCGATCGAAGGCACACAGCTCAAACTGAGTATCGAAAGCTGTATCAGAGAAACAACACCTTTGCAGTGTTCTGGGCTGAGTTCCAAAGACTCACGACAGAGCTTGATTACTCTGAAGAAACTTTGCTGGATGACTTGCGCTTCAAAGTCAACCAACAGATGCAGAAAGCCTTAGTGGCTGAAGTTGGAGCTACTACACTTCCCGAGTTTGCAAAGAAATGCATGCTCATCGACCAGAACATCCAGCGGATCAAGGAACAA
This sequence comes from Pseudogymnoascus destructans, assembly GCF_001641265.1. Classification (NCBI taxonomy): domain Eukaryota; kingdom Fungi; phylum Ascomycota; class Leotiomycetes; order Thelebolales; family Thelebolaceae; genus Pseudogymnoascus; species Pseudogymnoascus destructans. The sequence continues at coordinate 1,126,936 of NW_020167520.1, forward strand.
GAAGACAAAAGGAAGCCAAAGTCATTTTCGAACAACATGGGCCAAACTCAAAATCAGGGCCAGGCACTTCGAACTTCAATCCCTCAACCTACAATGGATTCGAACATGCAAAACAAGATGCAGAAGCTGTATCGACCACCGCATCAAGATTCAGCAAAAGAAATGCTCATGAAACTTGGGAAATGTGTAATGGTGGGTGCACCAGATGTGAGAATCTAGCCACCAAGGAAGGGATGATTTTACTAAGACAACACACTGTCTTAGGAAACAGAGCCAAAGGGTTGTAGCTTAGACTATTCCACAATGCAGCAATCAGGTGTATGATGTAGTGGAGTGGTTTAGACAAGTTGTAACAAATGTTGAGTCTGAGAACTCAGGAATAAGTCAGAGGTTAGCACCTCACTGACTTTTCAGAAACAAGGAGTAACAAGATGAATGCTTGGAAGCTTGGAAAAGACGTGGAAGTATGTGATAGTCGATTTACTGTATTGTCTGCTTGGCCTTTCTTAAGGAAAGGGCAATCCTATTTATGCTAAAGGAGTGTAGTTCTCTCATTTTCCAAGACTTTCCATGACTTACCAGGCTTGGTAACTGTAGTCGACGTAAGAGAATCCCATAGAACCATCTCTTAGGTTCGTAGCCTATAGGAAGTAAAAGGAGGTCCAAGGTCAGAGTACCCCTATAGACAAATTATGTCATAGACAAATTATGTCATAACTTAACCAATCTTGTGGGTAACTAAGGAGCGATGACGTGTAATGAATCATAGAGGGTTGTAGAAGCTTTTGGAGTTATCGTTCATGTTACTAGGCCTCTAGTTGATAGAGATATGTCATGTGTAGTATTAGCCCAGTAACTAAGGAGTGATGTCATGTAATGAATCATAGAGGGTTGTAGAGATATGCTATGTGGTCATATCGGCCCAGTAACTAAGGAGCAATGATGTGTAATAAATCATTGAGTGTTGTAGCAATCGTTGAGTAGTATTGGTCTTGTTGTTGGTGTGACAAGCCAAAATATGTATAGTGACTTGTAGGTTTGAGGAGGAGATTTCTAAGTTTGCTCTTGAGTTTGATAGCAAACTGAGTGCAACGAATGTCAGTATGACATAGCTCAGCTTCTTACTTTATCGATGTGAGACTTTAGAATCAATTCTTTGTAGTCTAAAACACGAATCTCCCTAAGCGTCGCTAGGCTCATAACCTATTGTAGGAAGGACCAAAATATTACAACCCTATGTAAATTGTGTGGTGTGTCTAGTGACTGACCTTCGGGCTTTTGCACAACAGGCAGGAAAACTCAACAGTAGACTACAGTATATAGAATGAATTGAATTACTACACTACCTGCAGAGCCTACGTATTATTTATGTCGTTTAGAGGGCCTACTTAAACGCCCTAAGTAACAGAAGAGTTTGGGCCTAAAACCTAATGCGTTAGAGTTCTGAGGCAATCTGCTCATGCTAAGCGCCAATTAGGGAGCCTGACGATTACACAAAGGAAAGCTGCCATTCTCTTTCCCTTAACAGCTACGGCCTAGCACTAGTAGCCTCGTGACTTATGAGTTATGTTACTAGAGCCTAGCCCTGCTAGTGTTAGAACTGTGTTCCTAGTAGTACGCTACACATGCGTAGCCTATATACCAATTGTGGATATATAGGGGCTTTGCCCCCAATAGTTTCTCAATCAAGTTGTTAAACTCTAAATATGTGCTTAACAGCTAGCCCCGTACCATGACATCAAGTTACTGTAGCCGTAACATTGTTCTGCACAATCTAGACTATGTAATCTTAAAGCTTGATGTTCGACTTCGTACACTAACGCCTACACTAACTCTACCTGTGATTTAGGAACCTAAAACTCCACATAATGTACTTAAGACACAATCTTAATCAACGTACGTTAAAGACCGAATTATGCAACATTAGAATAGTACTAACTTCGCTTTTACAAAGCATTAATTAGGTTGCGAAAGGTGTAGCAAATGCAATACACAAATTGACGTTATTACAAGGAGAAAACGCTACACTTCGTAAAGCAAATGACTTTAGTCGATGTCGTCGTACAAAGAAATGTCAATTATAAGAAGGAGGAGTACTACTGTCGAAGAGGCTTAAAGAGAGGCTAATATACAATTACAAGCTATTTGCAAGAAAGTCGAAGCAAACCGAGCTGCAAAAACGTTGTTGTAGATGTTGCGGACAAACTAGTCACAACATACGAACTTATCCAAATAAAGTAGATACATCTGATGATTTAAATGCCGAAGAGTTAGAATTGATGATTTAAATGCCGAGGAGTTAGAATAGTTCAATTAATTAATTGTACGATGCAAAACAATCGGCGGTGAGCTTGTGTAGGCGACTCACTTGTGAACTACATTAGTGATTATAAACTCTTATTTTTCTTATAGCTACTGTGCACTCTCCCTCACTGTAGTTTAGCAACGTCACTCTGTCGAACAGGATTACTAACGGGAGCTAACATAAAGATGAACAGCTCTGAGCGACTAAGGACCAGACCTATGATTTATTTATAGTGATTATAAAAAAGCCTCTATTTTATTTATAGCTACAGTGATATTTAAAACCAATCTCCCATTCTACGCATATTTCTAGCGGGACTTAGAAATATTGTCTTTGAAATCGATTTACAAAGCCCAAGGTCGTTTACTGTGCCATTACGCATTATGACCTACAAATGCAAGCATTTGCGCAACATCGCAGGTTTCTAGCGGGCCTTAGAAATATTGTCTTGAAAATCGATTTGTAGAGCCCAAGTCCATTCACTGTGCCATTGAGCATCACTGTCCCGCGAAAGATATTTTTTGTCTTGTCGCCGAGACTTCCACTACAGACGTCGATTGGGAATGTTCTCCCTGGAAGCTTGCCTGTGATGATCGGGTCTCCCAGTGAGATATAATATATACATAACAGGGTCTTGCCGAACGAGCTGCTGGATGATGCGTCATCACTGTCACTTCAATCACAATCACAAGCACAGAGTGTCACAGAGCAATTCAAAACTTGGAAGTAAACTTCATTCAACTAACAACATAGTCCATTCTCAACCCCCCACACCTCTCTACAAACGGCTCTCCTTCTGCAGCGCCGCATTCTTCTCCGTCACAGTCTTGATAGCATCGCCCAACGCCTTATCCACACGCGAAAACATCTCATAAGTGCGCTGCCTGGTATCCTCCCTCGCCGCAGACAAATGTCCCGAGACATTCCCAATAAAGTTAGCCTGCTGCCCCTCAGTGCGTCCAAGGACGTCCCACAGACCCTTAGCCTGCACGTAATCATCAGCCACAACCTCGTTGAGGTGCATGACAGCCTGCGCGGACCACTTCTGGTGGGGGTCGTTGGTGATGGGCGAGTGTTGCTTGTAGGTCAGTGTGCGGTAAGAAGATGGGTAGTTGGGGTTAGCGCCGTAGTTACCGTTGACCGCCATGGCGCCGTCGCGCTGGAAGGGGTTGAAAGCGCGGAGGGGCGCATTGACGGGGATCTGCTGGTAGTTGACACCGAGGCGGTGGCGGTGGGTGTCCGGGTATGAGAAGAGGCGGGATTGGAGGACGGGGTCGGCGGAGGGCTCGACGCCGGGGACGAGGTGGGAGGGGGAGAAGGCGACCTGCTCGATCTCGGCGAAGTAGTTCTCGGGGTTCTTGTTGAGGGTGAACTTGCCGAAGGGGCGGAGGGGGACGTCCTTCTGCGGCCAGACCTTGGTCAGGTCGAAGACGTTCCAGCGGAATTTCTCGGCCTGCTCGGGCGAGAGGACTTGCACGTAGACGGTCCAGCTGGGGTATTCGCCCTTCTCGATCGACTCGAAGAGGTCCTGGGTGTGCCAGTCTGGGTTCTCGCTGGCGAGCTTGCCGGCCTCCTCCTTGTTGAAGGTCTTGTTGCCTTGGTCGGTCTTGAGGTGGACCTGCACGTAGTTGAAGGTCCCGTCAGCCTTGTGCCACTTATGGGTGTGACCGGAGTAGCCATTCATGTGGCGGTAGGAGTATGGGGTGCCGCGGTCAGAGAAGAGGTGCATGACCTGGTGGATGGCCTCTTGGTGGGTGGAGAGGTAGTCCCAGAACATGGTGGCGTCCTTGAGGTTGGTCTGCGGGTTGCGCTTCTGGGTGTGGATGAAGAGAGGGAACTTTCCTGGGTCGCGCAGGAAGAAGATGGGTGTGTTGTTGTAGACCCAGTCCCAGTTGCCCTCCTCGGTGTAGAACTTGATGGAGAAGCCGCGTGGATCGCGGGCAGAATCTGCAGAGCCCTTCTCACCACCGACGGTCGAGAAACGGGTGACAGCCTTGGTCTTCTTGCCAACAGTCTTCAACATGTTGACGACGGTGATATCGGAAACTGGGAAGTAGGTCAGTTATTTGTCAAACTCATTTAAAGCCTGCATGCAACTTACTGTCATGTGTAACCTCGAACTCGCCATAGGCACCGGCACCCTTGGCGTGGACAACGCGCTCTGGGATACGCTCGCGGTCGAAGTGAGCGAGCTGGTCGATTAAGTGGAAGTCCTGGAGAAGGAGCGGGCCATTTGGACCTCCTGCTCTTTGGTAGGCCTCGGCATGGTGAACTGGAGCACCGTTGGATGTGGTATAGGTAGGCTGTTGGTCGTACTTGAAGGTGGAGGCGGGCGACTCGTCAGAACCCATGGTTGCTGTGGTTGTTGCTGTGAAGCGGATATATGAGAGTAGGTTATAGCTTCTTATACAGGCCTGAGGTCCAGTGAATAATAGACTTATTCAGATATGAGAGAAGAGACGAATAAACGGTGAGAGAGATGATTATTCTAGGTCAAACAGAGATGGGAGAGGGGGAAAAGAGAAAGGAGACGGTGAACGACGCAACTGTCTATATATACTCGTATATGGGAAGGATGGCGGAACTCGAGCGGTACGTAATTGAGTGTACCTACACTCATACTGGTGGTATGGGGGGGGGGGGCGGGGCTAGGTCCCAGGGCGGGGTACCACAGTGGCCCACCAATCAGAGCCGTCGATTTGCAAGCAACCCTCCGTTACCGTCTCGGACTTTGGCCAGGGACTTTAGCCAATGTAGCCAAGAAGGAAGAAGGCCTTAAGGCCACAAGGCCACCACATCTGCCCCCTCCATAAGCCCGTTCGGGACGTTCAGACGTTCAGACACACCTCTTACAAGTTCTAAGAGTACTATGATTGGTTGGTTTCTTTATGTTCCTCGGTCCTTGGCTGTTATAGTATTCAAAGATGCATCCAGTAACCAGAGCTGTATGTTAGTGCGAGTCGTACTCGACAGAATATTAACCCGTACAGTAGTCAGTTGTCCCTATATCCCTTCTGCCAAAGATATACCAGCTACCAGTCAGTACTAAACGTATGGAGTACGTAACTTAGAGTAGTATCCCTATACTGGTATGAGGGTAGAGACACGACCTCAGTCCGTCCTGTTCTAGCCTACAGCTCTTACCAAAGCAAGTTATATTAACTTACCTGTTAAGGAAAGAGACCCCCCGCACGTACGTTATTCCCGCCGGCCGGATGACGCCAGACTCCGCCTTTATCAAGCAATCCAGCAACTGTGCACTAACGGTGTCCCGCCTATCAAGCAATCCAGCAACCGAGAGCTTTATGTAATTAATAGAAGCTGCGCTGAGTAATATGGGCTTATTCTAGAATAGGGGATTTGGCGCAGATTCCGGATTTTATAGCCCGTTTTGCGCAAATATACGCCAGCGTTACTAGTAACGCTGGTTTGGTTCGGCTCAGGTTTCCCTTTTTATAGCCCATCCTGCACAAATTGCTAATGGTAACGAACGGTTCACAGTAACGTTCGACAGTAACGCAAATCCCCGTTTTTATAGCCCATCCTGTGCATATTGCCAACAGTAACGCTTCACAGTAACGCTGGCAGTAACGCTCGCAGCTTCCGTATTTATAGTCCCTCCTACGCATATTGCTAGCGCTACTAGTAACGCTAGCATTGAGCGCAGATTCTCACTTTTATAGGCTACACCATCATATATGGTCTCACAAGATCAGTGGCTGCATCATTGGCTAATAAATGGTTCCATGCGGCATCCAGCAGCGTCCGGACAGTAGTATACATCTCTCCAGCATCCACCCTACTGGTCCACCCACTGCGGCTTCGCCTTCTCCGCAAACGCCTTCATCCCGATCTTCTGATCCTCACTGCCGAACAGGCTGTGAAACACACGCCTCTCGTAGTCAATACCATCCCTCAGCGTCAAATCCTGGCTCTTGTTCACCACCTCCTTAGCCGCCTGCACAGCCACCTTGCTGTACCCAGCAATCGTCTCGGCCGTGTCCAGCGCCGCCGTGATGAGCGCCTCGTAGTCCTTGAAGCTCCTCGCCGCCACGCCCCACTTCTCAGCCTCCACCCCGCTGAAGCTCTTTCCAGTGAGGATCAGCTCCATAGCCCTCGCCTTGCCCACCGCAGCAGTGAGGCGCTGGCTACCGCCGGCTCCAGGAATCGTGCCGAGCTTGATTTCGGGTTGTCCGAAGTTCGCGGTCTCAGTGCAGTAGAGGATATCTCCCATGAGAGCGAGCTCGCAGCCGCCGCCGAGGGCGTGGCCGGAGACGGCGGTGATGAGGGGCTTGGTGAGGAAGGTGGTCAGGTCGGACCAGGACTCGATGAACTTCTCGGTGTAGGCTTTGGAGAAGGTGAGGGGGGCCATCTCTTTGATGTCTGCGCCGGCGGCGAAGGCGCGCTCGGAGCCGGTGAGGACGATGGCGCGGACGGAGGGGGAGGCTTGGAACTCGCGCAGGGCGTGGTTGAGTTCGGTTATGATGGGGGTGGAGAGGGCATTGAGTGCCTTGGGGCGGTTGAGGGTAACTGCGCTGGGGTGTCAGTTATATTTGGTTTTTCAGGTAGCTAATGTCTGCATCATGGAGTCCATCTGATTGAATTGAAAAGCTTACTTTGTGCAACGCCCGGGCGTGGCTCAGATGTGAGGATAAGCTCATACTGCTGTTTCGCTGATGCTGAGAAAGGACGTGTTACTCTTGGCAGCGACGACGGTCTGAATTGGGAGACTCTGGGCCTCATACATTTGACAGTATTCATCATGATAGCAACTTTATATCTGACAACCTGGCAAAATAATGTATAAATGAGCACTCTCGTGGAGAAAGTTGGAGTTTTGGAAGCTGTCTTAGCTTCTTCCCCACCCGAGGATAGACGGGCCCCCCACGTCATGAGTACCCTTGTCAGCCATCTTGAGCCGAAAACACGTGCTAATAACCATAAGCTACTGTGATTCTGGCCCTAAGAATCAGGCAGATGAGGCACCAACATCCTGAAACCCGTCCTGTACATCGATGGTGTATCTCGCCTCATATTTTTATATGTGATCGATACATGAGTTTATGCTGTTGTGCACAAATTCCGGGGTCCCATGCTCGATCCACTCAACAAAACTTTTGAACATTACTCCGTACTGTACCTCCGTATTATAGTAGTTTTGTACGGGTAGCTTACGGGCCACGGCATAAGTAAAGGCCGTAGCCCCATAGAATTCTACAAGTTTGGTTCGTGCTCGGAAATCACACTACGTACACTGTACAGCCTGGCCAAGCCACGTGACTGAGAATGTGCCAAGAATAGCGTAGCAAGTTCGCTACACGCCGCGTTGTCCTGTCCGGATCTGGGCGAGGGCAAGTGAATAATTTTGATCGAGTCTCTTCTTGCGCCAACCACATTCACTTGACGACCACGACGATTGAGCGCCCGCGATACCTGCAGACTTTTAAGACTTTTAATAAACGATTGTTAGCCAGAATACGATACTCGAGATGGATTCGATGGAGCCGCAGCAGACCCCTTTTTGGGCAGTGTCGAAGCAGACGTCACGGCTCCAGCGCGTATGTGATCGCTGAATGAAAGACTGTGGTGTCGGAGCTGACACTTTTTGTTTTAGATATATCAAACATACCTCGACAAATCGACCCCATTTACGGCGTACAGATGGCTTGGGACAGGATCTCTCCTCGTCATCTTCTTCCTCAGGATATTCCTCGAGCAAGGATGGTACATTGGTTCGTCGCATACATACTATGATATCTACTTGGCCACGAGCTAACTCTCTATATAGTTGCGTACTCTCTAGGAATCTACCTCCTCAACCTCTTCCTCGCCTTCCTCCAGCCCAAATTCGACCCAGCGAACGAGGCCATAGACAATGAGATGGAGGACGGAGAGGCAGGTGGCCTACCGACCAAGCAAGGAGACGAGTTCAAGCCATTCATCAGACGGCTGCCCGAGTTCAAGTTCTGGCACTCCGCCACCAGGGCTATCGCCATTGGCTTCTTCTGCACCTGGTTCTCGATCTTCGACGTGCCAGTGTTCTGGCCAGTGTTGGTGATCTACTGGTTCATTCTATTCACATTGACGAGTATGTCTTCACAGAAACCCCATGTTCGAGTGGAATGCTAACGGTGAGCAAATAGTGAGGAGACAGATCCAGCATATGGTCAAGTATCGCTATGTGCCATTCTCGTTCGGCAAGGCCAAGTACAGCAAGAACAGCTCTTAGATCATCATGGAAGCGGTTGGTGGATGGTCTCTGCACGGATCGACAAGAGTTATGAGCTTCGCTGCTCGTGTATCATGTATTGGGGGACTTGGTTGGAGTGGACGGTCGGACAGAGGACGTTTGTGTTGAACGGTATTACCGTTAATGACAGTTTACATTGACTTTATGGGTCAGATAGGGTTGGAGAACTGGCATAGAAGGCATGGGATTGTTCCAGCCGGTAGAGTGTTATTATTAATGGGATTAATGAAAAAGTCAAACTCACGTACTTGTGCCGCCCAAATTCTACAGAGGGACAACCCTCTACGTATGAACGGCTAGCTTATTGATTGCAGCCCGAAGTGATTGAATGCCTTTTCTTAATGATAGTTAGTTGCTATAGTCGCCGTGGTTTTGCATATAGTCCCTCGTTGGACTTTTCGGCGGCGCGAGTGAATGGGCTACACAGTCGAATTAGATGTTGTAGTGTCCGTCGTCGTTCTTTGTGGTCCCTTTCCAGCCTTGCCAACCACAACCAACGCTAACCTAATTGGCACCGATTCGACCAGAGCGCCTCAAATTACTTCCACCTCAGCCTTGACTGAACCAGAGCAAGAACCGACAACACGACAATCGCTCCATCAATATCGCTGTGATGGCTACCTCAAGTTCGCGCGGGACAGATAGGTCAATTCATCAGGATTACATTGCACGCATACGATACTCAAACACCCTTCCACCTCCACCAAATCCCCCCAAGCTTCTCGAGATCCCAAATACGGGTCTATCAAGTGGACAATACACAACTCCCGGTTTCGCGTCGAGGTTGGCTCGGGAGCAGCCCTTGAATGTAGAGGCAGATGCTGAGCTTGGGATGCATATCGACCTGGTGGGAATGCCAGGAGTCTTCGACGGCGACGAGAGTTGTAAGTGCGCCCAATTCGTAGGATCCAGACTTCTTGGCTAACCGCATCGAAACAGCCATCCAAGCAGCCGTCCACGCGCCTGCACCGCACCCACACGATCGCGCGCTTCTTCGGCCCCTGAATTCGATAGGGAAGCCAAAGGTTGTAGACTCGGGCTCGTCCTTCCTCCGCCGCACGGAGTATATCTCCAGCACGAAAGGGCGTATGGACGACCATACGCCACAGAAGTCAGTTGTCAAGCGCGCGAAACCAGCCGGCAGATTTCAACCGCTTCCCAAAGACTTGGACAAGGAGTCGCCAGAGTACATCCTCGCAGCTGTCCAGCGCTCTTTCGAAATTGCGGCAGCCAACGTCGCGAACCCTCTACGTCTTCGTCACCCTTCGAAGCGCAATGTCAAGCTCGTCTCGTCGCATCCTATGGTCCCAGACCTCGATGCTTTCAACGACGCCGGTGGATATATCACCATCAAATTCCAGAACAACCCCGTCCCACCATCCACCACCTACGACACACGTCTCGAATCAGGCATGCTCCGACCCTTCGTCAGCTCCGCGGCCGCAACCGCCGTGCACGAAAAGGCAGTCGCAGCTCACGAGCATGACCCCAGCCGTAACCCGCACCCCGGCCCGAACCAAGACTACGAGTTTTTCCTGCCAGAGACCACTGTGGACGCCGTGAAATTCAAGCGCAAGTCTGATGTGTACGACGCCGACGCCAAGAACGACGACGGCCTGTACACCTACACCAACCAGTCCGGCGACAAGTGCTTCCGCTTCAAGCGCATTCGTGCGTACGAGACCAGCGAGGAGGTGCAGATCCAGGGCGTGGATCGCTGGAACTCAGAGGTGGTTATCGCGGTCAACGATGGCAACGATGGTGTGCACCAGCGCGCGGCATATATGTACCCGCTGGTTCTGCGCACAAAGATCCGCCCGCAGCGGAGCAAGAATATTGATCGCCAACGGTTTGGTGGCGAGGGGGAGGAAGAAGATACGGTGGATTTCTTGGATGTGATGGTTAGGGAGCCGGATGAGGGCGAGGTCGCTTCCAGGAAGAAGTGGGCTGAGTTCCCGAACGGAGATGGGGAGGAGAGCGAGGAAGAGGTTGTGGAGGACGTGAAGGCTGTGAATGGAAATGGGAATGGGGGTGCGTCTCATAATGAGCATGAGGTAGATGAGGATGCGGAGGCGGAAAGCGAATAGTTGGTGGGATAATTTGGTCCTCTATTTCGGACTATTCTTGTGATACTACAGAAGAGTGAGAGCATAGCATTAGGCGTCAGGTCGAAAACAAATAGGAATGCAAATAGGAATGATATAAAGGCGAAAAGGCAAAAAATATACTCTATTTTCAACACGTATCTCTATTTTCAACACGTATCTCTATTTTCAACACGTATCAAAGATACGCGTGCCTCCCAAAAGTGTGAAGTGGTACTCTCGGCGGCACACATGAAATATCCGATCTAAACGTAGATTATTATTATTTCGTCATCTGATTCAAACAGTAGCTGTTGCTACTTGAGCGCAGTGTGGTATATATATGCCCATGCCCCTGTAATAGCCCTCATCTATCCTTTCATCATACATTTCCACCCCCCCACCAACGCCTCGCCCATCCTACCCCATCACGACTCCGCCTGCACAGTCTGAACCAACCAATCCATGCCCTCGCTGACACCGCTCCCATCCACAGCACTGCACGCCACAATACTCCAGTTGCGGTCCCTCAGCTCGCCCAGCTTCAGCGCCTCGCTGATATCCCCCGCGCCCTTCGCACCCGGCTGGTCCTGCTTATTCGCAAACACGAGCAGCGCCGCGTCCTTGAGCTCGTCCTCGTTCAGCATCGCGGCGAGCTCCTCGGCTGCCGTGCCCAGTCGCTCGATGTCCGTGCTGTCGATGACGAAGATGACCGCCGCTGTGTTGGCGTAGTAGCAGCGCCAGTACGGCCGGATCGAGGTCTGTCCGCCCAGATCCCACACGTTGAAATTTAGATTCTTGTAGGTCACTGACTCGACGTTGAAGCCAATTGTGGGGATTGTTGTTACGACTTCGCCGATCTTGAGACGGTAGAGGAGTGTTGTTTTGCCGGCGTTGTCCTGCGCGAGCATGTGTTAGTCGTTGAGGGGTCAGGGGTGGGAGATGCGGAAGCGCGGAGTTGAGGGGGTTTAGGGGTAGCGTACAAGACCAAGGATTAAGATTCTGATTTCTTTCTTTGAGAAGAGGAGGCCGGAAAACCATGACATTGAGTTCCCCATCTTGTTCGTCCCCGTGCCTGGTCCCCTTTTAAGCCGACGTAGCCTGTTTCCTGCGCTGTTTTTCGAGGTGCGATCGCGTCGGCTCTGTTGAAAAGCTGGTGAAGACCTACATTACTAACAAGGTCGTCAGGCACCAAGGCATGCCGCTTGTATGGATCGGGAATGGCCCCAAATACGCCCGACACAGGGCGCTAGGCGCGTATCCCACCAGCGCGCTTAAGTGCCAAAGTGGACGACAATGATGGCGAGAGGACAGGGTCGTCGAATAAAGAACTAGAAGGTGAATTGGACGTGACGAAACATATTCTATATCCTATCATTCATAATTTAGCCGTCGCGTCTCTTTTTTATCGCCAACAGCCTCGTACAGCAGCATCCTGAGATAAAAGCATACTGTAATAAAACGCTTCACCAAAGACACGATACCACGGATTTAGGTCTGAGCCTATTGTCAGGCCAATTCACTTTGGGGCTCATCAGCACAGTCGCACATTATGGTGGGAAAGAAATCAGCCAAGGCCCTTCAGGTCGAAGAAGGTATGCATATGTGCTCACGGACACGGTCACGGGACAGGGCCATACTGACGCGCTGCAGGCCTTGAAAGGACGGACAATGGCATGAAACTAACAAGTTTCCCTGAGGTCTCACAAATAAACCAAAAGAATTATTATACGTAAGTGAAAGACATTCGTCAGCTTCCATATTTACGCTTTATACCATAATTGGCTGGGCTGGCTCGGGGGAACCGTGGACTAAACGTCCACGGTTCCCCCGAGTCAGCCCAGCCAATATAGAGACATCCGTAACCCTTTTACCACGCGGGCTTATCCGATATCAATCCATGTTTTTCTCTTACTGATAAATATTCCAGGGAGTATATGAAGCGAGATGACCAGATTCTCCCCCTGCGCCTTCAAGCTGAGGCGAGTAGGGACAAGATGATCCGTACTGCCAAAGACAAGGATAGGGCTTTGGCGAGGACGGGTGACACAGACGTCCCCAATCCCAATCCTGATGAAACCGAGTTTGGTGAGGAGGATACCAGTACAGGGGCGGACGGATTTGACGCGTCGAAGATCATTGCCATCCATCTCGGAAGCCAGAATATGCGTATCGGTCTTGCCAGCGACGCACTACCGAGGACTGTGCCGATGTGTACCGCGTGGAAGATGCCAAAATGTGAATCGGACATCAAGCCGCCTTTGCCGAAACGACAGAAAATGACAGGCACTCCTGAAGACCAGCTTGGTGACGAGTGGGCGAAGAAGTATACGAAAATGTGCGACGATCTAAAGAAAGATATGCGGACAAATAAGCGCAAGGTCCTTCCCAACTCCAAGGAACTGGTGGTCAACTACAACAGGCGGACCCCTTCAGAGAAAATCCCCGAGCACAATGACCCCGCAAGGATAGAATGGACGGATATTGGCCTATCTAGTACATTTAACGGACTTGAGGCACAAAGGATTCCGGACAATTCAGATCCCTCATATCGTCTTTTTTGGCCAATCCAGCACGGAAGGCTGAATGAAGAAGATTTCCCGAGCAAGGAACAGTTGAAGATGGCTATTGATTCCATTATCACTGGGGCGTTAAAGACGGAACTGAAGATTACGAAGACTGGGCAATGGAAGGACTACAGTTGCGTCCTCGTAATTCCAGATCTGTACGATAAGAAATTTGTCGAGATGATGCTCGAGATGTTCATGAACGATTATTCCTTCGCAAAAGTGGCCTTCATCCAGGAGTCTCTCGCCGCAAGCTTCGGAGCTGGATACACTTCGGCGTGCATCGTTGACATTGGCGCACAAAAAACTTCCATCTGCTGCGTCGAAGATGGTCTCTGTATCGAAGACTCCCGCATCAACTTGAAGTACGGCGGCTACGATGTGACCGAGACATTCGTCAAGATGATGCTCTTCGACCATTTTCCCTATTCGGATATCAACCTTGTACGACGCTACGACTTCCTCCTCGCCGAGGAGCTAAAGATCAAATTCTGCACCATGAACCAAGCCGAAATCTCCGTCCAGTTGTACAACTTCCATCTTCGTGCTCCGTCCGAGTACACCCGCAAGTACAACTTTAAGACGTACGACGAAGTAATCCTCGCGCCAATGGGCTTCTGCGACCCATCAATATTCGATAACTCGGCGAAGCTAAACGGTCGCCGCAAGCTCATCGACCGCTCCTATAACATCTACGACCCTGAAATCCCCGACGATCCCGTCTCGGCCGCACAGATTTCTATCCTCGCAGCCATCAAGCCCTCCGCCGCAGCTGGCCCCAAGGCCCTAGCTAGCGCTGCCACTAACGGAGACGGGACGGCCGCTGTTTCGACCCCAATGAAAGAGAAGCCCAACCCCTTCAGCTTCCTCGGCGTCGACGCACATGGAACGCCCGGGACTTCGCACGCCGGCTCCCCTGCCCCAGAGGGCTCGAATACACCCGCCGCGAACGGTGGCAGCCCGGCTCCTTTCCAGTTTGGCGGTAGTGGTAGTGGCGCTCCTCAAGGCATATTCGTGCTCGACCCAGCGCATTGCTCGCAACGTGCTCTCGCTGCCGAGCGTGACTCTGTTCTCCCGATCGCGCCACTGGACACGGCTATTCTGACATCGATCACAACGGCAGCAAGAGGCGATGAGAAGAAGCTGCGCGACTTGCTTGGCGGTATCATGATGATCGGAGGCGGGGCAAAGACGCCTGGGTTTGGGCCATTCCTCGAGGAGCGGTTGAAGAGGTTGCGGCCGGATCTTGGGGATAGGATACTGGTTGGGACGAGCCCCAGGGAAATGGACGGGCAGGTTGTGACTTGGAAGGGAGCGAGCGTTTTCGCGAAGCTGGTAGGGACGAATGATACGTGGATTGGAGGAACGGAATGGGAAAGGTTGGGAAGCAGAGTTTTGCATCACAAGTTGGCGTTTTATTACTAAAATTTGCAAAAGTGGGTAGCACAATTTAGAAGGAAAGGCGTAATGTATCATAAATGACATCGTGTGTTTTTTTATACGTGCCTGGAGAGAATGACTTCATTTGAAAGAACGCAGAAACGTGAAGTTATGCGCAGGTAGGAAACATGAACCTGGCCTTATGCCTCAGCAAAAAACACAAAACTCCATAACTTCTCAATGCACTGATACTTCTCAAAAAAATGACACAACTGGGTATAATGCCTGAAAAAAGACGCCAACCCATGTAGACCCTTGGCAGACTTCCCCAAACCGCTCACGCAGATGCTCAAATCGTAATTCCTCCCAATGCACTCAGTACTCGTCAATTGGCGACCATGGCTCAGCAGGCTTCAAGGACATATAATACTCGAATTCCCACTCGTCATCGTCCTTCTCTGGAAGATAGGGCTTCCACTCATCGTCCACGTCCACGTATTCGTTGGCGTTTTCTTGCTGGGAAAGTGGCTTTGTCTTGCTGCTGGTCGCACCGAAGGGGATATCGGCACAGCCGTCTTCGCCAGCCAGGCCAGCTTTCTGTCGGTGAGCGAGTGCTTTCTTCTTGTAGTACGCCTGACGAAATGCTCTCTTGGCCCTCTCTTCTTCGTCATCGTTGTCAACTAGCAAGGCGCGTGCTTTCTTGTACTCAATATCAAGGGCTTTCTTGTAGTCCTCCCGGTCCAGAGTTGTAGTAAAATCGTCCTCAGGGGCAGAAGGGGCCAAATGGCGGTCATCTTCGTCCTCGCCGTCATCGGATCCAAGGGCGGTATATGCTTCGTGCGATCTGGCGTCTTTGCCACCTTTGTCGCCGAGGCGGAGGCGATCCAGGAATGAGTCCAGGTCGGTACTCTTGTTGGATTCCCCCCGCTTGGGGAGGTCGGGGTTCTCGTGGTATAACTCGGGATCGCTGGCCTTGCGCAAGTTCACTGGTTTAGTTAGTTATTGTTGCATCCCCGTGCTCCGATATTTGCAAAACATGAGATCGAACGCCAAGATTGAAAATGAACAGTAACAACTGAAGATCGGGGCATTGGAATATAATATGTACATGCAAGATCGTGGCGGCCAAACTTTCAAAGTTAAAACGCGCAGGTTAGAAACTCAAGGTAATAATATGAAGATCAAGGTGTATGGACAAGAATACGAATGTCAGGGCGCCAAAATTTGAACGGGCAGGTCAACAACTGTATATTAAAACATGATAGATATATAAGTAAGAATATGAAGATCAAAGCCTCAAAATGGAAACACGCAAACCAAAACTTGAAGCTCAAAAAATGAAGATTCACAACTCACCGCCCAGAAACGCCTTCTTGGCGTTCATCATCAGCACACCAACCACCCCGTCTCTGTCCCTTGTGCCCACTTCTCCGCCTCCCATAACCTCCAGATGGAGGCCTGCCTTCTTCGCCTCGACACCGTGCTCGTCAGAAGGTGTCATCTTGCTCTCGCGAGCAGAGTGTCCAACCCAGACACCTTCAGCCACAGAGATTCGTGGCGAACTGACGGTTTTGGGTGCCGGGCAAAGAGGCAAACCAAGATCCAGGCTTGAAACCGACGAAGAAGTGAGCACAAAGATCAAAGGCAGGATGGTTGGTGTGGCTGGTCTCGGCTTTGCTTCCGACAGTTCGTCGGAGTCGGCTTTGGTGGGGGGTGGTGTAAGTTTGGATTGCCTGTCGAGAGTGGTGTTGTAAGAAACTCTGTCTCGCAAAAAGCAGTTGTTGAAGACCTACCGCTTGTTTGAGATACCTCGGGGGCCTGAGGATGCTTCTCCAGTGTCCTTGAGGAGAGAGGCGTAACTCTCCGCGTCAGAGGCCTTGCGAGCACCGAAGCGAGACAGAACTGGACAAAGCGGTTAATGGTGTCGATAACCGGAAGACCAAAGACAGCACAAGAGTGGCCAACTCAGGTTTGGGCACGGTAAGTTTTCCAAGATCGGCTTGCAGAATATGAAGCCCTTTCACGAAAAACGTGCGGAGAGTGAACCACTGGGTTCAGCTGCCCCAGAAACGCTGTGGGCAGACAGTGAAAGGATGAGGTCTGTACGACCCTTTCTTTCTTTGAATAACCCATAAAAAGCTTTTAAAGTATAGAAAGTAGGATACTTACAAGAAAGGGGAGCCATGATTGTATAAATGGTTGTTGTATCAGCGAATTCAGTCACGTGCGCAGTCACGTGTGTCAAAATCATCAAGGCGGACAGAAATATGAAGCATACGGGAATTGGTTTTGGAAAAGTTACCATAGCACTAGCTAGGTGTCCACGTGATAAACAATTATTCCTTCATCCTTCCCTCGCGCAGCGTAGGAACTACGCGGCACCCTGGTTACCCCTCCTCCTATTCTCCCTCTGCCTCACCTCCTTCTTCACCTCCTTTTGCCTCTTCTTCCACGCCCGATTTGTCTCGCCCCTATTTTCATAGAACCACTTCTGAAAGTCCTGGTTTGGATCTGTCTCTTCTTGCGCACTTGGATCCACTTCCCCTGATCCTCCAGCTTTCCTCGTAGGGCTGTCTGATGTATTAAAGTCTCCCTCGTCCTCTTCCTCGGCAGGCCAACTGAAGTGCTTCCTCATAGGGTGTGCTGTATCCGGCGTCGGTGCAGCACTGCGCTGTCCTCTCGATGAGAATTCTTGTGTGGTAAATGGTGTCATAGGAGCAACAAAGTCGTCCACTTCGTCATCCTCGTCGACATCGGAGTTATTGCCGTCTCCGAAAAATGTGAATGACGAGCTAGCTGGCGCTTCAGAAGCGTTTGCGCCCTGGTCGCGACGCCCGTAGAGTGCTTCAAGTGGGTGGATGGAAGCGGTTTCCTTGGATTTTAGCCCTGGTGGTGGCGGGATTGATATTGTGAGCCCATGAGATTGCGGTATTGAAGGGGCGGCTGGTTTGGCGGGTTGGTCTGGCGCGTTTGAAGATTGTGCTTCAGCTTCATTTTCGGATTCCGGCTCTGAGGCATCATTTTCCTCATCTTCGGAAGAGGAGCCAGAGCTGGAAGTATCGGAAACTTCTGCCACGGCATCTTGCATGCTGGTGTCTGCGTCCTCCTCGGCACTCCCTTCCTCGGACTCCGACTTTTCCACAGGCTTGGCACGCGGCAACCTGACCTTGTTCTCCTTCGCAATCTTTTTTAACACATCATCGTTATGATTTGACTTCTTTGACTCTCCCTCTACCACTTCTCCATTCTCATCCACCCAACCCTTCCCTTCGACAAACTCCACAGCTACTTTCACATTCCCTCCTGCGCTCTTCTGCCTCAAAAACGTTGCAAACTTTTCCGTCTTGGCAAACTCATGAAGAGTTACGTCTTTCTCAGCATTTCTTTTTCTCCTCTCTTTATCCACCACCACTCCCTCGATTCCCTTTGCAGGCAAGGCCGCTGCAATGGTCGGTGGTAGCGTTGTTCGGAAAAGGCACTCTGCTTCAGTCGTGTATTTGCTCTTTTCCCTCTCTTTCTTCTTATCCTTGCCCTCCTTCATCCTATTCTCTTTCGCCGCCTTCTTAGTGGCCTTCGGATCCGTCCAGCCGCGTTTGATCTGTCGGTCCAGCACCTCGGCGCCCTTCATGGGTTCCTCATGTCGCTTCCTCTTCTTGCTAGATTTCTCCTTCTTTTTCCTTCCTTCTTCCTGCGCGCCCTTCCCTCCATCAATCACCTCCCCCCAGGCCTTCTCACCTCTTGCCTCTTCAATTGCAATCTTCTTCCCACGAAGCAAAGCTCCCATCAACTTCCTCTTTATCTTCCCCGCTTCCTCCGTGGGCAAATCCACAAATCCATACTCCTTTTCCGGGAACGCCTGCAGGGTATGGAAAGAGATGTTCCGTGCCTTCGGTGCCAGTGATGGCGGCACAATTGCCGCCATTAGCGAGGCATTGAACGGCGTAATGTGAAGGCGTGAGTATCCTTCGTCCACGCCCGCCTCTGGGCCGGCCTTCTTATCGCTGATGGGCGCCATGTTTTGGTTGGTTGCAGGAAACGGATAGGTTCCTTCGTCCCTCTTTGTAGGCAATCACAGCGGCACTCCGGAAATCGCAAGCAGGGCAGTGGCGCGTAGAGATTTGGTCGGCGTTTGGAGGAGCTTGGGGCAGCACAGACGAAAAATATCACGATAAGATAAAGTGTCAGTGCACGGGCCAAAGGTACCAGGAACCAATCAGATTTTAGCTTTGCTTTGGACAATATGTTTTGATAAAACAAACTATTTTTGGCTCGAAAGCATCATGTCTGTTTGATGTGGCCTGTTATTTAAGTTCGATATTCAAGTTTATTTCTGTTTCCTTTGTTATTGTTAGTTATAATTTAATTTGCAGTGAAGATTCTGTGACCCCACTTCGAACAAATTATTACGGATACAATTAAAATTACAACCAAAAAATTAACATTTCCAAAGCCGTAACTTAACTTCATTTAATATATATATATAAAGTCCATATAATAAAATCCTCGAGGGGAGATTTGGATATTAATAAACTGCCCGACCTAATATACACGACTACAAGTCCCACCCCCATCATCATTACCCACTGCTCTATCAAGCCAGGAACGGCTGAGCACCCGTACTCCAAATCAATTACAAAATTACAAAAATAGGTGTTTATATCAGTTGCTGTCCGTTGCTTCCTTAGCAGCATCACGAACCTCCTTTCCGCTTGCTCTGTAGTAAATATCTCCACCCCAGCGCATTGCACGTGCTATGGCGAGAGTTGGACTGTCGATCGCTGGTCTGACGTCGAGATAGAACACTGGCTCGCCTGCCTCATCATCCGGCGCCTCGTAGTAGTCAATCACGTATCTGACTTCGCTGGTTTTGTCGCCAATCTTCCGCTCCACATACCAGTCATGGCGATCGAAGGGAGGCGCGGTCCTAATTTTGTTGTCAGCACAGTGATGAGCCAAATCTTCACCTGGGTCAACATACTTGAACCTGGAAGGATATATGCCACCCAGAAACTGGACCATCGCCGCCTTCGGTGTCATCTCCTTTGGCCGCCCTTGGAACCTCATCAACTTCGGATCTGCCTCGTCCATCACGCCGCTCTCCATAATGCCCTGCTCTCCCTTCATGCAATTCCTCCAGCCATCGCCTAGGCCCTTGGCAAACAGGCCCTCCCAGACGCGGATCTCGTTCCATGCGCCCTCATTCAAAAAGTTATGAACAGATACCATGCTTGTCACATGCTCTGGATCCGTATCATGGTATCCCTTTCGCAGGAGCGCATTGTACATTTGTTGTGGTGAGGGGTACTCCCAGTTCCCACCGGTACCCTTCGGGATGGTCGATGGCTCGCGCTCAATGTCTAGCGCCACGGTCTGCTTCTCGGCCCGCTCCTGCGAGAGGTCGGAGAACATGAAGTTGAGAGGATTGTACTTGGAGAGTTTTTCTGTGGTGGTGGGCTTTCGTGGCTCGGAGGGGACGGCTGCGCTACCGCTCGGAGGAGTGTAGGGGCACGCGGATTCTTGGCTGATGGGTGCTGGCGCGGGTTTGAGAGCATCGACTGACTTTTGATGCATGGGACATTCTGGCTGCGATGATATTAGAAAGGAAGAATCGGAGTATGGAGTTCGCGACACTTACCGGAGGGCTGCGGCTTTTATCGATGTAGGAGGCGTTATGGTGTGTTGGGGGCGTCGCAGGCGCTTGGTCTGCCCAAAACCATCCCATGTTTACGATATGACGAGTAGGTAAAGATTCGTCCAAATTCAAGAAGGACGAACTGCGGGATAATGGGAGTATGCGGATGGGTTATGGGCGTGGAATGAAGGCAAAATAGAGGAGGAGATAAAAGTTTGTCGACTCTGGGGATTTAAATTCTGCCATTTTGAACGCCAATTGCGGCATAGATTGGTTAATCAACGCCCCTAACAAGGCTATGCGACGAAAGTGTCGAATGCTGTATACAATACATACATGTAGACGTTGGAAATAATATTGAATTTATATTTAAATATTGTATTGTTAAACACATAGTATTCATTTTTGCGCCATGTTTAAAAGTTATTTTCGCTGATCAAGGGCCTTGCCACTATGGAACATCGGCCTGGTACCTGCCTGACGTCACGGCTTGAAGTCGGTACTCCACTCCCGATGACAGCACTTCCATCGAGAATTCTACCACGGCGCATTCATGGAGAGCGGTTGTTTCTTTGTTTAGGCCAGCCCATGGCCATCATCTTTTCGCGGTGATGAGGCATATTCTTTCGTTCAGCCGACTGTGTCTCCGGAAAGGCCTGTCACAAATTCGACCCTCAATCGCCTGGCAAGCCCGCACCGCGAACCGCTTTGCGGCAGCAAGAGCCCAATTCCGTCGGCCGCCGAACAATGGGGGCAAACTGCTGCTGGCCTCGGTGGCGGCCTTGACGCCCGCGTTTTTTGTTCAACTCTCCGAGCAGCATAACGATGGCACCGACAATACTGGGGAGGAACGGATGTTGGAGGCTTCGCGGGAGGAGATAGAGAAGAAGCTGTCTGACGACGACGAGGGACTTTTCCGGATATTCAAAGGCATAATTATTTTTCTCGACCTGAATATATGGGAGCCGCTGTGCACTGGGTTCAGATTCCTGCACTTGGTTATCATATTCGTCCCCGTGATCGCTGCCGTGCCTTTGATTTGGATTGGACGGAGACAGGCTGGGCAAGACCACGAGAGGTCTGGAACGCTATTATGGTATCGATTCCTCGTCAACTCGATGGAGCGCGCCGGTCCAGCTTTTATTAAGGTACTATCTCTATCCGTCCTTCCTCCAGGCTATGCTAACAATTGGCAGCTAGGCCAATGGGCCGCATCCCGATCCGACATATTCCCAACCCAGATGTGCGAGATGATGTCCCAACTACACTCCAACGCACCCGCACACTCTTTACACGACACAAAGCGCATCATTCGGCGCGCTTTCGACCACCGCCCGTTTGAAGATATCTTTGAGGAGTTCGAGGAACAGCCCCTCGGTGTCGGCGCAATCGCACAAGTCTACAAAGCAAAGCTAAAGCCCGACCTCGCCGTGCCAGGCGACCCAGATCTCGCTGATCACATCGAGTTCCGCAAGACCGTGCGCCATAATGTGGACACCCTGATCAAGAATACCCCGCAGCGCGTGCCGTCCAACTACGTCGCGATCAAGGTGCTACATCCAGGCGTCGAGCGTCTCGTGCGTCGCGACCTGTGGATTATGGGATTCTTCGCCAGCGTACTCAATGCGATCCCTACGATCGAGTGGCTCTCTCTACCCGACGAAGTATCGCAGTTCGCGTCCATGATGCGCCTCCAACTGGATCTGCGCATCGAAGCAACCAATCTCCTCCTATTCCGTCGCCACTTCGCCGACCGCACCACCGCGTGGTTCCCGTACCCTCACACGGCCTTCACAACTCGCCAGGTCCTCGTCGAAGAGTTCGCCCAGGGTATCCCCCTCGCGGACTTTATGGAGAACGGCGGCGGTGTCTTCCAAGAGGCCATCGCGAACGAAGGCCTCGACGCCTTCCTGCGCATGCTCCTCATCGACAACTTCGTGCACGCCGATCTGCACCCCGGCAACATCATGGTGCGCTTCTACCAGTCCTCGAAACCTCACCTCCCCTTCTCAGGCAACCCCCCCGACCCCGCCACCGCCACGGACGTCACAGAGACAGTCCTAGAGCGCCTCCGCCCCTACCGTAAACGCCGTGACAAGGCTGGCTGGGAGGACGAGCTCGCGCGCATCGACGCCGCCGGTTTCCGGCCACAGTTGATCTTCATCGACACAGGCCTAGTGACGGAACTCAACGCCACGAACAGGCGCAACTTCCTCGACCTCTTCAAGGCGGTCGCCGAGTTCGACGGTTACCGCGCTGGGCACCTCATGTGCTCGCGCTCGCGGCAGCCCGAGGCCGTCTTAGACCAGGAAGTCTTCGCGCTGAAGATGCAGCACCTCGTGCTATCTGTGAAATCGCGCACGCTGGCGCTGGGGAGCATGCGTATCGGAGATATCCTGCATGAGGTTCTCCAGATGGTACGCGCGCATCACGTGCGCATGGAGGGGGACTTTATAAATGTCGTCCTCAGCATCCTGCTCTTGGAGGGCAGCGGTAGACAACTCAACCCGGATATCGATTTGTTGTCTAGTGCGTTGCCGATCTTGAGACAGCTTGGGGCGCAGAGTGGTGGTGGGATGCTCAGACAGGGGGATTTCAGTATGTTGAAGGTCTGGGCTGGATTGGAGGCGAGGAAGTTCATGCAAGCCAGTGTTGAGGATGTGAGTTTTCTTCCCTTTTCTGTGTGGGTTTGATAGGGTGAGTGGTTGCTAATATTCGACAGGTTGAGCGTGCGGTGAAATATGACCAGCTCTCACCAAATGTATGAGTGGCTACATTATGGATATTTAATTGGTAGGTAGGAATAACCGCGCGATGCCGACAATACGGCAGGGGCTATGTATATAGGCGTTTTGGTATAGGAATTGGCGAGAGGAAGGATGATAAGAGGAATAGTAATGTGAATACTCCACTATATATAGACGAGATAGACAGGCAAATATACCAATGAGCGACGTACGAACAACAGGCACCCACCCCGTAATCTTCACAACACATAATTACGCAGAAGAGCTGTCTTTACGATGCCATCTATCAATTTACGACAACCCCCTTTCCGAATCTGGTGATATACAGAAAAAACAAAACACGATTCTATCCACATACCCAGCGCCAACGCCACCATAACCCACACCTAATTACCCTACCTCCATCACCCCACCACCACTAAGACAAGAAGACAAACTTTACACCCTCCCCTCCACCTCCCCCACCACCTCTCCAAACACATTCGCGACCTCCACCCCAACACGGCTGCGATTCCACTCCCCCCTCCCCTTCCACAGACACTCCATCATCTCCCGATACGCCATCTCCAGATCCTCGACGCCCCATCCGTCTGTCCTGCTGACAAACATCTCGAGCAGCTGGGCTAGGTACACCTCGTCGATGATAACCTCCTTCTGGCTACTCGCCGCCACGCTGACTACTTGACTTGGTTCCCCAGCCGTGCTAGCTAGATCCTGGTCCGAACCCGCGTGAATGCTCGGGTAAGCGGGTGTAGGCGCGCTAGCACCACCAGGCTGCGATGGCGTGGATGTGGAG
Source organism: Pseudogymnoascus destructans (assembly GCF_001641265.1). NCBI lineage: Eukaryota > Fungi > Ascomycota > Leotiomycetes > Thelebolales > Thelebolaceae > Pseudogymnoascus > Pseudogymnoascus destructans. Next base: position 1,150,697 of record NW_020167520.1, read on the forward strand.
TGCGATACCGACGCCGACGAGGCGGTGGGTGGGCGTCCGTGAACTTGGCTGTGCACCCAGTCCTGGCTCTGCGTATCAGGGAGCTGGCTATCCCCCTCACCATGGCCATGGAGATGCGAGCTGTACTGCTGGCTCCCACCATGGCCGTTCGTGAGCTGCGTGCTCTTGTCACCAGAGGACTGTTCCGTTTTGCGGCCCGAAGTGGTGGTGGAGGCGTCGTTGAAGAGGGCGGTAGGCGAGACGTCGTGGGGGAGGGATTGGAATGCTGAGCGTTGGCTGAATTGGCTTCCTTGCGTGTTCAGTGCCGAGGGCATGGAGGTGCGAGAGCGGAAGAGTGAGCCACCGGTTGTAGCGGGTGGTGGGGGCATGTTTTGCGAGTCGATCTGGGATGCCTCGTCTGTGCCGCCCATTGCTACGTCGTCGCCGCCGCTGTGGCGTGTGCTTGGGAGCGATGAGCCATTGCTGAGACGCTGCTCGCTTGATAGGGAAGAGTGCGTAGCCGTCCCGTTCGAGAGGGAGGTCGGCGTGCTGAACAACCCTGGGGCGCGGGACTTCGGCGTTGGCATCCCGAGGACGATGGGCTCCTCTCTAGATCCTTCGGCGGGGATATCCGAGCCGACGAGGATGGCCTCCTCCTCAGCGCGCTTGCGATACTTCTCTGCCTTCTCCTTGACGCGCTGGAGCTGTCGCTGGTACACGTTCTCACAGTCCGCGACGACAGGGTTGGCCTCGATGAGCGCGAGATCAACCTCGACGTTCGCGAGCAGCTCCTTCCCTCTGAGAGCACGCTCCTGGTCGCCGGTGTTCTTCATATCCTTCGCCAGCCTACGGATATCGGCCACAAAGTCCTTGGGGCGCGCGTAGAACCCGTTCGACAATCTCTCCTCAATCGTCGTCGTCTCGAGGTTATAGAAGAACTTCCCTGTCGCGCTGTCCCTCAGGCCAGATACGCCATCCTTATCCGTATCCAGCTCGTACGGGCGGAATTGCACAACGTCCGGACGCACGTAGTTGGGGTCTTGCTCATCGTAGAGGTACTGGATGACGGACTGCGGGACGGCAGGGTTGCGGAACTTGCGGTACTTCTTCTGGATCTGGTCCATGATGGGCTGGATCATCACCTTGAGTGTATTGAGGGTCTGACGGTCGCGCTGCTTGAGGGCCTTCGTCTCCTCCTTTGTAGGGATGCGGGGAGGTGGCGGAGGCGCGATAGCGAGTGTATCAAGCTTGCGGAGCTTGCGGTTCACGGGGTCGGGGAAATCAGTTGGTTGTTTCTTGATATACTCGATGATATTCTTGAAGAAGTCTTCGCGATTGCGCTGTATACTGTTAGCAAACCTGACCCCAAGAAAACCATTCTCCCCAAGAAATAGGACGATAAACTTACCCTCGACGGCCTCGCGATCAAAAAGCGGTTCTTCTTCGTGAACCCAAACAAATCCCGAATCATCTCCGGACTCGCCTGATCAGGCTCCGCATCGCATATCCCAAGCACCAGCACCGGATCCGTGGGCGGGATTCCCCTCAGTAGCCCAAGGAAAGTGGTGATCGCCGAGTCGCTGAGGGTGTGATACCACGTATCCACGCCAGGCAAAAAGATCACACTCGGCTTATGCCTCTTCACCTCCGCAAACAGCTGCACGATGGCCGTCTCCGCCGACCTCGCTGAATCGCTATAGATAGTCGGCAGATCGAAACTCTGGACGTGCAGCCCCTCAAAGTGGTTAAGCAGCGCAGACCCAAGGTACCCCTGCCCCATCCCAGGGCCTCCACCGATCAGCAGCCTTGGACGGAAAACGCGCGCCTTCTCAAAGTCCTGCGCCAGCGTCTCTCGGCCAAAACCCGAGTCCGCGTCCTCGTACTGCTCGTATAGCGCCTCCTGAAGGGCCGTCGTCTTCTTCTTAATCGGAATAAGCCCATCCAACAGCACCTCAATAGACTTCAGCTGGTCGCGCAGGAGCGGCTCTACAGCCTTGGGCAAGGGCGCTGCGCCAGATGACGTCGCACGCTCCGAGGAGGGCACCATCTTCTTGATCGACAGCATGAAGTCCTTGGCCGTGATCTTGATCTTATCCGGGTCAACGATCAACTTATCATTCGACGAGTAGATCTGCGGGTACGTGCGCTGAATCGCATTCAGCGCCGCCTCCGTGCACAGCGCGCGCAGATCAGCACCTCCATACCCCTTCGTGACGTGCGAGAGGCTGTCCTTGAACTTATCATCCACGCCCCAGTCGCGGGTGTGGATGTCGATAATGGAGCGTCTGCCCTCAATATCCGGTAGGGGGAAGTAGAACTCGCGATCGAAACGACCCGGCCTTCGCAGAGCGGGATCGATGTTATCAGGTCTGTTCGTCGCACCAATCACAATAACTTGTCCACGGCCATCCATACCGTCCATAAGCGCGAGCAGGGTGGACACGATGGAAGCGTGGATCTGCTCCTGCTTGCTTGAACGCACAGGCGCCAGACCATCAATCTCATCGAAGAAGATGATACTAGGCTGCGTCTTCCGCGCCTCCTCGAACAGCAACCTAAGCTGGCGTTCCGCCTCTCCGACCCACTTACTCAGCGCATCAGCACCCTTGCGCATGTAAAAGGTGATCTTGCGACCCCCTGACCCAACACTCGCCGCCAATGCTCGAGCAAGAAGCGTCTTTCCCGTACCGGGTGGACCGTGGAACAGTACACCTCGAGGAGGGGTGACGTGGAACTTAAGGAACAACTCCGGGTACAGCAGCGGCATCTGCACCATCTCCTTCAGCTGGTCGATGTGACCCGCCAACCCGCCGACCTTGCTGAAATCCACATTCTGGTCCACACCTAGTGGATCCGCATCAGCAAGCGCCTTCTGGCTCTTGATCTTGCCGAGATTGTTTGGCGTCCCCCCAACAGCCGCCATGGGTTCGGTAGGATTCGCTTGTCCGAGACCAGGGAGCAGACCAGCAGGCATGCCGGTCGTAGGCGTCATACCAACATTACCCGCCACGCCGGTCGGCCGCGCCAAATTCTCATCGTCACTACTATCCGAGTCGGCTCCTCCCGCAGCGCCCGTACCCCACGGTCCAGGGCCCGTAACAGGCGTCGGGCCGCCACCACCACCAAATGGTCCATACGTCGTATGCAGCGTGCGCTCCCACTTCGCCTGACTCCCCGCATTACGCTTAGTCCTCCCCGACGCAACTGGCGCCGCATCCTCGAGGTCCTCGTCTGCAGCATAGATCTGGTCCATAGGTTTGATAGTGTAGTCGACGCGTTTGCGCTCGCGGCGGCCCATAGACTCGTACAGGATCTCCGGGTCACGACGCGGTCTTGGCCGACGCCGACCATTCGCCTTCAACTCCGCCGCCTCCTCAAGAAGCTCATCGGCATCAAGGGCCTCGGAGTCGCCGTCGGAGTCGTCGCGTCTGCGCGAGCGTGAGCTCTTCGATTTACCGTGGGCGCCACGGCCGCGGCGTGGGGTAGAATCAGTGTCATTGTCACTTCCCTTGCGTTTGCGGGGCGAGACGTCGGAGGCAGAAATATCTTCTTCCGATTCTTCGTTGGGCTCGAAGTCGCTGGTTTGTTCGAGGCCGGCCTTTTGGGGTTGTGTGCGCTTCCGAAGACGTCTGCCTCCGGGTGGTGTACTGGGTTCGCCCTCGACGGTCTCCTTAACGGTCTGCCCGATGTTCGTGAGTGTCTGGGATACGCTCGTCCGGTTAACACGCGTACGTGAGACCGGTAATTCATCGTCTTCATCGTCGTCCTCCTCATCGTTAGCCCCATCACCAGCAGCAGCAGCAGTTGTAAGTTCCGCGACGAGATCTCCCGTGCCTTCGTCCTTCTCAGAAAATGCCTGCGTATCATCCTTCGTAGCATGACTATCACCAATCTCAATATCCCCCTTCGTCTCCTCATCAACCTCGATCGCCTCCCCATCTCCACCCCACCCCTCCTCCTCCTCAGGAAGGGTAGACTCATGCGAGGCCTCCAAAATCGTCTCCCCTGCCGGCATCTTGAGTCCCTTCCCGCCCCTCATCGGCCTCAACGCCTTCGAATTCTCCGGCGTAGGCGACGACCCCTGCACCACAGCATGTCTCCCCGAATTCGACAGCGCCACAAGCCCCTCATCCACCTCCTCAGTATGCGCCCTCGTATTCCTCCTCGGCCGATTCGCCGCCGTCGTCGGCTCCGCGCTCGCGCGAACGCTTCCCGCGCGAGTCGTCCGCTTCGAGCTGGGCACGGGAGTCTTGACTTTGAGTGTGATCACCATCTTCTTCGGGCTTCTGGTATTTGGCCGGGATATGTCTTCGTCGTCATCATTGTTATCAGTAGCCGCATCCTCTGCATCGCTCTCGCTCTCCTCATACTTGACGCTCTTCTTCACAGCTCCTCGCAGCGGCCTCCCCGTCTCCGTCCGCTCCGGCTCCTCCGCCTCCTCATCGAAGCTCTGGTCGAGCAGACTGTCATCTGTCAAGTCATCGTCATCGTCATCGACGTCCGAGCCGCGGTATTTCGCGCGCTTCTTCTTCTTCGCGCTCGCGCCGCCCTTGGACTTGGAGCGGCCGACGGACTTGCGGCTTGTGCGGCGCTCGGGGCCGGACTCGTAGTCGTCGTCGTTGGAGTCGGATTTGTTGGGGTCGAAGTGTTCGAGTTTGCGCTTGACGGGCATCGTGGCGGTGGGTGATACTGTGGTGTGGTGTGGCGGAGAATAGAGTGTGTCAGACTTGGTTCGATGGATGGAGTTCAGCTGTGCTGCATCGCAGGAGCGACTCTGATGGGAGCAAGTAGTTAGCACAGTGTATCTCCGTATCAAGATCAATGACGGCAACGAAAGTAAACCCACATGTTTCGTTCGTAGTCTCCAACCTTCGTGGCGCGTACCTCTCTCTCCGTTTGTCCCCTCTCAATCCTCCCCAACCGCGATTCCAAACCCGAAACCGCGTATGCGCCGAATCGCCAATGTCCCCCCTAGCTCACTAGCATCCAACGCGCCTCGAGAATAATATCAACACAAACTGACGCAAAAAAACCTCACAAGAAAATCAAAATCCGGGCTCCTATTCCTTGGACAATTGGACGCTTGGTAATTCGATGGTCGCTCTTCTGGCTATTCCCCCATCCCTCAGTCGCGTTTGTCGCTTGGGCCTTTCTCGCTTAAGGCACCAAGGCAGGAATTTTGAAAGGGGGGTGGCGCTAGTGATTCGCTAGTGGCGATTTGAGGCGGAGAGTTTTTGCGCGAAGGTGTCTGGGACGATTGAAGGACGAGGATGCGATGGAGATGGTTCTCATCCAAATTCCTCCCCATAGCTTCATATAATCTCGGAATTCCTCCAATTTTCGCCGGGAGGCATGCGACGGGTATTAGGCTCTGAATTTTGGGCACTTTCGCCGCGGTGAAGGGGGATATTTACACCATACAGGACTCTCTAGTTCTATTTATTCCTTTGTCCGTCTCTCCCATATGCCATCCCCAGGTTCAATCGACCTAGTGCGGCTCGAAAGCTTAAATCGTCGTGCATGGCGCGTTGGTTCCTGACCGCGTCAACGGCCTCATGTCACGTGGTAATATGCACCCTTTCATACATCAGATTAACCCCCTGATCCCTAATCGTGCCGCCTAAAGGTCTAGAGAGAGGGACCGAGTTAGCTGAGGATTAATACTAACTATTTGTGCTGATAGAGCTTATTTCTCTTGTTCCATCTGTTAGTAGCTGGCTTACTTATTGTAGCCGTGAGTGATTGAATGCCTTTAGTTAAAATATAGTTGCTGTAATCGCTGTTATGTGGAGGTCCTCTTTAGACTTGCTACGCAGTTCATACACACAAATCACGTGATATAACCCCATTTCAGCAATGCTCAAAAAATGTGCAATCCGGATGCTTAAGATTCCTAGCTCCGGCACTTCTCTCTAAAATCTCTCTGTGCCATCCGCCACGATCTGACTGTTGTTTAAATGCTCAAATCAACCCGCATTCATTAGCCACATATTATTCTCCACCCGTCTTCACCTCACAAACCATCCATTCAACCCCCCCCAAAATGACTGCATGTGCCCTTCCACTCCCCGCCTTCCCATCGTCATCCTCGTCCCCCATCTCGCTCCCAAGCTGCCCAATCAAGCAAGCAACGAGAGTCGAGAAAGCTAATCCTGAAAAACAACGAAACAACGGAACCCGCAGGACTGGGGAAAACGGATACTCAGCAAGACAGGTAAAAAACAAAAAATCAACGACGCTCAGAATGTTGGATGATCAGACACGGTTCCCGGCGCACACGGGATGAGTTTGTTGGTGACTAAAAAAACGCGAACTGTGAAAGTAGGTGGTGGTTGTGTGGAGATGCGAGTGAGTTGGTGTTATGCTGGTGTGTCGAACGTAATGCCGCACAAAGAGCTGAGGAGAGATGAGAAAGTCATCATGTCGCTGTATCGAGTTTTCCGCGAGGACGAAAATGAAATCAAGTATAGCCAGTTTCCTCCCAACCAACACGTATTTCTTTCGATCGAAAAAAGCGACCAATTTCAAATCTCCCCCTATTTCATGATCTTTCTCGCTAGCCGGCCACCAAATAGAAAAACAGGCGAACGCAAAACGAACCATAATGAGAAAACAAAGTGTGGAGGAGGTAGGAAAGTCACCCAAATGCACGCAAGAAAAAAAAAAAAAAAAAAAAAAAAAAAAAAATCGCTCAAAAGGTGCTGTTTCTCTCTGTGCGCCCATTACACCCCGCAAATGCCATGGAAATAAAAACAACGTTCGATAACGAAAGATGGACGCCTGACCTGAGAAAAGAAAAAAAGCGCGGGGACGTTAAAACGTTGCCGGCTTTGGTAGAGCAGAGAACACCGCCAATTTTTGTGTAGTCGTGATGATCGTTAGAAAAAGTGCGTATATATTTTAGACGTCTCGTGGACTTCCATTTCCTGGAGTTAAAGTTAGTAAAGCATTCAATGGAAGTGGAGGTGTTGGGTTCTTACCATCTTGAACGTATTGAGCTCCTCCTTGATCTGCTGTGCGAGCATCGGCGTAAGACGATTGCATGTGGCAATCTCTCCACGGCGATCATACTCTGTGCTTGCCCACGTATCATGATAGTTCGCTGCGTTCTTCCATGAGATATTGCGTTTCGCAGCAGGAGTTGCAGGCGAGCTCTTGGACACGGTGCCCGTGAAGCGTAGCGCGGACATGAAGTAGTCCTCGCCGTTGAGTGTAATTGACTCGGTGCGGCGGTGTCCGTGAACATCTGAGTTCGGGGTGCTGGGCGCGGAAGATGGTGGCGAGTCGTCGACGCTGGGGATCTGTGGGAGTCCAAAGCTCGGTGTCTTGTGGTCGACTGGAAGGATGATAGGGGATGAGCTTGTGGAGTCGGTACCGGAGCGCTTGAGGATGCCCTTCTTGACTGCGGCAAGGACCTCCGCACGCTCTTTGTCACATCCTCGGATGCTGCGTCTGTGTGCGGAGTCGGATCCGATGGAGACGTTGTCGGTGCTTCCAGAGGCTCTGCCGAGATTGATTGGGGCCTCGAGAGAGTTGGTGTCTGGTTCTTGGCGACTAGTGACGCCGCTTTGGTCCCAAACAGAGATATTGCCGTTGGATTGTGGACGCTCGGCTTCGACGTTCACCATGGACACCTCTGCCGTGCTTACTTGTGGCACCGCGGAGTCCGCAGCTGGGACACCAATCACCGACTTTGGCCTGAAGAGACCGACAAGCGAGCGTGTGGATTTCTTCATTCCCTTGCCCATCTTTCGAATCATTATCGAAGCGGAAGAAGCGGTGGACGAGATGGACAGATTGTCGGTCGATCCCGAGAAGAAGTTGCCCTGACCAGAGTATATGCCTGACCCGAGGCCACCCTCCTCTTGCTTCCGGGCAATTCTTGCCTGCTCAGCCTCTTGGTCATCTTGGTATGTCTGAAGACGTGCGGCGTCTTCAGTGTGGTTCGGGTTCGTCTCTGCCGAGGCTTTTCCCAGTTCGGCGGCGCTGCCAAACGAGAAAGCTCGTCTTAATCGCGATGGCTTCTTCCCTCCCTTCACATTAAGCGCAGCCAACTGCTTCGTAGCAGGGCTTTGCGGTCGCGATACATTTGTCTTCTCCGGTGTATTGAGAGCAGCAGTGACTGCGGAGGCAAATGTATCCTTGGTGACCGCCGACTCGGTACTCATCGTCGGCTTAGAGAGCGGGGAGGGGTTCGCTGTGCGCTTTGTGGCATCGGATGAGGAACCACGGGCAGGAATATTCACGACCTGAGGTTGGTCATGTTTCAATGACCCAGATCCTGCGACGGTTGACGAGGCGGGGTTTATTCCCACGGTTATCACGCTTGAACCTCGCTTCGGTCCCTGCCAACATATATGTTAGCGTATATACACTAGCAGGGGCAGCCCCATCACGATTGGTGGGGATAAATCTAGTCGCTCATGTATGGAAGAAGAGGCCTGCCATATATGGGTAAACTTACGGGTGCTCTTGGCTCTGAATAACGAGTCGTTGGGATCGCCTCATATTGCTGTGTCCTCCCAGGCGAAGATGACGGCCGAATGGTTGGGTAACTTGGCTTCTGGTATGGATCGTTCCGAAGTTGACCTTGTTGCCCAAAATTTTCCAGTTTTTGCGCCTCGTTGTTGAATCCCTCAACTATGTGGATGCTGCGGCGGCGTGAGCGGTCTTCTTTCGCGTGTCTCCGGAGATACATGTCGTCTATAGCACCACGGGATCCGTTGAGTAGCGTATTTCCGGAACTGAAATTCGGCGCTAATATCTGGGGTGCTTGGCCTTGTTGGTGAACTGGTGCTGCATTTGAGTTGGCTAGCAATGATGCACCTAAGGGTGGTTGAGAAGGCAGAGTGGGCAGTGTATCGGCACCACGATGGGCAGGGCGGCGGTAGCGGTCGGGTGCGGCCTTTGTGGGAGTTGATGGGCCGGTGCTAGTAGGGCTGAACGGAGGCGTGGATGTAATAACTGTAGGCAGAGGACGAGTGAGAGTAGTTTCCCATGCTTGAGTAGCCACTGCTCCACCACTGTTATAAGTTCCATCACTTGCCGAAGAACCCGAGAGGTTGGACGACGACGAGGATGTCGTTGTAGACACAGAGGCGGGCGCCGGGTATCGCGAAGGACGAGCACCTGTAGGGACAGTCGGGGTAGAGGCGGTCCTGTATTGTTGCCTGGGGTTGGTCAAAGCTGGCGTGCTAGTAAAAGCATACGGAGCTATTGGTGCCGTCGAGGTATGTCCACGATATGTATTCGATCCAGCAGTGCCTCCTCCTAAGTTGTGGTAGCTATTGCGGTGGACGTTCGCAGAGCCTTGGCCATATTGGTGGACGTGACTCTGAGCAGTGCTCTGGAGGATGCCAGAAGCCGAAGCCGGGCGAGATTGCAGCATAATGGCAGGAGCTGACTGTTGGGGAAACGATTGAACCATGGCAGCCATATTGAGATCGGTATACTAGGGGTGTGTGCTGGCCAGTGAAGGCTTTCAGCTTGATGTTTGTGGTCTATTGGGGTCGCATTCGTGTACGGGGGATATGCTGGAGTATCGAAAGAGAAGGCAAGAATAGCAAGCCTGGATCGGAGATTGTCAGTAAGGTTGTGCTGTATAGGTCTGTGGCACGATGACGAATAAAACAGCGTTCAATGTGGTACAGTGCACCTCGGGGACAGCTTCTGGAACGAAAACGCGTCAACGGGGAGATAAGGGACATGAGCGAACGAACCTTCTGGTCAAATGATGCCACGCCAAAGATATTATAACGAAGTAGGCTATCAGAAGCACAGTGAATGTATAGTAGTGAGTGTTGGGAAGATTTGCCGGAGAGATTCCTGCTCGTTTCCAGGCAGAACACACTGTTACCGTGAGTCTTCTCTTCGGGGGGGGGAGTGCCTCCTCCGATGCTTGCCGAGCACGATGATCGAGCAACAGGTTCAATGGAATCCAGTCGAGGCCTTCAAGAGAAGGAAATGATTGACCTCGATGCCTTTTCGAGATGAAGGCTGTTACGGAGGGTCGAGATCGATAGAGAATTCGGAAGAGGAACCGGGGTAGAAGAGGGCGAAACGAGGGAGTTGGTGGAATGGTGAGGGACAGAAACGGGTACAATCCGGTAAATAAAACAGGGGTGGGGGAGGAGGGGGATAAAAGAGTGAGAGGTTATAGTAGAGAATAGAATTAGGGCAGCACGAAGGGGATATTTGGGGGGGGGGAAGGGGAAGGGGAAAGAGGGTAGAGAAGGGGATGAGGTCGAGAGGAGGATAGATAGGTTGGAGAGAGAAAGCTGTCGACGACGACGATGAGGGTGAGGATGAAAGAATTGAGGAGAGAGGCACACCAAAGTAGAAAGTCCAAACAAACACGCACAGCGGCGTATTTTACCAACGACGACACCCAGCGGCCAGCGACCACCCAGCGGCCAGCGACCACCCAGCGGCCAGCGACCACCCAGCGGCCAGCGATCACCCAGCGGCCAGCGACCACCCAGCGGCCAGCGACCACCCAGCGGCGACCACCCAGCGGCGACCACCCACCACCATCACCCACCACCCACCACCAACCACCACCCACACAGATATATAAGTACCTTTCGTATGAAGTACAGGCACTAAACTACTCTACTGTACGGAGTACACGAGCAGAAGGAGCAGGAGAGAAAGTAACAGGTTTGGATGTCTGGCCGTACTCTTAGGCAGGGGTTTAGTGCAAGTTACAGAGTGGTACTCGAGTACATGCGGCTACGTACTGTCGCCGCCCCCCTGACTTCCCACCAGCTGTACCGAGTATGTACCGAGTATGTACCAAGTACATACTCCGTACATACAACTCCGTACATACAACTCCGTACATACCAAACTATCGGCCCACACCGTCGCCATCCTGGGCCGTTCATTCGTTGCTTTCGGCATGGGCTCCGTAACAAAAATCCCCACATTCCGAGGCTACGACGGTGGCTTGTCTTCTCCTCCTATGGCCGTATGGCGGGCCCTCATAGGAGTAATAGAGTATACGGCTGGCGGATACGGCGATGCTATATATGGCCATGGACGGAAATTTAGAACGGGGGGATGGGTGGAAGAACTGAGACCAATTGATCATCAGCCACTCCTGCTGCTGATCTCAGGGGTTCGCGACGTTCGCGATGTTCGCGACGGTTCGGCAGCGGCGGCGGTGATGATGCGCAGCGCGGCGGCCGACCGACTGAGACATAAGCTGGGCCCTATTCCCAACCCATCCCTCACGGGCGGCCTACTATAGTAAATTGTCAGCACCAAAGCCTTAGTCCCTCCGCATCATTGCCGAGCGGACCATAGTAGTATTTTCGGGTGTTTCACCATACTACTATGGTCCGCTCGGCAATGATGGCTGGAATCGCTAGGAGAGCTCAGAGTGGATCTATCTCATCTCGATCGTCGGAGAACGAGGCGTTTTTACTCCGTATGGTTTCCTTCACGCCCCTGCTGCTGGTGTTCTGCCTCTATAGAGATGGGAGATGGGACTGGCTTCTGCCTCTATACTGTATAGGAGATGGGAGATGGGAGGGAATAAGAACACACTCGAGTTTTGACCTCCCTCGGCCATGCTATACAGTAGCATCGCCGTCTCTGTCGTGGTGACATCCTAACACAAAAATGTATTGCCCTGAAACAGAGCACCTTAATATCGAGTCTGAGCAAAGCCCTGTAAAAACACGTCTCTCCAGTTGATACCAAGGGCTCACGTGATTCAGCCTTGCCATGACTAGGGATTTAAGCTTTAGCGCCTCTAGCGCTGGTCAGCCTTGCGAGCCTTCATGGGGACGCGAGGTACTCTAGGGGGACGCGAGGTAGAGGCCAGCCGAGGTATTGCGATGAGCATCATTTGCATACATAGCACGGTCACAATGGCGCCTTCTATAATCGACGAAATCGTCGAAGACGAGAACTACGCCTCCTCAGAAGACGACGACTTCGTCCCCGACGAGGCCGCCGCCGCGGTCGCCTCAGCATCCGAGTCTGAGTCCGAAGCCGAAGGCGAGGGCGAGGGCGAAGCACCTGCAGCTACGAAAGGGAAACCTGCAGCGAAACGGAAACGCGGGAAGCCTGCTGCCGGTGAGGATGCGGAGGATATTGGGTTTGAGAATTCGGGGGATGAGGCGATTATTGGGAAGGGGTTGAAGAAGCAGAGGAGGCGGAGGAGGGGGGAGGAGGAGGAGGAGGATGAGGGGGGGGAGGGGGGGTTTGTGAAGACGAGAAGGATGGCGGCTGCTGCGTAGGTGCTTCTCTTGGGGGTAACCGGTGATTGGGGAAATGGATGATGCTAACTAGATATAGAGAGGAAGAGCGTGCGCCGCTTGTGGATACGAAGAATGCGACTGTCGATGTCGACGCGCTGTGGGCATCTATGGTATCCGGACCACCCAAGCAACCCGCCGAACACACCCCCCTACCTCCCTCCGACACCCAAGCCCTCGACGCCGTAGGCCCGGTATCCAAAACCGCCGCGGCGGCAGCGTCGGCCCTAACGACACTCCCAGGCCCGAATGGGGACGACACAGTGACCATCCAGCGCACCTATAACTTCGCCGGCAAAGTGCACACGGAAACCAAAGTCGTCCCCCGCGACTCCGCCGAAGCACGCCTCTACCTCGCCTCCAACCCCTCCCCTTCCACAGCCGCCGCGCCCACCTCGACCTCCCCCCCCCGCCGCCCCACCAAACTTGCGCGGCGCTCTGTGTTCGAACCCGTCATCGATACTGCACCGCCACGGCCGGACTTGAAGCTGGGGGTTGGGATGATAAGGGAGAGACTTGTAGCGCAGCAGGAGGTGGAGAAGGGGAGGAAGCTGAATACGGTTGAGAAGAGTAAGATGGACTGGGCTGGGTTTGTGGATAAGGAGGGGATTAGGGAGGAGTTGGAGGTGGCGGAGAGGGGGAAGGGGAGTTATTTGCAGAGGAAGGAGTTTTTGGAGAGGGTGGAGGGGAAGAGGGAGGAGGTGAGGAGGGGGGCGGTTGGGAGGGGGTAGGGGGGTTCTGGGGGAGAGGGGTGGGTTTGGAGTTGGAGTTGGAGTTTGGGGGGTTGCATTGGGGGGGGGGATTGAATGTGGGATTATGTGTAGAATGTATATTTATAATACAAATAGATGGCTGCATCTTAGAACAGCTGCAAAATTTGAATGGAGGAATTATAATGTGTTCAGAGATGCCGCCCACCAGGGCGCCATTTTCAGCCTCGCCACAAGGCTCATGCACGGACCATATCTCACAAAAATTAATTACTCACCTCAGCGCCTCCAACAAAAATCCTCAAGGTCTCCAAATCCACACCCCTCCACCCGACTCTCTCCCCCGTTCCAACAGTGGCGTCCATTCCAAGAATCCTCAGCGCCTGTGCAAGGCGCACCCTCTCCCCCAGCATCCCACGATCCACCCGAACAATGGCAACTGCACCGCCGGAGGAGTCAATACAAACACCCACCGCTCCCACCACCGCCGCTGCAGACTCCCCAAACCTGACGAAACTCCATGGCCGAGCCTTCTACGAGAGTATTGGCAGTCCCAAATTTGTCCTCGCTCCCATGGTCGACCAATCTGAATTCGTAACCACCTCCCCCCCCCCGGCCCCCTTCGCTCCCCCAGCATTGAGCACCAGCTAACCATCCACCAGGCCTGGCGCATGCTCACCCGCTCCTACATGACCCCCGAAAGCACCAAAGACCTCCTAGCCTACAGCCCCATGCTGCACGCGCGCCTCTTCACCACGACCGAAAAGTTCCGCTTCAACCACTTCCAGCCCACGCGCTCCGGTCTTCCCAACCCCCCCCTGTCCGCCCCGCCAGCTGAGTCGGCAGACATATACCTCGACGGAAACCCGACAATCGACCGGCCTCTATTCGTGCAGTTCTGCGCTAATACGCCGGAGGATTTGCTTGCGGCCGCGCAGTACGTGGCGCCCTTCTGCGACGCTGTGGATTTGAACCTCGGGTGTCCGCAGGGGATTGCTAGGAAGGGGGGGTACGGTGCGTTTCTGCAGGAGGATCAGGAACTCATCTACGCATTGATAAATACCCTCCACACCCGCCTCGCTGTCCCAGTAACGGCTAAGATCCGCGTCCTCAAGACCCGCAAGGCGACGCTGGCATATGCGAAGAAAGTCTTAAGCGCAGGGGCTAGTATCCTGACCGTCCACGGCCGGCTGCGCGAGGCGAAGGGACATAAGACGGGATTAGCGGATTGGGCCGCGATCCGACACCTCCGCGACAACCTACCGAAAGAGACGGTCATCTTTGCAAACGGCAATATCCTCTCCCGCGGCGACATCGAGAGGTGTCTCGAAGCTACAGGCGCGGACGCCGTGATGAGCGCGGACGGGAATTTATACGATCCTGCTATTTTTGCTCCTGCGCCGGAGGTTGGGGGGGGGGGAGTATGTATTGGAGGGGGAGGGATGGGAGGGGGGGGTACAGGATGGATGAGGCGCTGAGGAGGTATTTGGATATTCTGTATAAGTATGTACTGGAGCAGACGCCGCCGGTGAGGAAACTGCTTTATGTCCCTGGACAGGCAGAGGCTGCGAGGGATGCGCCGACGCCGGAGGGTGGGGAGGAGCCGCCGCGGAAGCGCGCGAAGACTGGTGCTGCGCCAGCTGAAGCTGTAGCAGCAGAGGCACCCAGCACGGCAGCAACGACGCAGCCAACCACCGGCACCGCCGAGACGTCTTCAAAGCCCAAAAACGCCAACAAGAAACAGAAGCGCGAAAAAACATCCAGCCCCAACCTCCTCGCCATGCAACCGCACTGCTTCCACCTCCTGCGCGCGCTGGTCTCCAAACACCACTCCGTGCGCGACGCGCTCGCGCGCTCTCGCCCGGGGGACATGGAGGCGTATGAAGGCGTGCTGGCGATGGTGGAGCGGGTTGTGGAGGAGGGGATTAGGGAGTACGAAGCTACTGGTGGAGCGAGCTATCACGATGCGCTGGATGCGGAAGAGGGGGCGGGGAATGTGCTGTCGGCGGTGGGGTATGAGGGGTTGGCGACGGAGGGGGATACGGAGGGAGGGAAGACGGTGGAGTATGAGACGAGTGTTGAAGCTGTGAGGGAGTGTAGGAGGCCGTGGTGGGTGTGTCAGCCGTATGTGAGGCCGCTGCCCATGGAGGCGATGGCGAAGGGGAGTTTAACGATGAGTAAGAAGGAGTTGGCGAAATTGAGGGAGGGGGAGAGGGGGGCGGTGATGGGGATGGGGGCGAGGAGGAATGATGGGAGGCAGAATGGCGGGGTGAAGGGGGGGGGGGGAGGGGGAGAAAAAAGAAGAGTAGTGGAATCTTCATGTGGTTGTTGATGGTGTGTAGATATGTGGGGAAGGGGAGTGTGACCCCATGGGGGATGGGATGGGTGGTGTGGGAGGTGTGGTGGGGGTTGCGGATCGTGTGGAGGGTTGGGTTACGGCGACGCCGAGTGCGAGTGTGACGACAGACGGCAGACAGATAAGACGTGGATTCAATGGCTGACTTCACAGGGGAAAGATAGGAAGGAGCACGGACAGACGGTATATAGACGGACGGGAACTCTGTATCATCTATTTAACCCATACGTAGACATAGACATACATACAAATTTATTGTACGTAAACAACTAGCGCAACACCGGCAGATGCCACTATTGATCGCTGTTTAACGCCGACGATCGATAATTGATCGTCGACGTTGAATGGCCGTGGAGGGATCGTAAAAAAGAAAAGTGGTCACGTGAACATGTTCCTCTGAACCGTTGAAGCTGTTGCTCTAACGTGGGAGATAGAAATCTACCCAATTTTCTCCATACAATACAGGGTACACCACCTCGTCCTTGCAAGTACCCCCAGCTAGCCGTAGTAATGGGGCAAGTTTTTTCCTTAGCAGTGAGAGTTTAGCATCGTCATGGCGGTCGCCCCTTCCGAGTGTCAGACCGAGTGTCGGACCGACATGCTAGAGACAACCAACCAAGTCCGGGCCAGAAGATTATGCTATGGACCTTCCATGTTTTCCCGCGTTTGTGTGTGGTGCTGTGCTGTGGGTGGCCGGTTGGTTTACTATGGGTTTGTTAGGCTGGGGCTGAATATGGGCTCGTGGCTGACTCGGGCGACTATGAGACTGTCTGTGGTCTCTGTATGGTTTTACTTACTATGGGTTTGTTTGGCTTCCTATGGGCTGCTTTCTATGGGTTTGTTTGGCTTCCTATGGGCTGCTTTCTATGGGCTCGTTTGGCTTTCTATGGGCTCGTCTTTCTATGGGCTCGTCTTTCTATGGGCTCGTCTTACTATGGGCTCGTCTTACTATGGGCTCGTCTTACTATGGGCTCTTACTATGGGCTCGTTTGGCTTACTTACTTACTATGGGACTCTGTGTGGCTTCTCTATGGGCTAACTTCAGTACTTGCTCTAGGGGCTAATCTTTACTTGTTCTACGTGCTCTAGTGTCTAGTAAGAACCCCCCTAACAACCCCCCTAAGGACTCCTAAAGACTTCTAAAGTCTCCCAAGAACTCCCTAAAGGCCGCCTATAGATCACCTAGGCATGTTTTACGCCGATCCATGCTCTCCCTATGGACAACCCAGACAATATTTCTGGGCAGGCATGGGCAGTTCCAACGGTTAGGTTTCTTTTAAAACATCCTACCCTCGAATCTCTGCCTTCTCTATGGACAACCCATACTTTTACAATATGCAAACGTGTAAAATGGACATCACCCTGTGCATTATTCTAGATCCTCTCTACTCTCTCTCCCCACGTGAAATGTGGCATATTAGTCCCTATACCATAGCACTATATACGGCATAGTCGCCTTCTCTCGCTGCCTTGTACTTATCTCTTAACCATACAGATAGCCTCGTCATTGCCTGAAATGGTCTGGTCACCTTTTTCCCTGCAACATTACCTTTTAGCCCCCTTTCTCTTTTTCGCCCATTCCACGCCAGCCCGCTATTTTCCCTTCAGAATTTCCTTGGCGTTGCCATCAGATCTTTTGTACCATGTTTCTCTTCTGCCTCATTTTTTTTCCCTTTCCCTTCTTTTAATCTACTGTTTTTTTCAAATATCAAAACCCTCTATCTATGCCAGATCCACATAGATTTCCTAGAAAACTCCAGCACGTGTTGCGCATTCACAACATCCCGCCAAGATGGCCAAGGATACAGCACCTGGTGATGTCATCTCCCCGTCCGCCGATAGCTCAGACGGTCACATCGTTCGCCACCGCACCCGTAGCATCGGGCACCTCTCCACCAACAACGGCCCCGACGGGGCGCGCTCGCTCTCCAGCGACTCCCAGGACGGCGCCGACAGCGACGATGCCCAGCTCCAGGCGGAGTTCGGGTACAAGCCCGTCCTCAAGCGCGAGTTTGGCTACCTCTCCACCTTCTCCTTCGCCGTGAGCATCTCGGGCCTCTTCGCGACTACCATGACTACCTACTCCTACCCGCTGGCGGCTGGCGGCGCCGCGGCGGCGGTGTGGTGCTGGTTGATCGCGGGGTCCGGGTGCATGTGTCTCGCCTTCTCCGTCGCGGAGCTGGTCTCGGCGTACCCTACGTCTGGCGGACTGTACTACACGGTGTCGCGCCTGGCGCCGAAGAAGTATGTGCCGATCATATCGTGGATCACGGGCTGGATCAATCTTCTGGGCCAGATTGCTGGTGTGGCCAGTTCAGAGTACGGCGCCGCGCAGATGCTGCTCGCGGCCGTGGCCATGGGCACGGATTTCAAGTATGAGATTACGCAGAACACGACGGTTGGCGTCATGGCTGCGTTGACCGTGCTCACGGGGCTGGTTAACTCGCTGTCCACATACTGGATTGAGAAGATGACCAAGGGATATGTCATTTTCCACATTGCCGTGCTGGTGTCGTGTTGTATCGCCCTGCTCGTCAAGACGGAGAACAAGAACTCAGCGAGCTTTGTCTTCGCAGAGATCGAATCGAGCTCCGGGTGGCAGCCAAAGGGGTTCTCATTTTTGTTCGGATTCCTCTCCGTCGCTTGGACCATGACCGATTACGACGCCACGGCCCATATCACAGAGGAGATCTCGAACCCAGCCAAGAAAGCGCCCTGGGCCATCTCTGCCGCCATGACATTCACCTACATCGGCGGCTTCCTCTTCAACATCGTGCTCGGCTTCTGCATGGGCCCCTCCTCCGCCGACATCCTCGGCGCCTACCAGCCCGTCGCCATGATCTTCTACAACTCCCTCGGCAAGGCCGGCGGCATCTTCTACACCGTCTGCGGCTTCATCATCATCAAGTTCGTGTGCTTCACCGCCCTGCAAGCCACGGCCCGCACCTTCTTCGCCTACTCCCGCGACCGCCTCATCCCCTTCTCCCACGTCTGGACTGAAGTCAGCACCATCTCCGGCACGCCCCTCACCTCCGTCTGGCTCAGCGTCGTCCTCTGCATCCTGATCAACCTCATCGGACTCGGCTCCTACACCGCCATCTCGGGCGTCTTCAACGTCTGCGCCATCTCCCTCGACATCTCCTACTGCATCCCCATCGCGTGTAAGCTGATCTTCGGACAATTCAAGCCGGGGCCGTGGCACATGGGACGATACTCAAAGTACATCAATACGTGGGCCTGCATCTGGACCGCGTTCGTGAGCGTCATCTTTGTTCTGCCAACCGCGTACCCCGTTGCGGCTGATACGATGAACTACGCCTGCGTCTTCTTGGTCGCTATCTTTGTCTTCGCGTACTTGTACTGGATTGTGAGGGGGAAGCAGTTCTATACGGGACCGGTCGTGGAGGGGTATGAGGCGCCGCAGGTGGGGAGAGAGGGGGAGGAACGGGAGAGTGGGTTAAGTGGGGAGCTAGCGGGGGAGAAGGTGGCGTAGGGGGGTGATGGGGGGTTAGTCCGTGCATATGGGTTTGGCTAGAGGTGGTGGAGGGGTCTCAGAAAGCGAGGCTTGTGTGTATATATTTATTCCCTGTATGATAGATAGGTTTACGAATTGGGTTTCATTGCCAATTAATGGGTGG
Source organism: Pseudogymnoascus destructans (assembly GCF_001641265.1). NCBI lineage: Eukaryota > Fungi > Ascomycota > Leotiomycetes > Thelebolales > Thelebolaceae > Pseudogymnoascus > Pseudogymnoascus destructans. The sequence continues at coordinate 1,169,646 of NW_020167520.1, forward strand.
AATGGAGATGTGCTGCACATGAGTCGGAAATCGGCAAGAAAACCATAGCAATGGATCCATCCACGATACTAAGCGATGACAAGTAAACTTCTCACCTAGAAATCTGAACAGAAGATAGGGGCGAAGGGAAGGATCATGGGGGGTAGTGAGAAGGAATAGGGGCGGAGAGAAAGAGGAATAGGGGCGGAGAGAAAGAGCAAGGGTGGTGAGAAAGACGACGCTGGTGAGAAAGACGACGGTGGTGAGAAAGAGGGTCGACGACGACGCATGCTTCAACAGTGCTGAGCAGATAACGGGTGAGTATTATTTATGTTATTCGGAGGGCCTGCCCAAACCCCCCGAGTAGCAGAAGGGTTTGGTGAAACCTAATGCGCGGGAGTTCTGAGGCAATCGGCTCACGCCAAGCACCAATTGGGGAGCCTGACGATTAATTACACTGGGAAAAGCTGCCATTCCAGGGCCAAAATGCCACGTATCCCACGGTGCACATCCTCTTTCCCCAACAGGCACAGTGCAGGTGTGAAGCACGAGATCAAGCCGTCTTACTTAATCCACTTTCACTTTCCCCAGAACTCGTCGCATTCGGCAAGTTACTGCACAACAAAATAAAGTACGTATATTGTGGTACGGCATCAAGTCACACTAAGGCGTCAACATCAGCCTACTATATTCTGACTTTTGCTTACTTTGGTAGTTGCGAACCTGGCCCCTTGACAACCACATAATTGGACCAGAGAGGTGGGGGCGGGTGGGGGGGAGTGGAGGACCCTTTTGCAGATGGTGTCATTGCAGGCATAAAGTAACGATCATTATGATCTGCCATTCAGTCGGTAGCTTGATATAGATTTCGTATATATACCAGCACATAACCCGAGAGGGTTAACGATGGGCCCCATTTCTTGATTTCTCATTCTTTGCAACACCCACGGCAACATCTAGCTCAAAGAAGCTTCTACCCTCAAATAGGACGTCATGGTGGAGATAGAAGAAGCTCCTTCGCCATCGCCATCGCAGCGTAAGGCAGATTTGTCCCCGCCGGTATACGATGACTCTAAGCTTGAGGCCGGAGTACTCTCGGTGACCGAGGGAGACAACTTTCGTAACGCGGCAGATGATGTGGTTGCGGCACTCCCCAAGGGCACAATTGACCCGGTCTATGAGGCGAAAGCTCGTGTCTTGAACCATGCGGTAATTTAGCCAGAGGCCTTTTCCCAAGAACTCCGCCATTGTCGGCTAGCTCATGGCTCAGATACTTATTGCTCCCAGATCCAAGAAATCGGGATGGGCTGGTATCAGTGGCAGTTGTTCATCGTCGTGGGGTTTGGCTGGGCAAACGACAATCTGTGGCCCATTGTGACCTCTTTGATATGTAAAGATTCCTCGCTCAATTCACCCTTGCCTTTCTTGCAGGAATGTTAACAGCTTGCAGTTACTCCGATCAAAAACGAGTTCAATCCGTCTAAACCACCGCTTCTCAGTCTGGCACAGAACGTAGGCCTCCTTGCAGGCGCTATGTTCTGGGGCTTTGGCTGCGATGTCTTCGGCAGAAAATGGGCTTTCAACCTGACACTTGGTATCACAGCCGTATTCGGTCTTATCTCTGCTGGCTCCCCCAACTTTGCCTCCATCGGAATCTTTGCCGCCCTATGGAGCTTCGGCGTTGGTGGTAACCTACCAGTGGACTCGGCCATCTTCCTCGAATTTCTCCCAGGGTCACACCAGTATCTTTTGACGGTTCTCTCAATTTATTGGGCAATTGCTCAGGTCGTGGCTACTCTGGTTGCCTGGCCGCTTTTAGGGGGCCACACGTGTGAAGAGAAAACAGTGTGCCATAGATCTGATAATATGGGCTGGAGATACTTCGTCATAGTGATGGGCGCGATATCAATGGTTGAGTTCTTTGTCCGCTTTGGCTTCTTCACGGTCTTCGAGTCCCCAAAATACCACATGGGTAAGGGCAATGATGAGGAGGCCGTCCGGATTGTCCATGAAGTCGCCAAAAGAAATGGAAAGGTTTCCAACCGTAAGCATTTGCAACCGATCACACCATTTTCCTGGCTAACACTCCCAGTAACTCTCGCCGACCTCCAAGCCTGCGACCCGACTGGCGCTGGTGCACAAACCGACGCAGCTGCAACTCTAAAGCGCAAGCTCGAAAAGTTTAACCTGACGCATGTGCGCTCCCTCTTCGCAACTCCAAAACTGGCACTATCGACTTCCCTGATCATTGTTATATGGGCCTTTATTGGATTGGGCTACCCTCTCTATAACACCTTCCTGCCATACCTACAAGCAATCCGCGGCGCTGAATTCGGTGACGGGTCAACTTACCTTACCTACCGGAACTCGCTCATTGTGGCCGTCCTCGGTATTCCTGGCGCGTTGATAGGCGGTGCCCTAGTTGAGGTCCGCGGCTTTGGGAGGAAGGGTACACTTTCTGCCTCAACGGTTCTCACGGGGGTGTTCCTTTACGCCTCAACCACGGCAGTGACATCCAATGCACTGCTTGGCTGGAACTGTGCCTTTAACTTCTTTTCGAACATAATGTTTGCTGTGCTTTATTCGTATACACCAGAGGTACCAAAAACAATTCACTTTGGAATTGACAGAAACTGACATCTTGAAGGTGTTCCCAACAAAAGACCGTGGGACAGGCAATGCGCTCACTGCGACGGCAAATCGGATCTTTGGGATCATGGCTGTAAGTGCTGCATTCATTTCACCTGTTGTGGAGTGTCGTTTGAGAACGAGATGCTAACATTAGCTCTCAGCCAACCATTGCTATGTTTGCAAACCTAGAGACGTCAGCTCCGGTGTATACTAGTGCAGCTTTGTTCATTGCGGCGAGCTTACTTGTTATTATCCTGCCTTTTGAATCACGGGGGAAATCGAGTTTATAACTTGTATCTAGCAATGGAAGGATAGCTAGAGTGTTGGCCATTAGGTGTACTGATGCTGAATATCGAGTAGTATATAAAACCTATTATAAGGTTACAAATGCAGAATTATTATTTGCTCTAGCCAAATAAATTTGATAGCAGTAAGTTTGTAAATCTAGTAATGGCCGGCATTCTAATATTAGTTTTGCCTCCTCTTGGCTCGTATCCTTCACGGCAGTTGGGGCGGTGGCTTATAATCCCGATCTCGCCAACTTGTCAATCATCTTCTAAACACCGCACGATCCCACAACCTATCATGTGCCATCAGGTTTAGGCCTATACGACAACGAGGCTGAGGATCAGACGCGCCTAAGTTTCCACCAGGGACACCTCACTCTGATCATCTCCTAAGATGAAAGGACTGGAATTACTCGCAAAGGCTCGTTGGTCAGAAACCGCCTCCACCCCAGACACGTCAGGCCTCGCCACATTCACACCCTTCCCCCGCCTCCCCACCGAGCTCCGCACCGCCATCTGGCGCGCCTCCCTACCATGTGACCTCCATATCGCTGAAGTTCGCATCTGCAACAAGAGCATCGCACCCCATCTCCCCGCCCACACGATCTTCAGCGTCAACCGCGAGTCCCGCGCCGAAGCATTCCGGGTCCTGCTAAACGCCCTGCCACCGTACAGGCTGCCCGCCGACCCGCAACAAGATATCATCTTCCTCGACCCCGGAAATTGGAATGACCTATCCCACATGTCTGTCGGCAAGGCACCTATACGTGCCGCTGTTTGCGATATCGACCGTGCCCACCGCTTCATCGCTACGGCGATGGTGGATACCGACGGAGGCCGGTTCGATAGCCTGCCAGTCGACATGCGGTTCTACTCGCCGTATGGCCACAACAATTTACCTGCGGGCCCGCGAGACTTTCAAGTTAGGCCGTTGAGGATGGATTTTGTTTGTGTTGCGAGAAAGGTGGGGACGGGGAGGAGGGGGTTGGGAGGGGGGTTCTACCTGAACAGTGCGGATGGTGAGGATGGGGTGGTGGGGCTGGGTGGTAGGAAGGATCAGGGGTCGAAGAAGCCTGCTTTGCGAATTGTGTATGTGTTGTAGTGAAATGTTTGGGTGGTATATGAGATTACTTTGGGGACCAGGCGGGGGGGGCGCTGCAATTTAAGTGTGCTCATTCTTTATTTGTTGGCTTTGGCAATCTATTTTGCACGCCTATCCATGGGCAAGGTATCATTTAGTTTGCAAAGCATCTTTTTGGATGGAAGAACGGCGGGAGATGGTAATTAGCAGGTAGCTTTCTAAGACGTAATCGGGACGGGCTTATATTTCATGGGTACACAAGAGATGGTGCATTAGACCAGATAAACGTTGGATTTCGAAAATATAGCTATATATCTCTATAATCCGTTCGAACAATCCGTTTCGTTGCTTCATTATTAGGGGGGAAAGAGTGTTTAGCTCGATGGTATTCTTGGAAATTATATCCAGGTCCTTCTCTTCTTCGCGTTTTTATAGGCAGACGGCGGCGGCGTTGAATGCTGCCATCGCTTTCTATTTTCGCTTGCAAAAGAGAAAAATAGCTCCCTCTTCCGACGTTCGAAGGACTTGGACAGGGCCTGGGTCTGCCTTCGAGCCGCCGCACCTTTATTGTGTCCCGTTTCCCCAATCTTCTCGGAGTGCTACAGACGGATTTATTGGGTATTTCTCCGCGTCTGCAAGAATTAGAGGCTGATATCTGCTTTGCAGCCGCTCTCTCCTCTATTCCTCTCTGCCATTCTTTGACTTTCGTGAGCTCCCCTGCATTTGGGGCCTCTACCAATCGCCATGAGGCGTGGGGTTGCTGACGAACGCTATGGGATTTCCATAGAACTTCATTCCCTCCGCTTTGGATGCTGCACAACACACCCACTGAACAGTTCCAGTCAATAGCATTGTAATCTCACCCATAACAGCTGTCGCAAAGTTTAAGGACCGAGGCCAGAAGCTGCCATAGAGCGCGCGGGACTCCATTGTGGATGCATTCAGCATGCGACGCTCCGGATTCGTCGTGAATAGACATTAGAAGGGCGTAGTACCCAGAAATAAGCACCAAGTCGGAACATCGTATCAGAGGCTGAAATCGACATTGCCCAAGGACGCGACAATTTTGTCTTCGTCGGTTACGTGTGTTGCTGATAGCGTTGTGGACGGAGAAGATTCGATTACTTCACCACTGGTTCTAGTAATGTTGTGTCCAGTGCCATTGCTACTAGCACCAGTGGCATTAGTTCTTTGTCTCAGTTCTTCCCCCGAGGCAATGTCTATCGCAGTAGCGTTCACTGCAGTAGGGTTCGCTTGGCCCTGTCTGATATTCTGAAAGGACCATGTGGGCTCAAAGCTCTGTGATTGCCAGGCGTAGCCGACTCGCTCGTACATTTCATCAATTTGTTCGAGTGTGAGCTTGGAAGTTTCATACACCATGATCCAGACGAAGAAGAAGGCGAATATACAGCAGATTCCCCAGACATAGAATATCTGAGGACCCAAGTCCAAAGCACCTGAGCCGCTTCCTAGAAGGTAGGGGGTCGTGTATGCGATTATAAAGTTCAACAGCCAATTCGACGAGGTGGAAATTGACATTGATTTGGCGCGGACTTTCAGTGGGAAGATCTCTGCGGTAACGACCCAGCATACTGGACCCCATGTAGAGGCGAAGCAGAATAGGTAAACGCATATGAACGCAGCGTACAACTTATTCGAAGTATCCGAACTCAAGCTGTGGACTGAGCCGACTGATGCCACAATCAGCTGGCAAACAGCCATGCTAATAGCGCCGACCATAAGCAGTCGGCGCCTACCGAGCGACTCGACAAAAACGATGCCGGGAAGTGTTCCAATAACATTGACTGAGTTTGCGATCACCTGAAATAAAAACCCTGAGCCGATGACTTGGTCGAAGAACGAGTTTCCAAAGTAGAAGATAAAGTTACAGCCGCTCAATTGTTGTAGCATGAAAAGGCCACAGCCGGTAAGAAGGCGCCGGCCGAGGTGAGGCGTTCCGAAGAAGACGTGTCGGTAGGTAGATGGGCCAAGGGAAACCTCGTAGGCATGGTTCGCTTCAATTTCCGCAATCTCGTCAACTAGAGCCGGGTGCGTGATATCTAATCGTCGAATGCGTGAAAGTGACGCTGCAGCTTCGGCATGGAGGCCACGTTTGATGAAGTATCTCGGTGTTTCTGGCAGGACGATCATGCCCAGTACGAGAATCGCTGCCCAAACGTACTGTAGAGCCACGGGGATTTGGAACGACGCAGCGGTGTCGATTCTGTTGGAGAAATATTCGACTATTGCAGCAATAAGAAGTCCCACTGTGATTGCCAGTTGATATGTGCAAACTAAGACTCCGCGAACCCATTTCGGTGCCATCTCGGATTGATATAGAGGGACGATGACAGAGATCATGCCCACGCCTACCCCAGCGACAAATCTAGTTGCAGTCAGTATTGTCCGATCATATATTCGATTGATGTCACATACCTTCCGGCCACATACAATGGGAGGGCCATTGACGCGACTTGAAGGGTGACTCCAATTGCGAAGACGCCCACGGCAATCATCAGAGCACGTCGGCGACCAAGCTGATCGGCAAGGGGAGCTGCACCGAGCGCGCCGACAAATGTTCCAGCGCTGAGTATAGACACGACCTCGGCGGTTTGGGCGGGAGTCAAGGCTCTCCTAGAGGGGTTCTTGGGGTCGACTTGTGTGGCGAATTGATTGAGCCACCAGGGTGTGGCGATGATACCGCTGATGATCCTGCAAGCCCAAAGTTAGCCATGCGTCCGTTCCAAGCATTCAAGGCAGATCCCAAGGTGGTGTCATACCCAGTATCGTAACCATAGAGGAGACCACCGAACGTGACGAAGAGGCCGATCAAGATAGCCGGTGCAGTCGTGCCGGCGACGTTGTCTGGTTTTTTCCAGAACATAGCGACTGCAAGACCCTGCCTCCAGCGGAGGGCCCAGGTCGTTGTTGTTATCAGCTTCTGGCGGGTTTCGTGGATGACAGGGTGAGGTTTGTTTAGTTGTCGGTGATCTGCAGATGATTAAAGTGCGGAGAAAGAAACATCATTGGATGAGATGAGGTGTAATCGAGCAACAAGTGGGCACTTGGCGGTAGCAATGGTGGAGCCAAAATTTGGGGTTCTTAAGGTTCTGGGGTGGGGTGGAGGGAGGATGCGGAGGTGTGGAGTATAAGTAGATTGTAGATTGGCACTCGTAAGCGCGAACACCAAGGAAAAGGAAGACCGAGGAGAGTAACACGAATAAACGACTGCCAACAGCAACAATAACAATAATGTCTCACAGTAATAAATGATGCTGAGACAGAGAGCATGATAGACGCCTAGTAGATAAGAGGCTATTGTGATATTTATGCGTCAATATTGATGGCTGATCACCTCCGAGTAGAGCCAGCCCCCTTGGCACCTCGGCATTGTACAACAAGACGGTAAGGTGCATAAGAGGCTATTGAATTCCCTATTAAGTTTGTAGAGACTGTGTTGCTGAATGAATGCAGGAAGGTTTGAGAACCGGATTTTGACCGCAGGCCCCTTGCTTCCACAGCATGGTGCAACGAGACGGCAAGGTACATATATGCGCCAACACACTCAACCAACCATACGTTGGCTCTATTTCCTCAGCCTTATAGCTCTCTTCACAACAATCTGATCCCAGTTCACGCCATCCATTATTCGCAGATTCACAGGCAATATCTGCGGCCATATGCTCTGTCTTGCATCTGGCCATTTCGCCGCTTCTTCCGGCAACCCTTCTTTGCCAATATAAACGGAGACACTACAGGTCGAGCGGAACTTGTGCTGCTGGAATTTGCGGCCCATCATGTACGCTTTGGGGCTGTTGCTAGGGTCTGAGATGGAGACTTGGGGACGGAGGGGGTAGAAGAAGATTGTGCCATTCTATAGCAGTGTTAGTTGAGGAGATTGCCGACCGACAAAGGTTGAGTAGGGTAGTAATAACTGCAAGGAGATATAAAATACGGGGTTACAGTATAGTAAGTAGATACATACCTGCATGCAAATACTGCAATTGCATTCCTGGACATATTCCGTATGCTCTGCGAAGGGACCTCCCGGTCCTCTAATTTCCGGCACTATTTGCCCCTTGCTTGGGAGAGGCTTTGCCTTGACCGCTACGCTCACATTGCCACAGTCGTAGCTCCCAGCCAAGGTGGTGGAATTCTCAAAGTTGGCAAAGGGCCGGCGAATTCGTGCGGCTTGTATGCCGGCTCAGTGGCAACACCATCGTATCTGACATTGTTAGCCGGTGGAAGGGCTAACTTGGGTCTGAGAGAGCTTCTCACGGCTTGCCCTCGAGGGCCCATATATCGACATCCATCAATGTCCTGGCCTGCAATCATAATTAGCCAGGTAAAGGAATCACAATGGCCTTGCGTACATTAATCCCCACATCGGCGCTCTGGCTTTTACCATGAGGAAAGCCCAAGGCGTTGGTTCCGCAAGTTGGGCAGAACTATGGTCGTGAGTTTCGATGTTCTATAAGTTAATGATCGATGATACCTTATGAACCGTGGAGCCAGCTCCAAAGTCGTACGTTTTCAAAATTCCATCTCCCCTAACAATATTGAAATGGATCGTATCTGTAAATATCAATTTGTAGTCATTCCCAAAACAAGTATTGCAGTTTCATTCAATGAAGCTTTTCAACTCGGGAATTCTCCTGCTTAATTATAACCCGTCCATATAAACTCCCATCAGAAACCATTCACCCGTCCATGTAATTTTCGCCACCAGCTCCCAACTCATTTGCAACGTGATCGTAATCTTTACTTGTGATTAAAAAGGCGGCCGCCGACGGGGGAGAGGCAGATGGTAGCCTTTTCGAAAATCAGACATTAACAAATAGAAAAGATGAGATTAGAAACTTACAAAGTAGACCCGAATGTATACTTCCAAACAAGACAGCAAAAGCCCGCAGAAACCTCCACAAGATACCAAATCACAGGGCTGTAGGCCCACAGTCTGCGAAAACCTCTGTTGACCTTGTTGACATAGAGCTTGTTCTTAACCTCGGCGATTTGATCTCTCTGCTCAAGCTGTTGTAGGCTCTCACTTCGAGGTCGTGTGGCGTTGCCAGAAATTGGCTCCATCTCGATCTGAACATCTTGTTGAGACATGGTCGAGTGTTTCAAATTCTTTGGGCTTCTATTTCGATGAATGTCTTCCGTATATTCAGGTAATGGCGTGTACTCGCCAGATGAATTTGCGTTCCAGAATGGTAGAATGGTCGCCATGATGCCAGCATCGATGGACTTTAACTTGTGGATTAACTGTTGGAAGGTGCGTTGGTGATGAAATAACAGCGGAAGCTGAAATAACAGGTGACCATAATCCCTCCCCCCACCCACCGCATTCCAACACGGCCAAGGATAGTAAAAGGTGGCACTAATTTTGAACTTTAGTATAACGTTGTTTATCAGGACCCTGCGCATATCAGGACTCTGCGCACTTTTCCCTGCCCTTCCCACTTCAAAATACAATTAAGTAACCACAACATATTAAATTAACTAAAGCTACTCGGAATCTGATAAGCTAGATACATCTACAACTACTTGACAAGTTCGTGCATTATGACCAGTCTTTCTGCAAGTGCCACAGCGCCGTCCAGCCGATTGACCCTCGTTTTGAAAAGCCTCTCCAGAGCGCTTGTCACGTCGAATTTGCTCATCCACCTCCCTTTAAGCCAATACCTCCTTGGCAGACACGAGTCCTTTTGGCCCTACGGCGTTTGCTAAGGGCTTGATTTGCCTGGCGAAGAGTACGGATCATCATCCACCTTTTGCTATTCTTGTAGAAAGCATAACATCTACCCATTTACCTTCCCTTCTTATCTTACTCATATTCTACAACCTCCTTGATGTTGGGATATTTCAGCCATACAAGCATTAGCATAAAGTTGCAGTCCAAACAGCAATACGGAATCTTGATCTACAATATGACCTCTCTTCTTTCCTACGTGATTTACTAAACAATTAGAGCAAATACCTTCAAACCTCAAACAATTATCCATGCATTTCGGAAGGCAGGAATATGGCTAGAGATAGTGCTATATCTCTACAGAAGATTCAGAAATACTCAAAACCAACCAACACTCAAGAAGATGAAGGACAGCAACTTTTACCAACTTTGAAGGGCTCTGAGAATCAACTCTAAGCATGGAAAGACAAGTTTACACCTCTATTAAGTAGCCTATCAAAGAATCAATTTTATACATCAATCAAGGGAATGGAAGAGGTTTTAGTAGATGCACAGAAATGAGAGTTTGACTTCTCTATGCTATAGGGACGGGTTTAACAGAGTCAGAATCGCAAAAGCAAAAGCCACCATACACTACAATTTGGAGGTGCTTTAACTGCTGCTCATGCACATGCTACAATTCAACAGAAGGCACAAAAGGAGTTTGATAAACAAGAGAAGCAAGTTGCTAGAATAGCAAAAGTAGAGGCATCACAAGCAAAGAAAGCTCTTCATCAAGCAGGTGTAGAAGCACGGAAGAGAGAGATAGAGAGGAAGAAGAAGGTTACAAGGCTTACTCGGGCAAAAGAGTTTATACCAATTGAGCTCTTGACCCCTACGCCACGAACGTGTAGTATGTGTAAATCACTTAAGCATACTGCTTGTACTTGCCCTCAAAAGGTTTCAATTGTAATTAGTCTAATTTAACGGGGTTTAGTTTAATAAGTTATATATTTAATTGAGGTCTGGTATTTACAGTAGGGCAGAATTACCGGCTGACTTGTATTACCGACTCACTCGTGGAATACGTTATGAGTATTTGAGTAACTCGTGTAACTCATGAGTATCATGAGTATCTGTGCTAACCCTGTTGATTGACCTACGGTACTATAGAATATCAGTTATCAATAAACAGAAGTTGCATCCTCAAAACTTTTGCCTCCCCTACCCTCCGCCACAAGCAACTAATGCGGCCACACCCAGTTAGTAATTTCATCCGGGTCGGTTCCATGCTCAAACGCCCAGTTCCGCATCCTGATCTGCTCATCCAGCAGCGCCTCCCTCGTCGCTGCCCCCCTATTATGCAGCTGACCCTCCAACCGCTGCAGCGCGTCCATAGCAAGACTATACCGATCCGTCTGGTTCCTAATCGCCAACTCGAGCGGCGTGTCGATATTACCCTTCTCGCGGTATCCACGGACGTGCATGTTCGTGCTGCCAGGGCGCTTGTACGTCAGGCGGTGGATGAGGAAGGGGTAGCTGTGGAAGTTGAAGATGATGGGCTTGTCGGCCGTGAAAATCGCGCTGTAGGCGGAATCGGTGAGACCGTGGGGGTGGTCCGCGGCGGATATGAGTTTGAAGAGGTCGACGACGTTGACGAAGCGGACCTTGAGGTCGGGGAGGTGCTGGCGAAGGAGCGCGACGGCTGCAAGGGCTTCTTGAGTGGAAATATCGCCGCAGGCGGCCATTATGACGTCGGGATCGGCGTCTTTGTCGTTGGAGGCCCATTTCCAGATTCCGATACCTTTGGTGCAGTGGATGACTGCGTCGGGCATGGACAGGAACTGCAGGTGCTCTTGTTTGTCGGCCACGATGACGTTGACGTAGTTCTCAGATTGGAAGCAGTGGTCCATCACCGAGAGCAAGCAGTTGCCGTCGGGAGGGAGGTAGATGCGCACAACTTCAGGAGACTTTTGCGCTACGACGGCCAAAAATCCTGGATCTTGGTGGGTGAAGCCATTGTGATCCTGGCGCCAGACGGTGGCGGTGAGAAGAATGTTCAACGAGGCGATCTTAACACGCCATTCAGTTTCAAGTGCCTTCTCAATCCACTTGCAGTGCTGGTTCACCATGGAATCGATGATGTGGATAAATGGCTCATAGGAGTTTAGAAGGCCGTGTCTCCCTGATAGGATATAGCCCTCCAGCCAGCCCTCGACAGTGTGCTCAGAGAGCATCTCCATCACACGTCCTGCAAATGCGAGGTTTCCTTCGTCGGCATCTTCCTCAAACGTCTCAGCCATCCAAACCTTCTTGCCAGCCGAATAGATTCCACCTAGCTTGTTGGACTGAGTCTCATCCGGTCCAAAGACGCGGAAGTTAGTCATGTTCTTGGCGACGATGTCGCGGAGGAAAAGGGCCATATTTTCCATTGAGGGGCCTAGCGCGTGCCCATTTCTGGCCACTTCGATTGCATAGTCGCGGAAGTCTGGGATATGCAATGGCTTTCGCAATATCCCGCCGTTGGCGACGGGATTGGCGCTCATACGGCTGTTGCCTTTCGGGGGAAGCTCCCTTAGCTCGGAGATGAGCCTACCGTCTTGGAAGAGACGCTCTGGCTCATAGCTTCGCATCCACTTCTCAAAGATTGCAAAGTGCTCCTTGTTCTTAGCAATGTCGGGAATTGGGATTTGATGGGCACGCCAGAAGCCCTCGAGGAAATGGCCGTCGATTTCGCGAGGAGCAGTCCACCCCTTGGGAGTGCGGAGGACGATCATTGGCCAAAAGGGGCGGAAAGCCTTCCCTGAGTCGCGCGCTTTCTTTTGATACCCGCGGATTTCTGTGATACACTTCTCCACCGTGGCCGCCATAGCTTGATGCATGGTCTTATGGTCGCTTCCTTCAACAAAGTATGGCTGCCAGCCATATCCAATAAAGAGGGCTTCAAGCTCACGGTGACTGACGCGAGCCAATATTGTTGGGTTGTTGATTTTATATCCATTCAGATGTAGGATTGGGAGAACTGCACCATCCGTGATTGGGTTGAGAAATTTCGTGCTGTGCCAGCTGGTTGCAAGAGGACCCGTCTCGGACTCTCCGTCCCCAACCATGGTGATAGATATGAGATTTGGATGGTCAAAGACGGCGCCGAAAGAGTGAGAGATGGAATACCCAAGCTCTCCGCCCTCGTGAATGCTGCCTGGGGTCTCTGGGGTTGCATGGCTTCCGATACCGCCTGGGAATGAGAATTGCTTGAAGAACTTCTTCATCCCGTCTTCATCTTCGGACTTATCGGGGTAAACCTCGCTATATGTCCCTTCAAGATAAGCCTGGGAAAGGACTGCAGGTGCGCCATGACCAGGTCCAGAAACGAAAAAGGCGTCCAGGTCGTATTTCTTAATCATTCGGTTGACGTGGATATAGGTAAATATCTGTCCGGCATCTGACCCCCAGTGACCAAGTAGTCTTGCCTTCAGATGCTCGACCTTGAGAGGCTCTTTGAGAAGCGGATTCTGTTTCAAGTGTATCATGCCAAGGCAAAGATATAGGGAGGCTCTCATGTAATCATCTATCTTTTTCAGCTCGTCGGGTGCCAATGGGGCACCCTGAACGGTTGATCTAGCTTTGCCATATGGCGAGATGCTCTTGACCTTGATATCGGTCTCGGCCGGTGTAGCCATGTTTTTTAGTTTGGAAACTAATTGAGGTTGGATCGCTTATAGCTGAAGAACTCGTCTCCCTTTCACGGATTGGGCAGGAAGATTTGAGAAATTCGCAATCACTAAAGGAAGATAATAAACGGCAAAGAAAAAAAAGAGAAGAGAGAGAGTATGTGGGATGGGGAGCTTGTTATCGAAGGAGTTGAAATAGCATGATGACGTCTTCCATTCATGGATCCGGAAGCGTCAGAGGAGTGGGCGGAGAAACGCAAACAGGCATGTCAGATCTAGACTATACGAATAATCTTTGCTCTCAATTTAAGTAGAACATTTTCAAACCCATTGGCTCTTGACTAGCTATAACTAATTTATTTATAAATAGCAGCATCGCAACGTTATTTGCTCTTTGTATCAACAAAATTTATGAATACCTGAAAGCGGTTATTATCCACCCAAGTCACGGGAAAGTGACGTAATTTTAGGGGTCCGGATAAACAGCGAAGCCGGGGTTGACTAAAACTGCTGGCAGGTGCATGGACCGTGCGAAGCCACAAGCGTGAAAGTCACGTTTTTTCGTGGTACCCTGTTACTCGAGTACTATTTGTGGTACCTTGCCTTCTTTAAATTGAGAGCAGCTAAGTCGGCCAAGAGCAAATGGAAATTGCGGTGTAGCCATACAGGAAGGTCGCTCTCAGCTTTTATTGATCGTCTATTGATCTTCTCCTGATCTCCTCATGATCTCCTTTTGATCATCCTCTTGTTGGGGAACTTTCTCCTGAGACCTGCCCTGGGCAGCTTTTATATCGCGCTACGAGAGAACACTATGAAGTGCGCTATACTAACTCCAATCCACTACTCGGTGTTCCACCCACTCGCTTCGCTCGTAGGTGGCGACAGCAAGTTGTGCGTGCGACAGCAAGATGTGCGTACACCGCTATTTTGATATAACGTACATGTATAGCGAAAGCGCCAAACAAGCGAAAGCGCCAAAATTATCTACCCTCACGACAAACATTGCGATAAATCTACCACAACATTAGAAATCAATTGAAACTACTCGGAGTCCTCTTCCTCAGAGGTGTCTATTACAATCTGACACGTGCGCGCATTGTGCCCAGTCTCACCACACTTGCCACAGCGACGGGCACGGGTTTCTTCCCTTGGCTTCCGACCACGGCTTGCCCTTATTTCCTGCTCTACCTGCTGCACAACATCCCTCTCATCCTGTAGCTCTTGCGCCCCTTGTTGACTAAGTGATCCTCCTTGCTGTAGTCGTGTTTTCCTAGCTCTCCGGCGCTTGCTTAGTACTTCATTTGCCTGTCGTAGGTTTTGGTTCTCTCCCTTTAGCAGTGCTAATTGATGCATTATTTGCGATGCACCTTTTGTAAACTGGTCAACAGCTGCATAGATTGAGGTTGGAGAGCTATTTTGATGGCGTGAAATCCGAGTTTTAATAAATGTAGACTGTGACATAGCTTCAATTGGGTTGTTTGGTGTCTGAGAAACCCAAGGTTGAGCAGTACCTGGGCGGGAGCTTGGAGGTGTTGGTGTCCTTAACTTAAGATCAAGTGTAGATATCACTCTCTCAGGGTCAAATGGAAGAAGCCCTGCCCCTCGGAACCCGCCTCAAATGTTACTTTCCGTCATTGTAGTGTTAAATGCAGCGTGGAAGGCAGGAAAGAAGTCATCCTTTGTAATATGAGAAATATGAGCCTGCATCATATCTTCAATTTGCCGACCATAGGCCTGCTTTAACGGGCCGAAACAGCCAACATCAAGTGGCTGGAGTAGATGAGAAGAGTGAGCAGGCATACAAAGCGTAATAATGTTGTGTTCCTTGCAGTACTCCTCAAACTCATCTGAGTGGTGGCTCTCATGACCATCAAGGACTAACAAGCGATAACCACCAACACTCCGGGCCTTTGTATGCTTCTCAAAGTGCTGAATCCAATCCATGCCTCTCTCGTTTGTAGTCCAGCCATTTTCAGTAACAGAAATCACCCAATCGCTTGAAAATCCACTATTCTCATACCAAGATGTAAGGTGGTTTTTGCCTGCAACAATGATAAATGGTGGTACTGCCCAACCTTGAGAACTAACGCCTTGGATTACTGTAACCCATTCCCGATTACCAGGCTGTACCTTCTTTGCTTTTGCCCGCCCGTCTGAGCTTGTTACAACCATAGCAGTTGAGATAACGCCCATCATAAACCCAGTCTCATCAAAGTTGTAGATATCTGCTTCATCGATACCATATTTCGCAATTGTGTTACGCACAAGCTCAAACCAGCCATTAATAACTTCTGGATCTTCGCACTTAGCCCTCTGGTAGTCGTATTTGCGCTGAAAGCGTGTCTGGAGCTCTACACGCCGCTTAACAAAGTTTGAAGCCCAACGCGACCCAACGCGTGACGCGTCGCGTGTTGCAAGTAGTCGACTTGCCATATCTTCAACAACAGACAGCCGAGGAGGAAACCCTTTGGCAGCTAGGTCGAGTATATACTGAACAAGGACGGACTCCTCTAGGTTAGTTAATTTCCGTGAGTTGGCTTGGATATCGCGTCGTGAAGGTACACCTTCTAGACGACGACCTAGCTTGCGGTGGTCCACAGAATAGATCCTAGCAGCAACTCGAAGGCGTAACTTTGGGTCGCTTTGCATAGCCTGGATAGCTAGCACTAATTGGCTTTCATCGTTTTTATGGGGCATGTTTTGTTGTTGAGGAATTTAACATTTAGTTGGGGGGTTTGGTCACCGCATCATTTTGGCGCTTTCGCTTGTTTGGCGCTTTCGCTATACATGTACGTTATAGAAAAAATAATAGTATTCTTCATAACGTAGTATCTACAATGCCTCAAAATAACGATCCTACTATGATTGCTCGCCTTAATGAGGCCCAACAGTTCTTCTTAAAACAACCAAGTACATATACAATTGCTTGGGTTGCAAATAAATTCAATGTCAACCGTGAGACACTCCGACGTCGTATTACGAGTACTACGTCTCCTCAATTACCCCACGGAGGTAGCAATCGAGTCTTATCTCAATCGCAAGAGACCGCGGTCTGTCAATTCATATACGACCAACTTGAGCGCGGGGTCCCTGCCAACCGATCTATGATACTACGGGCAGTTGCAGACTTACGACCTAATCGTACGATACCATCACAACGGTGGCTACAACGCTTTCTAAAAGCACACCCCGAATTTCATACAATTCACACGAAGACGTTAAATACACATCGGAAGCAAGCACAAAAGAAAGAGGTGTTTGAGGAATTCTTTCTCACATATAACGCCCTTATTACAAAACATAACATTAAGCCATATAATTTATGGAATGTTGATGAGACAGGCTATATGATTGGGTGTTATAAGTCTACGGCTGTTATTGTACCAATCGGTGTAAAGCAGTGGACTGTTGATAATCCTGAGAATCGGCTCTCTGTTACTGTAATTGAGGCAGTAAATGCAAGTGGTGCTGCACTTGCAGAAGCTATCATTATCCCTGGCAAACTTCATATGGATTCATGGTACAATGATGACCTTGAGCCAAATGCTCTCATTATTGTAAATGAGAGCGGGTATTCAAACGACGACATTGCAATCCAATACCTTATGCATTTTATCCAACTATCTGCAGAGCATATGGCACCAGATGATACTCGCCTCTTATTACTTGACGGCCATGACTCTCATAAAACAGAGCGCTTTCTTACATTAGCAGAAGAGCATAACATTGTTATTTGCTGCCTTCCTGCTCATACAACACATCTATTACAACCTCTTGATGTAGCGGTTTTTAAGCAGTGCAAACACTTTCATCAAAAGGCACTTGATCAAGCAGTACGTAGCTACGACTATGAGTATAAGCTACGTACGTTCCTTTCAGACCTCCCGCAAATCCGACGGCAATCTCTAACTGTCCGTACAATTCAATCTGGTTGGAGAAATACAGGACTATATCCATATAATCCTCCACTTGTAATTGACAAGATACAAGAGACTCGGAATCAAACACCTGATTATGAGCCATTTGCTTCATATAATATTATCTCAACACCGAAAACAACTATGCAAAGTGTGCAAGCGGTTGAACATTGGCAGAAGAGAGCAGAGGAAGCTTTCTCATCGCCTTCAAGAGAAGGGTTTCAATCATTTGCACGTGGAACTACAGTTGTTCTACACCGGGCAGAGCTCTATAAGACCGAGCTAGATATTATGACTCTACGTGCAGTAGAGCAGAAGGCAGCAAAGGCAAGGGCACGGAAATCACTACAGAAAGGAGGGCAGTTATATGCATCAGATGCACGGAAAATGCGGGAAGAGAAGAAAGCAAAGTTGCAAGCAAAAGCAGACGCAAGAGCAGCAAGGGAATCGGACCAAGTAGTAAAGCAGCTACAAGCGCAAGCACGTAAAATCGAAATTGAAGAGCGTAAGGTTGAGAGGAAGCGGGTAGCAGAGCGGAAGAAGGAAGGGTTGAAATCAAAAGTGATCATTTTACGGTATAGTAAGGATCAAAGTGATAGTAGCAATAGTGGCAGTAGCGATAGTGATAGTAGTTCTATTGATTTTATGTTTTAATTATATAGTTATATAGTTGATATATAAGGCGTCTTTTTCTTCGTTTTATGTGTCGCACATCTTGCTGTCGCACGCACAACTTGCTGTCGCCACCTACGAGCGAAGCGAGTGGGTGGAACACCGAGTACTATCCACTCTATATTGCGCTCCACACCGGCCGTTAGCTGTCAGCTGTCAGCAAGTCTTGTCCAAACGGAGGCCAATAATACGAATTTTCTTACTTACAATCCGAGTCAGCCTCGCATTCCGAGACCGTGGCTATATAATACCAGAGTATGCCCTATAATATGCGCCCTCGGACTCCTCGCCAGGGCTACATTAAGCCACAGAGAAAACTAACAAAGTGTAGTAGCGATCTAAGCATTTTGAAACACCAACGGGAGTCGGGTCATGTTTACCCAAAGTCTTATGAAATATCAGACGAACTCTTCTCGGCTCGCTTTCCAAGCTCCTGAGAGGTTTTCCAAACTCCCCGTCTCCGAAGGGAAACCCTATAATGAACCGTGTGCTAGCTTCCCGGCACTCAGCTTCGAGGAGCTCGGATGCTGCGAATTTCAAATTAATTGGCACCATATTGTGCTGACTAACTTATAGTAAATTCTATCCTATATAGCCGCGTCAGACTCCCTTCAAGTTGAAGGTTCGTTATCTCCGTTTCACTACTCATGCGGTTGGAAGATGCAATATGGATCTAATATAAGCATGCGGCACAAACGCCAGATGCGGCTCCCAACTTATTACATTCATATTGATAGCCAATCTCCGCCCATAGCCAGCCCAGGCCTTCGGCCAACGAAGCACATACGCTAGGTTGCACGGAATGTGAACGACCCCGATTGTGCAAGCATATTCTGCCAAATCTACCCTGCACGGACGCATTACCCCCATGCCGCTGTCACAAAATATCTGGACGCATATAAATAAGTTCGGCCCTTCTTATTGATGTGGGTATCGTTTCTTAATTGCCTTATCCGTGGTTTTGAAGAATCAGTCTCTTCTTTCATTTTCTTCAAAGCAAATACATACCATCTATACTCGCTCGGCACCTTACGAGAAATCAAAGTTTTTGGGTTCTGGGGGGAGTATGGTCGCAAGGCTGAAACTTAAAGAAATTGACGGAAAGGCACCACCAGGAGTGGAGTCTGCGGCTAAATTTGACTCAACACGGGGAAACTCACCAGGTCCAGACACAATAAGGATTAACACCCTAGACGGTGTAACAGCAAACCCCACGCCCGATGGATTCAGCTACAACCCGCGCTGCCTCCGCCGCGACATCTCCGAGAATGCCGCCGTATCCACACGTACCAACGCCACCGTCTCGCTGCTGACCACGCACGATAACATCGCCGACTTCCAGGATTACATGCAAGATATCTTTGCCCAGAGCATCCTCTTCGCAAGCTCCGGCAACCCGGCGTGGTTGCATCATGCTAATGTTGATCGTATCTGGTGGATCTGGCAGAACCAGGATCTGGCGACGAGGCAGAATGCTATTGCGGGGCAGACGCATATGGCGGGTGATGGAGTGCCTACGACGCTTGAGGATGATCAGTTCTTCCAGGTTAATGAGAAGGTGCCTAAGCTGAAGGATCTCCTGACGACTTTGGGTGGTGCGGATGGGGGGTTCTGCTATATCTATCAATACAGTCATAATCCGTTAAGTCGATAGCTCGGGTCCCGTAAATACCATCGAGATAGCGTAAATATCGAGATATCGAACGTATTTTGGTAGTGGACAGGGGGGTTGAGGCCAGCAAAACGTATCGACGCAACGTGAATCGAGTATCGACTTGACGCGTCATGACTGTAGTACCTTTTTGCGTGGAGGGTTAAAAGCGGGAATAAATAACTGATATGCCACTTAATGACAAAGATAAAAAAAATCAGAATACCCCTTCGTTTGTGTGATGTCCAGTAAATTGGAAATTCTGTACCACCCCAACCGAAGCGCCTACAATGCATTGGGAGATATGGTGTTCCCGGGGCCTAAGACAAGGGGGTGGCGAGTTGGCTGGGTGTGTGGTAGTGGGATGACAGGGCGCTGGTAAGAGTCGTTCTAGAGTGGTATGTTACGGGGCCTGTCATGAAGAGGCGGGATAGTATTATGGGCAATGAATGGATTGGTGTGACACTTTATTGTGCATTTCTAGCATTGTTTAAAGCTACGTGCATCTCTTTCCTGGCTGTTCTCATGTAGACTGGCCACGGTCCGGTCCGGTCCGGTCTTTTAATGTTGAGTGAGGACTGTTTTACGGTCCAGTCTTTTTTTTTAGGACTGGACCGTGAGACAAAAAGACCGGACTGATAACATTCTAGTCTTTTTTTTAGAGTGTAGACTGTTTGCTAAAGTTGAGGTCCCTTTAAAAGACCGGACTGATAATAGTCCAGTCTTTTTTTAGAGTGTGGACTGTTTGCGAAAATTGAGGACTGTTTAAAAGACTAGACCGTTCGGTCTTTCCTAAGAACAGTCCGGTCCAGTCCAGTCTTTTACATTATAAGTGGGGGCCACCACATGTCATCACATGATATGTTATTAGGAATAGCTTTAAGTGCAATCGAATATTAATAACGTTACTATTAAGTGTTACTGTACATGCATTTTGAGGTATAAGTTGAAAATAGTATAACTATAATAGTTCCATTTACACACTGTTAAATAATTACACGTGATTATATTTACACGTGATATTATATTTACAAGTGATATCATATTATTCAATCAAAATCGATCATAGAGTAGTCAATTAGTTATGACTTATATTTGATATGAGTTTAATTAAGCATTAATAGCAGCTACTAACGTTACTATTAATTATTACTATAGTTTGATAAATATTATAACGTACATGTATAGCGAAAGCGCCAAACAAGCGAAAGCGCCAAAATGATGCGGTGACCAAACCCCCCAACTAAATGTTAAATTCCTCAACAACAAAACATGCCCCATAAAAATGATGAAAGCCAATTAGTGCTAGCTATCCAGGCTATGCAAAGCGACCCAAAGTTACGCCTTCGAGTTGCTGCTAGGATCTATTCTGTGGACCACCGCAAGCTAGGTCGTCGTCTAGAAGGTGTACCTTCACGACGCGATATCCAAGCCAACTCACGGAAATTAACTAACCTAGAGGAGTCCGTCCTTGTTCAGTATATACTCGACCTAGCTGCCAAAGGGTTTCCTCCTCGGCTGTCTGTTGTTGAAGATATGGCAAGTCGACTACTTGCAACACGCGACGCGTCACGCGTTGGGTCGCGTTGGGCTTCAAACTTTGTTAAGCGGCGTGTAGAGCTCCAGACACGCTTTCAGCGCAAATACGACTACCAGAGGGCTAAGTGCGAAGATCCAGAAGTTATTAATGGCTGGTTTGAGCTTGTGCGTAACACAATTGCGAAATATGGTATCGATGAAGCAGATATCTACAACTTTGATGAGACTGGGTTTATGATGGGCGTTATCTCAACTGCTATGGTTGTAACAAGCTCAGACGGGCGGGCAAAAGCAAAGAAGGTACAGCCTGGTAATCGGGAATGGGTTACAGTAATCCAAGGCGTTAGTTCTCAAGGTTGGGCAGTACCACCATTTATCATTGTTGCAGGCAAAAACCACCTTACATCTTGGTATGAGAATAGTGGATTTTCAAGCGATTGGGTGATTTCTGTTACTGAAAATGGCTGGACTACAAACGAGAGAGGCATGGATTGGATTCAGCACTTTGAGAAGCATACAAAGGCCCGGAGTGTTGGTGGTTATCACTTGTTAGTCCTTGATGGTCATGAGAGCCACCACTCAGATGAGTTTGAGGAGTACTGCAAGGAACACAACATTATTACGCTTTGTATGCCTGCTCACTCTTCTCATCTACTCCAGCCACTTGATGTTGGCTGTTTCGGCCCGTTAAAGCAGGCCTATGGTCGGCAAATTGAAGATATGATGCAGGCTCATATTTCTCATATTACAAAGGATGACTTCTTTCCTGCCTTCCACGCTGCATTTAACACTACAATGACGGAAAGTAACATTCGAGGCGGGTTCCGAGGGGCAGGGCTTCTTCCATTTGACCCTGAGAGAGTGATATCTACACTTGATCTTAAGTTAAGGACACCAACGCCTCCAAGCTCCCGCCCAGGTACTGCTCAACCTTGGGTTTCTCAGACACCAAACAACCCAATTGAAGCTATGTCACAGTCTACATTTATTAAAACTCGGATTTCACGCCATCAAAATAGCTCTCCAACCTCAATCTATGCAGCTGTTGACCAGTTTACAAAGGGTGCATCGCAAATAATGCATCAATTAGCACTGCTAAAGGGAGAGAACCAAAACCTACGACAGGCAAATGAAGTACTAAGCAAGCGCCGGAGAGCTAGGAAAACATGACTACAGCAAGGAGGATCACTTAGTCAACAAGGGGCACAAGAGCTACAGGATGAGAGGGATGTTGTGCAGCAGGTAGAGCAGGAAATAAGGGCAAGCCGTGGTCGGAAGCCAAGGGAAGAAACCCGTGCCCGTCGCTGTGGCAAGTGTGGTGAGACTGGGCACAATGCGCGCACGTGTCAGATTGTAATAGACACCTCTGAGGAAGAGGACTCCGAGTAGTTTCAATTGATTTCTAATGTTGTGGTAGATTTATCGCAATGTTTGTCGTGAGGGTAGATAATTTTGGCGCTTTCGCTTGTTTGGCGCTTTCGCTATATATGTACGTTAATGTTATTATTTTATATTTTTATATTTAAGTTATAGTATAATGAACTTCAGTTTCATCATAAATTATGTAATTAAGCGTTACTGTATACCGTTACTGTCACGACTGAAATACTAAAGACAGGTTGTGAAATCATCAATTGACTATTTATACAAGAACACACTAATTTATCTAATGCTGCGAGAATTGGCGAACCAGGACACAAGCTGCATATCCTTGTTCTGGATGGTGATACGCTTGGCGTGGATGGCGCACATGTTGGCCCCTTCGCACTATTAGTATAGTTTTTGTAGGTGTTCATAGAGACAGCTTACCTTCGAAGTATGACACAAGGTGGGCCTCAGCGGCCTCTTGGAGGGCACAGATGGCAGTAGACTGGAAGCGGAGGTCTGACATGAAGCTTTGCGCGACTTCACGAACAAGACGCTGGAATGGGAGTTTGGGGAGGATGAGGGCGGCCGACTTCTGGTAGTGTCGGATCTCGGCGACGATCCGTTCTTTCATATAAGTTAGTAGTGTGAACAATATTCTATTAGAAAAGAATAGCATACTGTTGACAGAAGCCTTGCTCAAAGGAGGGACAGGGCGAGGGGCTTGTTGTGGGAAGTTGGAGCCAGGGTGATCCCGCTCCCAGTTCTTTTCTGGGCATTGTAGCTCCAGATCTTTTCTTGGCGGGCTCGGCGCGCAGTCTTGTGAATATCGACTGTTTGTTGAGTTAGTAACCTTGTATTGCTTGTAGGGTAGGGTGGAATACTTACCGTGGCGCTCAGGCTTTTGCTTGGTGCGAGCCATGGTACAGATGTGAGCGAGAGCGATATCTAAAACATGTTAATTTGCCATATTGTAGCAATTTGGCGTTACTGCTGGGCGTTACTGTAGTTGTAACGCCCAAAGAACAAAAGGGGTGAACTTACAAAGGTTGGTGACAGAAGGAAAAATTGCTAGAACTTGTATATTAGTAAAATAAACACAATACCGTTACTCTACAGCGTTACTGTAGGGTTAAATCAAATGTAAAGAAGATTGAACTTACCAATGTTGCTAGACGCGTTATCTCAGAATTGTTGTAGAAGTTAGGATCGAATTCGAAGTAAGGGCGCTTAAGTGTTGTTGCAAACAAAAAAAACTCCGTTTCTTGTTCCAAATCCGGACGTGTCAATAACAAAGAATAGTACGAGTAAGTTAGCAAAGAAACCACCCTTACATTTGATTACCTCTGATTATTAACTTCCTTTTAGATTTCCAAATTTATTGACTATACCGACCCCGACCAGTAAGTAGTTGCGCCCCTACTTTCAAAAGACGTCCGCCTTGTTAGCACATTGAAGTACTCTCACAACAGTATAATCAAAGCCAGTGCTAACAGTAACGCCCTATAGTAACGCTCATCAGCTCCAAATCGCCTCTAACGCAACTTTACCATGTTGTCTCCAGCCACTGCGAAGTCATATGAGGAGAGACGCGCGGAAGTCATTGCAGCTACTGCCCACACCATTGAGCTCACTCAGAATGCGGACCGACAGGTATAACAATCCTACCATCCTGATATCAATTGTTCTAGAGCTGATATCAAAGCTAGGCTATGAGCCGTGCACGCCGTACCCGCCAGGGTAAAGATGACTGGGAGGGCCTTACGGCCAATGAACAAGCTGCCGTGTTAGCTACAACGCAGCAGGATATCATGGACAGGCGCACCGCTCGTGGTATTGACGCCAATTCCCGCCTCACAGCCGCTATTAATGATGAGAGTGCGGCTATTGCGGCCATTAATGCAGAGGAGCTGGAGGAGAAGTTGAAGGCCCTACCAAAGGGCGAAGGCAAAGCTGTAAGTAATAGCTAAAACATGACGATACTATCTAACATAATGGTTAGACTGGCAAGACATCGACTAGCGACAGCGGTGAAGAAAATACCTTAAAGGATATCTGGGCCAGCAACATGGTCCCAGTCATTGAGTGCTGGGAGCGCAACATTGCCCTTGCTGGCAACATCCTTATGCCCGAACTCTCAAGGAAGGAGATCGAAGAGTTTGCTGGGGGGGTTAGCAACCCTGATAATATCAAAGAGTTCGTGAAGCAGTGGGAGAATAACAGCAATGCTGATGTTGAAGATGGGCTGGTAGATTTTGATGATGATGGTGAAGAAGTGGAGGTGGTTATATCAGAGGATGAGGAGGACGATGATGAGGACGAGGATAGCCTCAACGGCTTCATTGTCGGGGTTCGTGTAGAGGAGGAGGAGGAGGTGGAGGAGGAGGAGGAGGAAGAAGAGGAGGAGGAGGAGAAGGAGGAGGAGGAGGAGGAGTAAATTCACGTCGTATACTGTACTATAGTATACTAAACCAATGGAGTTTTTGTGGTTACTGAATTCCATTTTGAGATCTTCTGCCGTTACTATCTGCCATTACTATCTAATAAAACTATTTGTCAGTACTCCGAATAGTGACTACTGTACTCATAGTAACGGCCAGCAGTAACGGAAGAGAGCCCAAAAGCAAAAAGTCAGCATGCTTCTACTCCTCGGCTGAGCCAAGGAACACAGTCCGACCAATTAACAGTCAAACGCCTATTTTGCAATTCCAATTCATATTACACTAGCTAGGATATACAGACTCTGCATCCAATAAAAATAAGGGCTACTACTCATCATCTCGGTTACACGTAGGCTACAGTAACGGCCAGCAGTAACGGAAGAGAGCCCAAAAGCAAAAAGCCAGCATGCTTCTACTCCTCGGCTGAGCCAAGGAATACAGCCCGGCCAATTAACAATCAAATGTCAGTTATACAGTTTAACTTTATATTATGCTACATAGGAAATATAATCGATCTGTATCTACTTAGGGTTATACACACTGCTCATTATCTTGTTATATGCTGTAGCAACAGCTAATAGTACTAGATATAGCTTCGGACTTTGAAATAAGATAGGGCTAATGTAGCAAATTGTTAAGCCAATGAAACCAAATTGCTGATTTTGTAATTTAAAACTCGTAAGCGTTACTCTCTAGCGTTATGGTAAACCTAATTAGAGCTAGACAAAATTGTTTAACTCCATAATACTATGTTCAACTAACACAAAATAGGAATAGCAAAGAGTAACGGCAATGAGTAACGGCAATGCGTAATGGCAATGCGTAACGGCAAAGAGTAACGGCAAAGAGTAATGACAAAGAGTTCAAATATTACCCTATTGCAATGTGGCATTCTTGTATTCTGTACTACCATTTGTTCTGTTGCAAAAGACTATGAAGAAATGGCCGTCCTTCCAAAAGGCCTCACTTAACATTCATCATTCGTCTGATTGACCTACACTCCTACTACAGTACATTTTCTCTATCCTCTTAACAACATGTCGAGCCCAAGCCCATTTACAATGATGAATCAGTCACAATTTGAGCATCCGCTTACCTCTGACACTGAGGATATCAACTCGCCTTTCGAGCCAGCACTTATCTTCTCCCAAGATGATGTACTGAGTGGAATTGAAGCTCCTCTTGATGAACTTCTTGAAAAACTACTCAAGTCTCCTAATAACCGATATGTTATATGGAAGGAGGATACCGCTAACGAATGGCATCAATGGTGGACTGCGAAGATTTCAAACAACATCAATCGAGAGATATTCCGACATATGGTTTGGACAAGGTCGAAGAGGTCCTTAATATGGACTCAATTCTACCAAGGAGCTGAGGTCCGAACTGGCAATCCTAAGGTACTATGTCAGTTGTGTTGGAGGGCTTTTGCACACCCTAAGCTTCGACAAGGTGGGAGTAGCACATCTACTTTAACCCGACACACCAAATCTGGCGCTTGTAGTAGAAAGGATGGATCACAAACTCATTTACACTTAGTAAGTTATCTATCCAGTGGTCTAGAGTAACGTTCTAGAGTAACGCTAATGACCTTCTTTAGCTGCCGCGTGCGCATTTGGAAAGGGATACCATACAGCCTTTCACACATACAGCATGGCGAGAGCAGTTGATTATAGCCATAATTTCATCAAGCCTCCCTTTTCGAATAGTGGAGAACAAGGAGGTGCGAAAGGTTCTAAACATGTTGAAACCCGACCTGGAAATTCCACACCGGACAGTTATACGCAAAGAATTAACAATGCAATTTAACAACGTCATGGAGAAGCTACTATTGGATTTACCGCCTATGGCAAAGGTTTCAATTGCCCTTGATGGATGGCAAAGTCCGTTCAAATTAGCGTTCTTAGCAATTACTGTGTATTATATCACTGATGATTGGCAATGGAGAGAGGTGAGCAGATTATAACTTATATAATAATATATTAACTTACTAACATACATCTTATAGTGTCTTATTGGTTTCGAGCCAATGACTGGAGTCCATTCAGGACAAAATATGGCAGCTGTTGTACACAATGTACTGGAACAATTCAATATTACGGGACGACTTTTTTGCGTGACAACTGATAATGCATCAAACAATGGAACAATGCGCAAGGAACTTGAGAGCTACATGAGAAGTACTACACAAGAAGTAGAGTGGAGTAGTGATGCAACAAAAATACCATGCATGGCGCATGTTATACAGCTAGTTGTAAAAGCTATGCTAAAGGCCTTCAATGTCGACATGGCTGAAGAAGTTATAGATGTTACTGGTGTTTCAATTACTGATGATACGACAGTCACATCAGCTATTAGAAAGGTTAGTCCATGATAGTAACGCTTGATAGTAACGCTAACTGACGTCAAATACACAGATACGCACTCTTAGCAATCTTGTGAGCAGGTCTGCAAAGAAAACTGAATTATTGCTCCAGAAGCAATCTGATATAGAAGCAAAGAGACTACTGCAGCTAAAACGGGATATTGATATACGCTGGAATTCTATGTCTTGTCCAAAGTCGAAGGCGACTTCACCATCGACGAACAAGGATTGATTCGATACAAAGGGTTAGTACGGCCTTGGAGCATTGGCTGTAGGTCGCTATTGTCATCCTCTTGTAGTGCGAAAACTCTATGATAGTCCTAGCGATAAGACTACGCATCCCAATTAAAAGTTGGCTTGAGGAACAGATTATTAAGGAGCCTCATCTTGATCAATTCGCATTATCACCAACCGACTGGAAAAAACTAAAATACTTAGTCGCTCTTCTGCGGCCCTTTGCAGAATTTACTCATCTTATTGGAAACACGAAAGACACTACAATCAACCATACATGGAATGTATACAATACATTATTTGACCATCTTGATGATATTAATCAAAAGCTATATAACAAGGATACAGCATCTAATCCTTGGGTAGACGAGTTTACTGCTGCTATTACTGCAGGTGTTGCAAAGTTAAGGCACTATTATACTGAAACTGGTGGTCCTGTTGAACAGACGTATGCTCTTGCTGCAATTCTTGATCCATCTCAGAAACTGGACATTTTTAACGCTCCTGAATGGGACCGTTCCCACTCAAAGAAGTACTGCCAAATATTCTTAGATTACTGGAAGGCTTACTATCAAAAAGATTCGAGGGACCAGCATGAGGCAGTACCGCCTTGCCCCTATACACCAACAAGTCTTAATGCGGTATTTCGGATGAACCGGCAGCTACATAAAGGGTGGCAGAGCCCATCAAGTACCAGCTATAATGAAGCTGAGCGTTATTTAAATGCGCCAGTGGTTAGTGCTGATGCAGATACTCCAGTGCTCCTAGTGTGGAAGACCTTAGAGCTCTCTTACCCTTCAGTTGCGAAGATGGCAAGGGATATCCTTGCAGTACCAGGTAAGCTCCTACAGTAACGGTTAAGAGTAACGCAAATATCTTACAAATCGCTTTAAACAGCTACTGGTACTGGAGTTGAGCGCATATTTAATATTGCCCGCGATATCCATGAATACCACAGGGCACAAATGAGTACGGCTACAGTTCGAGAGTCGATGATTGTTAAACACTATCATAGGTATAAGTGGGAACTTGATAATCATTGGGATAATATAGACCATGTCTTTGGCGCTCCTGACCCAGACTCTATAATTGAGGACTCTGATCGACAAGTTGCTATGACGATGGTAAGTAATATCATCTGACGAGGAGGATGCTGAACAAGACCTACCAGACCCATCAACGCCACATAGAGCTACACAAGGTCGCAATGGAAGATTGGAAACTCAGAGGAAGCGAAATTTTGGGGTTCTAAATAAGGACCTTCAGAATGATGAAGCCTCCATTGATACTCCTCGACATTCGCAACGACTTAGAAGGTAGAGGAGGGTACTATTCAGATGTGGGTTAGAGTAACGGCTCACAGTAACGGAATATATCACTAATTAGCCTTATATAGCATTTGGAACCAGCTTGAACAATATATTATGTTAACTACTGCGATAGATACCAACCTTTGCGCTAGGTGGTAGGAAGGCTGGCCTCCCAAAGTCGACACAAACCTGTGTGCGATGGCGGTGGTGGTGATGGTAGGGAAGCCACTGTAAGCTGATGCATTCTGAGACATACGGCACTTATAACTCTAATGTAATTACCATAATTTATTATCTATATGATAAATTTATCCTAATTTCTATCAATATACCGTTACTATATACCGTTACTCTTGGTCACAGGACTAACATCGTGATCTACAAGCTAAATATACTAAACTTCAGTTCGGGCTTTTTAAAAAAAAGCTCGGATGGTAAAAAAGCCTAGACCGAACCACGGTCTGGTCTTAACCCTAGAGACTGGACCGAAGTTCAGTCCGGGCTTTGAAAAAAAGGAGGACCGAACCACGGTCCGGTCTTAACCCTAGAGACTGGACCGAAGTTCAGTCTGGGCTTTGAAAAAAAGGAGGACCGAACCACAGTCCGGTCTTAACCCTAGAGACTAGACTGAAATTCAGTCCGGGCTTTTTAAAAAAAGGAGGACCGAACCACGGTCCGGTCTTAAATTTAAGGACTGGAACACTCATATAAGCAGTCCGGTCCAGTCCAGTCCGGTCTTTACGGTCCGGGCCGGCCAGTCTAAAGACAACACACTGTCTTAGAAAACAGAGCCAAAGGGTCATAGCTTAGACTATTCCACAATGCAGCAATCAGGTGTGTGATGTAGTGAAGTGGTTCAGACAAGTTGCAACAAATGTTGAGTCTGGGAACTCAGGGGTAAGTCAGAGGTTAACACCTCACTGACTTTTCAGAAACAAGGAGTAACAAGATCAATGCTTGGAAGCTTGGAAAAGACATGGAAGTATGTGATAGTCGATTTACTGTATTGTCTGCTTGCCCTTTCTTAAGGAAAGGGCAATCCTATTTATGCTAAAGGAGTGTAGTTCTCTCATTTTCCAAGACTTTCCATGACTTACCAGGCTTGGTAACTATAGTCGACGTAAGAGAATCCCATTGAACAATCTCTTAGGTTCGTAGCCTATAGGAAGTAAAAGGAGGTCCAAGGTCAGAGTACCCCTATAGACAAATTATGTCATAGACAAATTATGTCATAGACAAATTATGTCATAGACAAATTATGTCATAACTTAACCAATCTTGTGGGTAACTAAAGAGCGATGACATGTAATGAATCATAGAGGTTCGTAGGAGCTTTTAGAGCTATCGTTCATGCTCCTAGGCCTCTAGTTGGTAGAGATATGTCATGTGGTAGTATGAGTGATGTCATGTAATGAATCATAGAGGGTTGTAGAGATATGCTATGTGGTAATATCGGCCCAGTAACTAAGGAGCGATGACGTGTAATGAATCATAGATGGTTGTAGCAATCGTTGAGTAGTATTGCTCTTGTTGTTGGTGTGATAAGCCAAAATATGTATAGTGACTTGTAGGTTTGAGGAGGAGATTTCCAAGTTTGCTCTTGAGTTTGATAGCAAACTGAGTGCAACGAATGTCAGTATGACAAACGACTAACCTACCCAAACCTTAGCCGCATGGCCTTGGATATGTTGTCGATTCCGGCAATGTCAGCAGAGCCAGAGCGTCTCTTTTCAGCCTGTAAAATCACTCTTACTGACCGCAGGAATCAGCTAGGCATCGAGTCTATTCAGGCGATTGAGTGTTGCAAGTCGTGGTTGTGCCGGGGGAGCATACCATATGTGGATGATCTTGAAGTGCCTTCTGACCTGTTGGTCATTGATAGATCAGTTCTACTTCAGCCATACTAGTCTAGCTGTATCCGGCAGATCATGGACTGCAATTTGAACTAGTTTTAAGTTATTTGAGGTGTTGACTATTGAGTTATTGCATGTTGAAGTTATTGGTGTTTACCATATGGAATCACGTGTACAAACTATTAGTTTATCAGTTTATCAGTCCGTTTATCAGTCCGTTCAAGCCAAATGTTATCAGTTCAGTTTGAGATCTCGACAGTTCAGTTCAGTTCAGTTTGACCCTCTAAACTGAACTGAACTGAACTGTTTGGACTATTGGCCACACTGAGTACAGCGAAGTATAAGGGCAAGGGGTGAACAACTAGGATACAGAGGCTCAGAGAATTGACCGGACTTGCAACGTATATTATGGTCGGAAATGGTACAACGTGTTTGGAAAGGTTACCAGCTAGTTTGCGGGTATACTCATGATTTGGACCCGTAAATTGCACCCTACCGTTAACGAGAAGTAATCTTTCCTCTAAAACATCGGGAGTATGAATATGTACTTGCCACTACGATGTGATCAGCTGTAGTGAGATGGGAAATGTCATGTGCCTAAAATTTTAGTGTGTACTCAATGAAAATCTCTCTGAGGATAGCATCGTCGAAATTTTTTGACACCTTTGCAGAAGACCCCAAGAGCAGGGTCTGGATTCCAAGTCAATGCAATAAGTTGTCGCCGCAAGATTGTTATACCCGCTCATGAGTTCCGCGGTGTTACAGGAGAAGGTACTTCCGCAAAAAATAAAAGGTATCGATTAGTATTTATTTTACGAGACTTGTGAAGGCTAATCCCGAGCTTAAGTGTCGGGCCCTGCGTTCCGAAATTAATACCGAGAGTTGTCATCGTTGCTTCCAAAAAACGTACAAATGCGACGGAGTAAAACCGCAATGTGGACAGTGCAGAAAGGCTCGACGTCCTCGCAATTCAGATCGCCGATGAAGCTGATATTATTGCCGACTCAGGCTTGTCAGGCGATGCAAGCCAGATTGTCGTCGCAGAAGATGGTAAATCCCTACCGTAATCTGCACGGGGAAGGTGTGGAGAATCGAGATACATGAAAAGGCATACTAGGATTCACTTGTATTGAGAGGGGGATGACAAGAGCAGCTCTTAGATATCAAGACCAACCTAATATTCCCAATTTAAAACGTCCTTGTGTGTATATGACTTTGTCCAATTGCCCTTCAAATCTTCGTGTAATGTGTAATTTTGGCTCTTAGATGTCCCTAAGATCTTGTACATCACAACGACTTCCTCTCCTCCGCATCAGCAACCTTCGTCCCATTCTCCCCCATTGCAGCAAGTTTCTTCTCGATAGCCTTGAAGCCGAACCAGCTTGGGTACAGGAAGGGGCGGAGGTCGAATCTGTTATCGTCTGGACTGTATTGCTCGGCGTGATCTGCACACTCGATTAGCTTTTCGCACATGGACAGGAACAAATGTGAAATAAACTTACAGGATGGAGTTAAGGTTGTCATCTTGTGGCGGTTAATGCCGTAATTCCAGCTGGAGAGGGGATTAGTCGAATGATATTACTGGAGGGGGAGAGAGAAAGAACGTACAAGAACCAGCGGACTTTGGTGTAGATTTTTTGCGGACCTAGAGAGAGGGGGAGTCAGTAATTGCTTCTTCGAGGGTGTCTCAGGAGTGAAGGAGGAATGATTCTCTATTTTCGGCAAAATAGAGAAAGTTCTGAAGCACATAAGATGAAACTTGATGAGAGAGGGTAGCCAGAATCAAAGAGCCCGTTATCACTTACTCAATTTATTGCTCCATTGATGGAGGAGCTTGCTCCACATGCCATATGGGCCGAGCTTATCCACTTTGCGCATGCGGCCGTAAATTGAGAGTTCGTCGTATGTCATCCCCATATCGGCTTCTTTTTAACGGTTAGCGCTGCTAAAGAACATATGGAGAGGTGGGAGAGAAACAGTGGCTCAACTTCGAGCACCTCCCCAAAAACGGCGCAGGATAAGGGCGGGAAAGGACTTACCGTCTGATTGTACGTAATCGGCGGTGATAGGCTCAAGTTCGGCAGTGGGCGGAGCAGCGATGAAGTCGGGAAGAATAGGGAGATCGAAATTCGTGGCAGCCCAAAGGATAAAGCGTTTCAGATCCTGCTCTGCAAGTTCTCAGAGTCAGTATTGCTTAATCAATAAATATCTAGACATTTCGCGAGTTTCAATACTTATTTTGAATAACCCAGAACTCCGGAGATATTAAAAAAAAAAGGGGGGTATCAAAACTCGCGAAACGTACGAATAAGGAAACGAAAACTCTGGGAATTTGCATACTCGCGATCCCGCCTATAGGATTAATATCTGCAGATGAACAGTCGTATTTTGTTAGGTATCCACGCAAACTCTCGTCTACATTAGCAGAGCCTAGAACAAGCAAGCCGCCCGGATTTTGGTTCTCTGGATTGTTCTTGTTCCGTCCGCGTACTGTTGGCAGGAGTTGCGCAAAGAGATAGCTTAGAACCATTCTTAGACGGGCTTGAATGTTTTGGAGAGCAAGATTTGAGGCAGGCGTGCCACCAAACATCTTGAATTTTGGTGCATAGGATGTGACCGTCGTGAAAAGTGTTGTAACAGCATAGTAGACCGTGTCGATATTGAGATCTAGATGACTAAGCAATACACGTTAGCGTTACAACTGAGGAGTTCCGAGAAACTGTTCCTCTTGTAGGGATACTTACTATGCTCCAATATCCTTTGCCAGCGCTTTTGCTCTTGATCGCGTATCCTTGCTACTATTTTCTGCCATGCCAAGGTATGCAGTGTGGAATAGTCTTGAAGCGACGTCCTGGGGCGAAGATGGGAGCCACTCTGAATCAGAGGGTTCTCCGACGATTTTGAGAAGGTCCTTGATGACTTGCGGATTCTTTCTCTCTAAGACGGCTTGGTATACTAGCCGACACCTATTTATCAATCTGGTTAGTATACTAGTCGAGACAAGAAACATCAGGTAGAATCAAGTAATTTCTGGTGCAGATTTTACTGCCAAGGAAAAAGGGGGACATAAGGGAATGATGAACTAACATTGAATGTACTAACACGGCCGTGGCACAGGAATCCACGCCACCAGAAAGGGGAAGAAAAAATCCTCCGCTCGAAGATCTGCGCAAGTAGTCCCAGAGCCAGCACGCGGGGCCATAAGCAATTTCCTCCTCTGGCAGGTGATATTTGATTGCGATTTCTGGGCTAGGCCTCACTCGAAGATCTACCTCCTCGGAGGCTGAGGACAGACTGAAGTTAACCTCGACACGTTCGTAGACGGGGCTTTTTGTGGCTCTGTTCGTCAAATACTGATTAGCACATATACTTTGAACTGTGAGAATTGTGTAGAATATCATGCTTGAAGTCACGTCAAGTATATACTATTCCGTCGAGACAAAGTGGTACAAAGAAAATTGACGTACTGAAGGGCTCGTGACTTTTGGGATCGATAGCTGCGAACCTCTTCGATATCTACGGTGGCAATTATCGTCTCAACATCGTTAAGACTGAATTGTGAGCCCTGCGCAACCTATAAGATTATCGTTAGCGGTGACGAGAATAGGCATAGTTATTTGTACTTACAATGCGTCCGTTGATAATTATCATTGCGCATCCATCATAATATAGTCTGTCACCATCGCAGCCTTGTTGGTTTGAATATCTGGAAATCCTCAGAGTTAGTATTGCCTATTGAAGAAATATCCATATGCTTCGCGAGTCTTTAATTCCTTTTTTAAATATTGAAAAACGCCCGAGGTATTCAAAGGGGGTATGAAAACTCACGAAGAATACAAACAAGGGAATAAAATGCTCCGGGAATTTGCTCACAGATAGATACCACCAGACTTGAGCGTCTCTTGACGAATTAAGTCGATCCTTGTGTTCAACTTCCTGAGCTCATGATGTGACCCACTAGAATTCAACGTGATTTCAGAACCATCAAGACCGGCTCCAAGTGCAGGTGAAATCGGGGTAAATAGCTCTTCGCAGGTCTCATTTGACATACACGAATCAAGGGTCGAGATGAGCGCGTCTCCAATTCGGCACTTCTTCTGGCCTGTGAGCTTCTGTACGCTTCTCGGCAGGTAAAAATCTTCCACAATTCTTTCTCCTTTCCAAGGTGAGAAGTATCTCATCTCTCGATAGTTTCCGTCATTGGCAAGACTTAATTTCGGTCTGATCAGAAGAATCTCTTGGTTCAAGCTAAGAATCCGGGCATTGTATTTGACGTTCTTATGCATAACTGGCATACCAATGTCCAGAAGGATATCCTTACTGCAAGTTCTCGAGTTAGTATTATTTGATTAAGAAGTATTTAGATGCTTCGCGAGTTCTAATGCCTTTTTTGAATGACCTAGAACTCCCGAGATATTCAAAATAGGCATTGAACCTTGCGAAGTATACAAATAGAGAAATAAATGCCCCGGGAATTTTACATACCATATTGGGTCTTCGAGAATCATTACGAGAGATTCCCATGAGTGCAAGTCTGTGTCAGACTCTAGAAAATGGTCGAGGCACTAAATGATAGTTAGCAATTGCAAAGTTACCGACGCAGTCTTTGAAATGGCAGTTTCATTATCTCAGCGCACCACGACAATAATCGATGGTGATCCACTAGCCTCTTCCTCGTGCCTCGCTCCAGACGTGGGCTCAGATAGAATATCATGGCTTTTCCCATACCAATAAGACCGTGTACCACATTTCCACATTTTTTTTCGCTCCTACACGAAGTTTGAATCGTGTATAGCTCTTTTTGAATGGAAAATAAACCGGACATACTATGCGAACTCTCTGCCAGAGCTAGACGCGAAAAGCTTCTCTGAAACAGCATAAAAAAGACAATTACGTACGCCATATCCAGTAATTTCGAGTTCAGGGCCTATGCGGAGCGAAGCGCCGCCGGCTTTGGCTTCCTTGATGGATTGTAGAATACGTTGGGCATTTCCTTCGAAGTCAAGGGCCCACTGATTCAGGGAGCTATATTACAGTCAGTCCTCAATTATCCAGCGAAGAAGGCAGGGAGGGTGCAAACCAAGTTGCCAGGGTCACGAGATGACCCATATTTTACTTTTGATGGTGGCGATTGAAGGTTAGAAATGCAAATGATTATGCTAGACAATTTGGAATGGAGGCAATATGTGATTCTTGGCGAAAGTTAACTTGGTTGAGATGTACTAGAGAAATAGAATAAGAAAGAAGGTTGCACGCTAGTGGCTGTTGAGTCATACAGTACGGCGCCATAAGTATCCGTACGGGTCTGTGCTCAAATTGCAAAAAACGCGTTGTATTTTTTCCATGGGTTTGAGAACACTACCAAGGAAAAACTAATTAAACCTTCCAAAACGATGGACAATGAAAAAACGGTCATTCCCCTCTGTTGAGTAATATGTGTGTGTATTCCTGTCTATCTATTGCTGCCTGAAATTGCGGGGAAGTGGTGCTGAGATCATGTGACATATTACAACACACCCCCCCATGTATCCCAGTACCGCATACTAAGTAGGAAGGCTCGCAGGCAAATCCGTATGGGTCTGAATTTGGAGTTCTGGGCCAACAACCTTTTTCTACCCCCGCCCCCGCCACTACCAAGCACCAACTTTCCACTCTCGCACAGCTCCGTACGCGACTCACAATGACTGTTATTGGTGAAATCAAGCCTCAAGACATGGCTCTGGTTGAGATCAGGGCTGACCTCCATGATGACTTGCCGGAGTATGAGAGGGTCAAAATACCATCCCTACCCCCAATTGTGGTTGGCGTGGAATTGGCCCGTCCGTACGGTGTTGCTGGTGTGGTGGAGTTTGACCACCCACAACAGACAACGGCTTGGTACATCCAGGCTGTAGGAGACATGGATGCTGGCTGTGACCAGTGTGTACACGATCGGGGCAGTGCTCGGGCTCGTCCCTTCTTCTCTGCCTGCTATCACTATGGCGAGCTGCAGGAAGGAGCCTGTGGTAACTGTGCAATGAAGCACAAGTCAGCTGCTTGTTCCTTGAGTAAGTTTGTACCTTTCTGTTGATTCCTATGCTGCGTACGACACTAACACATACTCGGTGTTCCACCCACTCGCTTCGCTCGTAGGTGGCGACAGCAAGTTGTGCGTGCGACAGCAAGATGTGCGTACACCGCTATTTTGATATATAGAAAAAATAATAGTATTCTTCATAACGTAGTATCTACAATGCCTCAAAATAACGATCCTACTATGATTGCTCGCCTTAATGAGGCCCAACAGTTCTTCTTAAAACAACCAAGTACATATACAATTGCTTGGGTTGCAAATAAATTCAATGTCAACCGTGAGACACTCCGACGTCGTATTACGAGTACTACGTCTCCTCAATTACCCCACGGAGGTAGCAATCGAGTCTTATCTCAATCGCAAGAGACCGCGGTCTGTCAATTCATATACGACCAACTTGAGCGCGGGGTCCCTGCCAACCGATCTATGATACTACGGGCAGTTGCAGACTTACGACCTAATCGTACGATACCATCACAACGGTGGCTACAACGCTTTCTAAAAGCACACCCCGAATTTCATACAATTCACACGAAGACGTTAAATACACATCGGAAGCAAGCACAAAAGAA
This sequence comes from Pseudogymnoascus destructans, assembly GCF_001641265.1. Lineage (NCBI taxonomy): Eukaryota > Fungi > Ascomycota > Leotiomycetes > Thelebolales > Thelebolaceae > Pseudogymnoascus > Pseudogymnoascus destructans. Next base: position 1,206,958 of record NW_020167520.1, read on the forward strand.
AGAGGTGTTTGAGGAATTCTTTCTCACATATAACGCCCTTATTACAAAACATAACATTAAGCCATATAATTTATGGAATGTTGATGAGACAGGCTATATGATTGGGTGTTATAAGTCTACGGCTGTTATTGTACCAATCGGTGTAAAGCAGTGGACTGTTGATAATCCTGAGAATCGGCTCTCTGTTACTGTAATTGAGGCAGTAAATGCAAGTGGTGCTGCACTTGCAGAAGCTATCATTATCCCTGGCAAACTTCATATGGATTCATGGTACAATGATGACCTTGAGCCAAATGCTCTCATTATTGTAAATGAGAGCGGGTATTCAAACGACGACATTGCAATCCAATACCTTATGCATTTTATCCAACTATCTGCAGAGCATATGGCACCAGATGATACTCGCCTCTTATTACTTGACGGCCATGACTCTCATAAAACAGAGCGCTTTCTTACATTAGCAGAAGAGCATAACATTGTTATTTGCTGCCTTCCTGGTCATACAACACATCTATTACAACCTCTTGATGTAGCGGTTTTTAAGCAAACACTTTCATCAAAAGGCACTTGATCAAGCAGTACGTAGCTACGACTATGAGTATAAGCTACGTACGTTCCTTTCAGACCTCCCGCAAATCCGACGGCAATCTCTAACTGTCCGTACAATTCAATCTGGTTGGAGAAATACAGGACTATATCCATATAATCCTCCACTTGTAATTGACAAGATACAAGAGACTCGGAATCAAACACCTGATTATGAGCCATTTGCTTCATATAATATTATCTCAACACCGAAAACAACTATGCAAAGTGTGCAAGCGGTTGAACATTGGCAGAAGAGAGCAGAGGAAGCTTTCTCATCGCCTTCAAGAGAAGGGTTTCAATCATTTGCACGTGGAACTACAGTTGTTCTACACCGGGCAGAGCTCTATAAGACCGAGCTAGATATTATGACTCTACGTGCAGTAGAGCAGAAGGCAGCAAAGGCAAGGGCACGGAAATCACTACAGAAAGGAGGGCAGTTATATGCATCAGATGCACGGAAAATGCGGGAAGAGAAGAAAGCAAAGTTGCAAGCAAAAGCAGACGCAAGAGCAGCAAGGGAATCGGACCAAGTAGTAAAGCAGCTACAAGCGCAAGCACGTAAAATCGAAATTGAAGAGCGTAAGGTTGAGAGGAAGCGGGTAGCAGAGCGGAAGAAGGAAGGGTTGAAATCAAAAGTGATCATTTTACGGTATAGTAAGGATCAAAGTGATAGTAGCAATAGTGGCAGTAGCGATAGTGATAGTAGTTCTATTGATTTTATGTTTTAATTATATAGTTATATAGTTGATATATAAGGCGTCTTTTTCTTCGTTTTATGTGTCGCACATCTTGCTGTCGCACGCACAACTTGCTGTCGCCACCTACGAGCGAAGCGAGTGGGTGGAACACCGAGTAGTAGGCCACAAGAAAACTTGGAGACCTGCCACGCCACCACCTCCGCCATCTCCCAAAGCTGGGAAAAGATCTGGCACCCGTGCCTTCGCCCGACAGAAAGCTATTGATGAAGAAGCTGCTGCTCAGCTTCATGAGTAATCTCCGTACGCCTCACTTCTAGTGCTCTCAGTGTTCTGGTGCTCTCGGTGTTCTGGTGCTCTCAGTGTTCTGGTGCTCTCGGGTTCTGGTGCTCTCGGTTGTGAATGAGGCCTAAATAACAGTGGATTTCTCTGCAATTTTAATGTGACAGGTCCGTACGTAGTTGTGAGTGTGGGAAAATGGGTGATTCTCCTGTTTTTGTATAGTAAAAGTCAGGGATTTCTCCTGCTCTTGTCTGCCTTCCCCCCTTTGTTGAAATGGGTTTGGAATTTCTCCTGCTCTTGTCTGCCTTCCCCCCTTTGTTGAAATGGGTTTGGAATTTCGAAAAATGAATGTGAAATCTCCATGCATATATTGCATCTATGTCGTACGGAGTTGTGTAGTCTTCCAAATGAGTGTATGTTTATTATTTCCCAAGGTATTCCATTGGGAAAGTTGAAATAAGAACGCATAGTAAAACTAGGTGTAACTGTAGGCGGCTTTGGTGCTTTTGAGAGTTCTACCTCCGTACGGAACTCATCCATTAGCTATTCTTGTCTTGCCTCACTTTTCAGTTAGTGAAGTAGAAGACTAGACTCTTTGGTCTAGGGGGCTGCTTTCCATAGTACAAAGGTAACCAGTGCTTCGTACGGGGTTGTGTTGTATGTATGCACTCCTATAGGAGATGCTTTATGTCTACAAGGTTCAAATGTTTAATGAACTCCTTGTGCTTCTGATGGGGTAGGGCCTTAGTAAAGCCGTCTGCTGGCATCTCGTACGTAGCTATCCACTTAATATTGAGGTTCCGATGCTCAACCTCCTGTCTTAACCAATGTGAGTGGACGTCAATATGCTTCAGCTTTGTAACTAGATTTGGAGACTCCTTAAGTAAGATCCGTACGGTCTGCAAATTATCACAATTAAGTGAGTATTGCTCGTTTAGATCGAGTTTGATTGTGTTGAAGAAACGCTGCCACCAATAGAGCTGTTTCGCACTGTGGGACAAAGCTAGAAGCTCTGCCTCTGTTGTAGAGGTTGACACAGTCTTCTGCTTTGAGCAGCGCCAGTCTATTGCCCCTCCAAATAAGGTAAACAAATAACCCTCTGTGCTCTTTCTTGTTGATTCGCAGTCTGCGTACGAAGCGTCACTAGAGCATTGAAAGCGAGCCTCTTGAATATTAGGTCCAAACTGAAGAGCTAGGGTCTTAGTATCCTTAAGGTAGAGTAGAAGTCTGTCGACTGCAGCCATGTGGTCTGGGCCTGGATTGATGAGAAATTCAGATAGTTTCTGTGTCGTACGGGCTATATCAGGTCTCGTTACGACTGCTGCGTAGTTTGCTGATCCTACTTTCTGTTGGTAAAGATGGATTTGTTGCTTATCTGCCTGGCTGTCAAATTGGGTTAGGTTGTCTGTAACCATTGGCGTTCGGGTGGATCGAATAGAGGCTACTCCGTACGTAGTTGTGATCTTGTCAATATAGGAGTCCTGGCACAGCCATAGGGTTTTCTGGGTGCGGTCCCTCATAATTCTTATGCCTAAGAACCATTGAAGTTCTCCTATTTCTCGAAACTCATACGCTTCCATCAGTCTCGTACGGAACTGTGTTGCCTCCATTTTGTGGCTAGGATGGCTAAAGATGCAAATATCGTCAACATAGAAGAAGACAATAATCTTTGAAGATACAAAGAGGCACTGTGCTTCTGGGACCTGTACGAGGCCTAGAGCCTTGAGTGTCTCTGAGAAGTCTCGAAACCAGAGTAAGGGGGACCTTCGAAGTCCATAGAGTGCCCTGTTAAGTTTCCAGCATTTTCCTTGCTCCTGGTAGCCGTCTGCACACCGTACGTAGACCTCCTCATCAATACGGCTGTTTGTGAATGCGTTTATAGCATCTAATTGTTGTGTATCCAAATCAAAGTAGGCTGTGATTGCCATTAAGGCTCGGAAGGTTTTCGAAGCAAGCGTAGCTGCGTACGTCTCATCATGGATAGAATAGCGTTGTAGGTCGCCTCTTACAACAAGTCTAGCCTTATATTTAAGAAGGTAGCCATTGTCATTGAATTTGTATGTGAAAACCCACATAAGGGGTATCACAAAGTTCCGTACGGAGCTGTCGTTGACAGATGTGAACGTTCCTTGCTTTCGAAGGTCTCCTATTTCCTTTGCAGCTGCAGCTTGGAATCCTATTCGATGTGGATGAGTTTGGAGTTGATTCCAGAACTTTGGAGCAGCTGGTAGGTCCGTACGGTGTATGCTCTGTCGATTGAACTCCGTTCCTACTAGGAAAGCTTGGTGTAAGCTTAGCTTTGCTTCTGGTATCGCTATTGTAGCTAGGTAGACGTCGTGTCTTCGTACGGTGTCCTCAGGGCGTTCCAGTGTCATTTCAGGCGTTTGAAGTTGTTCCTGTAGCTCTGTAGCTCCGTGGTCCTTCTGAGTAGGCGGCTCTTCTTGAGGAGAGGAGGTGTTTGTTGCCTCTGATTCATACGGAATTGTTGTCCCGTTCTGAGGCTGTTGTTCCCCCTCAAACTCCTCATCTTCTTGATCTTGAATATCTGGTATTTCAATGACCTGAACTGTCTTTTCGAACTCTGTTTGGACAAGCTGAGCCTTGTACGAAGGGTCATAAGCCTTTGTCTCATCAAAGGTAACATCTCTTGTAACTATAACCCTTTTAAGTTGCGGAACCCAAATGCGGAATATGTTTGTAGAGTTATAGCCAACTAGGTAGCCTATTTGGGCGTTCCTCTGTATCCTCTCAAGCTTTGGCTTGTTTAGAATAAGGGCATAGGCTCTACAGCCATAAGAGCGAATATGAGAGAGTAATGGCTTAAGTAACTCTGGCTTTTGGCTCTCTTGTAATGGTGGGTGCACCAGATATGAGAATCTAGCCACCCAAGGAAGGGATGAATTTACTAAGACAACACACTGTCTTAGGAAACAGAGCCAAAGGGTTGTAGCTTAGACTATTCCACAACGCAGCAATCAGGTGTATGATGTGGTGAAGTGGTTTAGACAAGTTGCAACAAATGTTGAGTCTGAGAACTCAGGGGTAAGTCAGAGGTTAGCACCTCACTGACTTTTCAAAAACAGAGAATAACAAGATCAATGCTTGGAAGCTTGGAAAAGACGTAGAAGTATGTGCTAGTCGATTTACTGTATTGCCTGCTTGCCCTTTCTTAAGGAAAGGGCAATCCTATTTATGCCAAAGGAGTGTAGTTCTCTTATTTTCCATGACTTTCCATGACTAACCAGGCTTGGTAAATGTATTAGAAATCAAGTGCGACCCACAACTAGCTTGCTAATCATGTAGTGAACGTAAGAGAATCCCATAGAACCATCTCTTGGGTTCCTAGCCTATAGGAAGTGAAAAGGAGGTCCAAGGTCAGAGTACCTATAGACAAATTATGTCATAACTTAACCAATCTTGTGGGTAACTTGAGCGATGACGTGTAATGAATCATAGAGGGTTGTAGAAGCTTCTAGAGCTATCGTTCATGTTCCTAGGCCTCTAGTTGGTAGAGATATGCCATGTGGTAGTATTGGCCCACCCCCTTAAGGAGGAGATTTTCTTAATAACTTGTTCAATGAGTGTCCAAATGATATGCCGTGATGTATGTAGCATAAACAGATGTAGTAGAAGAGTTTGCAGCAATCGTTGAGTAGTATTGTTTCTGTTGTTGGTGTGATAAGCCAAGATATGTATGGTGACTTGTAGGTTTGAGGAGGAGATTTCTAAGTTTGCTCTTGAGTTTGATAGCAAACTGAGTGCAACGAATGTCAGTATGACATCTCTGTAGGTAAGGACTGGAGTAGAAGTCCGTACGGGGTCTCATCGTTTATGACTGACGATGGTGAGCAGTTTATGAGGTACCCTGCTGTCTTGAAAATCTCAGGCCACATTCCTTCTGGTAAGTTGGCTGATTCTTTAAGTGCACGTGATCGTGTGATTATCGTACGGCCTGACCTCTCTATTCCTCCATTCGGCTCTGCTGTATAGGGTGGAGAGATGTGGATTTCATATCCTTCGTCCTTAATCCAACCCTCCCATTCATTTCCAAGTGAGGCTTCACCATCTAGGTGGAATATGCGGATTTGGAACCCCCATCTTCTCCGTACGTAGCTCACAAAGTCCTTAATCGTCTGTAGGAGCGTTCCTTGTGTTTTATCCTTAATAGTATAGACGTGGTTCATGCGGCAATTATCACATAGGAAGTGTAAGGCTTGTGTGCTGCCATTGTACGCCTCTGGCATTTGGATTAGGTCAAGGTGGACCTTCTCATATGGCACTTTTGAGCGTGGTGTAGATCTTCTAGAAATCTGCCTTGTAGCATGCGTAAGTTGGCATACTTCGCACTGAGTATCGTACGAGTCTAGGTCTGTGACGATAACTCCAGCGGTCTTCTCTTGGAGTTTTCTAATGGCGTTTTGGTTTAGGTGTCCCATGCGGTTATGCCATTCCTTTGCAGTGCCTTTTAGGTCCTTACGAGGTCCGTACGAAGATAGGACAACGTTGTCCTGTTGATCCTGAGTGCTATAAACAGCTCGGGTAGGCTCATTTTTGATGTATTCAAGAACCCATTGTCCATGAAGCATTGGAGTGTTGCAGAACGGTTGATCTCCGTACGTAAGTCCTTGTGCGGCGGTATTCCAATGAACTCCCTTTTGGATGAATCGTCTAAGAGAAGCGACTGAAGTGTGGAAGGATGAAACGAGAGCTGTATCTGTAAGGGGTGATAGTCCGTAGAGACTTCTTATCCTCCCCGTTTTGGACTGTAATATCTACAGACCCAAACGCTTCAATCTTCACCCTTTGGTCTCCAGCTAAGAGGTAGCTATTATCTTGACATTCTTGGATATTGTAGAACCTCGTATGGTCGTTGCAGACGTGAATTGTAGCTCCGGAGTCGAGAATTATGCTTTTAGAGAGCTCATAGGCTGAGGTTTTCGGCTTTAGTCCTTGGGAGACTTGGAAGACTGTAGTGAAAGACATAGGTGGATCTGTATTCGTACGGGATTGTACTCCATTCGGGTTGTTGAAATTGTTCTGTTCTTCTGCCTTTTGGATAACGTACTGGAATCCTGGTTTGTCACTTATATAGGCCTCTACTTTAGCTTCAATCTCTTTATTTGGGCGCCATTGCCTCGTACGCTTTGACTTCATCACATAGAGGCAGTCCCGCCACTTGTGTGTTGTTCCGCAAGGGCAGTCTAGTCGAGCCTGATTTTTCTGTTTTCTGCCTCTCTGACCTTGCTGACCTTGTTGTAGGTTGTTCGTACGGCCTTGGAGCGTTGGCTGTAGGTCGCTATTGTCATCCTCTTGTAGTGCGAAAACTCCATGTTCCCCCCTAGGTTTCTGGGTGAATCTCTCTTGCCTACAGTTGGTTCTATACTGTCGTAGGACCTCCTCAAATTCGTACGACTTTGTCTGCTTCTCTAGCTTGTGTTTCCATGGTCCTCGGAATTCGCAAGGTCCTATTGCATCAAGGAAGGTATAGATAGCGTCGTGAGGGTCGATAACCTCTGTTGCCTGTATCGTACGGCCTTGAGTATATAGATTCTCCCAGTTTGGTGTAATGGTGGGTGCACCAGATGTGAGAATCTAGCCACCCAAGGAAGGGATGAATTTACTAAGACAACACACTGTCTTAGAAAACAGAGCCAAAGGGTCGTAGCTTAGACTATTCCACAACGCAGCAATCAGGTGTGTGATGTAGTGAAGTGGTTCAGACAAGTTGCAACAAATGTTGAGTCTGGGAACTCAGGGGTAAGTCAGAGGTTAACACCTCACTGACTTTTCAGAAACAAGGAGTAACAAGATGAATGCTTGGAAGCGTGGAAAAGACGTGGAAGTATGTGTAGTCGATTTACTGTATTGTCTGCTTGCCCTTTCTTAAGGAAAGGGCAATCCTATTTATGCTAAAGGAGTGTAGTTCTCTCATTTTCCAAGACTTTCCATGATTACCAGGCTTGGTAACTGTAGTCGACGTAAGAGAATCCCATAGAACCATCTCTTAGGTTCGTAGCCTATAGGAAGTAAAAGGAGGTCCAAGGTCAGAGTACCCCTATAGACAAATTATGTCATAGACAAATTATGTCATAGACAAATTATGTCATAACTTAACCAATCTTGTGGGTAACTAAAGAGCGATGACATGTAATGAATCATAGAGGTTCGTAGGAGCTTTTAGAGCTATCGTTCATGCTCCTAGGCCTCTAGTTGGTAGAGATATGTCATGTGGTAGTATGAGTGATGTCATGTAATGAATCATAGAGGGTTGTAGAGATATGCTATGTGGTAATATCGGCCCAGTAACTAAGGAGCGATGACGTGTAATGAATCATAGATGGTTGTAGCAATCGTTGAGTAGTATTGCTCTTGTTGTTGGTGTGATAAGCCAAAATATGTATAGTGACTTGTAGGTTTGAGGAGGAGATTTCCAAGTTTGCTCTTGAGTTTGATAGCAAACTGAGTGCAACGAATGTCAGTATGACATTTAGGAGCCAGTCTTCAAGGTCCTTGCCTCTTTGCATTTTCGCAGCCTTTTGCCATTCTAGTCTCCATTCTCCGATTCTAGCTCTTTGAGTAGGTGCGAATTGGTCTCGTAGCTTTCTAAGCATATCGTACGGAGTATCGCAATTGTAGGTATAGGGTAGGAAGTCGCGTTTGATGGTTTCTTGGATCTTAGAGCGAAGCCCCTGAATTGCTTCCTCCTGCTTTTCCCACACCTTGCGCTCATATTGGAAATCAGCTTGTAGGTTTCGAAGCTGTTCCTTCTGATCTTCTGTAAGAGATGAGTATGATTGGCCTTCTACTGAAGGTTGGATGGTCTGGCTACCTGAAGCTCTTGTTGACACTCCAGGTCTTGTTTGAGCAGTAACACCACCACCAGCTTGCGTGGCACTCCGTACGAACTCAGGAATAGGTCGAACGGGCTGTAGGAGTGTAGGAGGGTCCTCGATTGATGGATCGATATACCCTCATACTCCTGCCTTCATTGAAGCAGTTTTGATAGTCTCTATCTATCCACTCGTCCCAGTCTCTAGGGCTTGTGAGGACCACCCCCGCCTTCTGTAGGGTCGCCATAATGATGGTTTTTTCGACTCCTAGGAGGGGTATTAGGTCCGTACGGGTTTCTATAGGCTTCAAAATGCGTCTTGGAGTTGCTCCGGGCTCATAACTGTTGAGTAATCTGTGTATTGTTCTGTCTAATTGTAGCTGCCTGAAATTACGGTGAAGTTGAGTTGGGTCACGTGACCGTATTACAACACTATCCATCGTGTTATCGAGATTTTACTGTATACATACCTGCCAAGGCACATAGGGAGCTACCGGCTTGTACTGTTAATCCCGATGCTGGCCCCGCACCAAGTCGGATCCACGGCCGACAGACCAAAAGCAAAATTCCTGCATTCCAGGGTGTCTCATGACGTATCGTGCCGCGCAAGAAGAATATATTAATTCTTTGAAAGCCGCCCGCCCCGCCTCTTGTTTCCTTCACCTCTCACTCACCGCAGCGTCATTTAAAGCGACCGACCCAAAGCGACACCTTTCAGAACATCACATCACATCACATCTCGCAGTTCTTCGCGACACACTCGTAACCATGGCTTTAGCTGAGACACTCCTCCTCCCTGTGCGCGCCGTCCAGGCGCTGTTCGCGATTATTGTCCTGGGCCTGTTGGTAGATGGTGAGTAACAGAATCACATGCGACAACCCTCTTACAATGCGCTGACATGTTGCAGTCACAACCAACTGGTATGCCACATCTGAAGTCAACTTTCTCATATTCGCATCCGTCTGGACCCTCCTCGCCGTCGCCTACCTCGTCATCGCCCCCCTCACCTTCGCCACCGCAGCGCACAAGTACGCCGTCCTCGTCGCCGAGTCGCTGACGATGCTCTTTTGGTTCGCTGGTTTCATCGCGCTCGCCGACCTGCTTGGCAAGGTCGGGTGCACTTCGAGACAGGGGAAGTGGTGTGGGGAGTCGATCGCGGGTACTGTCTTCGCTGCCTTTGAGTGGTAAGTTGATCTGACGAACTCGATTATGGATTTGCGCTGACTAGGTGATTTTTGCAGGCTGCTGTTCCTTGGAACCACGGCCTTGGCCGCGTTGCACGTCTGGCGCACACGTGGCGGCAGCTCTGAGCCAGCACATGCTATGAAGGTCCAGCCAACGCCATACCAAGGCGCATAGAGCGTTGTTCAACAATGACTTGGCCTGGTGAAGCGGATGGAAGATTTTCTTTTCGCTCCTGTTTGGCTTCTATCAATAGTGGGCGCAGTGGACGCCGTGGATGTTTTCATGATACCCGCTCGAATGCTTTTCCATATTTATGGGATGGAGTTGTTTGCTTTTCGGAGGGAATTAATAGTAATTATCGAGGGTCGTGGTTATCAGTTTCATACCAATTTTTAGCAAATACAGTTCTACGCCAGCTTGTTGCAGCATCCCTAAGATGAATATTACATAGTTGAGTAGGGAAAGATTTTCAGAATAGCATGCTTTTATAAAGAGAATTAACTGTTTTATATTATTCAGCTTTAGAAGTCGATTTTGTTCTGTTGCATCCGACTGTGAGTGCGACCAAGGTATCTTTACATAGTAACGTATATGTGGGGATACATCCCAGACGACAAGGTGGAACAAGTCGCCAAGATACACAGCCAATTTAGTATGTATTTAGATCATTTTTTTACTATCCTACGGGCCTACGTATTCTACTTATAGGCCTCGGGGGAAGCTCCGAAACCCTGACAAACTGAGGGCTCTTCAGCTTCAGCTGTGATGGAATTCGGTGGCCGCATCAGGCCTACTCGTGTACACCACCCTTCGGTTTCAGGGCCAATAGCCCATCGTATCCCAGCGCCCGAATCCTTCTCCCTCCAACAGGATTGCCACGACTTCATTTCTAGGACATATCCCCTCCGAATATAAACTTTGGGAGGTGGACAATATCTAGGTTTTTGGGACGGACACACAGTGTAGTTTGTGACCTTCTGGAGCCGCCAGAGTCGGGGTCTCGATAACTGTTGTGAATAACCTCCATCTCGTTTTTTTTTATTCGAGCGGCGTAGGTCCACGGAAGCTGCAACTCTACCTTGACATATCCCTAGCCTTGCCACGATGCGACCGCTATGGCTTCTCGCATTACCGTTGATCAGGTCGCTGCTCAGAGCTCCTCTTCGCCAGAGAGTGAGAGCATACTCATCATCAAGCCTCGATTACACAACAGGCCTTTGTTCCACAGCAGGCTCCAGTATCACCGCAGGCTTCAGTAGCACAGCAAGTCCCTGTGCCACAAGCAAACCCAGTGCCACAAGCTCTACTCGGTGGTTTGTCCACCTACGAGCGAAGCGAGTAGGTGGCGAAAGCGAGTTGGGTATGCGAAAGCGAGTTTGGGTATGCATCAATACGATGTATATATATATGAATCAACGAGGTAATAGCGTAGTATTGATAGATAACTACCTGAACAATATAAAATTAACAGAGCTATTTTCACTATCTAAACTTTGTACCGACTCATTTTCATCTTCGTCGTCGCCACTCTTGTATGCCTTATACTGTAAGACCACTACAAGCGACTTCAAACCATTTGCTTTACGGTCTGCAACACGCTTACGCTCTGCTTTGCGGTCTTCAATTGCAGACCGCTTAGCCATATTTAGTAGCTGTTTTGCTACCTGAGCTGACTCTCGTAACTTTTTCGCATCCGCCTTTGCCCTTGCCTTTGCTTCCTTCTCTTCTCTTTTTGCACGTGCTTCATGAGCATATAGTTGACCACCACTCTGTAAGCTTTTCCGTGCCCGAGCCTTTGCCTCCCTTTGTTGAAATGTGCGGAGAGCAACAATATCAAGCTCTGTCTTATACAATTCTGCTCGGTGTAAAACCATTGTAGCCCCACGTGCAAAAGCTTCAAATCCATGCCGAGATGGAGAGCTAAAAACCTGTTCAGCTTTCCTTTGCCAATGCTCAACCCCTTGTACTGTCTGCCTACTCGTTTTAGGTGTCATTGTAGTATTGTATGCAATAGGATCTTCATACTCTGGAGTTTCGTTCCTAGCATCCTTTAGTTTATCAATAACTAATGCTGGATTGTATGGCCAAAGTCCAGCTTCCCTCCACCCTGACTGTATAGTCTTTACAGTCAATGACTGGTTGCAAATATGTGATAGATCAGACAGGAATGTTCGAAGTTTATACTCATAATCAAAACTCCGGACTGCTTTATCAAGAGCCTTTTGATGGAAGTGCTTGCACTGTTGGAAAACTTTAACATCAAGCGGCTGAAGCAGATGTGTTGTATGAGGTGGAAGCGCACATCATCTCTGGTGCCAACCTTGTGAATTCCCAGCTATGGGGGCAGGTTGCGGAGCTTGCAGGTTGTCTTTTCATTGTCAGTTATGCCAAAATAGTCACTGCGTTGGCTACCGATAAATGCTTGCATACCTCGTGGAATTATGTGACTTAACTGATCATTAAGATAGCTTATATTATTTGATTGATCGAGACTAGGCTGGTGCGAAGATGGTCCTGCGCTAAACAATTGAAGTTGAAACGAAGCAGTAACAATTTCTGCTTCCATGTCCGACTGGGTAGTCGTGGCTTCAACGTCTAGATCGACGGTTTCCGCCTCCGTCCTGATGCTGGTTTCTGAGGTGTTCCCTGTAGCCGATTAGCCAATGTGATCAAGTGAATCTACATAAAGATAATCTTGCCATCTGCGGGAGTTGCCGCGGGCTCGGTGTTGCTGCGAATACCATGCCAACGCGGACTCTGCTGGGAGTCTTCCTTGGAAAGTAACCATTGAGTTTCAAGAGATGAGAGTCGGACGCACATCTGTAACTTTTGTAGAGGATACAGAACCGACGAGTCATGTAACCCCAGGATGACACAAATCTTGTCATATCCGAGCTCACTGTGTTCCTATGTCAGCTGTAGCACCTACTGGAGAGAACACATACTTAGCTTTCCATGCATGTAATGCACTACTAATGTATAAAGCTGGATGGAATATATGTGAGCAAAGCGATGATGAAGGCTCTCCGCCATCTATGATATTGTGGGCAACGCCATCTACTATTTTCACCAATGACTTGTTAGGAATCGATCTGATAGAGCTCATTTTATCGTTTCGAACTGGAACAAAGTAGCTGCATCAAATAATAGATTATAGCGCTTACTAGCGCAAGCCTCGTACACCAAGGCAGCTTTCGGGCCCCAGTTTGACCAGAGCTTGTTAACTATCGCGTTTGTCATCGCAGCACTGAAGACCCACCGACGTATGGTATTTACACTCGCCGAAGCGGTTTTTGTCTCCACTGACGCTTGTGGACGCAATGTGACCATCAGTGAATCTGATGCTTCTGAGCGCAGTTTATCTAGCAGTTTATGCACACATGCTGCGACAAATGAGCGCTTCCACGCCATCGCCCGCACCTCCCGTACCATGTTTAGCGGCTCCCAGTGAACGTTCTCGAAGCGTAAAAGTCTTTCCTCAAAGCTGGCATCATCTCCCTCGAGCCAATCAGTACAGTAATCAGGTATAGCTGGATCTCCAGCGCAAGCAGGAAGAATAAGTTCCTTGCTTGTCTTTCCTAGTTCCTTCGCAGGGTGCCTTTTCGCAAGATCACTCAGCCCTTTTCGAATTGTGTTCGTAATATTTTTAATAGCCATTTCTTCAATTTCTTCCACAATACCAGGATTTAATATATACTTACCTGCCGAATACCGAATTGAATGCGGCTCTACCAATGACCCAAGTACCATCTGCGCCACTGCCGTCCTGTCACAAGAAGCTCATTAACGCCGATGCAAACTGAACAAAGTGCTGGTATAAATGGTGTCGCACCTCAGCAGTCAGGTGCTGCTCAGGCCAAGGCAGCTGCGGCGAAAGATGTTGGGTCAATCGACTTATCGACGACGATGGTCCCATGCAGCACGGCCCTGTCAGTCCCTCAAAGGCTCGCCATATCAATACAGCCTCCAGAAGCCACCCGGCCGGGAATAGAACTATTCCCCCCCATCAAGGTACGGTTGTTGCAGCCCGAGGACATGCCAAACGTCTGGGCCACCGTGATGCTGCTCAACAATGGTACAGATGTTACATATCAGCTCGGGGGAGAACTCTATCAGTCTCCCAGTGATGATGGAACCTTTTGTTTCCCTGGGCTGACAATCCTTAACGAAGGAATGTATTGCCTTAGGATATTGCTATATCATATGGATATCGACTCTTTCCCTAAAGGTATTGCTCAGGTCGGGTGCGTGGATAGCAATGATATCATTATAGCACCTCGACCTAACTTCACGACAATCTTTGGATCCATTGGGGATGTTACAACTGCTCAAGTCTCTGTCGCACAACCACTATTGTGGCAAACAGTGGATGCCAACACGTGCATAGACGATCACACTGGTTACTTTCCAAACTTGAAAATCCATGCAAGTTCATCTGTTATAATTAAGGAGCGGATCGAGTATCCGAAGATCGAGTATCCGAAGTATATGGTATTTATACCAGTTTTCAATTTCATGCTGGAAACTGCAAATTTGGAACATGGACTCTACAACTTCGGAGATGGGTTGTTTCGGGATGAGGACGGTGTATGGTTTGATGATGGGAAGGTTGAACGGGCTGAAGGCCTAGATGAGTCAATTTGGCTTGGTGAAGATGGGGAAATGTATCGCAAAAGGACAGATGGTGTGTTTAACGGCTTATTTGTGGGGTTGGAGAGAAGGGTGGCGATGGTAGTGGATGGCGACAATAGTGTCATCTGTATTGCGCATAATGTTTTGATTGAACTGAGAGAGGAGTATAATCCAACGGCATGGGACGAGAAGGATAAATGAGAGAATAAAGGGCGGATGGTACGATTCTTACTGGTAGTTCCTTACTGCCTTAAATCACAATTCATAATTTACCTGCGACCATTTGGCAATGTGGACTGTTGGGTGATATATCACAGTGAGGGGATAAGAATTGTATCCAAGGCAGCGGGTCATTGAACAGGTTTCTTGGCTGCATCCTTTGGTATCGCAGGTAAATATCATCATGCTTGCTCAACTTGGTGAGCGGGGAAAGCAGTATCATTGCTGCTCTTCCCTCTAATCCTCCTTCGACCATTGCGATGGAACGGTCAAAACGTATGTTTGAAACAATTAGATAATGGGCGAGCTGTACCGTAGCACCCATATGAGGGAAAGTAAAATAAACACGTAGTCAAAATTCTGTGACATCTTCGCCCGAGCAGCATAGCGGTGGCAGAGTGGTAGTCGCGATATCTGCTCCACCTTCACAACCCCCTCCCGCAAAGCTCACTCCAACACCTCCACCCTCCACCACGTTTCAATCCTCGTTGGGCCGGCGGCACGCTTGCGGCCACGGCCGGACTTAGCGGCGCGGAGGAGGCGGACGCAGGCGCGGATAACGGACGAGACGGCAGACGGCGCGGACGAGACTGACGCGGGGGCGGAGAAGGCAGGCGCGGGTGCGGATGGGGACGCCGATTGATCTATGGAGCTGTTAGTATCTATATACTCGAACGGAGGGGTGTTACTTACTTGCGGAGGCAAGATTGAAGGGGGCCAACTGGGTGGTCGCGGAGGACCAGGTTTATATCTATTCACGGTGTCGCGTGACTGTCACCTGTCTGTATATTTCGGAGATGCCGGTGCCAGTCTACAATACTCATTGCTTGTAAGCTGTGATGCAAGCTCCACTGGAAGAACGTCTGCCGTAATCAATTAAAATAATTAGAAGAGAAGGATATTAATATACCACAGGCGAGCTGATTAGCGGCTTCGACACTAAAAGCCCCCGCGGCACCAGGGGAGGCGGCCATCGTGAGGTCGTCGTCCACAAGCTCCACAGTTCTTCATATCGACTAACCTCGCATCATGTCTTCCACCCGACCCTTATCTGTGAACGCCACTTCTGCCGCTTGGCAGGCTGTGGCTCTTCGTCGTCCTTAGCATTCCTGTCGTCCCATCGGGTGTGTTATTTCTGCCTTTAATGTCGATATCGCTCTGACGTCTTCCATCCCATGACGCCCTCCCTTCTCAGTTCAACGAAACGGACCCCTGTCTCGTCTCCTCTATCCCGCAGTAATCAATTCCGCTTGATCGGATTCCTAATCAAATTCAGGATAGGGCGGCTCATCGGAAGGATATTCCTTGTGTCCTCGATCAGGTGGTTCCATTCTAGCTGAACTATGCAGTATGAGCCTGAGCCTGACTTCCCCTACAGCCAATGGCCCTCTCTAGCTCAACATTCGTTCAGCTCGTCATTGCGGCTCTTCTCCAGCTAAACGGTACGGTATGAGTCGGAGCCTGACCTCTCCTCCAGCCAATGACCCCGTCCAGCTCAGCAGGGCATTCGTTGCATCCTTGATCAGCTCGTCATTTCCGGCCCTCATCCAGCTGAACTGTGCAGTATGAGTCGGAGCCTGACCTCTCCTCCAGCCAATGACTTCCTCCAGCTCAGCAGGTCATTCGTTGCATCCTTGATCAGCTCGTCATTCCGGCCCTCATCCAGCTGAACTGTGCAGTATGAGTCGGAGCCTGACCTCCTCCAGCCAATGACTTCCCCCAGCTCAGCAGGGCATTCGTTGCATCCTTGATCAGCTCGTCATTCCGGCCCTCATCCAGCAGAACTGTGCAGTACGAGTCGGAGCCTGACCTCTCCTCCAGCCAATGGCCCCGTCCAGCTCAACAGGATAGTCGTTGCATCCTTGACCAGCTTGTCATGCGACCCTTCTCCAGCTGAATCATGCAGCTGGAGCCTGACCTCTTGCAGAAAATCTCTAGCTCGGAAATACTTTTTGTCTTGTCCAGCTGAATATCATGCAGCTATGGGCCTGAGACTGGCCCTTTTATTGATGGGGATTCAGCGCCTCTCCAGGTGCGGGTGTGTTTTCGCCGGCGTTGGTTTCGACGGATTGGAGGGTCATGTTTACTCCTTCGCAGCTTCGTCATTCAGCCTCGACGAGGAGTTCAGCTCCCGCACTCCTCCATCCCGTTTCGGAAGTCACGATGACGGCATCTCACTGACTCCGCTCTAACCAATGCCATATTGCAAATTCCAACAATTTACCGTCGATCTCTGGTAGCTCGAATAGCTTCAGGATGTCAGCGCGTTTTGAAGCAGCTTGCTATCATGAATTTGAATCGTATTGCTTGAGTGACTGTCCATGTGCTGTGGAAAGAAAGCACTTAAAGCACTTAATAGCGTTGAGTATGGTATTTCTTATGTGTAAGTGGAACGGCAAATATTGGTCGTTCAGAGCTGTCATTGTAAGCGATGCAGAACTGGCCCAAAAGGAAATTGTTCCTTACTGTTTCCAATTTTGGCGGGCAGCAAATACAGTCGAGGAGCCTAAACTGGCGGTTCTCCGCGCTAATGCGGACCAGTGGCTCAGCCGAACTCAGGCTTGCTCAGGCTTGCTCAGTCACAGGTCAATCTAGCTCACCCCCAGCTCAGGTTAAAGCAGCAACAGCTCAGGTCCAAAGACGGAAGTGGAAATTGGCCATGTCGAGATTCCGGTAGTAGATATCCTGCTCTAAGATTCCGTATTTTGCAACTGTGTTTCGTACGAGGGAGAACCACCCTTCAATTATCTTCGGATCTTCACATTTTGCTCGTTTATAATCGTACTTCTGACTAAACTTTGCTTTGATTTCCGTACGACGCTTAATGAAGTTGGTAGTCCAGTTCTTCCCAACAGGGCTCTCGCCTCGTTCAGAGAGTAGAAGGTCTGCCATTTCTTGCACAGCTTGCGGCCGGGGTGGGAATCCACGTGAATCTAGGTCGATGATGTACTGAACAAGAGCTGACTCTTCGTATGGAGTCAAATTCTGTGATTTGGAAATATAATTGCGTCAGGAAGTCATTCCTTCAATTCTGATGCAGTGTTGTTCAAGGGATATCGTACGATGCTGCAGCTACTCGAACACTATGAAACTGGCCTTGGTTAATTGCACTAATAGCCAATAGTATTCTATCCTCCTGATTAGAGGATTTGCTTGTGTTGTTGGTTGCGGCATGTTGACTTTTGTCAGGTTGACGCGTTTTGGTGTTTTGGTGGCCCACTCACTTGTGTGGCCCACTCGCTTGTGAAATACGTTATATAGTAACAATTACTCGGTGTTCCACCCACTCGCTTCGCTCGTAGGTGGCGACAGCAAGATGTGCGTACACCGCTATTTTGATATATAGAAAAAATAATAGTATTCTTCATAACGTAGTATCTACAATGCCTCAAAATAACGATCCTACTATGATTGCTCGCCTTAATGAGGCCCAACAGTTCTTCTTAAAACAACCAAGTACATATACAATTGCTTGGGTTGCAAATAAATTCAATGTCAACCGTGAGACACTCCGACGTCGTATTACGAGTACTACGTCTCCTCAATTACCCCACGGAGGTAGCAATCGAGTCTTATCTCAATCGCAAGAGACCGCGGTCTGTCAATTCATATACGACCAACTTGAGCGCGGGGTCCCTGCCAACCGATCTATGATACTACGGGCAGTTGCAGACTTACGACCTAATCGTACGATACCATCACAACGGTGGCTACAACGCTTTCTAAAAGCACACCCCGAATTTCATACAATTCACACGAAGACGTTAAATACACATCGGAAGCAAGCACAAAAGAAAGAGGTGTTTGAGGAATTCTTTCTCACATATAACGCCCTTATTACAAAACATAACATTAAGCCATATAATTTATGGAATGTTGATGAGACAGGCTATATGATTGGGTGTTATAAGTCTACGGCTGTTATTGTACCAATCGGTGTAAAGCAGTGGACTGTTGATAATCCTGAGAATCGGCTCTCTGTTACTGTAATTGAGGCAGTAAATGCAAGTGGTGCTGCACTTGCAGAAGCTATCATTATCCCTGGCAAACTTCATATGGATTCATGGTACAATGATGACCTTGAGCCAAATGCTCTCATTATTGTAAATGAGAGCGGGTATTCAAACGACGACATTGCAATCCAATACCTTATGCATTTTATCCAACTATCTGCAGAGCATATGGCACCAGATGATACTCGCCTCTTATTACTTGACGGCCATGACTCTCATAAAACAGAGCGCTTTCTTACATTAGCAGAAGAGCATAACATTGTTATTTGCTGCCTTCCTGCTCATACAACACATCTATTACAACCTCTTGATGTAGCGGTTTTTAAGCAGTGCAAACACTTTCATCAAAAGGCACTTGATCAAGCAGTACGTAGCTACGACTATGAGTATAAGCTACGTACGTTCCTTTCAGACCTCCCGCAAATCCGACGGCAATCTCTAACTGTCCGTACAATTCAATCTGGTTGGAGAAATACAGGACTATATCCATATAATCCTCCACTTGTAATTGACAAGATACAAGAGACTCGGAATCAAACACCTGATTATGAGCCATTTGCTTCATATAATATTATCTCAACACCGAAAACAACTATGCAAAGTGTGCAAGCGGTTGAACATTGGCAGAAGAGAGCAGAGGAAGCTTTCTCATCGCCTTCAAGAGAAGGGTTTCAATCATTTGCACGTGGAACTACAGTTGTTCTACACCGGGCAGAGCTCTATAAGACCGAGCTAGATATTATGACTCTACGTGCAGTAGAGCAGAAGGCAGCAAAGGCAAGGGCACGGAAATCACTACAGAAAGGAGGGCAGTTATATGCATCAGATGCACGGAAAATGCGGGAAGAGAAGAAAGCAAAGTTGCAAGCAAAAGCAGACGCAAGAGCAGCAAGGGAATCGGACCAAGTAGTAAAGCAGCTACAAGCGCAAGCACGTAAAATCGAAATTGAAGAGCGTAAGGTTGAGAGGAAGCGGGTAGCAGAGCGGAAGAAGGAAGGGTTGAAATCAAAAGTGATCATTTTACGGTATAGTAAGGATCAAAGTGATAGTAGCAATAGTGGCAGTAGCGATAGTGATAGTAGTTCTATTGATTTTATGTTTTAATTATATAGTTATATAGTTGATATATAAGGCGTCTTTTTCTTCGTTTTATGTGTCGCACATCTTGCTGTCGCACGCACAACTTGCTGTCGCCACCTACGAGCGAAGCGAGTGGGTGGAACACCGAGTATAGTAATTGCCAACTACCAACTTATCTGACTAAATTACTTGTAAAATATCCACTTAAAATGTTAAGGCGCAAATACCCCCACACGTGATTTATAGGCATGCCAAACCCCGTGACCGGTCTGCTAAGAAACCGGTAGGGGACGGTAGGGTTGGAAGACCATGGTCCGGTCTGGTCCAGGGGAACCGGTGGTCTAGGTTCCCCATGACGCACCCTAATAATATTGAGTTCATTATTCCCCTTGAGCGTTTGAGTCATGATGGTAACAAGAGTTATACTGCATCAGTATAGTTAGAATGGTCGTTGGTGTAGTGCCCAACTCCTGTGCAAGCGGGCTGAGCGACCTCGATCTTCTCTGGCCAGATCCGAAGAACCCTGCAGCCCTATCGATTTTAACTTTGTCTCGGGGATCGGAACATCGAAATGAAGTCGCAGAAAACTGATCTAACGCGCCGGTGAATAGATATTGCTACTTATGTTGAGAGTGGGTTGGTGCCTTTTGTTTTACCAAGGGCTGTCCTGAACACAAACTTCCGATTTCGTTGAATCGCGTCCAATGTCCAGGTCTTGTTTTCATAATGCCTCACATTAGGTTCAGACGACATATAAAAACTCATTCATCTTCTGACGGCAAAGACGTGCCAGATCGACCGGGGAGTAGTAACGTGGTTACCGGCCATAACCACGCTGAGCCTTGTCGTAGCTTGTTCTATCCGCTCGTATATAATAGCTTCACAAATATTCTCGCCATCATCCCAGTCAAAACGGCCCTGTGTGTAATCATGCAAGAGGGTTTTCCCCTGTGTGCTCCCAAGCTTCCACCGTTCGTGCAATTCCATGCCATGGTGCGCGTTAACGATAATGAATATCACTTCTAAGCCGCGGAACCATTCAAACATCTCTTCGAGCGCGCCGGGCATTCTCTCAAGCAGCGCCTCGGGCACGGCATGAACCAGCAATCCGCCCAAAGAGATCTGGCTCAGCTAACCGATTGTAGGGCTCGACAAAAAAGTCGGCAAAATTGCTAAGCGCCACATATAGTGTGTCTTGCTCGTTGTCAAATAGGCGCCCAAAAACAAGTCGCTGCTCCTCCGTGTAAAAGATTATCCTGACTCCCTGTCTATGGGCCCAGGCTAGGGCGGCGCCAGGAGCTTCACGGTTGACAAAATACACCGGTACCTCAATTGGGATAGGATCTAATAAAGCAGGGTTGAATTCTAACCGTATATTGTCAGTGTTGGCAATATATCCCTCGTCGGATTCCGACAGGTCTATCGGGTGCCAACATCCATCTATGTACGGGAACAAGGCTGGCCTGTCCTTCTCAAGCAAGGCATCATTCCATATCTGATTGCGCAGTTCTGGAGGGAGCTCTGAGAAGCGAGGAAATGTGAAGGGATCAGTTGCTGCTATGGTCGTTGACGACATTGTTCTTATATAAAGTTATGTACCGAACCCAAGAAGGGACGCAGGGAGCTGCGACGGCTTAAGCTGTCCCCTTGTCTTTGATTTTGAGATAACGTTTGACTGGTGCGGAGGCTTCATTTTATGGGACCAAAGTAGAGTACTCTTGTCCCTGTCAAAATAGTGGGGAAGTGGCAGTTCTGGATCAGGTTCAACGCTAGCGTATTCGATGTTGCGATGGGAAATTTATTTCCTCCGCGTTGGTTTGAAATATGTAAAGATTATTTTCATGTTAGAGATTAGATTCATGGCAATGACTTGTTTCTATATTCTTAGTGTCTACCTCTCGGTCAGGTGCGGCAGGAGCGGCAGACGTACCTGCCTTCAGTGCCTTTCGGTCAGGCGGGGCAGGCGCGCGACAGTCGTACCTGCCTTAAAATCTAGAACCCGTCCAATAGAGAGATAATATGGGGTAGCCAAAACACCCAATTGTCCCCAAGGCACGCCATACATACTCCAGCCGGTTTGCTAATGGTTTATTGCACATTATACAGGAAGCCTGGTAATGTCGCGTGTTTTTGAAGATTATATATGACAGCCTATTTCATACATCAGTCCGTTACTACAATCTCCATTCTGCGAGCTCTGTGAGTTCCTTGTCCATAAACTCCAACACCCATGCAATGCATTCTGCCGATCAAATCCGTTATGCAGCCTGTTCCCCTCCTGTGATATACAATGTTGCCCATCCCAGCCGGATTGCCCCGCAACGCGTCCTCCCTCGTCACTCTCTTATTCGGACACCCATCACTCCTGGTTCTGGTTGAGGGCCTGCTCTCTCTTCAACCTCTGCTCCCTGAGATATAACCTCTTCGCCCGTAGTCGATCTAACTCGCTCTTGATCTCATCGCGCTCGAAAGGAATCTTATGGGTCTGTTCGGGTTTGGGCCAGAAGTCGGGGACTTGGAAGCGCTTGTCGAGGTTGTGGCCGTAGTAGAACATGATTCCGATAGGGAACATGATGTACATGCCGAACTGGGGTAATCGTAAGCAAATGATGCTGGCTGTGGCGGATTGGAGGAGCATTGTATGGAGGACGAACTACCAATGCGTTGGAGAGCCAAACTGACCTTGAAAACTTCCAGATTGGGACCAGCCATGGCGGCCACTATGAGGGGGTGACTGGCGTGAAGCCTTGCTATTAATTCCTCGGGGTAATGAGAGGCAAGCTGTCCTCGTTGTATGGTGATTGAACAATGTCGTCTCGATGGAACGGTACTTGCCGATCTATTTCGGAGAAGTAGTTATCAGTCACGTGCTACCGATAACGTGTTATCGATCACGTGATGCATTCATTATAAGATAGCTGTCAGGTACGAATTCATGCCTCGGCTTTCGCCCGGCTGTACCAAACCTACCCCACACGATCTATAGAACTTAGTCTGTAGGTGATCATCCATGGGTTTGAGCGGCTGGAATATAAAAGTCGCTGAATGTAATCATATAAGCGTTTTCTTCTTTCATACATTATTTCTCTCCAACAACCTGTATTTCTGTACCAAACTGTAAACTTTTTGTTGAAGGCTACTCGAATACCATACCATAAACAGTCACCATGGCAGGAGCGAATGACACCGTGAGAGTGGAGTACAAGGGACGCATTGCAATTATCACTATCGATAACAAGAAGAAGCTGGGTGCATTGGATGCCGATGGATATTACCTACTAGCCAAGTATATGCGTGAGGTAGCAACACATGACGAAGTTATCATCACAGTGTTAACAGGAACCGGAGGCTTCTTCTCTGCGTGAGCTCCTCCAACTCAACCAAGCCTCAAGAACAAACTTGCTATGGTCTAGGCGCCTAAGAGCCAAAGTCACTAACATGCTCGCAGCGGCGCGGACGTCACAGTTGGTCGTGAAGTCTCCCCAGGAACCGATCTCTACCGCAGTACCCTGAGCGGTTTCGTCTCCAACAACCTCAACATCACCCACGCCTTCTACTCTCACCCAAAACTCCTTGTCGTCGCCCTCAATGGCCCCGCCATCGGCCTCTCCGCTGCCCTGACCGGATTCGCGGATTTCATCTACGCAACCCCAAACACCTTCCTCCTCACGCCATTCTCATCCATCGGCTTAGTCGCCGAGGGCGGTAGCTCCATTGGGTTTGTGCAGCGACTCGGTATTAGCAAGGCCAATGAGGCCCTTATTCTGAGCAAGAGGATCGGCATCGAGGACTTGGTTTCGACCGGGTATGTCAACAAGGTGTTCGATTTCAAGAAGGGCGACCCCAAGTTCCTGGAGGCTGTTCTGGCCGAGATTGATGACAGCATGGGCGACCACCTGGTCGGATCCAGTTTGACCAAGATCAAGGCGCTCATCCAGAAGCCGATGAGGGATAGGCTGGACGCGCAGGGAGTGGCTGAGGTTTTCGGCGGCTTGGAGAGGTTCATGGCTGGGATTCCCCAGGCGGAGTTCAGGAAGCTCGCAAGTGGAGAGAAGAGACATAAGTTATAGATGCGCATTGCTTTACGCAGTGCCTTTGTATTCCCTAGAAGCTATTTTATGCAATGATTCCCAAAATACAGTGCCATTACCACCAACACCAGTCCCACAATCTACCCATGACTATGAACGCCGCATTATGCATGTAACCGATAAATCCATAAACCAACGAAGGCTTAAGCAGCGCTCTTCCGTTCCTTGTCGTCATTTCCGCTCTTCTCAAGGTTTTCCCGCATCCTTTCCTCCTGCTTCCTCCAATGAGACCCTTCTTCGTAGTTCTTGCTGATTCCCAGGGCGTTCCTGAACCGATCGCTCTCTCTGATCTTTGCTTCCGCCAGCTCGTGTACTTGATGGGACTTGAGTCCTTTCGCATCTCGCCTATCAGTTCCCTTCTTCATTTCTCCCAGTAACTTTTGTCGTAGCGCCTCGGTCTGTTTTTCAATCTCCTCCTCATCGACACTGTAGGCAACGTTAGCATGGCCATGGTTGCGGAAATGGCTGGAGCAAGCAACGCACCCTTCGTCTTCTAACTTGTCCTGAAGTTCAAAAACTTTCACCTCAACGTCGCGCTTCCGGTCATGCTCGAGGATTTCCTTGTCGGGCTGGCGTTGGCGGTGCTTCAGGTCGCCGTCGGTAGGGTATGGCTTGAACTGTTCTCGGGGTTTGAGATGCGCAAGATTGCGCTGGACGTAGCCCGAGGTACCACTGCCTCGAGGGGTCGTGAGGCCAACGTTGGAAGACATCGCAGCTGTACTTAGATGGGGAGTGATGTCTAGTTGAGAGAACAGATGTTCGTGGTAATGATGCTCGGCGGCTTGCCTATCGTCGTTCGTCCGTCGTGAACAAGGCTAAAGGTGGCAGAATTATTTTATGAACTTATCGGGCTGAGTGACTCAATTCCAGTAATCTTAATCATACCAGACCAATTCCCATTATACTCGTATATAATCTTGTTTCTCTTTTTGATCATTTAAGAATTTACCGTCCTCTTTGATTCAGTAAGAAAAGATCCTCCAAGTCTACCACAACACAAACGCCACCAAAATGCCCGGCGTCGACCCCTCCGTGATCGCGCCAGAGGACGAAGGGCCTTTAGAAAGGCTTCCCTTCCCTCCCGTCACAAAGCAGCATATTTTAAACTGTTCTTATTCTTCCTGGTACCCAAAGTTTGTCCATCAAAGCAACTAAATCTTTTCCCATCTAACAGAACCCAGATACCGCACCTCAACCCTCCGAAGTCGCCTCATCCCACTCACAGCCGCCTTCCTCGACTACTTGCGCGAAGACGGACTCTGGCTCCCAGACGACGATGACCAACCCTACGAAGAAACAGAATGGTCAGCCGCAAACGCCGACAAACACGCAGACCCCGAGTTTGAAGCCCAAGCTCAGCCAAACGACGCATCAGCATTCGCAGACGTACACAGTGTGATTAAATCGACTATCGCAGAGCTCGGCGGCTCCGTTGTACCCAAGTTAAACTGGTCGGCGCCCAAGGACGCGCTGCACATGGCGCTGTCGAAGAACTCGATTGCTTGTCAGACGCCCCAGGATATATATCTGTTGCTTAAGAGCTCCATCTTCGTGACTCATGACTTGGAGCATGCGTTTGACGATTGTGCGAATCCCGAGCATCCGCCGTTTATTAGAGACATCGAATACTCTCTCGTCCTTCGACCATACTTCAAGATCAATACCTCATTCGAGTTCCGAGTATTTGTGCGCGACCGAACTATTGTGGGGATTTGTCAGCGTGAGCTGAAGCATGTCGATTACAGCCCGGAACTCCTCGACAAAATACAACCCGAGATCGAAAACTTTTACGAGAGCAAACTGAAGGACTCGTTCCCGGATCCGAGTTTCGCTTTCGATGTATATTTGCCCGAACCTCACGACAAGGTCAGGCTCATTGACATCAATCCCTGGGCTCAGCGTACGGACCCATTGCTGTTCTCCTGGCTTGAATTACTTATCATGTCACTGCCTAAGCCACTTCTGGGACAAGGAGACACCTCGGAGAGCCCGGCGCTGCCGGAAAGGAGTGCCGAAGAGGAAGCGACTGACACGGAAGATGAAGGCGTTGAGGAGCTGCCTTTCAAGGCGGAGTTCAGGGTGGTGAAGAAGGATGATCCAGAAGCTTATAACTTCGGAACCGCGCCATACAGTGCGCATAAGCTTCCGAAGGAAGTCGTGGAGGCGGGTGAAGAGGGAGGGGAGGCTTGGCGAGTTATTATGGAGAGGTGGGAGAAGCTGGGGAGAGGGGAGGCGGATGATGATAGTGATGATAGCGGTGACCAGTGAGTACATCAGCGTAGAAAAAGAGGATGGTACAAAAAGGGATAACCTATAGAGCTCAGAAGACACGCTATAGCTAGAAGAGAACACAAAAGTAAATGGCTCCTGCTACTATATCTTATCGTTCGGGAGCAGTTTGCCGCACGGTCAGCTCAGTCACGTTTGTGAAGCACTGGAGTGATGGCTACTAAATCAAGCCTTATTCAGTTAATATATTATCTATGGCCAAGGTGAAGAAACTAATCCGAGGTTCTATTCTGCCGATGCCATTCTACAACATAAATCCAAAACTATGACCATACAAGTTCCGTCTGAATAAAATGCAAAAACCCCCGGTTTAATTAATATGGCGTCGTCATAATCCAGCTCTCCATCGACGCCGATTCTATTTCTAATTCTGCAACATGCGTGAATGTCTCCTTTCGGCCATCTTTTCAAAATAGTGAGCAATGAACATCTCGCTGCAGGGACCGTTAGTTCATCGTTGTACTCTAATATATCAGACCATAGGGGAGAAATACTTACGTATAGTAGCTGTGATTAGAGCTGTGCTCCTTCACAAGATTATGCGCCAATTCGTGTGCGAGGACAACCCACCACCAACTCTCTGCCTTCGAAATCCCCGCAGGGTTCTTATATTCGTTCCAATGTAGCTGCAAGAAGAACCTCAGGTTGCAAAACAGGCTTCCGGTAAGGTTAAACGCAATTGTGTTGCCTACTTCGTCGTAAAAGATATTGAGAGCATTCCTCGGAATATTGTAGATACCGCCGACGTCGTGGAGCATCTTTGAAAATGCTTGTATTTGCTCAACGTTCTGTGCGAGGAAGACCTCGTTCATGACGGACATGTCTCTGGAGACATAGATCCGCATCCCGTTCGACGCTTCTCCAATATGGGCAATATTATTCTCGGATGTGCTGTCACAATATGTCGATTGTTCCTTGACCTGGTTGACACTGGGTGGCGAGAATACAGAGGACGAGTTGTGTGCTCGAGAGGATTGAACTGCGTTGGCTAGGTTCTGCTGAACAGCAGCAGGCGAGCTCACTTTTTCGATCTCGCCGGGCTTGCGCGGGGCAGGGGTCGCGTCGCCAGAAGACGAATGCCCGCGATTAGATTTCGAATCAGAGTTCGACCGAGAGTGGCTCCCATGGCCACCTAAAAAGCTCTGGAGCTGTTGTTGAGCTTCTCCATCACCAAAACCAAGTTTTCGTGTGAAGCTCGAGAATAGGTTTCGGCTCTTCCTCTGGGAAGCAGGAGACGGTGAGTTATTGCCAAATGCTCCAGGCATATCAACTTCATCCGAGTCACGATATCCAGATTGATCTTCTTCGACCTGGTTTTGCTTTACTGTTCCACCCCTCTCCTTAATTTGTTGCTCTTCAATTCGGAGTTGCTTCTGTCTCTCATCCTCGGCGATGCGAGCTTGGGCCGCTTGAGCTCTGAGGATACGATCGACATTGAACCCCCTTCGCTTCAAACCTTGTAGGTCAGATGTAAGGAGTGATTCAAAGAGTGTTGCAGCCTCGTTATTTGGTCGTTTTAACAGATTCCTGACTAGAGCCTGGCTGATATCGTAATAATCTACTCCGTATGTAATATGTAAGGCCATCTTCTTGGAGCGCGAATCATTTTTCAAAACTGCGGTCTGCTTCGAATTGTAGGACATCTTATATCCCCGTAAGGATATCTTGATAGATATATGGGTGACATAGTCCACCACAAGATTGTTCTCGAGATATCCCTTAGAGTGCTTAAGCTGGTCTGATGGATAAGAATGCAAAAATACCTTAGATCTTTCAAGAATTTTCTTCTGGATCTTCATGCTCGCACTCTGGTCGATGAGCGGATCACCAACGGAAATCTTCTGCTCAACGAGTTGTCCTACAGCCACCGAACCAAGATCAAGGTAGAATTCTTCAAGGACGTCTTCCAATGGCGCGGCAAGGAGGTCTCCTTTAAACAACTGGTATGTTGTGTAATCGTCGACAACCACAATTCTGGCCGCAGGCTGCAAAACCCACTGCTTGATGCCGGCACTGCTATCATCGTCATCGCAAAACAGATCCACGAGATTCTTTGAGTTTCTGTTTTTTGGTTCGTTATTGGCAGATATCTCTTTTGTCGCCAGGAGGAATGGTGATATTCTCATTTGAGACCATAACAACTTGTCCCTTTTCAAATCCGCTCGTGACATGGCAAGCAGTCTCAATAGAGATAAGTATTTTTCTGGACTCTGAACAATGCCAAGTACACGAGCTGGCTCTGAAGCAAGCATTGTTGCAATGTGGCTTCTGGAAGGCTCGTGGCTTGAGCCGCAAGCAAGGAGGAACCTGTTTGCCTCACTGCCAAAGTCAACGAAGTCGAAAATGTCGCCATACGTTTCCAATTGCCCAATGAAGCACATTCGGGGTGCAAGATGTTTGGGCCCTTCCGCTCGTTTCTCTGGAAATGAGCTGTTCCCAATGTACTTTGACTTTGGTGGAACTGGAACAATCTGGGCATCTCCGAGCTTAGCAGCATGGCGGGTGAACTCTGCTTCTCCAATTCTGGTTGAAAAGTATACAAATAGAACCCGCGCCTCGCCCTGGGTTTTTGGTGGATTTTTAATCAGCCGTTGCACTACTTCCTCCAACGGAGGGTTCTCGGCAACTCCAAGTTTCTGCGGAAGCACATTAGCCAGCGCCTGTTACATGGTGGAGAAAAACATACCGAAGCGTGGGGTATTAAATCCTTCCGCAGGACATTGAATCCAAACATAAACGCATTTGCGTTGGTGAATAATGCCGAAGGAACCGCCAAACCCTCCCCCTTCCCTTCTATAGGAAGGAAGGGCCTAGTAGCCTTTGCCAAACTATACGCACTATATTGGTTGGTCTCATAATTTGCGATGAAGTACGCCATTGACTTGGTTCTCAAAGTCGTGTCCGTGGAAGCCATCATTACAACTAACTCGTGTACTGTGGGATAAGACCTCAGTCCAAGGGAGACCAAAAAGTTTGCTTCTGGACTGCCTGGACGGTACCCAAACTTGCCAGTCCACTGGATAATGGGTACCTGCAGGTGCCTCAGATCAGCCTTGGGTTCGAACAGTTCCGATATCTTGTAGCGCTTCGCAGATGCTACGCTAGCTTCTTGTCCTACCAGTCCTGCTTCAGCAGCACATATTGGTGTTTCCCGCAACTTCTTCATGTCCCCGATGGGGATATCATCTTTCACGCCTGCCAGATACACTATTAAGTCGACATGGTTCCACCTTGGAACTGCAATACCCGATCCGCCTTGGGCACCAGATTCAACAGGACTCAAAAGTCGCTGAAATATTGTGTCCAAGTCAACCGTTTTCCTTACACCAAGAGCGCTAAGAAATTTTTCTTTGACGCCAGGGCAACCGACAATAGTTGGTAAATCATCAAATAGCTTGATGCTTGCGAAGTAGGAATCACTCGGCTTACTCATGCCAAGTTTGGTTGGTATTACTGTCAATGGCGCCAAAAGCTTAATTATGATCGCTTTTGATTCCACAGGCATCCCATCCCATTGCTTTGACAAAACAGCCAATACTTGAGAGGATAATTTTGGTGACCAAGTGATATCTTGTTCGCTCGACAAGCCATTACGCCCCTTGGTAGATTCGGCAAGAAACCCAATCCATGTTGAAGCTTCTAGAGGCTGCCAGCCTAAGGCTTGAAGCTCGGCATTTGTGGTGGCATGTGTGATGTTATATGGAAGAGTATTTTGCGGAATGGGGAACTCTGGTGGGACTTTTGATGGCTGTATGAAGTATTTGATACTTGAAAGAGAAATAATCCCTCCCTGGCTCTCACTTTGCCCTACAGTCGCAACAGTAGTTTCAAGAAGGCTTCTCATAGCCGAAACATCAATGTTTGATGCCAGTGCTTTGCGACCAATCCAGCCGATAAATGCGATGAGTTGTGGCGTAGTCAGTGCTTTTGATCCAAGCTCCTTTTTAACGTCGGCAATAGTAATATCGGAAATGAGCCCATAGTCTCGGAGCTTCTTTACCATCTTGGTTTCAACAAGTTGTTTCGGGAGGGTAGGAATGCGTTCCACAAACATGCTAAGGTCTTCAATCGCCAACCTAACAGTTGTAGTTGGTAGAACACCCCTTGTGCTGTAAATATCCACTGAAGCCTTTTGAAATGATGTCCAGAACGATTCCTCAATAATTTGCGAGATTTGCGCGCTGGGGGTAGAGTCCTCAAATGTAAATGATGCCAGGATATGTAAAGCTGCGGGCATAAACTTTTCCACGTCCTCTTTAAGTATCTTCCCAGGGCGCCCTCGTGATTGAGTCCAACGCTGGAGCCTGTTTCCCAAGTCGGACATCTCATTGCCATACGCAACACGGCTGATTATGCCAGCAACTCGCAACATTTCCATATTCCAAGTGCGAACCCATCGTGCATTCAAGTCGACGGCTTCGCGTTCGACGGTTGGAATTAACGATGGAGCAGAGAGATGGACACCTGCACCAGTAGTTTGGTTCGTGGGAAACCCAATAAATATTCTTCCTCCGTTTTTCTTTCCAGGCAAGACAGACGCAAAAATGTCGACGCCGTTGGCTATTTTGTTGCCATTAATACCCTCTTTTGAGGCCGTAGCCTCGTCATATAAAGATGACAAAAGGGCAAGCCTGGTGGATTTTGGAGGGGGTTTCTTCGTTGCACGCTCGAGTTCTGTGGCAAACGTTGATGTCACAGAGGTACGGATGGCAGCTGTTGTTACCGAAAGGAATACATTTGCCGTTGTCTCTTTCGTTACATCTTCAAGTATTATTTCTTGGAATGCTTGCGCTTCCTGTGCCACCTTCGATTTTAAAGCATTCTGGCTGCTGGAAGAAGTGAGGCGAGAAAAGAACGAGCGAATGGACGGAGCCTCCAATGCATGGCGACCATACGTCGTTTCGCCAAAGGCACTCGACTTGGGAACAGAGGCTGAAGCTGATGGACGCCATCCAACCACATTCATGAACGTAGCTGTCATTTGGACGCTTTCTCTGCTCAGACTTTCCACCTTCATAAGCCGTTCCTTTGTGGTGGTTTCGATATCTTTTGGAATCGCCACGCCACTGCTTGGCGAGGCCTTTTTCTGGATGGAAGCAATCTTCCAGTCATCTAGCCACAGTTCGACGTTCTTTAAGGCGACAAATGTCATGCTAGTGGCCAAAAATTGGCAGATAGAAATAAGACTGGGTACCGGAGTTGTGTTGTTGCGATAATCAAGTACGAAGCTGGTGTCCCGTGTCCCCTCTGGTACTTGGATCTGCCTTGTGAAGAGGCTGTCTTTTTTCCAATAGAATGCCATGGCCTTTTTCCCAGAACTGACAAATGGTTCCTCGCAATCTGCAAAGACGGAATAGAATCCGACTCCAAATGCACCAATCTTGTCTTCGTTCGGATTTCCCTCCGCAATACGCTTCAGCCTTGCCCAGTCATTATCTCCAAATGGCAGACCATCGTTTGAGACGAGTAATCGACGGAGCGTGGCATGTAGTAGCGTATGTTTGAGAAGGTCGAATGGTGTTGCATTGCTGGGAAGTGGTACTGTCGTCGAAGGCGTGGTTTCGAATTTAACCTTCACAGTATCGGCCTGAGCATCGGCGGCATTCTGAATTAACTCTCGAAGTGTCGTCCATTCTCCAGAATACCTCGCCAAGACCTTGTCGATTAAGGCCCGGGTATTGACTGTGACAGCTTCCTCATCCTCTCCGAAGCTCAGCGCTTGAGCTCGAAGTTTCGTGAAATCCATGTTAAACTTTTCCTGCCCTAACAATATAGCAGTTGCGTCGGCCTGTCAAACACACAACATCGTTGTGTGCCGAAATAGAAGGTATTTATGTGTTACAAAGAGAGGCCAGCAAGGCTTTGGAAGTGGCGAGGCTTCTTTAGCTCCGACTGACCAGCAGAATGACTGATAAAGAGAGATCGTTCGAGGGTCGTAAGGCTGGTGAATCTGCCCAATCTATTTGGCCAGGCTGATTTCAGGGCACCTGAATCGTCTGTGACCCGAGTGGCTCAACTAAAACCTGCGGGCTGACTGGAACGGTTAGTGGGGTCATTATTCTTCCGACACCGAAACCTTAATTAGATTTCCCCAGATGGTCCGTCGATCGCCTGCATTGTTGCATGTACCAAAGATCCACCAAGGCTGTCTATCTCTGAATTGCGCCAACCATCATACAGCACAGCGTGAAAAGCGTGGGTGCATTCAAGAAGGCATTATGGCGACACGGGCTTTGGATCCGCCTTTGGACGAAATACAATGGCGCTCTCCGGCATGGGCGCAGCAAATGATGGGCATACACTCGAATTCAGGTAATTTACACCTAGCCCTGTGTCCTTCTCGACCGAACTATCTCATACTGACAGTGTACCTCAGTGCTTCCATATTTTGCGAAATCGCCATTTTTCGATCCGACTTCGAATAATGCGGTCCTTGAGAACCAAGCAATGTACAACCAAAACATGGTGAACATTGTCGCAACTCGTGAAGCGTTCGAAGGCCGCCTGAAGACGATGTCTGGGTTGGAATACGTTGTGGCACAAGAACCCGCCGAGACGGCGCCTGGGACTGGCACTGGAGTTTGGGTTATCAGGAAGCAGACACGGAGGAAGAGGCAAGGCCAGGAAGATGACATCACGATCCACTCCACGTATTTCGTGATGGGCGAAAATATCTACATGGCCCCAGCCTTCCTCGATGTGGTCCGCAGCCGCATGGTAAGGCTCTCCAGATTCCCACACTCTATGCCACCACCAGTCTAACCTGAATAGCTGTCCATTTTTACCTCTCTCGATAAGTTCGTTTCAGCCGCAAACGCCCTCCCCAATTTCACGCCTTTGTCAGGGCATACGTATCTGCCCCCGGTAGCAGCACGCCCTAAGGCAACCGATTCGCAGCTAGCTACCCAAACAAGCCGGCAAAGTAGCCCACTGTCTGATTCTGCAGGGGGTTCCAGGAAGCAGGTTGCTGGCACAACTAGCACATACATGGATGCGCGCCTGCTCGACGAGTCTTTTCAGCTTTCCATGCGCTATGGCGACGAATACATGGACGAAAATCCTATTACTGGTCATCCAGGTGCATTCAATCTCACGAGTACTGGACGCAAAACCAAAGACACTTTAGGAGCTGCAGCACAGAAGGCTGGCCTTCAAGATCCATCTAAAATTGGAGCTTCACCTGTGGACGAGAAAGCATCCGACATTCCGCCAACAAGAAAGAGCAGTAAGGCGGCCGATAAGGCCCCGAGGACTCCGGGAATACCAAAGCCGAAACGAAAGAAGAGTAAAGTGCTTTCTGCCAGTGGTATTGCACCGGTTTAATTCGGGCCTTCACAGTTCTTTCGTTTTGTTGCAACCATTGGGTTAGTGTGAAGGCGTTCTTGGCGGGATGATACCCTATCAATATTAGACCAAATAGTTTGTGGTGAATGAATTGATATGCATTTTAACTATTTGATAGAGGCCATGATTATGTGTTCGGTGTGAACTTGGCTGTATTAAGTAGTTGCAACACTAGTGATCTAACTGGGATCACTTTCTCCGTAACTAAGGTTAAATTAATATATCCAACAATCTTGATTCATTCGTAGATATCCCTATTTGGTTTTATTCGAAAGAAAATGGGGACGTGGACATTACGTCCCGGAACATTAGACGCGCAAGCCTCGCTGCAAGACCTGTCATTGTGGGGGGCGGCAGCTGACGATGCCCCGCCACCAACCCACCCCTGCCATGGTTTATCCTCGTGGTTGTCACGACCAACATCACGCAGCACCCTCTAAATTTAAACTCAAACAGGGTCCATAGAAGCTCTCATACGAACATGAGCAGACTAAAAGTGTATAACTTCATTTAAACATTCGAAGCCGCCAACCCCATCTGAATACAACAGAGCTCTATAGCTCTTAAGCCAAGGCACAATGACGTCGCGCAGCGAACCCTTCCCACCATCCCCGTCAGCCTCGTTCTACGCCCTCAGCGACGATGAGGAAGGGGACTATAATACGATAACACATACAAGCTCTGGGCGGGGTGTAAAGCTTCTTTACTCAAAAAGCAAGGTTCGTGCCCTATATTTCAGCTCTTGTGCAATCCGTGCCTCTCCGCCAGATTGGCCCTCAGACCATACTGACACCCGCGACAGGTTTACATTCACCCGACCCCATCAGCAAAAGATAATATTCCTGGGTACATCGCTCTATTACAACAGAAGACGCCCCAGCTAGAGCGTCCAACGTCGTCATCCTCATCGGCCTCCAAAAAGAGCACCGTTGCTCCATCCCTCTTACTCGCATGGCTTCCCGAAAGCTCCCTCGGCGATTCGCGAGACATATACGTCAAGGTTGACCTCTCAGAGGGGGACTCTCCACCCAAGCAGTCATACCTAGTCCCTCCTCCGCCGACTGCGACTTCCCACGGGCCTACTGTCGGGCCCTATGCGTTTGCCATACCCGTCAGCGAGATTTATTCTCTGCTTGTCCGCCCCCCAAGTCTAGGATGGTGGTTTGGAAGTGTTATAATCAACAGCCGAGCAGGCGACAGTTTTCCCGCTCTATTCTTCCACGACAGCGAGTGTCAGTCCACTATACTGCAGAAGAAGCGGAGAACACGGGAAAGTTTTGATCCATTCGGCGCGCATGGTGAGATGTTCTGGGGCGGCGACGAAGTCCTCCGGTGGATCAAGAGATATGTGACGGTTGAACGGAGCGGTGCCGAACCTAATATATACCTTATTGAGCCTAGTAAGGAGGACAAAGAGGCGTTTGGTGAGAATCCTGTGACAGACAGCATAGTACGGAGGGCGTCCAACTCTGCCGGCTCTGGTATGCGCATCGGCGGCGCGCGGGGTGCTGGCTTTGGCAGCCGTGAAAGATCTTCGTCGTCGAGAGATGACGGCGGTATGGATCCGGTCACCAAATTGTTAAAAGAGACAGGGTGGAACATCATGAATCAGTTCAGCAAGGTTACGACGTTTGCCAGAAGAACTGCCGAGACTGTGGTTGAAGATAATAGAATCCCTCCACAGATGAGGAGACTTTTACGGAACCCCGAGGTTCAGACGATTCAAGAGGAATTTGATGGTGCCAGGGTATATCTTGCTCGTTGGGCAATGGGGATACAAGAACAGAGCGAAAGAGACCGGAATCAGCGAATATGGACCGCGAGAGATGTTCTTGAAATGGAGGAGACAGGTGTGGGAGAATTTGAACTGCTCGATACGGAGATGACAGGCCTGAGTATGAAACAGAAGAGGAAGCCTGTCACACTTACAGAGTGGAAAGGATTTTTCGACAAAGCTACTGGAAAACTAAGTGTTACCGTTGATGAGGTTAAAGAACGTATCTTCCACGGCGGCCTCGACACAGAAGACGGAGTCCGGAAGGAAGCATGGTTGTTTCTCTTGGGTGTCCATCGCTGGGACAGCTCTGCAGATGACCGCAAGGCAGAAATAGCAAGCTTACGTGACGAATATGTCAGGCTCAAGGGTGCTTGGTGGGAGAAGCTTGAGAACCTCGGTGGATCCGGTGAAGTTGGGGAGTGGTGGAGGGAGCAACGGAACCGCATCGAGAAAGATGTTCATCGCACCGACCGAAATGTGCCAATCTTTGCCGGCGAAGACACTCCCCATCCAGACCCGAATTCTCCATTCTCTGAAGCCGGCACGAATGTCCATCTTGAACAGTTGAAAGACATGTTGCTCACCTACAATGAGTATAATCAGGACCTTGGATATGTCCAAGGAATGTCCGATCTTCTGGCTCCAATCTACGCTGTTATGCAAGATGACGCTGTTGCGTTTTGGGCGTTCACGAAGTTCATGGATCGGATGGAACGAAACTTCCTTCGCGACCAGTCGGGAATGCGTGCACAGCTCCTTGCTCTCGACCATCTTGTTCAGCTCATGGACCCAAAACTCTATCTTCACCTTCAATCCGCCGACAGCACCAACTTTTTCTTCTTCTTCCGGATGCTCCTTGTCTGGTATAAGCGCGAATTTCCTTGGCTTGATATTCTTCATTTATGGGAAGTGTTGTGGACGGATTATCTTTCGAGCAATTTCCATCTCTTCGTTGCTCTGGCGATCCTTGACAAGCACCGGAGCGTTATTATTGATCACCTCAAGCAGTTCGATGAGGTATTGAAATATGGTATGATATTTTCCTCGTCGAATTATGCAAGATCGGTTACTAACTCTCCCTCAGTCAACGAACTCTCCAACACGCTCGATCTGGAAGCTATTCTCATCCGTGCTGAAGCACTCTTCCGCCGCTTCGAGCGCACACTTGAGTCCATAGACAAGAAATCAAACTTTCCAACTCCTCGATTACGCCAAAGACCAACCCTTAATCCACGATCAAGCTCGTCTCCATCCAATCCACCAACCGGAAGAACGAGCGGGACCGACACCAGCACGGCGGCGGCAGAGGCTAATGCCCCGAATCCCAAGGGCAAGGATAAAACTGCGGGCCCGGAATCAAGCGCTATTCAGCAGCGAAAAATCGTTAGTCCTGAACTGAGGTTCCTGTTGTCCAGGAAGGTAGAGGTACTGCCGAGAAAGATCGTGAGAAAGAAGGGAGAAGGACTGAAGGGGAAGGACACGGTCGAGGGTTCAACATAGATGACACGAGTAAGGGCATGGCGTGGATGGAAAGGTGTTACTTGAATTTACGCGTTTTAATGAGCACTGGGTTGTACTTAGCTTTATAGGAGGCAGTTAAATCTATACAGGCAATAATAGGCTGTTATCATGTTCAATATAGCCCCACCTCTCTCTGTACTTAAAATAAATGCTTTGAAATCCTTCGTAAGCCCCCCGGTGGATACCCCACTTGTGTACCTCGACCGGTAAATAATTCGACCGCGCTCCGAGTACTGTCGTCATAAAACTATCAATCCAATACCGAAGGATTCGAAGCCCTAAATCAGCAGAATAAGCCATTCTCGTCGTGGAATTGAGGCTCAACTCATTACTGAGCAATACTTAACAAACCCACACACCCTTCGGACCCAGATCGACCATGGATCTCGTCTCGTCCATCCGCAAAGAAGGCTCCCGCGGCGGCGTCGACTTCAAATGGTCCGACGTCGAGTCCTCGACTCGGCGCGAAAACTACCTGGGCCACTCGCTCATGGCTCCTGTAGGTCGGTGGCAGAAGAACCGCGACTTAAACTGGTACGCCAAGGCCGACGACGCTATGGCGGAAGACGGAGAGACGGAGGAGGAGAAGAAGCAGAGGCTGAGGAAGGAGGAGATCAAGGCGATTAAGGAGGCTGAGGAGGATGCCCTTGCTCGCGCCCTGGGATTGCCGGTGAAGGAGAGAGTTAGCGATGCGAATGCCACGCCTGTTGGACAGCGGGAAATAAGCAAGGCGGTGCAGGATGTTGAGCCTGGAGACCAGGAGACGGAGGGGCAGGGGAGGTTTGGAGGATTTGTTGGTGCCGTTGGTGATAATGACCAGAAACTCGTGTTGGATGAAGGATTGGAAGGGGAGGCACCTAGCGGCTTGGCCGTGGCGGACGAACGCAAATCCAGGCGTGGTGATGATAGGGGTCACAGAAGGCCCAGGCCCAGGCATCGCCATCACCACAGTCAGAGAGATAGGCCCCGTTCAAGTTCAAGAGGCTATCGTCACGAGCGGAGTGACAGGTATCGGCATCGGGATAAAACAGAAAGGAGCAGGAGTCCGGATAGACGGGGCGATGGAGATAGAGAATCACAGAGAGTCCGGAAATCGAGTCAGGAAAGGAGGAGCAGCAGGGATAGGGGCCACAGCAGAGAACGGAGACGACGAGAGAGGAGTCCAGATAATAGGCAGAGGGATCGCAGTCGGAACAGGAGTCACAGCAGAGAAAGGAGGAGGAGAGAGCGAAGCCCGGACACCAGGCCGAGAGAAAGGAGGGGCAGGGATGGGGAGTGAGGGGGCAGCTAAATTGAATGGATTTGGAATTAGACTGTGGTTGAGGATGGTCAGAGAAATCACGCGGTGATGCAGCACATAGGAGAGTTGTTCTGTCAATATAATGAAACACAATGTTAATGCCGATGCAGTAGAGTGACGTGACTCTTAATTATCCTTTCTGGTTCACCTAAACACTATGGACAATCCAAGTAATGAACCTCCCGACTCGAAAAACACAACAGTCGCAAATCCAGATCACAATCCCCTCATGTCGAAAACCAAGCATAAAATAACAGCAGTCGAAAATTCAGATAACAACCCGCCAACTCGAGAACCAAGCACGAAATAACAGCCGTAGAAAATCCAGAAAACAAACCGCCAACTCGAAAACCAAGCACAAGAAAAACACAGCTCTCTAAAATCAAAAACAAACTCGCCAACTCGAATACTAAGCACAAAAAAAACAGCTCGAAAATCCAGATGACACACTCCCCAGCTCGAATACAAAACGAACTCCCGCCTAACCTTCTTCCCCCCGCCTGACCTCCGTAACTCCAACCAAAGCAGAACGGTAAACGTTATCCGAGAGATTACTCCCAAGGATTTTCCGGAATGGTCTGGCTCAACAATTCCTCGCCGGTAATATACCTAAATAGTCGGTATTTTTCGCGTAGCTCAACGGGCATTTCCTCCTCCGTCGGAAAGTCGTCCGTGAAGCCAAGTCTCTCAAAAATATCAATTCTGACTTCGCCGTGTCCTAACTCAGGATCTTCTATCGCGCGGATGCCAGGCTCAGGGCTAACATGAGGGGTGCTAGGGGCTGGTTTATAAGGTAGGTAGGGGAGAATTTCATCTTCTACCACGCGGAGGTCAGCCTCGGGGCTGTGAGCTGCACCGAATACATCCATCTGATCTTGGGGGTGGCCGTCATTAAATTCGGGTCTCTCGACTCTCATATCGTCTTTAGCTGCGGCATCCTGTTGTTCAGCATCCTGTTGTTCAGCATCCTGTTGTTCGACATTCTGCCTTAGCAACCCTTGTGGCCCGTTGACTCTGCTGAATGTCCCGTCGCCATTATCGTGGAGAGTATCCTGCAAATGGCCGTTCTTCTATTTATTATTAGTACTTCCTTACGAATATTCAAGTGCAACTTACCCTCTTCATGTGATTATAGAGGCCGGCCTTCCTGGTAAACACCTGGACACAGCCGTCCACGGGACACTGGAAGTGCCCGTTCTGGGGATTACTGTCCTCTGCTTTATACTTTACTGGGAGCAAGTTCACCCTTTCATTCTTAAGAGAGCGGTACTCTTTCCGAGTCCTTACTTCCCCCGTCGGATTCGGGTGGTGGATGGATATGGTCCTTCCATCCGCAGCAATCTTAGTTTTCCCTGTGGCTACTGTCTTTGGTTGTGGCCTGTCCGACATTCTCGAGGGTGAGATTATGTAGGTTATATATAATGTATAACTATAGACCTTTGATAGAAAGTAATAAGAGGTAGGATGTGTTTGTTGTTGTTGTAAGTAATTTGGTAGTGGTTGTGGTATTGACCGAAAGGAGGTGAAGTTGAAATGTTACTAAAAGCTTCACAGGTAGGCAAGCAGCGCACTAGCAGTTCACTTCTGGGAGTAAATACTATCCCCTCAATCTAGCTGCATCTCTGCTATGTGTCTGCTATTCAAAGTTGTTTCCACGGAGACGCTGCGTCCATCTTCTACATATCTTCCTGAATCCCCCTAGCAAATCACCGAGCAACAACAGACTTGGGAGAGAGAAAGTATACTATTATAACTACGTTCTAAGAGTACAGACTATTACGATCAAGCTGTATGAAGAAATTATGTTCGCGTTTGTTGGTTGTGGGTGGACGGACTTTGCAACGGCCTGGCTTTATTCAGGCCCCTTTTGACGAAAAGGAGACTTCCACTGTTGATAGCATCACAATCGCTCCACGCCCCACGACCCACAGCAATACTCCAAATCTTTTGAACTTCATAGCGATAATCTCCTTGTTGGTATTACCCCAGCAACGAAATTGCGACGCTGCTTTCTGATAGTCTCTACAATATCAACAATCTTATCACATACCGCACCATGCCCACCATTATGAGAACTTCGGACAAATTCACACAGCTCGAACACAACCATTTATGGAAACTGATTTGATCTGTCTCAGTTGGGCGCTAGGGTACAAATCACCGGAGCGGTCAAGCAACTGATATATCAATGGATGGCTTCAATAGAGTATATTGTCTGGAGAGCAACGTCCTGAGCCAACGCCAGGATGTTGCACTCGGTGAGTAAACTAAGCCTATATAGTTCTATATGTGAGACATCTACATGAGAATATCGAACACGTGACATGAACAGCTTCAGTCCCAACTGAGAATCTGATATAACTATTTGGTCTTCTCACTAGTTGTCAGGCGTTCAATTAACAAGGTCCTCTTGAACTACTCTACTGCTGTCCAAGCCTTGGCAAGCGCCTCTCTCAGCGATCCTTGAGAATCCCTCATCGGAGTCATCGGAGCCGCCTTGAGTTGGCCTCGAAGGATCTCTGGCAAGGCAAATCAGTATGCCTTGCCATTGACATCAAACAGAGGCATCCTTCATCCTTCTCGGTGGACGACATTACCAAAGAAATACAACACTGTCCCGGTACAGGGGCAGAAAACAGTGGCAGCCACCCCAAGGCAACACTTCCAAATCAAGAATGAAACAATCTGCAGTCGAGCGAATGCACATAGGACTCGAATCTTGGTGCTTGTTTCGTGGTTGCTAGAAAATCAAAATGTTTCTACCTTAATGATAACTGCAGGAAATACGGGACATTTGACACAGCTGAAGCCTTAACGGCCCGAGTTGAAACACCTATGACTACCGCGACACGGTCAAATCTTCGTATTTGAAACCGCACCAGCCACCGGTCATCAGGTTAGTCATCCTTCTGGCATAAATCGCTGCAGTGATACTGTAAAAGCACTGCCATCACCTTGCTGACAGCATTTGAGGCTGGGGACCAAAAATAGAAATGGGCCCCTTGCAAGCTAGCCGAAATTATTAAGCGCAATGCTCTTGTGTATAGCGCTTGTTCCTTCTCTAGGGGTCTGCCGCCGATGACCTGCCATTGCGGGCGTCCCGTCGGCTCGAGAGAAGGGCCGCACCAATCACCTCAGCCATCTTATGGACCCCATCCAACGCGTATGTCGACCAATCCCATCCGGAATCTCGACTTCCCTGTCATCGCTAAAATAGAGCGCAGCACGCAGCAACATGCTAAATCGTGTTACTTTGCGTTCTGGTGGCTTACGGAATCATGGAAAAAGACTCGTGTTATTCCCCTTTCACCCATACACTGCCACATTAGAGCTGCTACAGCGCAGATCCACAACTCCGAATTTGGGTCTAAGTTATCGTACCTGCAGCCCCCGGCCGCCTAAGTTGGTACTCGTACATATCACAGAGTGAGATTACGAGTACGACCATGTGGCCCATACGACCACAATACCGGTGCCGAAATAGACTCCCTGAGATCCCACCCCGCCAGCCACGTTTCTAATGCCTGCTTGTGCTGCGCTGACTAGATCCCGCGCAATACCGAGTCCTGGAAAGGACGCCGCTTCGCTCTGTAATTGGAGGGCGAGTGCCTGCAGGGTTGCCATGTCTACGTCGGCGTGGGCATAGGGCTGAGTGTGTGACGAAATGCCGCGAGTTCCTCACCAGATTTGGGGTTCCGCAGGGGAACTGTTGCCTGGGCCTCATCCACATGAGTAGTATATATGGCTCGTAGACTTCCTCCATGATTCCTCTCTTTTTCTCCATCAGCATCAGCATCTTCATTACACTTCTCACATTCACACCATCATCAACCCTTCTTACCTCAAACACACTCATCACTTACATATCTCCAACTTCTTCCAACCATATCAGACTTATACACACCCCTGAAATCACTCAACTATCCCATCACAATGTCTTTCACCTCATCAACCATCTCTTCGGCCACCTTTGGCTGTGCCCTCCTGGACAGATCATCCGCTTCATCTACCACCGAGCAGATGACGAACCAAGGCCGCGGCGGCTACAACCGCGGACCCGACGATGATGAGCCCGAGGACGGACGCGGAGGCTACAACTAAGAATCTCTTACTTTGTTGTCACGCGGCTTTCAATCATCGAGCTTGGGTCAAACTTGGCGTTACAAAAATAAGATCTCATATCTCTCCTCGCGGCATTCTCGCTGGCGTCCTGAACACTACTTCATTCGAAATTATGTTTTCATCCTTACGCTATATTATTACTACGCGCATTGTCGGAGTTATGGATAGAGCTGAAGCATCGAGTCACTCAGCAATCATCATCGTCATTGTTCGCATTTTCATCGCATTTTCAGCATGGCGTACTAGCGCCGTAATTCTCGCATCGCATCGCAATTATTAGACTGCTTCTTTTCTTCCGTTTTTGAGAGGTTGGAGCATTGGCTGGCATTATCCTGGGGCATCAGCATCAGCATCAGCATTGGTATTGGTATTGGTATTGGCATTGGCATTGGCATTGGCATTGGCATTGGCATTGGCATTGGCATCAGCATCGGCATCGGCATCGGCATCGGCATCGGTATCGGCATCGGCATCGGCATCGGCATCGGCATACACATCAATAGACGCATATGGACGGACATTTGGGACGGAGTTACGCATTTGATTTCACTGGCATTGGATATTTTCATGGCATCGCGGATAGTTTTTGTTTTAGAATATGTATTTGCATAGATTGCATCAATAGATAATCTCACTTCTCACACACAAGTCCATTGTCTATTTCCCCACACAAAATCTGTTGATTGTTAGCATTGTATCATTTGACCGGACGACAGCAAGATTTACTTCTCAAATACTACTCCCAATACCTCCTCCACGTCCCCACCCTCACCTCGGCCTGTAAGTTTACTAAGATTATTCGCCGCGGTTCTCAGATGCTCGGCAGCCACCACAATATCGAAATCCAGCGACATATCAGCTTCTTGAGTCTCGCTCTCATACAGGGACAGGTATTCATCGCATCTTGAGAGAAGTTGACGCTGGCGCTCTGTAACTCCGTACAGGTCTTCATCGCCAAGGGTGGTAAGGGATTGGAAGGAGGATGTGAGGTTAGAAATTAGGAATGAGATGTTACCCGCATCTTTAGCTGAGGGTGTCGATATAAGATCCGATTTGCATGAAATGGGAATGATCTTGTTCTCTGGGACTGAAGGCAGTGAGGACTTGAACCTGTGGAGGATCCGAGCGAAGGTAGTGTCGGGGATAATGTCGGTTTTGTTGACGACTACCACGTATTGCTCCGCTTTGGTGGCAATGTCGAGAGCCTCCGTATCGTAGCGTATTTCCCACTCTTCCTGCCCATTTGAAGCCTCCACCGAAGCCATCACAATAATTAGATCAGACTCCGCAGCCTTCGCTTTAGCTCTTCTGATCCCCTCTTCTTCGACTTCTCCAATGCGGTCTCTTATCGTGGCGGGTTCACCGTCAATTCCAGACGAGGGTGACCGCAGCCCCGCCGTATCAGCGAAAGTGCACAGATACCCTTCGATATCAAGGCCAACTTCGACAATATCTCTCGTCGTCCCCGCCTCGGTACTGACAATCGAAGCCTCTCTGCCGACAATTCGATTCAGTAGCGAGCTCTTCCCAGCATTGGGAGGTCCAAGCATCGATATTCTGATACCCTTCCGCAGCATTCCACCACGCCGACTCCCTTCGTCATGCGCCTTGATAGAAGCCCGTATATTTTCAACAGCAGCTCCCACATTCTTCAACAAATCCGGATCTGAGTCCGCAAAGTCATGATCCTCGGAGAAGTCGATCAGCGCCTCTAACTCTCCCCGCGCCTCAAGAAGCTGCTGTCGCCAGCCTTCATAAGTCCTCCCCAGAGTGCCAGAGTTTCCCCTCACAGCCGCTCTACGCTGCTGCTCTGTCTCCGCGGATAAGGTGTCACTCAGCGCCTCCACCTGTGCCAGATCAAGTCTGTTGTTCTGGAATGCTCGTCTTGTGAACTCTCCAGGCTCTGCATAGCGGATCGTAGAAGTAGATTTGCAGTGTGAGATTGCTGATAAAACGGCTTTCACTGTTGCAGAGCCGCCATGGATGTGCAGCTCCAGCATTTCTTCGCCAGTGACGGTTTTCGGCGAGGGGAAGTGGAGGACGAGGGCGTCTGAGTCGAGAACGCTCGGCTTGGAGCTGTTGGTGGTGTTTGGTTCGTAAAGAGTCCGTAGAGTGGCGTATCGGGGTTTAGGGGTTGCTCTCGAGGGGCATAATGCACGATATACCTACGGCAGTTAGAATGGCAACTCAGAGTGCG
This sequence comes from Pseudogymnoascus destructans, assembly GCF_001641265.1. Classification (NCBI taxonomy): domain Eukaryota; kingdom Fungi; phylum Ascomycota; class Leotiomycetes; order Thelebolales; family Thelebolaceae; genus Pseudogymnoascus; species Pseudogymnoascus destructans. Next base: position 1,251,123 of record NW_020167520.1, read on the forward strand.
CTCCTTTGAGCAGAGTCGCTCACATCTGAAGATCCAGTCCCAGAAACTCGAATAATGGCAATCCCCGCCCTGCCCGGAGCCGTTGAAACTGCATAAATGGTATCATTAAAGAACGAAACAATGCCACGACCAACGCTTTCCCGATTTTGTTGTCCCTGTATTGTACTGTGAAAGCATCGGCGCCTGGGAGGGATATTATGTGATGGATTCAAGAAATCCAGCCCAACCCTTGAGCTGGCCCGCGATGCATTACGCAGGTAACTGAGTAGAGTCGCTTGCGCACCGCGCCGTGCTATAAGAGTAACATTTCGCTTCATTGGCGCAACATATCATACAAATGCGATGTAAATATCGATGTTTGAAGTTGGATTGGCAAGGCTGAGACTTTGCGATGCGCCAGGGATTGATTTGGCTGGTAGTTGGTACGTACTCGTACCTACATCTAGATAAGGCTGGCGGCCTGGCGGGGATTTGTTGTTGCCTGGAATTGTGTATTGATCCGAAAAAAGTTCCCCAGACAGAAATATTTCTTATCAGCGAGGAAATCTACAACCTTTTTCACGGCCTCAAATCATCACAACGAAATAGTAGGAGGCTACTGTGCAAACTTCTAAAATCGGTTTTCAGAACCTTCGAATAGGTTCACCGTTTCAAAAATGTCTTCAGACGAAATCGTCTGGCAGGTTATCAACCAGCAGTTTTGCTCGTTCAAACTCAAGTATAGCGAACCTCCAGTCTCGTGATAAATCAAAACTAATGTTTTCCAGAACTACGAAAGAGAAGAACTTCTGTCGCAACGAATACAATGTCACTGGTCTCTGCAACAGACAATCATGCCCTCTGGCCAACTCGCGATATGCCACTGTCCGCTCGAATCCCGATACGGGCACCCTCTACCTCTACATGAAGACAATCGAACGTGCTCACATGCCGTCAAAGCTGTGGGAGAGGATAAAGCTGTCGCAAAACTACGTCAAAGCGCTCGAGCAGGTCGATGAGAGATTAATATACTGGCCAAAATTCCTGGCACACAAGTGCAAGCAAAGACTCACGAGGTTGACACAAGTCGGCATTCGCATGAGGAGACTGGCAAAGGAGGACGAGAGGTTAGGCGAGAGGGTTGTTCCAAAGCTTGCTCCTAAGGTCAGGAGAAGAGAAGAGACGAGAGAGAGGAAGGCGCTTGCTGCTGCGAAGGTTGAGAGGGCCATTGAGAGGGAGCTGATTGAGCGATTGAGGAGCGGCGCATACGGTGACCAGCCATTGAACGTCAGCGAGTCTATCTGGAAGAAGGTACTCAAGGGCCTTGAGCGACAGGGTGAGGGTACCAGAGACGAGGATATGGACGAGGGAATCGAAGAGGAGGAGGACGAAGAAATGGAGGAGGAGGAGGAAGGTGTTGGCATGGTCGAGTATGTCAGCGACTTGGGCGAAGATGAAGAAGATCTGGGAGATCTCGAGGACTGGCTAGGAAGCGATGCTGAGGAGGGCACTGACGAAGATGAGGATGATGATGAGGACAGTGAGAGCAACAGCGATGAGGAGGATATCGCAAAGAAGCTTGGTCCCAAGAGGAAGCGCCCAGCGGCGCCAAAGGGCAGGCCAAGGAAGACCGCCAAGATGGAAGTCGAGTATGAGGTTGAGGGTGAGGCACGCGCAACTACTACATGAGAACTGTCGCCAAGGAGTGTCATGGGATTGTAAATAGTTTGATAGGAGCATACGTTGATACCAGAAAACAATTCCATGCAATCGCGAGAGTGCAAAGATAATTCAAGACAATCATTGAGTAATAAACTCCTTCAGCTTTTGTTGTTCTCCATGAATCTTTAGTATATGCATCCCGCGCCAGGCCTTAAATCTGGGTGGAGCACTTGGATGCGAAACCTTAATCGACCAGTAACAGCCGCTACGTAACCCCACCTTCCAACTTTGTACGAGTCTACCCACCTCGGTGAAGCACTTGAGACAACAATCCCGTCCTCATTCACAACCGCCTCCTTCAACACGGCGATCAGAAGGTCAGAGCACCTTCGTTGCCTTCAAAGCTTTACTTCTTAACAGAAGTCACCTCTCAACTACTGAACGCAACAACGACCACTTGCATGGGCACAGCAACTTTGGCAACACGCAATCATGTCATCCTACCTTTCCAACCTCCTCACCACGACATCCACCCGCTATGCTTCTCTTCGCAACCTCCTCCCGGCTGGAGAAGCTGACGGCGATACCCCAGACGATACACACATCTGCAGGGTCCTACGCGCCTACTACATCGAGAAGGGCGGAGCCTTTCCACCTTGGCTGCCACCCGACCCAAAAGCCGCTCCACCCCCGCAGGTTCAACAACAAAACTACGGCGCACCTGTCGGAGCTGGATATGGCAATCTTGCGAATGCGGGTAGCAGCGGCAACAAGCTAACGAGCTTATGGGACAACAAGGCTTCCTCGGGTTCCCCCGCACCGCTTCCAGTTAATCAAAGCTTGAGGCAAGGGAGACCAGGTGGATCTCCAGCGCTACGAGCCGGTGGTGGAATGCAAAGAGGGCAGCAACAACAGGAATACGTGGCTGCGCGGCCGTTGCCGAGTCAGAGGGATGGGTCATACCAGAATTCGCCCGCCTTACAGCCCACGACCAGCGCAGGTTCGGCACAGGATCGACTGAAGCAGAGATTATGGGGCGGCGCAAAGAGCAACAGCTCGTCACAAAGTTCACTGGATCAAGTACAAGGACAACCGCAAGGGAGGAGCCCTGGGATGAGCCCGGGAGGGAGCCCACAGCCACCACAACCACAGAGGGGTGGCTACGAAAGGCAGGAGAGTTATAACAGTGGCAGATCAAATGAGAGTCCAGGCATGTCCGCGAACTCGCCTTGGTCACAAGATGGTAACGGAGCTGGACAGTATGGAAGACAGGGACAGTATCCAAGGCGGCAAGGCTTGTCCAGCAATCCGAGGGGGTACAGATGAGTAGATGTCACATGCGGGGTGAGATAACGTTTTTTATGAATACTTTGAGCAAGGCGTTAGTGGCACCTGGGAGCAACATGTTTAAATCTAGCCGTGGGGCAGAATAGACAGCCATGCGGCGGAATAAACAGCCATTTTAGATGCTCATGCAAACTAAACTGCTCGTCTCTTCTCCAAGAGGTTCTAGTTAAATTCTACCTCAATATAACTACATGACTTAAATTTCCCAACACTATTTATGAAAGCATACTGGGTAGAAGGGCAGTTTTGTGGATATAATAAGAGCTTCGGCGTCTCAACTTAAAGACACCAATGTACTGAATCAGCCATCAATTATTAACATCAAGCGGAATATACTGTTTTCAATGCGTCGCGGACGTAGAAGCGAAATTGCTAAACATTTAAATAACTCGTTATAATCGTAATTCAAAAATTTATCTCATGGTATTGCCAAAGTTGTTATTCAACAGCAAACGTCGGTTTATTGGTCGTCTTGCCCCACCACTCTCTGATCAGGTATCAAACGAGACCTTCCTGTTTTCCCTAAATTAGAGGTTCCAAATTTGTATTTTACTACCTTCACATCTGAGATATGTAATAGTTATTATTTATTTATTTTTATTGCTAAAAGTCTTAAATTTGTTGGGTGTCATATTATGTATTGAGGCTAAATAATAAAATCCGGTAATTGTCAAAAATCGGAATATATTTCGAAAATCTCATCTTTCCACCAACAGGTCACCCAAGAACCATACTACCACGAAAATGGCCCCATCAGCAATTGCGCAGAGGAGAACACATAATTTATTACTATTTCAAAAGCTACTGAACCTTCGTGATGGGGCGAGTCCATTTACGTTGCTGTTGGACACGTTAGAACAGTCATCACAGCCGGTCGTTCGCGAGTTCATAACAAGGGCAAAGGTGAGTCAAATAGCAGAACCTGCTTTAATCCTCCTGTAAAGTTTGGACGTGTAACTGTCCAAACTTTACAGGAGGATTTTTTTTTGCGATGTACTGCCAGTACGAGTACTGTGCCGTTGCAGGCGTCTGGGGAGCTCGTTGTTTGCCTGGTTTCTTGTGGCATGTTTACTGATCATCATACAGATTGCCAAATCCAAAGTCATATATGTATCATTTCAGACTTTGAAGTCGCCTTCACAGGTCGACGTAGTCATCAGAGCACATGGCAAGCCATTGGCAGCTCTCAAACAGGAGATTCTGACGCACCTGCCTCCGCCGCCCAGTGCTGCTGCACCAACACCGAGTGCCAGTGAGTCCTGAGCTGCCCAGCCACCAAGCGGAAAACTAACGGTATTACAGAAGCTATTGTCATTATTGATACGCTCTATTCTTTGGCCGCTTCGGCCTCATCCTCTCTACCGGGCTTCTTGTCGTCATTCTTGTTCCCGGGCATCTCTATCGTCGCCACATACCACCTTGACATCCCTCTTACCACCCAGAAATCACCAAATCCATATGCCCCAAGTCCACTAACTACTCTTTCCTACTTGGCAACGTCTATCCTCCGCGTCTCCTCGCTCGATCACGCCGTGCAAGAAAAGCGCGCACGTGATCGCAGTTTACCAGAACCAACCTTTGGTTTGCATGAGGGAAGGGATGGCGTTATTATCGGGCGGAAAAGCCTCGGCGAGCAAGTACAGGGTGTGGTCGTTGAGATGGAGATTCGACGCAAGAGTGGACGGGGAGTGAGGGAAGTTCTAGTTTTGGCTCTATCATCGGCATCACTGCCATCTTCGCTGGAGGCAGGTGGAAAGATGAGAGTTGGTCCTGGTGCTGCGGGAAGCAAGATCTGTTTGTTGGATGATCATCCTCTTTATGCAGCACCGGAAGTTGGTGATGGCCAGGGAGCCATGGACGATGAAGACGAGGAGCCGGAATCGACTTTTAGCCTTGGCCTGACAGAAAAGCAGAAGAAGGACAGGGAGGGGGTTGTGCTACCGTATTTTGATGCACAAAGTGGTGGAGGGGATGGGGGGAGAATTTTGTATGAGATGGGGAGGGAGGATGACTGGGATCCTGAGGAGGACGAGATTTAGAATTAAGAGGCAAATCACCAGTATTAGAGGAAACAAATCCCGCAAAATAAAAAAGCTACTTTTACTTCTAATTTTTTTGATATCGTCAGTTATATTTCATGGTGATTCCAAAGTGCAATAAAGTGAATCAAGATCACGTGCAACCGTAAATATTTGTGCCAAGCGACTGGGCGACAGCCTCGCAGCCTCACTCCTAACCTCCCCAAACAACATACCACCTCCATTGACTCTCTGAACCGAACTGAATATGGCAGAGCCACCATATAAACGCCCAAGGCGAGACTTTGACTCCGATCGCGCACCCGTTGACTCTCGAAATCCTCGCGACAAGCGCGGTGGAAGACAAGGGCCAGACCGTGGCAACGACCGAAATAGATCGTACAGATCAAGAACTCCCGAGCGCCCACGAGACCGTGAACATGGCCGCGACAACCAGCACTACGACCGCGGTGGTGGACGACGAGATGATCGCAGAGATCGGGACGGCGGACGGAGAGACGACCCGCGCAGAGATGACAGAGGCAGGCATGGTCCGCGGGATATGGACAGGGATGGAGACCGGAGGCAATATAGAGATGATCGAGGTGCTCGAGACAATGACCGAAGTCAGCGTGACAGAAGGAGAGACGGAGAAGGCGACTCGAAACGCCGTAGCAGAAGCCCGCGTGGAGAACGTTCCCGCGAAAGAGAACCAGCTGGAGATGCTGTGCACCCAAATATGGCCCGTGTAGTTGAGCAGGAGATTCCACTACGACAGGGAAGCCGACAAGGAAGCCGAAACGCCACGCCCCCAGTAGCATTCAAAGTTGGCCGACCAGACAGCCGAGCGGGTTCAAGAGATCCTGGCGGACAGAGCCCAGCACAACCGGATTCAGCTGCTACCAGCGAGAGCACAAGCCATAAGAATAAGCCCAAAGCAGCCGATTTTATTGCCGCCGACGAGATGGGCGTTGAAGAAGGCGAGGAGGACGATATTGAGGTTGAGGATGATGCAATGGCAGCCATGCAGGCAATGATGGGCTTTGGAGGATTCGGAACTACAAAACAGAAGAAAGTATTGGGGAATGATATTGGTGGGATCAGGAAAGAGAAGAAGACGGAGTACAGGCAGTATATGAACAGAGTTGGAGGGTTCAATAGGCCGCTCAGTCCTAGCAGGGAGACATAGTGGACGATTTGGTGCTTCGAATGCATAGCGTGCAGCGTATTTTTTCAAGATAACCAAAGACTTTACAATGAAATTATTTGACACCCCAAGTTTCATAAATTACAAAATTGAATGTTAAATTTCGAGCATGTCTTGAAGATTGGTGCTCACGTTAATTGTTGGAAGCTCCCCTGGTGACGTGTAAAGGACTTCTTGGCGAGTAGGGCAGTGGGAAGTCACGGGAAGGAATATACGTAGAATCCTGGTCTATTGATACGAAGACTGAACGCTGACCCTCCTCCGAAGGTCCGCGTTCCTACTACGTATATAGTTCTACGTGTCTTGTCCGGACCGACATGCCTCCGTCTTGGCACTGAAGGGCACGTGAGTATTGCCCGCACGTGATTCGGTTCGTGACATGACGTTTTGGCGAGGCTGAAGGCAAGGCTGAGTGGGGTTCGTCAAACGTGTCAACACGACCGAGACCGTCCAAAGACAACTTTCGGGGAACGTCAATTCTTTATAATTGTGTTTCAAGATGGTGTGCATAACATTAGCGGCTGCAGCTATACTCAGCCTTTCCTTAACACCGCACGTGACCGCCCAAGATGACCCGTCAATCCTTCTTGGGGAGATAGGACGAGCCTCAAACGAGAGCTTGCTATGGGGCCCATACAAACCCAATCTATATTTTGGAGTGAGGCCGAAGATACCAAAGAGTCTCTCGGCGGGGCTTATGTGGGCGAAGGTGGATAACTTTCAAGATGTACAGCACAGTATGTTCTGGAGCAGAGTCAGCATGCTTCAATGCTTCTGGCTTAGAATATGGACCCTGGATGATTGCTGACTGTGATATGTGTAGATTTCAGACATACATGCGAACAAAATGAAGGGATGGTGGGATATGGCTGGGACGAGTATGACGTTCGCAATGGCGGCCAGCAGACTGTCCATGACGCGGGAAACAATATTGATATCACAACCTCATTCGTCAAGATCCCAGGTGGAAAGCATGGCGGCAGTTGGGGAGTGCGGGTAAAGGGGACGCCTCGAGAAGATGCACCAGATATGTTGATGACGGCCATGGTGTTTTATGCTACATTAGAAGGGCTTGGAAGCTTGGAAGTCGAGAACAAGCCCGACAAATTGGGATACGAAGGCGATGTGACGCTGAAGGGAAGCTCTGCTGGACTTGGAGAATACAAGTTACTCGTTACGAAAGGAGAGGGCCGCCATCCAACGGAAACTCACGATTCATACAAGGACAAGCCGCTGGACCGAACAATGGTGCGTTCGATGACCGCTGCAGAGGAAAACCTATGGCAGATCAAGCCACTCTTTTACCAAGAGTTGAAGGGCCAGATCGAAGGATATGTGGAGAAATACACAGTTGAGGCCATGCCGCCCCCATGGCAGGTATACACACTACCCAACGATGCGGGAAGTGGAAATATACAGATGGTCCAGAAAGTATTCGAGGGACCATTCGAGTTCGATATCATGTTTTCCAGTGGCTCAGCTACGAAGGAGGTTACCAGCGAAGATCTTACGGAGGGAATAGAATCGGCGAGCAACTCTTTCGTAGAGAAATTCGGCGATGTATTTGACTTGAAGGCACCATACAACGGACCTAAATACGTCCAGTTTGCCAAGAGCATGTTCTCCAACCTCTTTGGAGGCATTGGATACTTCCAGGGCGACGAAGTAGTCGACCGCTCTTACGCCCCAGAATACGACGAGGAGAATGAGGGTTTCTGGGAAGAGGCCGCCGAGGCACGGGCGAAGAGAAGAGAGCAGCTCGAGGGCCCGTTTGAGCTTTACACAAGCGTCCCCTCGCGACCATTCTTCCCGCGTGGATTTCTTTGGGACGAAGGTTTCCACCTTCTGCCTATAGCCGACTGGGATATGGATGTCGCCCTCGAAATTGTTAAGAGCTGGTTCAATCTGATGGACAGCGAAGGCTGGATTGGCCGCGAGCAAATCCTCGGCAACGAGGCTCGCAGCAAGGTCCCTCCGGAGTTCCAAGTCCAGTACCCGCACTATGCCAACCCCCCAACACTCTTTTTCATTCTCGACGCCTTCGTTGAGCGTCTCTCGAAGCCAAATGAGTCCGCAATCACAGTGGAAGAATCTCCCAAGCTGGGCCAAGCGGGCCTCAACAGCGCCCACACCGACAACCCTGAAGTCGCGAACCAGTATCTCCAGGCAATTTATCCGCTCTTGAAGAAACAGTACCATTGGTTCCGCCGCACCCAATCTGGCGATCTCGCGACGTACGACAGAGAGGCGTTCCCCTCAAAGGAAGCGTACCGCTGGCGCGGCCGCACCGTGCAACACGTCCTCACCTCTGGTCTTGATGACTATCCTCGTCCACAGCCACCCCACCCTGGAGAGCTCCACGTCGACCTCATCTCGTGGATGGGTGTGATGGCCAAGTCTCTTAAGAACATCGCTACCTACCTTGGCGAAACCCAAGATGTGGCCGAATTCACGCGTAACGCGAACGGCATCTTGCGCAACATCGATGATCTGCACTGGAGCGAGAAGGAGAAGACGTTCTGCGATGCGACTATTGATGAGTTCGAGGAGGACGTCCTGGTGTGCCATAAGGGATACATTTCTATCTTCCCGTTCTTGACTGGACTGATAGAGCCCGATAGCCCACGTCTAGGCGCTATTCTTGATCTCATCGAGGACCCAGAGGAGCTGTGGACTGATTTTGGAATCCGCAGTTTGAGCAAGTCAAACAAGTTCTACGGCACAGATGAGAATTATTGGAGAGGTCCGATTTGGATGAATATGAACTACCTCGCTGTGCGAGAACTACTCGTAAGTTCCATTTGCCTCCCCCCCCCTTCTCCCCCGTTTTATCTCCTGCCTCCACCTTTGTCACCCTGTGCCACTCTAACTCTTGCACAGAAAATAGCGCAGTCATCCACTTCCCCTCATGCCAAGCAAGCCGGCAGCATCTACAGCCGTCTCCGCCACAATCTCGTCTCGAACGTGTATAAGTCTTGGAAAGAGACCGGATTCGCATGGGAGCAGTACAACCCCGAAGATGGACACGGGCAGCGAACCCAGCACTTCACCGGATGGACCAGTCTTGTGGTAAAGATTATGGCGATGCCGGAGCTGGAAGCCGGGAAAGCCAGTGGCGAGGAGGGCCACGACGAATTGTGAGAAGCGAGAAGTTATGCAATCGAGTGGGCCTAGGTCCTCCGGTTTGTATGGTAGCTACTGTGAAAATTTCGGTGTAGCCTCTGAAAATAGCTTCAAGAATTCATAGACTCACGCATTCGTGACGACCAGTAACTAGAGCACAATATAACTCGTAAGACCAGGAGTTTGCATATGATAGTTGTACTCGCGTATCCTCCCGTATGGACTCTGATATTTCTCAGTCATCATCTCCTTGAAGTGAAAAGTGAAGAGCCTGGCGAATATCCCAAAGAGTGCCGAGGTCTTGGTTGTTGCGCAAGACGCGAATGGTCTTCCAGGAGTTGCCATTTGGTAGCTTTCCCTCCACACGGCCATCGGCCTCTACGGCAGCTTTGCACATGCGCTCAGGCCCATTGATTTCGGTGATTATATCCTCGTCGCCTTTTGAAAACTTTGAGGCGCCTGGTGGTAAAGAGCATTGTAGGACCCTTTTGTGTCCCGAACCTTGGACTTCGATAAACTTGATTTCTTTCTCGATAAAAACTTTGCCAATGGTTCTCTGGAATAAGAATATGTCACCAGGTCTGATAAGCTCACGGGTGACCAGGTCATCGAACTTTATGGAGCTAGAAAGCCCTGTAAGAACGTTGCTTTGGAGCTTCTGCTTTACTCCCCAGAACATTTCGTACTCGTTATCTTTCCTATCATCAAACTCTCCATCTGCACGCTGTTCAGATGCTGCCGCGGCTTCCTCAAGCCATCTGGGCTCGTTGCGGCCTTCGGCAATGTCTTCTTGAGCACGACCCAGGTAATGGGCCCAGTTTTGATCAAACTTCAAGAAATTTTCACTAATGCGGAGTTCGCCCTCAATTTCATCAATAACATGCGAGTTTTCTGGTAGCATGCTAATAAGCTTAGCTTTGGTTTCCTTGTCAAGGATATTCCAAGCTTCCGGGTTTGAAAAGAGCCCCTATTGCCCTTGATCAGCACATATCTCCAGCGGTGACATGAGCCATACGGACCTTTAAGTTTGCATTGGCCAACGGAGACTTGGGGTTCTGGAGAACATTTTCCACACTCCAAATGCCCGTTCTGGCCTTCTTGGCCTTCTTAGCAGTCTGCGAGCTTGCCTGGTTCCTCTGTGGACGCTTTGCAGGGCTGACAGCAGAAATCGCGGCGGATAGCGGCCCAGTATCTGATGCCTCCTCAGTGGCGCTGGTACACTGTGAGCGACGTGAACCAGGCATCTCATGCTTCTGATCAGTTGTCAAATTGTTAGCATCGTGATCAGTGCTGTCTTCAGCAACGAATTCTTCCATGCTGTCCATTAAGTCTGCGAGAGCTTCATCCCCGTGACTGGAATGTGGCATCTCCGAGCCATCATTGGACGCATACATTTCGCCTGTAGCAGACTTTGCATCGGACTCAATGTTGGATTTGGTTGATTCTCCTTCTATTTTCGACCGCTATTATGGCGTAGCCATAATCTCTAGACGCATGAAAGTAGGAAATGTTAATGGAGCAGCTAGACTCCTAGTAGAATATCTCCACTCTGGGAGTATAAACGGCGCTTCGGCACAAATCGCTAGACGTTTTTGAGGGACAATATGTACGAAATGAAAGTCACAAGAGCAAACACATGGATCGTGACGAACTCACCTTGACATCCCCCAACATCCTGGTCATATTCGGATAATGCACGGGCCTCGGCGCGTTTGTCGCGAAGGAGCTTCTCATAAGCGCGCGTGTAGAATATCAAGTCGTCGCCGGACTCAAAGAGAAACGCTGAGGGCATCAGTCATGAGAGTATCTGGAGACGATATTGTTAGTTTTGCAGTATTGAGAGTCTTTTTGTACTCCAGTGGATCTGGTCGCTGGTGAAGCTTGTTTCTACTCCTACGCTTAGTTGAATGAGCTGTTTCATGAAGTTAAGTGAGGAGTATATATATGTGTCACGTGCCAACAACCACCCAGGTCCAGGCTCGCCAGCCCGCAGGACTTGGCCCATGCGGCTTATCTCCAAACTATCTGTCCTGAAGCCTGGGGAGGCCAATCAGTAAATCAAAGCCACTGCATTTCCTGAGTTGAAATTGCACATCTTGAAAGAGCTCTTTATTATAGTTGTGCTACGTTTGCCTTTATTCAGTCGTCACCCTTTAATATTCTGCAAGATACGAGCAACGACGGAAAAGATGATCAAGTCAACGCAGATCGCGAGGTTAGATGGTACGCACCGCCAATTCTCAATTCTAAGGCCCAATGAAACCTATGCTAACGTGTTTCTTTAGGGCTCATGCTATGCGCATCGATCGATGACGAGGCTGTTCGTACACCACCCCCTTGAACTATGCGAAACGGTACTGACCAGACCTAACAGACTGAGAATGCCCTCACGGAAATCAAATCAAACGTTAAGATGGTTCTGAGGCGGTTAAACCGCAACTCAGAACCACAAGCCAGTATTGAAAGCGGGGCCTACACATTACAGTGAGCAGAAACCTGCCTCGGCACTGCCATTACAGAGGACAACAAAGCTGATACACGATCCCCAGTTACCTCATCGTCAACAGCATAGTTTACATCGCCATATGCGAGCGCTCATACCCCCGCAAGCTCGCTTTCACCTACCTATCCGACCTCTCCTCCGAGTTCAGCTCAACATACACAAACGCGCAACTCACCGCACCCTCTCTGCGACCATATGCCTTCATGGAGTTTGACACCTTCATCCAGCGTACGAAAGCGACGTACTCCGACACGCGCGCGACACAGAACCTGGACAAGCTGAACTCGGAGCTGCAGGACGTGACGAAGGTGATGACGAAGAATATCGAGGATCTGCTGTACCGAGGAGACAGCCTGGAGCGCATGGGGGAGATGAGCTCCAGGCTCAGGGATGATAGTAAGAAGTATAAGAGGGCGGCGGTAAGGATTAATTGGGAGCTGCTTATGAAGCAGTACGGGCCGATAGGTGGATTGATTCTGTTCATCGTTGTATTTTTGTGGTGGAGGTTTTTCTAGAGGAGCTGTGGCAAGGCAGTGCAATCGTGGCGGGGAGAATAGACTACCGATGAATGTCAGAGAAGTGCCAACGCGGGTGGGACAGTGGTAATCTGGACGCGTGGAACGCGGCAAGGGAGAAGGAAATAGGAGGAAATGTAATATGAGAGACAGAAACGCGAGTTTCGCGTTATGCTTGCATATCACGCGTCAGATAGAGCTAAGCAAATATGAAGAAGGTTCTTCCCGTCATATCAGGCCAATAACTTCACGTCGAATGTGTCTAGGTTTTGGGCTTGCAGATTGCCGGTGACTGACCCGGGTCATTGGCCTCTTGAGGCTTGGTGCCATGCCTCATTTTCGTGAGATCGGTATGCGTTTCGGCCAACGAAAACACGAAAAGGATAATCACAACAGTTCATAAAGATCGACTCCTAACTGTAGTCGGTCTGCGGTGCATCCGCTGGTGATTTAAGGGCGCTGCGATGGCGGGGTAAAGGATCGCAGATCTGCATGCTTTAGAAATTCGATTTTACGACACGTCGCGCGAATCTGGAAATTACTGCGTCGCGATGTGAGACCGCAAAACTCTGCATCTGCACTGTGATGGTGAATGTTTCTCATATTACATACCACTGCGAGGTACAGCTCTCCAAACAGCAATGAAATTACATGGTAACCACACTTGTTCCAACAATGGCCAAACATCAACTCTTCTATTAGACATTATTATGGGGTTAGATATCGTACTCGTAGTTTGGTGCAGCCGTTTCCCGCGTCACGTATGACGATGTATCAATAAATGCTTGATACTAGATACCCCTTTTCACGGAAGGCCGGTAATGAAGATGGCCAACGTCGCATTGTTGTATTGTAGTGGAATTATCGTCAGACAGGAGGTTTCACGTTGTTGCCTCTCAACTGCAGCAGGCCGTCGGTTATCAGGGGTCATTGGACAACCCCCTTTTTGAACTGTGGGTGTTTGCTGAGACCTGTTGAGAGGCCAAGAGGGCCAGCTATATTAGAATCTCTGGCTGCCCGATCTGGTGCTTAACGAACGATATAAACTCAACACACCCTCTACCCTCTATCTCTCGAAACCAAAACCAATTTCTTTTTTCGCTGGAAAGCCTTCACAAACATACCTCGCCACCAACGCAAGTGCTCGCCCTCCCCGTTTCCAGCCATCTAGTCTTAACTATTTTATAGAACATGAAATTCCACGTCACAGTCATCTTCCTCCTCGCGCCTCTCGCACTTGCTGCGCTGGATGGTAAAAATAACGGCAACCCACCACATACTACAATCCATGTCAGCGAGGCATTAAATTCAGCTATTGCCAAACTTGGTGGCCTATTGGGGGGGGTTGGAGCCCCTGGAGCTGTCCCCGGAGCTGCCCCTGGCGCCGCTCCCGTTTAAATAGAAGCCCTTTGTGTACTCAGGGTTGAAGCATGGAGACGTCCAAGCATGCCTATCAAAGAGTACATCATTTGTCGTTTGGTTGCAACCAAGGAATAAGGAGCAGTTTGCCTATTGTTGGATTAGTTACCAGTATTTTAAAACCACATACTGTTCATTACGTTGTATTCTCAGCTTGTAAATGCATCTGGCCTTGATGAGAGAGATGAGAAACTTATTCAAACTGATGGGCGTATTTTCACAACGTAAAGCTTCACCAGCTTGATCAGTAGAAAAAAAGTTATATACATAATTCCAAGGAAATTAACTACGACTGCTCACCGACCACGTAGTTTTTGTTAGCTCCTAATGATTGCGACTTGGATCACAAGAGGCCATCTGCCGTAAAGTGATGGTCACATACGTTAGAATCCCTGCATGACGACTAATGCGGCATGGTACCTGCAGGTCAGTAATACGCTTAAACTTGATTCGTGAAGTGTTACTATACTGTCATCCGCGAATCATTCCCAGCTGAGAAACTTGCTCTGGGGTGGGCCAAGCATCGTACGACGTGATAGCGACACGGCTTTCCCATTCGCCTCATCTCAAATGCCTCAAAAGTCTCACATTTCAACTTTTCGTCAGGCATACTGATGCAACTGCTGTGTTCAATCCTTTCGGCACATGTCAATGTAGTTACTGTATGCCTAAGGTGTGTAATACCTCAAGGTATAATTTAAATACAGAGCGACGATAACTACCCTCCTTACTGTCATATGCCACTTTCGACATCCCAGTTTTTATATCAAAAACGCGTAAATACCTCGTCCACAGATGCAAAGTCTCTCCACCCCCAGTTTACTCCTTACCACGCTCTCATCTTTTGTACCTGTTTTCAGGATCTAAATCCCCCCAAGGGCGGCGACCTTACGGGGCTTTGAAATACAATCCCTCGTGTACTGGACCTGGGACTACAAACTGGAGAATAATACATTAAGGCCGCAAATAATTATTTTTAACATGTTATTTTTACTTGGAGTTATGTACAGTATTTCACCTCCAATTACATTCTACACCAGTAAATAAAATGTATCCCGCCCCTTTGGGGATTCAAGGGGTCGCATGCACCCCAGTTGCGCGGAACAATGAAGCCGTCTCACACAAACGTCTCACATGCCTTATCATCAACTGCAGCAATCCATCCTCAGTCACCCGACTCGTAAAAATGTCTGACGCGAGGAAATTGCCTGCGTTACTCAACTTCGGTGCAGGTTCGGGAGACATTTGGCGAAAGGGGATTCCAAATAAACCATATAAGACTACGGATTCTCATCTCATCGACCTCCCTACGACAATCGACAGGATACAATCCACAACCACGAGTCTACCACCGACACCCCTCGACCACCAGCGTAAGCATCCTACTCCCTGTCGCGTCAGATAACATTCTAACACGCGTCTAGAAAATGCATTTCCACCTCGCCACGGTCCTCATCCTCATCCCTCTCCTCACCGCTGCTCCAACCCCAAACATTGAGCAACGCCAGCCCGCCGATGTTACGGATACATTAAAAGGCGCACTTGGTCAGCTCACCGGGGGCCTCGGAAAACTCCCAACCGGCAATGGAAAGCGCGCCGATATCACGAAGACAGTAACCAACACCCTGGGGCAACTCACGGGAGCTCTCGG
The DNA here is from genome assembly GCF_001641265.1 of Pseudogymnoascus destructans. Classification (NCBI taxonomy): domain Eukaryota; kingdom Fungi; phylum Ascomycota; class Leotiomycetes; order Thelebolales; family Thelebolaceae; genus Pseudogymnoascus; species Pseudogymnoascus destructans. The sequence continues at coordinate 1,266,547 of NW_020167520.1, forward strand.
CGGCGGCCTCACGAAGCTCCCAGGTGGCAAGCGCCAGGTTCCTGATATCGCGGGGAAGTTGACCGAGGCACTGAAACAGATCACAGGCGGTGACATCACTAAACTCCCAACCGGTGGAAAGCGCGAGGCGCCCGCCGACATCACCGAAACATTGACCAGCACACTGGGGGGGCTCACTGGTAGTCTCACAAAACTCCCAGGCGGTGGAAAGCGCGAGGCGCCCGCCGACATCACCGAAACATTGACCAGCACACTGGGGGGGCTCACCGGTGGTCTCGCAAAACTCCCAGGCGGTAAGCGCCAGGCCCCTGATGTCTCGAGAACACTGATGAGTGTCGTGGACCTTGCCCTCGGCCAGGGCAACGAAGTAAACCCCAAAGGTCTACTTAACTCGCGCGAGTCCGTCGATGTCGGGACGGCACTGCTCGAAGCACTGAAGCTCGCCAAGCCCATCACAAACTTTCCAAATGGCAAGCGTGACAGCATTGATATCGCGAAGGCAGTATCGGAAATACTGGACCCGGTCAACGGAGCCTTCAGCAAGGACTACAGCAAGGATTTTAAATTCCCAGATGGCGCAAAGAAGCCAAATGGCAAGCGCAACGACGGCATTGATGTCACGAAGACAGTAGGCCAGATACTTAGCCCTTTCAGCGATGCTCTCGGGAAGGACTACTCAAAGGACTATAAGATCCATGATGACAAAAAGACACCATCCGGCAAGCGCGGCGGCATTGATGGCACAGGGGCAGTAGCCGCCGTACTGGGACAGATCACCGGAGCCATTGAGAACAGCAAGGGCTACAAGCCAGACGGTCTTGAAACCCCATCTCAATCTCACAAGCGCCAAGGTCTTCTAGCTGGCCTACTGGGGAAGCTTACCGGGGGCCTCGGCGGGTTGAAACCTCCAGGTTCAGGACGCAAGCGCCAAGACGCCGCAGATGCCACAAACGCGGTGCCATTAGCGGGCGCACTACTGCAGCTCGCCGAAGCCCTCGGCGGTGGAGCTCTCAAGGACGGGAAGGTACCCGAGGGTTATAAACTGCCGGATGGGTTTGAGACCCCATCCCAAACCAAACAGGAGAAGCGCATCGATGTCGCGTCCGCTGCAAAGGGTGTGATATACGAGGTCATCGACGGCGTCACCAAGCCCACAAAGAACTTATAAGGGCCTTCTCTTGGACTGGATGTACGGGCGAGCTCGTTGATGTTTTTATTCGGGCGGCGAGAGAGGGTCGTGGACCTTTGGGGTGTTGGCGTGGAGGGTATGAAGTGGTTGTGTCTGGCTGTTGTATTCTTCGTTTCTTGTCTTAAAATATCAGGGGTTAAAAAGGTTAGCCTGTGAGGTGCACCATGGCAAGATCTTCGCCGGAAAAGCCTCAAGAGGGTTGCAGGTTTGGCGTGTATTGATTTATGTATTTTCTGTCTACCGGAGCTAGCATTTCTCACATTGCGCAGCTATAACGGCATTATAATATACCATATTAAACATACCTTCCAATATAATACTGACATTATGTATGCACTCGTTCTGCATCTCGGAATTTTTACACTCTGCCACTCGATCCCACTCACTAGAAGCATTTCACTACTTCCTCTTCACTGCTCCACTCTTCTTCGAGCTCCCCGATGCCTTCACCTCGCCGGCATTCCCCGCATTCCCCATCTTGACACTCGCATCCCCACCAGCCGGAGTAGTCAACGGCTTGTTGGCAATCTTCTCCTCGATCTCCTCGTCATCGCCACCCTGTCCGAACTCATTCACGCGCTTGTAATCAACCTTGTACTTATAGCTCTGGTACAAGTACACGAAGAAGATAACATCATCACGCAGCGTCGCCAAGCGGTGCAGCATCGGCATCTTAATGGTGAACGCGAAAAGATCGTCGATGAACGTGTTGAGGAACTTGTATGTCATAGCTCTTGCCGGCATGTGTGCGACGGACTTGAGGCGGTAGTTGATGTACAGCGATGGCACCATCATCAAGAATCCGTAGGCGTAGACGGAGCCGACGAGAGTCGCGATGATGAAGGAGTACCACGACTTGTGCGTCTCGTAAATGAGAGAGTAGGCAGCGTAGGCGATGAGAAGCGGGACCGCGACGGCATAGAGATACTTGAATGCTACGGCATCGTATTCCTTCGTCTTCTCTTCCGTCTCGGACAGCTTGTGCTTGTCTTCGAAAGCGATGCGGTATGGCATGATAGAATTTGGGTTCGGGCGGATGCGTACGTTAACCATCTTAGTTACCTTCCAGAATTCAAGCAGAATGCCCATGCCTTGACTAGCTAGAATCATCCAACTAGTGTTCTCGTTGTTATCGAGGAGATACAAGAAGATGACAGCTTGCATAAACACGTTTCCAAGGATGGCGCGGACGGAAATACCGACGTTATCCTTCTTGTTGCGGAAATGTGACTTGAGAAATTAGCAACAATTTAGAATAGTTCACGACGGGTAAACTTACAATATCGCTCTTGAATGCGAGCATTTCAAAGAGCATGTGGAAGATGCTGACTATCACGGTCGTGCTGAGCAGGTAAATGTTGGTATCAAGAAGGACCTCCTTAATCATCTCGAACTCGGAGCCATCACCGCCTCCAGGGGGCAATGGCCCTCCCATGGCAGCAGCCCTAGCAGTCGCCTTCTGGCTTTCATCAATGCTTGCAATAATGCTATAAAGCCAGTTTGCCTGGTTGTTCAGGTCAATATGGATTGGGAGACGAGTGACGGTCGAGTTTAGCTCTTCCATGTGGGCGCGGAGTTGCCAGAATGTGTTGACGAAGAAGACCGGGTAATACCAGCTGTTCTGTCCAGTCGCATCGCGGGCTCCAGTTGACTCGATGTGGGTGAACTGGCGAGCTGCAGGGTGCATGTTTGGGTACGACATAACTCCAGTGTTTGGGACGAACGACATCGTGAAGTTTGGATGATAGAAAGATTTGATAATTGGGCCTTGGATAGTGTCTTCCTCATCAATATCTTCCGTTTCATCCGCCGCAGACAAGAGGTTCTTGGTCTTCTTGGTCTTCTTCTTGGCAATATATTGTGTGAGAGGACGGATGAAGTGGTAGGCGTTTCCTGGATCATAACCCGCGACCGAGGGGTCGAGCGTGCTTCCGGTCTTTCCAATGTAATAATGACCCCAGAGGGTTCCGTTGTTTTGAACCTCCTTTGGTACATCAAACTCGGCGTCAATGACCCTCTTATCATTGGAGTCGCCAATTTTAAACGCGGTCTCATCTGCAACCACCCGCTCCTTCGGTACTCTGGAAAGTGGCTCATGCACAAATGTCGGGGACACCACAATAATGAGGTCCACTGCGACATTATCTTCCCATATTGGCGCGATTTGCTGCGGAATCGGGTTGTATGAAGCTCCTGGTGCAAGCTTGTCTGGTCGCGCAGTGTACGGAGGTATAACGCCGGTGTTGGCCGGTATCACGTTTCCTGCAGCATCTGTAGCCGTTGCAGGCTTTTGTCCCGTTAACTTGCCTAGGACAAATTGGATGGCGACAAAAATAGCGATTCCCTGAACCGCAGACTGGATGAATGGCTTGCAAGGTGTCAGCATCGAAACCCTACGCAATTGTGGCTGGTTAAGGTACTTACGCTCACGCGGCTCGTACTACCGGCTGCGGCAGCAGCTGGAGCTGCTGGAGGAGCCATCTTCAAAGGTGGTTGAAGGATGAAGCTTCGTATGTACAGTGCTGTCGTTGATGAGGCTCTTGAAGGACGAGAGAGATCGTCGCTTGGCACTGTAAGGTTAGTCGTTAATAGTGAGTGGATGCATCACAACATCATCCTCGCTAGCCTGCGATTGGGATTGGGAACAGTGGTAGTAAACAATTTTCTCAAATATAATTTTATTTACTGTTTATATTAGATCTACCGCAGCTATTTAATATCTAAACATTATAATTTATTATCGGTACTCTCTCGGCGTGGCGAAGACCGAGCACCAAGAGCTTATCAATACGTCACGTGGCGATAAACATGGGAGATGGCCTCTCCCAGGGTTCACACCTACATTCCATTTCCTCGACTTCTATTGGTCAGACACCGTTATGCCGCCGTTGCCGGTGGCCTGTCCTACGTCAGATTGGGTCCCTCTGGTCTGGGTCACTCGGTCTGGATTGGACGGCCGCCCGCCGCTTCCCTGCCACTATAAGAGTCACCGAGTCGCCCCCAACGATACTCTACTCATCTTCTCTCATAAGACAAACGAATTATCAAAGGGATATATACAGATTTATACGGTCCTTACTGCTATTCTACTACGACTTTATCATCCTCGGGTTTCTACACATACATACACGCTTGGAGCTCTTCGGTTTTCCTTTTCTGGCGAGTTGCACACTAGATCAGAATACACCCAGTGACACCTTTGTACCTCGCGCCACGAAGGACACAAAATCGACCAGTCAACACTATTGAACTCGCATCGTTTTACACATCTATAAGACCAAGGCATTATTCCGATCACAGGTGAGATAGATTTTCCCGACCCCGCTTACTTCCAAGACCTCACTGACTAAACCCGACCTCAGCTATGTCGCCGCCATCTAACATGGGTCCCGTGGAGACCCTCGACATGTTCGACAACAAGGGTCCATTCGATGCCCAGCTACAAACAGACCTCGCATTCAACGAGAAGATCGCTGCCGGAATCGTGGCGCCACAGACCGAGGAGATCGCTCTCGACCTGAAGAGCGCCCCCACCGACGACGCACCACCAAGAACTATTTGTGTTTTCTGCGGAGCTTCTTCGGGCAATTCACCAGTATTCATGGAAGCGGCTCGTGACCTCGCGCGGGAATTCCACAAGCAGAACATCAAGCTGGTGTACGGTGGCGGAACCGTAGGATTGATGGGCGAAATCGCTCGTACTCTCGTCAGTCTGTCCGGACCAAACTCTGTGCACGGCATTATTCCAGAGCCGCTCGTCGTCTTCGAGCAGGGTCCAGATAGCAAGGCCCCTTCGAAGAACGGAGGGAAGCACGGCGTTCCTGACGAAGCTACCTACGGAACAACAACCATCGTCGAGGACATGCACACAAGAAAGCAGATGATGGCACAGGCCGTCATGAAGGGAGGCCCGGGCTCGGGCTTCATTGCCCTCCCCGGAGGATATGGTACGCTGGAGGAGCTGATGGAGGTCGTCACGTGGAACCAGCTTGGCATCCACGGCCGCGGCACAATAGTCCTGAACATCGAAGGATATTGGGATGGTCTCCTCAGCTGGGTTGACAATTCGATCGGCGCTGGTTTCGTCCGCGAATCAAACCGCAGCATCATCGTCCCAGCCAAGACAGCCCAAGAAGCTGTTGAGTTCCTTTCGGACTACAAGCCGGCCGATGGGCGCTTCAAGCTTGCCTGGAAGACGCTATAAGCTGCGACATCATCCAGCGATTTCAGCACTTTTATCATGATTTGACGTCGCTATGCATATCACGGAGTTTGGGGATCACTATGTAGCTGGGGTTTTTGCATATAGCGGGTTTTTGGGGGTCTTAGGAGTCGGACTTACGATTTTTACTAGACCAGCAGTGTGCCCATTTGCCACGCATTAGATGCACCCACTGGCGTATATGCTTGCTTTTGGATGGAAAGAAAGAGAAATAAATATCGTAGAAACATACATCTTGACCATTGTAGTAACCGTAAGAATGAATCATACTATTCTTGTGACAACAAGCGGGGTGAATAAGCTTTGAGAGTGAATCCATGCATGCTCACTGTCTTCATCACGACCAACAGTCTGCCCTAGGAACTCTCAAGCCCCATATATGGCAAGAACAATTTCTAAGCAAACCCGGTCGCAATATATATGGCAGGAACGATTATCAAGCAGGCTCCTTGGAGAGCTTCAGCAGTATATAAGGAAGGAACGATTACCAAGCAGGCTCCATCGCAGCTTCCTTGAAATCTTCAGCCTTATATATGGAAAGAACGATTTCTAAGCAAGCTCAGTCGCAACTTCCTCAGGCTCCTCAGCCCTATATGGAAAGAACGATTACCAAACAGACTCAGTCGCAGCTTCCGTGAGATCTCCAGCTTTATATAGGGAAAGTACGATTACCAAGCAAGCTCGATCGCAGCTTCCTCGAAGCTCTAAAGCCCAATATATTGTAAGAACGATTACCCTTGTAGAGTAGTTTTCAATTCATTAAATTCGCAAATTGATCGCTTTAGGTGACATGATGCTAATGATACACGGTACCAAGTCCATCGTGCCTCTGATATCCACATCCCTCCGTCCCATCCATAATCGAAATCCTTCCTGTGCGTCTACCTCCACGAAGCCGCGCCTACGACTTAGAACTCCTGCTCCTCTTGGAAGAACATCCCGAAGGTAACGATGGTTCCGTAGATGAGGAGGCCGCCGATGATGGACATTATCATGGCTGGGATGGTGATAATTGCAGAGTGTGCAAGTACTGCCGGCAGTGCTGTAGATAACCAGTTAGCAAATATTCCTCTATTCCCACTCTGTAAACGCATTCGCCACCCCTCCACACGGCCACTTTCTCCCGGCCCAGGAGCCCATCCTCTCATCCCCAACCAACACAACATTCTGCCCTCAATCCATATGAGAGAGATGCAAACTCACCAATACCCATAACAACCAGCCCACCCGTAACGAACTTCCCAAAGTCTAAAATCGCATTGCCGCCGCCCTCCGCGCCGAAGTCGTCAGGATTCGCGCACCGCAAGCATATCCAGTTCGGGAGAGGTGCGATAACGTAGGTGGCGACGACGAGAAGCGGGTAGTAGGCGTGCCAGAGGGCGCATGAGAGGATGACCAGGAGGAAGCCTACGGCGAGGACCTGTTGGAATTAGTTAGTGGGGAACTCGGTGCAGGGAGTAGATCTAGCAGGTGACGGCCGTGGAGCTCGGGGCGGACGTACGAAGGAGAGGGCTATGATGGTCTTGAGACCAGCTGTCATTGTGAAGGTAGGCACCTTGGCGGTTGTGACGTGTGGACCTGCTATGCGTCTCTTTCGTCGTTTCCTCGTGGCGATAGAATTGGACGTATCTCTCAGTGCTCTATCGTTTTAATCGTATTGGAGCGCGGCGGCTACAGAGTATGCTGGATCGTGACTGACGTCTGTTGTATGTCGATTGCGAGCCTCTCGGCGGCTCGCAAGAGCTGACGTGCACACCCGATGCGGTTAGCTCAAACAACCTCAACCCACACTGATTGCAGCCTTGTGTATAAGGCTCTACAACTACCCACGCATGGTGAGCGCGCTTAACCGCGTTTGGAGCTTGAGGTGCTGCGTTGCCCTGTGCTGCCTGGGACGAGAGCTGTCAAGCCAGCAACAAGACAATAACCAACCAGCTTCAATCCCACCTCGAAGTCACATCATTCTTCCTACGCACGCTACGCCTCTAAGACCACGAGATAAATCAAAGCTAGAGGAGTAGGAATACACAGGAATTAATAGTCGATACCCAAGCGGCCGAAGCTGCGAACCATCCAAGATGTTCAGAAACAACTATGACAACGATTCGGTCACTTTGTAAGCTGACAACTTCACCACATATTCAAGTTGCTTCAGTGTAGCTAACAGGCTCAAAGCTCTCCACAGGGACGCATCTTCCAGGTCGAATATGCCAGTGAGGCCGTGAAGCAAGGTTCCGTCGTAGTCGGTCTCGTCAGCAAAACACACGCCGTCCTCGTAGCTCTCAAGGTACGTCTCACCCTCGCCTCCCCCCCCCAGATCCCTCGAATAACCTCACTGACCATTCCCAGCGCAACGCAGAAGAGCTCTCCTCTTACCAAAAGAAAGTCATCGCGATCGACTCGCACTTCGGGCTCGGTCTTGCCGGCCTCGCCTCCGACGCCCGCGTCCTCTCCAACTTCCTCAAGTCGCAATCGCTCTCCTCGCGCCTGACATACGGCCGCGCCCTCCCCATCGAGCGCGCCGTCTCCGCCATCGGCGAGCGCGCCCAGACCAACACCCAGCACTACGGCAAGCGCCCATACGGTGTTGGACTTATCGTCGTGGGCGTTGACGAGACTGGGCCGCACCTGTTTGAGTTTCAGCCCAGTGGACTGACGCAGGAGATGGTGGCGTGTGCGATTGGTGCGAGGAGTCAGATGGCGAGGACGTACTTGGAGAGGAAGGCGGAGGCGTTTGCTGATGCGAGCAGGGAGGAGTTGGTCTCGCATGGGCTGAGGGCGTTGAAGGAGAGTTTGGCGCAGGATAAGGATTTGACGGTGGAGAATACTAGTATTGGTATTGTTGGCGTTGCACTTAAGGGGAGTCAAGATATTGAGCCCTTCAAGCTGTATGATGGGCAGGAGGTTAAGGAGTGGATTGAGGCTGTTGCGGAGGGGAAGGATGATGAGGCTGAGGCCGAGGCCCCGACGGAGACGATGGATGTTGACGACGCATAAGGTGTGGGTTGAATTGGGTTGGCTATGATGCTCATACCACTAGCCGTTACGCCGCTGGGCAAAGATGGAAGGGCACAAAGGGCTCGTGAATCCGTAGGGAAGCATAGACGATCTTGGCGCTTAACATGAAATTGGCGTCTATGTATAGTACCATTATGAAAGATAATTTGCAGGGCGTCTCAATGCTATGCTCTTACGCCCAGTTTATGATCTTGGATTGCCTGAACCCAATGGCATGGTTGATGAAGTTGGCAAAAGCCACATTTTGTGACCATTGTGCTCTCTACCCGCATGCCAATCTAGGAAAGGTTTGCTCGTGAAACTGCACATATACCAGCAGAGTAAGAATGTATGTAGTACAAAAGTAATTATATTTATTGTGAAGGTAGTCAGTTCTTAACCAAGTTGGGATTTCCGCCCTGTATAAATATAATAATTTACAGTACAACTAACTCCATAGCTTACGCACAGTAACTCTATTCCACGTTGAGTGGTGTATACGCCCGCCAATATCCAGATGTTTCCAATGCTCCAAAAATACAATCCCATAATACGTTGAGTCATGCCACACCTCGCCGATAATTCTGTGTGACGCCGCGCAATATACGCCAGATGTAAACAAAAATACAAGCCAGCCCTCCTATAGTAATACACCCAGGAGATTTCAGGTTGGTTTTGGCGGCCTGCCCAAGTTAAGGCCAAGGCCGAAGCCATTCAGCGTATTGAACAGCTTGGTTTCCATCTCCTCCCTCTCGGCCCGATCCTCGCTGAGTGCTGTAACAGCTCCGCCAGCCCCGACGTACCAGGTGTCCTGGCCCTCGTCGTTCTGACACTCATCATCCCACTTGAACGCGCAGCGAATATTAACGCTAAAGTCGCCGCGACCGCCGACATCCATGTATCCCACAACTCCGCTGTAAAGGCTCCTTCGTCCATGTTCGATCTCGTTCAACAGCTCGCAGCTTCTCTTCTTCGGCGCACCAGTCATTGATCCCGGCGGTAGTGATGCAGCAAGGACATCGATGCCAGAGTACCGCGGCCCTTCTTCTGAGCCATTAGTGGAGATCTCCTGGGGAACCCCTTTCATGTTGAGATTTGCTCCGCTTCCTGAATTTCCATCGCCTCCTGGTATATTGCCAACGACTACAGTCACCATCTGCCACACACTTTCGTACTCCTCAACTCCCATGAGTCTCGTTACAGCCACGTTACCGGCGCCACAGACACCGTATAGGTCATGTCTGACGAGGTCGACAATCATAAGATTCTCCGCGCGCTCTTTCTCGACGTCTAGCAATGCCTCTGCTTCTGCACGAGTCGGCGCCAGGCTCTTCTTCACCGTGCCCTTCATTGGCCTCAGCTCGCAGCGCCCAGAGGAGGTCCATGACAGGAAAC